>NC_081410.1:5272390-6704057 GCF_030272615.1 Cryptomeria japonica | reverse complement strand
AAGTCTCTTGAGTGGATAAAGCTTGAATAGTGGTACCCTATTTTATACTATATTTTTCTGACATCCATGTAGCCTTGGACTCTGGTAACCCTGTCCATTTGATCAGATAGTCTCTATAGACTCCTTTCCTAGTCTTTTTCACCACTTTAGTATCCAAAATGCATTCCAATGTGATTGGTTGGCTTGGAGATAAATCTTGTAACTAGTCTACATCTTCTATAGAAATAGGTTCTTTTGGATTCGTAGCTATCTGAGACCCCTTGTATGGATACAAATCACATACATTGAAGATTGAGGATATGCCCAAGTGTGGGGGTAACTCCAACTCATAGGCATTATTGGCAAATTTATGCATCACCTAAAGAGGTCCAATCTTCTTCATGCATAGCTTGCTAGGTTGTCCCTTGGGTAGCCTCTCCTTCCTCAATTAGGCCAACACTAGATCACCAACCTTATAGTGTACTTCTCTTCTTTTCTTATCTGTTAGTGCCTTGTACTTCTCATTGTGCTACTGCAATGTCTTCTTGACCTATTCGTGTACCTCTTTTATATTCTCTGCAAATTTTTCCCTTGTGCACTTCTATGGTCCATATGACTGAGGTCTTTAAGTTCCAAGATACACCTTGGATGATAACCACAAACAATCTCAAAGGGACTCAATCCTGTGCTTCTATTCACCGAGTCATTGTAGGCATACTCTGCTTGTCCATGTTGTTTGGCGAGACATCTCAACAAGTTACCTAAGGATTTGTTAACCACTTCAGTTTGACCATCTGATTGTGGATGGTATGCTGAAGAAAAAGAAAGATTTGTGCCTAATTTCTTCCATAAGGTTCACCAAAAGTGGCTCGCAAATTTAGTGTCTCTATCACTCACAATGCAAACCAGTAGGCCATGAATCCTAACAACTTCCTTGAAGAATAACCCTACTATATAGGTGGCATCATTAGTGAAGTTGCAAGGCACAAAGTGTGCCATCTTGCTAAATCTATCCACTATGACAAAAACATTGTCATACCCTCTTGAGCTCCTAGGCAAGCCGAGAACAAAATCCATGCTCAAACATTCCCATGGTTTGGTTGGTATGGCCAATGGATGATATAATCCTGCATTGTTAGAGGTTCCCTTAGCTCTTTGACATATGGAACATTGCTCCACAAACCTACTAACATTGGATTGAATTTTAGGCCAATGATAAAACCTTCCAACTTGCTTTAAGGTCTTGTCAAGACCAAAATGTCCTCCTAAGCTGCCTTGATGCTTCTCCTTGATGATATTGTCCCTCATAGAGCACTGAGGTATGCAAAGTAATTGTCCTTTAAACAAAAGGCCTTCATGCAACATAAAACAAAAATATGCAACATGACAAACATTAGTAAACTTGGTGCAAACATCATATGCTTCACCAAAATCCTTGTCACCTTGATATAGGTCTTTGAGTTCATTTAACCCCACACTTTGGAGCTGCACTTCTTGGATGGTAAGAACTCTTCTACTTAAGGCATCTTCTACCTTATTGGTGACTCCTTTCTTGTGTTTGATAGAAAAGGTATAGGCCTGCAATTGCTCAACCCATTTGATGTGTCTTTGATGCAACTTCTCTTGTCCATTTAAGAAGCTAAGTGCATGGTTATCTATATAAACTATGAATTCCTTGGGAAGTAGTTAATGCCGCCATTTCTTAAGGGCTTGTACCATGTCATACAACTCTAGGTCATAGGTAGAATACTTTTGTTTTGCCTCATTGAGCTTTTCAAAGAAAAATGCTACCAGATGACCTTCTTGGCTCAAAACCGCTCCTATTGCCATCTTGCTAGTATCACACTCCACAGTAAAGAGCTGATTGAAATCAGGGAGTCTAAGATAAGGTAGTTCTGCTACTTTTTGTTTCAATAATTCAAATCCCTTGTCTGTTGCACTAGTCCACTTAAACTGACATTTCATTCCTCCCTTAATGGTATTCAATATAGGTGCACATATATAGCTAAATCTTCTAATAAACTTCCTATAGAAAGAAGCTAATCCATGAAAACTTCTCACATCTCCTATTGACTTAGGAGTAGGCCAATTAACTATTGCATCTACCTTTTATTGGATCCATTTTCAAACAACCTTGAGAAACTACAAAACCAAGATATACTAATTTAGTTTTTAAGAACTCACACTTGTCTAAGTTGATCATCAACTTTTCTTGATGTAGCTTCCTCAGGACCTGATCCAAATGTCTGATATGGTCCTCCCTTAACTTGTTAAAAATAGGAATGTCATCAAGATAAACAATCAAAAATTTACCAATAAACTCTGCAAGCACTTCATTCATGAGTCTCATGAAGGTGCTAGGTGCATTTGTGAGCCCAAAGGGCATCACGAACCATTCATAGAGCCCCTCATTGGTCTTAAAGGTTGTTTTCCACTCATCTCCAAGTCTGATCCTTATCTGATGATAGCTTGACTTCAAATCCACCTTTGAAAAGTAACAAGCTCCTCCTAGGTAGTCCATTAGGTCCTCAATTCCTGGCATTGGAAACTGGTATCTAATGGTAATCTTATTGATCGCTCTTGATTCGGTGCACATTCTCTATTTTCCATCCTTCTTTGGTACCAAAACACTAGGTACTGCACATGGGCTTAGACTCTTCTTTATCAATCCCTTATCTAGCAATTCTTTCACTTATCTTGCTACTTCTTCATTTTGAGTTGGTGTCATTTTGTAAGCAGCTTTGTTTGGCAAGGTAGCTCCCAGTATTAGGTCTATCTGATGGTTCACATATCTATATGGGGGTAAAGCATCTGGTATTTCATTCACCACTATGTCTTTGTACCGATTCAACAAGTTTTCCACTTCTTGTGGTACTACCAGTTTAGGTTCAGACTTTGCCTCTTCTTTTGGTTTCACTATGATGGCATATCTTTGGTTCCCCTCATGCTTCAACTCTTTTAGGAACTCCTTCCCACTAAGAAGCATAACACTTGATCCCACATTTCTTTCTTCTCCTGGAACAACCAAAGGATCCATTTGGAACTTCCTTCCTTCCTTGGTGATAACATAAGAATTCTTCTCCCCATCATGTATGTCCTTGACATCATATTCCCAAGGGTGTCCAAGCAACAAATGGCATGCATCCATATGTAGTATATCACATAGTACTCTGTCTTTATACTCTCCAATTTTAAAATCTATCCAAGCTTGCTCATCAACTAGCACAAGTTGTCCTTTACTCAACCATGATACCTTATAAGGATTGGTGTGTGGCAACCTTTTCAACTTGAGTTTGTCTACCATCTCAATTGCTACAATGTTCTCAGTAGACCCTGAATCCACTATGACCTTACAAATCTTACCATATGCTCTGCAAGTGGTTTTGAAGACTCTCTTTCTTTGAGTAGGTTCTTTAGCCTTTTGTACCTTCAACAAGGTCCTCCTTAACATTAGGTTCTCTCCATCTAAAACCGGTCCAGCTTTGTTGATTGCTGAGGTAACACTTTGATTATCTTCCTCCTACACCAATTGTGCTCTTCTTTCACCTACATAAGAACTTGAAGTCTTTTCAGGACACCAGTTCATTGTGTTGCCCACTTGATGACAATGAAAGAATTTACCGGTGAAAACTATGGGTCCTCTTCCTTGAGTACCAAATCTACCCCTATAGTTGTTTCTTCCTCTAGAGTTGCCTCTAAATGGACCATTCTTGCTGAATTTATCTCCACTCTATTCAGACTGATTGCTTTCTTCATTCTTTCCAGAGTTATGACCCCTTCCAAAAGTGCCTCTTCCTCTGAACCCTTTACTGCCTCTACCTCTTTGATTGAACTCACTTTTCCTCTTGATCTTATCCTCTTCCCTCAAAGACAACTGAAAACACTTATGGACTGTCTCAGGTGCCAACATGCTGATTTCATCTTGAATGTTTTGTCTTAGGCTATTTAGATGAATGTTTTGTCTTAGGCCATTTAGGTATCTTGCTACCTTCTCCACTTCTTCCTCTTGTTTCTTTGCTCTTAGAGTTAGTTTGTTGAACTCCTCTGTATAAGCACTCACATCCATGTCTCGTTGCTTCAAACTCATCAATTTCTTGTGTATCTACACCTCATAATCTAGTGGAAGGAATTGGGTTTTGATTCTAGTCTTCATTCTCTCCCAAGGG
The DNA here is from genome assembly GCF_030272615.1 of Cryptomeria japonica. NCBI lineage: Eukaryota > Viridiplantae > Streptophyta > Pinopsida > Cupressales > Cupressaceae > Cryptomeria > Cryptomeria japonica. Next base: position 6,699,912 of record NC_081410.1, on the reverse strand, counting down.
TTGATCTTCTTTCTCTCGGTTTGTTCTCTTTTTTCTTGCGTCATGTTCCACCACACTAGAGCTGATCCTTTCAACTTGGTCTTAGCCAAATTGACCCTCATTTCTTCTGCAATCTCCTTGTATTCAAAATTATTGTTCAAAAATTCTATCCAATCCAATAGCTCTTCTCCATTTAGTCTTCCACTATAGATCGGTAAACCATCTATGCTATCTTTGTCGAGTGATTTAACAGCATCCAAAAAGATTTGTTGATCTTTCTCCAACTCCTTTTTTCTGTCACCACTCCTATCACATCTACATCTTCATCATTAGTTTCATCACCCCACTTTGTGATCTTTCCCTTACCTTTCTTGGTGTCTTGCTCCTAGGCTTCAATAAGCATGTCTTGGACCATCTACCTAATGGCCTCTTGACACATTGCCTTAGGTGGCATGCTGTTGGATTCTGATTCTACCTCTTGGTCTGACATACACCACTTTGTTCAATCAAGTGGCTCTGATACCAATCTGATGTAGAGGGGGAATGCTCACTCCTACAGACTTAGCTAATTCTTTACCAGTTTTACTAATTCGTTCCGGTTTTCCCAATTCTTGCTGGTTTGTCTAGGCAATCTCTTGAACCATCCAATGGTTCCACTCTTCCCAACCTTCCAAAGGTTGTAGGGCTCACTCTTACTAACCTTCCCAAGGTCCTTCGACTAGGTGACCTCCCCTTGTTTATTGAGTGTCTAGCACTCTTTGCTAAAGACCTTCCTACTCAACACTTTCCATAAGAGCCTACCCTCTCTACCATAGGATCTTCATTACACGTGACCAACACATTCAGGGATATTTTACCTTCGTTATCCAACCCTAAATATTCAATTATGGACTGGGGTGCTTACCAGTTACAAGTTTTAGGTCCAATTTGCCTTTTCTAAGTCTATCAGTGGACCTAGTCCAATTAGCCGTATCGGCAAGGTATTTTGCACTTGTCTATCGGTATAATTGGTTCTGGGTTTGGTTGCTAACCATCCTAGCCCTTTTTAGGCCTAATTCCTCCTTTTAAGCCTACAAAATAGGGTTCTGCAAAAATGCCTTCACCAGTCCGATTGCTTAAGGCTTCTGATGATTGTTTTAGGTTTGAACACCCATGAGGATTTACAACCCAACTTGGAACCAAATCCATCCAACGGGTTTACCCATCTAGGGCCTGCTATCTATGAATCCCTTTACTTGCTAGCTCAACGTGCCAAGTCTAGGGTATGGTGGGAAAACTGGAAATCAGCCTCCCTTGACTCAAAAACAAATTGAAAACATAATATACAAGGCTTCCTAGCATTCCACAAGGTTTTAGTCTATGGTTCCACGATGGATTGCTAGGTTTGAGCCATGAAGTCTTCAAACCCTTGTTTAAAGGTCTCTAGGACCTGCCTGGACAAAAATGAACAAAACATGCAAACAATATCACTTCAAAACCTCAAATCACCATGAAATGAAAGATATGGCTCTTTTTTAACAATTCATGCCTTGGTCTGGACTTGAAATTCCATATAGTTCATATGATGCCAAGGAAAACTCAATGCAAATGCTGAAAACACACAAAAATGAAAGGCTAATTCTTGTTCTCCTTCTTCCAAATCTTCAACTAACTTTCTCATCAGTTGTCCCAAGCCTTATATCGGCCTTGGGTTAGTTAAAAAGATATTTTAACTGAAAAGATAACCAACTATCCGTTGGTGTTTGGAAAATGCAAAAGTTGCAAAGTTTCTATGAGCAACTTTTGTAACTTTTTTTACAACTTTACATTGTTAAGTATCGTTTGCCCAAATCAAACCTAGATCACTTCTAAATGTTCAAATGACCTTAAAACCATTAATCAACATCAACTAAGCTACTCTAACCTTATTACAAACCAAAATTCACTTGATTCCAAACTCCTCGAATCTTCACAACAAAATTGTTCAGGTGCTCTTGCACCAATGTGTGCATGTATGTGGGTAAGTGCACCAAAATGGTGAACAAAAAGGGGGCTATAAGCGGCCACTTTTTCTGAAAACAAGTAAATGTGAAATTCAAAGAGATATTTGAAGGTCACACACTCAAAACTGGGAGTTGAGAAAAGAATAAGAATTGTAGTACTCTGAATCTAGTTTCTAAACTACTAAAGTGTTTTAAAATTGGATAAGATTAATAGGGTCAAACCTCTGTCACATGAAAAATTGTTCCTGATTTTTTCAAAAAAAACATAACATAGTTGTTTTCGTGCGTTGCACAAAATATATAGTTAGATTTAGTGTTTTTCAAAACCCTTTGGTATGATGATAGGTAAGTTTGAGATCTAGAAGTTGTGTATTTTTTTGTAATTTTTTGTTGAGTATTTTTTTTAAATGATTTTTTGAAGTGACCGCATCCTAAAAATTCGGTACCTATTTGTGTGCTAGGCATAACTTCCATCAAAAGTTATTTTTCTAAATTGTATAGAATCTAGTTTAGAACAATAATATGTAATTTATTTTGAATTTGGTCAAGTATATCAAAAATTATTAAAAAAATGGTAGATGTATGTCTGTGAGGACTGTCAAGGCACTGGTAAAGAAAATTAAAGTTTACTATGCTAATGTTGTCCAAAAATAGAAAAATTTGTATGGTTAGAAAGCTGAGAAGACGTGTGAGATTATGGTGGTAATTTTAGAGATATTGATAATTTGTAAACCTGATGATGATGAAGTCAAGAAATCATGTTGGAAGATTAAAAAACATGTAAAGGGACAAAAATGGAGGGAAAATGGGCTTGCAAGCCTTAGGGTCATTTTCCAACCCTCTTACCAAGACAAAACCCGCACGGGTTCTGATGTGCAAGATAACCCGCTCGGGTTTTGAAAAACAAAAAGTACCCTTCATAGTTTTACATAACCCATACAGGTTAAGTAGAACTAAAACCATCATTTTGAGTTTCACAAAACCCATACAGGGTATGAAAAAACATCATTTTGAGTTTCACAAAACTAGTATGGGTTATGAAAAATATCATTTTGAGTTTCACAAAACCTGTACGGGTTATGAAGACATCAAAATGTATGCTTGTAAACTTAGCATTTACTACACATATGTATAGATAGACATATATAATATGTGTTTATGTATGCATATATGCATATCTATAGTTATATATACATATATTTATATAGATATATGTATATATGTTTGTATACATGCATGTCTCTCTTCTTTTCCTCTCTCTCGTCTTCTTTCCCCCATCACTGTCTCTATCTATTTTGAGCCCTAATTATCTTCCTTGATTTCTATCTCATCTCTCTCCTCCTCACACTTCTCTCTCTGCTGAGTCTCTCACCCTCTTCTCCTTCTCGTTCTCTTCACCTCCTATCTCTCACCCTCTCCTTCTCCTACTCTCTCCCTATCCCATTCTCTCTCTCTCTCTCTCTCTCTCTCTCTCTCTCTCTCTCTCTCTCTCTCTCTCTCTCTCTCTCTCTCTCTCTCTCTTCTTATCCCCTTCTCTCTTTGTCTCTAACTCTCTCTTTCCCTATCTCTCTTCCTATCCCCTTCTCTCTCTATCTCTAACTCTCTCTCCCTCCCCCTCTCCTTATCCTATTCTATTGCTCTCTTCCTACCCCCTACTCTCTCTCTCTCTCTCTCTCTCTCTCTCTCTCTCTCTCTCTCTCTCTCTCTCTCTCTCTCTCTCTCTCTCTCTCTCTCTCTCTCTCTCTCTTCCTATCCCCTTCTCTCTTTGTCTCTAACTCTCTCTTTCCCTATCTCTCTTCCTATCCCCTTCTCTCTCTGTCTCTAACTCTCTCTCCCTCCCCCTCTCCTTATCCTATTCTATTGGTCTCTTCCTACCCCCTACTCTCTCTCTCTCTCTCTCTCTCTCTCTCTCTCTCTCTCTCTCTCTCTCTCTCTCTCTCTCTCTCTCTCTCTCTCTCTCTCCCCCTCTCCTTATCCTATTCTATTTCTCTCTTCCTACCCCCTTCTCTCTCTCTCTCTCTCTCTCTCTCTCTCTCTCTCTCTCTCTCTCTCTCTCTCTCTCTCTCCCTCCCCCTCTTCCTACCCCTTACTTTCTCCCTCTCTCTCTCTCTCCTAATCCTATTATCACCCTCTCTCCCTTCTCTTTCTTTCCCTATCTCTCTATCTCTCTCTCTCCCCTCATATCCCCTTCTTTCTATGTCTTCCTACACCCTACTTTCTCCCTCTCCCTCTCTCTCTCTCTCTCTCTCTCTCTCTCTCTCTCTCTCTCTCTCTCTCTCTCTCTACACTTCCTCTTTGGTTTCTAATTCTACATAACCCATATGGGTTATGCAAAATTTAGGCCAAAACTTCTAGTTTTACATAACCAGTACAGATTATGAGAAATTATTCCTAAAAAACCATAAGGGTTTTGAGAAACTTGTTTTTTCATTATTAAATATAATGTTCCTCAAAACCTATATGGGTTTTGAGGAACTTTTTGTTTTTTTAATTATTTTTGGCTAGGCTTGGTGTTACCAAGCCTAGCACGTTTTTGAATTTCATAGAACACGCACGGGTTATGAAAAATTTCATTTTCTTTTGCATGTGGTCACCTTTTTTTTCACCATCTTGGTAAACTTACCCATGTGTGTATGTATGTATGTATGTATGTGTCATTTTTGTAAGCAATAGTGACACTATTTTTTATAAATTGTAATATAATGGTTCATATTGCCACCTTACGACATGCAATATGACTCCTCAAGACACCCTATGATGTCGTTAGGGGACTTATTGTGTTCTAAGGGATCATATGTGTGTGTATCAATGTATGTGTATGTATGTGTGTGTCCTTAGGACACAATATGACCCCTCAGGACACCATATGATGTCGTTAGGGGTCTTATTGCATTCTAAGGGGTCATATGTGTGTGTGTCTACATGTATGTGTGTGTCCTTAGGACACAATATGACCCCTCAAGACACCATATGATGTCGTTAGGGGTCATGTGTGTGTGTGTGTGTGTCTCTACATGTATGTGTGTGTCCTTAGGACACAATCTAACCCCTCACGACACCATATGATGTCTTTAGGGGTCTTATTGTGTTCTACGAGGTCATATGTGGGTGTGTGTGTCTACATGTATGTGTGTGTCTGCATGTAATACCGTGTATGTGTATGTTTGTATGTATGTGTGTATGTGTGTCTGATAGTTCTTAAACATGTACATGCATATTTAAAGTTGTGTATGCCTGTCCAATAGTTATTAAACATGTGCATGCATATTTAAAGTTGAGTCCAATTGACTTGACATATATGTGCATGTGGGCTTGTGTATTAGGGGTTTGCACATTCAGATTGCTTCTCAAAAGCAGTTTTTCCAATGGGCAATAAAAGGACTAGATTACGGAAGTATGATCGAATAAAAGAGACAAAAACAAGACATACGACTCCTAATCAAGAACAATTTCCGATTGACGATGAAGTAGTCCCTATTCAGGAAAGAGAACTAACTGGTCCTAATCAAACCATAAATTTTTTATTTGGTATGGCCAATTTGATGGAGATGGATGAATACACTCTTTTCAAAGAGATTTTAGATGAGGATATGGTACCAGAAAGCACATTAAAATTACACTCCAAAAAAATTTGGGATGAATATTTTTAAGACAACTCAAATTGGAAGGGCACAATTGTTTCCAAAGTTTTTTAGGAGAAAAGAAATGATTGTCGTTTTGGAGTTGTTGGGTGTTGATAACAAGAAGAAGTCATCAAAGGGATCAGTAAATTAGACAGTGGTTGAAAATTTGCAAGAAGCTCTGAAATGTATTGAGAGCACAAGTCGAGCTGTTGATTCAAGTGATGCCCGGAGAGCATTAATGACTATGATTACTAGTAAGAAATTATCACATAGAAAACAAACTCAAGCAATTGCTCAGTTATTGAATGTTGCTAGAAGAACTGTCCAAAGATATATTAGGAAAAGAAACAAGTTGGATAAGAATATTGAAAAGAATTAGGTCAATATTTGCAGGGTTCCTCGAAAAGATAGAATTTCTAAAGATGTAAGAAGACTTGTTATTGAATACTGGACCAGTCACTCTCGTGTTTCTTCTAATAGAAGAGACACTATACAGATTAGAGATGAAGATGGTAGAAAAATTGCACATTCAAAACACTTTATAGACACAAAATAGAGTTAATTGTTTGAAGCATTCAAACAAGAACTTCCAGATGTCAAGATATGTCAAAGGATGTTTGAGGGATTACGACCATGTTTTGTGCGAATCAATAAGGTACATGAAACATGTTGTCGAAATCATGTTGAATTTTAGTTGCATCTCCAGTCATATAAAAAGGTAGCCACAGAAAGTAATCCAAATGTGGTCATCCCTGCAAGTACATCATAGTTTGTGAAGTCTATTTTATGTGACAGATTAGAAGGTTCAAATGAATACAATGTACAATGTATAAAAAATACATGTGTTGACATGGAAATTTGAAGAAATTTGTACAAAATGAAAACACCAATCTTTCAGTGCAAGTTCTGTGGAAAACATTTGAATATAAAAAATACTAAACACTTGAATATGGAGGAATGAGCTTGCTAGGGTTTGAGGTTGTCACCCTCTTTTTTTCATACTGCATTTACTGCGAGATTCTAGAGTTTATTATGGCTTCATCCAACTTTAGCCTAGCAATTGATGTTGGCGTTGTAGTTGTTGTGACGGATCCTCATGGCGCCTCAGAACAAATGCCCTCGCAAATTTGTTCTTAAAGTGTTTCACGAGGTATGTCCTCGCCTGATGTTGTGCTTCCTATTCAAGATTTTGATAATGCATGTGAGTGGATTGAAAAATGCACTTTGATAGGTTATTTTGTGGGTAGGATCCCTCCTGAAAGCATGCTTTGTGATCGGGTCATCAAAGCCTGGTCTCCTCATGGATTCCAGCTTGATGGAGTCCAAAGTCTCACCAAGGGTTTCTCTTTGTTTCGCTTCTCAAAACCTTCCCATGTTGAGGCTATCCTCTCTCATGGGCCATGGACCATTCGGTCTTCCCTTTTGGTTTTCCAGCATTAGTCTCAATACTTTTCTATCTCAGATGATAAAAAGTTGAGAGTCCCAGTCTAGGTTGAGTTCCCTGGTCTTCCTTTGCCTTGTTGGCCTTTCATGCAAACTATTGCTCACTATGTTGGCAAAGTTATTTGTCTTGAACCAGATTGGTTTTTTAATGCTCATCCTCAAAAGAGGGTTTGCGTTGAGGTCGACCTTTCCCACGATCGAAAAGAAACTGTTGACATTCAAGTGGGTGGCAATACCTTCACCCAGAAGGTGCTTTATTTGAACCTTCCCAACATTTGCTATCGGTGCCAGTCGGCAGAGCACAAAATCAAGGATTGTCCTTTGGTTGTACATAAAACAAAACCCCATGTTAAGGAGACCGGCCCTCAACCTGTGGAGGGAGCTAAGAAGGATAAATGGACCGCTATGGTTGGTAAAGGGAAGAAATTTGTGGTTTCTACCCAAAAGCCACCCGTCAGATCAAGTTCTCAACCGACAGCGGAGTCTCCTATGCAAGCACCACCTGCCCACATGGTCTCTACATCGTCTGCTTCGATTTCAAACCCTTGCCAGCAGGGGAAGGATCCTTCTGAGGGTGTTGCTCGAACCCCTTGGGTTCGCACTCCTTGGGTTGCATCTACGATTTCTACTCCACACTCTCTTCACTGCTCTCGTAGCCCTTCTAGGCGCGTTGAGATAGCAGATGGCGGTTCAGAGAAAAGAAGATTTATTTCTGGTGGGGACTCTCTTCCTAGTCTCAGTTTAGATTTTTTGTGCAATAGCTTATCCTCTCTTTGGGACGAGGATGACATGCAAGATTTTTCATGAATTACATCTCATTGAATGTTTGAGGTCTAACAGACCTCACCAGAAAGTATTATGTTAGAGATGTTCATCAACGTGTTTTAGGCCTGGATGTTCTCTGCCTCCAGGAAGTTAAAATTGTTCAGCTTACTATGGGATGTCATGTTATTTGGCTGGATAGCCTAGTTTTTGCTTTCCAGCATGAGGCTGGTCGAGGTAGAGTTGCCACTCTCCTTTCACGTCATTGTCTTTCTGCAATTATTTCTCATGGTTTTGATCCCATTCAGCGTGTTGTATGGGTTTTGTTGTCAAATCATAATCATTCCGTTGAGATTGTTAATGTGTATACTCCCAATGGTGTGGTTGATAGATCACACTTATGGCATTGGATTGTTGATTGCGTGGTGGAATGATGCCATTGCCCACTTTGCGAGGTTTTTGTGCATTTATGGTAGATCGCTTGCCATGTACCACATGCGCTCGTATGACATGACCACCAAAGATCTTTGTGTTGCCACAGAAGCTCTGGCCTTGAATATTTTTTATTCTAACCTACAACTTCGGTAAGCCGAGCTTTGTCATCAGAAACAAGTTGTAGATAATTACTCTGTCGGAGGAGCTCAAATCAAAGCCAGGTTACACTAGCTTAAGGTGGGTGACAAGGCCTCCAAATATTTTTTCTTGGCATTGCGTGCCCATCATACCTCTGTAGGGATTAAGAAAATCAAAGAGGGGCATGTTGTTCTCACCGAGCTGCCTGATATTCTACAAGCTTTTGTTCGTAATTATGAGAAGGTGCTCACAGTGCAGGGATACTCACTAGTCAGAGCCCAAGCTTTGCAAGATTGCTTAGTTGTTGTTCCCAAAAGGCTTTCTGAGTCTCAGCAGACCTTTTGTGATCTTTTATTGAGCATTGATGATCTCAAGGAAGTTTTTTTTTCTATGGTGTATGATAAAGCCCCAGGGTGTGATGGTTTCCCTTGTGAGTTCTACAAAGCCCTTTGGCCTTGTGTTGGTCCTAACCTACATAAGGTCTACCTTGAATCTTTTCATTCCCAGTCCCTAGGAAATATGCTTAACCGAGCTAACATCAATTTTATCCCTAAGGCTGGGGATCCGAAGGACATTTGCAATTGGAGGCCTATTACCTTGCTCAATGTCTCGTATAAGATCATTGCCAAAGCCTTGGCTCTCAAGATTCATCATCTCCTGCCTTTGATTGTTCATCTAGACTAGACTGGATTTATCAAGTTCATATTTATTCTTGATAATATTATTGCAGTTTGGGAAGGGATGGAATGGGCCCGACACTCCAAATAGCGAGCAATCTTCCTTAAGATTGACTTCGCTAAGGCGTATGATCGCATTGAGTGGCCATTTATTTTGGATATGCTCAAAGCTCTTGGCTTTGGCCCTAGATTCATTTAGTTTGTCCAGATGTTATTTGGAGATGCCTCAACCTACATCACCATCAATGGTCATCAGTCTGAGGCTTTTGGTCATTTTAGATCCATTCGGTAGGGCTGTCCTTTGGTTCCTGCCTTATATGTTCTTGTGGCGGAGGGTTTTGGGTACTTGCTTGCTAACACCATTTTTGTTGGACGTGTCCGTGGAATCTCCCTACTTGAGTCACCTTCTCAACTTGTCAATGACCATTTTGTGGATGACTCCTTTCTCACTCTCATTTAGGAAGAAGATAATGTCCAAGCTGCTCTTCAATGTCTGGACACTTTTTTCTTGGCTTCTAGCTCAACCATTCAATGGCACAAGATGCAATGCTATAGGCAGTATTTTCTTCCTGCCCTGCCTTGGATGCTTCAATATGGCTGGAAATAGCTTCATCATGGTGAAATTTTTTTGCTTTCTAGGCATTCCTTTTGCCTTTCAAGCTTCGTCTCTGGATCTTTAGAATGTTGTTTTAGCCAAGATTGAGAAAAAATTAGCCTATTGGATAACCAATCCTCTCTCTCTGGCTGGCAAATTTCAAATTTGTTCGAAGGTTTTGGCTGCCACTCATGTCTATTACTCTTCATGTTGGGCTCCTTCCAAGGCCTCTTACATGAAGTTGGAAAGACTTTTGCTAGATTTTCTTTGGGCCTCTGGTTCCGACCATCAAGGTTTTCATAGAGTCGCTTAGGAGTATTGTTGCCTTCCCAAGGAGTCCGGAGAGCTCGGCCTTATTTCTACCCAGAAACAAGGGCTTGCTTTATGTGTTAAATAGATTATCAGAGCCTTATTGGGTGATGAGGCTTGGAAAATCCTTCTTCAACATTGCATTTCTTCAATTTTTCCTGCCCATAAGCCGGCTTGGAAGGGGATTAGTTTTCAAACCCTTCTCTTTATGAAAGACCCAGTTCAGATCCAGGGTACTTTTTTGTTAAAAGCATCTAGCGTGCTTGGGAAACTGTTAAGCCTTGGCTTCGGTGGGTGGGTGATGGTTTTCATGATGGGATCTCCATGAATCAACACAACCTCTGGTGGTCACCTCTTTTTCAGGTGCAAGGGTTACTATTGACCACAATGCCCCTTGTGCGATTTCCAGAGTGCCGCCAGATTTTGTTTCTACTGACCACACTCCGCCCCGTGGCCGCCATCGTGGCCAAACCTCCTCTGCCCAATGCTCTCAAACCCTGCGGTCCTAGATTCCTTGTCGCTCCTCTGGTGGGGGAGACAATGTGTGGAGACATCACTCAGCTTCTCCTCCATGTCTTCGGTCTTCCTTGAGGTGGCCTTTTGTTGCTCCTATTACTTTGGCTCTTGTTGCCGGTGATGGTTCTTGGTGGCATGCTGCCTCCACCTCTAAATTTCCTCACCTGGCTCTGGCTATTTCGCCTCCCAAGCAGGAAGAAGGAGAAGAAGAAAAAGACCCAGAAGATGGATGGTCCGTGTTGGACTCGACTGCCACCCCTGCTGATGTATGGGGCAATAATGCTGATCAAGATCCTCCCCCCTTGGTTTCCACTGCTTTGGCTGCTTGAGGAAGTTTTTTTTAGGAATAGCTTTTTTTTTTGGCTCCAACTTCTTGTTGTTTGACTCTCACGGAGTAATCTTGTATCCCCTGGCCTTTTTTGTGAATATGTACTTTAATATTATTTTCTAATAGAGAAGGCCTATTCATCAAAAAAAAAAAATACCAGACAAAGTCAGGAGCTAAATAAAAAAAAATTATGTTAAAAGAGAGTAAATTGCCTTACAAAGAGTTCATGTGTAGATTTCAGAACATGATATATCCACATATCCTACACTATCATGGCACAAGATGGCAACCAAAACAATTTTGTATCTCAAAAACTTATTTTCCTCCAGGTTGTATTCTTTCCATTGAACACTTCTCTGAGAACTATACATTTAGTCCTCACACAGAGATTCAAAGTCAATACTATAATTCTGAGCAGGTTGCAATTTTCGTACAAGTTTTATATAGACATGCAGAGTTATATGTGGATGGTCTAGAATCTGATGAAGATGAATGCATTATCATTAAGGAAGTTCATTTTTATATCAATGATGATACTTGCCATGATAAGAGTTATGTAGCACCTTGTTTTGAGAATTTTTTTTAAAATGTCATAGATCGTCGGATAAGTGCTTCACAACATTGAATTTGGTTTGACGGATGTGTTGGTAAGCATAACTAAGTTTTAATTAAACATCTTTTAATTATCTAGTATAATTAAGTTTTTTAAACTAATAAATATTATATATTTGATTGTAACTTCACGTGACAATTTAAATCTGCAAAAGCATTCAATTGGTTGTCACAACATGTTAAACATGGTCTAAAGTTTTTGTGGAACTTTTTTGAGAGTGGACATGGAAAAGGAGAGCATGATGGAGTAGGAGCCTGTGTGAAGAGTGTACTTTGTCAACATGAACTTGGAGGTACATGTTCAATGTTTATAGGAGAGTGTGTATCTTATGGGTCAAAGTTAAATTGCTAAAATAAGTTAATGTGCAGGTAACAACATAAGAAATTCAAGTGACATAGTAGAAGGGTGCAGAAGGCATTTTGGTTCTCGCAACATGACATACAACAAACATTATTTTTGGGAATTTAAAGATATTGATCGATCCAATCCTTATAATCATCAAACAATTAGGGGCATTAGAAAATTGCATCAAGTGATGACTACATGACATAGAAAACCTCTTGTCATTTAGGTAAGATAACATAGAACCTTTTTTTGTGTTGACTACATTGAAATTAAGTCATGTCTACAGAACTTAACAAACCTGTTGTGATTTAGGTAAGGGAAAATTCATGGTTTTGTGTTGACTGCATTGAAAACAACGCAAATATTCAACAATGTCAGAACATTAGAGATGAATTTGTTTCTGAATGGGAGATGAAACAACTAGTGGCAATGCCTCCTTATGAAGATAGTGACATTGTAGATATTCATGATCCTCTATATTCAGCAGATTATGAATGTGTTTCTGATTTAGTTGTGTCAGGTACGTTTTAAATTTTAATTTAATTCAAATTCATGTCTATACATTTAGACATACACTTTATAATTTAATTGTTTTTATTATGGTGTACAGGTGATATTTTTGTCGTGGTTGCAAATCCTGACAATGCAAAAGGGGTTGACTATTACCTACTACAATGCACAAGACCAAAAAGTAAAATTGTTAGAATCAGTGGAAGATGGTGATGGGCAACAATACCCCATTGGATCAGACATTGTTGAAGGTATTTATTATCAACAAACGAAGATAGATAACAATGGTGTCACATTTATTGAATACATGCCCAACCAAAAAGTTTTGCATTATAGTCACTTAGTTATAGCAACAAGACTACAATTTGAAACTTTACAAAAAAGAGGATGTGGCCCCCAAAAGTGGAGGTTTCTTATCGAAGATCATGAAAGAATATTAGAGATAGTAAAAGACAGAGAGGAGCTAGATTTTATGTACCATGAGCTCACTTGATTTATTCTACAACAAGTGAATGCGTGTATTTTTTTATGTACCATGAGCTCACTTGATCATCAAACAAGTGTCAGATACATATAAGTATAAAAAAGAGTACATGCATGAGCTACATATAATATTATCAAACAATGATTAGTGGTCCCTAAAATAGCTCGATGGGCCCTCCATTGATCCATGATCTGAATGCTCTCCCTACACAAGAAAGCACATGTACACGTTTACCACACATATATATAAATAAATAAAAATATTATCTAACTATTACTTGTATGGAAATTTTACTTCAACATAAGTACATGTGCAAATTTTACTTGATGTGATCCACCTGATGAATGAGTAGAGCATGCATGGGCCACAGGTGTCTAAGATGAAGAACTCAATCGTGCATGTAAATAATCTCCTAACGTCTCTAATGGAGCACCACGCTGTAAATAATCCCAAATTCAAAATGTGATAACAATTTTGAAGTTGAAATCCACTATTTAAAATCAAATAAATGATATGACCTTAAAGAAAAAAATAATGTATACCTCACGCAACTCCAATGCTCTCCCAATCCTGTTGATCTCAGATGTATGGAAGGAAACCTCATCAACATCTAGATCCAGCGCTCCATCCTCTAAACCATGAACAAGAAAACTAGTAAAGCCACCATGAACTCCAACAGGAGGTGTGAAAGTCACAGGCTACAGCAGTGTAGATTGTATGGGCCTAGGTGTTAGATCAAGTGGTGTAGACTGAGGAGGTGTAGGTTCAACATCAGTATGTGGTGGAGGGGTTGCAGGGTGCACTGGAACTCACTCATCTCTCCCCATATCACCATGACACGCTCCACCACTAGTGTCTTTGTGTACAAGGCATCTCACCTCTCTCGGTGCATCCTTGAGTGGGATCCTAAGAACTGTCGCAAGAGTTGTATATGCATCCATTGGGTCACTAGACAACAACTCACTCATTCGCTATAAAGGATCAACCTCTATCAACTGAATGGCGTCAACAGGAGATGGTATGTCCAAACAAGCATAAGGATCAGTGCCACTATTGGACGTCGCCTCTATATCTCGTGAAATGGTAGTCTGGGACCATAATAGATATCTCCCAATGCGATCAGATATCATCTAATTGACCTGTGTGGAAATCTCTGCGATGCTAGAGTAAATATCTCATCTGGTATAATCTGTTGTTGCATTGACTACTTGTGCTAACTCCAAACATTTTGGTAGAACCAAAAGGTTTGGACAAACTAATGCTCAATTATTAATGAGCATCGTTGCCTCTGGTCATCTGTACGTATCAAAAATCCTCCCCCTACCCTATCCTGAATTTCCTGGTATACTAGTATAATCCACATCCAAGGCCATATGAAATTTTGCAAACATGTTTTTGTAGAAATAGAGTGAAAACTCATCCTTCTGTGGCCACCTACCATGAGTTGCCAACCATCTAGGATAAATGAAAGGGGCCACCATCGGATCAATGCATCTTCTGACTAAATAACCCCTAATCCTCCTTGTATGTGTCTAATAGTCAAGGAACATGGTATGGACCTGTGTAATAGAAACACTCATGTTCGCGGTGTCCCATTTCACTGTGCCAGTCACACTTTTAGAAAGGGATGCATAGAAGGAATCAATAGAGATCTCATCATAAGGATTGTATGTCCTAATGGTCTCAATCATGGAAAATAGTTGATCCCAAATAGCCTTTTCCCTTTCCTTATTAGGATGGGAAGGGACGACAAGTATGGTGGTATGAAGGGTGTCTATGGACTTCTGCAAGGAAAGAATGGTCTCAGTATAAAGCCGAGACCTACGCTATGAATCAGCAAAGGGCATTGGACTAGACTATCCAGATGTGTGGTCGGCACCCTTGGGGTGAACACTACCATCTGACATATGATCATCCATGTGGAAAAATATATGTACATGTGTAATAAAAGCAAATATTAATTATTCAATTTAACTATTTTTAAATAATTCAAATACATATTAAATTTAAAGAAACATACACACTATTTTCAAATTTTCAATTTAAAGCAACATTAAAATTAAATACATACATACATACATGCATAGACATGTACACATACATATACACATACACATACACATACGCATACACATACACATACACATACATGTACGTATGCATGCATGTGTATGTGTGTATGGGTGTTTGTGTGCATGTGTGTGTATGGGTGCATGTGTGTGTATGGTTGTATGTGTGTGTGTAGGGTTTAGGGTTTATGGGATCACGCGTATGTGTGTATGGGCGTATGTGCATATGCGTACACATACACATACCAATATGCATACATGTGCATATGCATGCTTGTGTGTGTATGTGTACATGTACATGTACGTATGCATGCATGTGTATGTGTGTATGCGTGTGTACATGGGTGCATGTGTGTGTACAATTTAGGGTGTAGGGTGTGCATATATGTGTGTGTATGGGCATATGTGTGTGTGTAGGGTTTAGGGTTTATGGGTGCATGCATATGTGTGTATGGGTGTGTGTATGTGTATATGGGCGTATGTGCATATGTGTGTATAGGTGTATGTGTGTATGTTTAGGGTTTATAGGGTATGTGTGTATGGGTGTATGTTTAATTTTGGTAAGTTTGATTTCGGTGTGTATGTGTGTATGTTTTTAAATTTCGGTAAGTTTAATTTTCCTAATGTTTTAAAACAATAAATAAATTAATTTTTTAATTATAACTACAAAAAAAATAAAAACAATAAATAAATTATTATTTTTAATTATAACTAGGGGAAGAGCACCAGTAGCCATCATAGCTAACTTCGCTCGCCCACAGATCCTAAATGGTACATCAGATTTTGAATTTTTTTTTTGGTTGTCTTCTTATGTGACTTAACTGCTTAAACCTATTGATTTGGCTTCTGGGTAGTAACAATCCGATTTCTACAGGTCGTTATGCATCGAAAGGTCAAAAAGTGGTCATTTCAAAGTGTCACCCGATACTTGAAATCTTTTGCACCAATAACCGCACACGAAAAGGCCAATATCCATTTATAAAATACCTAAAAACTAATATGTTTTTCACCTTTTTATAAAAATAAATTAACCTAAATAGTTTATGTTATGCATATTATTAAAAATACATTGCATATTAAAATGTTTAAAATGGGTGGTCAAAAAAATTGTTGACCACCCATAACCTCCTTCCCGCATATGCATTATGGTCCCATTTGGCACGAACTCCCGCTATCTATGTTGCCTAAAAACTTAGGGAAATGAAGATTTTTTGTGGCATTTTCTTCATTCGTCATCGTTTCTCCTTCATTTCTCCTCTGCAACCATTAGCCGACCTCCTCTGCAACCATTTCGTTGGATCTTCTGTTCTCCCAGGTAACGGTCGCACTCTTCCTCCTTGCATATTGGATGTCCAATGATGGTTTTGCTCCTTCATAGCTACATTATACTTTGTCTATTGATGATTTATTTGTATGCGGTTTAGGGTTTCATTTCAATGCTTTGTTACAATTTAATAATGTCGAAATCCTTACAAAGAATGGCAAAACAATTGAATATCTCTTCATTTTCTTCGAAACCCCTTCATTATTTTTCATTTCATTTTATGGTTGCGTTGTCGAATGGTGTTTCTTTGTTTATAATGCAAAAATCCTCACAGACAATGGCAAAACAATTGAATATCTCTTCATTTTCCTCAAAACCCCATCATTATTTATCATTTCATTTTATGGGTGCACTATTAAATGGTGTCTCTATGTTTATAATGTCAAAATCATTATAGTGAATGAAAAAAAAATTGATTATTGTTCATAATTGTTCGAAACCCCTTCATTATTTATCATTTCATTTTATGGGTGTGTTGTTAAATGGTGTCTCTCTGTTTATAATGCTAAAATCATTATAGTGAATGGAAAAAAAAAATTGATTATTGTTCATAACTGTTTGAAACCCCTTCATTATTTATCATTTCATTTTATGGGTGCACTGTTAAATGGTGTCTCTCTGTTTATAATGCCAAAATCATTACAGTGAATGCAAAAAAAATTGATTATTGTTCATAATTGTTTGAAACCCCTTCATTATTTATCATTTCATTTTATGGGTGCGTTGTTAAATGGTGTCTCTTTGTTTATAATGCCAAAATCATTACAGTGAATGCAAACAAAATTGATTATTGTTCATAATTATTCGAAACCCCTTCATTATTTATCATTTCATTTTATGGGTGCGATGTTAAATGGTGTCTCTCTATTTATAATACCAAAATAATTACAGTGAATGCAAAAAAATTTGACTATTGTTGATAATTATTGAAACCCCTTCATTATTTATCATTTTATTTTATGGGTGTGTTGTTAAATGGTGTCTCTCTGTTTATAATGCCAAAATAATTACAGAGAGTGCAAAAAAAATTGATTATTGTTCATAATTATTCGAAAATCCTTCATTATTTATCATTTTATTTTATGGGTGCATTGTTAAATGGTGTCTCTGTTTATAATGGAAAAATAATTATAGAGAGTGCAAAAAAAATTGATTATTGTTCATAACTATTCGAAACCCCTTCATTATTTATCATTTCATTTTATGGGTGCATTGTTCAATGGTGTCTCTCTATTTATAATGCCAAAATAATTACAGAGAGTGCAAAAAAAATTGATTATTGTTCATAATTATTCAAAATCCCTTCATTATTTATCATTTTATTTTATGGGTGGGTTGTTAAATGGTTCTCTCTATTTATAATGCCAAAATAATTACAGAGAATGCAAAAAAAAATTGATTATTGCTCATAATTATTCAAAACCCCTTCATTATTTATCATTTCATTTTATGTGTGCACTATTAAATGGTGTCTCTCTCTTTATAATGACAAAATAATTACAGAGAATGCAAAAAAGATTGATTATTGTTCATAATTATTCGAAACCCCTTCATTATTTATCATTACATAATAATGTGTATGATTGATACTGGCTATAAGGTTGTTGTCCTTATATATTGTCAACATATAACAACCTTTTCAAAAACATGTTATGGGCCACTTGGCACGAATTACCGCCAACTACATTGCCCTAAAAACTTTAGGAAATGAAGATTTTTTTAGGCATTTTCAGTGTTTGCTCTGTCTTCAATTTGTTAATATACTCACTGTAAATAATATTATAGGGCATACACTATATTACTTCCAATAAATTTCATATGAGAAATACAACAACATCATTCAATCATTAGTCATTTGACAAATTAACCTGCACCTTAATACAATATCAGCAATATCTAATACAATATTTCATCTTAATACAACATCTTATTTTAGTTTATCTCATCAATATATAATGTCTCAAGTTTTGTACCTATATGGTTATTGTCCACATATATATACATGTGTGTGTGTGTGTGTGTGTAAAAGTACAAAACCTTGTCACATTTTTATAAAGGAAATGGCCAATGCTGATTCAAATTTTTAAATTAAATCAATAGAAAGTGAAATATATGTTTTGAATTTTGAAATGATGTAAACTAATAAAAATTATATTCTTTTGTCTATTTTATGTTTATAATTTTTAAAAAAAATTTAAAAATAATTTGAATGTAGTTTCTTATAAAGTAAACACTATAATTTAGTTGCTGATAAAATGCTGAAATTGAAGTTACACAAGCCACCACGCTAAATTTAGTAAATTTTACCATTTTTTCTTTAAATTTTTTGTGTATTTTGATAACTTGAAACTTTAGTGCATGGATATATCTTTTACTATTTTTTATAAATATATATTTTTTAATAAATTTGAAAAGTTGTGTGTGATGAAATATAACTCTTTCCAATTCCCACCACCTTTTTTCTTAATTATTTATCCAAATTAGAAAAGAATTATATCAGCTTGACATAGATTTTTTTCTCTAATGCATCATATTTTTTTCAAAAATTTTAAATAAATTTTAGTATTTTTCCTTGGCAAGATAATCAACTTTATATTTTAGTGTCGATGACCCACTTTCAACAAAAATAAAATATTAAATATAAAAAGTAACTAAAATATTAAAAGATATATGTTCTGGAAAATTCACTTATAGATCTATAAAAGGGCATTTTAAAAAATATTATTTATAAGACTAGGAGTTATTGAAACATCGAGCTTTTTTAATTTTAATTTTTTTTGGTAATTCGACCCAAAGTGGTATAAAATATACATTTAGTAGACACTTCCAATTGGAAAAGTTGTGGCCCATAAATAAATTAGCTATAATGAATCTATACAAACCATATGTTTGACTAAAATCACTTGCGTTGATATGTTGGCATGAAACGTGACACAGATTTGTGCTTTTACCCATATACAACACCATTTTATTTTGTTCAAATATGTTCAATGATGGATTTGTACTCATTGGTACCTGCATAAATTGATTTATTTTTTCATCATTTATCTCAATGGCATTAAGGGTTTCATTTCAATGATCTGTCTCTGTATATATATTTATACAAGCACACATGGTAGCTTTTTTATTTTTCTGAAAGACGTTCAATGATGGAATCGTTCAGTATCTAATAGAATATCAGCAATATCCAGTTTTCAATCACATCACAATTACATATTTTACTCCTGCATCTCATGCTTTTAGTTTGTCTCCTTGATATATATAGTTTCAAGTTTTGTGCCTATATGGTTATTGTCCATATCTATGTATACACATACATATATATACACACATATACATATCTATGTATATGTATATATAAACATTTGTACATGTATGTACATATACATGTATATGTATGTGTGTATATATATACATGTATTTGTATACATGAAGAAACACACACAATAGCATAATATGTTCTATAATGATGGTTATTTCGAGTTTTGTGGCTATATGGTTATTGTCTATATAAATGTGTAAATGTATATGGAAAATAACCATATAGCTACAAAACTTGTTGTAATTAACAATAATTGCCTTATCAAGGGCGCTCATTCAGATTGGTACATATTGAATAACTAAATTCCTTCTACAGTCAATGTTAAATGTTATAACTCTTTCAATTTAAATTATATTGTTTTCAATAAACCAGCATTTCTTTCAATATAGTCATTGTAAATAATATTAACAGCCATATTGGATGTCCAACAATGGTTTATGCTCCTCCATAGCTGCATTATGCTTTGTATATTGATGATTTATTTGTATGTGGTTTACAGTTTCATTTCAATGCTCTCTTACAATTTAATGTGCCTATATGGTTATTGTCCACACACATATACATATATGGTTATTGTCCATATACACACACACACATATACATATATGTGTGTGTGTGTGCATGTGTGTGTGTGTAGACACACACGATAGCATTTTTTTTGTTCAAAGGTTTTCACTGATGGATTTGTACTCATTGGTACATGCAGAAATGGATTTACTTTTTAATCATTATAGTTTTAACTTGATTCCACTTTCTTTTCTTCATTATAGTGTGAACTTGAGGATTTATAGTGTGAACTTGACTCCAAATTATTTGCTTCATTATAGTGTGAACTTGACTCATTATAGTGTGAACTTGATTCAAGTTTCTTTGCTTCATTATAGTGTGAACTTGAGGGCTTATAGTGTCAACTTGACTCCACATTATTTATTTAATTAGAGTGTGAATTTGACTCATTATATTGTTTCAATATACATATATAGTGTGAACAATTCAAAACATAGAAGAAAATTGAACAATTCGAAGCAATGGAGGACTGTATATTTAATATGACATGACCAATTGTTTCCCACAAAAATTAAATTTTGAAAATAGCTAGCTACCACAATCGAATGCATTGCACATTCAAATTATATTATAAGACAGAATTTTCCATGTCACTTTCATTACAATCCAATTCATTGCATATATCTAAGTTCTGCAAATTCCCTTTGCACATTCCTTATGTAACTATTTGTTTACAATATGTATGTATGTATATGTGCATATGTGCAATTCTATGTACATGTGCATATGTATGTAGATGGATATGTATATGTATGTACTTATGAATTTGAATATGTATGTATGAATGTGTAAGGATTGTATGCATATTGTCAAATGTTAAAGACGGTCAAAAATTTGTTATGCATTCAATAATGTATGGATGATTTGTTGTTACAACGTTACGCTACCCTCGATTATTACTATTTTTTGCAGGTGTGCTAGAGCATCACAGGAAGAACGTAACCATACTTGTGGAAGATCATCATATCAATGTAAATGTGTTTATTAACACGCTTCAATTCTTTGGAGATTATGCCTTTAATGCTTACATTTTATATTAATTTGTGTAGATATCTTAGGTACTTATACATTTCTTATTAAATGTGTTTCTTAACACACTTTAGTTTGTTTTGCATTTTTTTGTGATTGTTATGGCAGGCAATTACAAACACGATAAGGAGTCACTATATCTAAGACAACAAGCCTTCCTCTCAGGTCAAGTCAATATGACTTTACTTTGGCAATGATATAGTAGACAATGCAATTTGTGATTTGTTTATGTTTCAATTTGTGAATTGTTTATGTTTCAATTTCTAAATTGTTTATGTTTCAATTTGTTTAAATTCCTCACTTATTTCATATGGCTGCAAGAAACACACTTAGTTCACATTAGAAATAAATCTAGTAGAAAATGCATTTTGTGAATTGTTTATCTTTCAATCTTCTCTTTGTGGGACTTTACTTTGGCAATGATCTAGTAGACAATGCAATTTCCGATTTGCTTATGTTTCAATTTGTGATTTTTTTATGTTTCAATTTCTGAATTGTTTATGTTTCAATTTGTTTAAATTCCTCACTTAGTTCATATTAATGCAAGAAACACACTTAGTTCTCATTTTGTTTCAATTTCAACATTTATATGCCTATGTTGTTGTGTTCATGTCATATATATATATATATATCAGAAAAAGAATTGTTTTATAGTGCCTTAAAAAATATTTTGGTAGATACTGCCAACAAGGAAAACTTGGCAACTAACAAGATATCTTGTCAGGCACTAGAAAATAGTTCTTTGTCTAGTGCCTTTTTACAAATAGGATACTTCCTTTTATCATTTCGATGCAATGACCTAGTAGACATAATAGACACTACAATTTATATATGATGACTGCAATTTGAACACTTATGTGGTTTGTTTTGATAGTGAGAAATATATGAGATCAGTTCAACTAGTATGTGAGAAATATCATATCACAAAAAACAAACATATGAGATTTACAACAACACCATCAATTCATTGGAATATCCATCTGAGATATCTGAAAACAACAGAGTTCTGAAAACATTACAAAATATGGCAGTATGTCATTCTATAATCACATCACAGTTATATCAAAACTCAAAATCTCCTTTTCAGAGGGCTCACAAAATATAATTGATCATAGACTCGATCAATTCTCCATATGGGTATTAAATGGAGGAGGTGTCACAAATCCAACCCTAATAGACTGTGGTCTACTAGGCTCTAGCCCAGCAATGATATTTTCTTGACTGGGAGGGGTTTGTAAGCAACTTGCAATTTCAGCAAGCAATGTTTGGTTTACACCTGAAGTAAGTTGCATGGTGTCTGAGGATCCAGGTGCAGTCCTAAATTGCATAGTATTAATTGCTGCAAAGGCTAGGGACAAGAGGTTCATCATTTTCATGAGAATTGGGTGTCAGATGGGTAGAGGTTTTGCAACTGTCGCCAAATCTTTCGTCCTCTTTGCATGCTTGGCTGCCTTTTCATCTTTCATCCTCGCCTTGTCAAGCTTTGCTTTTGCATCTTTCTTTTCCTTCTCTTGTCTTTCAATGAACTTGTCTTCAAAATCCTACAATTTTTTGGCCTATTTTTTCACCCTCATAGCGTCCTTTTCTATCGCTTCTACTTCACGTTGTTCCTTCCTCTGTCTCATCTATTCTTTCTTTCATTCTGCCAATTCCTCATCTCTTTTCCTTTCAGCCTCTTTATCTTTTTCCCTTTGAACATACTCATCAAATGCCAAAATCTATGACTGGCTACTATGAAGTAGCACCCCTTTCCTACCTCCACGTGAAGATTGATTCATTCTCTGCACTGGAAGTCTTAAGAATTTGGTGATTTGCCTTGGCACTTGTTGCCCATCCTCTTGTGCACATGGCACAAACTCAGATTCATCTTCACAATCAGCACCATCTTGTTGCTCCTAGTTGACTGCATTGGTGAAGTAATGTATCACATCCGCTAGATCAATTTCTGGCATACTTGGCATGGAAAGGGTTACATCATCACAGTTGGCTGCTTCTTGGGTCCAGTCTGGTATGTCAACTTGTGTTGGAAAATACATGTCTACTAATCTACTTTCCAAACCCTCATTTGGCTGGCTGGTTTGTGGGGGAAGACCTGGTTCGATAGTTTGTGGTGTCAAACTTGTACCCTCAACCGTTGCTTGTGTTCCGCTATGAGGTTCTACAAAATCTTGAATGTCTTCCTCATTATAACCAGCCAACTACAAGCAAGATTTCATTGCCATATACTCTGGTTCTTCATCCCTTGAAGTGGCATCATGTTTTGTTCCAACAGTTGGTTATATATCAAATGCAACCTCAAATGCCTCACTTGGCCCCATATCATTTTGTAATGCAGATCGTTTAAGTGGCCAAATCTCTGCCCTATCGAAGCCACTGATTATATTAGTCGGTGTCAATTCTTGGGAAAAGGCCTTGCTCGCAAGAGTTGCCAACTCTTCCCTTCCAATTTTAATTTGTGGGTACTTTGACATCCATATACTCCTCTTCTTTTTGAAATAATTCTTGAAAGGTGAGAATGTAGAAACGTCAAGTGGCTGCATTTTGTGGCATGTATGAGCAGGAAGGGTTACCAAATCTATACCTATCTGCCTTGCTTCTTCAATTATCTTGAAGTCTACATGGCTGCCATGACTATCAAAGATCAGTAGGGCCCTACGTGAGGGTGAAACTCCACCAAGGACTGAACGTGCAAAATGTTCCAACCAATTTAAGATCACCTCCTTTTTCATCCATGCATGTTCTTGGACTGCCATGCATGCTCCTAGCTCACGGTTTGTAATGTAGCTTCGGATATGCCTCTTATATTTGAACAAATAAAATCCAGGAATGTTGAAACCACATGCACTAACACATGCCAGAATAGTAATCCACTCTCTACTCTTGTAAATTAGGTGTGGTACACACCTCTGGCCCAATTTGGCTATCACTCTCATTCCACAATTCCTCCCAGCTCGCACACCAGTCTCATCACAATTCCAAATCTGACTACTACCATAGTGATTGAGGTTGTACATTACCTTCAAGTTGTCATAGAAAGAGGCAACAATACAAGGTTGAAGAATAATAGCCCTATCGGAGTCCGCTCCTTCTACTGCTCTCATCGTCAGATCAGGGTACCTTCGTCTAAAACCTGCCCACCATGACCTCCCTGACATCCCAATTTTGAATAAATTATTCCTATTCTTAGTAATTTGGGCAACAATTGATTGAAGTTGATTGATTTGGAGACTATGACCAATTTCAGCCATGTCTTTGCACCATTGGACAACTTCATCCTCCTCCTCTGCTGATAAAATGGTGCATGGACCCCTCACAGTCATGTTTGTGGTTCCCATCAACCATGCCCTCAAAGAGGCAATGGGGATACCATACTTGATTGATGTGCCTCTAAGAGACATGTGATTGTCTTCTATGCATGATAATGCTTATTTCATGTTAGATATGCTCTATTTTGGTTTGGGAACCTTTGAGGCCACCTATACTTGTGGTGTTTCTGGAATAGGATTACAAGTTGTAGTAGAATGGTCATGTACAACAGTAGTTTCCACATCAATTGCATTGTTAGGTGAATGGTCATCTACAACAAGAGTCACTGGGTCTTCATTTTGGACAAAACTATCTTCATCAAGGAAGTGCACCCCACAAGTGACTCTAACTATTCGACATCTAACACATTTGTTTCCCTTTCTACCTCATGCCATTATGTTCAGTGAACATACAATGATAAGGTACCAATGATAAAATGCAATTGTGTGTGCCTATATAAATATATATATACAGAGACAGATCATTGAAATCAAACCCTCAATGCCATTGAGATAAATAATGAAAAACAAATCAATTTCTGTAGGTACCACTGACTACAAATCCATCATTGAACATCTTTGAACAAAATAAAATGGTCATGTGTCTCTATTTTTGTATGCCTGATAATATAGACAATAACCATATAGCCAGAGAACTCGAAACAACCATGCATGAGTTAAGTATGTAATTGTGATGTGATTGAAAATTGGATATTGCTAATATTATATTAGATAGTGAACAATTACATCATTGAACGTGTTTCAAAAAACTAAAATGGTGTTGTGTGTGTATATACATATATATATACACACACACATAGTAAAAAACTTGAAACATTATACAACAAGGAGACAAACTAGAAGCACGAAATGCATGAGTGAAAGATGTAACTGTCATGTGATTAAAAACTGGATATTTCTGATATAGTATTAAGATGCAGATTCATTTCTCAAATGACTAATGTTGTTGTATTTATCATATGAAATTTATTGGAAGTAATATGTTGTATGCCTTATGATATTATTCATAGTGAGTTTATTAACAAATTGAAGGCAAAGCAAATAATGAAAATGCCTCAAAAAATCTTCATTTCCCAAAGTTTTTAGGGCAATGTAGTTGGCGGTAATTCCTGCCAAGTGGCCCATAACATGTATGTGAGAAGGTTGTTATATGTTGACAATAACACACACAGTTATGTGTATGTGTGTGTGTGTGTGGACAACAACCTTATAGCCAGTATATAGTCACTGTAAGTAACAATACTAGGCATAAACATTATTGTAATGATAAATAATGAAGGGGTTTCGAATAATTATGAACAATAATCAATTTTTTTTGCATTCTCTGTAATTATTTTGGCATTATAAATAGAGAGACGCCATTTAACAGTGCACCCATAACATGAAATGATAAATAATGCAGGGGTTTCAAAGAAAACGAAGAGATATTCAATTGTTTTTCCATTCTCTGTGAGGATTTCAGAATTTATAAATTGTAAGAGAGCATTGAAATGAAACTGTAAACCTCATACAAAGAAATCATCAATAGACAAAGCATAATGCAGCTACAAAGGAGCTAAACCATCAGTGGACATCCAATATGGTTGTTAATATTATTTACAGTGACTATATTGAAAGAAATGTTGGTTTATTGAAAACAGTATAATTTCAATTGAAAGATTTATAGCATTTAACGTTGACTGTAGAGGGAATTTAGTTATTCTATGTGTACCAACTTGAATGTGTGCCCTTGAATAAGGAATGTGTAGAGGGTATTTGCAGAGCTCAGGAATATGCAATGAATTGGATTGTAATGAAAGTGACACGAAAAATTATGTCTTATAATATAATTCGAATGTGCAATGCATTCGATTGTGGTAGCTAGCTATTTTCAAATTTGAATTTTTGTGGGAAACAGTTAGTCATGTCATATTAAATATGCAGTCCTCCATTGCTTTAAATTGTTTAGTTTTCTTTTATGCTTTGAATGAAACTTGGTTTCTTTTATTATTTGTGCAAGTTGTTTTGTATAAAAATAGGAAATGTACCAGTAGTTTTTAATTTTTTTTACTTTTTTGTTGTCAACTACTAATTCATTTGTGAACATGTATTGGTGTTATAATAAATATTTACTGGTATTTTATATTTATGTACTGACAAAAAAAAATTATGTTTTGGGGGGTCAACATGGCAATAAGGTGACGATTATTGGAACTATGTTATCTATTGGTACTCTTCCCCTATACTAACCAAAAAAAAACAATAAATAAATTAATATTTAAAATTATATCTACAAATAAATAAATTTAAAATAATTAATAATTAATTTTTTAAATTATAACTATAAAAAAAACCTACTTGGCAAGAAGGGGGTTGGAGTTAAGTTCTTCTTGTGTTCGGCCGAACTCCCAAGCATCTCACAGTGCAAATGAGGGGGGTCGACCAAATTTTGGGTTGATAAATACCTTTGTCCAACCAAACTCAATTCGACCGAACAAAAGGGGCGACGTAGCACCACCTGGGCGCCACGCGACGCCAAAAGAGTCCGGTCGAACTCAATTCGGCCGAACATGCCCGAGTTGGCCCTAGGTGTGACACACCTTTTTGCTTTGGCCCTCTTTCGTATCTGGATATTCTGCACTCATCAGGATCATACTTCTCTTTTTCAGATACAGATACTGATGCTCTAAATGCAGTCTTAGATTTTCCATGTGATTCTCCAAACTCGCTCAATTCAAAACCAACAATCTTTCCAACCAACATATCTCTTGTCATAGTAGTCACACTCTGGATTTCATCACTAGCAACAACCTTATGTGTATAAGAAAGAGGCAAAGATCTCAGCACCTTAGCAATAATTTCATCTTCTTCAAGGTTTCCACCGGCACATTTGATTCCTAGGACCAAATGATGCACCTTAGCCATGAAAGAGTGTATGTTCTCATCTTCTCCCATCTTTAGCATCTCATACTTTCCTTTCAAACTTTGTAACTTAGCAACTTTCACTTGTTTGTGTCCTTCATACAGGATCTCAAGCTTCTCCCAGATCTAATGTGTGGTCTGAAGTTCCCATTACATTTTTCATCTCAGAATCAATCAAGGCACTAAGCAATGCTTCCTTAGCTCTAATATTATGTTCAACTTCCTTGATCTCATCAATAGTAACCGGTCCATTCGGAGGAGAAGAATAGGCATTCTTTGTAATCTTCTAGTAATATTCTCCAAGACATTTCAAGTGCACTTCCATATAGTTCTTCCATATAGCATAGTTACTTCCATCAAACCTCAAACTGTCCTTCTTAAAGATAACACCTGCAGCTACCATCACAGATCTCCTCAAGTGGTTAAGCTTCTTTCAGACGATCTAGCTCTGATACCAACTGTTGGGAGCAACAATGAATGAAGACTGAGAGGGGTGGTGAATCAGTCTTCACCGGATTGGCAAACTTAACCACAAATACAAATCTGATAAACTGTAGCAATAAGAAGAATAAGCAAATTAATAGCACAACACACAACGCGAAGATTTGGATGTGGAAAACTCGGTTAAGGGAAAAACCACGGTGGGAACCTACCCACAGTAAGATGATAATCTATAGTAGTATGTGAACTATTACAATGGGGGGTGCACATGCATTCAAGCACACTGCCTAGAGCTCACTGCTCAAATATAATGACCCGCAAGGCTACAACCCTCAAGGAAGTCTCTTTGACTTACAACAAGATTCAAACTACAATCTGGAAGAAATGAACTAAAAGAATAGCATCTCCAAATGCTCAAATTATAATTCTGGCTAAGCACAGTTGTCTACTCAGCAACACCAATCTCTCCTTAATCACAACACTAAAAGATGAATCCCTTGATCGCACATACACCTCTCTAATAATGCAAACACAACCTCGATCTCTAAATTACATGACAATATCACTTATGTATACAATTCATCAACCTTGACAATAAGGCCAGCTAAACCCTCAACTCGCAATTACAAAATTACATCACACGATGGGTATATGCACGAAGTTGTGGTACCAAAAAGGTGCCACACTTCAAAAAAAATGAAAAATTCTCATAAAGCGCACGCCTTATAAGGCGCGCGCCTTATGCGCATTTAAAACTTAAAAAAACCACTGCTCCGCATTTTGGATGCATTCTGCATTCCCAAACCTGCGTTTTGGCGATTTCGGGTGTCATTTTCTTACGCTTGCCCTTTGTAAAATCTTGATATTGGGCACTAAGTTGCCCATCTCTCATCAAAATGTCGTCATGCCATCGAAGAGCTTGAAGAGGTATGTATTTTTATTTTCTTAATATTGTCATTTTTTTATTAATTTGAAGATTAAACTAGGTTTATTGATTTAAATTTATTTTCATTATCAGGAAATGAGATTAGACAAGAAAATGTTGAAAACACTCAATCACCTCCTCATGAAGACCATATTGAAGAAGAAACACATCAATCACCTCCTCATGAAGACTATATTTAATAAGAAGCACATCAAGAACCTCCTACAATCCCTAGACATCCCATAGGTAGACAAGAAAACCTATTAGGTCAAATAGAAAATAGCCAAAAAGAGCTTGAAGGTTTAATCACAAGCCTAAAAGATCCTACTGGAACAAACTCCCATAAGAAAAACCTTGCGAGTTCTTTGCAATCTATTGTATCACACATACAACCTATGAGTGGGCAAATAAATTTTTGGTCCAATAAGAAGGAAGAACAAAAGCAATTTTATGCTGATAAATTATCATATGCGGCAGTGAATAAAAAGAAAATTAATAAATTTGACTTGTGTGCTCTTTTTACGGACCCTCGAACGAATCAACCTTTACACCCTGGATGTAGGAGATTCCCTATTCATTGGTTTCATCATGAAGGGATTAAGAACAATTTTTGGGGTAGGTGGTGGATGGTATTTGATCAGCCCCCATGCAATAATCATGAGGTACCTCAATACTTTTTGAGAAAACTATACTGTGAGTTTGTCCTTAATGAAATCCCAAACTATTTTGATTTTCTAGATTTCCAAGGTAGAGGTGGGGGTTCCTCGCATGATAGAGAGGGTGCACAACATGATCCGAATCTCCCACCAAGACCCTTGGCTAGACCTATGGTGGAGCATGTTATTATTCCTTCCATTGTGAAGGAGAGTATTGAGGTCGAAACTCTAGACTCGATTAGCTCACTCACTTAGACCCTTATATAGTATGCTAGGCCTCTAGTGGAGGGTGATGCAAGTGATGATGTTGATTCTTCTAGGCATCAAGTTCTAGCTCATTTTTTTCGATCTTGTGGTTCTCTTTGCACTTATGATCCTTATAGTTCTTAGAATGCACGTGCACGAGCGGAGTTTGCTACAGAGAACATTGTCATGACAGAATACTTGCTGAACAAAAAATTTGGCATTGATACCCAAGTGAATTTCATTACAATTTCATTTCATTCTTTTTATTAAATCTTATATGTAAATTTGAGAATATATCTAAATAAGTAAATTATTATTATAAAAAATCAGGGTCAAAGTGTTCATAATACTAGCAACATTCCTGCAGCACCCTTTTTCACGACTTCATTGACTCCAGAGGTATACAACGAGTGAAGAAATATAATTATTATATGTAGATAGTTGAACCTTATGTAAATGATTTTCTAATTACTCATTTTGGATGTCAAATAGTTTGATGCTAGAGCTTCAACATCAACACCTCGCAGTGTATTTCATCGACAATCTTTCACCCAGGTAAACAATTTATCTTTAATGTTGTTATTAAATAATATAGATAGTTTTGGCGATTAGTCAATATACTTTGTTAATTTTCAGATGTTGACATCAAAGACTCCTCCTATTGTCCGCGCATCAATGGAGCGCGGTGTTGCTGCAATAGCAACAAGTTCAGCTGCTTTAACAAAAGTATGAGACATTTGTAAATTTAGTAAATTTAGCATTACATTTGTTATCTTGATTATATGTTATTGAAAATTTTAATGACACTTGTATTTAGTTTAATTTATATTGTGATGCTTATAGGAGGGGCTTGTCACTCCAGATCATGAACGTGCAGCTCTTGTGGATGAAATCATGATTATTTGTATGTGGTAAGTGACTATTCTATTATATGTCATTCTAAAATTCAATTTTTGTATATGCTAACATCATTCTTTCCATTGTATCAAGTGGAGTTACAAAAAAGTCTAGAGAGGAGTTCGAGTGGACGTACTCGAAAGACACCTGCATCATATACATCTCCATCCCCTCCATAGGAAAATATATCTTGTGATCTATTTCCTTCCTCTAGAGGGAAATAAATAGAATAGGGTCCTATGTTGTATGCCTATATGGCAATTTTGAACATATATTTTGTATTATGAATATGTGGCATTCTATCTCCATATGGCTTTTGGAAAGCTCCTATTTGACTTGATTGGATACCATGTTGTATGCCTATATGGAAAATTTGAACATATATTTTGTATTATGAATATGTGACATTCTATGTCCATATGGCTTCTGGCAAGCCCCTTTTTGACTTTATTGGATATCATGTTGTATGCCTTTATAGCAATTTTGAACATATGTTTTGTTTTATGAATATGTGAAATTCTAATTCCATATGGATTTTGGCAAGCCTATTTGTTTGTATTGGATATATTTGATAGTTTTAACGGAATACAATGTTGCATGGATTTGTATCTTTTTGGTTAATGCAAATCATTTATCATGGTTATCCATAATTGCAGTACAAATGATTACATGAATAGCTGCACAAAGTTTATTGTTACTTAAGCTTTGAACCTAAATATGTGTTTGTAATCCAAGACACAAGCTTATGGAGATCAACACAAATTCAATAGTTATAGTCGAAATAAGACTATATAAAGGAAACATGGAAAGAACCAAAATTAGACAATGTAAGACACCATTGTACCAATACCCATTCTAAAAAAATTGCATAGCCCATAAACTTATATTCATCTAATGCATGCACTTAGGCGATTTCACTGCTAGGGTGTGGCCCGGAATGATCGGGCAAGTTGGAGAGAAAAAAGAGGACATTCCTAGCGTAAACCCGACCACCTCGATGGGTACGAGCTGATGGTTCGGTGTCGCAATGAGCGAATTAAAAGATGGGGCATTGTACAACTTTTCATTTAACTCATCTAACACTTTTTTTCTCAACCGAGAATGTATCGCCACGAGCAACTGGATTTGAGTCTACCGAAACTGAGAGAGGCTTTTTTAGAGTGCCATAACATGACCCCGCAGGATCAGACGGCTCATTCTTATGATTAACAAGCGCCAAGAAACGCGATGCCGAATATTGACAACTTTGAGCAACTTGAGCACTTAGGTGATTTCGCTGCTAGCGTGTCGCCCATAACAATCGAGTGAGTTGCAGAGCAAAAAGAAGGCATTCCTAGCATAAACCCAACCACCCCAATGCGTACGAGCTGACGGTTCGGTGCCACGACAAGCGGATTGAAAGATGGGGCATTGTGCAACTTTTCATTGAACTCATCTAACGCTTTTTGTGCAACCGAGAAAGTGTCACCATGAGCAACTGGATCTGAGTCTACCAAGACTGAGAGAGGCTTTCTTAGAGTGTCATAACATGACCCCTCAGGATCAGATGGCTCGATCTTATGATTAACAAGCACTAAGAAATGTGATGCCGAATATTGACAACTTTGAGCAACTTGAGCACTTAGGCGATTTCGCTGCTAGGGTGTGGCCCGCAACGATCGGGCAAGATGGACAGCAAAAAGAAGGAATTCCTAGCATAAACTTGGCCAACCCGATGTGTACGAGTTGATGGTTTAGTGCCGCAATGAGCGGATTGAAAGATGGGGCATTGTACAACTTTTCATTGAACTCATCTAACACTTTTTGTCGCAACCGAGAAAGTTTCACCACGAGCAACTGGATCCGAGTTTGCCGAAATCGAGAGAGGCATTTTTAGAGTGCCATAACATGACCCTGCAGGATCAAAGGACTCACTCTTATGATTAACGAGCGCCGAGAAACGCGATGCCAAATATTGACAACTTTGAGCAACTTGAGCACTTAGGCGATTTCACTGCTAGGATGTGGCCTGCAATGATCGGGCGAGTTGGAGAGCAAAAAGAAGGCATTCCTAGCGTAAACCTAACCACCCTAATGCGTACGAGCTAATAGTTCGGTGCCGCGACAAGCGGATTGAAACATGGGGCATTGTGCAACTTTTCATTGAACTCATCTGATGCTTTTTGTCGCAACCGAGAAAGTGTCGCCAAGAACAACTGGATCCGAGTCTGCCAAAACCGAGAGGCTTTTTTAGAGTGCCATAACACGACCCCGCAAGATCTGATGACTCATTCTTATGATTAACGGGCGTCGATAAACGCAATGTCGAATATTGACAACTTTGAGCAACTTCAGCACTTAGGCGATTTTGCTACTAGGGTGTGGCCCGCAATGATCGAGCAAGTTGGAGAGCAAAAAGAAGGCATTCCTAGTGTAAACTCGACCACCTCGATGCATACAAGCTGACGGTTTGGTGTCACAAAGAGTTGATTGAAAGATGGGGCATTGTGCAACTTTTCATTGAACTCATCTGACGCTTTTTGTCGCAACGGAGAAAACATCACCACGAGCAACTGGATCTGAGTCTACCAAAACTGAGCGAGGCTTTTTTAAAGTGTCATAACGTGACCCCACAAGATCAGATGACTAATTCTTATGATTAACGGGTGTCGAGAAACACGATGTCGAATATTGACAACTTTGTGCAACTTGAGCACTTAGGCGATTTCGCTACTAGGGTGTGGCCTGCAACGATCGAGCAAGTTGGAGAGAAAAAAGAAGGAATTCCTAGTGTGAACCCAGCCACCCCAATGTGTACAAGCTGACGGTTCAGTGCCGCGATGAACGGATTGAAAGATGGGGCATTGTTCAACTTTTCATTGAACTCATCTAACTCTTTTTGTCGCAACCGAGAAAGTATCGCCACAAGAAACTGAATCTGATTATACCAAAACTAAGAGAGGCTTTTTTAGAGTGCCATAACATGACCTTACATGATCATACAGCTCATTCTTATGATTAACGGTCACCGAGAAACATGATGCCAAATATTGAACACTTGGAGCAACTTGAGCACTTAGGCGATTTTGCTGCTAGGGTGTGGCCCGCAACGATTTGGCGAGTTGGAGAGAAAAAAGAAGGCATTCCTAGTGTAAACCCAACCACCCCAATGTGTACGAGTTGACGGTTCAGTGCCGCGATGAGCGAATTGAAAGATGAGGCATTATGCAACTTTTCATTTAACTAATCTGACACTTTTTGTCACAACCGAGAAAGTGTCGCCACGAGCAATTGGATCCAAGTCTACCGAAACTGAGAGAGGCTTTTTTAGAGTGCCATAACACAACCTCACAGGATCAAACAACTCATTCTTATGATTAATCGGCGCAGAGAAATGCGATGTTGAATATTGACAACTTTGAGCAACTTGACAACTTAGGCGATTTCGCTTCTAGGGTGTGGCACGCAACGATCGAGCGCGTTGGAGAGCAAAAAGAAGGCATTCCTAAAATAAACTTGGCCACCCTGATTCGTACGTGTTGATGGTTCGGTGCCACAACGTGCGAATTGAAAGATGGGGCATGGTGCAACTTTTCATTGAACTCATATGATGCTTTTTCTCGCAACCGAGAAAGTGTCGCCACGAGCAACTCGATCCGATTCTATCGAAACCGAGAGAGGATTTTTTAGAGTGCCTTAACATGACCCTGTAGGATTAGATGACTCATTCTTATGATTAACAAGCACTGAGAAACGCGATGCCAAATATTGATAACTTTGAGCAACTTGAGCACTTAGGCGATTTCGCTGCTAGGGTGTGGCCCGCAATGATTGGCCAATTTGGAGAGCAAAAAGAAGGCATTCCTAGCATAAACCCAGCCACCTTGACATGTACAAGCTAACGATTTGGTGCTACGACGAGCGGATTGAATGATGGGGCATTGTGCAACTTTTCATTGAATTCATCTGACGCTTTTTATTGCAACCGAGAAAGTGTCGCCACGAGCAATTGGATCCGAGTCTACTGAAACTGAGAGAGGCTTTTTTAGAGTTCCATAACATGACCCCAAAGGATCAGATGACTCGTTCTTATGATTAATGGGCACCGAGAAACGCGATGCCAAATATTGACAACTTTGAGCAACTTGAGCACTTAGGCGCTTTCGCTGCTAGGGTGTGGCCTGCAACGATCGAGCGAGTTGCAGAGAAAAAAGAAGGAATTCCTAGCATAAACCCGGCCACCCCAATGCGTACAAGCTAACGGTTTGGTGCCATGATGAGCGGATTGAAAGATGGGGCATTGTGCAACTTTTCATTGAACTCATCTGATGCTTTTTGTCACAATCGAGAAAGTGTCACCACGAGCAACTGGATCCGAGTGTACCAAAACCAAGAGAATATTTTTTAGAGTGCCACAACATGACCCCACAAGATCAAACGAATCATTCTTATGATTAACGAGCACCAAGAAACGCGATGCCGAATATTGACAACTTTGAGCAACTTGAGCACTTAGGCAATTTCGCTGCTAGGGTGTGGCCTGCAATGATTGGGCGAGTTGGAGAGAAAAAAGAAGGCATTCCTAGCATAAACCCAGCCACCCCGATGCATACGAGCTGAAGGTTCGGTGTCGCGACGAGCAAATTGAAAGATGAGGCATTGTGCAAATTTTCACTGAACTCATCTAATGCTTTTTGTCGCAACCGAGAAAGTGTCACCGCGACCAACTAGATCTGATTCTACAATAACTGAGAGAGGATTTTTTAGAGTGCCATAACATGACCGCACAGGATCAGATGGCTTATTCTTATGATTAACGGGCACCAAGAAATGCAATGCCGAATATTGACAACTTTAAGTAACTTGAGCACTTAGGCGATTTCGCCGCTAGGGTGTAGCCGGCAACGATAGGGCGAGTTAGAGAGAAAAAAGAAGGCATTCCTAGTGTAAACCTGGCCACCCCGATGTGTATGAGCTGACGGTTAAGTGCCTCAAAGAGCGGATTGAAAGATGGGGCATTGTGCAACTTTTCATTGAACTAATCTGACACTTTTTGTGGCAACCGAGAAAGTGTCACCACGAGCAACTGGATCCGAGTCTGCCGAAACTAAGAGAGGCTTTTCTAGAGTGCCATAACATGACCCTACAGAATCAGATGACTCGTTCTTATGATTAATGGGCACCTAGAAACGCGATGCCGAATATTGACAACTTTGAGCAACTTGACAACTTAGGCGATTTCGCTGCTAGGGTGTGGCCCGCAACGATTGGGCAAGTTGGAGAGAATAAAGAAGGAATTCCTAGCGTAAACCCAGCCACCTTGACACGTACGAGTTGATGGTTCGGTGCCGAGACGTACGAATTGAAAGATGGGGCATTGCGCAACTTTTCATTGAACTCATATGATGCTTTTTGTAGCAACTGAGAAAGTGTTGCCACGAGCAACTAGATCCGAGTCTACCAAAACCGGGAGAGGATTTTTTAGAGTGTCATAACACGACCCCGCAGGATCAGATGACTCATTCTTATGATTAATGAGCGTCGAGAAATGCGATGCTGAATATTGACAACTTTGAGCAACTTGAGCACTTAGGTGATTTCGCTGCTAGGGTGTGGCCCGCAACGATCGACCGAGTTGGAGAGAAAAAAGAAGGCATTCCTAGTGCAAATTTGGCCACCCCGATGTGTATGAGCTGACGGTTTGGTGCCACGACAAGCGGATTGAATGATGGGGCATTGTGCAACTTTTCATTGAATTCATCTGACGCTTTTTATCACAACCAAGAAAGTGTCGCCACGAGCAACTGGATCCGAGTCTATCAAAACCGAGAGAGGTTTTTTTAGAGTTCCATAACATGAACTCGAAGGATCAGATGACTCATTCTTATGATTAATGGGCGTCGAGAAACACGATGCCGAATATTGACAACTTTGAGCAACTTGAGCACTTTGGCAATTTCGCTACTAGGGTGTGGCCCACAACGATCGGGCGAGTTGCAATGAAAAAAGAAGGCATTCCTAGCGTAAAACCAGTCACCCTTATGTATACGAGCTAACGGTTCGGTGCCGTGACGAGCGGATTGAAAGATGGGGCATTCTGCAACTTTTCATTGAACTCTTCTGACGATTTTTGTCGCAACCGAGAAATTGTCGCCACGAGCAACTGGATCTGAGTCTACTGAAATGGAGAGAGTATTTTTTAGAGTGCCATAACACGACCCTATAGGATCAGATGACTCATTCTTATGATTAATGGGCGCCGAGAAACGCGATGCCGAATATTGACAACTTTGAGCAACTTGACAACTTAGGCGATTTCGCTACTAGGGTGTGGCCTGCAACGATCGGGTGAGTTGGAGAGAAAAAAGAAGGCATTCCTAGCATAAACCTAGCCACCCCAATGCATACGAGCTAATGGTTCGGTGCCATGACGTGCGAATTGAAAGATGGGGCATTGTGAAACTTTTCATTGAACTCATATGATGCTTTTTGTCGCAACTGAAAAAGTGTCACCACGAGCAACTGGATCCGAGTCTACCGAAACCAAGAGAGGATTTTTTAGAGTGTCATAACACGACCCCGCAAGATCAGATGACTCATTCTTATGATTAACGAGCATCAAGAAACGTGATGCCGAATATTGACAACTTTGAGCAACTTGAGCACTTAGGCGATTTCGCTGCTAAGGTGTGGCTTGCAATGATCGGTCGAGTTGGAGAACAAAAAGAAGGCATTCCTAGCATAAACCCAACCACCCTGATGCATACAAGCTAACAGTTCAGTGCCGTGATGAGCGGATTGAATGATGGGGCAGTGTGCAACTTTTCATTGAATTCATCTGACGCTTTTTATCGCAACCGAGAAAGTGTCGCCAGGAGCAACTGGATCTGATTCTATCAAAACTGAGAGAGGCTTTTTTAGAGTTCCATAACATGACCCCGCAGGATTAGATGGATTTTCCTTATGATTACTGGGTGCCGAGAAACGCGATGTCCAATATTTACAACTTTGAGCAACTTGAGCACTTAGTTGATTTCGATGCTAGGGTGTGGCCCACAATGATCGAGCAAGTTGGAGAGAAAAAAAAAGGAATTCCTAGCGTAAACCCAGCCACCCCAACATGAACAAGCTGACGGTTCGGTGTCGTGACGAGCGGATTGAAAGATGGGGCATTGTGCAACTATTCATTGAACTCATCTTACGCATTTTGTCGCAACCAAGAAAGTGTCGCCACGAGCAACTAGATCCGAGTCTACCGAAACTGAGAGAGGATTTTTTAGAGTGCCATAACACGATTAGATGAATCATTCTTACATGTCGCTAACATCGAGAAAAACCATGCCGAATTTTGACAATTTTTCACACGTTGAGTGATTGACAACAAATGAGCAATTTTTACATCTTTTACCATATTAGCAGGGTATACTTCATGAAAGGATCCCATGTGATCTCTAATGATCCAAAATGACATTATTTACATAAAATCACGCAAAAGAAGACAAAAACACAATTTTTTATACTACAATACCTCGAATAGTCAAAAATACAAGTCATGTACATATACCAAATAAGATTGATATTACAATTTTTTACATTTACATTTAATCCAATGAACCATTTGGATCTTCTCTAATCTTTATCGTGTCTAGCATGGCCTCATGGTTAGACTCACGAACCTTCCATAGGTTCTTGTTTAGTGGTCTACCCCCATATCTGATCAAATGAACATTTGAAGCTACAACAAGGTTAGAATAATGAAGAATCTTCCTATGTGTCTCGAAGTCCTCAAACAACCACAAGTTAGACTTCTTCACTGGGTACCTTCTAAGCCATGTACCAGTAACAACTACTGATCCTGTGGGGTACTCGATATTTTCTTCGTCTACCACAGGGCCATCCAATTTATTTTTTGTGTCCACACAACAACACAGGTAATAATTTGTTCCTTCTTCATTGTCTTCAGCTGCAATTACTGCATAAACATGCCTTGCAATGATAAAGTGAGAAGAATTTATGAAGCAACTAAGGTAAAATATTAAAGTACAAAAAATTGTATGTGGATAATTTACCTGGTTGGACTAAATCTGACACATGGTCAAAGTCAATTGATGCTTCCATCTGTGTGAGTTGTAGTGCACTCGGAGGTCGATATGTCTCAAGTGGGATTAGAGGCCTCATACACCATTCGTCCACCCACTCCTTTGACTCATAGTCATTATAGGCACCATCTCTACATGAAGAACAATAACATGCCATCCACTGCGTATGGATAGTCCATGAATCTACATTAGAGCTTTTGAAAGAGTGTAGCTCACTCAATCCTATCAATGTACAACAATCTTCTAATTTTGCAATGTTAGTATCATCTACCAACCAAAAAAATCTACGAACTGAAGACTTACCTTGATTACCTGGACCAATTGTACCATTGCACCACTGAACAATTGATTTTGCATCTTTCAATTTTGCATCCCCTTTTTACTTTAACTCTTCTCGTGCTAAAGCTCTTTTAATACATGCTCCTACACCATCATGCTCCCCTTTTCCATGCCCAGCCTTAGAGAAATTCAACATATGTTGAATAGCAGTCAACTTATGCATCCTACTCAACCAATAAAACATTCAAGAGTTCTTAAATTGCGATGCACAATTATCTGACCATATGATATGTTGACGGAATATATGCCTCAGTTTGCCAAATCATCATAGAATATCTGAAAACAACCTTGCACAAACTCTGTAGAGTGTGAGTGATCATCATTGATGTAAAAATTATACTCCCTCAATATCTTCCTATCCTCTTCCATACTATCATGTGCATGAATGAATGCTATATGCACAAATATAGCAACTTGTGTGGAGTTGTAATATTGTGATTGCACC
The DNA here is from genome assembly GCF_030272615.1 of Cryptomeria japonica. NCBI lineage: Eukaryota > Viridiplantae > Streptophyta > Pinopsida > Cupressales > Cupressaceae > Cryptomeria > Cryptomeria japonica. Next base: position 6,660,608 of record NC_081410.1, on the reverse strand, counting down.
TCATTCTATGGTTGTAGTGTGTAGTTCTCTACAAATTCAACAATTGAAATGATTGTATGAAGTGGAAATATGTCCTTGCATAGCTTAAATTGTGAGTCCAACCAACGAGCTCGATGGTTATGCCTTGCATACTCATACACTATATTCTCATGAAAGATGCCCATAAACTGATACACTGGAATCTTCTCACTAACCAATTCACACCTTTTTGCTTCTTTTCCATCTTTTAGCATGTAGGCCATTGTCTTATATTTTCCAAATTCTACTAATTCATTACCAATTTCTTGTCCAATATCCATATGTTGACAAATTTGTAAATATCGCAATTCACCACAATCAACACATGTGCCATCCAAGCAATACTTATTGTAATATACTTGACCATCTACTCTTTCACATAAGATGCTAGATATGAATTCCCTTGAAAATGTCGATGGACCATTTATGTTACATTCCTGCAAAACATTGTTAGCATGCAAATTTATACATATGTGTTGATAAACATAATAATGGTTAGAAAATTCAATATGTACTCTACAACAACAAGTTGTGCATATGTGATATATTTTGACATAAAAAGGCTTTACCATTTCAAAGAATCTTTGACTAATTTTTATTTGAGGATACATACGTTGAAACTTGGCAAAAAATTGTGTTTGAGTCATATCCAAAAAATGTTTCTGATGTGGATCACAAATTTTACTACCAATCCTCCTTCTTACAACATCTCTTTGATTTGGAGAGACCCTTGTGTTATTTTTCCAAAAATCTTCAATTAGGGATCTCAAGGCTCCAAAAATTGCTTTATCTTTCCGTGGTAATCTACCGAAAAATGCCCATAACTCATTGTTATATGGATCCTCCGCTCTTTGTCGCCTTCCCATACCTCTCATTAGAGTTTGTCTTCTTATCTTCAATTGTTTACTTGTCTTTCTAAGGAGGTGAGCTTTCTTAATTTGAGTGCTTACAATTGTTGATGTAATGACACGTCGTGTGGCATTACTATCTTTTGTGCGTGAGTTAGAACCAACAGTATCATATGCATTCATTAGATTCTTCACAATAGATTTGTCGCTTGATTCAATCGATGTTCTTAGCTGAAGAATCTTCATTATGGGCCTAAATTTCAGATTTCTCATCATTTCAACAAATAGTTGACATCTTCCTGTCTCATTTAAAGGCTCAAAAAATATTTTCCATATCCGGTTAGCATGTCTCTGACAAGTACACTTTAGAATCTTCTCAACCATTCATTTCAAAACATTAGCATCAATATCAATCAAGTACTTAGGCTTTCTATGCAAAACTCTAAGAGGTGTTCTCAAACTTTGAGCTACCTCAAGATTAGGAATGTCAACAACATTAGGGATAGGTGGCATGCCTTCAACCGGAGATGAAAATGATGACATACCTTGAAATTCAGGTGTACAAGATGATGTAGCTCCAATACTTGATGTCAGTCGTGAAGTACTTGCAACGTCAAATGTCATAGAGGGAGTGCACTCAATATGAGATGTTGTAGACACCAACGGTGTGCCAATAAGAGATGGTGTGCCTTCAACTTGAGATGTAAGAGATGGGGTGCCTTCAACTTGAATTGTGGTAGACATTCTCTCAACCTCGGGATTCAATTGTCTCATTGCACAAAGGTTTTGCATCCGTTGCCTTTGTGTGGCCAATTTTGTCTCTCTTAGATTGGATGGATGTTTCATGTTCCTCTTCACTTGGAACCTCTTCAATTGGCACCTCTTCTTCTATGGTATTCAATTTCCTTTGTTCACGAAGTTGCTTCATTCCTTCTCTTTTTTTTGCATTCTTAGCTTCACGCTCTTCCAGTGTTACATTTTTTGGTTGTTTCCTCGGCATGATGATGATTTCTACATGTACATGCACATAAAAGACAATAAAGTGAAATTATGCATCTATGACTGTCCTAATTATGCATGTGTTAAAATAGATATATGAAATTGAAATTATTTCATGTATTCCTTTTTTAAATTATTTCGTAAGATCTTAACAAAGGCTATATGAAATTGCAAATTTTGTTTTAAACCACTAAACAAATAATTTTCTTATGCAACTTCCTTCAAATGCATTGTTAAATCTAATGTAAATCTAATAGGATTATAATCAATTTTGAATCACACTTTTATTCTAACATTTAAACAAAATAACACTTAATAAGTATTTGAATTCTAAAAACAAGAAAATATTACCTCAATTATTCAAATTTGACAAAAAAAACTATGTTCTTCCTCTTTGACGTTGCCAAATGAAAAAAAAGGTGGTGGAGAGCTAATGGAATGTATAAAATAACATTGCATAAAATGTCAACACCATGCAAAAAGTGTTTTTTTGTCTGATCATGCGTAGAAAGAAGACAAAATGAGAGAATGTGGGCTTGGATCACGGGTCAAGGGTCCCATATAACCATTTTTTAGTGCAGTTCATTTGGCTAGCCAAATGACTTCCATTGAAATTTTCTAACCTTTGATACATTTCTACTCTATACCCTATAACCGTTTTTTAGTGCAGCTCATTTGGCTAGCGCCAAATATGGAGCTGGCAAAGCGCCATATTTGGTGCTAGCCAAATGACTTCCATTGAAATTTTTTAACCTTTGATAAATTTCTACTCTATACCCTATAGTTTGATAGCCACAACCATAAAAATTAAACCATATGACCCTTTAGGACACAATATGGTGTCGTTATGGGTCGTATGGTGTCCTAAGGGGTCATATGGTGTCTTATGACCCCTTAGGACACCATGTGACCCCTTAGGACACAATATGGTGTCGTTATGGGTCGTATGGACACCTAAGGGGTCATATGGTGTCCTATGGGGCCATAGGACACCATATGACCCCTTAGGTGTCGTTAGGGATCATATTGTGTCTTAACAGGTCATATGGTGTGTTATGACCCCTTAAGACACCATATGACCCCTTAGGACAACATATGACCCCTTAGGACACAATACAGTGTCGTTATGGGTTGTATAGTGTCCTAAGGGGTCATATGGTGTCCTATGACCCCTTAGGACACCATATTACACCTTAGGACACAATATGGTGTCATTATGGGTTGTATGGTGTCGTAAGGGGTCCTATGGTGTCCTATGACCCCTTAGGACACCATATAACCCCTTAGGATGCAATATGGTGTTGTTATGGGTTGTATGGTGTCCTGAGGGGTCATATGGTATCCTATGACCCCTTAGGACACCATATGACCCCTTAGGACACAATATGGTGTCGTTATGGGTCGTATGGACACCTAAGGGGTCATATGGTGTCCTATGGGGCCATAGGACACCATATGACTCCTTAGGTGTTGTTAGGGATCATATTGTGTCTTAACAGGTCATATGGTTTGTTATGACCCATTAAGACACCATATGACCACTTAAGACATAATATGGTGTCATTATGGTTTGTATGGTGTTGTAATGGGTCATATGGTATCCTGTGACCCCTTAAGACACCATATGACCCCTTAGGACACAATATGGTGTCGTTATGGGTCGTATGGTGTCATAAGGGGTCATGTGTAGTATCCTATGACCCCTTAGGACACTATATGACCCCTTAGGACATAATATGGTGTTGTTATGGGTCGTATTGTGTCCTAAGGGGTCATGTGGTGTCCTATGACCCCTTAGGATACCATATGACCCCTTAGGACACAATATGGTGTAGTTATGGGTCGTATGGACACCTCAGGGGTCATATGGTGTCCTATGGGGCCATAGGACACTGTTGCAGTTTAGCTTGCATTTCATTAAAACTTCAATGATCTTCCCATTTAATGGCTCGATCTGCATTTATTGTCTCATTTCACCTAAGAATACCAACGGTCTTGAAAAACATATTTTAATTAAGATAGAAAGGTTTTAACCCTTGCACATTCTCTGACTGGTGTTTTTGCTCTCATTGGATTCATTTCTCCTGCAATTCGATTGTATTCTCACTTACACTCTGCCTTTCCAATAAAGACCACTTCTTTCGCCGTTTTCTTTCCCTAGTTCTGTCATTTCAATTTGACAGATGATTATAAAAGACAAGTGTGGACGGTAGTGACAGCTATAAAAATCAGCATGACAACATGTTTAACCCAACGTTTGGCAGCTATGAAAAACCCGAGGCCACATGTTGTACCCACATGTATCATGTGATGTCGAATCCACATCATCTGTGCATTAAGAGTCTTGCCTCTTAGCACTGCTACCCATCAGGCATGGACTCCATGCTTAACTGTCGTCTCCAGAAGCATCTTATATCTCAACTGCGAAATCCAAATATCCAATGAGCTGCATTTAACATGGTTTCTTCTGTTTAGAGATAACAAGACTGTACCTCCAAGCATTCTGTAGACTCGTCTGCCCGAATAGACTCAATTTCAAACTCAGCTTGGGTTTTACTAGTAAAGCCAGACTCTACAACCTTTGCTAGCAAGCTCCCTGCGTGTGCAAAAATGGGAGCGTTGGAACAGGGTATGGAGGAGTTTTGTCAGATGCTGTATTTGCAACTACCCTGGTAGACATGTATGCAAAATGTGGAAAAATGGACAAGAGCAGTAACTGTTTAACAAAATACCTCCAAAAAATATGGTTTCCCATCATTACGGGTATGCACAAAATGGATTTGTGACTTGTTCTTCTGTCAAACACCTATGTAGAAGTGGGCAGATAATGTGAGTGAAGGGTAAGGAGATAGGGGAAGAGCACCAGTAGTTAAGCATGTACCAATTGTTGTGAGGGTTGTTGATACCGTTTGTTCCAAAAATTGAACAAATAAAACCTATTGTTTGAAACATAAAATACCATTTTTTGTTAGTAAATGTACCAATAGTTGTAAGGAAATGTACCAATAGTTGTTAGGAAATGTACTAATATTGTAAAAAGTAACCAATCAGGTGATGCCATATTAGCTGCACAGCTATTGGGGTCTCTTTTCCATGCCTATTGGTCTCACTTTTTGGGGGGGCTATTTTGGACACCTTGGCAAAAAGCTTGCTGATGTGGCATCATATTTGATGATGTGGCCCTGAAACCTTAGTTATAAGTAGGGGACTTGCCAAGTAAGCTGCTGTAAAAAAATCGGAGTGATTTGAAATTTCCACGTAGGATTTTGAGAAGCGCAAAGTTATGGTGCACAACTACTGGGTCCTTTCCCCTAGATTAAAGATACGGAATTAAAAATATCTTCGCCATTAAATGTTACACTCTTCTTGTGTAGGAGACAAATCACACTATGCAAATTTGTAGAAATTGGCTTGGGAGTGAAGGCAATTAGGTATTTTTCATTGCCAAAACATAGTCATGTAAAAAAGGAGGAAAAAAATTATTATAATGAAAAGTTGGTAATTGCTTTTGGTTTTCCAAACACCATCTCAAAAATAACTATTAGAGTTAAGAATATTTTAGTATGTGTTGATTGTTATATGCAATGAAATTTATCTTCAACATTGTTGCAATTCCTACTTCTAATGATTAGTTTACTTGATTTTATAAAGAAAAATGGAACTCACTTGCACACATATTTTTCTATAGATAACTTTAGGGCCTTCTTAATTCACGAGGATTAATTTCTTGTATGAAGTTATTACGAAAAGCTTTAACTATGATACACCTTGAGAAACAGGGTCTTAAGTTCATTCAATTATCTTAAAATCGTTTAGGAACATCGTCCTTTAAAGTTTCCATTTTTTTATGCCTTGCAACACCATCTCTATTTTTTTATAAAATTTGGGAACCCCTCCATTGGTGTTTGTCCTTTTGAGCCTTTACCTTGCATATCATTCTTAGTGTAAGAACTCTAATGTGCTTCTAATTCTTTTTTAGTTTGATTTTGTTGCCTATAATGTCCATTGATATTTGATGAAAAAATTATACTTTTGTCCCTATAGTTGCTATATGATATCTTTGTCTTGCTTCATTAAGGTGATGTTGGGGTTTGAAAAGTGCAAATTTATATAAGCCTAGTGCTTTCTTTCTTAATAGAGCCATGTTTTGACCACCATCTATTACCAATCTAAGAATTCCTTCAATGGACCCCATTATTAAAAAATGTTATTGTTGCAGTGTTTTGCCTTTTGTTATACTTGTCATGTACCTATTATCTCAAACTATACAAAATTACAAGTGTTAGGGTTGATTGTGCCTATCTCGAACCTTTGGTAGGTCTATAGGTTTCCTCTTGCCAATATCCTTTCACTTCATTCCCTGAAACCCAAATTTCAAATTTTGTTTGAGACCTTTGAATATATAGATTTTGTAGACTTCTTAAATTATTTATAAACTTTATCATTGCTTTCCCCATGCTTCCACTCCCAACTTTGTCTTTACCTTTGGCCTTAGGATTTTAGGTCTCCATATAATCATGTACTACTTAAGCTATAAGAATAATACATGAACCTCAATTATTCTCTACTTACTCTTTTCCATGCTTCCTTTCCTTTAGCACTCAATATTCACCATTGACAATTCCTAATTTGAGGGTTCACTTTTTCTTTGTCTCAAATATTGGGCTTTTAGTATTTTCCCTACACATTTCCCCTATCCCACTTCCCGCCTCTCTTCCTCCTTACGAAAAACCATATTTGTAGGTTTAGTCATACCAAGATATATATATACATATATATACATATGTATACATACATATACATACATATGTATACATACATATATACATATTATATGTATATGTACATATATACATATTAGATGTATATATACATATATTTGTGTATATATATATAGATACAAATGTATATGTGTGTGTGTATATGTATACATATACATATACATATATATGTATATGTATGTATGTATATATATGTATATATACATACATACATACATATACATACATATGTATGTATATATACATACATATATACATAGATATATATACATATACATATATATATGTATGTATGTATATATATGTATATATACATACATACATACATACATATATATATATATATACACAATATATATATATATCTGTGTGTACATATATATGTATGTATCTATATATCTACATATACATATACATATGTATATATACATATATATGTATATATATATATGTGTGTGTGTGTATATGTATATGTACATACATATATATGTATATATAATATATATATACATATATATATATACATACATATATATATATACATATATGCATACATATATATATACATATATACCCAAAATGTATAAGGTACATGGTAAAAGAAATCTTTTGATCTTGAATGTCATCCACCCTATTTCCCTTGCTCTTTCTTCTTCTAGTATTAGGCACACGAAATAATGATCCTTAAACTATTTCTCTTAAGTCATAGTTTGAATTTGCATATTTTCCTTTACCATAAAGTGCATGACACTCTATAACCTTAATCTTTGATCCATTTCCTTCATCTTTTTTTGTCCATACTATTTAGTGGTATCAAATTTGCCCTCACCTTGAACCCACTTATTTTTCTTTCCATCAATATTAGGCATCCCTTTGTTGATCCTTGTTTATCTTTTCATTTTCCTTGCAAACTTCTAAGATTATTTATAAGTCAACATGTGGTAAGCCTACACTCTAGTTCCCAACAACTCAATGCAACTTAGACTTCTATAGAACTAATTAAAATGCACCATAGATAATCCTTTAACGACCAAGCCAATCCCATATCCTAATAGTGGCATTTTTCCATGTGTCATCATCCTAATAGTGACATTTTTCTATGTGTCATCTAGTCATTTTCTTGGACCAATGACAACATGGCACATATCTTACATGTACCTAATATCACCCAAAGAAAGTGCGAACGTGTATTTCGATGTGATTAAATTTAACCTTCCTATCCAAGCAATGATTTCCCTATGAATGCCTTTCTAAAAATGAGAAGAGTGACTAATCAAAAGGCCTCTATATCTTCTTGTGATTTGATGCAGTAGGATATTCCTTGTCTTCTAGCTTCAGTTGATTGGAATAACTACTTGATAGACATTGCAGGTTTGTTTGTGGAATTCTGCATTGCAGATTTGAGAGACATCATTGATGACATTCATCTTCTCTTTGATGAAGATGATCCTTCTTCGATTGTTGTGAGGGAACACTCTAACCCTCTTGTGCATTCTCTACATGATCATTCTTTCGAGGTTGGCATGATTGTGGATACTTTTGGACAGCAGTTGGAGGAGGTCTATTTATCCTTAGAGGAGACATGTGAGTCTTTGGATATTGTTCTACATTCATCTCCACTAGATCTTGGAGTGTCTTTTTCAGCAATGTGGAGTAGTTCACCACCTTTGGAGGGGGTAACTTTCAGCATTGACATGGGGACACTTGAGAAGTTTTCAGAGACTTCATTCATCATGAATTTTTTTCCTACATCTTCCCTTCATGATTGGGGGGCTTCATGGATACACCTTTGGTTTTGTTTCTTCCTAAGGGGAGGAATGTTGTTCGACATTCGTGGAGCAGTTTCTTCATTTAGCATTGAGCCTCTACCATTGGTGTAGATTCTACATTGAGGGGGGGCTACCTAGTCTCTCTTCTTCTCTCATATGGGGGGGGACTTTTTCCTCACATGCGGTTTTGTCCTTCTCATACTTCCTTGAGAGTTCTTTGTATATAATTTTCATCTCTCTTTTGGGGGAGGTTTTTTTCCCATTGGGTTTTTCTCTCTTTCCCTACTTTATGGGAGATTGCATTTGCATTTGTACATGGGTACCTAGCATGGCCTAGTAGTCGGGACCCATCTTCCATTGCTTACTTGCATTGTAGACTTAAGTGCATTCCCCTAAATTGCACTTAAGGGGGGGTGTTGGTGTAATTATTTATTCATGTTGGATATTATTACACTTTACTTGAGTTTACTTAGCTACATGCATATCATAGTAGTTTGCATATGAGACACTTAAGGAGATGTGCTACATTGGGAGTGTGTATGTAGGAGAATTTCCACCTTTTATGGTGTGATCTTTTTTTTACTTATCATATCCACTTATTTTGGAGTGATAATTTCACCTTCAATGGTGGAATATTATACTATTTCTCCTACCTACCCTTACATCTCATTGAGCCACGTGTCATCATTGTGTCCTCTCTTGTCTCTTAGCCTTGCCTTTATAAGCAGGCTCATCTACCTTGTATGTAATGGTTGATGATCCAGTTGATCAGTATTTTCATCTTGATAGAATACAGTTTATTCCTATCATCTATTTTGTCTCTCTATTATACTTTTCATTGAGCTCTTGATCTTGGAAAAATCTCACACTGTGTATATGTATGTATGTGTTTGTATGTGTATGTATGTGTGTGCATGTGTACGTGTATGTGTGTGTAAGTGTATGTGTGTCCATGTGTGTATGTGTATGTGTATGTGTATATTATGTGTCTGTGCATGTGTGTGTGTGTGTATGTGTGTGTATGTATATGTGTATGTGCATGTGTATCTATGTATATGTGTATATGTTTATGTATGTGTGTGTGTGTATGTGTGTATGAGTGTATGTGTGTGTATGTATGTGTGAATGTGTGTTTATGTGTGTGCACATGTGTGTGTGTGTGTGTGTGTGTGTGTGTGTGTGTGTGTGTGTGCATGTGTGTATGTATGTGTGTATGTATGTGTGTATGTGTGTGTGTTCACGTATGTGTTGTTTGCATGTGCATCTATGTGTATGTGTGTGTGTACCTTTGTGTATGTGTGTATGTGCATCTATGTGTACATGTGTAAATATGCATGTATGTATGTGTGTGTATCTATTTGTATATGTATGTGTGTGTATGTATGTGTCTATGCATGTGTGCATGTATGCGTGTATGTATGTGTGTGTGTACATGTATACATGTGTATGTATGTGTGTGTATGTATTGTGCATGTATGGGCGTGTATGTCTGTATGTGTGTGTATGTATATGTGTGTGTGCATGTATATCTATGTATGTGTATGTGTATATGTTTATGTATGTGTGTGTGTGTATGAGTGTATGTGTGTGTATGTATGTGTGAATATATGTATGTGTGCATATATGTGTATGTATGTGTGTGTAAGTATGTGTCTATGTATGTGTGTGTGTGTGCACGTATGTGTTGTTTGCATGTGCATCTCTGTGTATGTGTCTGTGTGTGTATGCATGTGTATCTATCTGTGTATGTGTGTGTATGTGCATCTATGTTTACATGTGTACATATGTATGTATGTATGTGTATGTATGTGTGTGTGTATCTATGTGTATATGTATGTGTGTGTATGTATGTGTTTGTGCATGTGTGCATGCATGTGTGTATGTCTGTATGTATGTGCATATATACATGTGTATGTATGTGTGTATACATGTGTGTATGTATGTACGTGCATGTATACATGTGTGTGTATGTGTGTATGTGTGTATGTGTGTATGTGTGTGCATGTATGTGTTGTTTGCATGTGTTTCTATGTGTATGTGTGTATGTGTGTATGTGCATGTATCTATGTATATATGTGTGTGTGTATGTGCATATATGCATATGTGTATGTATGTGTATGTATGTGTATGTATGTGTACGTATGTGTATGTATGTGTATGTATGTGTATGTATGTGTATGTATGTGTGTGTATCTGTGTATATGTATGTGTGTGTGTACATGTGTGTATGTGTGTATGTGTTTATGTGTGTATGTGTGTATGTTTATGTGTTTCTATGTGTGTGTATATATGTATGTGTATGTGTGTGTATGTACATCTATGTGTACATGTGTATGTATGTATGTATGTATGTATGTATGTATGTGTATATGTTTAAGTGTGTATATATGTGTGTGTATGAGTGTATGTGTGTGTGTGTCTACGTGTGAATGTATGTATGTATGTGTGTTTATGCATGTGTTGTATGTATATATATGTGTGTGTATGTATGTGTATGTATGTGTTGTATATGTATGTATGTGTGTGCATGTATGTGTGTGTGTGTGCATGTATGTGTTGTTTGCATGTGTGTCTATGTGTATATGTGTATGCATTTATGTGTGTGTGTGTATGTCTGTGTGTATGTATGTGTGTACATGTGCATGTGTGTATATTGTGTGTGTGTGTGTGTATGTGTGTGTGTGTGTATGTCTATGTGTGTGTCTGTGTATATGTACATATGTGTGTATGTATGTGTGTGTGCATGTGTGATGTAGAGGGGGAATGCTCACTCCTACCAGTTTAGCTAATTCTTTACCAGTTTTGCTAATTCGTTCCAGTTTTCCCAATTCTTACCAGTTTGTCTAGGCAGTCTCTTGAACCATCCAATGGTTCCACTCTTCCCAACCTTCCAAAGGTTGTAGGGCTCACCCTTACTGACCTTCCCAAGGTCCTTCGACTAGGTGACCTCCCCTTGTTTATTGATTTTCCAACACTCTTTGCTAGAGACCTTCCTACTCAACACTTTCCCTAAGAGCCTACCCTCTCTACCATAGGATCTTCATTACACATGACCAACACATTCAGGGATGTTTTGACTTTGTTATCCAACCCTAAATATTCAATTATGGACCTGGGTGCTTACCAGTTACAAGTTTTAGGTCCAATTTCTAAGTCTACCGGTGGACCTAGTCCAATTAGCCGTATCAGTGAGGTATTTTGCACTTGTCTACTGGTAGCTTGATTACCGGTATAAACTCTTTAGCTTCCTAGATACCCTTTTGGAATTTTCATGCAATATCTCAGAATTGGATCTTGGTTTGGTCACTAATCATCCTAACCCTTTTTAGGCCTAATTCCCCCTTTTAAGCCTACAAAACAGGGTTTTGCACAAATGCCTTCACCAATCCGATTTCTCAAGGATTCTGATGATTTTTTAGGTCTGAAAACCCATGAGGATTTACAACCCAACTTGGAACCAAATCCATCCAACAGGTTTACCCATCTAGTGCCTGCTGTCTATGAATCCCTTTACTTACCAACTCAACATGCCAAGTCTAGGGTATGGTGGAAAAACTGGAGATCAGCCTCCCTTGACTCAAAAACAAATTGAAAACATAATATACAAGGCTACCTAGCATTCCACAAGGTTTCAGTCTGTGCTTCCACCATGGAATGCTAGGTTTGAGCCATGAAGTCTTCAAACCCTAGTTTCGAGGTCTCTAGGACCCGCCTAGACAAAAATGAACAAAACTTGCAAACAATATCACTTCAAAACCTCAAATCACCATGAAATGAAAGATATGGCTCTGTTTTAACAATTCGTGCCTTGGTCTAGACTTGAAATTCCGTATAGTTTGTACGATGCCAAGGAAAACTCAATGCAAACGCTGAAAACACACAAAAATGAAAGGCTAATTCTTGTTCTCCTTCTTCCAATTCTTCAACTAAATTTCTCATCAGTTGTCCCAAGCGTTATATTGGACTTGGGTTAGTTACAAAGATATTTTAACTAAAAAGATAACCAACTACCCGTTGGTGTTTGGAAAATGCAAAAGTTGCAAAAGTTGCTCTTGGGTTAGTTACAAAGATATTTTAACTGAAAAGATAACCAACTACCTGTTGGTGTTTGGAAAATGCAAAAGTTGCAAAGTTGCTATGAGCAACTTTTGCAACTTTTTTTACAACTTTACATTGTTAAGCATCTTTTGCCTAAATCAAACCTAGATCACTTCTAAAGGTTCAAATGACTTTAAAACCATTAATCAACATCAACTAACCTACTCTAACCTTATTACAAACCAAAATTCACTTGATTACAAACTCCTGGAATCTTCACAACAAAATTGTTCAATTGCTCCTGCACCATGCTCCGGGGGGTCAGAAAAAAAACTCAAGTCTCTTGAGTAGATAAAGCTTGAATAGTGGTACCCTGTTGTATAATATATTTTTCTAACATCCATGTAGCCTCGGACTCTGGTAACCCTGTCCATTTGATCAAATAGTCTCTATAGACTCCTTTCCTAGTCTTTTTCACCACTTTAGTATCCAAAATACATTCCAATGTGACTGGTTGGCTTGGAGATAAATCTTGTAACCAGTCTAAATCTTCTATAGAAATAGGTTCTTCTAGATTCGTAGCTATCTGAGACCCCTTGTATGGATACAAATCACATACATTGAAGATTGAGGATATGCCCAAGTGTGGGGGTAACTCCAACTCATAGGCATTATTGGCAAATTTATGCATCACCTTAAGAGGTCCAATCTTCTTCATGCATAGCTTGCTAGGTTGTCCCTTGGGTAGCCTCTCCTTCCTCAATTAGGCCAACACTAGATCACCAACCTTATAGTGTACTTCAATTCTTTTCTTATCTGCCAGTGCCTTGTACTTCTCATTGTGCTACTGCAATGTCTTCTTGACCTGTCCATGTACCTCTTTTATATTCTCTAGAAATTTTTCCCCTTGTGCACTTCTATGGTCCATAGGACTAAGGTCTTTAAGTTCCAAGATACCCCTCGGATGATAACCATAAACAATCTCAAAGGGACTCTGACCTGTGCTTCTATTCACCGAGTCATTGTAGTCATACTCTGCTTGACCCAATACTAGATCCCAAGCTTGTCCATGTTGTTTGGTGAGACATCTCAACAAGTTACCTAAGGATTTGTTAACCTCTTCAGTTTGACCATCTGATTATGGATGGTATGCTGAAGAAAAAGAAAGTTTTGTGCCTAATTTCTTCCATAAGGTTCACCAAAAGTGGCTCACAAATTTAGTGTCTCTATCACTCACAATGCAAACCAGTAGGCCATGAATCCTCACAACTTCCTTCAAGAATAACCCTGCTATATAGGTGGCATCATTAGTGAATTTGCAAGGCTCAAAGTGTGCCTTCTTGCTGATCTGTCCACTATGACAAAAACATTCTCATACCCTCTTGAGGTCCTAGGCAAGCCGAGAATAAAATCCATGCTCAAACATTCCCATGGTTTGGTTGGTATGGCCAATGGATGATAGAATCCTGCATTGTTAGAGGTTCCCTCAACTCTTTGACATATGGAACATTGCTCCACAAACCTACTAACATCGGACTGAAGTTTAGGCCAATGATAAAACCTTCCAACCTACTCTAAGGTCTTGTCAAGACCAAAATGTCCTCCTAAGCTGCCTTGATGCTTCTCCTTGATGATATTGTCCCTCATAGAGCACTGAGGTATGCAAAGTAGGTGTCCTTTAAACAAAAGGCCTTCCTGCAACATAAAACCAAAATATGCAATATGACAAACATTAGTAAACTTGGTGCAAACATCATATGCTTCACCAAAATCCTTGTCACCTCAATATAGGTCTTTGAGTTCATTTAACCCCACACTTTGGAGCTGCACTTCTTGGATGGTAAGAACTCTTCTACTTAAGGCATCTTCTACCTTATTGGTGACTCCTTTCTTGTGTTTGATAGAAAAGGTATAGGCCTGCAAGTGCTCAACCCATTTGATGTGTCTTTGATGCAACATCTCATGTCCATTCAAGAAGCTAAGTGCACAGTTATCTGTATAAATTATGAATTCCTTGGGAATTAGATAATGCCACCATTTCTTAAGGGCTTGTACCATGACATACAACTCTAGGTCATAGGTAGAATACTTTTGTTTTGCCTCATTGAGCTTTTCAAAGAAAAATGCTACCGGATGATCTTCTTGGCTCAAAACCACTCCTATTGCCATCTTGCTAGCATCACACTCCACAATAAAGAGCTGATTGAAATCAGGGAGTCTAAGATAAGGTAGTTCTACTACTTTTTGTTTCAATAATTCAAATCCCTTGTCTGCTGCACTAGTCCACTTAAACTGACATTTCATTCCTCCCTTAATGGTATTCAATATAGGTGCACATATATAGTTAAATCCTCTAATAAACTTCCTATAGAAAGAAGCTAATCCATTAAAACTTCTCATATCTCCTATTGACTTAGGAGTAGGCCAATTAACTATTGCATCTACCTTTGTTGGATCCATTTTCAAACAACCTTGAGAAACTAGAAAACCAAGATATACTAATTCAATTTTTAAGAACTCACACTTGTCTAAGTTGATCATCAACTTTTCTTGATGTAGCTTCCTCAGGACCTGATCCAAATATCTGATATGATCCTCCCTTAACCTACTAAAAATAAGAATGTCATCAAGATAAACAATCACAAATTTACCAATAAACTCTGCAAGCACTTCATTCATGAGTCTCATGAAGGTGATAGGTGCATTTGTGAGCCCAAAGGGCATCACAAACCATTCATAGAGCCCCTCATTGGTCTTAAAGGTTGTTTTCCACTCATCTCCAAGTCTGATCCTTTTCTGATGATAGCCTGACTTCAAATCCACCTTTGAAAAGTAACAAGCTCCTCCTAGGTAGTCCATTAGGTCCTCAATTCTTGGCATTGGAAACCGGTATCTGATGGTAATCTTATTGATAGCTCTTGATTCGGTGCACATTCTCCATTTTCCATCTTTCTTTGGCACCAAAACACTACGTACTACACATGGGCTTAGACTCTTCTTTATCAATCCCTTATCTAGCAATTCTTTAACTTATCTTGCTACTTCTTCATTTTGAGTTGGTGTCATTTTGTAAGCAGCTTTGTTTGGCAAGGTAGCTCCCAGTATTAGGTCTATCTGATGGTTCACATAGCTATATGGGGGTAAAGAATCTAGTATTTCATTCACCACTATGTCTTTGTACCGGTTCAACAAGTTTTCCACTTCTTGTGGTACTACTAGTTTAGGTTCAAACTTTGCCTCTTCTTTTGGTTTCACTATGATGGCATATCTTTGGTTCCCCTCATGCTTCAACTCTTTTAGGAACTCCTTCCCACTAAGAAGCATAACACTTGATCCCACATGTCTTTCTTCTCCTGGAACAACCAAAGGATCCATTTGGAACTTCCTTCCTTCCTTGGTGATAACATAAGAATTCTTCTCCCCATCATGTATGGCCTTGACATCATATTGCCAAGGGCGTCCAAGCAACAAATGGCATGCATCCATATGTAGTATATCACATAGTACTCTGTCTTTATACTCTCCAATTTTAAAATCTATCAAAGCTTGCTCATCGACTAGCACATGTTGTCCTTTACTCAACCATGATACCTTATAAGGATTGGTGTGTGGCAACCTTTTCAACTTGAGTTTCTCTACCATCTCAATTGCTACAATGTTCTCAGTAGACCCTAAATCCACTATGACCTTACAAATCTTACCATATTCTTTGCAAGTGGTTTTGAAGATTGTCTTTCTTTGAGTAGGTTCTTTAGCCTTTCATACCTTCAACAAGGTCGTCCTTAACATCAGGTTCTCTCCATCTAAAACCAGTCCAACTTTGCTGATTGGTGAGGTAACACTTTGATTATCTTCCTCCTGCACCAATTGTGCTCTTCCTTCACCTACATAAGAACTTGAAGTCTTTTCAGGACACCGGTTCATTGTGTGGCCCACTTGATGACAATGAAATAATTTATCGGTGAAAATTGTGGGTCCTCTTCCTTGAGTACCAAATCTACCCCTATAGTTGTTTCTTACTCTAGAGTTGCCTCTAAATGGACCATTCTTGCTGAATTTATCTCCACTCTGTTCAAACTGATTGCTTTCTTCATTCTTTCCAAAGTTATGACCCCTTCCAAAAGTGCCTCTTCCTCTGAACTCATTACCGCCTCTACCTCTTTGATTGAACTCACTTTTCCTCTTGATCTTATCCTCTTCCCTCAAAGACAACTGAAAACACTTATGGACTGTCTCAGGTGCCAACATGCTGATTTCATCTTGAATGTTTTGTCTTAGGCCATTTAGGTATCTTGCTACCTTCTCCACTTCTTCCTCTTGTTTCTTTGCTCTTAGAGTTAGTTTGTTGAACTCCTCTGTATAAGCAATCACATCCATGTCTCATTGCTTCAAACTCATCAATTTCTTGTGTATCTGCACCTCATAATATAGTGGAAGGAATTGGGTTTTGATTCTAGTCTTCATTCTCTCCCAAGGGTTGATCTTCTTTGTCCTAGTTTGTTCCCTTTTTTCTTGCATCATGTTCCACCACACTAGAGCTGATCCTTTCAACTTGGTCTTAGCCAAATTGACCCTCATTTCTTCTACAATCTCCTTGTATTCAAAATGATTGTTCAAAGCTTCTATCCAATCCAATAGCTCTTCTCCATTTAGGCTTCCACTGTAGACTGGTAAACCATCTATGCTATCTTTGTTGAGTGATTTAAGGGCATCCAAGAAGATTTGTTGATCTTTCTCCAACTCCTTTTTTCTGTCACCACTCCTATCACATCTACATCTTCATCATCAGTTTCATCACCCCACTTTGTGATCTTTCCCTTACCTTTCTTGGTGTCTTGCTCCTAGGCTTCAATAAGCATGTCTTGGACCATCTTCCTAATGGCCTCTTGACACATTGCCTTAGGTGCAATGCTGATGGATTCTGATTCTACCTCTTTGTCTGACATACACCACTTTGTTCAATCAAGTGGCTCTGATACCAATCTGATGTAGAGGGGGAATGCTCACTCCTATGGGTTTAGCTAATTCTTTACTAGTTTTACTAATTCGTTCCGGTTTTCCCAATTCTTACTAGTTTTTCTAGGAAGTCTCTTGAACCATCCAATGGTTCCACTCTTCCCAACCTTCCAAAGGTTGTAGGGCTCACCCTTACGGACCTTCCCAAGGTCCTTCGACTAGGTGACCTCCCCTTGTTTATTGAGTGTCTAGCACTGTTTGCTAAAGACCTTCCTACTCAACACTTTCCCTAAGAGCCTACCCTCTCTACCATAGGATCTTCATTACACATGGCCAACACATTCAGGGATATTTTACCTTCGTTATCCAACCCTAAATATTCAATTATTGATGGACCTAGTCCAATTAGCCATATCGGCGAGGTATTTTGCACTTGTCTATCAGTATAAACTCTTTAGCTTCTTGGATACTCTTTTGGAAGTTTTATACAACTCATAATTGGATCTGGGTTTGGTTGCTAACCATCCTAACCCTTTTTAGGCCTAATTCCTCCTTTTAAGCCTATAAAACAGGGTTCTGCAAAAATGCCTTCACCAGTCCGATTGCTCAAGCTTCGTACGATTGTTTTAGGTCTGAACACCCATGAGGATTTACAACATAGCTTGGAACCAAATCCATCCAACAGGTTTACCCATCTAGGGCCTGTTGCCTATGAATCTCTTTACTTACCAGCTCAACATGCCAAGTCTAGGGTATGGTGGGAAAACTGGAAATCAGCCTCCCTTGACTCAAAAACAAATTGAAAACATAATATACAAGGCTTCCTAGCATTCCACAAGGTTTTAGTATGTGGTTCCACAATGGATTGCTAGGTTTGAGCCATGAAGTCTTCAAACCCTACTTTCAAGGTCTCTAGGACCCGCCTGGACAAAAATGAACAAAACATGCAAACAATATCACTTCAAAACCTCAAATCACCATGAAATGAAAGATATGGCTCTTTTTTAACAATTCATGCCTTGGTCTGGACTTGGAATTCCATACAGTTTATATGATGCCAAGGAAAACTCAATGCAAACGCTGAAAACACACAAAAATGAAAGGCTAATTCTTGTTCTCCTTCTTCCAATTCTTCAACTAACTTTCTCATCGGTTTTCCCAAGCCTTATATCAGCCTTGGGTTAGTTACAAAGATATTTTAACTGAAAAGATAACCAACTATCCGTTGGTGTTTGGAAAATGGCAAAGTTGCAAAGTTTCTATGAGCAACTTTTGTAACTTTTTTTACAACTTTACATTGTTAAGCATCGTTTGCCCAAATCAAACCTAGATCACTTCTAAATGTTCAAATGACCTTAAAACCATTAATCAACATCAACTAACCCACTCTAACCTTATTACAGACCAAAATTCACTTGATTCCAAACTCCTTGAATCTTAACAACAAAATTGTTTAGGTGCTCCTGCACCAATGTGTACATGTATGTGGGTAAGTGCACCAAAATGGTGAACCAAAAGGGGGCTATAAGTGGCCACTTTTTCTTAAAAACAAGTAAACGTGAAATTCAAAGAGATATTTGAAGGTCACGCACTCAAAACTGGGAGTTGAGAAAGGAATAAGAATTGTAGTACTCTGAATCTAGTTTCTAAACTGCTAAAGTTTTTTAAAATTGGATAAGATTAAGAGGGTCAAACCTCTCTCACACGAAAAATTGTTCTTGATTTTTTCAGAAAAACATAACATAGTTGTTTCATGCGCTGCACAAAATATATAGTTAGATTTAGTATTTTGCAAAACCCTTGGGTATGATGATAGGTAAGTTTGAGATCTAGAAGTTGTGTATTTTTTTGTAATTTTTTGTTGTGTATTTTTTTTAAATGATTTTTTTAAGTGACCGCATCTTAAAAATTCGGTACCTGTTCGTGTGCTAGGCATAACTTCCATCAAAATAATCGAAAATGAAAACTTATTTTTCTAAATTGTATAGAATCTAGTTTAGAACAATAATATGTAATTTATTTTGAATTTGGTCAAGTATATCAAAAATTATTTAAAAAATGGTAGATGTATGTCTGTGATGACTGTCAAGGCACTGGTAAAGAAAATTAAAGTTTACTATGTTAATGTTGTCCGAAAATAGAAAAAAATTTATGGTCAGAAAGTTGAGAAGACGTGTGAGCTTATCGTGGTAATTTTAGAGATATTGATAATTTGTAAACCTGATGATGATGAAGTCAAGAAATCATGTCAGAAGATGAAAAAACATGTAAAGGGACAAAAATGGAGGGAACAATGGCTTGCAAGCCTTAGGGTCATTTTCCAACCCTCTTACCAAGAAAAAACCCGCACGAGTTCTGATGTGCAAGATAACCCGCTCGGGTTTTGAAAAACAAAAAGTACCCTTCATAGTTTTGCATAACCCATACAAGTTAAGTAGAACTAAAACCATCATTTTGAGTTTCACAAAACCCGTATAGGGTATGAAAAAACATGATTTTGAGTTTCACAAAACTAGTACGGGTTATGAAAAACATCATTTTGAGTTTCACAAAACCTGTTCGGGTTATGAAGACATCAAAATGTATGCTTGTAAACTTAGCATTTACTACACATATGTATAGATGGACATATATAATATGTGTTTATGTATGCATATATGCATATCTATAGTTATATATACATATATTTATATAGATATATGTATATATGTTTGTATGCATGCATGTCTCTCTTCTTTTCCTCTCCCTCATCTTCTTTCCCCCATCACCATCTCTGTCTATTTTGAGCCCTAATTATCTTCCTTGATTTCTATCTCATCTCTCTCCCCCTCACACTTCTCTCTCTGCTGAGTCTCTCACCCTCTTCTCCTTCTCGTTCTCTTCACCTCCTGTCTCTCACCCTCTCCTCCTTCTCCTACTCTCTCCCTCTCTCTCTCACTCTCTCTCTCTCTCTCTCTCTCTAACTCTCTCTCCCTCCCTCTCTCCTTATCCTATTCTATTGCTCTCTTCCTACCCCCTACACTCTCTCTCTCTCTCTCTCTCTCTCTCTCTCTCTCTCTCTCTCTCTCTCTCTCTCTCTCTCTCTCTCTCTCTCTCTCTCTCTCTCTCTCCTTATCTTATTATATTTCTCTCTTCCTACCCCCTTCTCTCTCTCTCTCTCTCTCTCTCTCTCTCTCTCTCTCTCTCTCTCTCTCTCTCTCTCTCTCTCTCCCCCTCTTCCTACCCCCTACTTTCTCCCTCTCTCTCTCTCCTAATCCTATTCTCACCCTCTCTCCCTTCTCTTTCATTCCCTATCTCTCTATCTCTCTCTCTCTCCCCTCATATCCCCTTCTTTCTCTGTCTTCCTACCCCCTACTCTCTCTCTCTCTCTCTCTCTCTCTCTCTCTCTCTCTCTCTCTCTCTCTCTCTCTCTCTCTCTCTCTCTCTTTCTCTCTCTCTCTCTCGCTCTCTCTCTCTCCACTTCCTCTTTGGTTTCTAATTCTACATAACCCATACGGGTTATGCAAAATTTAGGCCAAAACTTCTAGTTTTACATAACCAGTATGGATTATAAGAAATTATTCCTAAAAAACCATACGGATTTTGAGGAACTTTTTTTTTCATTATTAAATATAATGTTCCTCAAAACCTATATGGGTTTTGAGGAACTTTTTGTTTTTTTAATTATTTTTGGCTAGGCATGGTGTTACCAAGCCTAGCATGTTTTTGAATTTCATAGAACATGCACGGGTTATGAAATTTTTTTATTTTTTTTTTGCATGTGGTCACTTTTTTTTTCACCATCTTGGTAAACTTACCCATGTGTGTACGTATGTATATATGTGTCATTTTTGTAAGCAATAGCGACACTGTTTTTTATAAATTGTAATATAATGGTTCATATTGCCACCTTATGATGTGCAATATGACTCCTCGGGACACCATATGATGTCGTTAGGGGACTTATTGTGTTCTAAGGGATCATATGTGTGTGTATCTACATGTATGTGTGTGTCCTTAGGACACAATATGACCCCTCAGGACACCATATGATGTCGTTAGGGGTCTTATTGCATTCTAAGGGGTCATATGTGTGTGTGTCTACATGTATGTGTGTGTCCTTAGGACACAATATGACCCCTCAGGACACCATATGATGTTGTTAGGGGTCATGTGTGTGTGTGTGTCTACATGTATGTGTGTGTATGTATGTGTGTGTCCTTAGGACACAATCTAACCCCTCAGGACACCATATGATGTCGTTAGGGGTCTTATTGTGTTCTACGAGGTCATATGTGGGTGTGCGTGTCTACATGTATGTGTGTGTCTGCATGTAAGACTATGTATGTGTGTGTATGTGTGTCTAATAGTTCTTAAACATGTACATGCATATTTAAAGTTGTGTATGTGTGTCCAATAGTTATTAAACATTTGCATGCATATTTAAAGGTGAGTCCAATTAACTTGACATATATGTGCATGTGGGCTTGTGTACTAGGGGTTTGCACATTCAGATTGCTTCTCAAAAGGAGTTTTTCCAATGGGCAATAAAAGGACTAGATTACGAAAGTATGATCAAAAAAAAGAGACAAAAACAAGACATATGACTCTTGATCAAGAACAATTTCCCATTGACGATGAAGTAGTCCCTATTCAGGAAAGAGAAGTAACTAGTCCCAATCAAACCATAAATTTTTTATTTGGTATGGCCAATTTGATGGAGATGGATGAATACACTCTTTTCAATGAGATTTTAGATGAGGATATGGTACCGGAAAGCACATTAAAATTACACTCCAAAAAAATTTGGGATGAATATTTTTAAGACAAAACTCAAATTGGAAGGGCACAATTGTCTGCAAAGTTTTTTAGGAGAAAAGAAATGATTGCCGTTTTGGAGTTGTTGGGTGTTGATAACAAGAAGAAGTCATCAAAGGGATCAGTAAATTAGATAGTGGTTGAAAATTTGCAAGAAGCTCTAAAATGTATTGAGAGCACGAGTCGAGCTGTTGATTCAAGTGATGCCTGGAGAGCATTAATGACTATGATTACTTGTAAGAAATTATAAAATAGAAAACAAACTCAAGCAATTGCTCAGTTATTGAATGTTTCTAGAAGAACTGTCCAGAGATATATTAGGAAAAGAAACAAGTTGGATGAGAATATTGAAAAGAATTGGGTCAATATTTGTAGGGTTCCTCGAAAAGATAGAATTGCTAAAGATGTAAGAAGACTTGTTATTGAATACTAGACCAGTCACTCTCATGTTTCTTCTAATAGAAGAGACAGTATACGGATTAGAGATGAAGATGGTTCAAAAATTGCACATCCAAAACACTTTATAGACACAACACAGAGTTAACTATTTGAAGCATTCAAACAAGAACTTCCAAATGTCAAGATATGTCAAAGGATGTTTGAGGGATTACGATCATGTTTTGTGCGAATCAATAAGGTACGTGAAACATGTTGTTGTCAAAATCACGTTTAATTTCAGCTGCATCTCCAGTCATATAAAAAGGTAGCCACAGAAAGTAATCCAAATGTAGTCATCCCTGCAAGTACATCACAGTTTGTGAAGTCTATTTTATGTGACAGATTAGAAGGTTCAAATGAATACAATGTACAATGTATAAAAAATACATGTGTTGATTGTGGAGATTTGAAGAAATTTGTACAAAATGAAAACACTGATCTTTCAATGCAAGTTATGTGGAAAATATTTGAATATAAAAAATACTAGACACTTGAATATGGAGGAATGAGCTTGCTAGGGTTTGAGGTTGTCACCCTCTTTTTTTCATACCACATTTACTACGAGATTCTAGAGTTTATTATGGCTTCATCCAACTTTAGCCCAACAATTGATGTTGGTGTTCGAGTTGTTGTGATGAATCCTCATGGCGCCTCAAAACAAATGCCCTCGCAAATTTGTTTTGAAAGTGTTTCATGAGGTATGTCCTCGCCTGATGTTGTGCTTCCTATTCAAGATTTTGATAATGCATGTGAGTGGATTGAAAAATGCACTTTAATAGGTTATTCTGTGGGTAGGATCCCTCCTGAAAGCATGCTTCATGATCGGGTTGTCAAAGTCTGGTCTCCTCATGGATTCCGGCTTGATGGAGTCCAAAGACTCACCAAGGGTTTCTCTTTGTTTCGCTTCTCAAAACCTTCCCATGTTGTGGCTATCCTCTCTCATGGGCCATGGACCATTCGGTCTTCCCTTCTGGTTTTCCAGCATTAGTCTCGATAATTTTCTATCTCAGATGATAAAAAGTTGAGAATCCCAGTCTAGGTTGAGTTCCCTAGTCTTCCTTTGCCTTGTTGGCCTTTCATGCAAACTATTGCTCACTATGTTGGCAAAGTTATTTGTCTTGAACCAAACTGGTTTTTTAATGCTCGTCCTCAAAAGAGGGTTTGCGTTGAGGTCGACCTTTCCCATGACTGGAAAGAAACTGTTGATATTCAAGTGGGTGGAAATACCTTCACCCAGAAGGTTCTTTATTTGAACCTTCCCAACATTTGCTATCGGTGCCAATCGGCAGAGCACAAAATCAAGGATTGTCCTTTGGTTGTACATAAAACAAAACCCCATGTTAAGGAGACTGGCTCTCAACCTATGGAGGGAGCTAAGAAGGATAAATGGACCACTATGGTTGATAAAGGGAAGAACTTTGTGGCTTCTACCCAAAAGCCACCCGTCGGATCAAGTTCTCAACCGACAGCGGAGTCTCCTATGCAAGCACCACCTGCCCAGGTGGTCTCTACATCATCTGCTTCAATTTCAAACCCTGGCCAGCAGGGGAAGGATCCTTCTGAGGGTGTTCCTTGAACCCCTTGGGTTCGCACTCCTCGAGTTGCATCTACGATTTCTACTCCACACTCTCTTCACTGCTCTCGTAGCCCTTCTAGGCGTGTTGAGATAGCAGATGGCGGTTCAAAGAAAAGAAGATTTATTTCTTGTGGGGACTCTCTTCCCGGTCTCATTTCTGATTTTTTGTGCAATAGATTATCCTCTGTTGGGGACAAGGATGACATGCAATATTTTTCATGAATTACATCTCATAGAATGATTGAGGTCTAACAGACCTCACCAGAAAGTATTATGTTAGAGATGTTCATCAACGTGTTTTAGGCCTGGATGTTCTCTGCCTCCAGGAAGTTAAAATTGTTGGGCTTACTGCGGTATGTCATGTTATTCGGCTGGATAGCCTACTTTTT
Source organism: Cryptomeria japonica (assembly GCF_030272615.1). Taxonomy (NCBI): domain Eukaryota; kingdom Viridiplantae; phylum Streptophyta; class Pinopsida; order Cupressales; family Cupressaceae; genus Cryptomeria; species Cryptomeria japonica. The sequence goes on along the minus strand of NC_081410.1, from coordinate 6,635,999 downwards.
GCTTTCTAGCATGAGGCTGGTCGAGGTAGAGTTGCCACTCTCCTTTCACGTTGTTGTCTTTTTGCAATTATTTCTCACGGTTTTGATCCCATGCAGCGCACTATATGGATTTTGTTTTCAATTCATAATCATTCCGTTGAGATTGTTAATGTGTATACTCCCAATGATGTGGTTGATAGATCACACTTATGGCACTGGATTGTTGATTGCATGGTGGAATGATGCCATTGCCCACTTTGCGAGGTTTTTGTGCATTTATGGTAGATAGCTTGCCATGTACCACAGGCGCTCATATGACGTGACCACCAAAGATCTTTGTGTTGCCACAGAAGCTCTGGCCTTGAATATTTTTTATTCTAACCTGCAACTTCAATTAGCCCAGCTTTGTCATCAGAAACAAGTTGTAGATAATTACTCCGTCGAAGGAGCTCAAATCAAAGCCAGGTTACACTAGCTTAAGGTGGGTGACAAGGCCTCCAAAGATTTTTTCTTGGCTTTGCGTGCCCGTCATACCTCTGTAGGGATTAAGAAAATCAAAGAGGGGCATGTTGTTCTCACCAAGATGCCTGATATTCTGCAAGCTTTTGTTCTTGATTATGAGAAGGTGCTCACAACGGAGAGATACTCACTGGTCAGAGCCCAAGCTTTGCAAGATTGCTTAGTTGTTGTTCCCAAAAGGCTTTCCGAGCCTCAGCAGAGCCTTTTGTGATCTTTTATTGAGCATTTATGATCTGAAGGAAGTTGTTTTTTCTATGGTGGATCCGAGCTAACATCAATTTTATCCCTAAGGTTGGGGATCCAAAGGACATTTGCGATTGGAGGCCTATTGCCTTGCTCAATGTCTCGTATAAGATCATTGCCAAAGGCTTGGCTCTCAAGATTAGTCATCTCCTGCCTTTGATTGTTCATCCAGAGTAGACTATATTTATCAAGTCTAGATTTTTTCTTGATAATATTATTACGGTTTGGGAAGGGATGGAATGGGCCCAATGCTCCAAATAGTGAGCAATCTTCCTTAAGATTCACTTCACTAAGGCATATGATTGCATTGAGTGGCCATTTATTTTGGATATGCTCAAAGCTCTTGGCTTTGGCCCTAGATTCATTTAGTTTGTCCAAATGTTATTTGGAGATGCCTCAACCTACATCACCATCAATGGTCATCAGTCTGAGGCTTTTGGTCATTTCAGATCCATTCGGCAAGGCTATCCTCTGGTTCCTGCCTTATATGTTCTTGCGGTGGAGGGTTTTGGGTACTTGCTTGCTAACGCCATTTTTGTTGAACGTGTCCGTGGAATCTCCCTACCTGAGTCACCTTCTCAACTTGTCAATGGCCATTTTGTGAATGACTCCTTTCTCACTCTCATTTAGGAAGAAGATAATGTCCAAGCTACTCTTCAATGTCTAGACACTTTTTTCTTGGCTTCCAGCTCAACCATTCAATGGCACAAGACGTAATGCTATAGGTAGTATTTTCTTCCTGCCCCGCCTTGGATGCTTCAATATGGCTGGAAATAGCTTCATCGTGGTGAAAGTTTTTCACTTTTTGGACATTCCTTTTGCCTTTCAAGCTTTGTCTCTGGATATTTAGAATGTTGTTTTAGCCAAGATTGAGAAAAAAATAGCCTATTGGATAGCCAATCCTCTCTCTCTGGTTGGCAAATTTCAAATTTGTTCGAAGGTTTTGGCTGCCACTCATGTCTATTACTCTTCATGTTGGGCTCCTTCCAAGGTCTCTTACATGAAGTTGGAAAGACTTTTGCTAGATTTTCTTTGGGCCTCTGGTTCCGACGATCAAGGTTTTCATAGAGTCGCTAGGGAGTATTGTTGCCTTCCCAAGGAGTCTGGAGAGCTTGGCCTTATTTCTACCCAGAAACAAGGGCTTTCTTTATGTGTTAAATAGATTATCAGAGCCTTATTTGGCGATGAGGCTTGTAAAATCCTTCTTCAACATTGCATTTCTTCGGGTTTTCCTACCCATAAGTTGGCTTGGAAGGGGATTGGTTTTCAAACCCTTCTCTTTATGAAAGACCCAGTTCAGATCGAGGGTGCTTTTGTTGTTAAAAGCATCTGGCGTGCTTGGGAAACTATTAAGCCTTGGCTTCGGTGGGTGGGTGATGGTTTTTGTGATGGGATATCCATGAATCAACACAACCTCTGGTGGTCACCTCTTTTTCAGGTGCAAGGGCTACTACTGGCCAAAATCCAAGTTGTTAGTGCTTTGCGTTTTCACAAACACGACATTCAAACACCTAAGGACCTATTTTCCAAAGTTTCTATGAGTCTTTGGTCATGGGATGACCTCCAAGTCTAGTTTCATCTGTCTCAACCTGATCGACAGACTTATGACCTTTTGGTTTCCAGCTTACCCTCACATATGTTACATAAGCTTGGCACTTGGTTTGTCAGACCTCAGTGGAAGGATTGGAAGTGGTATCCTTGGACTCCTTTCACCAGGTACAAACCCAAAATGGTTTATCTCTTGTTGGTGCCCCATTTGCCTATGGTCAATACTCTTAACAAGTGGTGGCATTTGCAGTCTTCTCAGAAATCCTAGAGACAGTTTTCTTTTTGTTTGGTCCGCCACCACTAAACCCAAGATTGCACACTTTGCTTGGTGTGTTCTTTTTCAAGGGTTGTCTTTGGGTTTCAGACTTAAACATTTGGGGGTACCTGATCCCCAGTGCCCTTTTTGTGGGCAGCCATAAACTATTATGCGCATTTTTTGATTTTGTACAAGAGCTCAACAATACTGGAGTTGGATCCATGATTTCTTTCAGCCTTTTCGGCTTGGGCCCTTTTCTTGGCATATGGCTCTTCTGGGAGATTCACCTAGAATCCCCTTCAAGTTTTCCTAGATATGGCATGCTTTTAGAATGGAGATCCTATTTACTCTTTGGAAAGATAGAAATGTTGTTTTTTTCACTCACAGCTCTTTGGATACTAATGTTTCACTCTATGCTAAAGCTTGCATTTGTAATAATGTATTAATACAGATTTAGGTACAAGCCGATAAAGTGGCTCTTGAGGTGGGCCACTTAAAGGAGCTCCTTCGGCATTGGGGCAATGCCCCTTGTGTGATTTCCAGAGTGGCGCCAGATTTTGTTTCTACTGACCACACTCCGCCTCGTGGTCGTCGTCGTGGCAAAACCTCCTTTGCCCAATGCTCTCAAACCCTGCGGTCCTAGATTCCCCGTCTCTCCTCTAGTGGGGGAGACAATGTATGGAGACATCGCTTGGCTTCTCCTCCGCATCTTGGGTCTGCCTCGAGGTGGCCTTCTGTTGCTCCTGTTACTTTGGCTCTTGTTGCCGGTGATGGTTCTTGGTGGCATCTTGCCTCCACCTCTAAATTTCCTCACCTGGCTCTGGCTATTTCGCCTCCCAAGCGGGAAGAAGGAGAAGAAGAAAAGGACCCTGAAGATGGATGGTCCGTGTTGGACCCGACTCCTACCCCTGCTGATGTATGGGGCAATAATGATGATCAAGATCCTCCCCCCTCGGTTGCCACTGCTTTGGCTGCTTGAGGAAGTTTTTTTTATGAGTAGATTTTTTTTTTGGCTCCGGCTTCTTGTTGTTTGACTCTCACGAAGTAATCTTGTATCCCTTGGCCTTTTTTGTGAATATGTACTTTAATATTATTTTATAATAGAGAAGGCCTATTTGTCAAAAAAAAAAAAAAATACCAGACAAAGTCAGGAGCTAAATAAAAATAAATTATGTTAAAAGAGAGTAAATTGCCTTACAAAGAGTTCATGTGTAGATTTCAGAACATGATATATCCACATATCCTACACTATCATGGCGCAACATGGCAAGCAAAACAATTTTGTATCTCAAAAACTTATTTTCCTCCAGGTTGTATTCTTTCCATTGTAGACTTCTCTAAGAACTATACATTTAGTCCTCACATAGAGATTCAAAGTCAATACTATAATTTTGAGCAAGTTGCAATATTCGTACAAGTTTTATATAGACATGCAGAGTTATATGTGGATGGTCTAGAATCTGATGAAGATGAACGCATTATCATTAATGAAGTTAATTTTTATATCAATGATGATACTTGCCATGATAAGAGTTATGTAGCACCTTGTTTTGAGAATTTTTTTAAAAATGTCATAGATCGTCGGATAAGTGCTTCACAACATTGAAATTGGTTTGATGGATGCGTTGGTGAGCATAATTAAGTTTTAATTAAACATCTTTTAATTATCTAGTATAATTAAGTTTTTTAAACTAATAAATATTATATATTTGATTGTAACTTCACGTGACAATTTAAATCTGCAAAAGCATTCAATTGGTTGTCACAACAACATGTTAAACATGGTCTAAAGTTTTTGTGGAACTTTTTTGAGAGTGGACATGGAAAAGGAGAGCATGATGGAGCAGGAGCCTGTGTGAAGCGTGTACTTTGTCAACATGAACTTGGAGGTACATGTTCATAGCATAAGAAATTCAAGTGACATAGTAGAATAGTGCAAAAGGCATTTGGGTTCTCGGGACATGACATACAACAAACGTTATTTTTGGGAATTTAAAGATATTGATCGATCCAATCCTTATAATCATCAAACAATTAGGGGCATTAGAAAATTGCATCAAGTGGTGACTACATGACATAGAAAACCTCTTGTCATTTAGGTAGGATAACATAGAACTTGTTTTTGTGTTGACTACATTGAAATTAAGTCATGTCTACAGAACTTAACAAACCTGTTGTGATTTAGGTAAGGGAAAATTCATGTTTTTGTGTTGACTGCATTGAAAACAATGCAAATACTCAACAATGTCAGAACATTAGAGATGAATTTGTTTTTGAATGGGAGATGAAACAACTGGTGGCAATGCCTCCTTATGAAGATAGTGACATTGTAGATATTCATGATCCTCTATATTCAACAGATTATGAATGTGTTTCTTATTTAGTTGTGTCAGGTACGTTTTAAATTTTAATTTAATTCAAATTCATGTCTATACATTCAGACATACGCTTTATAATTTAATTGTTTCTATTATGGTGTACAGGTGATAATTTTGTCGTGGTTGCAAATCCTGACAATGCAGAAGGGGTTGACTATTACCTACTACGATGCACAAGACCAAAAAGTAAATTGTTAGAATCAGTGGAATATGGTGATGGGCAACAATACCCCATTGGATCAGTCATTGTTGAAGGTATTTATTATCAACAAACGAAGATAGATAACAATGGTGCCACATTTACTAAATACATGCCCGACCAAAAAGTTTTGCATTATAGTCACTTAGTTATAGCAACAAGACTACAATTTGAAACTTTACAAAAAAGAGGTTGTGGCCCCCAAAAGTGGAGGTTGCTTATCGAAGATCATGAAAGAATATTAGAGATAGTAAAAGACAGAGAGGATCTAGATTTTATGTACCATGAGCTCACTTGATTTATTCTAGAACAAGTGAATGCATTTATTTTTTTATGTACCATGAGCTCACTTGATCATCAAACAAGTGTCAAATACATATAAGTATAAAAAAGAGTGCATGCATGAGCTACATATAATATTATCAAACAATGATTAGTGGTCCCTAAAATAGCTCGATGGGCCCTCCACTGATCCATGATCTGAATGCTCTCCTTGCACAAGAAAGGACATGTACACGTTTAGCACACATATATAAATAAATAAAAATATTATCTAACTATTACTTGTATGGAAATTTTACTTCAACATAATTACATGTGCAAATTTTACTTGATTTGATCCACCTGATGAATGAGTAGAGCATGCATGGGCCACAAGTGTCTGAGATGAAGAACTCAATCGTGCATGTAAATAATCTCCTAACGTCTCTAATGGAGCACCATGTTGTAAATAATCTAAAATTCAAAATGTGTTAACAATTTTGAAGTTGAAATCCACTATTTAAAATCAAATAAAAGATATGACCTTAAAGAAAAAAATAATGTATACCTCACGAGACTCCAATGCTCTCCCAATCCTGTTGATCTCAGATGTATGGAAGGACACCTTGTCAACATCTAGATCCAGCACTCCATCCTCTAAACCATGAACAAGAAAACACGTAAAGCCACCACGAGCTCCAACAGGAGGTGTGAAAGTCACAAGCTGCAGCAGTGTAGGTTGTATGGGCCTAGGTGTCGGATCAAGTGGTGTAGACTGAGGAGGTGTAGGATCAACATCAGTATGTGGTGGAGGGGTTGTAGGGTGCACTGGAACTCAATCATCTCTCCCTATATCACCATGACATGCTCCACCACTAGTGTCTCTGTGTACAAGGCATCTCACCTCTCTCAGTGCATCCTCGAGTGGGATCCTAAGAACTGTCGCAAGAGTTGTATATGCATCCAATAGGTCACTGGACAATAACTCACTCATTTGCTATAAAGGATAAACCTTTGTCAACTGAATGGCGTCAATGGGAGATGGTATGTCCAAATGGGCATAAGGATCAGTGCCACTATTGGACGTCACCTCTATATCCCGCAAAATGGTAGTCTAGGACCGTAATAGATATCTCCCAATGCAGACCTGTGTGGAAATCTCTGCGATGCTAGAGTAAATATCTCATCTGGTATAATCTATTGCTGCATTGACTACCTGTGCTAACTCCAAACGTTTTGGTAGAACCAAAAGGTTTGGACAAACTAATGCTCATTTATTAATGAGCATCGTTGCCTCTGGTCATTTGTACGTATCAAAAATCCTCCCCCTACCCGATCCTGCATTTCCTGGTATACTAGTATAATCCACATCCAAGGCCATATGAAATTTTGCAAACATGTTTTTGTAGAAATAGAGTGGAAACTCATCCTTCTGTGGCCACCTACCATGAGTTGCCAACCATCTAGGATAAATGAAAGGGGCCACCATCGAATCAATGCATCTTGTGACTAAATCACCCCTAATCCTCCTTGTATGTGTCTGATAGTCAGGGAACATGGTATGGACCTATGTAATAGAAACACTCATGTTCGTGGTGTCCCATTTCACCGTGCCAGTCACACTTTTAGAAAGGGATGCATAGAAGAAATCAGTAGAGATCTCATCATAAGGATTGTATGTCTTAACGGTCTCAATCATGGAATGTAGTTGATCCCTAATAGCCTTTGCCCTTTCCTTATTAGGATGGGAAGGGACGAAAAGTATTGTGGTATCAAGGGTGTCTATGGACCTCTGCAAGCAAAGAATGGTCTCGGTATAAAGCCGAGACCTACGCTATGAATCAACAGAGGGCATTGGACCAGACTATCCAGATGTGTGGTCGGCACCCTTGGGGTGAACACTACCATCTGACATATGATCATCCATGTGGAAAAATATATGTACATGTGTAATAAAAGCAAATATTAATTATTCAATTTAACTATTTTTAAATAATTCAAATACATATTAAATTTAAAGCAACATACACACTATTTTCAAATTTTCAATTTAAAGAAACATTAAAATTAAATGCATACATGCATAGACATGTACACATACATATACACATACACATACACATAGGCATACACATACACATATATGTGCGTATGCATGCATGTGTATGTGTGTATGGGTATATGGGTGTTTGTGTGCATGTGTGTGTATGGTCTAGGGTGTAGGGTGTGTGTATGTGTGCGTATGGATGTATGTGTGTGTGTAGGATTTAGGGTTTATGGGTACACGCGTATGTGTGTATGGGTGTTTGTATGTGTGTATGGGTGTATGTGCATATGCATACACATACAAATACCACTATGCATACATGTACATGTGCATGCTTGTGTGTGTATGTGTACATGTACATGTACGTATGCATGCATGTGTATGTGTGTATGGGTGTGTGTATGCGTGTGTGCATGGGTGCACGTGTGTGTACAATTTAGGGTGTAGGGTGTGCATATATGTGTATGTGTATGGGCGTATGTGTCTGTAGGGTTTAGGGTTTATGGGTGCATGCATATGTGTGTATGGGTGTGTGTATGTGTATATGGGCGTATGTGCATATGTGTGTATAGGTGTATGTGTGTATGTTTAGGGTTTATAGGGTATGTTTGTATGGGTGTATGTTTAATTTTGGTAAGTTTGATTTCGGTGTGTATCTGTCTATGTGTCTATGTTTTTAAATTTCGATAAGTTTAATTTTCCTAATGTTTTAAAACAATAAATAAATTATTTTTTTAATTATAACTACAAAAAAAATAAAAACAATAAATAAATTATTATTTTTAATTATAACTAGCGGAAGAGCACCAGTAGTCATCATAGCTAACTTCGCTCACCCACAGATCCTAAATGGTACATCAAATTTTGAATTTTTTTTTTGGTTGTCTTCTTATGTGACTTAACTGCTTAAACCTATTGATCTGGCTTCTGGGTAGTAACGATCCGATTTCTACGGGTCATTATGCATCGAAAGGTGAAAAAGTGGTCATTTCAACGTGTCGCCCGATACTTGACCTCTTTTGCGCCAATAATCGCACACGAAAAGGCCAATATCCATTTATAAAATACCTAAAAACTAATATGTTTTTCACCTTTTTATAAAAATAAATTAACCTAAATAGTTTATGTTATGCATATTATTAAAAATAGATTGCATATTAAAATGTTTAAAATGGGTGGTCAAAAAAATTGTTGACCACCCATAACCTCCTTCCCACGTGTGCATTATGGGCCCATGTGGCACGAACTCCCGCTATCTATGTTGCCCTAAAAACTTAGGGAAATGAAGATTTTTTGTGGCATTTTCTTCATTCGTTGTCATTTCTCCTTCATTTCTCCTCTGCAACCATTAGCCGACCTCCTCTGCAACCATTTCGTAGGATCTTCTGTTCTCCCAGGTAACGGTCGCACTCTTCCTCCTTGCATATTGGATGTCCAATGATGGTTTTGCTCCTTCGTAGCTACATTATACTTTGTCTATTAATGATTTATTTGTATGCGGCTTAGGGTTTCATTTCAATGCTTTGTTACAATTTAATAATGTCGAAATCCTTACAAAGAATGGCAAAACAATTGAATATCTCTTCATTTTCTTCAAAACCCCTTCATTATTTTTCATTTCATTTATGGTTGCATTGTTAAATGGTGTTTCTTTGTTTATAATGCAGAAATCCTCATAGACAATGGCAAAACAATTGAATATCTCTTCATTTTCTTCGAAACCCCATCATTATTTATCATTTCATTTTATGGGTGCACTGTTAAATGGCGTCTCTCTGTTTATAATGCCAAAATCATTACAATGAATGCAAAAAAAATTGATTATTGTTCATAATTGTTTGAAACCCCTTCTTTATTTATCATTTCATTTTATGGGTGCGTTGTTAAATGGTGTCTCTCTGTTTATAATGCTAAAATCATTACAGTGAATGGAAAAAAAAAATTATTATTGTTCATAATTGTTTGAAACCCCTTCATTATTTATCATTTCATTTTATAGGTGCATTGTTAAATGGTGTCTCTCTGTTTATAATGCCAAAATCATTACAGTGAATGGAAAAAAAATTGATTATTTTTCATAATTGTTCGAAACCCCTTCATTATTTATCATTTCATTTTATGGGTGCGTTGTTAAATGGTGTCTCTCTATTTATAATGCCAAAATAATTACAGTGATTGCAAACAAAATTGATTATTGTTCATAATTATTCGAAACCCCTTCATTATTTATCATTTCATTTTATGGGTGCAATGTTAAATGGTGTCTCTCTATTTATAATGCCAAAATAATTACAGTGAATGCAAAAAAATTTGACTATTGTTTTTAATTATTGAAACCCCTTCATTATTTATCATTTTATTTTATGGGTGCGTTGTTAAATGGTGTCTCTCTGTTTATAATGCCAAAATAATTACAGAGAGTGCGAAAAAAATTGATTATTGTTCATAATTATTTGAAACCCCTTCATTATTTATCATTTTATTTTATGGGTGCATTGTTAAATGGTGTCTCTATTTATAATGGAAAAATAATTACAGAGAGTGCAAAAAAATTGATTATTGTTCATAATTATTTGAAACCCCTTCATTATTTATCATTTTATTTTATGGGTGCATTGTTCAATGGTGTCTCTCTATTTATAATGCCAAAATAATTACAGAGAGTGCAAAAAAAATTGATTATTGTTCATAATTATTCGAAATCCCTTCATTATTTATCATTTTATTTTATGGGTGGGTTGTTAAATGGTTCTCTCTATTTATAATGTCAAAATAATTACAGAGAATGCAAAAAAAAATTGATTATTTCTCATAATTATTCGAAACCCCTTCATTATTTATCATTTCATTTTATGTGTGCACTATTAAATGGTGTCTCTCTCTGTATAATGACAAAATAATTACAGAGAATGCAAAAAAGATTGATTATTGTTCATAATTATTCAAAACCCCTTCATTATTTATCATTACATAATAATGTGTATGCTTGATACTGGCTATAAGGTTGTTGTCCTCATATATTGTCAACATATAACAACCTTTTCAAAAACATGTTATGGGCCACTTGGCACGAATTACTGCCAACTACATTGCCCTAAAAACTTTAGGAAATGAAGATTTTTTTAGGCATTTTCAGTGTTTGCTCTGTCTTCAATTTGTTAATATACTCACTGTAAATAATATTATCAGGCATACACTATATTACTTCCAATAAATTTCATATGAGAAATACAACAACATCATTCAATCATTAGTCATTTGACAAATGAACCTGCATCTTAATACAATATCAGCAATATCTAATACAATATTGCATCTTAATACAACATCTTATTTTAGTTTATCTCCTCAATATATAATGTCTCAAGTTTTGTACCTATATGGTTATTGTCCACATATATATATATATATGTGTGTGTGTGTGTGTGTGTGTGTGTGTGCGCGCGCGCACGCGCATGTGTGTGTGTGTGTGTGTGTGTGTGTGTGTGTGTGTGTGTGTGTGTGTGTGTGTGTGTGTGTGTGTGTGTGTGTGTGTGTATTTGTAAAAGTACAAAACCTTGTCACATTTTTATAAAAGAAATGGCCAATGCTGATTCAAATTTTTAAATTAAATCAATAGAAAGTGAAATATATGTTTTGAATTTTGAAATGATGTAAACTAATAAAAATTATATTCTTTTGTCTATTTTATGTTTATAATTTTAACAAAAATTTAAAAAATTATTTGAATGTAGTTTTTTATAAAGTAATCACTATAATTTAGTTGCTGATAAAATGCTGAAATTGAAGTTACACAAGCCACCACACTATATTTAGTAAATTTTACCATTTTTTCTTTAATTTTTTTGTGTATTTTGATAACTTGAAACTTTAGTGCATGGATATATCTTTTACTATTTTTTATAAATATATATTTTTTAATAAATTTGAAAAGTTGTGTGTGATGAAATATAACTCTTTCCAATTCCCACCACCTTTTTTCTTAATTATTTATCCAAATTAGAAAAGAATTATATCAGCTTAACATAGATTTTTTTCTCTAATGCATCATATTTTTTTCAAAAATTTTAAATAAATTTTAGTATTTTTCCTTGGCAAGATAATCAACTTTATATTTTAGTGTTGATAACCCACTTTCAACAAAAATAAAATATTAAATATAAAAAGTAACCAAAATATTAAAAGATATATATTTTGGAAAATTCACTTATAGATCTATAAAAGGGTATTTAAAAAAATATTATTTATAAGAGTAGGAGTTATTGAAACATCGAGTTTTTTTAATTTTAATTTTTTTTGGTAATTCGACCCAAAGTGGTATAAAATATACATTTAGTAGACACTTCCAATTGGAAAAGTTGTGGCCCATAAATAAATTAGCTATAATGAATCTATACAAACCATATGTTTGACTAAAATTAATTTTTAGTTAGAATTACTTCAATTCACTTGTGCTGATAAGTTGGCCTGAAACGTGACACAGATTTGTGCTTTTACCCATATACAACACCATTTTATTTTGTTCAAATATGTTCAATGATGGATTTGTACTCATTGGTACCTGCATAAATTGATTTATTTTTTCATCATTTATCTCAATGGCATTGAGGGTTTCATTTCAATGATCTGTCTCTGTATATATATTTATACAAGAACACATGGTAGCATTTTTTTTTTTTGAAAGACGTTCAATGATGGAATTGTTCAGTATCTAATAGAATATCAACAATATCCAGTTTTCAATCACATAAAAATTACACATTTTACTCCTATATCTCATGCTTTTAGTTTGTCTCCTTGTTATATATAGTTTCAAGTTTTGTGCCTATATGGTTATTGTCCATATCTATGTATACACATACATATATATACACACATATACATATATATGTATATGTATATATACACATGTGTACATGTATGTGCATATACATGTATATGTATGTGTGTGTATATATATACATGTGTTTGTATACATGAAGAAACACACACAATAGCATAATATGTTCTATAATGATGGTTATTTCGAGTTCTGTGGCTATATGGTTATTGTCTATATAAATGTGTAAATGTATATGGAAAATAACCATATAGCCACAAAACTTGTTGTAATTAACAATAATTTCCTTATTCAAGTGCGCTCATTTAGATTGGTACATATTGAATAACTAAATTCCTTCTACAGTCAATGTTAAATGTTATAAATCTTTCAATTTAAATTATATTGTTTTCAATAAACCAGCATTTCTTTCAATATAGTCATTGTAAATAATTTTAACAGCCATATTGGATGTCCAACGATGGTTTATGCTCCTTCGTAGCTGCATTATGCTTTGTATATTGATGATTTATTTGTATGTGGTTTACAGTTTCATTTCAATGCTCTCTTACAATTTAATGTGCCTATATGGTTATTGTCCACACACATATACATATATGGTTATTGTTCATACACACACACACACACACACACACACATATACATATATATGTGTGTGTGTGCATGTGTGTGTGTTTAGACACACACAATAGCATTTTTTTGTTCAAAGGTTTTCACTGATGGATTTGTACTCATTGGTACATGCAAAAATGGATTTGTTTTTTAATCATTATAGTTTGAACTTGATTCCACTTTCTTCTCTTCATTATAGTGTGAACTTGAGGGTTTATAGTGTGAACATGACTCCAAATTATTTGCTTCATTATAGTGTGAACTTGACTCATTATAGTGTGAACTTGATTCAAGTTTCTTTGCTTCATTATAGTGTGAACTTGAGGGCTTATAGTGTCAAATTGACTCCACAATATTTATTTAATTATAGTGTGAATTTGACTCATTATATTGTCTCAATATACATATATAGTGTGAACAATTCAAAACATAGAAGAAAATTGAACAATTTGAAGCAATGGAGGACTGTATATTTAATATGACATGACCGACTGTTTCCCACAAAAATTCAATTTTGAAAATAGCTAGCTACCACAATCGAATGCATTGCACATTCAAATTATATTATAAGACAGAATTTTCCATGTCACTTTCATTACAATCCAATTCATTGCATATTTCTAAGTTTTGCAAATTCCCTTTGCACATTCCTTATGTAACTATTTGTTTACAATATGTATGTATGTATATGTGCATATGTGCAATTCTATGTACATGTGCATATGTATGTAGGTGGATATGTATATGTATGTACTTATGCATTTGAATATGTATGTATGAATGTGTAAGGATTGTATGCATATTCTCAAATGTTAAAGACGGTCAAAAATTTGTTATGCATTCAATAATGTATGGATGATTTGTTGTTACAACATTACACTACCCTCGATTATTACTATTTTTTGCAGGTGTTTGAGCATCGAGGGAAGAACGTAACCATACTTGTGGAAGATCATCATATCAATGTAAATGTGTTTATTAACACGCTTCAATTCTTTGGAGATTATGCCTTTAATGCTTACATTTTATATTAATTTGTGTAGATATCTTAGGTACTTATACATTTCTTATTAAATGTGTTTCTTAACACACTTTAGTTTGTTTTGCATTTTGTTGTGTGTTATGGCAGGCAATTACAAACAAGATAAGGAGTCACTATATCTAAGAAAACAAGCCTTCCTCTCAGGTGAAGTCAATATGACTTTACTTTGGCAATGATCTAGTAGACAATGCAATTTGTGATTTGTTTATGTTTCAATTTGTGAATTGTTTATGTTTCAATTTCTAAAATGTTTATGTTTCAATTTGTTTAAATTCCTCACTTATTTCATATGGCTGCAAGAAACACACTTAGTTCACATTAGAAATAAATCTAGTAGAAAATGAATTTTGTGAATTGTTTATCTTTCCATCTTCTCTTTGTGGGACTTTACTTTGGCAATGATCTAGTAGACAATGTAATTTCTGATTTGTTTATGTTTCAATTTGTGATTTTTTTATGTTTCAATTTCTGAATTGTTTATGCTTCAATTTGTTTAAATTCCTCACTTAGTTCATATTAATGCAATAAACACACTTAGTTCTCATTTTGTCTCAATTTCAACATTTATATGCCTATGTTGTTGTGTTCATATATATATATATATATATATATATCAGAAAAAGAATTGTTTTATAGTGCCTTAAAAAATATTTTGGTAGATACTGCTGTGTGGGGGAAAAAGTGACACTAAGCAAACATGCCCTAATCTCACTTTCAACCACACACTTGTGGAATACGAAAGAGCCTAGAGGTATCACACAATTGGCTACTTCTTTTTGTGGAAGAGAGAGACACAGACTACCTATTAGGATTTCTATTCCTTTGTTGCAATTTGAAAGATAAGATGATGCAAGTTCAATTCCCAACCCCAAAGTGCAAGTATGAACTAATAACAAGATTGCAGAATTGAACTTAAACTATGGAAAGCTATAAACACAAGAATAAGACAAGAATGCAAATACGTACCCAGAGTCAAAATCTGAGTGAAAATGTTCGGGACGGGGGCGTGGGCGCCACTGTCCTGATTCTGCCCCTAAAACTGCTCCGGAAACTGCTATTTTGCAACCTGAAAAGCTGTCAAAAATGCTGAAAATTGTTGTCTGACAGAGGGACCAGGGCACCCAGCGCCCCTGTCTTGGCAAGACCAGGGCGCCCCACGCCCCTGTCCTGGTCTTTTGCTCTGAAATTTGGTGTGTTGCTCAGTTTCCATCTGCTTCTCCCGGATCTGTAACTTGCGGCGTCGTCCGAATTCTGAAACCTGCACTTATATCTGAAAAGGTGTGGTGGGCGGCTATATAGGGTTTTGCCTTAGTCAAACCCCCACTTTGGTGATTTCCACCTCCACGAATAGCCAAGTTGTATTGTAAAAGTAATGTGTGTGCAGACCTTGTGTGTGTGCAAGATCCTAAAATGCAAGTAAGCAAACTAGAGCAACCTAGAAAGTAAACCCTAATTGCTTGTAAATGATAATGTAAATGCTCCAAATCAAGATGCAAAGTGATCTAAAGCATAAATACAAATGATATAATGAGGCTTATGCAAAGACATGAAAACAACATGAAATCATACCCAACCCCAAAGGAGGGGTACAAGCCAATCTTCAGTCGGTGATCCCTTATTGCTCTTCAATGCCTTCAAAGCCCTAAATGGATGAATGAAATTGATGAATGTTTGATGGATGGATGTTGAATGTTGTTGAAGTCTTCAAAGATCTGCTCTTTCGCTGTATAGAAGGCCCCGAAAACCAAAATTCTCGATCCTTTCAAATGAAGAAAGAGAGCTCTTATGTATGAAACCCTAGGTCTTAATTTCAACTTTTGGCCGACCTAGAGATTGAATCTCTCACCAATTTCTTGGGGTTAAGCTTTATTTTATGATTGGATCACGCTCCTAAAATTTCGGGAAAAATGTCCGGGACCATGTGCACTCCGGGCGCCATGGTCCTCTCCGGGCGCCATGGTCTCGACAACTTTTCACCAAATTTTCAGGGCCATCGGATATGATGATTTTAGAGAGAATCCCGAAGTTACAGGTGATTTCAAGATGTTTTGACCCCCGAAATCAAGCCCCCTAGTTCGAAATAGGACCTAATTAGGGTTTTTGATTAAATGATGTATTGGAGGAATAAAATGAAAAAGGGCACACTTTAATGAAAGGGCCCAACTTTATGATGTGGAAGATGATGAAATAGAGCCTTAGACCTAATTAATTTAATTAATTAAGTGCTAAAGGGTAAATGCAATGCAAAATACAAAATGCGCCAAGGCGGGTGCTAAACTAGGTGTGAAATTGTACCACCCTAGCAAGTGCGTACAATTTACGATGCTACATTTAGCCCCCACTTTAGCGGTCATATGAACACTATGTGCATATGCAAGCTAAAGTACAGAAAAGTAAACATTATTTGAAAAAGGATATATCCATAAGTCTGTCGAACGAAGCCCCCAGCGGTATCTGCAGTACACAGTTAGGAACCGCACCCTACAAAACACACGTTAGATCAAAAAATCACCTAATGCTTACTAAGGAAGGTGATGAAAATTTGAGGGTAGCTATATGCCCCCCCCTATTTCGGCTTGCTAATTTTAGTGAGTTGAAACAGGGTATCATGTTTACCACTTCGGATTGTTAAAGAATATTGATGACAAATGCTCACAAGAAAATTTGATATGAGATCAAAAACTAATGGAGAATCATTTGGTAAGAAAGAGGACTAAATCTCAATTCCAACACAACAAAGAGTGTGAGGATTTGAGAGTTCTCTAACACAAGATGAAGGATGTAAATGGAAACAAAATGCCAAGAGAAGAAAAGAAAGGAAAAAAGCATGAATACACACATTGGTGATCCATGAGAAGAATAGTGAGAGAGAAAACATGGACTTCTCGCCCCTAGATCTTGTCTAGGTGATCCATGGGAAAAAGGACATGGAAAACTAGCCCCTAGAGTCTATCTAGGTGATCCATGTAAGGGAGGAGAGTGAGAAAGTCTAGCCTTATGCCGCTAGTTCCACTCAACCTCATGCATGTGTGTACAATGGAGCTTAGAAGCACCTCATAGGAGTCTATGCCCGAGTATGCTACAACCTGTATATGTATAGTACAAAAGCGTGACATCTCGCTCTAAGAGTCTGTGCTCTGGTTCCGAGAATAATCACCTTGCATAAAAGAAAAATGGAGACATCTCGCTCTAAGAGTCTGTGCTCTGGTTTCGAGAATGACCCATTGCTCAAAAAGTGTAATGTTTATGTCATAAGCAAACTAGAACAAGGATACCTACCTTCATCACAAAAGAAGATACCCCAAAAATGCAACAATGTCATAGATCCAAGCAAGAGAGTTTTACACTCTTTAAGCAAGGATAAGATAGTTGAAAAGGGATATCTTGTAGTATGTGTAAAGGAGATCTTTAGAGGAGAAGAGATCTTTGTACAAAAGACACCTATCCCCAAGAGGAATTGTCTTAGACAAATATAACATCTTCTAGAATAAGACAAAGAAGAGAATAAGAATGCAATACTTCCTTCTTTTGCGAGGTGAAAGTGATTCTTAATGGAGGATGACGCTCTTTTTAACCCAATTGGGAGAGTGAATTCATTATGGATGTATTTTACCAAGTGCAAAAGAGGTTGTAGTCAAGGACTTACACCTCTTGTAAGAGAGAATCCTTGAACAAACAACAACAAATGCATACGAGGAATAACATCAAGTAACAAAGTTCACACCATCCACGAAATAGGAAAAAGTGGATCCTTAGATAAAAATAAGAAAAGATCATTGCCTCCCAAGGGTAAGGTCAATGAGAAGGACTTACACAATCTTCCAAGGAGAGATTTATAAACAAAATGTACTACATACTCACATGAGTTCATGCAAGAAAGACATTAGTGTATGTAAAATGCTCCTCATAAGAAGTGGGTAGGATAAGAAGAGAATACACATCTTCTCCCATATCTAGGAAAAGAAAATTCTAAAGCAAAGATGATCAATATTTCCACACTATTACCCCAGAGGGAAATTTTAACCATAAAAAGAAGAGATGTATGAAATCACTCTTGTCCCCATAGGAACAAGAGATAACATAGAAAAATTAGGCTATTATGTTGCTTCAAAAATATGATTGCACTTGAAATTGTACCATCATGAATGACAATGAGCCCCCAGTAAATGAGCTACAAATGTCACATAATGATGAGCAACATAATAGCCATTAAGGTTATTTAAAGACATGATAGATTGAATGAGGTATTTGAATGTGACATGCTGAATGCTCAACTATAAGTGAGATCAAAAACATGTATAAAGTGATAAAAATTGAAGAAGGATAGTTACGAGAAATCTTAGAAGAAAGATGAGTGTAATTTATTAGAGCCTTATCCCTGGAGGAAAGGACTTTATGATGAATAGGAGATAAAGATTCATAAATGGATTTAGAAATTTGAGGGGAGTCATAAAGAGATTTGTTCATCGCCAAGATTTCCTTATGAGGGGAATGAGAGTTGATAGAAGTAGAAGATGATTTAGTTGAAGTGAGATCATCATCACTACTAAATATAGCATTCACATTGAGAGATGGTCTTTTAGATGCTTTGGTGGGCTTAGAAAGATTATATCCAAGTCCAAATGAATATTCATGCATGTTATGTTCTAAAGGAACTTTAATTCCTTGTTCATTTGCGCCACAACCATTTCCACTATAGCCACTCTTAGCCAAAATATGAAAACCACGACCATAACAATTAGCCATTTCAGAAAGAAAAGGTGGTTTTTCATAAGAAAAAGAATCAAATTCTTCAGAATTAGAGGTGTGAGGAGAAGAAGTTTGAGAAGTGGCCACAAAATTATTGCTCATAGGTTCAGGTAAGACTGATTGATCTCTAGTTTCTTCCTTCTTTTTAACTTTAAGCTCTCTAGGAGGAACCCTATACTCACCTACAAAGGTGGAATTAAAATCAAGAGATCCCCAATCGTCTTCTGCGAGAACCTTCTCAGGATCAAAAGCCTTTTCAAGTGTAGATTCAAGTTGAGAAAAATCTTCTTCAGGAACTTCAGACTCATCCAAAGAATTTTGATTATCAGAAGGTGATGATTCATCCATAGGTATCTTGTTTAAAGAGTCATCACTAGAAGAGGAAGGTTTAGAAGAACTCCCTTTGGAAGTAGATGTTTGCAAACAAGCTTGAAAATTAGTATCACCTATCAAGGTATATGTCTTATTGTTATAAATGAATTTAACTTGTCTATGCAATGTAGAGGGGACAGCTTGCATATCATGAATCCAAGGTCTCCCTAATAACAGGTTGTATGTTAGATTTCCCGACATAACATGGATAGGAGTAGGCAAAGTAACAGGTCCCACTATGATGGGTAAGGTGATAATACCTAATGAAGACTTAGCCACATTATCAAAGCCTCGAATGGGATGAGAGTCAGGCTCAATAAGGGATGTATCCACATTCATCTTATGCAATAGATTAATGCTACACACATTAAGGCCAGAACCATTATCTATCAGTGTTCGTCTTATAGCAGTGTCATTTATGATAACCACAATCATCAAGGGATCATATTGATGTTGAATTTCACTAGTAGGAAACTCATCTTGAGTAAACACAATTTGAGCTTTAGGATTCATCACAGAGTTAACCAAAGACACTATATTACTAGATGTATTAGGTGGAGGAACACTCAAATCTTTCAAGGCATCTTGTAACATTCCATGATGAGTGGAAGAAGTTTGGATCAAATCCCAAAGGGATATCTTAGCAGGGGTAGCTTTAAGTTGTTCTATGAGATCATATTCCTTACCAAGAACTTGTGAAATACGAGGAGCTTGGGGAAGCATAGGTTGGGAAGGAGGAAGTGAAGTTGGGATAACTGGAGGAGGATTAGGTTGCCTATTGTTTCTTGTGTTATAGGTATGAGCAACCACATTATAACTCTCTCTAGTCAGTTGCTTAGCATACTCATAAGGGCTCTTAGTAGAATAACCTCCTTGCACAGTAATAATAGGTTTCTTAGGAGTGCAAAAAGAATCATTAGCATAACCACCTTGAAACACTAAGATAGGCTTATTTAAAGGTTGAGAATTTTGAGAAGGACAAGCACCTTGGACAGTGAAGAGAGGTTTGTTAGGTGTTTCATTCACATGTATCAAATTGATTGAGGATGGTTTAGAGGAATGAACAAAAGTGTTGGAAGAATTATTGATAGTCTTCTCTTGCACTAAAATCTCATCATGGATTAAATCAATTTTAGGAGAGAGACAAGGGGTAGGCATTGATGTTCCAGTAGGAAGAGTAATACTAGGAAAGGTCATATCATCCTCTATCATCAAAGGATCTACATGGGGAATAAACTCTCTAGGAGAAGGATCAACACTACTCTCTAAAGTCTCACTTTTGAGAGGGAGATCTTTGAAAGAGATGTTAACCATCTTGCTTTGAACTAGGGTATCCTCATGAGTAGAACCAAGTTGAGGAGAGGGAGAATAATTGAGATTCAAGGAAGGTGAGAAACTATCAAGGGAGTTTTCAATCTTGATTTCATCCCCTTTGGCTAGGGTTCTCTCATGAGGTAGAGAATAATCTACACCTTCTTCTAATGGTTCATCCCAAACAGTAAAGTTGTTGAAAGGAATGTTTGAAGTATTGTTGATTTCGGGAGAGGAGATATCATTGTTTATTAATTCCTCATCCTTAGGAGGGAGAGGATCAATAGATGTGTTAAACCCATCATCTTTCCTCAAAATATGTTCAATATGATTTTTAGGGGAGAGAGAATTAAGGAAATTGCTTTTTATTTCATCTTCTTTCTCTAAGGGATGCTTATGGGTAAGACAAACTTTAGGAGAAGGGTAAGCATTTATCATTAATTCATCATCTCTAGTGGGAATTTTGTTGGAAAAGGAAATGCCATCACTAGGAAATGTAGGGATAATGTCATCTTCTTGCACAAAAGGATCCTCATGAAGGGAGTGTTTTTTAGGAGGAACATGAACATATTTCTCCAAAGATTCATGCTTAGGAAGGAGATCTTTGAAAGAAGTGTTCATAACCTCTTGTTGCACTAACATGCCCCCATTGGAAGGACCAACTTTAGGAGAAAATAAGTCAATGTCCATCAATAATTTTTCACTTAGAGAGGCATCATGTAGGGAAGGTGAAGTAACATTAAGAAAGGTGTTTATGATATCATTCTCTTCCTCTAGGATAGCTAAATAGGAAGGGCACATTTTAGGAGAATTGTCAAGATCACTCTTAAAGTCTTCATCCTTAGAGCATGGGAGAGTCTCAAAGGGATTGGTAGCAACTCTTTTAAGCACTAAAATGTTGTTATAGATGGGGGGAGGTTCTTTAGGAGAAGGAAAAATTGAAACAAGGGAAGCTAACCCATTATCACATCTATGAAATGAATGCATCATGACAACAATTTTCCTCTTTCAACACATGCAAAATAGAAGGAAATGTTTAATTTTAACCAATGCAAGCACTTAGAATGTAGATTTAAAAAATGAAATTTATGATTCAAATGAGTTCCTAGATCAAATTTGAAATTATTGATCCCAATTAAGCTATCCACAAGTTCAATTTTAGGGTTTTAGCAAAAATTTCCTCTAAATTTTTGAATCTTACAAGAAATTAAGACTTGTAAATACAAATTTGAATTTGAAATAGCATAAACACTCAAATTTGAAAACATAAATCAGAATTAGAGAAGATTGGAGTTCACGTCAGGTTCACCAAAATGTGTGGGGGAAAAAGTGACACTAAGCAAACATGCCCTAATCTCACTTTCAACCACACACTTGTAGAATACGAAAGAGCCTAGAGGTATCACACAACTGGCTACTTCTTTTTGTGGAAGAGAGAGCCACGGGCTACCTATTAGGATTTCTATTCCTTTGTTGCAATTTGAAATATAAGATGATGCAAGTTCAATTCCCAACCCCAAAGTGCAAGTATGAACTAATAACAAGATTGCATAATTGAACTTAAACTATGGAAAGCTATAAACACAAGAATAAGACAAGAATGCAAATGCATACCCGGAGTCAAAATCTGAGTGAAAATGTTCGAGACGGGGGCGCGGGCGCAGGCACCACTGTCCTGATTTTGCCCCTGAAACTACTCCGAAAACTGCTATTTTGCAACCTGAAAAGCTGTCAAAAATGCTAAAAATTGTTGTCTGACAGAGGGACCAGGGCACCCAGCGCCCCTGTCCTGGTCTTTTGCTCTGAAATTTGGTGTGTTGCTTGGTTTCCATCTGCTTCTCCCGGATCTGTAACTTGCGGCATCGTCCGAATTTCGAAACCTACACTTATATCTGAAAAGGTGTGGTGGGCGGCTATATAGGGTTTTGCCTTAGTCAAACCCCAGCTTTGGTGATTTCCACCTCCATGAATAGCCAAGTTGTATTGTAAAAGTAATGTGTGTGCAGACCTTGTGTGTGTGCAAGATCCTAAAATGCAAGTAAGCAAACTAGAGCAACCTAGAAAATAAACCCTAATTGCTTGTAAATGATAATGTAAATGCTCCAAATCAAGATGCAAAGTGATCTAAATCATGAATAAAAATGATATAATGAGGCTTATGCAAAGACATGAAAACAACATGAAATCATACCCAATCCCAAAGGAGGGGTACAAGCCAATCTTCAGTCGGTGATCCCTTATTGCTCTTCAATGCCTTCAAAGCCCTAAATGGATGAATGAAATTGATGAACGCTTGATGGATGGATGTTGAATGTTGTTGAAGTCTTCAAAGATCTGCTCTTTCGCTGCATAGAAGGCCCCTAAAACCAAAATTCCCGATCCTTTCAAATGAAGAAAGAGAGCTCTTATGTATGAAACCCTAGGTCTTAATTTCAACTTTTGGCCGACCTAGAGATTGAATCTCTCACCAATTTCTTGGGGTTAAGCTTTATTTTATGATTGGATCGCGCTCCTAAAATTTTGGGAAAAATGTCCGGGACCATGTGCACTCCGGGCGCCATGGTCTCGACAACTTTTCACCAAATTTTCAGAGTCGTCGGATATGATGATTTTAGAGAGAATCCCGAAGTTACAGGTGATTCCAAGATGTTTTGACCCCCGAAATCAAGCCCCCAAGTTCGAAATAGGACCTAATTAGGGTTTTTGATTAAATGATGTATTGGAGGAATAAAATGAAAAAGGGCACACTTTAATGAAAGGGCCCAACTTTATGATGTGGAAGATGATGAAATAGAGCCTTAGACCTAATTAATTTAATTAATTAAGTGCTAAAGGGGAAATGCAATGCAAAATACAAAATGCGCCAAGGCGGGTACTAAACTAGGTGTGAAATTGTACCACCCTAGCAAGTGCGTACAATTTACGATGCTACAACTGCCAACAAGGAAAACTTGGCAGCTAACAAGATATCTTGTAAGGCACTAGAAAATAGTTCTTTGTCTGGTGCCTTTTTACAAATAGGATACTTCCTTTTATCATTTCGATACAATGACCTAGTAGACATAATAGACGCTGCAATTTATATATGATGACTGCAATTTGAACACTTATGTTGTCTGTTTTGATAGTGAGAAATATATCTGATCAGTTCAAGTGATATATGAGAAATATCTCATCACAAAAAACAAACATATGAGATTTACAACAACACCATCAATTCATTGGAATATCCATCTGAGATATCTGAAAACAATGGAGTTCTGAAAACATTACAAAATATGGCAGTATGTCATTCTATAATCACATCACAGTTATATCAAAACTCAAAATCTGTTCTTCAGAGGGCTCACAAAATATAATTGAACATAGACTCGATCAATTCTCCATATGGGTATTGAATGGAGGAGGTGTCACAAATCCAACCCTAATAGACTGTGGCCCACTAGGCTCTAGCCCAGCAATGATATTTTCTTGACTAGGAGGGGTTTGAAGCAACTTGCAATTTCAGCAAGCAATGCCTGGTTTACACCTGAAGTAAGTTGCATGGTGTCTAAGGATCCAAGTGCAGTCCCAAACTGCATAGTATTAATAGCTGCAAAGGCTGGGGACAAGAGGTTCATCATTTTCATGAGAATTGGGTGTCAGATGGGTAGAGGTTCTGCGACTGTGGCCACATCTTTCGTCCTCTTTGCACGCTTGGCTACCTTTTCAGCTTTCATCCTCACCTTCTCAAGCTTTGCTTTTGCATCTTTCTTTGCCTTCTCGTCTTTCAATGAACTTGTCTTGAGAATCCTGCAATTTTTTGGCCTATTTTTTCACCCTCATAGCCTCCTTTTCTATCGCTTCTGCCTCACGTTGTTCCTTCCTCTATCTCATCTATTCTTTCTTTCATTCTGCCAATTCCTCATCTCTTTTCCTTTCAGCCTCTTTATCTTTTTCCCTTTGAACGTACTCATCAAATGTCAAAATCTGTGACTGGCTACTATGAAGTAGCACCCTTTCCTACCTCCATGTGAAGATTGATTCATTCTCTGCACTGGAAGTCTTAAGAATATGGTGATTTTCCTTGGCACTTGTTGCCCATCCTCTTGTGCACATGGCACAAACTCAAATTCATCTTCACAATTAGCACCATCTTGTTGCTCCCAGTTGACTGTATTGGTGAAGTAATGTATCACATCCGCTAGATCAATTTCTGGCAGACTTGGCATGGAAAGGGTTACATCATCACAGTTGGCTGCTTCTTGGGTCCAATCTGGTATGTCAACTGGTGTTGGAGAATACATGTCTACTGATGTGCTTTCCAAACCCTCATTTGGCTGGCGGGTTTGTGGGGGAAGACATGGTTCGGTAGTTTGTGGTGTCAAACTTGTACCCTCAACCATTGCTTGTGTTTTGCTATGAGGTTCTACAAAATCTTGAATGTCTTCCTTATTATAACTAGCCAACTGCAACCAAGATTTCATTGCCATATACTCTAGTTCTTCATCCCTTGAAGTGGCATCATGTTTTGTTCTAACAGTTGGTTGTATATCAAATGCAACCTCAAATGCCTCACTTAGCCCCATCTCATTCTGTAATGCGGATAGTTTAAGTGGCCAAATCCCTGCCCTATCGAAGCCACTGATTATATTAGTCGATGTCAATTCTTGGGAAAAGGCCTTGCTCGCAAGAGTTGCCAACTCTTCCCTTCCAATTTTAATTTGTGGGTACTTTGACATCCATATACTCCTCTTCTTTTTGAAATAATTCTTGAAAGGTGAGAATGCAGAAACATCAAGTGGCTGCATTTTGTGGCATGTATGAGCAGGAAGGGTTACCAAATCTATACCTATCTACCTTGCTTTAATTGTCTTGAAGTCTACATGGCTGCCATGACCGTCGAAGATCAGTAGGGCCCTACGTGAGGGTGAAACTCCACCAGGGACTGAATGTGCAAAATGTTCCAACCAATTTAAGAACACCTCCTTTTTCATCCATGCATGTTCTTGGACTGCCATGCATGCTCCTAGCTCACGGTTTGTAATGTAGTTTCAAATATGCCTCTTATATTTGAACAAATAAAATCTAGGAATGTTGAAACCACATGCACTAACACATACCAGAATAGTAATCCACTCTCTACTCTTGTAAATTAGGTGCAGTACACACCTCTGGCCCAATTTGGCTATCACTCTCATTCAACAATTCCTCCCAGCTTGCACACCAGTCTCATCACAATTCCAAATCTGACTGCTACCATAGTGATTGAGGTTGTACATTACCTTCAAGTTGTCATAGAAAGAGGCAACAATACAAGGTCAAAGAATAATAGCCCTATCGGAGTCCACTCCTTCTATTGCTCTCATCGTCAAATCAAGGTACCTTCGTCTAAAACCTGCCCACCATGACCTCCCTGACATCCCAATTTTGAATGGATTATTCCTATTCTCAGTAATTTGGGCAACGGTTGATTGAAGTTGATTGATTTGGAGACTATGACCAATTTCAGCCATGTCTTTGCACCATTGGACAACTTCATCCTCCTCCTCTGCTGATAAAATGGTGCATAGACCCCTCACAGTCGTGTTTGTGGTTCCCATTAGCCATGCCCTTAAAGAGGCAATGGGGATACCATACTTGATTGATGTGCCTCTAAGAGACATGTGATTGTCTTCTATGCATGATATTGCTTCTTTCATGTTAGATATGCTCCATTTTGGTTTGGGAACCTTTGAGGCCACCTGTACTTGTGGTGTTTCTGGAATAGGATTACAAGTTGTAGTAGAATGGTCATGTACAACAGTAGTTTCCACATCAGTTGCATTGTTAGGTGAATGGTCATCTACAACAAGAGTCACTGGGTCTTCATTTTGGACAGAACTATCTTCATCAGGGAAGTGCACCCCACAAGTGACTCTAACTGTTCGACATCTAACACATTTGTTTCCCTTTCTACCTCGTGCCATTATGTTCAGTAAACCTGCAATGATAAGGTACCAATGATAAAATGCAATTGTGTGTGCCTATATAAATATATATATATATATACAGAGACAGATCATTGAAATGAAACCCTCAATGCCATTGAGATAAATAATGAAAAACAAATCAATTTCTGTAGGTACCATTGAGTAAAAATCCATCATTGAACATCTTTGAACAAAATAAAATGGTCATGTGTCTCTATTTTTGTATGCCTAATAATATAGACAATAACCATATAGCCAGAGAACTCGAAACAGCCATGCATGAGTTAAGTATGTAACTGTGATGTGATTGAAAATTGGATATTGCTAATATTATATTAGATAGTGAACAATTACATCATTGAACGTGTTTCAAAAAAATAAAATGGTGTTGTGTGTGTGTATATATATATATATATATATATATATATATATATATATATATATATATATATATATATATATATATATATATATATATATATATATATATATATATAGACACACACACACACACATAGGTAAAAAACTTGAAACATTATACAACAAGGAGAGAAACTAGAAGCACGAGATGCATGAGTGAAAGATGTAACTGTGATGTGATTAAAAACTGGATATTGTTGTTATAGTATTAAGATGCAAATTCATTTCTCAAATGACTAATGATTGAATGATGTTGTTGTATTTATCATATGAAATTTATTGGAAGTAATATATTGTATGCCTTATAATATTATTTACAGTGAGTTTATTAACAAATTGAAGGCAAAGCAAATAATGAAAATGCCTCAAAAAATCTTCATTTCCGAAAGTTTTTAGGGCAATGTAGTTGGCAGTAATTCATGCCAAGTGGCCCATAACATGTATGTGAGAAGGTTGTTATATGTTGACAATAACACACACACATTTGTGTGTGTGTGTGTGTGTGTGTGTGTGTGTGGACAACAACCTTATAGCCAGTATATAGTCACTGTAAGTAATAGTACTAGGCATACACATTATTGTAATGATAAATAATGAAGGGGTTTCGAATAATTATGAACAATAATAAAAAAAATTTGCATTCTATGTAATTATTTTGGCATTATAAATAGAGAGACACCATTTAACAGTGCACCCATAACATGAAATGATAAATAATGAAGGGGTTTGAAAGAAAACGAAGAGATATTCAATTGTTTTGCCATTCTCTATGAGGATTTCAGAATTTATAAATTGTAAGAGAGCATTGAAATGAAACTGTAAACCTCATACAAAGAAATCATCAATAGACAAAGCATAATGCAGCTACAAAGGAGCTAAACCGTCATTAGACATCCAATATGGTTGTTAATATTATTTACAGTGACTATATTGAAAGAAATGTTGGTTTATTGAAAACAATATAATTTCAATTGAAAGATTTATAGCATTTAACGTTGACTGCAGAGGGAATTTAGTTATTCTGTGTGTACCAACCTGAATGTGCCCCCTTGAATAAGGAATGTGTAGAGGGTATTTGTAGAGCTCACAAATATGCAATGAATTGGATTGTAATGAAAGTGACACGAAAAATTATGTCTTATAATATAATTCGAATGTGCAATGCATTCGATTGTGGTAGCTAGCTATTTTCAAATTTGAATTTTTGTGGGAAACAGTTAGTCATGTCATATTAAATATGTAGTCCTCCATTGCTTTAAAATGTTCAGTTTTCTTTTATGCTTTGAATGAAACTTGGTTTTTAAATTTGATTTTATGCAAATTCTTGGTTACTGGGGAGTCCTGCACCAGTTGTTGCAAATGCAGGTTCCAAATGCAGATCCATTTAATGCATGAAGTTGTGAAGTGATATTTGAAAAAATATACACTTGAGTGTCTAAGAAGTCTAAAGTTGATTGTTTTTATGTCATGTAATGCACCAATAGTTGTGCATATGTAATTTTAATTGGAGTACATTTGTACTTTTTAGCCACTTGCATAAAGTGGCAAATGTAAACATTAAGTTTTTTTAAAAATAAAAATGTTTATTATTTGTGCAAGTTGTTTTGTATTAAAATAGGAAATGTACCAGTAGTTTTTTATTTTTTTTACTTTTTTGTTGTCAACTACTAATTCATTTGTGAACATGTATTGGTGTTAAAATAAATATTTACTGGTATTTTATATTTATGTACTAACAAAAAAAAATTATGTTTTGTGGGGTCAACATGGCAATAAGGTGACGATTATTGGAACTATGTTATCTATTGGTACTCTTCCCCTACACTAACAAAAAAAAAACAATAAATAAATTAATATTTAAAATTATATCTACAAATAAATAAATTTAAAATAATAAATAATTAATTTTTTAAATTATAACTACAAAAAAAAACCTACTTGGCAAGAAGGGGATTGGAGTTAAGTTCTTCTTGTGTTCGGCCGAACTCCCAAGCATCTCACAGTGCAAATGACGGGGGTCGATCGAATTTTGGATTGATAAATACCTTTGTCCAGCCAAACTCGGTTCGACCGAACAAAAGGGGTGACACAGCGCCACCTGGGCGCCACGCGGTGCCAAAAGAGTCCGATCGAACTCAATTCAGCCGAACATGCCCGAGTTGGCCCTAGGTGTGGCGCACCTTTTTGCTTTGGCCCTCTTTCATATTTGGATATTTTGCACTCATCAGGATCATACTTTTGTTTTTCGGATACAGATACTGATGCTCTAAATGCAGTCTTAGATTTTCCATGTGATTCTCCAAACTCGCTCAATTCAAAACCAACAATCTTTCCAACCAACATATCTCTTGTCATAGTAGTCACACTCTAGATTTCATCACTAGCAACAACCTTATGTTTATAAGAAAGAGGCAAAGATCTCAACACCTTAGCAACAATTTCATCTTCCTCAAGGTTTCCACCGACACATTTGATTCCTAGGACCAAATCATTCACCTTAGCCATGAAAGAGTGTATGTTCTCATCTTCTCCCATCTTTAGCATCTCATACTTTCCTTTCAAACTTTGTAACTTAGCAACTTTCACTTGTTTGTCTCCTTCATACAGGATCTCAAGCTTCTCCCAGATCTAATGTGTGGTATGAAGTTCCCATTACATTTTTCATCTCAGAATCAATCAAGGCACTAAGCAATGCTTCCTTAGCGCTAATATTATGTTCAACTTCCTTGATCTCATCAATAGTAACCGGTCCATTCGGAGGAGAAGAATAGGCATTCTTTGTAATCTTCCAGTAATATTCTCCAAGACATTTCAAGTGCACTTCCATCTAGTTCTTCCATATAGCATAGTTACTTCCATCAAACCTCAGACCATCCTTCTTAAAGATAACACCTCTAGCTGCCATGACGGATCTCCTCAAGCGGTTCAGCTTCTTTCGCAGGATCTAGCTCTGATACCAATTGTTGGGAGCAACAATGAATGAAGATTGAGAGGGGTGGTGAATCAGTCTTCACCGGATTGGCAAACTTAACCACAAATACATATCTGATAAACTGTAGCAATAAGAAAGATAAGAAAATTAATAGCACAACACACAACGCCAAGATTTGGATGTGGAAAACTCGGTTAAGGGAAAAACCACGGTGGGAACCTACCCACAATAAGATGATACTCTATAGTAGTATGTGAACTATTACAAAGGGGGGTGCACAGGCATTCAAGCACACTACCTAGAGCTCACTGCTCAAATATAATGACCCAGAAGGCTACAACCCTCAGGGAAGTCTCTTTGAATTACAACAAGATTCGAACTACAATCTGGAAGAAATGAACTACAAGAATAGCATCTCCAAATGCTCAAATTATAGTTCTGGTTAAGCACAGTTGTCTGCTCAGCAACACCAATCTCTCCTTAATCACAACACTGAAAGATGAATCCCTTGATTGCACATACACCTCTCTAATAATGCAGACACAACCTCGATCTCTAAATTACATGACAATATCGCTTATGTATACAATTCATCAACCTTGACAATAAGGCCGGCTAAACCCTCAACTCACAATTAAAAAATTACATCACACAATGGGTATATGCATGAAGTTGTGGTACAAAACAGGTGCCACACTTCAACAAAAATTAAAAATTCTCATAAAGCGCACGCCTTATAAGGCGTGCGCCTTATGCGCATTTCAAACTTAAAAAAACCCCTGCTCGGCATTTTGGATGCATTCTGCATTCCCAAACCTGCGTTTTGGCGATTTCGGGTGTCATTTTCTTGTGCTTGCCCTTTGTAAAATCTTGATATTGGGCACTAAGTTGCCCATCTCTCATCAAAATGCCGCCACGCCATCAAAGAGCTCGAAGAGGTATGTATTTTTATTTTCTTATTGTCATTTTTTTATTAATTTGAAGATTAAACTAGGTTTATTGATTTAAATTTATTTTCATTATCAGGAAATGAGATTAGACAAGAAAATGTTGAAAACACTCAATCACCTCCTCATGAAGACCATATTGAAGAAGAAACACATCAATCACCTCCTCATGAAGACTATATTTAAGAAGAAGCGCATCAACAACCTCCTACAATCTTTAGACATCCCATAGGTACACAAGAAAACCTATTAGGTCAAATAGAAAATAGCCAAAAAGAGCTTGAAGGTTTAATCACAAGGATAAAAGATCCTACTGGAACAAACTCTCATAAGAAAAACCTTGCCAGTTCTTTGCAATCTATTGTATCTCACATACAACCTGTGAGTGGGCAAATAAATTTTTGGTCTAGTAAGAAGGAAGAACAAAAGCAATTTTATGCTGACAAATTATCATATGCGGCAGTGAATAAAAAGAAAATTAATAAATTTGACTTGTGTGCTCTTTTTACGGACCCCCGAATGAATCAACCTTTACTCCCTGGATGTAGGAGATTCCCTATTCATTGGTTTCATCATGAAGGGATTAGGAACAATTATTGGGGTAGGTGGTGGATGGTATTTGATCAGCCCCCATGCAATAATCATGAGGTACCTCAATACTTTTTGAGAAAATTGTACTGTGAGTTTGTCCTTAATGAGATCCAAAACTATTTTGATTTTCTAGATTTCCAAGGTAGAGGTAGGGGTTCCTCACATGATAGAGAGGGTGCACATCATGATCCAAATCTCCCACCAAGACCCTTGGCTAGACCTATGGTGGAGCATGTTATTATTCCTTCCATTGTGAAGGAGAGTATTGAGGTCGAAACTCTAGACTCGATTAGCTCACTCACTTAGACCCTTATACAGTATGCTAGGCCTCTAGTGGAGGGTGATGCAAGTGATGATGTTGATTCTTCTAGGCATCAAGTTCTAGCTCATTTTTTTCGATCTTGTGGTTCTCTTTGCACTTATGATCCTTATAGTTCTTAGAATGCACGTGCACGAGCGGAGTTTGCTACAGAGAAAATTGTCATGATAGAATCCTTGTTGAACAAAAAATTTGGCATTGATACCCAGGTGAATTTCATTACAAGTTCATTTCATTCTTTTTATTAAATCTTATATGTAAATTTGAGAATATATCTAAATAATTAAATTATTATGATAAAAAATCAGGGTCAAAGTGTTCACAATACTAGCAACATTCCTATAGCACCCTTTTTCACGACTTCGTTGACTCCACAGGTATACAACGAGTGAAGAAATATAATTATTATACATAGATAGTTGAACCTTATGTAAATGATTTTCTAATTACTCATTTTGGATGTCAAATAGTTTGATGCTAGAGCTTCAACATCAACACCTCGCAGTGTATTTCATTGACAATCTTTCACTCTTTCACCCAAGTAAACAATTTATCTTTAATGTTGTTATTAAATAATATAGATAGTTTTGGCGACTAGTCAATATACTTTGTTTAATTTTCAGATGTTGACATCAAAGACTCCTCCTGTTGTCCGCGCGTCAATGGAGCGCGGTGTTGCTGCAGCAGCAGCAAGTTCAGCTGCTTTAACAGAAGTATGAGACATTTGTAAATTTAGTAAATTTAGCATTATATTTGTTATCTTAATAATATGCTATTGAAAATTTTAACGACACTTGTATTTAGTTTAATTCATATTGTGATGCTTATAGGAGGGGCTTGTCACTCCAGATCATGAACGTGCACCTCTTGTGGATGAAAATCATGATTATTTGTATGTGGTAAGTGACTATTCTATTATATGTCATTCTAAAATTCAATTTTTGTATATGCTAACATCATTCTTTCCATTGTATCAAGTGGAGTTACAAAAAAGTCTGGAGAGGAGGATGAGTGGACGTACTCGAAAGACACCTGCATCATATACATCTCCATCCCCTCGATAGGAAAATATATCTCGTGATCTGTTTCCTTCCTCTAGAGGGAAATAAATAGAATAGGGTCCTATGTTGTATGCCTATATGGCAATTTTGAACATATATTTTGTATTATGAATATGTGGCATTCTATCTCCATATGGCTTTTGGAAAGCTCCTATTTGACTTTATTGGATACCATGTTGTATGCCTATATGGAAAATTTGAACATATGTTTTGTATTATGAATATGTGACATTCTATGTCCATATGGCTTTTGGTAAGCCCCTTTTTGACTTTATTGGATATCATGTTGTATGTCTTTATAGCAATTTTGAACATATGTTTTGTTTTATGAATATGTGAAATTCTAATTCCATATGGATTTTGGCAAGCCTATTTGTTTGTATTGGATATATTTGATAGTTTTAATGGTATACAATGTTGCATGGATTTGTAGCTTTTTGGTTAATGCAAATCATTTATCATGGTTATCCATAATTGCAGTACAAATGATTACATGAATAGCTGCACAAAGTTTATTGTTACTTAAGCTTTGAACCTAAATATGTGTTTGTAATCCAAGACACAAGCTTATGGAGATCAACACAAATTCAATAGTTATAGTTGAAATAAGACTATATAAAGGAAACATGGAAAGAACCAAAATTAGACAATGTAAGACACCATTGTACCAATACCCATTCTAAAAAAATTGCATAGCCCATAAACTTAAATTCATCTAATGCATGCACTTAGGCGATTTCACTGCTAGGGTGTGGCCCACAACGATCGGGCAAGTTGGAGAGCAAAAAGAAGACATTCCTAGCGTAAACCCAACCACCCCGATGGGTACAAGCTAACAGTTTGGTGTTGCAACGAGTAGATTGAAAGATGGGGCATTGTACAACTTTTCATTTAACTCATCTAACGCTTTTTGTCTCAACCGAGAAAGTGTCGCCACGAGCAACTGGATTTGAGTCTACCGAAACCGAGAGAGGCTTTTTTAGAGTGCCATAACATGACCCCGCAGGACCAGACAACTCATTCTTATGATTAACAAGCACCGAGAAACGCGATGCCAAATATTGACAACTTTGAGCAACTTGAGCACTTAGGCGATTTTGCTGCTAGGGTGTCGCCCGCAACGATCGAGCGAGTTGCAAAGCAAAAAGAAGGCATTCCTAGCGTAAACCCAGCCACCCCAATATGTACGAGCTGACGATTCAGTGCCGCGACGAGCGGATTGAAAGATGGGGCATTGTGCAACTTTTCATTGAACTCATCTGACATTTTTTGTCGCAATGGAGAAAGTGTCGCCATGAGCAACTGGATCCGAGTCTACCAAAACTAAGAGAGGCTTTCTTAGAGTGTCATAACATGACCTTGCAAGATCAGATGGCTAAATCTTATGATTAACGGGCACCAAGAAACGCGATGCCAAATATAGACAACTTTGAGCAACTTGAGCACTTAGGCGATTTCGCTGCTAGGGTGTGCCCCGCAATGATCGAGCGAGATGGATGGCAAAAAGAAGGAATTCCAAGTGTAAAACTGGCCACCCCGAGGTGTATGAGTTGATGGTTCAGTGCCGCAATGAGTGGATTGAAAGATGGGGCGTTGTGCAACTTTTCATTGAACTCATTTGACGCTTTTTGTTGCAACCGAGAAAGTGTCTCCACGAGCAACTGGATCCAAGTCTACCGAAACCAAGAGAGGATTTTTTAGAGTGCCATAACACAACCCTGCAGGATCAGATGACTCACTCTTATGATTAACGAGCGCCGAGAAACACGATGCCGAATATTGACAACTTTGAGCAACTTGAGCACTTAGGCGATTTCGCTGCTAGGATGTGGCCTACAACGATCGGGTGAGTTGGAGAGAAAAAAGAAGGCATTCCTAGCATAAACTTGACCACCCTAACGCGTACGAGCTAATAGTTCGGTGCCGCGACGAGCGGATTGAAACATGGGGCATTGTGCAACTTTTCATTGAACTCATCTGATGCTTTTTGTTGCAACTGAGAAAGTGTCACCAAGAGCAACTAGATTCGAGTCTGTCAAAACTGAAAGAGGCTTTTTTAGAGTGCCATAACACGACCCCACAGGATCTAATGACTCATTCTTATGATTAATGGGTGTCGATAAACGCAATGTCGAATATTGACAACTTTGAGCAACTTTAGCACTTAGGCGATTTCGCTGCTAGGGTGTGGCCCGCAATGATCGAGCGAGTTGGAGAGCAAAAAGAAGGCATTCCTAGTGTAAAATCGACCACCCTGATGCGTACAAGCTGACGGTTTGGTGTCACGACGAGTGGATTGAAAGATGGGGCATTGTGCAACTTTTCATTGAACTCATCTGACACTTTTTATCACAAGGGAGAAAACATCACCACGAGCAACTGGATCCGAGTCTACCAAAACCGAGCGAGGATTTTTTAAAGTGTCATAACATGACCCCACAAGATCATATGACTCATTCTTATGATTAACAGGTGCCGAGAAACGCGATGTCGAATATTGACAACTTTGTGCAACTTGAGCACTTAGGCGATTTCGCTACTAGGGTGTGGCCCGCAACGATTGAGCGAGTTGGAGAGAAAAAAGAAGGAATTCCTAGTGTGAACCCAGCCACCCCAACATGTACGAGCTGACGGTTCGGTGCCGCGACGAACGGATTGAAAGATGGGGCATTGTGCAACTTTTCATTGAACTCATCTAACTCTTTTTGTCGCAACCGAGAAAGTGTCGCCACAAGCAACTGAATCTGATTATACCAAAATCGAGAGAGGCTTTTTTAGAGTACCATAACATGACCCCGCATGATCATACGGCTCATTCTTATGATTAACAGGCGCCGAGAAACGCAATGCTAAATATTGACAACTTTGAGCAACTTGAGCACTTAGGCGATTTCGATGCTAGGGTGTCGCCCGCAATGATCGGGCGAGTTGCAGAGCAAACAGAAGGCATTCATAGTGTAAACCCAGCCACCCTGACGCGTACAAGCTGATGGTTCAGTGCCGCGACGAGAGGATTGAAAGATGGGGCATTGTGCAACTTTTCATTCAGCTCATCTAACGCTTTTTGTCGCAACCGAGAAAGTGTCCCCACGAGCAACTGGATCCGAGTCTACCAAAACCAAGAGAGTATTTTTTAGATTACCATAACATGAACCTGTAGGATTAGACGGCTCATTCTTATGATTAACAAGCGTCAAGAAACGCGATGCTGAATATTGAACACTTTGAGCAACTTGAGCACTTAGGCAATTTCGCTGCTAGGGTGTGGCCCGCAACGATCTGGCGAGTTGGAGAGAAAAAAGAAGGCATTCCTAGCATAAACCTGGCCACCCCAACATGTACGAGCTAACGGTTTGGTGTTGCGATGAGCAAATTGAAAGATGGGGCATTGTGCAACTTTTCATTGAACTAATTTGACACTTTTTGTCACAACCGAGAAAGTGTCACCACGAGCAACTGGATCCGAGTCTACCAAAACTAAGAGAGGCTTTTTTAGAGTGCCATAACATGACCTCACAAGATCAGATGACTCATTCTTATGATTAATCAGCACCGAGAAACGCGATGCCGAATATTGACAACTTTGAGCAACTTGACAACTTAGGCGATTTCGCTACTAGGGTGTGGCACACAACGATCGGGCCCATTGGAGAGCAAAAAGAAGGCATTCCTAGCTTAAACCTAGCCACCCTGACATGTACGAGCTGATGGTTCAGTGTCGCGACGTGCAAATTGAAAGATGGGGCATGGTGCAACTTTTCATTGAACTCATATGATGCTTTTTGTCGCAACCGAGAAAGTGTCGCCACGAGCAACTGGATCTGAGTCTACCGAAACCGAGAGAGGATTTTTTAGAGTGCCATAACATGACCCCGCAGAATCAAATGACTTGTTCTTATGATTAACAAGCACGAGGAAACGCGATGCCAAATATTGACAACTTTGAGCAACTTGAGCACTTTGGCGATTTCGTTGCTAGGGTCTGGCCCGCAACGATTGGGAAAGTTGGAGAGAAAAAAGAAATCATTCCTAGCATAAACCCAGCCACCCCGACGCATACAAGCTAAAGGTTCGGTGCCGCGACGAGCGGATTGAAAGATGGAGCATTGTGCAAATTTTCATTGAACTCATCTAACGTTTTTTGTCGCAACCGAGAAAGTGTTGCCACGAGCAACTGGATCTAATTCTACAATAACCGAGAGAGGCTTTTTTAGAGTGCCATAACATGACCCCGTAGGATTAGACGGCTCATTCTTATGATTAACGGGCACTGAGAAACGCGATGCCGAATATTGACAACTTTGAGCAACTTGAGCACTTAGGCGATTTCGCTGCTAGGGTGTGGCCGACAACGATAGGGTGAGTTAGAGAGAAAAAAGAAGGCATTCCTAGTGTAAACTTGGCCACCCCGACGCGTACGAGCTGACGGTTTAGTGCCTCAAAGAGCGGATTGAAAGATGGCACATTGTGCAACTTTTCATTGAACTAATCTGACACTTTTTGTCGCAACCGAGAAAGTGTCACCACGAGCAACTGGATCTGAGTCTATCAAAACTGAGAGAGGCTTTTCTAGAGTGCCATAACATGACCCCGCAGAATCAGATGACTCATTCTTATGATTAATGGGTGCCTAGAAATGCGATGCCGAATATTGACAACTTTGAGCAACTTGACAACTTAGGCGATTTCGCTGCTAGGGTGTGGCCCGCAACGATCAGGTGAGTTGGAGAGAAAAAAGAAGGCATTCCTAGCATAAACCCAGCCACCCCAATGCGTATGAGATGATGGTTCGGTGCCGCGACATGCGAATTGAAAGATGGGGCATTGTCTAACTTTTCATTGAACTCATATGATGCTTTTTGTCGCAACCGAGAAAGTGTCGCCACGAGCAACTGGATCCGAGTCTACCGAAACCGAGAGAGGCTTTTTTAGAGTGTCATAACACAACCTCGTAGGATTAGACAACTCATTCTTATGATTAACGAGCGCCAAGAAACGCAATGCCGAATATTCACAACTTTGAGCCACTTGAGCACTTAGGCGATTTCGCTGCTAGGGTGTGGCCTGCAATGATCAGCCGAGTTGGAGGGAAAAAAGAAGGCATTCCTAGCGTAAATTCAGCCACCTCGACACGTATGAGCTGACGGTTCGGTGTTGCGACGAGCGGATTGAATGATGGGGCATTGTGCAACTTTTCATTGAATTCATCTAACGCTTTTTATCCCAACCAAGAAAGTGTCGCCACAAGCAAACTGATCTGAGTCTACCGAAACTGAGAGAGACTTTTTTAGAGTTCCATAACACGAACCTGAAGGATCAAATGACTCGTTCTTATGATTAATGGGCATCGAGAAACATGATGCCGAATATTGACAACTTTGAGCAACTTGAGCACTTAGGCAATTTCGCTGCTAGGGTGTGGCCCGCAATGATCGGGCGAGTTGCAGAGAAAAAATAAGGCATTCCTAGCATAAACCCAGCCACCCCGACGCGTACGAGCTAACGGTTCGGTGCCGCGATGAGCGGATTGAAAGATGGGGCATTGTGCAACTTTTCATTGAACTCATCTGATGCTTTTTGTCGCAACTGAGAAAGTGTCGCCATGAGCAACTGGATCTGAGTCTATCGAAATGGAGAGAGTCTTTTTTAGAGTGCCATAACATGACCCCGCAGGATCAGACGACTCGTTCTTATGATTAATGGGCGCCAAGAAACATGATGCCGAATATTGACAACTTTGAGCAACTTGACAACTTAGGCAATTTTGCTGCTAGGGTGTGGCCCGCAACGATCGGGTGAGTTGGAGAGCAAAAAGAAGGCTTTCTTAGCATAAACCCAGCCACCCTGATGCGTACGAGCTGATGATTCGGGTACCGTGACGTGCGAATTGAAAGATGGGGCATTGTGCAACTTTTCATTGAACTCATATGATGCTTTTTGTCGCAACCAAGAAAGCGTCACCACGAGCAACTGGATCTGAGTCTACCGAAACTGAGAGAGGATTTTTTAGAGTGTCATAACATGACCCCGCAAGATCAGACGACTTGTTCTTATGATTAACAAGTACCGAGAAACGTGATGCCGAATATTGACAACTTTGAGCAACTTGAGCACTTAGGCGATTTCGCTGCTAAGGTGTGGCCTACAACGATCGGCCGAGTTGGAGAGCAAAAAGACGGCATTCCTAGCGTAAACCCAGCCACCCCAACGCGTACGAGCTGACAGTTCGGTGCCGCGACAAGCGGATTGAATGATGGGACATTGTGCAACTTTTCATTGAATTCATCTGACGCTTTTTATCGCAACCGAGAAAGTGTCGCCATGAGCAACTGGATCCGATTCTACCGAAACCGAGAGAGGCTTTCTTAGAGTGTCATAACACGACCCCGAAGGATCAGATGGCTTGTTCTTATGATTAATGGATGCCGAGAAACACGATGCCAAATATTGACAACTTTGAGCAACTTGGGCACTTAGGTGATTTCGATGTTAGGGTGTGGCCCGCAACGATCGAGCGAGTTGGAGAGAAAAAAGAAGGAATTCCTAGCGTAAACCCAGCCACCCTGATGCGTACAAGCTGATGGTTTGGTGTCGCGATGAGCGGATTGAAAGATGGGGCATTGTGCAACTTTTCATTGAACTCATCTGACGCTTTTTGTCGCAACCGAGAAAGTGTCACCACAAGCAACTGGATCCAAGTCTACCGAAACCGAGAGAGGATTTTTTAGAGTGCCATAACATGATCCCGCAGGATCAGACAAATCATTCTTACATGTCAACATCAAGAAAAACCATGCCGAATTTTGACAATTTTTCACACGTTGAGTGATTGACAACAAATGAGCAATTTTTACATCTTTTACCATATTAGCAGGGTATACTTCACGAAATGATCCCATGTGATCTCTAATGGTCCAAAATGACATTATTTACATAAAATCACACAAAACAAGACAAAAACATAATTTTTTATATTACAATGCCTCGAATAGTCAAAAATACAAGTCATGTACATATATCCAAATAAGATTGATATTACAATTTTTAACATTTACATTTAATCCAATGAACCATCTGGATCTTTTCTACTCTTTATCGTGTCTAGTATGGCCTCATGGTCAAACTCACGAACCTTCCATAGGTTCTTATTTAGTGGTCTACCCCCATATCTGATCAAATAAACATTTGAAGCTACAACAAGGTTAGAATAATGAAGAATCTTCCTATGTGTCTCGAAGTCCTTGAACAACCACAAGTTAGACTTCTTCACTGGGTACCTTCTAAGCCATGTACCAGTAACAACTACTGATCCTGTGGGGTACTCAATATTTTCTCCATCTACCATAGGGCCATCCAATTTATTTTTTGCATCCACACAACGACACAGGTAATAATTTATTCCTTCTTCATTGTCTTAGCCGCAATTACTGCATAAACATGCCTTGCAATGATAAAGTGAGAAGAATTTAGCAAACAACTAAGGTAAAATATTAAAGTACAAAAAATTGCATGTGGATAATTTACCTAGTTGGACTAAATCTGACACATGGTCAAAGTCAATTGATGCTTCCATCTGTGTGAGTTGTAGTGCACTTGGAGGTCAGTATGTCTCAAGTGGGATTAGAGGCCTCATACACCATTCGTCCACCCACTCCTTTGACTCATAGTCATTATAGGCACCATCTCTACATGAAGAACAATAACATGCCATCCACCGCGTATGGATAGTCCATGAATCTGCATTAGAGCTTTTGAAAGAGTGTAGCTCACTCGATCCTGTCAATGTACAACAATCTTCTAATTTTGCAATGTTAGTATCATCTACCAACCAAAAAAATCTACGAACTGAAGACTTACCTTGATTACCTGGACCAATTGTACCATTGCACAACTAAACAGTTGATTTTGCATCTTTCAAGTTTGCATTCCCTTTTTACTTTAACTCTTCTCGTGCTAAAGCTCTTTTAATACATGCTCCTACACCATCATGCTCCCCTTTTCCATGCCTAGCCTTAGAGAAATTCCACATATGTTGAATAGCAGTCAACTTATGCATCCTACTCAACCAATTAAACATTCGAGAGTTCTTAAATTGCGATGCACAATTATCTGACCATATGATATGTTGACGGAATGATATGCCTCGGCTAGCCAAATCATCGTAGAATATCTAAAAACAACCTTGCACAAACTCTATAGAGTGTGAGTGATCATCATTGATGTAAAAATTATACTCCCTCAATATCTTCCTATCCTCTTCCATACTATCATGTGCATGAATGAATGCTATATGCACAAATATAGCAACTTGTGTGGAGTTGTAATATTGTGATTGCACCTCGTTCTGCGGTTGTAGTGTGTAGTTCTCTACAAATTCAACAATTGAAACGACTGTATGAAGTGGAAATATGTCCTTGCATAACTTAAATTGTGAGTCCAACCAACGAGTTCAATGGTTATGCCTTGCATACTCATACACTATATTCTCATGAAAGATGCCCATAAACTGATACACTAGAATCTTCTCACTAACCAATTCACACCTTTTTGCTTCTTTTCCATCTTTTAGCATGTAGGCCATTGTCTTATATTCTCCAAATTCTACTAATTCATTACCAATTTCTTGTCCAATATC
This sequence comes from Cryptomeria japonica, assembly GCF_030272615.1. Classification (NCBI taxonomy): domain Eukaryota; kingdom Viridiplantae; phylum Streptophyta; class Pinopsida; order Cupressales; family Cupressaceae; genus Cryptomeria; species Cryptomeria japonica. Next base: position 6,594,787 of record NC_081410.1, on the reverse strand, counting down.
CATATGTTGACAAATTTGTAAATGTCGCAATTCACCACAATCAACACATGTGCCATCCAAGCAACACTTATTGTAATATACTTGACCATCTACTCTTTCACATAACATGCTAGATATGAATTCCCTTGGAAATGTCGGTGGACCATTTATGTTACATTCCTGCAAAACATTGTTAGCATGCAAATCTATACATATGTGTTGATAAACATCATAATGGTTAGAAAATTCAATATGTACTCTACAACAACAAGTTGTGCATGTGTGATTTATTTTGACATAAAAAGGCTTTACCATTTCAAAGAATCTTTGACTAATTTTTATTTGAGGATATATACGTTGAAACTTGGCAAAAAATTGTGTTTGAGTCATATCCAAAAAATGTTTCTAATGTGGATCATAGATTTTACTACCAATCCTCCTTCTTACAACATCTCTTTGAATTGGAGAGAGCCTTGTGTTATTCTTCCAAAAATCTTCAATTAGGGATCTCAAGGCTCCAACAATTGCTTTATCTTTTCGTGGTAATCTACCGAAAAATGCCCATAACTCATTGGCATATGGATCCTTCGCTCTTTGTCGCCTTCCCATAGCTCTCATTAGAGTTTGTCTACATATCTTCAATTGTTTACTTGTCTTTCTAAGGAGGCGAGCTTTCTTAATTTGAGTGCTTACAATTGTTGATGTAATGACACGTCCTGTGGCATTACTATCTTTTGTGCGTGAGTTAGAACCAACAGTATCATATGCATTCATTAGATTCTTCACAATAGATTTGTCGCTTGATTCAATCGATGTTCTTAGCTGAAGAATCTTCATTATTGGCCTAAATTTCAGATTTCTCATCATTTCAACAAATGGTTGACATCTTCCTGTCTCATTTAAAGGCTCAAAAAATATTTTCCATATTCGGTTAGCATGTCTTTGACAAGTACACTTTGGAATCTTGTCAACCATTCGTTTCAAAACATTAGCATCAATATCAATCAAATACTTAGGCTTTCTATGCAAAACTCTAAGAGGTGTTCTCAAACTTTGAGTTACCTCAAGATTAGGAATGTCAACAACATTAGGGATAGGTGGCATACCTTCAATCGGAGATGAAAATGATGACATACCTTGAAATTGAGGTGTACAAGATGATGTAGCTCCAATACTTGATGTCAGTCGTGAAGTACTTGCAACGTCAAATGTCATAGGGGGAGTGCATTCAATATGAGATGTTGTAGACACCAACGGTGTGCCAATAAGAGATGGTGTGCCTTCAACTTGAGATGTAAGAGATGGGGTGCCTTCAACTTGAATTGTGGTAGACATGCTCTCAACCTCGGGATTCAATTGTCTCATTGCACAAAGGTTTTGCGTCTGTTGCCTTTGTGTGGCCAATTTTGTCTCTCTTAGATTGGATGGATGTTTCATGTTCCTCTTCACTTGGCACCTCTTCAATTGGCACCTCTTCTTCTATGGTATTCAATTTCCTTTGTTGACAAAAAAAACTATGTTCTTCCTCTTTGATGTTGCCAAATGAAAAAAAAGGTGGTGGAGAGCTAATGGAATGTATAAAATAACCTTGCATAAAATGTCAACACCATGCAAAAAGCATTTTTTTGTCTGATCATGCGTAGAAAGAAGATAAAATGAGAGAATGTGGGCTTGGATCACGGGTCAAGGGTCTCATATAACCGTTTTTTAGTGCAGTTCATTTGGCTAGCGAAATGACTTCCATCGAAATTTTTTAACCTTTGATACATTTCTACTCTATACCCTATAACCGTTTTTTAGTGCAGCTCATTTGGCTAGCGCCAAATATGGCGCTAGCAAAGCACCATATTTGGTGCTAGCCAAATGACTTCCATTTAAATTTTTTAACCTTTGATAAATTTCTACTCTATACCTATAGTTTGATAGCCACAACCATAAAAAGTAAACCATATGACCCTTTAGGACACAATATGGTGTCGTTACGGGTCATATGGTTTCCTAAGGGGTCATATGGTGTCCTATGACCCCTTAGGACACCATATGACCCCTTAGGACACAATATGGTGTCGTTATGGGTCGTATGGACACCTAAGGGGTCATATGGTGTCCTATGGGGCCATAGGACACCATATGACCCCTTAGGTGTTGTTAGGGATCATATTGTGTCTTAACTGGTCATATGGTGTGTTATGACCCCTTAAGACACCATATGACCCCTTAGGACAACATATGACCCCTTAGGACACAATACAGTGTCGTTATGGGTTGTATGGTGTCCTAAGGGGTCATATGGTGTCCTACAACCCCTTAGGACACCATATTACACCTTAGGATACAATATGGTGTTGTTATGGGTCGTATGGTGTTGTAAGGGGTCATATGGTGTCCTATGACCCCTTAGGACGCAATATGATGTTGTTATGGGTAGTATGGTGTCATATGACCCCTTAGGACACAATATGGTGTTGTTATGGGTCGTATGGACACCTAAGGGGTCATATGGTGTCCTATGGGGCCATAGGACGCCATATGACCCCTTAGGTGTTGTTAGGGATCATATTGTGTCTTAACGGGTCATATGGTTTGTTATGACCCCTTAAGACACCATATGACCCCTTAGGACATAATATGGTGTCATTATGGTTTGTATGGTGTTGTAAGGGGTCATATGGTATCCTATGACCCCTTAAGACATCATATGACCCCTTAGGAAACAATATGGTGTTGTTATGGGTCATATGGTGTCATAAGGGGTTCCTATGACCCCTTAGGACACCATATGACCCCTTAGGACACAATATGGTGTTCTTATGGGTCGTATGGTGTCCTAAGGGGTCATGTGGTGTCCTATGACCCCTTAGGATACCATATGACCCCTTAGGACACAATATGGTGTCATTATGGGTCCTATGGACACCTCAAGGGTCATATGGTGTCCTATGGGGCCATAGGACACCATATGACGCCTTAGGTGTCGTTAGGGATCATATTGTGTCTTAACGGGTCATATGGTTTGTTATGACCCCTTAGGACACAATATGGTGTCGTTATGGGTCGTATGGTGTCGTAAGGGGTCATATTGTATCCTGTGACCCCTTAGGACACCATATGACTCCTTAGGACACAATATGGTGTCGTTATAGGTCGTATGGTGTCGTAAGGGGTCATATGGTATCCTATGACCCCTTAGGACATCATATGACCCCTTAAGACACAATATGGTGTCGTTATGGGTCGTATGGTCTCCAAAGGGGTCATATGGTGTCCTATGACCCCTTAGGACACCATATGACCCCTTAGGACACAATATGGTGTTGTTAGGAGTCGTATGGACACCTAAGGGGTCATATGGTGTCCTATGGGGCCATAGGACACCATATGACCCCTTAGCTGTCGTTAGGGATCATATTGTGTCTTAACGGGTCATATGGTTTATTATGACCCCTTAAGACACCATATGACCCCTTAGGACTTAATATGGTGTTGTTATGGGTCGTATGGTGTCGTAAGGGGTCATATGGTATCCTATGACCCCTTAGGACACCATATGACCCCTTAGTACATAATATGGTGTTGTTATGGGTCGTATGGTGTCATAAGGGGTCATATGGTATCCTATGACCCCTTAGGACACCATATGACCCCTTAGGACACAATATGGTGTCGTTATGGGTCGTATGCTGTCATATGACCCCTTAGGACACAATATGGTGTCGTTATGGGTCGTATGGTGTCATATGACCCCTTAGGACACCATATGACCCCTTAGTACACAATATGGTATCGTTATGGGTTGTATGGTGTAGTAAGGGGTCATATGGTATCCTGTGACCCCTTAAGACACCATATGACCCCTCAGGACACAATATGGTGTTGTTATGGGTTGTGTGGTGTCGTAAGGGGTCATATGGTATCCTATGACCCCTTAGGACACAATATGGTGTCGTTATGGGTCGTATGGTGTCATAAGGGGTCATATGGTATCCTATGAACCCTTAGGACTCCATATGACTCCTTAGGACACAATATGGTGTCGTATGGTGTCGTAAGGGGTCATATGGTGTCCTACGACCCCTTAGGACACCATACGACCCCTTAGGACACAATATGGTGTCGTTATGGGTCGTATAGACACCTAAGGGGTCATATGGTTTCCTATAGGGCCATAAGACACCATATGACCCCTTAGGTGTCGTTAGCAATCATATTGTGTCTTAACGAGTCATATGGTTTGTTATGACCCCTTAAGACACCATATGACCCCTTAGGACACAATATGGTGTCGTTATGGGTCGTATGGTGTCGTAAGGGGTCATATGGTCATATGACCCCTTAGGACACAATATGGTGTTGTTACAGGTCGCATGGTGTCGTAAGGGGTCATATGGTGTCTTAACGGGTCATATGGTGTCCTATGACCCCTTAGGACACCATATGACCCCTTAGGACACAAATGGTGTCGTTATGGGTCGTATGGACACCTAAGGGGTCATATGGTGTCCTAAGGGGTCATAGGATACCATATGACCCCTTACGACACCATACGATCCATAACGACACCATATTGTGTCCTAAGGGGTCATATGGTGTTTGAAGGGGTCATAACACACCATATCACCCGTTAAGACACAATATGATCCCTAACGACACCTAAGGGGTCATATGGTGTCCTATGGGGTCATATTCCAAGCACCGTTTTGTGTGCTTGGAATATCTTCCCATTAGCATTAAAGCTAGCAGTGGTGTCCTCCCAACTTTCCTCAAGTAAGGTTGCTCTTCAGTTGCCTGCTTAACTTATCAAATACAGGGCTGGGCTTAACAAGCACATTCTAAGTATTCATTCACTCTTTAGGTTGTTCATGTGGCATCCATTCCATCTCGTTACAGTTGCAGTCAGCTGTCAACTGTTCAATTTTCGCCTATAGGTAATTCAAACCAAATTCAAAAACTCATAAGATGAGGATTAACAGTAAGAGCGTAAGTACTCTTAAAACTGAGAACCACTTGTGGTAATGAAGGTATCTTACATGGTTGGCTTCTGCTACTTCCAGAGGTGTACAGGCAATAGGTACGCCTCTATTTGAAAACTTTTCCATCAGTGTATAGTTGTTAAGGCAACCAAAAACAGTCAATTATTAAAGTTGTCACTCTGCAACCCCATGTGAATTTTCCCCTAGCAATAGGCCAGAACAAAATATCACAGAGTAGAGTCACAACCGTTATAAAAGAACTGCTACAAGAAGTTCATGAGCACGACAAGTGTCGACAGTAGTGGCAGCTATAAAAATCAGCATGACAACATGTTTAACCCAACGTTCGCTAGCTATGAAAAGCCCGAGGCCACATGTTGTACCCACATGTATCATGTGATGTCAAATCCACTTTAGGGGAAGTTTCACATCATCTGTGCATTAAGAGTCTTGCCTCTTAGAACTCCTACCCATCAGGCATGGACTCCATGCTTAACTGTCGTCTCCAGAAGCATCTTATATCTCAACTGCGAAATCCAAACATCCAATGAGCTGCATTTAACATGGTTTCTTCTGTTTAGAGATAACAAAACTGCACCTCCAAGCAGTCTGTAGACTCGTCTGCCCGAATGGACTCAATTTCAAACTCAGCTTGGGTTTTAGTAGTATATGACACTCGAATCCCACCTATAATTCAAACAAAAATTCAAAACCGTTCCCCCGCAGCGGAAGTTTGGTGGATACTGGTAAAGAGTTTGATTACATGAAAGAAAGAGAGCCCTTCCTGGAATATTGCTAATGCAGCAAACGGGAGCCATGTAGAAATTCGCTGGTAGATTTGTATGCAAAATGTGGAAGCATAGAGAAGGGACGTGAACTGTTTGACAAAATGCCTGAAAGAAATGCTGTCTCATGCAATGCCATGATTCCAGGATATATGCAAAATGGATTTTTTTGAAAAGTCTTGAGGAGCTTTCAAGCAAATGGAATTGGCAGTTGTAAAGCCAGGATATGCACAAAATGGATTTGTGACTTTGTTCTTCTCTCAAACACCTATGCACAGTGGGCAGATAATGTGAGAGAAGGGTAAGGAGATAGATTAAAGAGACGGAATTAAAAATATCCTCGCCATTAAATGTTATATTCTTCTTGTGTAGGAGACAAATCACACTATGCAAATTTGTAGAAATTGGCTTGGGAGTGAAGGCAACCTGGTATTTTTCATATGCAAGACATAGTCGTGTAAAAAAGGAGGAAAAAAATTATTATAATGAGAAGTTGGCAATTGCTTTTGGTTTTCCAAACACGATCTCAACAATAACTGTTAGGGAGTTAAGAATTTTTAGTATGTGTTGATTGTCATATGGAATGAAATTTATCTTCAACATTGTTGCAATTCCTACTTCTAATGATTAGTTTACTTGATTTTATAGGAGAAAATGAACTCGATTGCACACATATTTTTTTATAGATAACTCTAGGGCCTTCTTAATTCACGAGGATTAATTTCTTGTATGAAGTTATTTTGAAAAGCTTTAATTATGATACACCTTGATAAACAGGTTCTTAAGTTTATTCAATTATCTTAAGATGTTTGGGAACATTGTCCTTTAAAGTTCCCATTTTTTTATGCTTTGCAACACCATCTCTATTTTTTTATAAAATTTGGGAACACCTCCATTAGTGTTTGTCCTTTTGAACCTTTACCCTGCATATCATTCTTAGTGTAAGAACTCTAGTGTGCTTCTAATTCTTTTTTAGCTTGATTTTGTTGCCTATAGTGTCCTTCATTGATATTTGATGAAAAAATTACACTTTTGTCCCTATAGTTGCTATATGATATCTTTGTCTTGCTTCATTAAGGTGATGTTGGGGTTTGTGTTGGGGTTTGTACAAGTAAGTGCAAATTTATATAAGCCTAGTGCTTTCTTTCTTAATAGAGACATGTTTTGACCACCATCTATTACCAATCTAAGAATTCCTTCAATGGACCCCATTATTAAAAAATGTTATCGTTGTAGTGTTTTGCCTTTTGTTATACTTGTCGTGTACCTAATTATCTCAAACTATACAAAATTATAAGTGTTAGGGTTCATTGTGCCTATCTCAAACCTTTGGTAGGTCTATAGGTTTCCTCTTGCCAATATCCTTTCACTTCATTCCATGAAACCCAAATTTCAAATTTTGTTTGAGACCTTTGAATATATGGATTTTGTAGACTTATTAAATTATCTACATACTTTATCATTGCTTTCCCCATGCTTCCACTCCCAACTCCATCTTTACCTCAATTATTCCCCACTTACTCTTTTCCATGCTACCTTTCCTTTAGCACTCAATATTCACCATTGTCAATTCCTAATTTGAGGGTTCACTTTTTCTTTAAGTCTCAAATATTGGGCTTTTAGTATCTTCCCTACTCATTTCCCCTATCCCACTTCCCACCTCTCTTCCTCCTTATGAAAAACATATTTATAGGTTTAATCATACCAAGATACCCAAAAGGTATAAGGTACGTCATAAAAGGAATCTTCTGATCTTGAATGTCTTTCACCCTATTTCCCTTGCTCTTTCCTTTTCTAGTATTAGGCACACGAAATAATGATCCCTAAACTATTTCTCTTAAGTCATAGACTTTTGAATTTGTATATTTTCCTTTACCATAAAGTGCATGAAACTCTATATCCATAATCTTCGATCCATTTCCTTCATCCTTTTTGTCCATACTATTTAGTAGTATCAAATTTGCCCTCACCTTGAACCCACTTCTTTTTCTTTCCATCAATATTAGGCATCCCTTTGTTTGTTTTTTTTGGTAAAAAGGCCTAAGCCATATTTTATTAATAAAAAAATGTTATAATCTCCGCTCAACTTGGGCAGAGGAGGGCTTCCTGTTATCTTTAATTTCATTGTTCAGCTTCTTGAGAGCCTTCTCAAAGGAGGGTAGGTTGTCTTTGTTGCACCTCCATTCATAATCATCCTTCATCTCATTGATGAGCATGGTGGTGTGACCATCCTTGAGGAACCTCAGGAGCTTGTGCCTCTCAGCATTCATAGTAGAGGCAACCTTCATGGCAATTTTAAAGAATGTGAGTCTTCGAAAGGATTCAGTAAGGGCCCTGGCTTGGCCTTCAAACCTATCAGCATTCCTAATTTTCCAAATATACCAAAGAATATTGGCAGATAAATTAAACCAAATTAGCATCCTTTTTCAATCCTTAAATGTGCCCAGAAATAATTTCCATAGTATTCACAAGATTGGGGATAGAAAAGCCAAACATTAACTAGATTTCCTTAGCAATGGAGCAATCAAAGAAAATATGCCTGCCAGTCTCAGGAAGTTTACAAATAGAGCACAAATCATTATTATCATAATTCTTCTGAAGAGGAAGTCTATTAAGTATCATAAGCCATTTAAAGCACTTGATTTTTGGCTCGATCGAACTTTTCCATAGCATGCTGAAGGTCTTTTGCCACTGCATAATAGTGCAGATCAAAATACCATAAGATGTTAACATGCTTAATGATGGAAGCCTCATAAGCTAGGACAGAGTAAATGTTACAAGCCTTAATTTTAGCCAAAATGGTACCATCAGCTCATTTAAAAGACAAAAATCTATGAGAATCGACATCACAATCTTTAGGAAGACCGAAATCAATACAAGCCGGCTTAATCATGTTGTAGGTTCTTCTTTGAGTGGGGGGAAGGTTAAATTTTGAGCTGAGATCTTCCCACATGATAAGAGTATCATGTTCCAAAATGTCTATAAGATTTTTGATCCCTTTGCTGGCCCAGGCTCTAGCCGAGCATCCCTGAGTAAGGGCCAAGGGTTTGCCAGCGTGGAAGAGGTTCCACCATAAGGATCTCTCACCATGAATCAGGTTACCATTGTTGACACTAGTATTGACCAAAAACCCCCTAACATGTTCCTAGGCTTTCCAAATAGACTTGAACACACAAGTGCCCTGGACAGAAATAGGAAAACCACCGCCCACAAGGTCGGTGAGAGGTAAGCCCTTCCAAGACTTAGCATTCTTAGGGACAACCCTCTCAATATTGTGTCTGATTAAAACCTTCCAAGGTTCCTGACCTTCTAGAGAATGGAAGATCCATTTAGCCGCAAGGGCAATACCTTGTATCTTAAGATCCTTTAATCCAAGGCCACCAAGAGATTTCTCAGTATGGCACCACTTCCAGTTAACAGCGTGTAATTTGTTATTACCTTTGCCATCAGACCAAAGGAAGCATCTAACAACATTTTGAATTTCTAAGATCTGATAGTTGCTAAACATCCAAGCAAAGGAGTAGTAGATATTATAGGAGGAGAGGATTTTTTGGCACACTTGAACCCTGCCAGCTAGGGAGAGGAATCTATTGTTCCATTTACTAAGTTTCTTATCAGTTTTCTCCTTAACCCAGAGCCACATATCTTTGAGGGAAGGGGACACCGAGAAAGGAACTCCAAGGTATCTAACGATTTTGTTAGGACCACCCCCATTAGTAGCCAAGTTGTCCAAACCAGTCAGGGGGGTGATCCATCCAGCTACGGAAGGTAGACTTGGTCTGGGAGATCCGAGCTCCCGAAATTGACCCAAAGCATTGGATTTTAAGGTTAAGGTTATCCATGTTTTGCTTGGTGAGCTCAAGAAAAAGAGTCATGTCATCGACAAACTGAATAATCATCAATTCATTATCATTAGGGAGCCTAATCCCATTAACCTTTGGGGAGAGGGAGTTATCCCTAAGGAGGTAGAATAAAGCGTCCGAGGCAATAACAAAGAGAGCAGGGGCCAAGGGGCATCCCTGTCTAATGGACTGAGAGAGCATAATGGAAGAGGAGAGGGAGCCATTAATATCAATCTGAGCAGAGGCATCTTGAAGGAGGACCTTGACATAAGTACATAATTCACTAGGAAAGCCAAAGGTTTCAAGCATCATAATAATAAAGTCCCATTCCACCCTATCATAGGCTTTCTCAAAGTTAAGGAGGAACATAGCAGTGTCTTGACCAGAAACTTTAGACCATTCCATCACTTCCCAACTTGTGATGAGATTCACCAGAATATACCTACCTTTAATGAAGTCGGTTTGGGTGGGGCAGATAAACTTGGGCAGGATCTTTTCCAGTTGGACGACCAACATTTTAGCCAGGATCTTATAGGACACATTGAGAGGGGTAATGGGTCTCTAGTTCTTAATGAGGGCCTTGTCACCATTCTTGGGTATGAGTTTAATAATGCCCTTATTGATAACATTCCCAAGGGAACCCTTACCCAATACCTCATTATATATGTCAAGAAGATCAGAGCAAATCCAGTTAATGTTGGCTTTGTAGAACTCAACTGGGAGCCCATCAGGCCCCGGAGCTTTGTCATTGTGGAGGGAGTTGATGGCTTTCTGAATTTCTTCAATTGTGAAATTTTGTTTAAGGAGGCAAGATTCTCCCTCGGAGATCCTACAGGGAATGATGGATTTGCATTTAAGTCTGAGGGCCTTGGCAGCCTCAGAGTCTTCAGAGGTAAAAAGTTTTTGGTAGAAGAGGGCAAAGGCTTCTTTAATGTTGTCCAAATCAACAATTTCTTGATTATCAACAATAAGTCTATCAATCTTTTCTCGGTTTTGCTTATGTTTAAGCAGATTAAAGAAAAACTTGGAGCCTTTATCGCCAAATTGGAGCCAATGGCTACGGGCTCTAATCATGGCCCCCTTGATCTTAACTTGCTGATGTAATCTAAGGGCATCCCTAGTTTTCGCCACTTGGTTGGCAAGGTTAGGGCAGGAAGGAGTCAACTGAATTTCATTTTCAAGGTGAAGCAGATTAAGATTAAGAGTCTTTTCCACAAATCTGGAGTCTTTGGCCCTTTTTTGACCAATAGTTTGCAGGAGTTTTTTCCAGGAAACAACATTATAATTCCACCTATCAATATGCGAAGCTAAGTTCTTATTATCCTTATTTCGGAGTCTAATGAGGTTAATGGTAGCAAGAACATCAAGATCTTTCAATAAATTAGTGTTAAGAATGAACTTCTTAGGCCCCACCACATTAGCAGGTAAGGAGATAGCAAGTTTGATGTGAGCAGTAATAGTGTGGTAATCCGAGAGAGTAAAAGGCTAGACAACAACAAAAATGCCATGGTTACTAGGAATAAATGAAAAAACATCTTTATTGGCATAAAAATGGTCAAGTCTACAATAAATTCTATTACAACCTTTTTGGAAATTGCACCAAGTGTTCCAAAAACCCCTTGTATCAGCCTTATTACCAAAAAGAGGATCAAACGGGTTTTTCTTAAATTTCATTCTATCCCAAAGGGATTTTTCAGAGCCTTTCCATTCAAAAGCATTACCCCCCATTGTATCATCACAATTCTCAATCATATTAAAGTCTCCTCCAAGGATCTAGGGAATATCAAGTAAGGATGCAATCCAATCCCAAAGGGCACTTCTTTCCTTATAGTCATTGGATGCATAGATAGAGGACACCCCAATGAGCGTGTTGTCAACATTAATAGAGGCCCAAACAGCCCTGTTACAGGGGGAGCAACCCTTGTTAGTAATATGGTTTGACCATCTGGGGTTAATGAGCAGTCCAACACCACCTTTACCCCTGAGGTGATTGCAGCAAATTTTGATGGAGTCTTTCCATATGAAATTAAGGTTAATATCCAAGGTAAAATTAATAGTTTTAAGCTCTTGAAGCATCAGAAAGTCCAAGTGTTTATGAGAGTCCAAGAAACGTTTAACAATCTGCTTTCTGTCTGGGGCTTCCAGCCATCTAACATTCCATGAGATGTACTTCATGGTAAACAGGGGGGGCAAATTACGAGCGTTTAGTAGCATGAACGTTGCTATCATAGGCAGGGAAACCCTTGCCCTTATTCTTTTTGTCAGAGGGGGCCTTGTTTTTTGAGCCCACGGGGCATCCTCTTCTATTGGGTTTGGAACAGCCCTCAATTTGACCATCATGGTCTTCACCAGAACCATCATCTCCTTGAGAGACATTTTCAGAAGGAGGTTCTGCATAGGTAGTAGGCTGGATCGGGGTATCATTTACTACCATCCAAGGCAATTGTGTGGAGGACAGGTTAGAGGGAAAAAAGACATAATTTCTATCAGCCCTTGTATCAATAGCGATGCCCTGAATCACGTCATCAACATCAAGTTCTTTGAAGACTTTCAGAGGCAAACTCACACTAGATTCACTAGTAATACCAATACAGGGGGTGGGATCGACGAAGCCGAGGTTATCAGAGATGCGATTAGCCCTCGGGGAAGTCACAGAGCCATCACCCATATGGAACTTACTAGTGCACCTGTTGGGGGTTTCAAAATTATTAATGATACTCTTAACTTTTGAAAAACTAGAATCACTAGCATCAACTGCAGTTGGAGTGAGATTGACATTATTCTAAGCAGGGTTAACACCACCATTATTAGACCTAATCTTATTAGTGGCTAATTGTTGCGCATTCTTCCTTCTGCGCTTCTTAGACTTGTTTGTAACCATTTGAAAACTATCTTGTTGTTCCACACCCGGTTGTTCTATGTTATCTGTAATAGGGGAGCAGGGGGGGGAGTCGTATTGGTTTGAGAGTTTTTAGGGCACGTATCTGATATGGGTGGGTCAGTAATAGTTCTAGGGGTGTTGCTCATGACAGGCTGGACCACAAGGGAGGATGGAGCCATAGGGTTAGGGGGGGACCACTGTTATCCATATGGGTTCTTCGTGAGTTCAAACTTGAGGATTTCTTATTAAGAATAGGGCAATTTTTATGGACATGGCCATCTTTTTTACAAAGGAAACACGTGTTTAAACCCCCTAAAATCTCCAGAGGGCAGGAAAAGATTTCTCCCTCAATCTTGAGATTGAGAAAATTAGGAAGATCAATCTCAGGTTTAATGGAGATGAGCACTCTAGCATTGAGATGGGGCATGAGCCGTGGAGAGTCATCCATACGAATGAATTTACCAATGGGTTCCACAATTTGAGGGATAAATTTCCACAAAAATGGACGAATGTTCTTGATCTAATTACCCACCTAGGGCATGACAGAGCCAAGATTTCTTCAGAAATCACCTCAGAGACCAACCTAAGGCATGAAATGAAGTTTTACCAACATTCCAATACAATTTCTTAAGAACCTCTAACTGCATTTCATGTGTATTAAAAAAAATAATGAACAGTCCTTTCTAAATTTGCCTACAAAAGGAGATTCAAAATCCTAATTTTAAATTCTAGTAGTTATGGAACCAATCATCCATAAATTTCTGAGGAGGGCATTTATCAGCATCCACACAGGCAAAAAAAATTGCAGTCTCTTTCAACCTGTTTTTTTCAATAGCAATTTCATTGGCCATAGAATCATTAGGTGAAATGGAGATAGTGTTGGAGTCGAGGCCAAGGTCCATACCACCTGGACTCGGTCCACCATCTCCACCGACGGCAACGAATCTGGCATCCTGGTCAATTGGCGACGAAACCCTACCCACAGCTTCACTAAAGGTTTTTTTTTGGTTGGAGAGGGGGTTGGGAGGAGGTAAGCGAGGGATGAGACTGAGGGTCTCCATCCGTTTCCACCTCCATTAGGGCAGACAAAGATTCACACACAAAAGAAACAATTAAAACGGAAGACACAAAGTAAAGAAAAGCATTAAATAAAGAGTATAAGAGAGAATTGTCTGCAAACCGCGAGGAGGAGGGAGTCCTCCTCCAAAACCACCGAGTGTTCAAGCACCTCAATCCAGATTTGGTGATCCGCTTACAGCAGTCCTCTGTTGGATTTCGGCTTCACGCAATTTACACATTCACCATTCACGCCAAGTTTTCACCCTTCACGCAGAGCAGAGAGATTAATCCATTGTCGCCCTTTACGGAGAGCCTTTGTGTCCAGTTCGTACTTTCGCCCTTCACGCAGAGCAGAGCAGCGGTCAAAAAGCAGAAAGGTTTCGGCCTCCACGCAGAGCAAACATATCGCATACTGATCAAAATCCTCTACTACACTTACGCAGAGCAGACATATCGCCGTTTCAGGGTGTAATTTAATTCGCAGTTACGCAAAGCAGATATGACGACCGTTGCAGAGCAGACATATCCATCGTTTCCAAGAACGTTTATAAATTTAAAATTTAAAATGTAAAATTATTTCATATAAATTTTATAATGTATCATATTGATTTAGATTTATTTGACATTTTAATTTATTTTAAATTTAGATAAAATTGATTTAACTGATTAATCAATCTATATTGATTTAGATTTATTTGGTATTCTAATTTATCTTTAATCTAGATAATATTGATTTATATCAATTTAACTGATCAATCAATCTATATTGAAAACATGTAATTTACGATTTCATTAGACTTAGTTTTTCCATAAAGATTCCATACCGTCCCAAAAGTCGAAGAACTCCACAAAATGCATCTGCAAGATTGGACATTTTTGTTCAGTCAAAAAAAAATTTGAACAAACTTCAATCAATTCAGAATCAACTTCAACAAACTGAGCCTCTCAGGGTAGGCTATCAATTCACTTGTCTCGATATTCACAGGTTTTCCCTTACACAGAAGAAGAAGAGGAAGAAAAGGATGCTTTGACGGAGCTCATGAAACAGAGCACATGAAAAATGCCATTGTACTCTGAATTTGTCAGAAAACATGTTAAATACATTAACCATGTTTGAATTTATTTGTTGGCAATCTATTCAACATTTGAGAGTTCATATTATAGTTGGTTAAGTATTCAGCACTCTCATTTGACTGTATTTGACTATTTTGAAAGAATATTTATGTTCAACGATATTGACCTTAACAATTATGCACATTAAAAATTTAGAAGATATATATATATATATATATACTCTCTAAATTATTAGATTAAAGTTTAAAAAATATTTAGAAATTACAAAATAAAAAAGTACAGATCTGTATGTTCAGACAATACACAGTCACTAGAAAATTAATATCATAATTATATCTTGTTGTCACTTTTTCATAACGTGTTTTGTGTGAATGAAGTGTAAAATTGTTATGGCATGTTTTTTTTGTGAAAAAGATACTTTTTAAAAGGTATAATCTCTTTTGTATTCAACCAAACCCATACAAAATATTTAACTCAGAACAAATCACAAAAGTTAAAACACAACGACAACAAACTATTTATTATTATTTTTAATATGAATAATATTTAATATTATTCTTAACTATTTAATCATCATTAAAAAATAAGAATAATATGAACTAAAATTGGCATAAATGATCTCAAAATTATTATTTGGCACACATTCAGTGGCTGACCTCTCATTGTCCAAATGTGTACTATTTTTCTAATTAACACAAACCATTGTATAAATGTGGTTTTTTCTTGGAATGGTTTAAAATTGTGCAAATTTCATTGTCACGTATGTTATACGGGACGGTGACATGCATCCCGACTTTTACGGTAAGGTATTTGGAATGAAGCTGCAGCTTTCAATTAGGTCAAGTTGAAGGAATGAGCATATTTTTTTTATTTAAATGTCAAGAAAGAGTCGTAAGTGAAATGATAGGTAGTCAACAAGTCAAATTCCTAGGGCGTGAAAAAAACCTAGTTAATAGAGATCATCTCAAATAGAGCATAAGCATGAGAAATGCATTACTCTTGTAATATTCAACCATTAATCTTTTTACTTAATACTTGAACATACCTTGTATAATACGGTAGGACAAGACTATTTTATTAAAATATTATATTTTTTAACAATTTAACAATAGTAATTTAGAGTTCATTTTAAGAAAAATGGTAAATAATTATCTTATTTTTATGGGTAGGAGAGGCAGAACAAAGCCACCGTCTTTAAGATTGAATCGAAGGGGCCATGGGGATTCAGTGGTTTTAATTCAGAAGCTCCTAAGATAACTGGTTCTTCTATTGCTCCTTTCTATTATGTAAAATTGTAAATAAAATTGTAACTTCTTTCAGTTTATAATTCCAAGACCTGCATGGTGGCAGATTTGAAAGTTGTTTACTCAACATAAAGCCTCCACAATCATCTGCCTATCAAATTTCAAGGAGATCCCATTCTTTTCTTAACTTAAAACAGAGCTTCTCTTACATAGAAAAAAACAAACAAAAAAACTGCTCCTACTGCGTAGTAATTCTGTTGGACTAAGTGGTTTTGGTGAAATGGTATTTTAGTTTTAATGGTTGAATCACTGAATTTGGTTCAAAAATTTGGAATTGCAAGAAGCTATTAATTAATTGTCAAAAGCTAATGCTGTTAATCATATCTTTCCATTAATTATATGCTGTTAATCGTATCTTTTCATTAATTGTCAAAAAGTTGGTGGAGAATATTGTTGTTTAATCTTGCCCCATATGTTGGAATTATGCAGTCCTTTTGAAAGATAAGTTATATATTTTTATATAGCTTATATGATTTAAAAAGTTTGTGGAGAATATTGTTGTTTAATCTTGCCTCACATGATGAAACTATGCAGTCCTTTCGAAAGATAAGTTATATACTTTTATTAAGGAAAAAAAAATTGATTATGAATGCATATCTTTTTTAACGAAGAAAAAATTATTTGTAGGTATTATTGAATTATTAGGATAATGTTTTTCATATTATTGTCTAGGTTCTATTGACCTCTTCTTTTAAGAGAGTGGTAATCGTTTGTTTGAAGGCATTCTAGCATAGCTGCAATTTTTAGTTTTTTATGGTCCTCGTGTAATTCCTCTCCACTACAATGAAATGTTTGAGATGTCTGAAAGTTCTTGTCAACCCTCTACGACTTCATACCATCATGGTTAGGGTGATGATAATAAGAAAAATGATAAATTTCTTACATTGTCTTTAGCTACTTCTCTTTTAAAAAATGATAATATGTTAACAAACAAATTTGCATGTAGAAATTAACTTGACTCACCTAATAGATGGTAAAGAATGCTTTCAAATGCTAGATGACTTTC
This sequence comes from Cryptomeria japonica, assembly GCF_030272615.1. Lineage (NCBI taxonomy): Eukaryota > Viridiplantae > Streptophyta > Pinopsida > Cupressales > Cupressaceae > Cryptomeria > Cryptomeria japonica. The sequence continues at coordinate 6,577,887 of NC_081410.1, read as the reverse complement.
CAAAGAGAGGATAATTTTCCTTTGTATTTGTGGGGCATCATATGATACCTAGGTATTTATATGATTTTTTGATACTTCTAATGAGAAACTATAAAAGGAAAAAAGGGGAAAAGAACAAAAGGTACCAAACTAGGCAACCTAAACTAGATCAAATACAAAAAACTATCAAGATTACTAAACATATATATGAAAAGGAGGGGAGAAAAAAGAGTATGCAAAATTAAATAGATGACATATTTTAAATTTTGACATACAACATTAACAATGGAAAGAAAATCAAAAGTTTGTACCTATAACATACATAGAAAATAATGAATGAATTAGTTTATATTCAGTCAACTCATTTGTATTATTAAAATTGTGGCCAAGAATTAGTTTGTACACCCTATATTGTTGAAATTGGTTTCTATTGCACTCCAATCCCTTGAATCATAATATTCTTCTTCAACATTTTGCTCCTCCCCTCCACTTTTTTTCTTAATTGCTTATAATTTTCTGCTTTTGCACATTGAGTTCCTCCTCAACTTCTTTCAATACCTTGTTTATGGTTTCAAAGGCCTTATTATGAGTCACCTCAAGATCTGCTTAGTTGGGCAAATTATTTGAGTTAATCTTTTTCATTTATATAGCTTACCAACATTTAGTGGTATTAATCATATCTTTCAATTGATTGTCAAAAGTGGTGTTAATAAAATCTTTCAATTGACTCTCAAAAGTTGGTGAAAAATATTATTTAATTTCAGCTTACATGTTCAAACTATGAAGTCGTTTGAAAGATGAGTTATACATTTTAAGAAAAATGTCTTACTATTCTTGTTTATATGCTTTAAAAATGTGATGTGATAACAAAGAAACTTTATGATTGCATATCTTATTGAATTAATAAATATTTTGACAACAACCTTTTGCAAATCTAACTTTTCAAATGAATATATATACTTTAAATTCAAAATTGCAAGTCTAACTTAAGAAGCTTTTAGTTGATTGTCAAACTATGATACTATAGCTTGGTTCTTTGATGCTAAAGAATTTTATTCTATGTCTAGTGGATATTAGTTGTTAGGTGTTGAAAAGAATGCTTTCAACGACTTCCCTTGGTGGAAAAATATTTGGAATAAATTTTTGTTTGGCAAGTGTAATTTATTTGTTTGTTTTCGTTGCAATAATAAGCGTCTTACTTTGAAAAATATTCCAAGGTCCTTCTAAGTGTGCTCTTTGTGTGCTTAATTAGGAATATATTTATGATCTCTTTTTTCAATGTCCCTTTTATGTGGGTCTTTGAACAAAGTGGTGGCATTGTTGGAATCGCCCTTTTGTTCATGCAACCTCTTTGTTTGAATTTTGGGCTCACCTAGGTCAACCTCCTACTATTATCTCTTTTTTATTAGTAGCTTGGGATATTGGTCTTGTTTTGCTTCTTTGGAAAATATTGTTGGAGAGGAATTTGTCTAATTTTTCAAGGACATCAAAATCTCATTGAGTACAGGTGACAAAAGGTTTTAAACATAGTAAAAGACACTCTTGCTACTAAGTATTCTTTTGATCAGATCCTTGTTCCCTCTGATGTCATAATTATCAAGCATTTAACCGTTGACAAATTTTTGGGTTCTACTTTGCCTAGATCTCATATCAATCCTTCTGGTAAGGTCAATAGAGTTGGGCATTGGTCTCCTATAATAGATGTTTTTAAAATTAGCATTGATCATTCTTCTAAGGGAATCCTGGACTAACAAGGATAGGTGGTATTGGTCATGATAGTGATGGCTCAGTTTAGTTCATTTTTTGTGTGGCTACAAGATTTGTTACAAAAAATGAAATGGAAGCTAGTGCCCTTCTTTTTCCTTGCAAAAAGAATATGAATTGGGTTGGAAGAATACTATTTGTGAAATAGATTCTATGATTTTGGTTTCTCTTTTGAACAACAAGAATCATGAGGTTTCTTCTTAGCATCTAGTCTCTTTCGTTGATAAGATTCACTAGCTTTCTCACAACTCTGATTCTATTTCTTTTGTTCATATTCCTTGTGAATAGAATTCTATTATTGATTCTCTTGCTAAATCGGTGTCAAAGGATCCAATAGGATGCGAAGTTATTGATTGGAATTCTCTATCTACTAATCAATTTACTCAATCGTTGAATCTTGTCCACCATGATAAGGCTTGATCTTTGTAATCCTTTCTTGAATTTTGTTAGGGTAATGGGTTATTTGGAGTGGTGGTTTTGTGGGAGACCTCTTTCAATCTTCTTGGTATTATTTTATGTGATAGACACAACTATTTAGAATTCCTTTTGTAATCTCTTTAGACTTCTTATTTAATATAGTTTAATCTTTTTTCCAAAAAATTAATGAAAAATATTATTTAATCATGGTCCACTTGGGGTTTAATCTCACAATAATGGTTTCCACTTTTTGCCAGACCTCTGACATTGAAATCAACATTTTGAATTAAGTCTTCACTTTGACACCTATAGCAACTAAACCATTAGCAATTTGAAGATGATGTGAACTAGTGATTTGTCAGATTTTGTCTATAGATACTAAATACATAATTTTTAAATTTGGAATTAAATTGTAATTTTTAATGTAACTTTTAATAACTTGTTTTTATAGTAAACAACATTTTAAAAAATTGATTTTTATGATTCCATGCATAACTTCTTTCTACAAAGGATAAAAAAAATTAATATAGATTATATCTAACTCTTGCATTTGGTTTTGTAATGTTTTGCCAAATTATTTTAATCAAGTTTTAAAGTTAAACCAACTATAATTTTAATCATGTTCAATAAAACATAAAACAATAGATTTATAATTAATCCAAAATACATTAATATTAAACGTGTTTGAAAGCTCACTTTGAGGGCTCCATCATTCCATTTGCAGGTCCAACCCAAGATTTGAAAGTAAAAATTATGAGAAAATTTGAAGAGGGATGGGAAAGAGGCATAGCCAAGGAACTTCATTTGAAGGAAAAATGTATTCAAAAACCTTTGTTCAAAGGTATTGCATGCCCAAAAAAAAAACCTTCAAATGAATGTATTTTTTAAAAATGAAAAAAAAAATGCCCTTTGAGCAAAGTGTAAGGAAGTTAAGGTCATGGAACAACTTCCTACACTAATCTTGATAGGAGGGAAATGCAAAAAAAAATTAGATCCTTATAATAGTCAAATAGAAATAACACAATAGCATTCATACCATAACACAGTGATTTACAAGGAGAAAACCCTTTCGAGAGAAAAACCCCGCACACCAAAAGCCGCCCAATATGTCATTCAAAAATCAATAATGGATTACAATATACTTTAAGAGAAAGCTTCTCACAAGAGTATCACAAACCAAATATCGAGAGGTCACTCAATAGCTAAAAGAATCTTACATATAACCTCCATCTCACGCACCTCATTTATTCAATATACTCAAGATGAATAAGCTTAAGAGAGAGAGCTTTACCAAAAATTTCATTAACATTCAACCATGGTTTAGCCTTAGAGGATGTGGTGTAGTATCCATTTCCAATATTAGAGTGATGAGGTTCAACCTCTAGAGGGATTTGAATGTCTTCCTCATCATGTCCACAACCCCTAACTCCATAGCCATATTTAGAGACAAGATCATACCACAACCCATAAATAAAGTGTAACTCATGAGAGGTCAATGGATTTTTATAGAAAAGATTATCAACATGGTAAGTATCCCCTAGCTTTATAGATTCATAATCATCCTTTTTAGTCGAGGCGAATGAGATCTTAGGAATGTTTAGATGGACAAAATCTACCTTGTATTTACCAAGATAAGATAGTGAAATCCAAAGTTCCCTAGTCATCATCTAAACATACATTCACTTTAGAAGGAGATGATTCAAAAGATGATTTAGTAGGAGTAGACTTGGAAATTTCAGCTTTTGGAGGAGCTACCATATGAGGGTCCTCTTTGGGAGGATCATGTTTCTTAGGAGACTCTTCTTTGTGGAAAACTTCTTTTGGGCTTTCCTTTTAGGGGATACCATATAATTGTATGTCGGCATGTCTGAAGACAATGATGGAATGTAGTTCTGAAAGGTAGGTGTAATGAAGCTTGACCAACTACTACCATTTGACATAAATGCATAGCATTAGGGTCGGTCTTGATCATAACTACATGATTCTTAGTAACACACTTAATAGAATCATGAAGAGTAGATGAAACTTCCCCTAAAGAATGTAGCCAAGGTCTACCCAAAAGAAGGTTATACAATAAAAGTCCTGACATGCCATACACCAAGTTTGGAATAATAATTGATCCAATCTTTAAAGGCTAAATAACAATGCCCAAAGAAATTTTACTCGTGTTATCAAAACCACAAATGAATATATAATATGTAGCGAGAGAGTTTGAATCCACTTTGGTTTTAGGCAGTAAGTGTATATTGCAAACGTTGAGTGTTGAACCTATATCCGCCATATTCTACTTAATGCCAACACCATTAACATATATAACTATCATTAATGGGTCTTGCAAGTTCCTCACTTCTAGAGGCATGTGGATAGATCGTAATATTTGGTGAATCCACACAAATACAATCCATCAACACATTCACATCTGCAAGCCTAGAACAAGAAGGTGACAAGATCTTTTGAAGAGATTCCTAAAGCATACCTTGATAAACCGGAGCAATTTGAAGCAAATCCCATAGTGAGATCTTAGCAGGACTAAAAAAAAGTTTCTAGGTTGTTGAACTAAAGTTTTAGAAGCTTGAGGAAGATATGGTTGCGAAGATTGTAAAGAAGTGCTAGATTGATCAACATTTTGCTTGTTTTTTCTCCTTTCTTGATTCTTATTTTTCTTATTCTAATTATTTGCAACCAACAATAAATAAACCTTAATTTAATTTATTTGCTCATAAAAATAAAAATAAAAAATTGACAAAGTCTTTTAAAATTTCATTTAAAATATTTTCATTAAGAAATGTTACAGTCCATGCATAGACTAGTAACATGTGTTTTTCCAAAAAACTAATAAGAGTAATTGAATATCCTAATTCTATAATAAAATTTTCTAAATAAGTGGAAACCATCTAAAAGATGGGCTCAAAGTGAATGTCTTTCTTTCAATGTGAAGAATGATTTGTATTCAACTATTCACATTAGTAAGACTTCATCCTTCAAATAAGATATATTATCCTTTTACATTACTCAAAGTTGGATTCAATCTAGGAGGACCCAATCTTATTGCATTAATGTAATTTACTGGACTATGTGCTGAAATCCCTGGAACCAAAATTCCAAATATTCTGGAGATAATAGAAAGTTTGGTTTCCTTGAAGCTCTCTCCCTTACTATAATGTAATACCAAGGATTGTAACAATTCCCATATGGCAGTTATTCTTATGGGTATGAAGTACACCAACGAGAGATCTCTATTGGGGGCTTCCACAAGATTCTGCAATAACAATTTTAACAAAATAATATATTAAATCCATAGAGACAGTCTAACTAAAAATTAGTGGATATCACTAATCTTAAAAAATAATTATGAGTATTACAAAATTAAAAAGTAATTTGAATACCTTTTGACAATAAAAGCAGTTGTAGTAAAGACACACTCCAAAGTGCTTATACATGAATAGGCCATCATCGAAAGGTAATCTTGGAATAAGGTCATTGGAATATACAACTCTAAAATATTTGGGTGTGGATTGTTTTAGTTTGCTATTCATGAAATCTCCAAATTCTTTATCACCAACTCTAGGTTGTCCAAATGTATAAATAGCCAATAGGTTTTCTAACAACTTATCTTCCTTGTTCACAAATAGCATTGCTAAAAATAATACAGCTAAGGCTCCTCCTAGACTATGACCTGTCACAATGAATTTTGCATTTTTGTGGATTTGTAAAAGGTTCTTTAACTTTTGACATAGAACAAAGTAGGCTAAAGGTTTTTTGTTGTCTTGTGTTTCGAGATGAAGTGAGGATTTCTTATCAATTGAACGGTTTGCTAGACCCAAAGCCTCTAGAAATCCTAAATGGACTTTTCCTATTTGGGGAAAGTCGTACCATGAGAAATCTAAATCTGTTATGTAATCATCTGCCTCAAATAATTGTGTTCCTCTAAAGGCCACCACTATTAATTTGGCATCAATTTCCTTGTCACATATTACAAATGCTTGTGTAGATTTCTTCTGCAAGTGATCTGTAAGATGCCCATATCAACATATTAGTATTCATGAATATGCAGCTAATATAAAGATATTACCTACTTTTAGAAATATGCATACAAAGCATTGTGCAATTAATAGTGACATTATAATAAGGACAAGAAAGGTTGGCACTAATTCTCTTCCATATTAATTTCAAAAAATAACAATGAATAGATTGTCAACACACACTAAGCCAAAAGAATCTTCAAAACACATTTGAGAAAAGAGTACAAATTTATTATTTTCTATTACAAGATGTATTAAGTTATAATTATTACCAAACATGAATGGAACTAGTAATTTTTCAATGTTAGAATATTGTCCTCCACTTTTTCATTTTTATTAATTAAATACCCTTAATAAAAGTAGGTAGATCAAATAATGTGTATGTGGATAAGTTTTATTTTTGATAAGATTTAGTTTTAAAAGGATGGTTGATTTTATCTGTATTTAAACATTACTTCATTGAATTAATCAATTTTCTTTCATTTATATCAAAAATTAATCAATTATTTTATTTATTAGATAAATTTTAATTTTAATATTGAACTTTAAAATACCTTAAAATTTCATCCAATAATATTTTTATCATTTAAAAAAAAGTTTAAAAATGACTTTAAAAATTTATATTTATAAAATATAAAATTATTTCATAAAATTTTATAACTTATTTGATATGCTAAATTATCTTAAATTTATATAATATTGATTTATATCAATTGAACTGATCAATCAATCTATATTGAAAACTTGTAGTTTACGATTTCATTAGACCTAGTTTTTCCAAAAAGATTCCATACCGTCCCAGAAGTCGAAGAACTCCACAAAATGCATCTGCAAGATTAGACATTTTTGTTCAGTAAAAGAAAAATTTGAACAAATTTCTGTGGGCTGTTAAAACAAGTGAAATAAAATACCTTCCAGTGCTGGTTGACTCTTTTCCTGATAACCAACTTGTTTTCATAAGCTAAGGTTGAAGCCATTGCTGAGATATCTGCAAACACTCGATCCCCACCCTCCATGACTGAGAAATCATCTTCAGAGATGCTCTTATACAGATCTGTGCACCGCTCTAAATGGCCAATCACACTTAAAAAATCCTCTGATCCTCTCTTGGGTATGATGATGCTTCCTGTATAAAACAATCCACACAACCAGTAGTCAAGATTTTTTACTTAATTCTCTATGATGCTAATTTGGAGTGGGAAGAAGTATTAACAGAGTATGATTTATATGAGTTGTAGCTATGTTTAGATTGAAATAGGCTGGTCAAAGAGGGGTTAGTAGCTCGCTGATCAAAGAGGGGTCAGTAGTTCACTTGGGAGACATCAAATGAAAGATCCTAGATTTGAATCCTAATTGCTCCCTATTCCAAATTAAGAAGCTGAGGGGGTGGTTATTAAGATAATCATGTGACCCTGTGGTGCATAATCTCCCCATCAGAACAATACCATAGTTGATTCACTGTTCTGATCATATGAACTGTAGCTCAACAAAAATAAGCCCTCTTAAATTTAAAACCAAAGAAGCAGTGAAAAGGTCTAATTTTAGAAAAGTGGATTTGGTAAATTTCTACAGAAGGGACTGAGATCAATCAAATTCATAACTTGTTTCACAATGACTTAAAGACTACTTACCTGTAGAAAAACAGAAAGTATGAACATAATCTTAGGTCAAAGCTATCAGATTTCCACAATCCATTCAAATGTTGTTAGCAGTTTCTGGATTTGATTGTGTGAGAAATTTTTAACCATCAACGTTTCGAATCACACTCCACTCCGTGATTCATCATCAGGATGCCAGAGATTTCAAGGAGTTGTGTGAGAAATTTTACTACTCCTTGAACTCTCTAGTATCCTGACTTTGATGGTCAAAAATTTCTCACACAATCAAATCCCCAAACTGCTAACAACATAATCTTAGGTATTTTGCTCTCTTAAGCCAAAGAATAAGGACTTACCAAATCCTATAAAAGAAACTTTTATCAATGTAAAAGATTAAAAATACCATAAACATATGGAAAGGAACGATCTATGATGGAAAAATAATAATTTAAAAATGCTTACACAGTATTTTTTGTGAGAAAAATATCAGATCAGTGAATAAAATTAAGTAGAATTACCGTTTAACAAACTGAACAGGGTTCTTAACAATCCCCCATTCTGAGCAAACAGGTTCAGAAGAAATTCAACCAAGATACCCAATGCTTTCAAGGGTCCTGCAACATACTTGACAATTTTCATCAATATAAGTGAGAGCTTTATTTTCCAGTACTGGTCCAGCTGTAGTATGATGGGCTCTTCATATTTAGTGAGGTGGGATCTTAATCCATAAGGAAATATTACACTCAGAATCAGCTTCAACAAACTGAGCCTCTCAGGGTAGGCTATCAAGTCACCAGTTGTCTCCATATTCACAACTTTTCCCTTACACAGAAGAAGAAGAAGAAGAAAAGGATGATTTTCCAATGTCTACAAGTTCATGCATTTATATGCAACAGAGCACATGAAAAATGCCATTGTACTCTGAATTTGTCAGAAAACATGTTAAATACATTAACCATGTTTGAATTTATTTGTTGGCAATCTATTCAACATTTGAGAGTTCATATTATAGTTGGTATCTTTTATAGTTGGTGTTTTTTATGTTTATTGCGTATTAAGCACTCATTAGACCGTCTTTATTGATTAATTGAAGCTTAGAATTTTGTTATATTTTGACTATTTAACCATCAAAGAAAGAATATTCCAGTTCAATGATATTGACCTTAACAATTATGCACGTTAAAAACTTAAAAATTACATATATTCTTTCTAAATTATGAGATTAAAATTTAAAAATATTTATAAATTATAAAATATAAAAGTATAGATCTACATGTATAGACAATACACAGTCAAATAGAGAATTCATATCATAATTGATATCTTCTTGTGACTTTTTCATATGATGTTTTATGTGAATTAAGTGTAAAATTGTTATTATTCTGAAAAGGATAAGATAAGACTTTTAAAAAGATATAATTTATTTTCACAAATATAAAAAGATAAAACAAATAAACTCAAACAACCAATAAAAAGTATTTAATTCTGAATAACATCACAACAACTACAACACAACAATAAATTATTTGTTAATTTTAATATGAATTAAAATCCGTCATTGTCACTACATTTTTAATGAGTTTGTGTGGATACGTGGCTTATCATGAGTTGAAGGAATGAGCATATTTTTTTGGTTTAAATGTCAAGAAAGAAGTGATAACTACATAGTCAAATACCTAGGCTTGAAAAATACTTTAAATAGAGAATGAGTCCAACTCAAATAGGGCATAAGTATGAGAAATGCATTACTCTTGTGATGTTGACCCATTTATCATGTGATTTCTAAATAAGAATCACTATACAATTTATAATAAATGATTGACTGAATAATTTGTTATTTTTAAGGTATGAAATTGTTCTATATTTAATTTTATTTTAATTTATAATAAATATATTTATTATTTCATTTTAATTATTATATAGTTCATAATATTTTTTTAAACAACATTAATTTCATTTTAATGGTTAAATAATCAAAAATGTTTGTACTTCTATGTTCTCTAATTTATGATGATCTTATGTAATGTCCCTTCCTTAGACATCGAGTGGGGATCTTTCATCTTATAACATTTATCCTATAAAAAGCATACGGAATGATTCATCAACATATTTGTTATGATGTATAACAACAATACAGCTCTGAAGAGAACTATTCTTTGCAGATATTTGATGCATTTTGTGGAGTTCTTTTGGGATGGTTGGAATTTTTTTTAAAAATAAATTCAAAGATTTGTGCTTTTGTATAAGGTAGCTAAACATAATTAAACAATTTTATATATGTTTGACATAAAATCTTTCAATAATAAGTAAATAAATTATTAAAAAATACATTTTTAATTATTATTTATAAAAATATAAAATAAATTTAAAACAATTTTATTTTCTATGATTTAATATATTATAAAATTATTTTAGAACTTATTTTTTATATTTTTTTATGTCCAGGGAGTTTTAAAATAGTTTAACTCTTTTATAATATCATTTGTACAAACATGTAGAAATATATATATTTCTACACATTTCTATAAATGAAATTATACAAAAGCTAACATTTACGTACATATAATATTTATTTTTCTATTAATGGTCGGCTGAGTTGATTTGTCCAATTCCTTAGGAATAATGTCTTTTGGACACCTCTTAAACCCGAATACATCACTAAATTTTGATGGGACCTCAAAAGATGAACTTAGTATTTTAAGTGTTGGTTGCACCATCAACAAAGAAAATAGTAAGGCCATTGGTTCAACATCAAAAGAGATCAAATGGACACAAATAATGACATAAACATTCAAGATCTTATTCTTAGTATCTAAATACATAAAACTATATGAAGAAAAAAGAATTACTAATTCAACCTTAAGACTTTGACCAAAGTGACAATAATTAATGAATTCTCAATTATAGTAATTGTTATTTAATAAAGAAATAATAGTAAGTCATGAGAATTTTTTATTAGATAAGTACAAGGAAGGGCTTGAACCCATTATGAAGCAATCATTAAGCAAAAATAGATGATCTCACAAGCTATCAGACTAGGAAGGAAAAAAAACTACAATCGGAGACAACAACAAAAAACTAAGAACAAAAGAAAATAGAGAATGCCAACTAAGAATTAACAAAGAAGCTATTCTCTATTTAAACATTTGAGGCCTTTCATGTTATGTCACTCCTTGTTGAGAAAATCCAACTTATCTTCAAAAGTCACCTCATCTAAAGAGAGACTCGAACCAACCATGGTAGATAAAGGATGAGTGGAGTGGGGGTGTTCTTTGAGTGGCTTTTCTATTTAAAAAAATTCATCCATACATGACAAACCTCCACATAACCCAAATAGAGAAATCTATTCAAACAAGTATTTAGAATACATATGAAAAATAATAGACAACGTACCATCAAAGATGACATAAAATATAGCCTTATAAAAACCCTCAAGAAGGAAAAATCTAGCCTCAAAAAGAATCCATCACTCGTGTATTGTTCAACAATGAAATCGTTACAATACATCTTCAGTTTCCTCCATGAACACTTTTGAAACAAAATCTTTCTATAAGCAATCCATGTGAACAAGCATGTAATGGCACATCTCGTGCCATGCTTCAAAGCCTCACAAATGCAAAAAGAGATACTCTCAACCCCTTAGCCAAAATGGCCAACTATCCAACCTTGGACAACTACCCATGTGCTTGCTTGTATAGAATTAAGATCACACAAAATCACCAAGTGGTATTAGATAAAGCCATGTGACTAATACCATGAGATTACAAAACCATTGATCCCTCATTCAATATTGGGTACTAACTTTTTAATTAATTAAATATAGCTCCCCAATATTAAATTAACTATTTTTCCTATGTCAAGCCCACATAAAATATTTATCAATATTACATACAACATATCGACACTAAAAATTCTCCAATGGCTGCAACGAAATTTTTATCAATCTTCTATTAAACAGATTCAATATTTTATTATTTAATTAGGTTAACACCTTTCTTCCAATTCAAAATTCATTTTATCTCTTCCTCTTATAATTAAATGATTTAATATTATTTAATTAAATTTACTTTCTCTATTTTCCTCTTTAATCAAACAATTTTAATTTTTTAATAATTACATGTGACCTTTCTTCTATGATTAAATAATTATTTTAATTATTTAATACCTAATTTTTTATTTCTCCATGATTAAATAAATGTGTATTTATTTAATTATCTCTATGAGGGTGAAAATATTTTATTTTATATTTTTTGGCAAATTGCTACCAAGGGGATAGCACCAATTCCATTGATCACAGAAAAAAAAAATGAATGCATTCAATAGAAAAAAAACCAGTCTTGATAGCCTCTATCGCCTCTTAAGCCCTGCTCAATTTCTCAGAAGGGGACATGTCCCCATTAACACTCATCATATACTCAGATGTCTACAAATTATTCCTACTCAAACCATCTCTCAAAGATATATATCCTTGTTCTCCAGATGTCCTCTATTACAAAGGCATCTGCCACTTGACCCTTGAAGGCTTCAGCCTTGAACCTCTTAAGGGCCTTCATAATGTTTGGATGTGAAGTCCGACTCTTCATTTCACCTTCCCATCTCTGTCTCTTCGTCTTCTGCTAAAGAGTATTGTATAAATATGAGGGTAAAACCTCATGTATGTGAGCTGCAATAATAATAAGATCCCTGCTCTACTTTTCTTGTGGATGTAGCCAAATTGGTGAACCACAATAAATTCTTGTGTTTGTGTATTATTTGTGTGTTCCCAATTTGTCTTTTGAATTAACAATTGGTATCAGAGCGGTTACAAGATCCAAGAGAGCAGGTTTTAAGGGTAGAGAATTCATAATGGTGCAGACAGTAGCCATGCTAAGGCAGTGCTTCCATGTGTTATGAAGTCCATCAAATCTATGGTTGTCATATTCAATTGACTGGTCCATGCGGGTCATCTATGCAGTTTGACAAATGTCTCTCTAGTTTACAGTCATTTTTCTTTAAGAGTCGGAAGAGAAAGTTAGTGAAATGATGAATGTTAATAATAGTTGAACAGAGTCACCTAGGAAGAATGGACATGCAAAAGAAGTGCCAAAATAGAATAACCTTGGGTGTGCTAAATTTAAGTGTTCATGTCTGACATGGATATTATGAGTATTGAATTGGATGATGTGGGCTTTAATTGTTCGGTGATATTTAAAAAATTATCGTGAGTCTTTAACTACAGTGAGTGGATAGAAATCTCTAAGGCAATATACCTATCAAGATTCTTACTAGTATGTTGAAGACGATTGGTTGGATATTGCTAAATTTGGCAGCTTGTGAGGTTCAAAATAAATTATTTTATCTGTTTCCTTGGTTTCCACGAGATGAGTGTGAGGATGCCTATCAAAAATTATAACCAACATGTAGAAAAGGAGGGGCTAGATTTTAGTGAATTTTATGCAACGGTTGTGAGGCAGATAAAAGAGGTTGTTTATGAGTGATATTCACAAAGTACCGTTGTCTCTCTCTCTCCTCTTGCATTATAAGGAAACAAAAAGAGTGAGAATCAAACTCCAGGACATCGATAGAAAAGGTGCTTTCAATATATGTTATTTGGTGTACCAAGATTTAAAATCTGAATCTCTAGATACATACACATCGCTGGACCTTGGGGCTCAATATATTTTACAAATCTCAAGCTACATGAGATTTTGGGGAGGTTGGGATTGACCTTGTTCATGTTATTGGAGGTGTCAAGCAATTTTTATTTTTTGGGGGTTGTGAAACCCTATTACTGTTGTTATTCGCATAGACATTCGCAAGAAGTTTATTTGTTGATAATTCCTGGGCAGTTTGTACAAATGGAGGGGTTTCAGACCTCTGTTAATGTGTGTCTCTCTGTAGAAAGAGTTGAAGGTGATTGGGGAATAAAACCCCAGGTGTTATGGTTGGAATCTACATTGTAGTTATGCATAGAGAGGCTCGGAAAATAGAGGAGTTGTGTGATGGAGGCACTGGTTTCTTGATGAGTTGTGATAAGGAAGGTGTGCAGGGAGATTGAGAAAAACCACCAAGAGAGGTTGGTTTTGTGGTTGCATGATGACTACAAAGAAGAGAAGCTAAAGCGATTGGGAAGAACATAGTAGCGGGTCTGCAAAAATGAGGACATGTTTTTTTAGTTGAAGACAGAGTATTGTTTTGTGTGAACTTATCTAAATTCGTAAATAGTAGAACCTATTTTGATGATAATTTCAACCAGTGGGAGCTCCTCAAAGCCTATGGGTTGTGAGATTTTTTTTCTTGTGTCCTAACTGCAATGGCAATCACAAGATTTTTAGAGAAGAGGTAAATTTGATGGCGACAAGGTGTTTGTAGTTGTGAGTTATAATCATTGAGTGGGAGCTTTTTTATTTTGGTAGTGAGGTTTTGCTGTCAGGAGTTGGTTGTCTTCATGTGATTGGAGTTGTTGGTGTCTGTTATTATGTCATGGTAGGCTCCTGATTCTAGATTAGAGCGTTGGCATGATACATGTTCTCTTGACAAGTTATGCTCACTGGAGCATGTGGTCTTCATTTGTGAAGATGTAAGATCAAATTATCATGTTGTGTTCCTAGGTAATGCAGACGTGCAGTGGGAGTTTTGACATTGGTCTTGTTAGTGCTCTTAGTATCGAGTACATTGGTGGATTGACCATGAAGGTGCTTTTGAAAACTAAGAGGCTTGGGTGAGGCTGGAGTTCTCTTGGGATTAGAGAATAATTGTTGAGATGGTATCTCTTTAGAGGTTTTAGCAAGAAGACCGAGGAGCCTACACCTACTGATGGACGTGAGTTTATTATGGACCTAGAGGAGATTACATTCTTGGATAGTCATTGTGACTTGGTGTATCCTGGAAGAGCATTCTTAGTCCCCACTCTTGGTCTACTCGGCAGATTTATCTCCTTGGAGGAGATGGTTCCTAGTTTTGGAATAATATTGAGTTTGATCTTCATTGATTACAGGAGCTTACATCCATGTTGGATGGGTGTTGTTACTGTTTTCATTTGGGGAGGTAAAGGAGATCATACTTGGCATAGCTGAGCACTTGGTGGTGTTGGTAGAAGGATGAGATATGGTTTGCATGGATGTTTCTTCCTAGAGTTTTTGAAGTCATCTATTGTTGTTGTACTTTATTGTTTTTTAACAGCAATATATTTTATTTTTTTTGAGGACTTGGAGGATGTCAAGTGAGTTTTTGTAGCAAGTTGGTTGTAGGTTGCAGGCCATGGTGATTTGATTATTGCCACATCTTTTATGTTAGTGTTTATTGGTAGATTTGAGTTATCGGTTAACATTTCTCATGCACTTGTGGATTTCTATTCAAGTGTCTTCTAGTTTTTTGCACATCAGCGGTTTTTGGTGTGTTTTGTTGGAAGATGGGATTACACAAAATTGTTGTATGGGTTGGATATGTTGGCATTGATTAGATGTGATTAGCAATTAGCTGTGGTTTCTATTTCAGATATGGTCATTGATTCTCATCCTATTTATTACCATGGGATTTGGTGATTGCATTTGGATATTAGTTGAGAATGGAAAGTTGAGGATATACTTCAAGTGGGAGGTTATTCAGATGTGAAGTCACAGCATGAGTCAAACTTCAAGTGGAAGATTGTTCGGATGTGAAGTCCGACTCTTCATTTCACCTTCCCATCTCTATCTCTTTGTCTTCTATTGAAGAGTGTTGTATAAAGATGAGGGTAAAACCTCATGTATGTAAGTTGCAATAATAATAAGATCCCTGCTCTGCTTTTCTTGTGGATGTAGCCAAATTGGTGAACCACAATAAATTCTTGTGTTTGTGTATTATTTATGTGTTACCAATTTGTCTTTTGAATTAACACATAATTAGGCATTGAAGGTGGGGATAAACCATCCTTTTGATGGCCCTATCCACAGCCTCATGGTCCCTTGTGATCTAATCCAAGATATACACGAAGCTTTCTAGGAGTCCAGTATTTTGAACATGCCCATGGGAAAGGCGAGCATCACCCAACACCTTCTTCACTACCTTCTCCACCTCGTCCCCATCCAAAATGAAGATCTCTTTCAATTGTGCATCCATCAATGCATGTCTGCAATCACACTCACATTCTAGAATAAAAAAAATTCAAGATCAGTCAACCCCAACCTTGACCCCTCCATCTTTGTTCGTTGCTCAATGGATATATGTAGCCTTGACTTTATAGATGGGATGAAAGCACTTTCTATGTGGGGAGTCATATATGTCTGATAATCCTTATAATATTGGCACAAAGGTCAAAAAAAATCCCACATAAATCTTTGCTTGATTCACCTCTACACCACATATATGCATCCTCATCATACGGGCACTATGAAAACTACATCGTCATTGGAGATTAAGGCTAGTCCAGGTCATTATATCATCTAAGATGATTGCCTCAATATCCTGATCGATGGGATAATTAGAGAGAAAGTCTTCATCCTTATTAACCTCACGAAAGATTTGGTTTAATGAGAAGTCCATTCCTTTTAGCATTACTCATATGTCATTAACCCACATCCTGGATTTCCAACTAAGAGCATCTCCAGAAACTATAGTTTAGGCTACATTTAGGGAATCACCCTCAATATCAATACTAAGGATATTTTGATCCTTACACATTCTTAAGCCGACAAGAAGGGCCGCATATTCAGCATTATTATTGGAGTTGTCAGGAAGCTTAGGCAGGGGTCCCATGGGAGGGGCTTAATGTCTATTTTTAAGGAAGAGGCGGTCCCATGGAGATTTTTTTGGGGCTACAGGATTATTTGGAATCTGTTCCTAAAAAATAGAACCTCCTACTTTTTAGGCTTTCATTTTTAAGCGAGTGAAAATGGGGTGGGGCTAGAAATTGCCCCACCAACTTAGGAATTGTATTTGCCACTTGGCAATCAAAAAAGAGTTGAGATGAGTTTCACCAAATATTTTAAAGGGAAAATAGAAAAAATAAATTATTTCATTTTTCACTATTGCTCATGGGACCACTAGCTTCCTTCAATTTAGGGGCTTAAATTTTTAAGTTGAACTGTGCTACACATTTCATGAGACCACCCACTTTAAAAAAATTCCTTAAAAAACTCTATCGCACTCGCTCTAGTTTTTAGGAAGCCCCCCTCCATGGGACCCCAGTCTTAATCAATCATCCCCATAAGAAATCACTAGTATCACTTCTCGCAATGAGACCTACTCCAATTGGGATAGGTTTCCCCCTAGAAACATCGTCGAAGTTCAGTTTCAGATGGCCCTTTCATGGGAGTATCCATTTCGCTATGTTCCAATCTTTATCATTTCCACTGACCTCCACCTTTTGGGGTATTAAATGGGGCCAGGACTTAGACATATGATCATCTCAACCTATGAATAATCCCACCTTCCTATTTAACACATTCATGTTGATATGTTTTTGCAGATTCTAATCTTAATTCTATTGATTAGAGAAAGAAGGACACTTCATTGTTGAACACCCTATCATTTTTCGCATGCTAGATATGCCATATCACCATGGCTAGGACTACATGCCAAAATCCACTCCACATTGAACCTCTGTTTAAAATTGGCCATCCCTTGAAAAGATCCTTCAAAGAGTATGGTAAAGGATCGGGCAATGAGGCATTCTAAAAAAATATGATCGACATCCTCCTCATTCTTTTCACATAATAGGCACCTGAAATCTCCCATAAATCCTATCTTCGTCAGTCAATTCCATGTGAGAATTTTGTTCTAAACAACAAGCCATGTGAAAGCACCCGATTTGGGAAGAATATGTGGATTCTAGTATAGATGTTTCCATTCACATGATTCAACCTCTTGTACAGCCAATGCATAACCCAACATAGAAGACTAATTACCTGATTTAGTAGCACACCAGATAATCTTATCATCTCTTCTCGCCAAAATAATATGTCTATTGTTTAGCTTTAATACTAAAGCTTCTCTACGAGCATTGGAAAGCATAGCAAAGTCTTTCCACACCACCTGGCAATCAACATATGATGCAATGTAGTCAACAACTGAGACTCCATAATCCCTTACGGTAGCTTCCATGGTCTTTTCCATATCCAGTAGCTCCATTAGTGGCTTGTAACTATTTCATGAGTCAGACCAAAACACAACCTTCCTCCCTTTACCAATTTTCCAAGAGATATGATCTATAATTTGATACCAGTATTTCAGCATGAAGTTTCAAACTACTGATTCATTTGGTGAGTTGGCAATCGAGAGAATTCTTTCTCAAATAATTATTCAAATATTTCTTATTTTGCACCTAGCTCCAAAGCACCTCTGATTATAAGTGCATCCTCCAAATCAATTTAGCCCCCGATGCCCTATTTTGAATCAAAATATCCCTCACTCTAGCCTCGTCGGATTCCTTCAGCTGCTTCACAACATCCCAAGCAAGAAGTGTGATACAATGTTTATCATTTGCTCCATCGCACATAAATTTCCTCTGTAGACATGCCATCTCTTTTGAATGTTGTTTAGTTATTTCCATTGTTGAGAGAAGATAAATTGGGATTGCAAACAAAACAGTTTTTATCATGGTTATTCGTCCTGTAAGTGTAACCCACCATCCCTTCCAATTTTTTGTTTTCTTCCCAAGTTTATCTATGCTATCCTTCCATTGTTTGTTCCTCACCATGCAATTAAAAAAGGGAACCTCCAGATATGTTGAATTAATTTTACTGGTAGCAAGCCTCGGGATATGGGCAATTCTCCTTTGTACTCTTGATCCAGTGTTGAAGAAAAAATGTTGGATTTATCTTTATTAATTTTCTATCCTAAGACAGAATAATACTCTTCTTAAAGGTCCTTTATTTTTTGTGGCTTCCCTAATTGTTGGGAACAATTGGTGTGAAAAAGGCCTCATATTCGGTATAGCCTTTATACCAGTCCATAGTCCATGTTGCAACATAAATTTCATCCTGCAACTTAAGAATTTGACCATTAAAATGAAAAGGAAGGAGGAGAAGGGATCCCCCTTCCTTACCCCTCTCGCCCCACAGAAGAATTCGCATGTAATTGTGTTGATCACAACAAAGTATCGAGGGGAAGAAATATATCCCCAAACCCAATTTACCCATTTATTAGAAAAACCATACTTTTTAAAAACAATTAACAAAATTATTCATTAAACATGATCGTATGCTTTTTGAACATCAATTTTTAGAATCATACCTTTGTGATTATCCTTTTTTATCGAGTGCAAAATTTCATGAGAAATCACCACTCCATCAACAATTTTCCTGTAAGGGACAAATTCACTTTGCTTCGGTGAGATCAATTTTGGTAATAATAGTTTCAATCTATTCGCCATTACCTTCTAAATAATCATATATATTGTGTTGCATAAAGAAATTGGTCAGGAATTTGCAAAGGAGGAAATGTGCAATTTCTTGGGGATTAAAATGATATTCATATTGTTCAGGTCCTCAGAATAATTCCTTTCTTCCTAGTCTCCTCCACCACACCAGGAATATCTATATCCAAGAAAATCCAATATTTATGAAAGACAAAGTGGTAAAGCCATTAGGACTAGGTTCATTATCTTCTCCAAGTTGTAAAGTAGCCTCCTTGACTTTCTCTAGAGATAATGTCGCACTAAGCATATGGTTATCTTCATCAGTCACCAATCATGGAATGTCTTCCAGGAAATTACAATTGATCTATTCTTCTACACCATCCCCACCAAAGAATTTCTTGAAAAAACCTATCCCTAATTTCTCTATTCCAAAAATATCAGATATGACATGACCATCACCATCCTAAATTTAATTAATTATATTCCAATTTCTCCTCATTTTAGCAGAATTATGAAAGAACTTAGTGTTGTGGTCCCCTTCCTTAAACCAATCTTCCCAGATTTTGATCTCCAATAATACTCTACCTAAGAAAAAATCTCATCATATTCTATGATCAACTCCTTTTCTTTCACAAATTATAACTCTAACATCCCATGTGCAATAACATATGTACTCAAATTTTCCATTTTTTATTCAATCCTTATCTTTTCTTCAACATATTCCTAAAGGTATGTTTGTTCCAGTCCTTCAATTTCTCTTTTATCTAGCCTGTAATATTTTTTAGAAACTAAACATTTTAGTCCCCATTGCATCCCTCGACTCCAGCCACCAAGATCACATTAAATCAACCAATCTCAGCCAACGTAGCCACATCAAGTAAGTGATCAGAAATGGGAATGGATCTATTAGAGGTGGTCAATATAATATCTTAATTGGCCCAATTGTCAGATATAAGAAACCTATCTAACCTCTTTGCAATTTTAGAGTGCCCTTTCCTTCTAGTAGTCCAGGTGTACTTTCTGTTTGATGGAATGACATCTGATAGGCCACACTATTTGACAAAATCCACAAATTCAACTTAGGCCTGACGTGTTCTTCCTAATCCCCCACTTTTATCACTAGGGTATAGTACTACATTAAAATCCTCACACAAAATTACCTTATCTACTTGTCCTTGCAAGTCCCCTCCTAACTTTGCCCATAATTTTGCCTTCTCCTTTGACTTGACTGGCCCATAAATGTTATATATGATAAAATGTAGGTCTGATGACAAACATGTGACATCGTCTTTCATCCAATTATGTTCCCCTATGCTTTTTGAATCTTAACTTTGTTTGGCTTTCAAAGAATGCATAATCCCCCAGATGCACCAATTGCTTTAGTGGCTATACCTTCCCATCCATAGCAGCATTTAAAAAATCTACCGACCTCATCCTTTGACAGTTTTGTTTCTTGTAACATTACAATATCACTTGAAATTGACATTCTAGATATTTAGCACTCCGCCAAGCACCTTATGTTAGGGGCATTAAGGTCCCTAACATTGTTAGGGACATTAATGCCCTTAACATTCCATGTGAGGACTCTCATTTCCTCCCAAGAGAGGCCTCTCCCCCCTTGGATCTTTTCATGTAGGTTTTGATGGATTTTTGTTCTAGGAGTAAACCATCCTCCTCTCGCTTCTTACTATTAGTTTTCCTCTCTATTTTTTATCTTGCAACCACCTTTCTTAGTGGATTGGCCATAGTTTGGCCAATGGTTCTTTTTTTTCCATGATGTCCAAACCATCACCTTCTTCCTCCTAGGATAGGCCTCTCAAAGGGGTTCAAGGTCGGGCTTCCTTCAAATATAAACTGGCAAAGTCTAGGGAGGGGACATATTATTATATTCTAACAAGAGGGTAAACATGACAAAGCATTCACCATATTTCACCACCAGAATGACCTAAGTTTTGGGGGTCTTTCTCACCATACTCAAATTCGCATTCATCTTAGAAGGTGACGGAACTATAATTTTCTATATTATGGTTCCTTTTATGACATCTGATGCAACAACAAAAAAAGCATCTTCCTTTTCAATTATTTGTTCCTAGGAACCGACCAAAGTCTGAAGTCTCACCTTACTTGGTAAAGAAGAAATTTGCAAAATAAGTATTCATGCATACATAATTCGGTCATCATCCCCCATGTCTATATCTAGGGTTTTTCCCAGAGTCTCACTTATTCTCCTCTAGCATCCTTCACTCTAGAATTGAAAGGGGAGATTATATAGTTGTATCCATATTGGTTTCTCTTCTGGATTGGGGATAGAGGGGTTGAAATGACGAACACATTTCTATGAATATACATAATGATTTCCTCATCTCCATAGACCTTCTTCCAGAATTTTATTTCTCTCTCCTTCATCATCAAATTCAACTATAAAAAATTATCTGGGCATGAAATAAACATCTTTGATGTTTTGTCATTTCTCATGGATCCAACTTCTTATTTCACCTTGGCTCTTTTTTGTACCAATTATGGCTAGGTGCTTGTATGCAAATATATATCTGTCAGCAATATTGGATAGATCAACATCCAATGCATCTTGATTAATTTTAGTACTAAGGTTTTCAAGGTTAATCTAATATTCACCACCCTGAATCGTTTTGCCTTTCCCTCTCCACTTCACCATTTGATAATTCCTTTTTTGAAAATTAAGTTTATTTATTTATTTTAACTCTACTTACATTTGTCCATTCTCTCGCTTTCTTTTGTGAGAATAAATAAATTTTTCTCTCAACTAGCCCATCTCTCCTCTCTTAACTCCCACTTACCAATTTTGTCTCTCCACTTGCCATATTCGCGTTTTGTTGAAAATAAATAGTTGATTTATTTATTTTTATTTAACTTGGTTTTCTTCCTACTTAACTCATCTCTCACTCCCTCTCTCCTCCACTTCCACATGATAATTTGGAGTGTCATTTGATCTCATCCCTCAATTCTCTTTTGTGATCATAGTCGTTGATCAAAGCTCGAATCATCTATGTAAATGAATCTTTCATCTCATTTTGAGTTCTTACCAGACTCTTCAAAAATTCAGTAATCTAAATCATTATCATATTTTGAGCTTTTGTGCTTTTGTGCTTTTGTGCTTTTATGAAATATCAAAATATAAAAGCAACAAATACAATATGAAGGTATATTTTTTAGATTTTGCTTCTAACTTGGTTCTATTAAATGCAATATCAACATGGACAAAAGCATCATAGTCAAAGGTTTTTAGAAAAGATTAAATCACTGGTTTACCTATCCACGCCTCCTCTAGAATACCACAACCCAAAGAAACTGAAGGTCCTCTATTAATCAAATATAAAATAATATATATGTCATCTTCCCAAAAATGTAAAGGTAGCCAACATGCCATCTCATGCTTCATGCATGCTCCATTATTGTCCTATTCATTCTCTTGACCACACCATTTTCCTAAAGAGTTCCTGGAACTATTTTTTGCCTACAAATTCTATTAAATGAACAATAATCTTCAAATTATGTGCTACAATACTCACCTCCATTATCAAACCTAAGACACTTTAACCTTTTCCCTATCTCATTTTCAACCAAGCTTTTTCATTTTAAAAAAGTTTCAAATACATCTAATTTTTGTTTTAAGAAATACACCTATATTTTCCTAGTTGCATCATCTATGAAAGTGAATAATATCGAGAGCTTCCAAGAGAAGATACCTAGATTGGTCCCCATACATTTGTATACATAAGCTCTAATTTCTCATTCTTCTTTTGTTACCCATCCTTAAGAAATCTCACTCTTTTCTAGTTGCCATAAACACAACTTTCACAAAAATCCATGTTAACTTCTTTTAAATCTGGTAAGAACCTCTTAGAGTGAAGAATTTTCATACCTTTCTAACTCATATGCCTAAATCTATGGTCCCACAATACTACTTTTTTTTTGGCTGCAACTTATGTAGCAATTTCTACAATTTTTTCTATCTATGTCTTGTTCCTGCAACCACGGTTGTAGTTAACTCTACAATTTTTCTAATTTATGTGTTTGTTCTTGCAACCATGGTTGTAGTTATCTCTGTTTTTTTTCCTACAACAATTTTTGTATCAACTAAGGTAGGAAAAACAATAGTACCTGTGCAAAAATATAAGTTTTCTACCTTTAAACCTTTTGATACTACCAATGCACCTTCAATAACCTTCCAAATTTTATCTGTAAATGTAACTATATAGCCTTCATTTACAAGCTACCCCAGCAAAATTAAATTTCTAATTGGTTTTGGAACATGCCTTACCTCTTGTAGCAACCATTGATTTTCATTTTTCAATTTTTAACTTTATTCTTCCCTTTCCAACAAATTAACAACGTACATTATTACCCATATATACCTATCTAAAATCTCCTTGGACATAATCTATGAAATAATTTATATGGGGTGTAGCATGAAATGAAGCCCTTGAATCTATTACCCAAAAATAATCAGAACTATCTAGGGAAAGAGGTAACGCATCATCTTCAAATTTACTGACAACATTTGCTTCTTTGTTACCATCTTGTTGTTTGTCTCCTCTTTTGCCTATTCGAGACTAGCATTCTTTGTTCAAGTGACCTAGTTTTCCACAATACCAACAATCTTTTCGTCCTCTAGATTGTGACCTTCTATTTTTTGATCTCCTTCATGACTTCCAATTACTTTTACGATTTTTCCCTCTATCCTTTGATCTTACCCTGGACGTTCTAAATTCAAAACATAACATGATGTTAAAATATCACCTATACTTTTCCTACACATTCTTTCGTTCATAATCACACCAACAACTTCATCAAATTTTAATGTATTTGAACCAAAAAAAAGAGTTACTTACAACCATAACCAACCTATTCCTGCCTTCTAACAAAGAACATAAACTAATAGAGCCCTTATCTCTTCATCAAAATTGACTTTTATAAAATCTAATTGATTGGTAACTATATTAAATTCATTTAAATAGTTTGTTGCAGAACCACCTTCATCCATTTTCATTAAAAATACCTTATTCGAAGTTGAGGGTTTTTCATACAATTTATTTAGTGTTGTTATCAACTCAATAGTTGTTGTTGTTTTGGATATATTAAATGTCATGGATGGTGTCAGTCACACCCGAATGGTTCCTAGTGCCTTTCTATCCAAAATATCTCATTCTTCATCTAACATTGTGGTGGCTTTCTTCACTTTCCCTTGTAATGGCCGCCACAAATATTTTTGATATAGGTAATCTTCCATATGTATTTTCCATAATTGATAATTTTGGCCTTTAAACTGTTCGACCTGGAATTTTCTTTCTTTAGACATTGCTCTCACTCAAATTTGGAAACCCCTATCAACAAACTGAATTCACATGGCTCTAATACAAATTGTTAGGAATTGATAGGTGAAGAAGTAATAAAAATAATAATAATAATAATAATGCAGATTTAAAAGTGTAGAAATAAAAATAAGAAGAATGTACACAACAACAACAACAACAACAAACAAATTTATGTAGTTTACCCAACATGGGCTACATTCATGAAGAAACCAGCCATCTAATATTCTTATTATCTAGCAACAATAATTACAAAGTTGCAGCAATATCCATTGTTGTATTATAAAATAATCACCAACCAATTTGTTGTTATGAGTTTTTCTCAAACCCTCATTGTTGCCTCAAGAAACCCTCATTCTCTTTCTTTTCTCAAAAAAAAAAAAAAAACCTTCACTTTCAAACATTTAATTATTTATATATTAAAAGATAGTTCTACCAAAAAATTATAACTAATTTATGGCATCCTTCTTGTAGCATGATTTAACATATTCATGTCCTTCCTATAGCCGCTAACTGCACTATGAACTTTCTACAACATGATCAATCACCACATATCAAGAGTTTGATGCATCTAGGCAGTCTTCATCAACCCCTCTAAGGAAGATAAGCTTAAGAGAGTCTTCTCATAATTGACTATACTTGGATTTTTGCAAACAAAAAAAACAAGAATGCACTCTATGTAATCCTCTAGTGGCTCATCTTCCTTTTGAATCATCCTAAATATATCATGTCCATGCATATCCACTCCTCTATAATAATCTTTGTACTTCTTCAAAATCTTCTTATTCATCGAATCTCTGTGATCCACTACATCTCTTACCAAGCTCATGAACCATCTCAAGGTAGAATCCTTGAGAGTTGCAGGGAATAATTTCAACCTACATGGGCATTGGTAGTGTGGTCATAACTACGCCATAGGACATCAAACTCAAAAAGGAAAGTGTCTGGCTCCTCAGTATTGAGCCCATGGAAATTTAGAAGAGCTGAGGGTGGTATGTTTTTGAGAGCAGCATTTCTCTCCTAGTGGACAATGGGGAAATGGAATGTTAAAGTCTCATTATCTTGGTCATTTGAGTGGTTTGCATCTCCCATGTTGGCTCTAGGTGAAGAATTATGGGGAGTGGAATTATGGGATGAATTAGAAGCGGTTTTAGGGGTTGGTGAAGATGGAGGTGAATAGTATAGTAATTATGTCATAGCTAATTGAAGGGCTAAATTATCAATGTTGGGAAGAATCTTGCACGAGGACCCCTTTTTCTTTGTATGCAATGTTGATACCCCTTGGTCTAGTGTACCTACATAAGGTTAGTAACAACTTTGGGGGTTTTCTCAAAATCTAAAGATCTTATAAACTGAAGAAAAAAAATGATTTTTATTTCTAATAATTTCATAATTTTATACCATCCCAACAATGGTGCCAAAAATGTTTGAGCCTTATATTTTCAATTGAGACATGGGACTAGTCACAAGTCTTCACAACTTAGGGATATATATCCATAATAAGCAATCCTTCATGGCTCAAAGGCTGCATTTACTTATCAAAGAAAGGTTTGTATAAATTGAAATGGCTCAAAACCATATGTGTATTATGAACTAATCTTAGGTTTCTATCCTATATTAACCGCAAAGATTGTAGTAAAGGAGAGTGCAGAAAAATAACTATTAAAAATAACTATAACTACTAAAGAAATGTCAAAGAACGAATAGGTACAATGAAAACAAAACTTTATACCAAAGCAATTTCAATCTAGAGTATGTAAAGAAAAACAACCATTAACTGTTGCTTACACTATCTAATTTGATTTGGCTAATAACTACTATAGGAAAAAAGAGTGAATGATATAAACATTAACTAATGTGAATTCAAAATATCTATCCAAATTAAACACATGAAATGGAACTAATTAATCTAAACTAAACTAAGACTAACTTTATCTCAAGTAGGCCCCCTTGGGTAAGTACCCATTATGAGATTAAAGAAGCACACAACTAATTCAAAAATGCATTGTATTTCATTCACTACAAGCTTGCATGCCTTGCTCACAAAATAAAGGTACAACAATAATCACAATGTCATTAACCTTTTCAAGTTATGCTTGGACTCATTTATACATTCAAACCTACAACTTATTCCTCTAACTAACTAGTACTCGATCCCCAAATCTAGGGAGAGATTTATTTAATAGATAAAGGAAACATAAACTGATGTTCAGAGTTTTATTAGGATTGAAGTTTGTAACAACTTCAAGACATAAATGTCCACTCGAATCATTACAACATATTAATAAATAGTGTTCCCTCATGTGGTTAGAAACATTATGGAAGAGGTCCACGTGTGAGAGTCACTCCAAGATAGCTCAAAACACATGGAACAACTTTTTAATGCTTCAAAGCCAACTCTACCCTTGGCTACAAGAACTCACACAGTGCATGGCTATATGAACAATTTCTTTTAATCTGAGTGAAATATTGCATATTAGGTTAGTACATACAACATTGCAAAACCATAGCAACCGTCCATTCTCATCCATAACATACACAATTATAAGCATATATATGTATTAATAGACCCATAAAATAGACATATTAAGAGTGCTCATATGAAAGCTTAATAGTATGTTAACTCAAACTATGACTAAAGTTTGTAGTGTTTATGCCATAAAACTTAACTAGAGTTTTTGATGCATCTTATTAAAATTGAACATAACAAGGACCTATCACCCATTACCTTAACAAAATTCAAGAAAGGATTATAAAGATCAAGCCTTATCATGGTGGACAAGATGCAAAAATCGAGTAACCTTATTAGTGGATAGATAATCCTAATAAAAACCTTCCCATCCTCTAACACCCATTTAGCAAGAGAATCAACAACAATGTTCTATTCACAAGGAATATAAACAAAGGAAATAGAATCAAAGTTCCAAGAGAGATAGTGAATCCGATTAGCTAAAGAGACTAGATGCTAAGAATAACCCTTATGATTCTTGTTGTTCAAAAGAGAAACTAAACTCATAGAATCCATTTCATAAATAATATTCTTCCAACCTAATTCATAATCTTTTTGCAAGGCAAAAATAAGGGCACTAGCTTACATTTGATTGTTTGTACTAAATTTTGTAGCCATAGAGAAAAAGAATTGAACTAAGCCATCACTATCACGACCAGTACCATCAGTCATTTTCATTCCATGATTACTCTTAAAATAACAATCAATGTTGATTTTAAAAACATCTTTGGAAGGAGAAGACCAATGTCTAACTCTATTAACCTTACAAGAAGGATTGATATGAGATTTGGGCGAAGCAAAACCCAACAAACTGCCAACTTTTAAATGTTTTAAAATGATGAGATCAAAGGGAACAAGGATTTTATCAAAAGAACACTTAGAAGAAAGAGTCTCTTTTACTGAGTTGAAAACCTTTTGCCACACATACTCTATGAGATTTTGGTGTCCTCAAAAAATCAGATGATTCCTCTCCAACCATATTTTCTAAAGAAAAAAATAGGACCAATAACCCAAGCCACCAGTAAAAAGGAGGTAAATCCATGTGAAACCGAAAGTCAAACGAAGAGGTTGCATGAAAAAAAGGGTGATTCAAACAATCCCAGGTCACTATATTCAAAGACGCATAGAAAAGGTACATTGAAAAAAATGTGAGAAACATATTCCTAATTAAGCCCACAAAGAACACGCTTAGAAGGACCTTAGAATCCTTGCTTCCTGATATTGTCTCAAGTAAGGCACTTATTTGAACAAAAGAGACAAACAAAAAAATTACACTTGAACCAACAAAATTTATTCCAAATCTTTTTCAACCAAGAGAAATCCTCCAAAACATTCTTTTCAACATCTAACTTATCCACTAGAAATAGGATAGAATCTAGATTAGCATCAAAGCTCCAAGCTAGAGTATCACACCAACTTTTGACAACCAATTAAAAGCTTCTCAACATAGACTCTTGCAATCCTGAATTTAAAGAATATAAATTTATTTGAAAAAGTTGGAATTGCAAAAGGCTAATCTCAAAATCTTTTTTAATTCAATAAGATATGCATTCATAATTTTTCTTTGTTATCACATCATGATGTGATACAAAAACAATCTCCTACCTGCAACTTCAAAACTCAACATGCAAATACACAACAAAGACTCTGTTCTTCCACATTGTGGGCATCATTAAAAGAAAATTACATTTTGTATCAACCAAATCTAACATCAAATTTGCAACCTCTCATTTACAAATGTGGCTTTCCAACAACCTCTTTCATTGTTTAATATTTCATTTACAAACAAAGACTCTTTTTTTAACACTCAAATTACAACAAATAATAATGTCTCATTCACTTCACTAATGTCATCACAAAACTTTGCAGTATTGGCCTCTCAAAGATCGCTCATCCACATTTCTTATTTCTTTTTCATTGCCTGAACTTTCACTTGCCTAGGCCCTAATCTGGCATCTTTCCTCCATGCAACTTCTCATACTATGCATACACCCCAACGCAATTTTTTCCCAATTCACTATTGCAGTTTAGCTTGCATTTCATTGAAACTTCAATGATCTTCCCATTTAATGGCTCGATCTGCATTTATATTGTCTCATTTCACCTCATAATGGAAAGGTAGCTTTTAAGAATACCAACGGTCTTAAAAAACACATTTTAATTAAGACAGAAAGGTTTTAACCCTTGCACATTCTTTGACTGGTGTTTTTGCTGTCATTGAATTCATTTCTCCTGCAATTCGATTGTATTCTCTCTTACACTCTGTCTTTCCAATAAAGACCACTTCTTTCACCGTTTTCTTTCCCTAATCCTGTCGTTTCAATTTGATAGATGATTATCAATCGATAGTGTCATTTAGCATGGGTATAAGGCATGATGCTCATACATCACATGAATAATAACACATTGTTCTTATTGCGTAAAAGGTATCTTTCAAAGGACTACATAGTTCTAACATGTGAGCCAAGATTACACAACATTTTCCACTTTTTTTTTTGACAATCAATCGAAAGGTACGATTAACACCACCAACTTCTGGCAATCAATTGAAAATTGAAAAGGACTGCATAGTATGTGAGCCAAGATTAAACAATATTTTCTATAAACTATTGACAATCAATCCAAAAGTACAAATAATAAGAACTATCAATTTTTTATGAATGATTGAAAGATACAACACCACCACTAATTTTCCAAGCAATGTCATTTATGTGAGAAAAATAACAAGTACAGAAAATTTGCAAAGAAGAACAATAGCACATAACACACAGATTTACGTGGAAAAACCTGGTAAAAATATACTTGTATATGGTGAAAATGGATAAAACAATAATAATGATATTGAAAGGCTAAATGAATTCAACCACAAAACCCTAGCCTAACAACAACAAAGATCTACCATAACATATGAAGATTACCTAAGACAATGCAAATCAAATGAAATCACAAAGATTATACCATCACATGTCTAATAGGGTTTGGATCTCCATTCTTCCTATCTCCATTGATCTTGCTTGATATATTTGCTCTGGGATTTTATGTGCACAAGAGCTCAACAAAGAACGGAATGTGGTTGCAAGTAGGATCGCATATG
The DNA here is from genome assembly GCF_030272615.1 of Cryptomeria japonica. Classification (NCBI taxonomy): domain Eukaryota; kingdom Viridiplantae; phylum Streptophyta; class Pinopsida; order Cupressales; family Cupressaceae; genus Cryptomeria; species Cryptomeria japonica. The sequence goes on along the minus strand of NC_081410.1, from coordinate 6,547,836 downwards.
CCAAATAGTCAAATTGATCAAGTAGTTAGCGGGGGGTTTGATAATGAAGGAAGCATCTCCTTATATAGAAGACACTATATGAAATGGAGGGATAAGATTGAGAGGTGTAAAAGGAGGTCGGCTATGATTAGAGGGTAGGTAAAAGAAATAATAAAATAATGAAAGGGGTAGGTAGTGTATGAATTAAGAGATGAATGACATGTGTCATGGGTAGAAAAGGTTAATGAATTAATTAAATAAATAAAGATTTATTTAATTAATAGAAGAAGTGAGATCAATTAAATAAATAAGATATTTATTTAATTTAGGAAAAAAATAATTTAAATAAATAAATGTATTTATTTAAATGAGAAATAAGGCTAGAAGAGGATAAATGAATTAATTAAATAAATAAAGATTTATTTAATTAATAGAAGAATTAAGCTTAGATAATTAAATAAATAAAATATTTATTTAATTAGACTGGACAATTTTGGGTGTCTACATTTTGCCCCTCTTTGAGACAATGTGGCTTGTCGCGTTGTTTCAAAGAAGATAAGATGAACTGATACAAAGTTGCCCCAAGATGGGAATGATATGCCCCCTCAAGAGATTGGATGAAAATGTGTGAAAAGACCACAGACAATCTCTCAATAAGAAATAATGGCTAGAAAGGATTGACCGGATCAAGTGACAGAGTCACAGGATAATGAAGACTGACTTGGGAAACAAGGGCTAGGGCAGTCTATAAGATAGACCATGAGGGAAATACATCCTCATTGTCATCTACACCTCCAAGAGATTAGAGTGTAGAGAGAGAAAAGAGCAGCAACAGTCAGCAGCGATGGCTTTGGTTCACAAATTCGACCGCGTTCGCCGATTCTAGAGGCCAGTAGAGGTAGGAGAGCCAGTAAGTACCACAAAACCTCCTTGTACTTTGATGTATTTATTGTTGTCATTAATGCATGCTAGGTAAGGTAATAAATGCACGTTTATGTCAGGAAAGCGCATTTGTGTCCAAAAATTTGAATTTGTGTCTTCTAGGTCAAATCGGCAGTTCTGTGATGAACATATGTTGTCGATTGGATAAGCTGCTAAGAGGATACACTCAAGCAAGTCCTCTAGGGAAAACTAGGATAGCAAATAGGGCTAGGATTGACAATTCTGTGATAGAACATACGTTGCCAATTAGGAAACTACTCAAGAGGATTCACTCAAGCATAGGCCCTAGGATAAGATAGATCGAGGCACTTTGTGGTGAACAGTGAGTACCAAGATATAGTACTTTGTAATGAATGGGGAGTACTAAAATATGAGCAGCACTTTGTGATGAACAGTGAGTGCAAATGTGAGCAGCACTTTGTGATGAACAGTGAGTGCAAATGTGAGCAGCACTTTGTGATGAACAGGGAGTGCTAAACACGTAGTACTTTGTGATGAACAGGGAGTACCAGTAGGATAGAAGCAACACTTTGTGATGAACAGTGAATGCCACTAGGACTGAGATGGTTGATTTACTTGACTGCAGGAGGATCTACCTATGCTAGAGTCACGAGAGAGGTTCCCTTCGACTCAGAGTTTGCGAGCAGAGATGACATTCGAGGATAGAGCAATAGTTGAGGTCATGGGTTTGCGATACATTATGTATGTGTTTGAATTCAGGTGAACATGGGATTGCTGACTTCATTAGCTGAGAGATGGCACTCAGAGACTTGTAGTTTTCATTTGCCAATGGGTGAGATGACAATCACCTTAGAGGATGTGTACAGGATTTTGAGGATACCAATCGATGGGGAGTTGATACCCAATGATCGAGATGGAGACAGGGATGCACTAAGACGACTGTTCCAAGATCTGGGACTGGAGATGAGGTCTGGACACGTGGCTTGGGACACGATGACATAGATAGGATTAGCGCTAGCGGCGATGCTGGTAGGAGTGATGAGTGGGTTCCTCTGTCTGGATAGGGCGACACGAGGGGTGGCTGCAGAGGACATAGGGTCCAAGAGAGATGATCTTGGGGCGGGTCCTTCTAGGGCTCAGACTCCGTCAAGGCCAGCCAGCTCTGAGGGAGGGAATTCATCATAGTCATAGAGGGATCCCTATGTATCAGTATTGTACCATTTTTGTATGATGATGTAGACAACTGCGGGTGATTGTAGCCATATGATTTTGACATCATTGTATCATGACACTTATGATTTTGATATATATATGAGATTCATCCTTGCGGTAGCTATATGCATGTGTACCTATGTGATGAGGTGTTTCATGATGTATGTTGCTATATGATGCTTATGATATGGATGCAAATATGTACATGATGCAATGCAATATTTTATTTTTTTTGTTCTTTTATGTTTTATATGTGTATGCATGATGCAAATGTGAATGTATGTAATGCAGATGAATATGATAATGCCAATGTAAATTGTGCTAACAGGTGTTGTGTGCAGGATGTGATGCAGTTGTGAGATCTATATGTATGTATGAAATGCTTATATGTGGTAATGCAGGTGCAACTACATGAAATGCAAATGTTTTTGGTGTGTCATTATACTCAGTCATGTGATAGCAGGCTACGCGGACTCAAGAAGACGATGGAAGTCAATCAAGAAAGGGGGATGGAAGATAGAAGATATGAAAGTGAAAGAGCTTCTTGTGCGTTATCATCATTAAGCTTTATTATGGCAAGTAGGTTATGACAATCGAGGCATATGTTCGATCCAGAAAGTCATTGTACCTGTTTGCATGGAGATAAGAAAGTTGCAAACAAGGAATGCCCCAATTCACACTAGACTCTCAGTGTCCTCATATCCATGGAAAAGTCATAGCATTACTAAAAGACAATCCACAGACAACAAATACAAATAGGTGACGATACCCCATCCTCGCCTTTCTAGTCAAAGACATCCAGGAGATAGAATCTCTAGTCAGAGACATCCTTAAAAAGCTAAAAGACATGTCACCAAAAGATAAAATCAAAAGAAAACCAAGACTCGACACCAACATCCATTGTAGTCCTCAAATTTAGTGTCTCTTGTCACTTGTATAAGTCTTATTTGATCGTGGTCACAATGTTCACTTTCACAAAAAGGATAGATAGCACGGAACCATAATGTTGTCTAAGTCTGTTCAAAGATTTGATTTTGTTGAAGCCCATTGTTGCTGCTGTGTCTCATCTGAAACTAACTGAATCCATGAAACTGATACTTTATTGTAGAGAAGATGAAACTTTATTGCGGATCTGTGATGCAAATGTTGCTTTATTGTGGATTGTGCGCGGATAGACTGAAGGAAGCTGGAAGAAACTGTACTCCTCGAAACATGTGATGTTCTCAGTTCCACACCCATCACTAGACGTAGGATTTGCCTTAGCCACAGATAGGATCTGATTTATTATGGATGGAAAGGGAGGTGAAAAGGGAGGTTTATTATGAATGGCTAACCAATCTTGGATAGATCAATAACAAGCCATGATGAGAATGGGTAAGTTTATTATGAATGAATAGGTTGTGAGTGTGTGCAAAGTGAAAGGATGAAAGTGAATCCTGAAGGAGGGAGGAGCAATGTCTCTACACATGGTGCTGGTGACCCAGTTTTCACCATGGTACTTGCTCAGGGCACCACCGAAGTGGTTTTCACCGTTGGACGAAATTATTTCTCTTTACTTTTTTCGATTTTTCAATGTTTTTTGTGTCACAAGGCGCCTGTTTGCCAGGTTTTTACCAAGTAACAATTTTTTTGTTTTATAATTTTTTTGTATTTTTGAATTTTTTTATTTTCTTGTATTTTTGAAATTGGGATACTCTGAAGAGCTATGTTTAAAACCTACAAAGGTGCATGTTGTTGATAGGATCCTCCAAAGGTTCACCCTCTGTAGTTGAGAGCTGATATGCCCCAGATCCATATGTTGTTGTAATGATGTAAGGACCAAGCCAATTTGGTTCGAACTTGCCCTTCTTCTCTCTATCTTGCTGATTTTTGGGGTTTTCTCTGAGAACTAAATCATCTACCTCAAATGTGCGAGGCTTGACCTTGTGATTGTAGCTGCAACTCATTCGTTGTTGGTAAGCCTTGAGATGATTAAAAGCAGTTTGTCTTCGTTCATCCAATAGTTAAAGTTCTTGTAAGCGAGAGACCCTATAGTCTTCATCACTGATAATGTTTTGCAAAGAGACTCGTAAAGAGGGTAGTTCGACCTCAATAGGCAAGATGGCTTCAGTGTCGTAGACAAGTGAATAGGGTGTAGCTCCTGTAGGTGTGCAGACACTTGTGCGGTATGCCCAAAGTGCGGGATTAAGTTGGATATGCCAATTACGACCAGCGTCGTCGACTGTCTTTTTTAGGATTTTAAGGATTGTCTTATTAGACACCTCAGCTTGACCGTTACCTTGGGGGTAATATGGCATGGAGAAACGATGGGAAATATGGAAGCGACACAAAGTTCATGAACATCCTGATTTTTGAAGGGACACCCGTTATCAGTGATAATGGAAACAGGAATACCGTATCGGCAAATGATATAGTTGAGGATGAACGTAGCAATCTGTTTTCCAGTGACTTGTGTAAGAGGCACGGCTTCAATCCATTTTGTGAAATACTCTGTGGCAGTGATAATGAATTTATGACCATTGGAAGGAGGGTGAATCTGGCCTATGAGATCGAGTCCCCACTGACAAAAGGGCCAAGGAGATGCAATTGGTTGAAGTTCTTGCGCTGGCGCATGGATGAGGTCTCCATGAATTTGACATTGCTTACATTTCTTGACAAACTGATATGAGTCTTTTTCCATATTGGGCCAGTAGTATCCAGTCCTGATGAGTTTCTTAGCTAAGGTAGGACTACTAGCATGTGGACCACATATCCCTTCATGTACCTCACGTAACGCAATCTGAGCTTCATCTCTTTCTAAACATCTAAGAAGAGTGTCATCTAGACCTCGCCGGTATAGGATATCAACTAAAATGACGTATCAAGAAGATTAGCGAATGAAAGTGCGACGTTGGTTATTGGATAGATCAGGAGGTAGGGTATTGTCACAAAGATATGTGAAAATGGAACCATATAACTGGGACTCAGGACCGACGACACATATCATCTCAATAGGAGTGATTTCATATGAAGGAACCAAAAGGTTATCCACCAAGAACTCATAGCGGGTCTCATTCGGAGGTAGATCAATCAGTGAAGCAATTGTAGCCATGGCATCTGCGGCCTGATTCTGCTCTCTTGGTATCTGCTCAAATTCTATCTTTGTGAAATGTTGTTTCAGGTTATCCACCATTTTTTTGTAAGGCATTAATTTTTCATCCTTTGTTTGGTAATCATCAGTTGCTTGACGGATTACAAGTTGAGAGTCCCCAAAAACACGAAGTTCCTGGATCTTCCACTGAACTGCAATTCATAATCCAGTTGTCAATACCTCATATTCCGCTATATTATTAGTGCAATGAAATGATAAGTGGTATGATTTTGGTATAGAATCCTCTTGAGGAGTTATAAAGAGGATGCCAGCTCCTACCCCATGCTGTGTGTATGAGTCGTCGAAGTACAGTTGCCATGGCTTTGCATGTGACATTGTTAAAATGGATTCATCTGGAAATTCTGAACTTAGAGGAACATCATCTATCATGGGAGCATTTGCTAATTGATCTGTGATGGCTTGTCCTTTTATTGCTTTTCTGTCCACATACTCGATGTCGAATTCACTCAGGATCATTACCCATTTGGTTAGTCGCCCAGTAAGTGTTGCTTTATTGAGAAGGTATTTCAATGGATCGATTCTTGCAACCAACTTAGTCTTATGAGTGAGCATGTAATGTCATAATTTCTGCGAAGCAAAGACCATGACGAGACATGCACGCTCAATTGGTGTGTAGTTTAGCTCATATCCCACCAATGTGCGACTGATATAGTATACTGCTTTTTCTTTGCCCTCAGCAATTTGTTGTGCTAAGAGTGCCCCCAGTGTTGTTGGAGTAGCTGATATGTATAGTAACAGAGGCTGATCTGGAATTGGTGGCATCAGAACTAGCGGATTTAGAAGATAATCTTTGAGTGTCTAGAAAGCCTGTTCACAGTTATCATCCCATTTGTATTTGATGTTTTTATGTAGCAAGTGTTGAAAAGGATTACACTTATCTACAAGTTGTGCTATGAACCTTCGTATGGACTAGAGTCTCCCTTGTAAAGACCGAAGTTGACTGATATTTCTTGGTGGTTGCATCTCCAGGAAGGCCTTGACTTTTGCTGGATCAGCTTTGATTCCTCTTTTTGATACAATGAATCCTAGGAGCTTCCCAGAGGTTACTCCAAAGACACATTTCTTGGGGTTTAATCTTACTTTGTATTTTTCCAACCGATCAAAGACGACTGAAAGTATGTCCAAATGTGTATTTCTGTCTATTGATTTTCCCAAGAGGTCGTCAACATAATCTTCCACAGTTACATGCATGAGATCGTGAAAGATAGTAGTCATGGCTCTTTGATATGTAGCGCCTGCATTTTTTAGCCCAAAGGGCATGACATTCCAATAGAAAGTTCCCCAAGGACAAGTGAATGATGTTTTGTGTTGATCCTCAGACGTGATCTTTATTTGATTATAACCAGAGAATCCATCCATCAACGATAACATTTCATGACCTACTATGAGATTTATAATCAAATCTATGTTTGGTAATGGGAAGTCGTCCTTAGGACAAGCTTTGTTGATGTCTCTGAAATCTGTATATATTATGATGCTGCGATCTGGTTTACTGACAGGCACTAAGTTGGAGATCCATTCAGGATAATCAATTGGGCGTATGAATCCGACATCCAATAATTTCTCAAGTTCTGCTTTGACTAGTAATGCCACTTGTGGATGCATCTTTCTTAATTTCTGTTTCACAGGTTTTGCCCCCGGTTTAACTGTCAAATGATGCATTACCAAATCCAGATCCAATCTAGGCATATCAGCGTATGACCATGCAAAGTTGATTTGTCATTCTTTGAAGAAACTTATGAATTTTGACCTTTCTGACTCCGTCAAGGATTGGGCTAGGAATGTGTTGTGTGGAACTTCTTCTGTACCAATGTTTGTTTTGATAGTCTCCTCTACCAACATGGATGACTTTTCCTCATATGATGCTGGGAGGATGTCGAGCCTTCCATCTTTGGGTGCCTTAGAGAGGTTTTCGCCCTCAGATACATCCTTTCTTTTTACTTTTTTGGGGTCAGACAGTGCCACAGTGTGGTTTTCGCCATAAGACCCTTGGTTTGTTCTTATTTTCACATTTTTGCAACTGGAAGGTTCGACACCCTCACCAAAATATGCCACGCTATTGAGTTCTATAGTGTATCCTGCTTTATGGTCCCCGGGGGGAAGATCATCTCATATGCCAAGATAGTCAATAAAAGCTTCATCATTTTGGAATGTGTCAAATTGTGCAGGTCCTTCATGATCCCAGTCAATGAGTTGGTGGTGAACAAGGGGAAGGCCTTTAATGTCTTCAAAGTTAGCGGGGCTAAGAGTGAAGATGCAGTTATATTCGGATATGTCAAGGTAATTATCAAGGTCATCGATGGCACTCTCCTCATTAGTCTCGATCACAAACGAATCCAAATTATCATCACTAGTAGCGCATTTTGGGATAGGTGTTCTCATCTTATGTGATTTCAACCTAGGACCTTTAGACAAGGACTGTGTGGAATCCTCATGGGTTGTTTCTTGACCAACTTTGAATCTTTTATAAAATTCCTCTTCTTCTATGGGTTCATCTGGCTCTCTGAATGTCTCGGTGAGCTCGTAGTCACTGGAGGATTTATCTGAACCCCATTCCCATTCATTGGAGTCTGTGGAATAGCGATCCTCTTGTTGAATTTTGGTAGCTTTGATTTGTAAGGCTTCTTCTGTCCTTTGAGTGTGGACCTTGGAAGTCAGGAAACCAAGTCCTTTCGAGCGTTCCTTTTTGAATGTCAATTCAGGTTGTAAAGGTTCAATGATGCCTTCCTTTCGTAACCCAAGAGGGCTTTTTCCATCATACCCAAATTTTTGTAGGATCTTGAAACCTTTGCCATATTTCTCACATGGTAGACTGATGTGATCTTGTGTATCATCTTCAAGGTCTTTGTAAAGCATTTTTTATAAGTCTTCCTCTTCCAATTCGCCCCATCTTTGAAAGGTAGTAAGGTCCCATTTGAGTACAATGATGGATACTTGCTTGTTAGGATGTGGTCTTCCATATTCTTTTGGTGAACTCATGACTTGTTGTAAGTACATGGTCTGATTTAAAGTGTATTCCCCCATGCCCTTGTCTTGAAATTTGCCTTTAAGCTCACCTTGTTTTGATGTCGAAGGTTTTAATGACTCAGGATCAATATATGCCGAAGAAGTAATAGCTTCGCGATTAATGGGAATGATGGTCTCAGTTTTTGATCTCAGGTTATTGCAGTATATGAACAGATTAGGATCACCGTTAACTATTACCTCCACTCCATTGTGAGGAAACTTAATTCATTGGTGATATGTAGATGGGACTGCCCTCATTTCATGAATCCAAGGATGCCCTAGCAATATGTTGTAAGTGAGATCTAGATCTAGGACTTGACAAACCACATCCTTCGTAACTGGCCCAACTTTGAGAGGTAAGTGACTATGCCCTTGGATGAACGCTCTTCATCATCATATGCCTTGATGGTGATTTTGTTTGTAGAATTCACAGCTTTATCAGAATATCCCAATTGTTTAATTGTGCTCAATGTACAAATGTTTAGACTAGCTCCTCCATCTATCAGGACTCGTTTTATTGGATGTTTGTGTATGAAGGCTTCAATGTGTAAAGGTGCATTATGTGGCTGACTTACAGAGGCGTCATCGGCTTCTGTGAATGTAAGGGAGTGTGGAATGGAAAGGTATCCCACCATGGCTTGAAATTGGTCCACATTCATATCAGTAGCAACAGAAGTGTCTCTCAAGATTTTGTCAAGAATGGATTTATGTGCGGGGGATATGCGCAAGAGCTCAAGGATGGAGATGAGCACGGGTGTCTTCCCTAACTATTCTACAAGGTTGTACTCAGGTTTGGTTGATGAAGAAGCGGTATTTTTAGTTGGAGCACCTTGCAAAGTGAATTTACCTCGATGGGTTGTGACATGACATTCAGAGGTAGGTTCAGAAGAAGATCCAACACCTTTTAGGACAATCTTGGGTCTCTGGGTAGAATTCTCAGGTGTTTTATCCTTGATGATAATAGTAGAGACATAGTTGTCCATCGAAATGTGATTGATAGTTGAATCATAGTTATAGGTTGCTCTAGTATAGTTGGTTTGGTCATCTGTGGCTTTAGCTTTTCCCTTGTCATGTTTTGGGAATGGTTCCTTAAACATCTCATGTTCTTGATTGGATGAGTGTCCTTCAATCTCAATGTCACCTCTATCAATAAGATCTTGTATGATGTTCTTTAGTCGATGGCAATTTCCTATCTTATGACCCTTGCTCTTATGAAATTCACAATATTCATCATCATTCCACCAATTTGGTTTAACCTTTGGTTCATATGGAGGAAAATCTGGAACTGTGATTACTTTGTTTGCCACTAGCTTCTTGAAAACTGACTCAAGTGGTTCTCCCAATGGAGTGTACTTCCTTCGTGATTTAGAAGTTGTTTGAGTATTCACCTGTTTTGATCCGAAAAAAATGAATTTGGGTCGCACTGTATTGGCATCAACAACACCATCATTGACTGTGTTCTTGTTTTTATTCCAAAATCTTGGCTTGTCTTTTCCTTTAAAGTCATCTTTGTTTTCCTTGAATATCTTAATGACTCCTTGTTCAATTAGGACCTTTTCTGTCGCTAAGCCTTTTTCAATGACGTCCTTGAAGGTGGACAAACAAGCTTTCCTTAGATCATAGCTAATGCCTTTGTTAACATTTTAGGTGAACATCTCTACCATTTATTTTTGTCAAATTTCACAAGAGCATCTGCTAGCTAGATTCCTCCATCTTTGTAAAAATGATGAAAAAGACTCTCCATCTTTTTGCTTGGTGTTGCACAAAGTAGTGACTGATATGTCTGTCTCTATGTTGTAGGAGAAATGTTGAATAAATGCCTCTACTAAGTCACCCCATGACTTAATACCAGGTGGAAGTTGGGAGAACCATTCCATTGCTTGATCACCTAGGCTTTGTGGGAATAATCTCATCAAATATGTCTCTTCTGAAGCTACCTCAATGCAAGCTGTGAAAAACTATCTTATGTGTGCCTTAGGATCCCCTTTTCCTCTATACTTATCAAACTTAGGCGTCACAAAGTGTGTAGGAAATGGAGGCATTGGAATGCTTTTGTCAAATGGATAGGGACATATGTCTCTCATTGTATATGTTGGCTTTGGTGTATTTATGTCCTCCATTTTCTTTTGTAAGTCTAAGATTTGTTGCTCCAAAGTGTTCTTAGGTGGAGATCGACTTCTTGGACCATACCCTATGTTTAAGGCACCAATTGGAGGAGGAGCATGTTGCATATATGGATGATATTGATCATACACATGTTCATATGGAGGAGGTCTATAGTGATGTTGCATATATGGACCACTTGGTATAAATTCATGTTGAGGAACGAAATATCTATTTTGTCCATGTATACCATACTCTATAGGCATGTCATGTTCTAATGTGTTGCCCCCAAATTTGACACAGGGTTTCCTTGTGTCCAAATTTTGAGCATGCCTTTGAATATCCAATTGCTTTAATGGTTGATCCTTAGCATTGATATGTGATTGAGCATATTTCTCTGCATAAGACTTCCATAATGGTCTGCGAAGGTGAGTATCATATGCTTGACCATGTGTATGTGGGACCTCTGGTTTTTGAAACAAAGATGATGGTGATTCAAGCACAAGATGTGGTCTTCTATTGCCTCCACTATTAGGCCTCCTTTGATCCATGTTGGAGTGAGGTTGTTGCAAAGGTCGATTTTCCATTATTTGAGACATGTCAAAATCATGAGGTATCTTGGCTCCACTTTGTGCCATCATTTGTAAGAAGTATTGTCTATCCCTCCTCATTATTTCCTCAACCAATCAATTGAAACGAGGATCCATAATGGATTCTTCCACATCTGCTGAATGTACTGAAAAGTTGTCCATATCATCATTGTGTGTATCATTGTTGTTTGTAGTGTCCATGTTCTCAACATTTGGAATGTTTCTATAGGCATCCATGTCAGGTAATGTAGTATGATCAGAATTGAAAAAGATATCATTGTCATACTCATAAGAACTCATGTTTGCGGACTCTTGAGCCTCTTTAGCTTCTCTCCTAGATTTTTGGAGACGGGTTTCAACCATGAACTAGGTATTGATTGAGATGTGTGAGACTAGATGAAAATGGAAAAAGTATGGAAGACCAAGGGTTGGATGGAATGTAAATGAATCTAAACTGTACTTGCAATGTCCAAAGTGTAAGACCAAGTATGTATGTAGTAGAGTAGGTGTGACTTCCAAAGAGAGGATAGTTTCTCTTGATGAAGTAAGTTGACCTTGACTCTAAGTAAGACCAAATGAGACCCAAAGGTGATAGACCTTGATGAGGGACCACTTAGCAAAATGTTGTTGTATGTAGTGTGTTGACAAAGTATGATGAGGACAAGCAAGTGACCTTTTGACTCAAGTTTAGACAAATGTAAATGTAATGTAAAGTGTAAAGCAATGATGGACTGTGTGAGACCCAAAGATAGGTTGAATGCTAGATGAAAACCTAGAGAAACAGCCTAGGAAGCTCAAGAATTTCGAAACTAACTATGTTTGTTTGCTGGACTATAAAAGTTTTTCAATTCTGAACACGGACGTGTCTGTATATTACAGAGACGCAATTTCCTGACACAGACGTGGTTCTGTTTAATGCAGATGCTCTATGAGATTTTTTTTGTAAATTTCAATGTTGATTCTGGAAACACAAATGCGTTTCTGCCCTTCACAGACGCGGTTATACAACACAGACGCTATTATGTCCAACATAGACACGTTTCTACAAAAATTTTGCAATTTTTTCCAATCTGTGAAGTCATTTTTGTTGTGACCAAATCTAACTGTTTGATTGTTTGTCGTGACAAGAGGACACGGTGTTGATGAAGACCCAATGTTTGCAAGTGTCTAGACTCAAAATGACTCCAAGAAAAGTGTGTTGTTTGATGTATAAATGTTTTGCATACACTTGAAGACACAAAAGACACAATGTTTTGCTGTTTGGTCTTGAATGTTTGATTGTTTAAAATAAGTCAAGCACAATTCTTATGGCTAACCAAGACAATAGTTGTTGATCCCACATGGGTTTTTACCCCCGAGGCTACGCTATTCAGAGCAGATACTTAGATGCTTGACCTCACTGGCTCCACCCTCAGCACTCACTTCTCGGGTCAGCCAAGCATCAGTCCCCATGAAAACTCCCCATGGCAAACTTTGTATCTCTACTAAGAATCATATGTGTGTGGGCCGCTACCAGAGGTCCAACCTTCTGCCTTAACAACTAGAAGGATTTGGGCTTCTAAAACAAAAAGGTGCTAGTAAGGGCATCCGCTCGTGTGGCCATACATGCGGCACTTTCAGCTATGTAAATACAGAAGACTCCCAGCCGGTAGGGGTTACGCCCTACAACTGATCAAATAAATTTGATCAAACAGGTTTATGGGGAGACATAGTGTCGGTATGAACTAATCAGCACACGTTATTTATAGTTTTCACCATGAATATAGTTATTTATAGTGGTTTGGAAGAAGATGGCTTTTCTTTTGCTACCACTTGGGTCGTTCTCTTCTCACTAGTAGTCCTAATGACCACACGGGAAGACAGGCCCTCTAAAGATTAAACAAAAAGAACCTATTGCTCAAGACACAAAAGACAATGATTCAATTTTAGTGCACCAATTGAAGTGTTTGCTAGTCTATTGAAAACAAAGCACACAAATAAAAATCCAAAAACCCTTGCCAAGGACCTGCAACAAAGATTTGTTAGTAGTTTGGATTGTTTGAAATAATCACCCCTTCCTGCAAGCACACAAGTTAGATAAATTTTAAATCCAAAAGACTTTGTGAAAATAAGGGCCTTCAACCAAATGATTTTGCTTTCAAGACAGGTTGCACCAGTTTCGTTAGCTAGATCTGAAATGTTAGCTCAAAATATACCAGATCTGAAACATTAAATGACCAAAAATTGAATTAATAAAACTCCAAAAATGAAATCAATGCACACAGACGTGGTTACCCCAGACACAGACGCTGCTCTCTGATGCAGATGCACTTCTGTGAGACACAGACGTGACTCCAAAACCCAAACGCGACTTTTGGACACAGACGCATCTAAAAACACTGCATACGTGACTGAGGAACACAAACGCAGTTTTCGGAATCTGCAAAATAAAATGTTGTCAAGGACATAGACGCGATTCCAGATGTCACAGACGCGGCAGAAAATCAAAAACACGATCCGAAAGTACGCAGGCATGAAAATACCAAAATGTCATCGAAAATGTCAGATCTGCAACTTCAAAATACAATATCTACAACAAAATGTTAAATGCAAAAGGGACAAGAGTCCCACTGGGCGTTCCATAATGTATATGGTGAAAATGGATAAAACAATAATAACGATATTGAAAGGCTAAATGAATTCAACCACAAAACCCTAACCTAACAACAACAAAGATCTACCATAACATATGAAGATTACCTAAGACAATGCAAATCAAATGAAATCACAAAGATTATACCATCACATGTCTAATAGGGTCTGGATCTCCATTCTTCCTATCTCCATTGATCTTGCTTGATATATTTGCTCTCAGATTTTATGTGCACAAGAGCTCAACAAAGAATGGAATGTGGTTGCAAGTAGGATCGCATATGCCAAGTAGTCAAATTGATCAAGTAGTTAGCGAGGGGTTTGATAATGAAGGAAGCATCTCCTTATATAGAAGACACTATATAAAATGGAGGGATAAGATTGAGAGGTGTAAAAGGAGGTCGGCTATGATTAAAGGGTAGGTAAAAGAAATAATAAAATAATGAAAGGGGTAGGTAGTGTATGAATTAAGAGATGAATGACATGTGTCATGGGTAGAAAAGGTTAATGAATTAATTAAATAAATAAAGATTTATTTAATTAATAGAAGAAATGAGATCAATTAAATAAATATTTATTTAATTTAGGAAAAGGATAATTTAAATAAATAAATGTATTTATTTAAATGAGAAATAAGGCTAGAAGAGGATAAATGAATTAATTAAATAAATAAAGATTTATTTAATTAATAGAAGAATTAAGCTTAGATAATTAAATAAATAATAGACTGGACAATTTTGGGTGTCTACAATACTAGTAAAAAACTACTGGCAAATTTTGTCTTTCGTATTGATTCTCAGGAATTACAGAACATGACTTTGAGCAACCTAAAACAAATTTTGTCTTTCGTATTGATTCTCACGAACTACAACATCAAAACATGACTTCAAGCAGCCTAAAACAACTGAGTTGCACAGTCCTACTTGAAGACAACTTACTAAATATAGTAAGTATGACTGCACAACTTCATGTAAAACTCATGCAAAATTACTATTTATAGAAAGTTTATTAGTGGGTACTCCATGATGATGCAACCACTGCTGGCTAAGAGGCCAATTTGAACTTCACATTCCAATAACTTACTAATCCATTGTATTTGTAAGATAGATCTGTTATTCATGTATTTTAGTTTAATGTATTCTTTCCTTCAATTACACGTGAAGTAGCTGTTATTCCTTATATTCTGCTCTGATCCAATAAAAAAACCCACTAACTTTTAACAATGAATTTAAAGCTTCATGTTATTCCAAATTATTGAACCAGATTCTATGACTCAACTTTAGAAGAAAATAACTGAACCAATTTGTTTTCCAATAATATGACTCCCATCGCTTGTTAGTGAGAAGTACGGATTGAGAGATTTCACACGACTCTTTGTAAAAGTGAAATATCTGCTATTTACCATAAAATTACTCTTTTCTCTTCTATCAGATGTGCTCTTTCTTCCATTCTTGATTCTCTTTTTCTGAGTACTCTAAAATAAAATCCATCGTTCACAAAACTTTTTATTTAAACAATCGGTGTGTTTTAATACTGACCTTTTATAATGGACCTAGATGCTATGGAGTCAATTATAGAAGTGTTTAAGCCGCTAGCAATGTTATCAAGCTTGGTTTATTTTACTTGTTTAATGGTATTTTATGCATGTGTTGCAATAGTGGGGAAACCAGGGAGGATTTGGATGTTGCTCTTTGATATTTTGTCCTCGATGACAAGAAAATAAAAAGGAAGGAATCGTGTTGCTTGAGTATCATATTTTGAGGCAAGTACATTGATATAAGCATGTGGTTATATTCTATTATAAAAGTCTTTCTCACGAGCCAGGCTGGTGACACGGATACATTGAATAAAGCTGACTTGGCATTTAAATGAATGGTATCTTTGGTTAATATTGTGATTAATACTTTTACGGACTAGCAGCATATTCTTGGAATATTTTATGTGACCAACATAAATTAAAAGTCTTTGGAGCATATCTTTGTTTCATTTGTTTGAACAAGTTTATTGTTCGGTTGAAGTCCGTCTCTAACCCTAGACGGCATGAGAGATGCAGCCGCTGTAGCAAAGAAGCTCGAGTTAGTTTGTTTTGTTGGGAAGGATGATGCAAGGGTGGACTAAACAATGAGGTCAATGTATTTCTGGTTAGTTTCTGTTTCAGTTATCAATGAGGTTGCGTATTACAAGTAATATTCTTGTTCAACTGCACATAAAGATTCTGGTATTTCAAATCTGGGGTTTCGGCCATGAAAAATGGAAATAATGAAAAAGGATTTAGTTTTGTTTTTGGTTTTCAGATTTGGGAAATTCAAGCATTTTTACATTATTTATTTCATGTTTGAAAAGATCAATACAGAGTCAATGATATTATCTTTCAATTTTTTTTTCCGTTGCAAAGTTAAGCGGTTATTTTTTTTCAGTTTGCATTTTCCAGCAAGGGTTTGGTAACCCTATACGAGGGTTATTCTTGAAGACGTTTTTGGGTGAGAACAGTTTAAAAAGGAACATGTTGAAATACATTGTCAGCAATGTGAAAAGGGGAAAACAAAGAGTTTATGAAAAAGAAAATAGAGTGCTTTGTGTATAACAAAATATTATCAGACATTTTTGATAGTCGAGGGTTCTAGATTATTACTCTGTTTTGTTGTAGAGTACATGTGGCTATAGTGGTTGAAATTATTTTGTTGTTCAGAGATTGAGTTTTCTCTCTAATAGAGTTTAATTTCTTTAAAAGAATGTTATCATTCTCTATTTGCTATACAAGGACATGAAGAATATTGTTGCAAAATCATTTAGAGAGAATCATTTGCACAGATTGATAAATTATACTCGCTCCAATCATTGATGGTTTTGTGACTGCAGAACTAAGTGCAATCATAAAATTACCAGTGACTGTAGCTTGAGTTGGAATGTTTATATTGGATAAGACAGAGGGGTTGGTGCTCCTTGAGGCTTTATGGCTTCTAAATTTTGTGTATTGAGTTGGTGCTCTTTGAAATAATATAAGGAATCTTACCGAGTGGTTTTTCTACCCCAGGAGGGTTTTCCACTCATGAAAATTATGGTGTTATGTGCCCTGTCTTGTCTCAGTTTGTCTTACTGGTTTATGCTCTGATACTACATGTCTTTTGCTCCTTTTATTTCATACTCAGCTTTGTTTGAATTTATGTGATGCAATCTTTGCAATACTCGTTTAGTTGTTCTATGTTTTTGTAAAAGAATCAAAAACATTTTGTTTTCTGAAAAGCATGAATCAAGTTTTTCATTTGGTCTTATTTTGAATGATTTGTCTTACTTGCTTCGTTAACAGTGTTATTTTAAGATGTTAAGTCTCATTTGTTCAGATTTACAACTTACATTATCACTGTCATTCATCTGTGCTTATTGTTAAACAAAATTGTAAAGTTGTGAAGAAGTTCTTGTTAAAATTGTTACACTCTGATTCACCCCCCCCCCCCCCCCTCTCAGAGTGTCCCCACTTCCAACAAGTGGTATCAGAGCATTGGGTCCCTCATATAGGTCTATCCTAGGGATTGTTCCTGGTCATTTGGAAGTTTTTTTATGGCTCATTCTCAAGAAGGTGCATCTCTATCAAGAGCTCCTCTTTTTGATGGCACAGATTATGTGTTTTGGAAGATCAGGATGGAAACATACTTGATCTCTATTGATGTAAATGTGTGGAACATTGTTACTACAAAATATGTTGTTCCTACTTCTATTCCTTCAGATCCTGATGCTAAAACTCAATATGAGTTAAATGCTAGAGCTAAGCATGCTCTGTTATGTGGTCTCACCAAGGATGTGTTTGTTAAAGTTATGCATTGTGCATCTGCTAATGAAATATGGAGTAAGCTAGAAACCATTTATCAAGGTGATGCAAAGGTCAAAGAATCTAAAATTCTCACACTCAAGAATCAGTTTGAGTCATTGAGAATGAAAGAAGATGAGACTATTGCAAATTATTTTCTTAGAATTGATGAAGTTGTGAATTCAAGAAGGGGTCTTGGTGAAAATGTTGATGAAAAAGATGTTGTCAGAAAAGTTATTAGAACATAACTACCTAAATTTGAAACTAAGGTGTCCACTTTAGAAGAAAAGAAAAGTTTTTCTACTATGTCTCTTGATAGCCTCCAAAGCATACTTACAGCTTATGAAATGAGGATTGGTAGTAATTCTTCTAATTCTAAAGAAACTGCTTTTAAAGTAGAAAAGACAGAGGAACCAGATAGTGAGTCTGAACTTTCAGATGCTATAGAAGCTCTACTAGTTAGAAAGTTAAAAAATATATATAAGGGAAAACTACCCTTCAAATGCTTTAATTGCGGCAAAGCTGGACACTTTGCTGCTCAATGTCCCCTGAGTGATCAAAACAATGAAGAAGAAAAATCAGAAAAAGTTTTCAGAAAGAAAAAATGGAACTCTAAAAAGAAATTCAATCCGTTTCAGAAAAAGAAGAGTCTTTTTATAAAAGAAGATTCTGAAAATGATTCAGATGACTCACCTTGTGAAGGTGATGAAACTTTGTTTATGGCTGAAATAGAAACTTCCTCAAAGAAAGGTATAATGAACATATCAGAAGATAAATCTGATGACTTAGATCAAGGTGAAATTGATCTTGAAGGAAAGTTGCTTTGTGCTCTTAAGGAAATCAAAAAACTAAAGAAGCTTGTAGTTTCTCATGAAAGTGAAAATCAAATTTTGCAAATTGAATTAAAAGATTCAAAGCAAACAGTAGAAGATCTAAAAGTTTTACTTGTTGATAGTGAATTGAAAGTTAACACTTTGGAACAACAAACTAATTCTTTGCATAAGTAGATTGAGTAGTATGAAAGTACCTTGCATTTAAATGAAATATTAAACAAACAAAAACAATGCAAGAATATGACAGGTGTAGGTTTTGAGAGTGCTAAATCATCAAAACAAATTACTAAACCTACAAATGGAAACCAATTTCGGGCTTACAATAGAATGACACCTTTTAGGTTTGGATTCTTTCATGGTTACTATTTTTACTGCAACAAGTTTGGCCATAAGGTTAACACTTGTAGATTTTTACAACATAGAACTTCTATGTTTGGACACAATCAAACCTATGGCTTTCCAAACACTGTGAATTGCATTAAGTGTAACACCTTTGGACATACTTCTTCTCAATGCAAATCAAAGGCAAATATTCATAAGGTGTGGAAACCAAAGTTTGTCCCTAGTACTGAACAGTCTATGATAGTGCAATCTGCATTCTTTTCAAGTAAGAAGTCACTGTGGGTGTTGGACAGTAGCTGTTCACACCATATGACAGGAGACAAAAATAGGTTTATTCATTTTGAAGACTTTAATGGAGGTTTTGTAAGATTTGGTGATAATTCAGGAGCCTTCGTCAGAGGTAAGGGTACATTATTATTGAATGATGATACTTCAATTCATGATGTGTATTTTGTTGAAGGATTGAAACACAACCTCCTAAGTGTTAGTCAGATTTGTGATAGTGGTTATAATGTGTCCTTTACTTCTCATGGTTGTACTATAAAAACTAAGTCTGGTAAAATTGTAGCTGCTGGTTTGAGAACAATTGGCAATGTTTACAACCTGCTTGACTCCACAAACTATGAAATCAACGAAGGCATGTGTCTTATGGGTCAAGTTGAGGAAAATTGGTTGTGGCACAAACGCTTGGGACATGTGAACTTTGATAATCTGGTTCGAATCAGCAAGAATCAGAATGTTAGAGGCTTACCCATCTTGAGTAAACCAGAAAACTCTGTGTGCAAAGAGTGTCTTAAAGGTAAACAAACAAAAACAACTTTTAAATCTAAAGAACACTCTTCTATTAGACCATTACAACTTGTTCACACAGATTTATGTGGTCCAACCAGGACACAATCCATCAATGGTGAAAAATACTTCATGCTTTTTGTGGATGATTATACAAGAATGATATGGGTTACTTTTCTCAAACATAAATCTGAAGCATTTGACAGGTTTAAAATTTTCAGGAAAATGGTTGAACGTGAAACTGATTTAAAGCTCAAATGTTTAAGATCAAACAAAGGTGGTGAGTTTACATCACAAGAGTTTATAGATTATTGTGAGAAACATGGCATTAAAAGACAATATGCTGCTACCCGAACACCTCAACAGAATGGGGTGGTTGAAAGAAAAAATAGAACAGTCAAAGAGATGGCTCGCACAATGCTGAATGAAGCAAATCTGCCAGACAAATATTGGAAAGAAGCTGTTCACACAGCAGTTTACATTTTGAATCGTGTGCAAATCAGGGTAAAATCCACCTTTACTCCTTATGAACTCTGGTATGGTAAAGCTGCATCAATTAAATACTTCAAAAATTTTGGTTGCAAATGTTATATAAAAAGAGATGAAGAAAATCTAGGTAGTTTTGATGCTAAGACTGATGAGGGTATCTTTCTTGGATACTCTACTCATAGCAAAGCTTATAGATGTTTCAATAATAGATTGAACAAGATTGTTGAAACTGTTAATGTAAGATTCGATGAGCAATTTCTTCTAAGTGATGGTATGCAGGATGTTGAAGAGGATATTTCAATAAGACTGGAACAAGTTCCTAAATCTGCTGAAGCAGAAATTACAAATGAAAAGAGTCCTCCACCAAGTCCTAAAACTAAAATTCCTTTACATACACCCTCTAGAATCATTACTAAAAGACATCCTCGAAGTCAGATTATTGGTGAAATGGATGCTGGAATCTTGACTAGGAGAAGAGCAAAAACTGGTGAACAAGCTCAAATGGCTGAGCATTACTATCTGGTAACTGATTTTGAACCTAAGTCTATTTCTGAAGCTCTTGTTGATGATTGTTGGTTGCATGCTATGCAAGATGAAATCAGTCAAATAGAAAAGAATAAAACCTGGGAACTTGTGCCTAGACCAGATGATAAAAATGTTATAGGGGGTAAATGGATTTTTAGGAATAAACTTGATGAATCTGGTAAAGTTGTTAGGAATAAAGCACGCTTTGTGTGTAAAGGCTATGCACAGCAAGAAGGTGTAGATTTTGGTGAAACATTTGCACCTGTTGCTAGGCTAGAGTCAATACGAATATTTCTGGCATACTCATGTTATAAAAACTTTAAAGTGTATCAAATGGATGTTAAAACAGCATTCCTTAATGGTTATCTTGATGAAGAGGTATATATGGAACAACTAGAAGGGTTTGTCTCTACAGATAAACCTGATTATGTATACAAGTTGAAAAAGGCTCTTTATGGCCTTAAACAAGCTCCAAGAGCTTGGTACTCCAGGTTAGATGGTCATCTTACAACAAACGGATATACTAGAGGTGGCGTTGACAGTAACCTGTATGTCAAAGTTGAAGGTAATGATACTTTAGTTGTTGAAGTATATGTGGATGATATTATATTTGGCTGTCATAATGATGCCATATCCAAAAAGTTTTCAAAACTCATGGAATCTGAATTTGAAATGTCCATGTTGGGTGAATTAACCTTCTTTCTTGGTCTTCAAGTAATGCAGCTTGAACAAGGCATTTTTCTCTCACAAACCAAATATGCAAAAGAGATGCTTAAAAAGTTCAATATGACAGATTGCAAACCTGTTAGTACTCCAATGGAGACTGGTTGTAAATTGACCAAGTCAGATGACTCACCTGAGGTAAATCAATCTGAGTATAGATCAATGGTTGGCAGCCTACTTTATTTGACTGCATCTAGGCCTGATTTGATTCATGCAGTTTGTTTGGTTTCACGTTTTCAGTCTACCCCCAAACAATCTCATTTGATTGCTATAAAAAGGATTTTCAAGTATATTCAAGGTACTTTAGACTTTGGCTTGTGGTATTCACGAAATAATGATTTTACTCTTGTTGGTTTTACGGATGCTGACTGGGCTGGCTGTATAGATGATAGAAAAAGCACCAGTGGTGCAGCTTTCTTCTTAGGAGATCACCTTGTTGCCTAGCATAGCAAAAAGCAAGAATGTGTCACTTTATCAACTGCAGAATCTGAATATATTGCAGCAACAACTTGTTGTACGCAATTAATCTGGATGCCTCATGAACTTGCTGATATGGGTATTATAGTTGACAAGCCCATCTCCATCTTCTGTGATAATACTAGTGCCATCAGTCTTTCAAAGAATCCTGTGATGCACTCTCGCACTAAACTTGTTGCTATTAAATTACTGTTTCTACGAGAACAAGTGTTGGCTAATGAATTTCAAGTTTTATATGTACCTTCCCAGGCACAAGTAGCGGATATTTTTACAAAAGCTTTGTCTAAAGAAGTCTTTGAACGGTTAAGGGATAGATTGGGAGTGCTTTCTCAATCTGCTCTTTTCTTCACCTAATGCATGATTTGAGGGGGAGTTTTGCTCTGTTGATTTCCCTTTTTTGTCCTTGTGATTAAAAAAAAAAAAAAAAGGGGGGGAGAAAGTGGCATTATTACAGTGGCAGGTGGCATTTCATCATTTTATTTTGGTATTACAGTGGCAAGTGGCATTTCATATTACAGTGGCAAGTGGCATTTTCATATTACAGTGGCAAGTGGCATTTTCATATTACAGTGGCAAGTGGCATTTCATTTTGGTATTACATAAGTGGCATTGCATTTTGGTATTACAGTGGCAAGTGGCATTTTATTTTTGGTATTATAGTTTGGTATTCATTGGCTGGTATTACAGTTTGGTATTCTTGTTTGATACAGATCAGATTGGGAGTTCATTACTTCCTCAACAACATTCTGATAGTATTCATTCTTTTTACAGAATTGCATATTACAGGTTCAGAAGATTTTGTATTTCTTACAGGTTTGCATATGGCAAGTTTCAGTGATGATTGTATATGTTGTATTTATTGACAGTGGCATTCTTTACATTGTTTTGGTCCCTTTAGTTGACAGCATATTTCATGGCAATGATGGCTTGGTTGTTTTTTTTTCTCTTTTTAATTTTTTTGCCATCAAGGACAAAGGGGGAGTTTGTTGCTCTTTGATATTTTGTCCTCGATGACAAGAAAATAAAAAGGAAGGAATCGTGTTGCCTGAGTATCATATTTTGAGGCAAGTTCATTGATATAAGCATGTGGTTATATTCTATTATAAAAGTCTTTCTCACGGGCCAGGCTAGTGACACGGATACATTGAATAAAGCTGACTTGGCATTTAAATGAATGGTATCTTTGGTTAATATTGTGATTAATACTTTTACGGACTAGCAGCATATTCTTGGAATATTTTATGTGACCAACATAAATTAAAAGTCTTTGGAGCATCTCTTTGTTTCATTTGTTTGAACAAGTTTATTGTTCGGTTGAAGTCCGTCTCTAACCCTAGACGCCATGAGAGATGCAGCCGCTGTAGCAAAGGAGCTCGAATTAGTTTGTTTTGTTGGGAAGGATGATGCAAGGGTGGACTAAACAATGAGCTCAATGTATTTCTGGTTAGTTTCTATTTCAGTTATCAATGAGGTTGCGTATTACAGGTAATATTCTTGTTCAACTGCACATAAAGATTCTGGTATTTCGAATCTGGGGTTTCAGCCATGAAAAATGGAAATAATGAAAAAGGATTTAGTTTTGTTTTTGGTTTTCAGATTTGGGAAATTCAAGCATTTTTACATTATTTATTTCATGTTTGAAAAGATCAATACAGAGTCAATGATATTATCTTTCAGTTTTTTTTCCGTTGCACAGTTAAGCGGTTATTTTTTTTCAGTTTGCATTTTCCAGTAAGGGTTTGGTAACCCTATATGAGGGTTATTCTTGAAGACGTTTTCGGGTGAGAACAGTTTAAAAAGGAACATGTTGAAATACATTGTCAGCAGTGTGAAAAGGGGAAAACAAAGAGTTTTTGGAAAAGAAAACAGAGTGCTCTGTCTATAAAAAAATATTATCAGACATTTTTGATAGTCGAGGGTTCTAGATTATTACTCTATTTTGTTGCGGAGTACATGTGGCTATGGTGGTTGAAATTATTTTGTTGTTCAGAGATTGAGTTTTCTCTCTGATAGAGTTTAATTTCTTTAAAAGAATGTTATCATTCTCTATCTGCTATACAAGGACATGAAGAATATTGTTGCAAAATCATTTAGAGAGAATCATTTGCACAGATTGATAAATTATACTCGCTCCAATCATTGATGGTATTGTGACTGCAGAACTAAGTGCAATCATAAAATTACCAGTGACTGTAGCTTGAGTTGGAATGTTTATATTGGATAAGACAGAGGGGTTGGTGCTCCTTGAGGCTTTATGGCTTCTAAATTTTGTGTACTGAGTTGGTGCTCTTTGAAATAATATAAGGAATCTTACCGAGTGGTTTTTCTACCCCAGGAGGGTTTTCCACTCATGAAAATTATGGTGTTATGTGCCCTGTCTTGTCTCAGTTTGTCTTACTGGTTTATGCTCTGATACTACATGTCTTTTGCTCCTTTTATTTCATACTCAGCTTTGTTTGAATTTATGTGATGCAATCTTTGCAATACTCGTTTAGCTGTTCTATGTTTTTGTAAAAGAATCAAAAACATTTTGTTTTCTGAAAAGCATGAATCAAGTTTTTCATTTGGTCTTATTTTGAATGATTTGTTTTACTTGCTTCGTTAACAGTGTTATTTTAAGATGTTAAGTCTCATTTGTTCAGATTTACAACTTACATTATCACTGTCATTCATCTATGCTTATTGTTAAACAAAATTGTCAAGTTGTGAAGAAATTCTTGTTAAAATTGTTACACTCTGATTCACCCCCCCCTCTCAGAGTGTCCCCACTTCCAACATTGGATTCCCACAAAATCTCTGGTTATCAGTGCTTTGACCGTCCAGATCCTTTCTTATCTGGAAATTAATATAACTGGTGGAGGGCCACATGGTTCGTTTGTGGGTGAATCAGCAAGAGTTGTAACATGTGTGTTGGTTGGGTATTTCTTGCCAGGGATGGCTCGTGCTGGAGCTGCAACTGACTGGCGCACACTTGCAGCCTTGGTGCTTGGTTTATTTACCTCAGAGTTTTACTATTTGAACTATGTCTCTCACATAAAGATTTCTGATTACAAATTTCATATTTACCGATTACTAACCAATGGAGTTATAATGGTGTCAACTATATTGATGGTTTTATTTTCAATCTGTGCAATTTTAGCGGGTAAAACCATTCGTGGTATGCTTGCACAGAGGATTTGCGTAATTCAATGGGATAAGAGGGAGAAAAATGGGCAGGGCTCATGGGCATAATTTGAAGGTGAGATACTGGAATCATGGTTTTTGGCTCGTGTTTGTCACCCTCAATATGTCATTGCGAGGTCGGTGTTGAGCTCAGCTGTAGGACTGCTGGTCACAAGTTGCATCCTTTTCTTGGCCATTCTGCAAATTTATGTCTCTATGAGAAAGCATGTTTCAATCGTCAACTATAATACACTCTCAGTGATGGCATGGGCGCTTGAGTGGGCCTTCATTCTAATAGGAGAGACCGTCATCTTCTGCAGATGGTTCACATCGGTAGTCTGGTCTCCGAGGTTATTTGTTAAAAAAGTGAAGCTGAGACGAACAAGAGCTTTTGTGGAGGATTTTTGGACGAGAAGTGTCTCGGAGTTGATTGAAATGTATAATTTACAAAAATGGTGTCTGCAGGAGCAATCAAAATATGGGAGTTTAAAAGGGCTGGCGCTTCGCCTGGCTACAACAATGAAGATACATTACTTGTTCTATTTGCTTTGGCCTCTGCAGGTCTCTCTCGTCTGCTTTAACAAAGGCTGTTTCTTTATCTCTGAGCTGTTGTTCAGCTTCAAGTTTTTGTTGGGAAGTGACAAAGTCTCGTTCCAGTCCCACGGGGAATTTGAAGAATACAGGGAAGTATTAGAGAAAGTGTGTATGCCTGGAGAAAATCCAGAAAGACTGTGGGTAGCCAATGAGAAATCTATGAAGCAAGCGAAGAATCACTTTAATGAGAACAAAGCAAAAGGATACAACTGTGACAAGCTCTTCGAATTCATTATGCCTCATTTGGAATCCGATGATGATTCAAGATTTGTAAATCAGCTCGAAAGGTTGCCACATCTTGCTAAGTATTTCCCTGCTCTGGATGAAAATTGCATGAGGATTACAGCACTTTCGTTGTTGAATGTAATCGTCAATCTCTTACCTTTGCACACGGATGTGGATCCACTGACAAATGCTATTGAAGTTTACCGACAATCTTTTGACCTCATGTCTTTTGTTGATAACTCTGATCCTCAACATCCCACTACAATTGATATGCTTAAGTTTATCGACATTGAAGCTGATAGAGTAGGTGTGGCTGTCTGCTATGAATTTCAAAGGTTGCTAAAGCTATACAAGGAAACGCTTAATTTAAAGAAATTCCCAGACTTGTAGCTCCTGAGGTGGCTCACTATAAGGCTTTTGAAATTATAAACGAGCTACTGAAAGAAACTGAGGAGCAACTCAACGCGCAGAAGCTGGAAATTATAAGCAAAGAAGAGCAAAGTGGAGGGGAGGAGCAAAATTTCGAGGAACAATATTGTGATTCAAGGGATTGGAGTGCGATAGAAGGCAGTTACAGCAGATATAGAGTGTGTAAACTGATTCTCAGCCGTGAATTTAACAGTACAAATGAGTTGATGGAATACTTGTATGGGTTCTTAGCAGATGTAATTGCCTATTGCCTGTTAAAATTACCTAATATGCTGGTAAAGAGATGCAGAGAGTGGGCGGTAAAGTTTGAAGAGGAGAAGATTTGGGATGCCATGTACATAGCAGGACAAGTTATGGGAGTGATGCACCAAAAGTGTAATGTGGAACCCACATGGAACTCTCTAGAGCCATGTTGGAACGGCTAAGCCCAACCACCATAATAATTTCTTCTCTGTTCATCCTCCACCAAAGCAGACTGATACAAACTGCTTGTCCTTCCCTGCTCCTCTCTCCTTTTTCAAACTTATATCACAATTATTATTCTGCAGTCGCCGATACTCTACAGTGGAGATTTTTGTTTCTGAAACAATTATCATGAGTTTTGAGGGACTAGAACAGTGCTGCGGTTTTATTTTTTCAATAGTAGCAGCTCTCTTTTAAGTAGAAAAAATATATACTATGTTTTTCTGTGTAAGAGCAGCAGTTTATTTTGTTTGTATGTAGTTCTATTGTGAAAAGGAAAGAGACGAAGCTCTATGTTGATCGATTGAATCTTTAATCTATGTTTTGAGTTAATTTTGTATTTTCTGTTCTTCATGTTATTTTACTTCATCTGGTATCAGACAAATTGTAAAATCCAAAATTTTTCCTAAGAATTACTCATAAGAATTTAATAAAGGAAAAGGTTCTACTTGAAAATTGACAGGCAGATGATTGTCGACAATGTCGAGGATTTATATTGAACAGATTGTGTGTTGGGTATGTGAAGTCTAATGATCACATGATCATTCAACTTCCCCAGACTATTCATTTCATACCTTAATATGAATGTATCTGCTGTTTTATGTTGATTATTATATTTTTTCTCTTTTTGTTTTGAATCAACAGTGTATTGTCTATAGACAATAATTCTGACTATATCCCTTTGGAACACAAGCATCCTGACTACCATATGCCAGAAATGTTTACTCCTGTCCTTGAAGCACAATTGTATCTCCATCGTAGACCTTATTTGATCTCCAATGTTCATTACTTTGGCACCAGTGCATGCTGTGCTGCTAATCTTTTCTTGCCCGCTACAATTGATTCTTTATCAATACTGTGAACAACTTGCAAATCTGCAGCCATGCAGGTCTTATGATAACCTATCATCTTAAGAATTTCTGAATTCAAACCACTAAATCCTACCTGTGATCTTATGATGTGCAAAATCTATATGAGGAGGACCTGAGACATTTCCATTAGTGAATCGTTACCATAGTACAAATATCTTTGAATCGTTACTGTGAAAAATCGAGGATCACCAAACGCCTCTGGCATTATAGGAGGCTTAGTCTTGGAGGACACTTCCAAGCATTTATCATCCTAAGCCCTGAGAAACAAGTGCAGGGAAGCTCTATTCATTGTCATCTAGTCTACCTTCTTGTTTGATATGGCTTTTGCATATTGAGCCTTTCCTTGTAGCCTTCCAATCTTTTAAATTTAGAGTAATAAGTAAGCTCTCTAGACTAGAAGGCTCAGCAAATAATGTAACTAATTTTGGAAACTCAAGTTCTCACGCTAGATAGCATCCATGTCTTCTAACACGGTTGCCCTTGTCCTTGGATTAGAGCGGAGCTGACTCAAACTCTAAAACTCAATGCCTATGGATGTAGCCCATTCTTTTAAAACATTAGGCTCCCTCGAAACAACTGCCACAAACTTGAGTTTAAGCTATCGCCATACATAAAACACTCACAAGAAGGATTATTATAATGTCCCATATAACCAGATAAATTGTCATATTTCTCAAACTATGCAATCAAAACAAACTCTCAAAAGTCTATTACTTCAAGAGTTATTGGCGATGCCCTTGAAACCATAATATGGATGCGGCCCCCAAATTTTGCCTCAATTTTATCAAAAACTAACTTGTCCCAAATATCCGATGGAACTTTCCTTTCATAATTGCTAATTTCTTAGCATTGTATGCAACATTGAAAAGTCGTCCTTTTCTAGATCAATACATCCTTACAGAGCTCAAAATTCTTAAATAAATTTATTGTAAATTCGAGGTACACTAGTAAAAGCTGTAGGTCTAAAGTTTACTAAATCATTAATTAGTATCAGATGGTGGTGTTTCGATGTCTTCCATTTCTATGTTATCTATATTACTTACTCTTGTTGGGCTATAAAGAAGGTTAAATAAGCTGTGAGCACCGTTTTGTGTGCTTGGAATATCTTCCCATTAGCATTAAAGCTAGCAGTGGTGTCCTCCCAACTTTCCTCAAGTAAGGTTGCTCTTCAGTTGCCTGCTTAACTTATCAAATACAGGGCTGGGCTTAACAAGCACGTTTCAAAGTATTCATTCACTCTTTAGGTTGTTCATGTGGCATCCATTCCATCTCGTTACAGTTGCAGTCAGCTGCCAACTGTTCAATTTCCGCCTATAGGTAATTCAAACCAAATTCAAAAACTCATAAGATGAGGATTAACAGTAAGAGCGTAAGTACTCTTAAAACTGAGAACCACTTGTGGTAATGAATGTAGCTTACATGATTATCACACATAACTGGCTTCTGCTACTTCCAGAGGTGTACAGGCAATAGGTACGCCTCTATTTGAAAACTTTTCCATCAGTATATAGTTGTTAAGGCAACCAAAAACAGTCAATTATTAAAGTTGTCACTCTGCAAGCCCATGTGAATTTTCCCCTAGCAATTGGCCAGAACAAAATATCACAGATTAGAATCACAAACGTTATAAAAGAACTGCTACAAGAAGTTCATGAGCATGACAAGTGTGGACAGTAGTGGCAGCTATAAAAATCAGCATGACAACATGTTTAACCCAACGTTCGATAGCTATGAAAAGCCCGAGGCCACATGTTGTACCCACATGTATCATGTGATGTCGAATCCACTTTAGGGGAAGTTTCACATCATCTGTGCATTAAGAGTCTTGCCTCTTAGCACTCCTACCCATCAGGCATGGACTCCATGCTTAACTGTCGTCTCCAGAAGCATCTTATATCTCAACTGCGAAATCCAAACATCCAATGAGCTGCACTTAACATGGTTTCTTCTGTTTAGAGATAACAAAACTGTACCTCCAAGCATTCTGTAGACTAGTCTGCCCGAATAAACTCAATTTCAAACTCAGCTTGGGTTTTAGTGGCATATGACACTCGAGTCCCACCTATAATTCAAACAAAATTCAAAACCGTTCTCCCGCAGCGGAAGTTTGGTGGATACTGCTAAAGAGTTTGATTACATAGAAGAAAGAGGAGCCCTTCCTGGAATATTGCTATTGTAGCAAACGGGAGCCATGTAGAAATTCGCTGGTAGATTTGTATGCAAAATGTGGAAGCATAGAGAAGGGACGTGAACTGTTTGACAAAATGCCTGAAAGAAATGTCTCATGCAATGCCATGATTCCAGGATATATGCAAAAATGGATTTTTTTGAAAAGGCTTGAGGAACTTTCAAGCAAATGGAATTGGTAGTTGTAAAGCCAGACTCTACAACCTTTGCCAGCAAGCTCCATGAGTGTGCAAAAATGGGAGCGTTGGAACAGGGTATGGAGGAGTTTTGTCAGATGCTGTATTTGCAACTACCCTGGTAGACATGTATGCAAAATGTGGAAGCATGGACAAGAGCAGTAACTGTTTGACAAAATACCTCCAAAAAATATGGTTTCCTATGGTTTCCCATGATTGCAGGGTATGCGCAAAATGGATTTGTGACTTTGTTCTTCTCTCAAACTATGTTACGAGAAACGAGAAACGAGAAACGAGAAACGAGAAACGAGAAACGAGAAACGAAACCGCAATGGCAACATGACGAGAAACGGAATTTTAAAAGGTTGCGTATAAGAAGCGGATTGTATATATATATATTTATAAAATAAAACAAAATTAATTTTAAAAATAAAAACTATAATACACATATCTCTAATTAAAAATTTAAGCATTGTTAAAAAAATATTTAATTTCATTCTTTCATTTTAAAATAATTTATATAAAACACTTTTCACAATGAATATAATAAAACCAAACCACCAAGACAAAAATAAATGCGTCATAGTTAACTGGTCGTACAAAAATTATAAATTAATGTAAACTTCAGTATTGGTAGTTATAAACTCCAGCTTGCATTTATAACTTAATGTTAACTCCACCTCCAAGTTACCTAAACTTTTGTTTAAATTTTAACGGCAATCTGGAAAAACGAAAATCACCAAATCACCGCTTGGAAACGGCCGTCAGCAACGGGAAACCGGTTTCGACGGGACCCGTTTCGGCCGTCGAAACGCGAAACGGATGTCTCCCGTCGCATTTCTGGTAACTAGGCTCTCAAACACCTATGCAGAAGTGAGCAGATAATGCGAGCGAAGGGTAAGGAGATAGATTAAAGACACGGAATTAAAAATATCCTCACCATTAAATGTTACATTCTTCTTGTGTAGGAGACAAATCACACTATGCAAATTTGTAGAAATTGACTTGGGAGTGAAGGCAATAAGGTATTTTTCATATGCAAGACATACTCTTGGAAAAAATGAGTAAAAAAATTATTATAATGAAAAGTTGGCAATTGCTTTTGGTTTTCTAAATATGATTTCAAGAATAACTATTAGAGTTAAGAATTTTTGTTTTAGTATGTGTTGATTGTCATACGCAATGAAATTTATCTTCAACATTGTTGCAATTCCTAATTCTAATTATTAGTTTACTTGATTTTATAAAGAGAAAATGAACTCGCTTGCACACATATTTTTCTATAGATAACTCCAGGGTCTTCTTAATTCACGAGGATTAATTTCTTGTATGAAGTTATTCTGAAAAGCTTTAATTATGATACACCTTGATAAACATGTTCGTAAGTTCATTTAATTATCTTAGAATGTTTAGGAACATTGTCCTTTAAAGCTTCCATTTTTTATGCCTTGTAGCACCATCTCTATTTTTTAATAAAATTTGGGAACCCCTCCATTGGTGTTTGTCCTTTTGAGCCTTTACCTTGCATATCATTCTTATTGTAAGAACTCTAGTGTGCTTCTAATTCTTTTTTAGCTTGATTTTGTTGCCTATAATGTCCTTCATTGATATTTGATGAAAAAATTACTTGTGTCCCTATAGTTGCTATATGATATCTATGTCTTGCTTCATTAAGGTGATGTTGGGGTTTGTATAAGCAAGTGCAAATTTATATAAGCCTAGTGCTTTCTTTCTTAATAGAGCCATTTTTTGACCACCATCTATTACCAATCTAAGAATTCCTTCAATGGACCCCATTATTAAAAAATGTTACTGTTGTAGTGTTTTGCCTTTTGTTATACTTGTCATGTACCTAATTATCTCAAACTATACAAAATTATAAGTGTTGGGGTTGATTGTGCCTATCTCAAACCTTTGGTAGGTCTATAGGTTTCCTCTTGCCAATATCCTTTCACTTCATTCCTTGAAACCCAAATTTCAAATTTTGTTTGAGACCCTTGAATATATAGATTTTGTAAACTTCTTAAATTATCTACTACTTTATCATTGCTTTCCCCATGCTTCCACTCCCAACTCCATCTTTACCTTTGGCCCTAGGATTTCAGGTCTCTATATAATCATGTATTACTTAAGCTATAAGAATAATACATGAACCTCAATTATTCCCCGCTTACTCTTTTCCATTCTTCCTTTCCTTTAGCTCTCAATATTCACCATTGTCAATTCCTAATTTGAGGGTTCACTTTTTCTTTAAGTCTCAAATATTGGGCTTTTAGTATCTTCCCTATTCATTTCCCCAATCCCACTTTCCACCTCTCTTCCTCCTTATGAAAACCATATTTATAGGTTTAATCATACCAAGATACCCAAAAGGTATAAGGTACATCGTAAAAGGAATCTTCTGATCTTGAATGTCTTCCACCCTATTTCCCTTGCTCTTTCTTGTTCTAGTATTAGGCACACGAAATAATGATCCCTAAACTATTTCTCTTAAGTCATAGACTTTTGAATTTGTATATTTTTCTTTACCATAAAGTGCATGAAACTCTATATCCCTAATCTTCGATCCATTTCCTTCATCCTTTTTGTCCATACTATTTAGTAGTATCAAATTTGCCCTCACCTTGAACACACTTCTTTTTCTTTTCATCAATATTAGGCATCCCTTTGTTGATCCTTGTTTATCTTTGCATTTTCCTTGCAAACTTCTAAGATTATTTATAAGTCAGCATGTGGTAAGTCTACACTCTAGTTCCCAACAACTCAATGCAACTTAGACTTCTAGAGTTTCTACCAACTAATTAAAATGCACCATAGATAATCATTTAATGATCAAGCCAATGTCATATCCTAATAGTGACATTTCTCTATGTGTCATCTAGTCATTTTCTTGGACCAATGACAACATGGCACATATCTTACATGTACCTAATATCACCTAAAGCAAGTGGGAAAGTGTATTTTGATGTGATTAAATTTAACCTCCCTATCCAAGCAATGATTTCCCTATGAATGCCTTTCTAAAAATTAGAAGAGTGACTAATCAAAAGGCCTCTATATCCAAGCAACCTTTGTCAATATCCAAGAAAACTCTACCCCTTTTCACACCCCCACAACACAAATAGTTCAAACTTAGCCTTAGATAGATAGGGAATCTACCCTAAATTTGTAGAGATTGTCTTGTAGAGACTACCCTCATTAAAAACCTAGATTTCTATTGCTAAGATTTTCTATGTCCTTACTCCTATGTTGTCTCTTGTAAAAGGATTTTATATTGATCCATGATGTCCCTATGAATACCACTCTAAGAATTTTAAAGGATAGTTGGATCCATTCAAGTATTCTAGTCTTTTATCTTTGAATACCACAATTTTTATAATATCTACGGAAATCATTAGAGCGAAATTCACCATCATTTTCAGTCTCAAACATTTAATTTAATTCTAGTCTAGAACTCAACCATTGCTTTAATTTTTTAAAATCCGATATTTTTTTATATTTACTCCTAAGAAAATAAGCCTGCGCCCTTATGCTATAACATGTACTAATGAAAAATAATATGCAATGCTCATAAAAATCAAATTCAATATTATAATTATTCAAACCATCAATAAAATTTTATATTCTTCAAGGACTTAAGATCTTTATCCCTAATGTGGCCAAGACTTTAGTGCCATAAAATATTCTTGTTGAACTTTTATGTTATCATGGATGTCAAAGTGTATGTCAAAGGTATTGATATTAATGTTAAGAAATCAAGGAGGTTGTAGTAATTTTAATTACTTATGTCATGCCATAAAATAGAATTTGAGTACAATGAAGGACATAGCTCGGTAGTGTTGGATAGCTTTCTTGCAACAAGCTAATGTTATCATTGTGAACCCGTTATAGTTGTTTTCTAAGGTTCATAAGGGTCTACAGTATGTTTTTTGAGGTATAATTCTCAAAGACATTATGTGCACCTAGTTGCACTACCATGATGTTTGGTATCACATTCTACTGCAGTGATGTTGTATAGATTGCAAATTGGAAGATAAGCAAGGCCTCACATGAAGACTAATCTATTCAAGTTTTAGACATGGAGCTCAAGAACAAGGAAATATTTAGTTGCTAGAGTCTTCACAGTGCTAGTTTATTGTTTGTGTTGATGTTTCTGATGGATGTACCAAAGTCTAGTAATATGCATTAGTTGGAGGAAGTGTGTGAAGATAGTTTGGGACTAGTTGAGTTCATGTTGGTTAATGTATAGTGTGTTCCCACTCCTAGTCTACAATGTGTTAGCTTTAGGACCAAGTTGTCTATACATTTGGTTTTTAAGGAATGTTCTCGTGGGCAACTTATGGATATTGTAACTATGTTCTAGGTTGTTATGTGCAAATGTAATTGAATCATTAGAATACACATATTGTTGATCTAGATTCATTCTGATGGGTCATTTTTTTGGATGATATTTAGTAGAAAAAATTATCCAAGTTGTCTCCTCAATTTAGAGGAATATAAATGTGATAATACATGCAATCTGAAATGAAAATTCCATACACATTATGAGAGTATTTTGTAGAATATTATATCGTAGAGTTGTTGAAGTTTAAGCTTTGAAGGTTTGCATGACACATCTTTCATATATTTTGTTTGGAATTAAGATCATGTCTCGTAATTTGATTTGGTGCCCTTGATTCTTTGGATTAGGGGATTGGTGTCTCCTATATGTTGGTGCTTGTAAATTTGATTAGGGATTAATGTCTGCATCCTGGGTTGTAATTCCCATGGGTTGGTGGCTACAAAAAATTACAAGTTCCTTAATTTATTTTGTGAGGTTGGATTTGGGTAGTAGTTCAAAGCAACTATTCTCGCTGTGGTTTTTTCCTTCTAGGTTTACACATAAATTTGGTGTTCTCATGTGTTGATGTGTGATTATGTTTATCATTTGAATTGTTGCTTTAATTCTAAAGAAAGATATGGTAATGATCTTTAATGTTATATTGGATTTGAAGTTGAAATTTCTATATATTGATTCATCCCCCCTCTCTTGGTATGTGTGTGTGCTTAACAAGTCTTTGCAAGTACTTTTAAACTATATAATGAACTCCCTTGGGTAGCCAAAAATCCTAGCAATTTTGAAAAGGAAACCAACTCTTTATCTAATGAAATAGCCATAGAGTTACTTTTCACAAACAAAAGTATTATTTCTCTCAATAACATATGCATTGAGTTGAAAAAAAAAGTTTCAATTCTACTATCTCTAGCAATCACCATAGCACCTCTCACCATTTTAACTTAGGTCTCATAAAATTGAACATACAAAACCACATTTAATAGTTTGCATATAAATAATAGATTATGTGGTAATCCTGGGAACAAAAGATACCATCACATCTTCTAACTCTAATCACCCATATACACCTTACCACATTTATATTTTTTATACTTACAAAAAAAAGAATTGTTAATGTGAAAATATGCACCTAAATCAACCAACCATGCATTCTTACACGAGTGGCCAAGGCTTGATGTAATTCCTACCTTGTCATAATTCATTATAATTAATCTATTTATCACTCGTGTTGAAAGTAAGCTTCCTTATTTTTAACCCTTATATTTGTTATAGAACTCATTATAACATCCTAAAAAATAGACCTTCCATAATATATCATTAAATGAGCAATTTTTGAAGACAATTAATAACTCATTTTTCAAGACATTGATATGTGACAAAATACCGTCTCAAAATCTCACACTCCATTTCGATGGAGCACAAATATTAAATAATATATATACCAAATAATTACATTGAAGACGTATTACACTCACATAATGGATGCAAAGGCATCTATGAAAAAAAACTAGAAGCGTTTACTTTGACGTGTTTGTAACACTTAAATGCGTGAAAAGCAAAACAAATATTTTATTTATTTTCTCCTCTAAACTACCACTCACTCTAAGTTTAAGTGATCAATCAATTCTATCTATCTCTATCATGCAATCAAATTACTATCCCAATCAAATATTATTATAATTTATATAATGATATGATAATATAATACTAGTAATGTAGTCTTAATATATCATTTTGCTTTGGTCAAGAGTTTAATAGAAATGCAATAATAATATAATATTAATTAGAATATCATAATATAATGATAATTTAACTCATGTTGCAATGCGTCTACCGAGTTTAACTGGTGACAGGGCTATCAAGCAGTTTTTGCCACCTCCAGTGGACTAGTCTCGCCCTCAGCTTGCCTTAAGTACCCCAAATACGGGTTGTTGGGCACTGGGCTGAGATGTGGGAATACCACTGGGTTAATATATATATATATATATATATATATATATATATATATATATATATATATATATATATATATATATATATATATATATATATATATATATATATATATATATATATATATATATATATATATATATATATATATATATATATATATATATATATATATATATATATATATATATAAACTGAAATAATAAACAAATATGACATCTTTCGACATACTTTATCTATATTCCTATAAATACAACTAGCATACCTATATTTTTAAAAATCTAAGTAAACTACGCTAAGAGATATCAAATTTAAAAATATGTAGCATTCATAAATAATAGTAAAGAGTTTATTGTAATAAAATTGATGTGAAATGGTTCAATAAATCACTTAGACTACTTGAAGGAAAATTCAAAATATAAATATCTAACATTTGATTTACAATGTTTTGCTTATATAATATTAGGTTTTATATAAGTTATATTTATTGAAACCTAACCATGATCATATATCTAATTCTTAGTCTAACCCTAACCTTAACCCTTATCTAATATTAAATCTAACCCCAACTAAATCTAGACACTAACCCTATTTAAACAATAATGTAACATTGATCCTAATGCCAATTCATCTCTAATGCTAATCCTATCTTTAATTCTAAATCTAAATCTAACCTTAAAACCTAATGTAACATTAAATCTAACCCTCATTGACCCCTAATGCTAAACCTATTTAAACCATAATCTAACATAACCCTAACCATATGTAATTAATCTCTAACCTTAACCCTATTTAAACCCTAACCATATATTAACCCCACCTCAAATATTTTTCTACCCCTAATTGAGCCCTAGCCTAACTCTTATTGAACTCTAATTTAACATTAACCCTAACCTTACTAACCTAATATTAACCCTAATAATATTCTAACCATAATTATAATTAAACCTTAATCCTAACCTTGTTTTAACCCTAACCCTAACTTGAAGATTTCTCTTAAAACCCTAATTGAACCCTAACCCTAATTAAAGATATTATTTCTAATTCTAATTCTAACCTTAACAGTTATTGAACTATAACATCAACTCTTTTTGAACCCTAACCCTAACTAAATCCCAACTTAATTGAATCATAGCCCTAACTCTAACACTAATTAAATCCCAACTTTAACACTTTTGAAGCCACAACTCAAGTTGAACACTAACCTTAAGTAATCTTAGCCTTATCCCTTTGAAACCTCACCCTAATTTAACAATAATCCAAATCATATCTCTAATTCTTATTCTAACCCTAACTTTACATTCAATCTAATCCTAATTTAACCATAATGCTAACATTGTTTAAACCCCTAGCTTGACATTAATCCTAACCCCTACTTAACCCTAACTCTAATTTTAGCTATAGCCCAAATTAAACCCCAACCATATTCCTAATTCAAACCTTATCATAAATAAATAAAATTCCTCTTATTGAATCCTAATCCAACATTAACCTTAATCCTACTTGAATCCTAACCTTAACCTTACCCCTAATATAATATTCACCATAATCCTATTGAAACTTTATTCGTAATATAACCCTAGAACCCTAATCCTAACCCTAACTCAAATATTTCTTCTATAATCCTAATTGATACCTAATTCTATTTAACCCTAGCGTAACCTAACCTTAACCCTAACACTAACCCTAATTGTAATGACAATCCTTATTCTATTTTTAATCTTAATTAAACCTAAACTTAACTCTAGTGCAACCTTAATTCTAATTGTAACCTTGATACCAAAGTTTATTCTATAACTTTAACACTAACCCTAACCCTAACTTAATGATGTAAGGCAGTAATTATAGCAAGTTTAACAAATGTATTGCTAACCATAACGCTAATTGAACCCTAACGTTAACCTTAACACTAAATGAACAACCACACGAACCCCAAGTCTGACCTTGACCCTGACCCTTGAAGCTTTCTCCTAGAATCTTAATCCCAACCCTAACCCTAACTAAACCTCAACCCCAACCACAACCTTGTCGTTCACCTCAAGATTTGTCCTAGAACCCTAACGCTAACTCAACACTAACCATAACCTTTATCAAAACCCCTAATTAAACCCTATCTCTAACTTAAACCCCAACCCTAACCCTAATGTAACTCAAACTCTAATCCTAACCCAACACATGCAAGACTATAAAATAATGAGGGTTTGAGTTAGTATTGGGATTGGGGACATAACATTATGCTTAAGGCCACAACTCTAATTTTTTTTATCCTAACCTTAACACTAACCCTAATTCTAATTTAAACTCTATATGCATTCTAATTCTAATAGGTTAAATTTGACCCTAATATTATTAATCCTAATACTAACAACGTAACCTTAATTAAAATCCAACCTTGATCTTAACTCTAACCCTAATTAACCTTAATTTATTTTGTTTTAAACAAAAAGCATTTTCATTTATATTAATTTAATTAGTAACATATAAATTATTTTTAATTTGTCTAAATTTTCAATTAAAAATTATATATTATATTTAAAATATATTACGTATACATTTAACTTAATTTTTTGAATTTAATGTTTTTAATTTTGAAACATCAGAGTTGTTATTGATTTTTCTCAATATAAAGAAAGAAAATGTGATT
Organism: Cryptomeria japonica; assembly: GCF_030272615.1. Lineage (NCBI taxonomy): Eukaryota > Viridiplantae > Streptophyta > Pinopsida > Cupressales > Cupressaceae > Cryptomeria > Cryptomeria japonica. The sequence continues at coordinate 6,509,238 of NC_081410.1, read as the reverse complement.
TAAAATACTATATTATTTCTGAAATATCTATGTATGAGTGGAACATTCAATTTTTGAATTTAGAAACATGATATTTTTATTTTTAAAAGTCAGAACGATATAAATATTTTTTTATTTGTCTAAATTGGAAATTAAAATTTATATATTATATTTCAAATATTTATGTATGCATTTAACTCGATTTTTTGAATTTAGAAACATTATGTTTTTATATTTATAATTTTGAAACATCAAAGTTGTTATTGATTTTTCTAAATTGGAAGTTATGAGTTTTTTGTTTATCAAGGCAATGGTGCAAACTTGTAGTGTATGGAGACTAAATATCAAGTATTGGGTATGTGTAGGATCATGGTGTGCCAAAACAGGCCCTTAAGTGGCAATAAAATTTCAAAAAATTAGAGTTATGCAACTTGACATGAAAAATTGAATAAGTTATGAACATTATTTTTAAAATATGTAAGAAGAGAATCTATATAAAAATGAATTTAGTTTCTAAGCTACTAGTTGTTTTTTGAAAAAAAAAACCTATTTGATGAAAATTTCAAATTTCAATGCAATGGTACTAAAATTTCAGGAAAAAGATAAGAAGTAGATGTATGTCTGACCACCCTAATCGCAATAAAATCATAATTTTTTTATAAGATTTATAATATAAGTATTTGACTCATGTATGGATGTGACACATATCTTTTTATAATTTTTTATAAAGTAAATAATTATTTATGAATTTTTTACTACAACTTTTTAGAAATTCAAAAACTCCTATGTCTGACCACCTTAACTTGGTCAAAACCTTATGAAATCATTTTTTTTTAATTTTTCCCTATAGTAGACGAAGCATAGGATGTGACGCATCTTTCAGATTCAAAAAATGTTATAAGGTTTGAAAGTTATGAGTGTTTTTCAATCAGTCTATCAATCAGGACTTTTGTCAGAATTCAATTAGAAAATAAATAATTATTATTTATTAAAGTCCAAATAAGACAAGTCTTATATTGTTGGAAATAAGATAACGTCCTTAAAAAACCCTTTTTGTTTTATCAATTTTGGTTATAAAAAAAGTCATCAACCACTAGTGTAAAGTCTGGAAAATCAAGGAATACTGAAAAACACATTTTTTCAATTGACTTTCCAGGCTTGTCACTTCCAAGCCAAATCCCAAAGCAAACCTGAACGAAAAGATGGAGGGAAAAATTTATGTTTTAAAATCGAATATCCGTTTTTTGAAAAAATAAAAAAATATATTTTAGTAAATTGGGCATAACTTTTGTGTTTTATATCAAAAATTTGATTTTTTACAGGAGTTGGAAAGGTAATTAAGAGCTCTATGATATGGAATAGGTATATTTTCAATTATTTGTTTTAAAAAATAATTATAATTCATTTAAATTCATCCTTCATTTTTAAAACATAAAAAACTCATGACTTTTTTCATATGATTTCCCTATTGCATGATTTTTTGTAAAAATCATCTCAAAATAAACTAAATAAGTAATTAATAATAGAAAATTTATGAATTTTATTGAGTTTGATAAATTTTGATAAACCATGTTATCTATGTTTGTTCATTTCTCCACCTCTCTCTCCTAAACCTATCACTCCACCTGTTTATTTCTTCCTCCCTCTCTTTTGTCCATATTTATACATCTCTCTCTAGACCTATATCTCTAACTATCATTGAATACCTCATTCATTCTCTCAAACTCTACAAGGTGCTTATATTTCTACCTCTTCGTAATTTCCTCTTCTATGTCACTCTCTCTTCCCTAAGATCTAGACTAGTCTCTTTGCATTTCCTTCTCATCTCTAGCAACAAAATTCAGAGGGGACAAGGAGAGGCGTAGGGAAGTATCAAAAAAAGGAGAGGATGAGAGAGGTGAGAAGGAGAGATTAATTGGGGGGAAGAGAGAGAGAGAGAGAGAGAGAGAGAGAGAGAGAGAGAGAGGTAATTAGGTGGAAGGTGAAGAGAGAGAGGGAGGGGGTGATTGGGGTGAAGAGAGAATGAGAGGGAGAGTTTGAGATTATTAGGGGGTAGGAGGAGAGGGGGACAGGGGAAAGTATCAACAAAGAGAGAAGAGAGATGGGGACAGAGGTGAAGAGAGACATAGAGAGTAATTAGGGGGTGGGGAGAGGGGGAGAGGGAAGTATCTATAAACCCATAGGAGGAGAGAGGTGATCGAGGGTAATTGAGGGAAAGAAATAGTGTGAGAGAGAGTTGGGTGTAATTATCGGATAAGAAGAGAGGGAGAAGAGTAAGTATCAACAAAAGGAGAGAGGGAGAGATGTGGAGAGAGGTGAAGAGGGTGATAGAGAGAGGACAATTAGGGGGAGCAAAGGGGAAGAGGGAAGTATTAACAACGAGATGGAAAAGAGAGAGGGTAATTGGGGGGCTCTCTCCCTATCTCTCCCCCCTCTTTCTTTGTTGATACTCCCTCCCTCTCTCTCTCTCCCCCCTCCCCTTCCCCTAATTACCTTCTCTCTAGACCTCTCTCTTTGAACCTCTCTCTGCATCTCTCCCTCTCTCCCTTTGTTGATACTTTCCCATCCCCCCTCTCCTCCCAACCCCTAATTACCCCCAACTCTCTCTAATTCTCTCTTCCCCAAATGCCATCTCTCTGTCATACCTATCATCACCTCTAACTTTACCATATGACCCCTTAGGTGTCGTTAGGGGTCATATTGTGTCCTAATGAGTCATATGGTGTCCTATGAACCCTTAGGACACCATATGATGTTGTTAGGGGTCATATGGTCTGCTAATGAGTCATATGGTGTCTTGAAGGGTTATATGGTGTCCTATGACGTCTTAGGACACCATATGACTCCTTAAAACACTATATGGTGTTGTTATGGGTCGTATGGTGTCCTAAGGGGTCATATGGTATCCTATGACCCCTTTGGACACCATATGGTGTCGTTAGGGTTCGTATAGTGTGCTAAGGGGTCATAAGATATCATATGACCACTGAGGACACCATATGACCCCTAAGGTGTCATTAGGGGTCATATTGTGTCCTAAGGGGTCATATGGTGTCCTATGACCCCTTAGGACACCACATGGTGTCATCATGGATCGTATGGTGTCCTAAGGGGTCATATGGTGTCATATGACCCCTTAGGATACCATATGACCCCTTAGGACAACATATGATCCCTTAGGTGTCGTTTGAGGTCATATTGTGTCCTAACGGGTCATATGGTGTCATATGGCCCCTTAGGACACCATATGGTGTCGTTAAGGGTTGTATGGTGTGTTAAGGGTCATATTGTGTCTTAAGGGGTCATAGGATGTCATATGACCACTTAGGACAACATATGACCCATTAGGTGTCATTAGGGATTATATTGTGTCCTAAGGGTTCATATAGTGTAATATGACCCCTTAGGTGTTGTTAGGGGTCATATTGTGTCCTAACGGGTCATATGGTATCTTATAACACCTTAAGATACCATATGACATCTTATAACCCCTTAGGATACCATATGGCATCGTTAGGGGTTATATGGTTTGCTAAGGGGTCATATTGTATCTTAAAGAGTCATAGGACATCATATGACTCACTAGGACACCATATGACCCCTCAGATGTCGTTAGGGATCATATTGTGTCCTAAAGGGTCACATGGTGTCTCATGAACCTTTAAGACACCATATGACACCTTAGGACACCATATGATGTTGCTATGGGTCTTATGGTGTCCTATGGGCTCATATGGTGTTCTATGAGCCTTTAGAGCACCATATGGTGTCGTTAGGGGTCTTATGGTGTGTTAAGGGTCATATGGTATCCTATGACCCGTTAGGACACCATATGATCCCTTAGGACACCATATGGTGTCGTTGGGGGTTGTATGGTGTGTTAAGGGGTCATATTGTGTCCTAAGGGGTCACATGACATCGTATGACCCCTTAGACACCGTATGATCCATTAGGTTTTGTTAGGGGTCATACTATGTCCTAAGAGGTCATATGGTGTCCCATGACCCTTTAGGACACCATACGACCCCTTAGGACATCATATGGTTTCGTTATGGGCCTTATGGTGTCCTAAGGGGTCATATGGTGTTCTATGACCCCTTAGACACCATATGACCCCTTAGGATGCTATATAGCATTGTTAGGGGTCATATTGTGTCATAAGGAGTCGTATGGTGTCCTATGACCCCTTAAGACACTATATAATTTTGTTGGGGGTCATATTCTATTCTAAGGGGTCATATGGTGTCTTATGATCCCTTAGGACACCATATGGTATCGTTATGGTTCATATGGTGTCCTAAGGGGTCATATGGTATTCTATGACCCGTTAGGATACCATATGGTGTTGTTATGGATCATATGGTCTCCTAAGGGGTCATATGGTGTCCTATGACCCCTTAGGACACCATATGGCCCCTTAGGACACCATTTTGTGTTGTTATGTGTCCTATGGTGTCCTAAGGGTTCATATGGTATTCTATGACCCCTTAGGACACCATATGGTGTCGTTAGGGGTTGTATGGTGTGCTAAGGAGTCATATGGTGTCCTATGACCCCTTAGGAAATTATATGAGCCCTTAGGTGTCGATGGGGTTTATTTTGTGTTCTAAGGGGTTGTATTGTGTCCTAAGGGGTCATATGGTGTCCTATGACCCCTTAGGACACTATATGATGTTGTTAGGGGTCATATTATGTCCCAAGGGGTCGTATGGTGTATTATTATCCCTTAGAACACCACATGGTGTCCTTATGGGTCGTATGGTGTTCTAAGGGGTCATACGGTGTTATATGACCCCTTAGGACATCACATTATGTTTTTATGGGTTCTATAGTCTCTTAAGGGATCATACGGTGTCATATGACCCCTCGGGACACCATATTGTGTCATTATGCATTGTATGGTGTCCTAAAGGGTCATATGGTGTTTTATGACCCCTTAGGACACCATATGGTGTCATTAGGGGTCGTATGGTGTGCTAAGGGGTCATACGGTGTCTTGTGACCCCTTAGAACACCATATGACCCCTTAGGTATCGTTAGGCATCATTTTGTGTTGTTAGGGGTCATATGGTGTCCTATGACCCCTTAGGTGTTGTTAGGGGTCATATTATGTCCTAACGGGTCATAAGGTGTCCTACGACCCCTTAGGACATCATATGGTGTTGTTAGGGGTTGTATGGTGTACTAAGGGGTCATATTGTGTCCTAAAGGTTCCTAGGACATCATATAACCCCTTAGGACACCATATGACCCCTTAGGTATCGTTAGGGGTCATATTGTGTCCTAAGGGGTCATATGGTGTCTCCTGACACCATATGACCCCTTAGGACACCATATATTGTCGTTATGGGTCTTCTTATGTTCTAAGGGATCACATGGTGTTATATGACACCTTAGGATACCATATGACCCCTTAGGACACCATGTGGTGTCGTATAGAGTCGTATGGTGTCATAAGGGGTTGTATGGTGTATAACCCCTTAGGACATAATATGACCCCTAACGATGTCATATGGTGTCCTAAGGGGTCATATGGTGTCTTATGACCACTCAGGACACTATATGACATCGTTAGGGGTCATATTATGTCCTAAGGGGTTATATTGTGTCTTATGACCCTTTAGGACACCACATGGTGTCATTATGGGTCGTATGGTGGTCTATGACCCTCTAGGACACCATATTATGTTGTTATGGGTCATATGCTCTCCTAAGGGGTCATATGGTGTCCTATGACCCCTTAGGACACCATATGGAGTCATATGTGTTGTATGGTGTCCTAAGGGTCATGTGGTGTTCTATGTTCCCTTAGGACACCATATGACCCCTTAGGACACCATATGGTGTTATCAGGGGTTGTATGGTGTGCTAAGGGGTCATATGGTGTCCCATGACCCCTTAAAACACCATATGACCCCTTAGGTATCGTTAGGTGTCATTTTGTGTTGTTAGGGGTCATATGGTGTCCTATGACCCCTTAGGTGTTGTTAGGGGTCATATTGTGTCCTAATGAATCATATGGTGCCCTACGACCCCTTAGTACACCACATGGTGTCGTTAGGGGTTGTATGGTGTGCTAAGGGGTCATATTGTGTCCTAAAGGTTCCTAGGACATCATATAACCCCTTAGGACACCATATGACTCCTTAGGTATCGTTAGGGGTCATATTATGTCCTAAGGGGTCATATGGTGTCTCGTGACACCATATGACCCCTTAGGACACCGTACCATGTCGTTATGGGTCTTTTTGTGTTTTAAGGGGTCATATGGTGTTATATGACCCCTTATGATACCATATGACCCCTTAGGACACCATATGACGTCGTAAGGGGTCATATGGTGTCCTAAGGGATCATATGGTGTCCTATGACCCCTTAGGTGTCATCAAGGGTCATATTGTGTCCTAATGCATCATATGGTGTTCTATGACCCCGTAGGACACCATATGACCCCTTGGGACACTATATGGTGCTATGGTTTGTATGGTGTCCTAAGGGGTCATATGGTGTCTTATGACCCCTTAGGACACCATATGACCCTTTAGGATGCCACATTGTGTCATTAGGGGTCGTATGGTGTCCCAAGGGGTCATTTGGTGTCTTATGACCCCTTGGGACACCATATGGTGTCATTAGGGGTCTTGTTGTGTCTTAAGGGGTCATATGGTGTTTTATGACCCCTTAGGACACCATATGACCCCTTAGGAGACCATATGGTGTCGTTAGGGGTGATATTGTGTCCTAAGGGGTCATATGGTGTTCTATGACCCCTTAGGACACCATATAACCCCTTAGGAGACCATATGTTCTAAGTTTCAAATAAGGAGAGATATAAGGGTGAAGAGAGATGAAGAGCTAAAGAGAGGGAGAAGAACTAAAGGACAAGGACATAAATAGAGATATAGATATTAAGGAGTATGAAGTGAGAGGGAGAAAAACTAAAGGACAAGGATGGATCGAAAGAGGTAGACATATCTAGATATTGAAAAGGAGAGAGGAAGATAGAGATAAAAATATGAAGATAAAGGGAGAGGGAGATGAATAGATATAGAGAAAGAGAGAGGTAAAGACAAAGATAAATATATAAAGAGATGGACAAAAATGGATAGAGAGGGGTAAAGAGGGTGAGATAAAAAAAGGAAGAGATAGAGAGGTATAAAGGAAGAGAAATATCGATAGATAGAGAGGTATAGATAGTGCAAGAGAGTGAGAAAGAGAGACAGAGTTTATAGATAGGGATAGATAGAGAGGGAGAGAGAGAAAGAGGGAGATATAGAGATATATAAAGGCACTACATAGAAGGATGTGGGGAGAGAGCCAGAGATATATAAAGATGGAGTAAATAAAGAGATAAAGGTAGAGAAAGGGAAATATACTTCAAGAGGGTGATAGAGGAAGAGACAAAGAAGTAGATTAATCATGTACAGAGGAAGATGTATAAAGATAGAGGAACATATAGAAAGAGAGATTGGTAAGGAAATAGATGGAGATGTGAAGATAGAGATAGAGATAGATATGGATAGAAAGTGATAGAGAGAGTAAGACAAATGGAGGGAGAGATGGAGTGAATAAGTGAGATTTAGAGATAATGAGATATAAATATACATGAAGATAGATCTATAGGGATATAGAGATAGAGGGGACAAGATAGGGAGAGAAAGGAGGTGATAGAGACAAGTAATATATAAGTATAGGTAGGATAAGGTAGAGGAGGGAGATAAATAGAGAGAAGAGAGATTATTAGAGAGAAATATAGAAATAAGGAGTGACAATGATGGAGTGGGAGAGGGAGAGATAAGAATAGAAACATGGAGATATATGCAGAGATGCATGTAACTTGGGAATTTATTTATCTAAATGGGATGAGAAAATAAGTGACATAAGTAGAGAAGAAAGAGATAGATAAAATATATTTATACAAGTATAGATAGACAGGTGATAGATAAAGGAGGTGATAGGAAAAAAAATGAGACTTTGTATGCAAAATTTGTGAGTATTTAAAGTTTTAAAATTGAAGGACTAACTTCAAATGATTATAATTAATTTTTGGTTTATAATATCATAAAACTAACTTATCCATTTGACAGGTCTCTGAATTACCTTTCCAACGCTTGTAAAAAATCAAATTTTTGATAAGAAATGCAAAGTTATGCCCATTTTACTAAACTATACTTTTTTATGTTGAGAAAAATGGATATCCGATTTGAAAAATTATGACATCACAATAGTGACATCACAAATCGGATATCTGTTAATATCAGATAAACAATATTAACGGATATCCGATTTGGTTTGATATTACCAAACCAAATTCAAATTTTGGCCGACCCAAACAAAAAGTCAAAGCGGATTTTGACATTTTTGGAAAGGTTTAAAACACATTTTTTTCTCCATTGCCACTTTTTGGGCCCCCATGATCTTGCACATACCCTATTATGTTAATATTATATAAGCAATCTTAACATAAACTTATGTTTTTTTTTAATTCTAAAAAATCATTCTAATTGCATGAAAACATTCTAATTGTAAAAACCTATAAAAGATAGCCTATAGAGGTCATAATTAACCAAATTAAACTCTAAAATAAATTTATTTATCTAATTGACATAAAATATTCATTTTTTTAATTTGTAATTGAAAAAACATTCTATTTTAAGAATTAAATGTATTAAGATAAAAATCAATTGAAAGTAAAAAAAATAATTTATTAAATTGAAAAAACATTCTATTTTATTATAGTCTTTTTTTAATTTAAAAACATATTATATTTTAATAATTAAATGTATTACATGTTAGATTTTTATATTCAAAATTTAAAAAATTATATAGAAAAGGAAAGAACAAAATATTTGTACAACTAATTACAAATATCTATTGCCTTCGACCATTCAATAACATCATTAGAAGTTATCTTTAATAATTAATATAAAACTCCCCCAAATGGCAGCTTACCAAATTTTTCATGGCCTTAAGCGAATTAGATGCAAACAATATCTTCCCTCAATAAAATCATCATTTTTTCTTTATCTCTAATCGAATGAATACATTGCACTTTTTGTTAAAAAAAATTCATATCCAAACGTTTTAGGTAAAGATTTTAAGCATTTTACAATATGAGCAATGATTTCTAGCAACCGTTTTGTAGCTAATATTCCTCAATCCATGTTACTTTTCGTATCTCATTCTTCCATTAATCTTGAAGAAATGAGTTTTCCCAGTAATGAATCATATTTTCCATTAGGTTATCCCAAGTCCAATGAGATTGAAGATGGGTCGTTCTGCAAATAGGACAAGAAGAGTGAGAAAGAAACCACATTTCTAATTCTTTATGAAAGTAGTGGCAAAATCCATATACTTAGACATGTGATTAGAAGCAAATTTGAAATATTGAAAATAATTTTTTCATATTTTTTTAGTTTTTCTATATGTTAGTATTTGGCATTTTTGAAGGCCTTCGAGGCATTTTCAACCCTTGAAACTTTGGCCTATCCCTTAGAACATTGTCGTAGGCAAGTTATTTTAGGACTTCGCCTTAAGCTCTTGGAAACCTTTCCAATGAGTTAAACAACTCATAATTTCAAGTCCTGAGTAGAAAGTTATGCCTAGTTAAAGTTAGGACAAAATTTCATATAGTTTTTGAAATTTTCATAGTTTTAGATTTTTCTTTCAGGACTTCGCCTTAAGCTCTTGGAGACCTTTCCAATGAGTTAAACGACTCATAATTTCGAGTCTTGAGTAGAAAGTTATGCCTAGTTAAATCTAGGACAAAATTTCACATAGTTTTTTGAAATTTTCATAGTTTTAGATTTTATTATGTAAATAAACAGATGTGACCATTGGGTTTCGATTCTCAAGGGGTTTTGGTGACCCTTGGAATCTCATGAACTAATATATGTTAGATTTTTGAATTGAATAGATTACTTTTTGGCTTGCCTCAATTCTGTGTTTACCTTGTTCATGTAAACAAATCCACAATATCGCAGGTTCTCACTCAGGTGTTGTCATCCGAATCCATAATTCAGATCAATGGTATCAAAGAAAGTTCGCTCCTGTATGTCATATCACACATGATCAACATATCAAATATTGGGGTTGGAAACAAGGAATCCTTTAGACTACCTTCCTTTGAGACGCACACGATTGCAGATGGCTAAGTTGCAGACCAACGATGACATTAAAGCGCTGGTTGCAGATGCATTAACAAAACAACATGAAGAAATGATGGAGCAGTTCAAGCAAATGCTGGAAAGTCGTGGTCACAAGCAAACCCAACATTCACAGGGTATACACCATTCAAGGTGCAAGTGAATTTCGATATACCCACATTTCAAGGAAAGATTGATGCGAATGTTGTTGATGATTGGGTTTCAAAACTAGAAAGGTATTTCTCTGTCAACCAGTTCTCAGATGAAGAGAAAATAACTTTCGCTCTTCTCAAAGCTGAAAATCATGTGAAAGATTTGTGGGAAGCGAAGTTAGCATCCAAGGCTGTCCTTTTATTTTTGATCAAAAACCCACATGGGGAGAATTCATGGAGCACATAAAGTAAGAATACTTTCCTGTATATACATATGAACAGAAATATATGCAGTGGCAATTGCTTCGATAGAAAAAGGACCAAATTGTTCAAGAATATACTAATATGTTTCATGCTTTAGCAACAAAGCTTGGCATCAAATATTGTGAGAAGCACCGAGTTTTTAAATATTAGAGTGGACTTCATAGGTATATCCAAACTAAAATAGAATTCTTGAACATAGAGACTCTACCTAGTGCATAAAAATTTGCTACAAAAATTGAGGAGAAATTCAAATAGAAAGGAAGGAGGGATAACTTCGCAAACAATAGATGGAAGGGTGAAGGTGGCAAAACTACATGGAAATAAACTTCCAAGGAATCTTCTCCCAATTCACCAACAAAAAAAGGCATGGGGTATGAAGAAGACACAAGAGAACGATATGTGGTGTGAATTCCATAAGAGTCCCTCTCATAACACAAAAGATTGCAGAACCATAAAAAGCTTAATGATGGAGATGCATGAGGACAAGGCAAAACCTAAGATGGCAGAATCTGGCACAAAAGAAAGTCATGAACAGGTCATTGAGGCTGATCCACATGCAATGGTAGCTTGTACAAACATATTGCCCCAAGAGGAGGAGGAGAGATTGTTCCACTCACAGATGTGGGTTAGAGGAAAAGCCTTGCACTTTATTGTTGATAGTGGAAGTCAAAAGAACTTAATATCAATAGAGATTGTGAAGAGATTGAATATGAAAACAACAACACACCGGCAACCCTAATCAATGGGATGGGTAAGTCAAGGGAGAGATATCCAAGTGCACCAGCAGTGTCGCCTTTCATACTCTATAAATACTTTCAAATATGAGGTAATCTGTGATGTGGCTCCTTTAGATGTTTGTGATGTTCTATTGGGATAACCATATATGTACCAACACCATGGTGTTTATGAGTCTATACCTCGCAACGTGACAATCATATTAGGTGAGCAGAAATACTGAATACTAGAGGTAAGCCCTGCATACTCCACCTCTTTGATTAGTGCTAAGCAATGTAGGAGGTTGGTTGCCAAAATAGGAACATTCATATTATTGATGATTCGTTTTGAAGAAGAGAGAAAGTTAGTATATAATTCCCATGCCATCACAAACACCACAACCCTACAGAAAAGATCAATGGATCAAATTTCGATAAACTATAAGAATCTGTTTAAGTTACCAACTGGGGTACCTACACATTGCCAAGTGAGACACACTGTTGATTTGATACCAGGAACTCCATTTCCTAATGAACCAGTCTACTATAGATTAGTATTAGACAATAATGAAATTAAGAGGTAAATACAAGAATTGATTGAGAAGGGACATATTCGTCCAAGTGCATCACCCTGTGGCAGTCCCATTGTTCTGGCAAAGAAAAAGGATGGAACTTGGAGACTTTGTATTGACTATAGGGCCTTGAACAAAATTTCAGTTAAAAATAGGTATCCACTTCCCCAGATAGATGACCTCTTGGACTAGCATAGAGGGGCCCGATTCTTCACAAAAAATGATTTGAAATCGAGATACCATCAAGTACCAATTGACTCAGCTAATGTGTGGAAGACAACTTTCAAATCTAAAGAGGGATTGTTTGAATGGCTAGTGATGCCTTTCAGTCTAATGAATGCCCCAACGACATTCATGAGAATGATGAAAGATATACTCAGACCATTCACTGATTCCTTCGTGTTGGTATGTCTGGATGACATACTCATCTTCAACAAAACTTGGGAGGAACATTTACAACATGTGCAAAAAATTCTCTCAACTTTACAAGATCATGGGCTTTATGCAAACAAAGAAAAGTGATCCTTTGGTATGCAGAGTATCAAATACATAGGATATGTTATTGACAGTGAGGGTGTTCATGTTGATCCGAAGAAGATACAAGTGACTAAGGACTGGCCATCTCCAAGAAATCTCACAGAGTTACAAAGTTTCCTTGAGTTGGCAAAATTTTATCGCAGATTTGTGTTGGGGTTTTCCCATTTGTCTTGGCCTCTAAATCAGTCATTGTGGGGGGGGGGAACACAAGCAAAGTTTAAATGGACATGTGCTCAACAAGAAGCATTCGAGGAGTTAAAACGAAGGTTACGTTCTGCACCAGTTTTATCTCTTCCTGACCTGCAATAGTCATTTGAAATACAAACCGATGCATCAGAATATGCCCTAGGAGTAGTCCTCATGCATCATGGTCACCCAGTTGCATATCACAGTTAGACTTTTTCTGATATAGTGCATCGATATGCCACTTACGAATAAGGAACTGCATGCTATTGTTCAAGCCTGTAAGCAGTGGAAACATTACATTTTGGGTAAGGAGATTGTCATCCACACAGACCACAAACCTCTTCAATTTTTGCAAACACAAGAGAAGTTGCAGGATGATCGACATCAATGATGGTCAACCTATCTTCAACAATTTCATCTCAATATTCGCCACAAGAAGGGAAGCGCTAACAAAGTAGCTGACTGTTTGAGCAGGCCTCCGATTGTAGCTATACACATGGTATTGGACTCATGTGGTCATCAAATTGAAGCCTGGGCTTGCTTGTATGAGAATGATGTTGAATTTGTAGATGTTTATAATCAATTGGTGAAGCGACATCAAGTGAATGACTTCTATTTGTAGGATGGAATGCTTTGTCACCTTGGGCAAATCTGTGTGCCTAATACAAAACACAAAAAGTTGATATGGGAAACTCACTATAGTAAGGTTGCTGGTCATTTTGGCATAGGTAAGATTACTTCTATCCTTTAGAGGTATTTTTATTGGCCAAAGTTGAGAAATGATGTCATTTCATATACTCAAGCTTGTACCGTATGTGCTGTTGCTAAGCTTGCCAATCGTAAACTTGGATTGTATTCACCTCTTCCTGTTCCTAAAAAACCTTGGCATTCAGTTTCTATGGACTTTATGTCTGGTCTTCCTACCACCAAAACAGGCCATGATTGTGTGTATGTTATGGTAGATAGTTTCTAAATAATGGCAGTAATAGTGGCTTGTAAAAAAACAATTTTGCACTGCAAAACTTTTCTTTGAACACATTTGGGTTCATTTTGGTCTGCCGAATACCATTATCTCAGATAAGGACAACAGGTTTCTTAGTAAGTTTTGGTCTACATTATGGCAAAAGATGGACACAAAATTAACAAAGTCTACTGCTTTCTATCCTCAAACAGAAGGCCAAACAGAGGTAGTGAATTAGATGATCATTCACATCCCACACATGTATCACTCAAAACATCCCCGCACATGCGATGAAAGTCTTCCATATGTTCAACATAGCTACAACAGGACAATTCACAGTTCGACTGGTCACAACCCATTTGAGGTTTGTCTTCATTATCAACCACTTGCACCCATGGATGTTGCCATACCACTTATTCAACCCGATCTGGTTCCACGTGTTGGTAAGGAGGAAGATAAGGCATCCCAGTTCATTGATAAAATTCATCATTTGCAACAACAAGTTCATGAAATCTTGGAGCATACCAATAAGAAATATAAGGAGAGACATGATGAGCATCGTACTCCTCATAATTTTCAAGTCGGGGACAAGGTGTGGCTGCATATCCAGAAGGAATGATTGCAGGGTCCCAATAGGAAGCTTCATCCTCTGCGTTATGGGCCATACACAATCATCAAGTAATTTGGTGATAATGCTTTTGAGCTTAATTTACCCCCATTTCTGGGTCTTCATCCATTCTTCAATGTGGAACTCTTGAAGCCATATTTTCCTCCACTATTAGATGTTGTAGATGTGGCAGAAATGATTTCCACCACATAATTGAATCCAGATGTAGCTTCTCCATTCCAATGTGCTCAGATTGTGGAGACCATGGTGAAAACACTCAAACAACAACATATCTATCTGTACAAAATGGTTTGAGCAGGGCAGATTGCTCAACAAGGAAAGTGGTTTACCAGGGAGCAACTTCAGCTACGTTTTCCTCATCTCATTCAGAGTGTTGATGCAATGGGAGCCATTTCTTTTCAAGGGGGAAGTAATGATTAGAAGCAAATTTGAAATATTGAAAATGATATTTTCATATTTTTCTAGTTTTTCTATATGTTAGTATTTGGCATTTTTGAAGGCATTTGAGGCATTTTCAGCCCTTGAAACTTTGGCCTATCCCTCAGAATGTTGTTGTAGGCAGGTTTTTTCAAGATTTCACCTTAAGCTCTTGGAGACCTTTCCAACGAGTTAAATGACTCGCAATTTTGAGTTCTGAGTAGAAAGTTATGCCTAGTTAAAGTTAGGACAAAATTTCATATAGTTTTTTGAAATTTTCGTAGTTTTAGATTTTATTATGTAAATAAACAGATGTGATTGTTGGGTTTCGATTCTCAAGGGGTTTTGGTGACCTTTGGAATCTCATGAACTAATATATGTTGGATTTCGAATTGAATAGATTAGTTTTTGGCTTGCTTCAATTCTGTGTTTACCTTGTTCATGTAAACAAATCCACAATACCGCAGGTTCTCACTCAAGTGTTGTCATCCGAATCCATAATTTGGATCAACATGCCCTTCTTTAATGAAGATTTCAAATAATTTGTGTTTAGTCATGCATGCAATTGCTTCAATTGATATTTCATCTATTTTTCTCATTTACGAAAACTCTGATCTTTACTGGAAACACTTCTAAGTTAAGCCCATAAAAGTTTAAAAAATCATTTTATCTAAAGTTAATAGAAAAAAGAAAAAAATCATGATTGTGATAATAAGGCATACATTCAACCCAACTTCCAAGCACAACCAAGCGAAGAAAGTTCATAACAGTTTATAACAATTTTTAGAAAGTTTTTAACAAAAACTCCATTTAGAGAAGAGAAACGAAAACTCAGATCACAAGGTCGAATCGCTTCCAAGGTGCAGAGAAAAGGTTTAGAATCATTTACCCTGCTATTCTTTATTATTCTTAAAGTAATTTTGTCCACCAAATCAACATTCAAATCCTAAGTCGAAAGACTTAAGAAACAAATCCTAATCGCCATTCTTTATTTTTCTCAAAGTATTTTTGTCCACCAAATCAACTTTCAAATCATGTCAAAATACTTAAGAAACAAATCCTAATTGCCATGTTAAAATGCTAAAAGTTAAGTAAAGAGATTACAAATTACTAGGTAAATTTCCAAATCTTTTTTTTTTGTTACCCCAAGAGGAGTCAAGTAAAGTTGCCACTAAGAACCACACAAATTTGAAAATTTATATTTCTACTTTTTTTATTATTAATTTTTTAATTTTTTTTAACATGGAATATGAAATTAGAAACAAAAAATATAGATAACGTTTTTTTAAATTGACAAATCGGTTGACGACCAAATGCTTCAACTTAAATGATTTTCGTTTTTATTGACAAAGAATCTTACATTTGTTTGTGAGCCTAATACACCTCTGACATAAATATACTTATTATAAAAATTTAAATAATAAATAAAAAAATTTAAAAATTATTTAAATTAAGACATCTTTAAATAAAGAATTAACCTCTACTTTAGATAAAATTACACCATTTGCTATACTTAATCCTTCTTTTTAAAATAACCAAAACCTAAATAAAAATTGAAAACAATACAAATTTGACTATTATAACTAATACCGAAAATTTCACATGAACGTAAAAATAAAATCTCAATAGAAGCTCTACATTT
The DNA here is from genome assembly GCF_030272615.1 of Cryptomeria japonica. Taxonomy (NCBI): domain Eukaryota; kingdom Viridiplantae; phylum Streptophyta; class Pinopsida; order Cupressales; family Cupressaceae; genus Cryptomeria; species Cryptomeria japonica. The sequence goes on along the minus strand of NC_081410.1, from coordinate 6,493,042 downwards.
TTTTAATTTCAACTCCCGTGACAACCCAACTCCAAGTTTTGAGGGCCTTGCAAAATAATCAAAAAGTAATCGGCGTCAAATTGGAAGCTAGTGTATTACGTCTGAGGGCGTATGAGAAACCTCAAAGATGAAAAAAATGGTTAAAAAAGGTTTACAGTCAATGTTTGCCCCTGCTTAAATTTGGCGCAGTCTCACAGAGCAGTGAGGATCTTCGATGGAGACGGCACAGTCAATGTCAATGGCAGGACCTCCATCTTTAGCAGCTCGAGTAGCATTTGCAGCCCTAGTCTCGGCCTCCTTATACTGCCTCTGGAAATCCACTCGTCCCAGAACAACGAAATCATCCCACGCGCAACAAGAAGCAAAACAATTAACACCTCAATCGAACCCTATTAACGGCTGCTGCAAGTCAAGGGTTCGAAACCCTGCGCTCCAACCGAACAACGGCTGCTGCAAGTCGTCGTCATCGTCTCCGCCCGGAAAGCTATTTTTCGCCTCACAGACGGGCGCTTCAAAGGCCCTCGCTTACAAGCTCTCGAACCTCCTGCAGGAAAATAATGTTAAGGTTGAGGTCGTCGACCCGCGGTCGTATGAGCCGGAAGACATAGTGAAGGAGGCGCTTGTGATAATAGTCGCTTCGACGTGGGAGGATGGGAAGCCTCCCGATAATGCGGCATTTCTAGCGCAGTGGCTTGACGAAAGCTCCAAGGATTTCAGAGTCGGTGCAGGGCTGCTTAACACCTGCAAATTTGCTGTCTTTGGCGTCGGCAGCAGCGCCTACGGTTCTACTTACAATCAAGGTAATTGAGCACATTTCGAATTCTTGTATATTTGTTGAAGCTTCTGGTTCCACTGGATAGACTTTTGGCTAATTCTGGACAATTAACTATCGTTTTACGCTTAAATGTTTGTCCTGGAATTCATTCTGCTACTGAAAAGTCCTCATATCTATATCCAAATCAGGATGTGCTTCTAACAATTGGATTCAAATTGTTCCACTCTTTCTTAAATTAGACTAACTGTATAAATACGTGAATTTCTTTATAGTATCGTTTTGAGTCAGGAAAGGCAAAACACTTGTTTTTTTCACTCCCACGGTCACACTTTCATAAAATCCGACTCAAGCTGCTTTAATATTTGAGTTACGTTTTTTTGGGCATCACATTGATTGGAGTGGCCATGCACTTATTATTGACTCCTAGTGTCACTCCTGTTAAAGTAAACAGGCTTCACAAAACAAGACGGGGATGCCTCTTAAAAAAATGATCAAGGGCTGCCATTTTTTATTGTGTAACAGAAGTATAGTGAAACAGAAAAAACAGTCTTAAACAAATGCCACATGCCAAAAAATGCTCACTCTGAAGGTGAAACACAGCGCAAAAAGGTGTGCTTATGAAAAAAAGACTGCTTATGCAAATAAACTGGTACATTGCATAAAAGAAACAAAAAACAGTAATATTATTAAACGAGGAATCTTCTTTTAACAATATTTTTTCAAGAAACAAAAGCAGCACATTCAGCTAACAAAGAAAACATGTAATTCTAGAAGAAGGAGATTTTCCGATTACCTGAAATGCCAGCTTTTCTAATTGTTGATCATGTGGAAAACTGCTCATGTTTGCAAAAAAGAACACAAATTTTTTGTTTGATTTTCCACAACCAGCAAACATGAGCACCAAATGGTACAAGCATAATTGAACTACTTGCAAAAACCAAAAACTCGCAAAGGCCTGGAAAAAAAACTCAGCAAAAACTCGGCAAAAAATTTGGGAACTTAAAAAATTGCTTAAATATAATTAGAAATGCATTTTTTTTGCAAAATTCAATGAGGAGATGCATCCAATGAGTCAATAAATGAGCACACAAAAGAAACAAGCTGAGTCTAGATATATTTAATTGATTCAAATACAAATAAGGTACAAAATCATATCCTTATAATGAATTTTGATGGCTGGAAGCACAATAGTAAATAGTTTTTGTAAAACTAAAAGTAAACACATCAATACAATTATATCTTCCTCTTCCCAGCTCTAGTAAAAACTAGGGGAGAGGTAGAACTAGAGGGTCTAGTCCTAGGAGTCTGTTGTGGTTGTGCCTCCTTGCTTGGCACGATTGGTTGTGGCTCAACTTCCATCCTGGTTGTAGCTCTGCCTCTAGCTGTTCCCGGCAATGGCAATGACTCCTCATCATCCTCATCTTACTCAATGTCATCCAATGTGAATCGAAAACCACCCCCCTCCTCCATAGCCTCTCTCTCCAAATCATAGATGACATCCTCGGTAAACAATGGAGGCTGCTTCTGTAACATCCAATCACTATAAGGATCTATATCATTCAAATCAATTGGACCAGCTAGTGTTTCCTCTACCTTCCTTGTGCATAACCAAAGATTATATTGCACAAAGACAAGGTCATTGAGGCGTTTTTGAGCTAACTTGCTCCTCTTCTTCATGTGGATGGCCTCAAACAAGCTCCAAATGTGCTCACAATTGGATGAACTACAAGGTTGGCATAAGATTCTAAGGGCATTTTTTTTTGAGATTTGGGGTATTTCCACCCCAACTTCACCACCAAGCATCTGCAAAATAAAATATTGAAGAGTTAGAAAGCAAATTGAAAACATGTTTTATCAAATTATCAATAGTTGTAAGCTACAACTTGTAACTTGTAAACTTGTAAATTTGAAATTTGTAGCTTGTAAGACACATAGGCCTTTTGGAGTTGTTTCTATTGCATCCAACAACTTCAATTTTTGATATGTGGGCTAAAGAGTTATGACCTAAACAAGTAGAGGTACCAACAATAAATATTTTCCTATTTTATAATCAAATAATAAATTGGAATATTAGGATGCAAGGTTGAGACACTTTTCCCGACATTCTCTCACTTGTTGAATATCTTGCGAAAGAGCAAAAGGGAGCTCGACTTTGAAATCTAACTGCTAGGAGCCATGAGGTCCATAGATTCATCATACCATTTGAACTTTATTGTTCTCACTAACTTTGTCAATGCATCTACAACATTTGCTAAAATATCAACCTTCACCAACATCTCCCTGTCATTTTTACCATGTCATGAACAAAATAGTATTGGACATCTATGTGCTTCGCCCTTGCATGATAGGTTGTGTTCTTTGCTAGACATATGTCATTGTAAGTATCACACAGATCTTTGATAGTTACGTGACATAGCCTCATGTTTAAACACAATCTCTTAAGCCAAATGGCTTCCTTACAAGCACGAGTAGTTGCCTTGTACTTAGCTTTTGTAGTGGGCAAAGTGATCATAGCTTGCTGCGTACTCATCCAATTGATAACAACACCATTGAAAAATAACCATTGGTGGATCTTTAGCTATCGACATCACTTGACCAATCTAAATCCACAAATCCACAAATCCACAAATATTTGTCGAGTTTTGTCGCTTGTAGAATCACCATAATAACAAATAGAGTACTCAGAAGTACTTACAAATATTTGAAGATCCTGCACAACCAAATGATTGAAATTGGAAGAACTCTACTATTTAGTACAATGACAATACATGGATAGAATTTTTCAAATGAATAGGAGGGTTTTCATCCTCAAATCCGTTCTTTGCTAAAGGGTTTTCATTCTAGGGTATAAAAGATAAATAACGTTCAATTTCAAGAGAAATGGGCCCAATAATATGAATTGGTAATCCTCCCCATCCCTCAATTCCTTATATAGGCCCTTCGAAAAAAAAAATTGTTTCCTTCTTCTTTTTATTCATTTTTAAATTTTTTTCCCTTTCCAATCTTTAACTTTAAAAAAGTGACTAGAAGAACCTTTTTAAATGTATTTTTGGGCCCAAATTCCTAGTGTCATTTCTGGTTGCACTTTTAAAAACAATCCTTTTTAATAAAAAACATAAAGTTGCTTTTTAGACAACTTTTGTTAAATTATTAAATTACATCTGTTGCACCACCCCATTAGCTTATGGGAAATAAAATAATAGGCTAAGGTCTTCATTGGACTTATGCTTGAGAAGGGCACTTGACATCTCCCAATCATATTCTTCATCCTTAGAGAACCACTCTTGATGGAAGTTCATATGGAAGTGTTGGAGTTGATAAGTAACCCCACAACTCTCAGAAATCATCTGCAACTCTAATTTACAGAGAAAATTTTTGCTTATAAAATAATAAACACTTGAATTTTCTTAGCTTACTTCTTACAAACTCCTATTCCAATTTTATAGGAGTGAAGAGAAGTTTCTTGGCTAGGTTGAGCTTAACAATATTTTTTAGTGGACTGTACCTAAACCAGCTAGGTAACAGGGGCAAATTGTTAACACAACATACTATTGAACATGGATCTAATTTACAGAGCAAATTTTTGCTCATAAAATAATAAACACTTGAATTTTCTGAGCTTACTTCTTACAAATTTCTAATCCAATTATACAGGAGCGAAGAGAAGTTTCTTGGCTAAGTTGAGCTTGACAAATATTGGTTGATGTTTATATAAACAAAGAAATTTAGCTAGTTGCAACATCTTAACAATTAAAGGTTATAACAATCGATAATCATATCTGATAAAAATTTAAATTTTGAAGCCTAAGAAATTAAAATATATTGCAAAACATAATCTTATCAGATTGGAAAAAATATATGTTTCTATTAGTGTTAAATCATATGTATTTCCTTTGGAACTGCCTGCAATATATATAATTTTCCTAAGGCCTGAATTGTTTTCCATCTGTTTATTAGCTGTATAATTGTGACCCTTAAATTTTTTGCTGATGTGTGCAGCGGCCAGGGCTTTTTACCATCAATTGAAGGATCTTGGAGCAATTGAGATTCTTCCTTTGGGAATAGGGAACCAAGACAATGGAAAGCTGGAGAAATCTTTTGAAGACTGGAGCCATAGACTTGTTGAATCTTTGACTGATAAATTGGAGAAACCAGTTAGCAGTGAAAATGGTTTGGTTGATGAAGGGTTTTCTGACTATTATAGTGATGGAGATTCAGATGAAGATGATAAAGAGAATGTACCAGAAGCTTCTGGCCTTGTTGATTTAGAAGATGTGGCTGGTACAGCTTCATTTGCTCCCAGTAAAAATGGCAGTAGCAGAAAACAATTTGGAAAGGTCAATCGACTTGTGAAGGGTTTTAATGAGGACAAGCCCCCTTCTACAGACGAAAACGGTCCCAAGGCTATGGTCACTCCGGTAATCCGGGCAAGTCTAGAGAAACAGGTACTTTATTTAGCACATTCTTCGTTATAAAGAATAATTTTATTTTTTGAGATTCTTCAGGATAAAATGCATTTATTGTTATTTACCTATATCATACATTTGTTTATTTGGTGAAGAATTTTTTTAGTCAAAGTGGATGCTTGAATTGATAAGAGTAATGGCAGATAAACAAAGGAGCTTTACAGGGAAATGGCTTTGCAAAGTTAACATAGCTATTCAAGCTTTTACTGCTCATTCTCTGGTGGATTCACCTATTATTCTCATAAATTAGAATTTGACACAAAGAGTGATAGTAGGTATAAGTTTTCCACTTTTCTCTTCCTGATGCTGGATCACTGAGTGTGATCCGAAATGTCAATCAGAAAAACATACATAGCAATCCAGAAGCTTCTCTTACTTGTGTGATTTTAACTGTAGACGAGAATCTTCACTGAAAGACCAAACAGGGGTTTTGGGTGAGGCTTTTATGTTCATTTGACTTTATAGCTTCTCTCTCACTTGGAGGTTTGTAATGTCCCCTTTTGGGATTGCCCTAAATCCTGCCCTAAGATCACAAGTTCCATTAAAATAAGAAATATAAAATAGTTAGAGTTGTAACTTTACCAATTAAAATGCTTTAAGCAATATAAATCTTGGTTTAGGTCCTGCATTCATATTAGACAACATTGGACATAATTCATAAGACCAATTATTTCTACAGGGGTTAGAGATCAAACATATAAGTACATATACATATATTAATATTCATCATAATCCATTAGACAAATCATGTAATCCCTATGTTCACTTTTAGTATTCCATTACAATAGGGGTTATATGAGGGAGCACGATAGGGTGCCCAAAGCAACCCTCACACTAAGCCCAAGAGCGGACTTTATACCCCCTTGGTCCACAAGTGGCAAACATGTCAGACATCCACCATGGGGTGGCCTACCTAGTGCAGGTGATCGTCTCTACCCTCCCTATTTGTGAGACCTTATTCATCCATTTGTGATTGTTACTTCAACAATCAACCATTGTAGAGGTTGGAGACGAAACTGCAGTAGGGCACCCAAAAATCCTTCTATCTAAGCCCAAGAGTGGACATTATACCCCCTTGGCCTACATGTGGCAGATACGTCAGTCATCCACCATGGGATGGCCTACTAAGAAGGGGATCTCATATCTGCTTTCCCTTCTTGTATTTCCTTACTCACCTCTACGTGATTGCTTGTTGGGGAATAAGTAATTTAAAGAATAGCATTTCATATCATTGCATATTCAAAACGTATTTTTAAGTATCAAATCTATCATTGCATACCAAACACTTGTAGAATTAAAGTTATTGCAGATTTCTTTAAGAATGCTGAGTGCAGATTAAATGTTGATTTCTGATTTTCGTTGTCTGATTCGATCTTCCTTGGTTGATCTCCTTCTTTGAGTGCTGAACCGCAATATATATCTCTCTATCGGTATTGGAGAGTCATGTCCTTCCCATAGTCATGTCCCCTTCTAAAAGTGGTGTCTCTTTTAATTATAACTGTTGCCTCTTGTTGACCAGCCTGCTGTTTGTTATCTTAATGAGATGTCTCCTTAACACCCATGCCTCTTTACTAATAACCGGTTGCTGGTTGCTGTTTGGGTGTAATTGCACCCCATCAATAACTAATAACACATGTATCAATATAAATAGAACCCTTATTCTTATCACTGCATAGGAATTTTTTGTATATATTCAATATATAGGAATCACTATATATACTTATGTATATGCATTGATGCAGACTTAGATAGCATTGCTGCCTTTTGCTTTTGAAGATAATTACTTGCTTAATACATTAATTCCTTGGATCTAAAATCACAGAATATTGTGAAGTCTTATAAATAAGATAATTTTCTTGAGCATTGGCATTTTCATTCTCTTTCTAAGAATGGTGTGAGAAGGTATCATGGTGGGTGCATGATAGTCCACCCTTCCCAAGATTGCTTGTCCTCAAGAAATGATGGTTTGATCATAGAGAGAGTGGTTTAAGATGACTTTAATGGGAAAGGGTTAGATGTATGCGACTTCTAACCCTTTTGGGACTCTAATTCATAACCCATATTTTTAGAAGTTGCAAATTTGATCTAAGACATATATGTTTTTACCTTTTAATTTGAATGTGAGTTATAACCATTTTGGGAATTGGCAAAGTTTGAGTTTTTTTTTTTCAACATCAAGATGAGGATTAGAAGCATGACACACATCTATGTGATTTTCTATGAAGAAGTTTTCCTTTCATTTGTTTCGGGAACCTTAGGTGTCCTACGAAGAGATTTCAAGTTGACATGTCATTGTTGATATCAATTCTTATTTATTGGATGAATTGTTTCTAGATCTTGAGGATATAAGGGTGGAGCAACTATTAAATGTGCTCCTTAACACCGAAAGCTCCTCGTTAATTTTGTGATTCTTCTACATCACACCTTTTGCTTGGGTTTTATTTTTCTTCGTCCCATGCTTCCTTGTCGAATAATGCCTCTATATTGTGTACTTGGCTTCTCTTCCCACATATATGCCCCGCCTTCCATTTCTCCTTGCACTTGAAGCACAAATCTTTCTTTTGAAGCTCTTCTTGTGTACAAACATGTCCCTGCTCCCATTTTTCCTTGCACTTGAAACAAAAATTTTCTCTTTGAAGTGTTTCACGGTTGTCTCTAGGAGGGAATGTTCTTTTATGCCCATCTTTCTTATAGAAGGATTTATCTTATGATGATGTGATTTCCAACCTTGATGCCTTTTGAATTGCATCTTCAAGTGTTGTAGGATTGTGATCACTCACCAATCCCTGGATTGACTATTTTAACCCTTTTACAAATAGGTATGTGAGTCTACTTTGAGAAACCTTCTGTACTATGATTGAAAGTTTTTTGAATTCAGTGGCATAATCTTCTATGGTTCCATGTTGTTTTAATTGTGCTAGCTTTTAAGTACCATTTGGGGTGTTTTTGTTCAAATCTTTAGATAAGTTTTTGAGTGAATTTGCAGTAATTTGTTATGTGTTGGTCGCCTTGGGTAATGTTGATGTGTTTTTTAGACACGTCTTAACACATAATAAAATACCAAAGGTACTTTACCCTCTTTTGATCAAAATCACCTCGGATGCTAAATATATGATCAACCAAGACGACTCCAAGGCTCTTATTGTCAGGTCTTGACGTGTGGGTAACTCAATGGCTAATGTGATTTGCTGTATGCACAAGGGGACTTACACAATTGTTCTAATCAAACCAAATCTTCATGAATATAAGTATATTTGCCACAGTTTTGAAATAACTTATGATTCAGCAAGATGAGCACTTGATCCTAATTCTAACGAAGATTTTGAAATAAAATGCAAAAGGAAAGGGTTTAGGAATTCTATTCTAATCCTATTATAATCCTAGAATGCAAGAGATAGTGAATGACTATGAAATTCAACTAGGCTTAGTTTTGTCATACAAAGAACAACTCTACAAAGCTTAGTGCAATCTTCTAAGGTAATCAATAGATATTCAGATTTACACCCATAACACTAACACCATCCATTTGATGCATATCAATGAGCAAGTAAAAATCGAAGTTAAGTTTAAATCAAATTCCAGTTGACCACACAAGGCAAATTTACAATTAGCAAACAGCTAGTGGTATGGATAAACGAATTTCATATAGATCCCTTCAACAATTTCTTCATTCAACTAAAATACTTAAAGCAAAATTTCAAACTAAATTGAGGATTAAGGAACCACACAATACTCGAAGATCTTATAAAAATCACCCAAATTCAATGATTCAATTCAATTTTGGCAACATCAAGGTGACATTTCTCAAAATCTCTCCCTTACAAATGAGAGAAAGGGGTTTATATAGAGACTCAAATGAAATGAATGGCCAAGATTCATTTAGAATCAAGGGCCAAGATCATGCCAACACAACCCTAATTAGGTTTTGCAGTAAAAATGGAATCTTATCCATATCACAAAGCTTGAGGAATGAGGGTCCAATGAGATGTTGCCTAGTCATTAAGCAAGCTGTCCTCTAGAAGATTCCTTCCTCTATCCCTCTCTTTGGCTGCATATTTGACGAATCTAGACATTACTGAATTGAGCTCTTCCATTGTGACACTTGGCAAACCATCCTGCTACCATTCGATCACATCCAAGGAATTTGAGCAAGCATCGAAGAGGTTCTTCCAATTTGGTGTATGCTTCTACAAATTGTTGATAAAGATCGTAAGGGAGACCAAATCGTCTAGCTGATTCTTCTTGATAGACTCTAGCCCTTGGAAGTAAACAAGTTCATTTTCTCTTTCAATATCTCCAAATTTAAGCTGCTAGAAGTGTGGACATCTTGTCGCAATAATTCTTCAATTGAAGTGAGGATCTTGTATCTCTAAGATTGATCCTTCCATTTCTATGCACCCATCCCTCGCATGATCAAACACTGATTTCTTCATTGCTAAAGAGCAACACCATCCATGGAAATCATACACATTTCCCACTTGAATTACTCCTTCCTGGAATGATGTTGATGTAGGAATCCGCTTCAACACCTTGAGGTGAGGAATGGTCTTGTCTTGGACTGGTTGAAATTCTTGCCATACTCCCTCCAAGCATTGTATCTTGTTTATGAGTAACATTGTCCTTTCGTAGGCATGGACAAATTGGACTAGGAAGTCCTCTGCTTCAAAATATCTTATATCCACTTTCCAACCTCCTGATATGTATTCCTCATTGCCTCGTGATCATTAAGTGACCCTTGAGCAATAGCGATGGGTGGAACAAATGTAGGATCCTCACGCCTTAGGGGATTCAACAAACCCTCGGTGTATTCCTTGAGTTTCCTGTTCTCTATTTCTAACATTTCATTCTTCTCTTCAACTCTGTTTAATCGTGCCTCAATGGCCTTGGCAGAATCATACAGCTCCCCAAACTCTTGTTGTTTTGTGGATGGTCCAAGCTCAATCATTGTAACCTGATAATCCATGGGAGTGATCTCATCTCTAAGCTTGTCAACTGCTGGAACAACCACTTGCAAAATGCGGGATCCTGAATCATCTCTAGTAATTTTAGAAAACTTCTTTGCCTTCTTCTTCTTTTTAGCCTTACCAATCTGGGCTAAGAAGAAGTCTATATCTTCAATGGGCTGCATTTCTCCAACTTTCTTCTTTTCCATACTGTTCATCAACCAATCAGGAATTGTAGAAAATGCCATTCCATCCTTTAGCTGATGATGATCATCAATTCTTCTCAAGGCGGAAATTATCTCTTCATTGTTCTCCTCTTACTGAGGTCCTCCACATCATCTCCTAAATGGACCTCAACATGGATGGTTGGAGATCTTGGTCGCTGTTCTTTGTCTTCTTGTGGTGCTGATTGAGCTGATGCATGCTCATCCTGATCATTATCTAGTAGGATCTCTGTGTCTGAACCTTATTCGAGTTCATTGTCTTCCTTCGGTATGTCGTTCTCCTCAATGGATGAGGAACTCATGGTAGATTGAGGAGTGTCGGATTTGTGCTTCTTGTGTCTTGATTCTTGACTGGCAATCTCTTTACCCTTTGCTTGTGCTCCTTCAACAATACCCTCTCTTCTCTTAGAAGCTTGATCCTCTTCATCATTGTTTGTTCTTACATCACTTATAGTTCTCTCATCATCATTAAGAGAAGACTCTTCGCTTTTCATTTTCTCATAGGTCAAAGTGGTACTCTGCCTCCTTAGCTTGTTGATTTGTTTGTCTACCCATTCTCTAGAGCAATCATTCATTTCCCTCATCAAAATATTCAAGCCCACTACTTCGGGCTTTGACCAATCAGGTGATAGAACAGGCTTGTCTTTTTCCTTCCCATATTGAGGATGAATATGATTCCCATCATCTTTCACTTGATCAGGAATTGAGAAGAAGTTACACTCCCTCATGAAGTCCATTGACTTTCGAGACCACATCTTTCTCCTCACTCCAAACTCATTTGTAAGATTTGCCCAAAAGTCTTTGATGTCAACCTTGTGCGTAAACTTTTCTCCCTTAGCTGTTAAAATCCTTTTGAATGGATCAAAACAGTTCCTTGCCTTGTATATTCCAAGATAGAATTTTTTTAATTCTTTATTAACTGTTTCAGCTACTGCTGCAGTGGGGCATATCTCCATCATTTTCCCAAGTGTGATAGGAAAAGTTATCCCTTGCCTATGCTTCTCTTTCTATATGTAGTCAAATTTTGATAGCGGCCTCACTACCTCAATCAACACCATCTTGTCAGTCGGATACCTGGGAAGCTTGTAAGGTTCATAGGTGAATCCCTGGATTCTTATGTATGTGAAGGTAGGGAATTGGATAAACCATGATACATATTTTTCTACTAATGACATTGCCTCCTTGTACAATATCTTATGTACTCCACCTTGTAGCAACCGTGTGAGGTATATGTATCATTCACCCTCCTATACTGTTCTTTCTCATGCAGGTGGAGTTGCGGATAGCATTCATACGCCTTATGTTGTCCTTTCCTGTTCCTGACTTCACCCTTGCATATTAGTCCATTGTACTTGATGTGTCTTGCTAGCATGTAGACTATTCAAGAAGTCATGTAGAAAGATTTTGTTCTCTCCAAATTCCTCAATTGGATATCCAAGTTATTGTTAGACATTTTATCATTGATGTCAAGTGGTTTTTGTCAAGCTTGTGCTATTCAAGCTTGAGGATTACTCAGAGTAATATTGGACTGAGTTTGAATTGATTTTCTAGGTACTGTTTATTCATTAGATTTTCTCAATTTTGGTTGAGCTGCTTGAGTTGCTTGAGGTGCTTGAGTTGCTTGAGATGCTTCAGCTACTTGGATGCCTACCTCAGCTGGCTCCTTGTCTACTTGTTTGTGCCAAGTGTCAAATCATTTGAGATGTCATCTATGTGTTGTAAAAGGAGCTATCGATACATTTTTTTATTAAGCTGAACTTTAATTTTTGTGGAGAGACTGATATATATTGTTGACTTTTCAAGTGAGGACCAAATGAAGGCTGCCGTTACAAAGTTTATATTATTGCTGCCGCCTTCTTTTTCGTGGGTCTTCACATGGATATTTGTTGCTGTGTAAAGGAGGTGATAAATTTTTAAAAAGGGAATTGTTTTTATTTTGGATGCCTGAATTGATTGCGTTGGCTATTTTATCGTGTATTTTGACCGGGCTCATTATTTGTGGAGTGCAACTTGATATTGGAGACGCGCTTTCAAATATAGGACTAGAGAGGGCGGCTTAGAATTTAAGTCGTGTAATTTATTGGAAGTGCTAACGATTCTTCAAAGTGTTGGGCATTCTCTTCTTTCAAAATATGAACTGGTGTATTTATTGATGCACTGCGATTTTATGGTTGGAGAATTGCTGTTTTTATTTGAGGCAGCTGTGTTTATGTTTTCTGTGAGAATGTCTTGGGTGTTCAGTTCTTCTTGAATTGATAATTTTTTCATTGTCTGTGTGTTCTTGTGGTAGAGCTCGATAGTAAAAAGTAAATACGAACTGGATATGTATGGTTCGTTGGACATGTTTTTGAATATTTAGAAATCGGGTGCTGGTTAAATTTTTGTATGGATGCTCTTGAAATCTGATGTCCCTGAAGGTTGCAGTAGCCTGTACGTGTTTTTTGGGTGAGAACCGTTGGATGCAGGCAGCTGTAATTTGTGTGTGGGCGATCATTTTATTTCTTTGGTTGGGCAATGTATATCTTGGTGTGCGTTGTCTGCTTAAGTGTGTGAATGCTCTGGGATATATACATTTCTTTGGTCACCATGTGCGTGGGGTGTGGAAGTTGTGTTTGTGGTCTTCGCTGTATCTGAAGGGTGAAGTCTTGCATGCTCCTGTAGTGTGAAAAGTGATCAATATTAAAAAGGGGACGTTAGATGCTATATCATCTAGAGAACACTTTGAAGGACTATAAAAAGTAATGTGGGAGAAAGATTTTCAGTAAGAGAAATCTGCAGAACTATTTCTATGCTTTTGACCCTGATTGGTAATTTTGATATGTGACCTGTAGATTTTTGCTGTACGTAGAAAGATGATATAGTATAAGTTCTTCAATTTTTATGTGTGTGAGTTTGAACAAGCTTAAAGAAGTGTTGCAAGAGTAGCATTTTTGTGCCTGTGATATGAATTCTAAGACAGATTGTTTTTCAGACTGTCAAATTTCTGATGTATTGAAGTTGGTGATCTTGAGGTTGGTGTATTTTTGCAATGAAGTTGGTGCTTCAGATTTGAGTTTTGGGAGGGTTGGTGCCCACCGTGAGTTGTAGGTGACTTGTGTATTTTTCGGTTGGTGCCCACTATGAGTTGTAGCTCACTTGTGTATTTTTGTGTTGGTGCCCATTCATATAAATGAAAGATTTCTGATGCCGTGGTTTTTTTACCTGAAAGGGGTGTCCACGAGAAATATGGTGTTATGTCTTTATGTTTATTTTCACAGTTTTTAATTGATTCTAAGTTGTCATAAGTTTTAAAAATTACACAATACTGATTCACCCCCCGCCCCCCCTTCTCAGTATTGCCTTCCTGCTCTTCTGTTATCACTTATGATCTTTGCCCAATTTATCATTACTGTTCCAGCCGATATCTCCTCAATGAAATAAAACATCCATGTCTCAAATAAAGCTTTTTGAGGTGCTCCCATGATCCTATTGAGTAGGAAGATAGATCATATCACTAAACTCTTCTTTAAAATCTAAACTTAGAAGTTTCTTTAGTAGCTTGGAAGGTGACACCTTGTTTCAAGGACCCACTCGTTGTTGATGAGAGTCATACATGCATCTGGTCCTTTCTCGAACATAGCTTGGGCGTCCTCTTTAGTTCTTGTTTGCATCCCTTGGTAATTGGGAATCCCAAACGCTTATCTTACTGCAACCCCAACCCCTTAGGTGTTCGGATTGTTCTTGACTGTGGGTCATAGTGCCTAACACACTCAACCATGAGCTCATTGCATTGTATTGTTGATGGGAATCCAGCCGTGTGGTAGATTCCACTCTTTATTATGTTGACCTCCAAGGGAGAGGGTAGCTGGTTCTTTGTTCTGTACATCCTTCATTTCATCTTTTTCCTATCTAGGTATTCCATGTTGGTGTCTCCAACCTTCTTCCATTTGGAAGATATTTGAGATTTCAGATAGTACCCCTCAAGTACTTTCGTCAACTGGATCTTTCTTGCAGCTATCCCCGCTTTTGATGTGGTACTTGTATGAAGCTAGAAGTCGATAAACTTGAACAAATAATTTTCCAGAATCAGAAAATTGAAATTATGCAATGTTGATTCTGGAAAATACAAAGGATTTGATCAAAATCTGGAAATTTTTCCTTAAAGAAACTTTATTTTCAGACTTATGAAGGTCTGATTATAATTTGTAAGTCTGAAAATATCCTTCAACTCAGAATTATGAATGATGTTGCAACCAAATGCGTTGTCTAAGTCTGATTTGTGACTGTGAAAGGTCTCAAAAATGTCTGAAAATTGTCCCTTATCAGCTGAATGTCACTCCTTTCCTTGCACCATTCATGTTGTTGATATGATTTGCATTTGTTTTGGCTGGAAATGATACGTTTTCCACTAAAGTGATAGCTGGAAATGATGCAATTCTAGTTTGAGGTGATGGCGACTTCAGCTGGCAATGGCATCTTCAGCTATGTATTGCAAAATGTCTTCAATGGTGGCACCATTGGTGCCTTAGGCAAATGTCGCACCTCTTACTCTCATCTTGCTGACTCAGGTGATTCCAATCTCCTTCTCTTTCAGCTCACTTGACCTCAAATCAGCAACTTAATTATTTTTATATTGCTTGTTGGTATTTGTTTTATTCAGCATTTCGCCTCTTGTTTTCACGACACAACGAATGTGGGACAAATAAAGTATTCAACGAGCAAGGTGAGGAAAAACGATATGCATAGGGACATTAAATTTCAGCCACATTTCTCTTTATTATGTCCACCAAATGAAATGGTGGAGAATTAATCTTCATCTAGACTGATTTGTCCTTAAAATCCTCTCTTAATTTTGATCCCATGCCCGTTTGGTGGAAAATCGATGCTCATTGGGACACTTAATTTTGATCAAACCTTTGTAATTCAGCCCCAAGTGGAAAAAGGACCTCCATCATAACACAATATCCATGTTTTTGCATCATTTGATCTTTTACTCTCCAAGTGGAAAATTGATCCTCATCAGGACTCATGATTTTTGCTTGATTCATCTTACTTTTGCACTTTTCCTTCAAGTGGAAAAACGTGGGCCATCAAGACACTCACTTTCCTTGTACATTTTCACCTTATAAGTCAAGTGGAAAAACTACCTCCATCGGGACTCTTAGTTTCCTTTGTTTTGTCCCGAGTGGAAATTCTTCAGTAATTGAGACTTTCCACAATAACACCTTCATTCGCTTGTAAACTAAGTCCCGAAGTGGAAATTTGACCTCCATTAGGACTTTACTCGCCCTTAACGTTAAATAGGTAATTTGATGCTCAAAATGGAGTGGAAAAACGTCCTTCATCAGGACTTTGTGAATTTTCATATTGATTTCAAAGTGGAGAAACGCTTTCCATTGGGATTTTGTTGATTTAATTTAACTGCTCAGTGGAAAAACATCCCCCATTAGGACTTTTTGATTTTCATGCTTTTTAAGTCCAAACTTATCCAATTTCATCAATTCATGCAGTGGAAATTCTATTCTCATTAGGACTTTGTGAATTTTCCCAAATTTTCGAGGGTGGAAAATTGAAACCCATTGGGACTTTGTGCATTATTGGGTCCATTTCATCTCTTAGGAGTGGAAAAACAATTCCTATAGGGACCTTTAGCATTTTCACACAAAATTCACATCAGTTAGCAACATTTTCATCAATTTTCACTCAAATTTTAAGGCAAGTTGAAATTCAACACTAAAGCAACTTGATACTTAGAATCGTTTTTTAAACATTTTTAACATCCTTTTCAACTATTTGATCCTATCGACTTCAAAACTTAAAGATTTATCATTATTTGCATCATGAAGACTTGAAACCGTGACCACATCCAAAGATGAAACTCGGACATTTGAAGCTCAAAATTGTCGCTTGACTGCCAAAACCCTAAACTAACAAGACTAGAAAGCAAGAAAGAATGGGGTCCCTATTTACGATGGGGCGATGTGTGAAAAGGTCACAATAGGTAATAAGGCCATGATGCCACCAATCATGGGTAGTTCCCTCCAAGTGTAGTATGGGCAATTTAATAGTGTCTTCCTTTGTCATGTGACTATGTGAGAGATAGGCACTAATCTTTTGGACCCATGAATGTGTCGTGACTCTTTTGAATCCATCAAAGTTGGTAAGGGTCATTTTACTTACCCTTTGTCTTAAATCGTTGTTGGGTTTGGACTTCGTGTTTTAGCATCATAGTAATCCCTAAAGGAAACATTTCTCCTAACATCAGGATCTATTCTTGAGTATGCTTCAGCAGTTTCATCAACATTGTTAATGGGGGGATTATTTGGTTCTTCCTCTATTGTGTGTTCTCCCCTAGGTATGAAGGAAGACCTTCTTAACCTAGGGGTTGATCCCCTTGGTGGTATGTTGTTATTTTCTGAATGATTAGAGTTTACATCCCTTCTGTTTGTTTGGTTGGGTTAGAGGATATTGAGTGTATCGTTCATATTTTGTAAGGTTTGTAGAAGTAGTTGTGTTTTCTCATTTTGCTCCATGAGAGCTTGAGTGGTTTGTTCGTTGCACTTTGTGAAGGCCCTCAACTCATTTCCCATTTGTTCACTCATTGTATTGTTTTGAGTGGGTTATTGGTGGATGCAAGTTTCTTCTCTTCTCTTTCCAAGGCCCTATGAGCTCTTTGGCTAAGTTGCATCAAGTTATCAACTATCTTTCATCCTTCAAGCGGGCAGGAACAGAGCTCTGATACCAATTGTAATGTCCCCTTTTGGGATTGCCCTAAATCTTGCCTTAAAATCACAAGTTCCATTAAACTAAGAAATATAAAATAGTTAAGAGTTGTAACTTTACCAATTAAAATGCCTTAAGAAATATAAATCCTGGTCTAGGTCCTGCAATCACATTTGACAACATTGGACATATAATTCGTAAGACCAATTATTTCTACAAGGGTTAGGGATCAAACATATAAGTACATATACATATATTAATATTCATCATAACCATTAGATAAATAATGTAATACCTATGTTCACTTTTAGTATTCCACCACAATAGGGGTTGAATGAGGGAGCACAATAGGGTGCCCAAAGCAACCCTCACACTAAGCCCAAGAGAATGCTTTATACCAGACACATCAATTAACCACCATGGGGTCGCATACCTAGTGTGGGTGCTCATCTCTGATCTCCCTATTTGTGACACCTTATTCACCCATTTATGATTGTGACTTCAACAATCAACCATTGTCGAGGTTGGAGTAGAAACTGCAATAGGGCACCCAAAAATCCTACTATCTAAGCACAAGAGCAGACTTTATTCCCCCTTGGCCCACATGTGGCAGACATGTCAGTCATCCACCATGGGGTGGCCTACTTAGAAGGGGATCTCGTATCTGCTCTCCCTCCTCGTATTTTCTTACCACTATGTGATTGCTTGTTGGGGGATAAATAATTTAAAGAATAGCATTTCATATTATTCCATAAACAAAACATATGTAATTAAATATCAAATCTATCATTGCATACCAAACACTTGTAGAATTAAAGTTATTGCAGATTTCTTTAAAAATGCTTTAGTGCAGATTAAATGTTGATTTCTGATTTTCCTTGTCTGATTCGATCTTCCTTGATCGATCTCCTTCTTTGAGTGCCGATCTGCAATATATATCTCTCTATCGGTATTGGAGAGTCACGTCCTTCCCATAGCCACACCCCCTTCTAATAGTAGTGTCTCTTTTAATTATAACCGTTGCCTCTTGTTGACTAACCCGCTGTTTGTTATCTTAATGAAATGACTCCTTAACATCCTTACCTATTTACTAATAACCGGCTTCTGTTTAGGTGTAATCTCACTCCATCAATAACTAATGACACATGCATTAATATAAATAGACAATAACACATGTATTAATATAAACAGACCCCTTATTCTCATGGCTGTATTGCCCTTAATCTTATCACTGCATAGAAATTATTGTATTTATTCAAGATATAGGAATTTCTGTATATACTTATGTATATGCATTGATGCAGACTTGGATAGCATTTCTGCCTTTTGCTTATTAAGATAATTACTTGCTTAATACATTAATTCCTTGGATCTAATATCACAGAAAATTTTGAAGTCTTATAAATAAGACTATTTTCTTGAGCATTGGCATTTTCATTCTCTCTCTAAGAATGGTGTGAGAAGGTATCATGGCTGGGGCATGACAAGGTTAATCTTCTCTAGGCATAGAACATGCCACCTTAGTTGAAGTTGTGTCATTTACTTGTGTACAAGAAAACTGTTAGAAAATCCCAATCCATAATGCCCAATAATTAAGTTCATTGCAACAAATTTGTTCAAATGAGCAATCGAGAATAATGCTGGCCACATTACAATTCAATCGATTCAGATATGACTGTTCAATTTTGGTGTAGTGCTTGAAATATTGGATATCAAATAAATTGTTTGGAGAACCAACATCAGGCATAGTTGTAGTGAGAAAGATCAAGCTACCTACTATCCTCATAGACAATGTATTTGCAATGGATATAGAGCTATCAAAAACTGAAAATTTAATGGTGGTTTCATACTCTGAGGTATTGCTTTGCAGTTTGAACCTTTTCATCATTACCCACACATACTATATTTGATACCAAAGAATACAGCCATTTTCTTGTCTTATTTCCAATTTATGTTACTGCTTGTAATACTAAAATACCTTTATATTAAGAAAAAACATGTTTTTCTTTATTTTATCCAACAATTTATCCTGTAGACACTGTTTTTGTTATGCATACAGATCTATCAAAGTCTAAAAGTTTGATTGTGGTTTCCAGTTTGAAGTTCTGCTATGCGGTCTTTGCTCTTAAATTTTTTAATGATCTCCCAGACATGCTTGAGACTGAAAAATGCAGCCATCCTTTTGTCTTATTTGTGTTAGAGTTTTTCCATGTGGCTCTGAATGTGTTCTTTCTTAAGCAGTGCATAAGTACACTGCAGTTCTCCTCACCAGAGAAGTATACCCAGTAGCAGCCTTGGTTTATGTGCCAAGTGGATTGAAGGTGCAATCAAGCAGCATCAGCACAGTGCAGCGGTGATGGTAGTTGTGCCCATTGATTTCCATGCAGCCAAGAGATCAGGATGGATGAAAAACTGTAGGAGAATAGTGCTGAATTATGCAAGGAATCTTCTTTGAGATTAGTGCCAAGTAACTAAGTAAGCTACTTGAGACTTCTGTGTTACCTGATTCCTTTGGAACCCCCCGTACCTGTATGGGTTTGGTTTGGGTCCAAGTCCTGGGCCACTTCTTTGGTTTCAACCAAGGTCCCTCCTGAGGTTCTTGGGAGGGGCTTTGGGCGAACGTAAGGGGACCCAAAGGCTGCCCTTTACAAAAAATAGAAGAAAGGTTAATTTTTCAAACTGTATTTATAAACAAAAGTGCCTACATAAAGGGCACATATTCTAGGTTTAATAATGATGCATATAGTCTTTTTTTCTTCTAGATTTTCACTCTAGTGTCGTGTATTTCTCTATTGAATTGGCAGTAAATCCTTCCATACCTGGGTAGAATGGATTTCGGAAGGGTAATAAATGCAAATGGAATCGACCAGAGTACTTTTTTTTTGGCCGTTTCCAACTTATACAAGGCATTTTCATAGCGACTCCGTGGCGGATGAAAATTTCGGTGGTTTTTAAAAAATTTTCTAACCATAAAATGTATGATCAAAACCCTAAATAACAGTATTTTTCACGTTATTTTTTGCAAGTTTCTCCTACCCTTCTCTTTCCTTGCTGTCCAAATATCCCAACCATTTGAACCACTTCAAGTCATGTTTGACTTCCAGCCATTCAAGCAACTTCTAGCCATGTTTGACTTCAAGCCATTAGAACAACCTTTAGTTGAATAATAGTTGGAATGTCACATTCGTGTTCAGAGTATTTTTTCCCTTCTTTAATCAAATTTAAGGCTAAGTTTTAACTTTAGATTCAGGCTTTTAATTGATTAAAATTTAGTTAAATTTAATATTGTTTATAATTATTAATCTTACAATGAATTTTATTGTTTATTTAACTTAAATTCATCTTAGCTATATTAAATTATATTAATTAACGTTAAATTGATATTTATTAAATTTAATATTATTTCACATTTATTGTTAATTCAATTATCAGTATTTTTTATTTATATATTATTAAAGGGGTAAATGCTTTTTGACCTGGAGCTATAAACTGGTGAGGTCACAAATGGGGGACCTTATCCCCATTTAAACATTCATTAATAGCACCCCACAGGGTTTGAACCTTGATGGCAAGAACAAATACACAACTTAACCATCACACAAGGCCAATACATACAACCTTATATATATATATATAATTTTATAAATATTGTATTAAGTAGTATTTATATTAGTAGTTTTTGAAAAATAGTTGTACCCATATATGATATGATATAATTATCCGTAATATAGTTTTACTTTAATTTTTGTAATATTTATATTAATATTTAACATATTTGAAAAATAAAATTAATATAGTATAACTTTATATTAATATGGTATTAAGATAGTTGTTAATAAATTTAAAATAATATGAATTTATGTTATTATGGTATCAATATAGTTTAGGTTGTAAATATGTATATATTTATGATTTTATATCTTTATTAAATAAACATACCCAAAATGTACCCAACACCCTACAATTGGCTCAAGGGTAGATTGTTGCTATTAGGATGGAGAAGATGCCCATAGCTATACATGGGATATCTCCGTTTTGGGATCTGTTTGTTGGGTGTTTATGCTTGTGAGAAACTTGCTGATTTTGAGAAGTTTTGAGATGTTTTAATCCAAGAGGAGACAAAAGTAGAGACTATTTCAACTGGAGTGGAAGAGTGTTAGAACCTAGCCCTCATTGAGAAGATGATGAAAGTTTGTAAGAAGGGAGGACCTAAGAAGTGTTAGAAGGGCAAGGAAGAAGAATTATATTCTTTGGACCAGGGGAAGAAAAACTTGAGTTGTGTGAAGTGTTTCAAGTGCCCCAAGATGGGCCACTATGCATCTTAGTCTCCTAAGAGGAAGAAAGCCAAGCAACAATAGATGACTTTATAGGGAGTGCAAAAACTCTAGTTGGAGTAGATGAATCAGCATCTCGTCTTGAGACAACTTTCTCCATGGCATAATGCCTATCCACTAACATCATTTTTGATGGAGTATCTAGGTACATGACCTTCAATAAACTTCAAGAACAAGGGGATGACATACAAGTGGAGTTGGGCAATGATGCCACTTGTTTAGTTATTGGATTGAGCTTTGTCTTGTTTTGCATTCCTTTAGTATAAGGTGATGATTTGGAGCTTGATGTTGCTTTGCATATTCATGGATTAATGAAGAGTCTTCTGTCAATTTCTTGTATGATAAATATATAGTGCATGGGTAAGTTTGATAGTCATTAAGTGATCATTAGAAAACAACCTGGTCGAGTTTTGGCTAATGGAGTTTGAAATGGTGGATTTTATAGGCTACTTGCAGATCTAATTGAGTAGGTATAGAAGGATGTCATGGTGGAGTGTCCTTTCAACTTTGTTTAGATGGTATTGGTAGGAATGGAAACCTTTGGTGGCATAGTAGTAGTTGCACCTATCTTTTCTTCAGCACAACCTTAGAATTTATTTATTTTAGCCATTTGTTTGAATGGCAACATGCCACATAACTTAGTACCTTTTCTTAGGATGAAGGATGTGTCCACTAACTCTAGTAATGTGGCCTTCAAATTCAGTTTGACAAAAAATGGCATTTCCTTAGCCTAGTGCCCCTTGATATTGTAAGCTTTGCTCATAGTTTAGTTGCAAATTGTCTTAAAGGGGGCTTCGTGTTGAGGGGATCCTTGGCAAATTCTTCCAATAACTTGGAAGGGCAACTAAAATTTGCACTCCTAATAGAACTATTGCTCTGACTCTCACCCTATGCATTTGTACTTAGAGTTTCAAATTGTCATGCTATCCCACTTCATCATTCATGCTATGAGAAGTAGAAATCAAAGTGAGACAAAAAGAATGAAATTTATGGTTTAAAGTGTCATAATGCAAGGGCTCAAGACACACGGATTTTTTTGGTTTTTCTTTATCTCACATTAAGCATAGAAGCAAAGGATACACAAAAATAGAAATCCTTGTACTTCAACCTTCGTCAAACAAGTGTAATGCCCTCTATTAGAACGCTACTTGTTGCCCAATAGTTGCATACATCATTTAACACCATTATGTCTTAAATTAGGTCATTGAGATTAGAAGTATATATAATGCAATAAATAAATAATTAAATTTAGGGTTCACCCTCATTTCTTCCCTAACCCTACGGAAGATGGTGGAATTACTGTGCTAGGGCGATTGGAAACAGCCTACGAGCTCCCTCCCTCAAGGTTTCTTAGGAACATATGTTTGTGCCCATCTTGGGATTTACCCATCTAGTGACTGATTTACACAAACCCCTATCCCAGCATAGGCATTAGCAAAAAGGCAAGGACTAGACTGTTTTATATATTTTGGTCTTTCAAGTATTACGAATGTATATGAAATTAAATATGACTGTCATACATATTGCACTCAATATTACTATTAAATTCTGCATAAGAACATTATCAGGCTTCATATATTAAGTATACATATTAAGCACATTCCCATGCATACCAACCAAGAGCAAGGATGTTACTGCCTGTAACTTAATAACAGTTATGATCTGATTTGATCGATGGTCCTGTCACTAGATGCTTTTGATTCCTTTCCTTTATATCTCTCAATGTGAGGGAGAGGTCGCACCTCTTCATCATGTATGCCCTTTTGGCAAGAGACACACCCTTTCACCATTAGCACCCTTTGAAAGAGTGCAACTCTTCATTATTTCTGCCCTTTGAAAGGGACACAACCTTTCAAAATCAGATCTGCACTTCTGATTCCCCAATAATCCCCCCTTCAAATGAGTTCTCTTCTCCCTTTTATAAATCATATTTGGGGGAGTCACAACTTATCATTTCATGCCTTTTGACCATTCATTAACTTTAATCAACTTTAATTATATTCTTTTATATTTTAATTTAATTTTTAATTTTTTATTCTTTTGTATTTTAATTCTTTTATTTATTATTTATTATTAAATTATATTTCAAAGTGGGGACATTGCAACAAAGCATAGAAAGAGGAAATGCAAAAGATAAAATCCTAATTTGGCTAGTATTTATGATTAATGAGCTATTTTAAATTTGTGCAAATTTTCTCACACAAATAATTTAATAAATAAATAAATTTAAAAACCTAAAATAGTGCTATTAGAAACGTAAAGCTAAAACCCTAAATACTGTTTTTTACGGACAAACAATAGTTAGATAACTCTAAAAACAACATTTTACAGCCTGCCCTCCCCTTGGGCAATCAGACAAACCACTTTGTTGTAGTAGCTAATGCGGCATACATTGGTCTTGAATTGTGGATTGTTTGGAGATCGTTAACACCTCGAATGAATGTTTTATTTCCCATATTTACAGGGAAGGAAACTTTGGTTTTGCGGACCACTTTGCTAATATGGGTGTTGATAGCGTTTCTTTTTCGTAGGTGGGAGACTAATGACTCTCTCCTCCCTATGATCAAAACGTTGATTTCCAATGAGGCTCGTGATTGTTAAGGTGGTGGCCTTATGGCTCTTATTGTTAAATTTTATTCCCTTCTATTTTTCCTTAGGGAATTGTAGATTAGAGATCTTTCTTGATCCTAATAGCATTAATGATGTGTTTATGTGGATGGCCTTGCCTTTACGGATCATGATTACTGCTTATCAGTTTGGTCTATACTCCACACGAATTGTGGGTATTTTTTGCTGAACTCTGACATTTTTTTTCCAGTCACTTTCCTTGAGAGCTACTTTGTTTTTGCTTGCCCTTCTTGTCCTATAATTGTGCTCTACTTTTGTTGCCTTTCTTGCCCTGTTACCATGCCTTGCATTTGTCGTAGTGGTCCCCTCATCTTAATGGGTCGGGACAGATTCCGCATGGAGCCTAATTCTTGTGAGAAGTGACAGAATAATACTTCCATTTGGGGTAAACTTTACGTTGGTGGGGTCACTCCATTCTTGGAGAAACTTCATGGCCATGACCCATAGGTGACGAAAGCTTTCCTTGATGGATGGAAGAGTGGGACCCTCTCTTCTTATAAGGTGGAATTGGTTGTTTCAGAAGACTTTATTGTGGAACTCACAGGCTTGAATTGTGAGGGCAAGAAGATTTATAGAGATTGGAAAGCATCAGAGGAAGCCATTGCCCTATTTTTCAAGGGTGAAGAATTTGACAAAGTGAAGAAGACCAAGTCCAAGGTTACAACCGCAACACCATCAAACCTCTTTGGGCGGACATGGCAGAAGTTATTATGAGGTATTTTACCCTGGATAGCCACTTCACTAGTCTTTTTGGTCACCACTTTATTCCGTTGAATCATTTTTACCATAAGCATTTGGTTTCTTTTCCTTTTTATCTCTTCTCTTCTCTTACTGCTAGCATTAATGACGATAGTAAGAGCCCAACTATCTCGGTCCTCCATGAGGGCCTTATTCTGCTTATCATGGAATATGCTAAGTCTATGTCCACTCCCCTCAAGCTCCCAATGGGGAAACGTAAAATTGAGTATGCCCAGAATGTGACGGTGCACTACTCTTATATGTCTACTGACTTTGAGGATGAGTTGGCGGATGAAGAGGCCTACTATTACATTGGTAACATAAAGAAACTTGCTTCCCAGAAGAAACCCAAGAGAAGCCCCTCACACTTTTGGTCCGAGAACTTTGAAACTAAGGATGACGAGGTGGAATTTGTCTCACTTGTGAGACCTAGCCCATTTGGAGATTTGCTAGGGAAAGCTGAAAAAATGAAAAGTCCTAGGCTGGGCCTTAATATTGTTATTGAGGAACCCTCTAAACCTTGCAAGGTGAAGAAGGGCTTTCTAGGCTACAGGGCCAAAGGGGATAGTGTAGAGGGGGAAAGTAAGGATGGGGAAGGTGACATGCCTAGTTGTGAGGAGATGGCCGTGGATAGAGATGAGGATTTTTAGGATGATGGTTTGCAAACTGGTTATGATTCCCAAGGGGGTGCAAAGGAGACCCCACATGATAACTTTTTGGATGCTAATGCGGATGTGGAGATTCTCATCTTGAAAGCCATTGATGGATAGGCCATTTTGGCCAATTGGTTTGTGTTGTAGATTTATGACATTAGGAAAAGCCTCGGCTCCCTCTCGGATAAGGTGGATAGTCTTCAGTTGATGGGAAATAGGGGGATGGAGAAGAACAAGTCCAAGAAAATGCTGGCTCCAATCGAGGTGGTGGCTAATGATGTCAAGCATATGAAATCTAATTAGGAGAACAAAATCAACATGCTGGATAGCTCAGTCTCCAAGGTATACAATAAGCTCAATACTATGGTTAATGTTAGCAAGGAGGAGTTCAGAGAAATGCCAGTGATCTCCGTATGGTAAATGAGAAAGTTCAAAACCTGGGAATGGGTGGGAAGAAGAAGAAAAATAACAGTTTGGAGGTGGGCGTTGATGCTGAGGAGGTGGAGGCTGTTGGCCTTGTTGTTGGTTTAGGTAAACAGGTTTTGTCCAAGATGCAGGAGCACTCGGCTAGGACCTGAAGCAAGTCAAAGGCTGTTGAAGATCGTGCCCAAGTTATTAAAGAGGTTATGGATATGCTTGACCAGATCATTCACAAGGACATGGAAGCTGCTAAGATTCTGAAAGAATTACAGTAGGCTGGGTCGGGCTTTTGCCCTATTTTGTTGTTTGGCCGTGTGTTTGATTTTTTTGCTGTTGCTGCTGGTCTACTACTGGTTTTAGTATGCTATCTTTGGTTAGCAATTGGTGGTCTTTGTAAAGGGTTTTAAGGCCCCTTCAAAAACTGTTTTTGAAAAATTGATTGCTAAAAATAATTGGATAATCTATTCAACAATATACAACCGTATATATAGAGATTACAAGACAACGTTCTAAATTAAGAACGTGTCGTTTAAGTGAAAACTAAAAAGCTAAATAATAAAAAGCTAACCATGCGTGTTTAATAAAGAAGCAATAGTTTCACTTAACGCACTAAAAAAACTAAATAGCTAAATAAGTTGACAACTAAGATGACCACTAATTATAGAAGATGACCATTATAGAATAGATATTAATATTATTTTAACACCCTCCCTAATGGTCATCGTACTCAATACCCTACAAAAGACACTGCAAGTTTTTTGATCACAAATGCAAAGAAGACTCTGCTACTACAGAGACCCTCTTAGGATCTACATAATGTAAATGACCAAGAGTACCAAAAGCCATCCAAGGTAATGTAGCCCTCACACACGAATTAGAGATCTGACACACGCGAATTACTAAAGCCTGAAACCATGATTTTGAGGAAAAATCAGCAAACCCTTTTGCAGAAGAGTACTGAGCATTGTTTGCTCCAACAACTCCAAAACAGACTGCAAGATACCATGGTTGCAGATGTTCTCCCTAGTAGTGCGACTCAAAAGTGACTGCAAAAAATCGTCAAATCCCGAGAACTTCCTGAATCACAAAATCCCACGCGAACTTCAGGTATTACAGATGATTTTTGAGGAAAAAATCGTAAAAACCCTGCAAACAATTTTTCAAGAAAAAATTGTGAAAACCCTGGGACCTGTAGAACGAGAGGTCTGGCCTAAATCAATTTGGTCAAGGCAACGATATTCAAATATCACCATCAAGCGTTGTTTCTAGGTGTTGTTGCAGCAGTTGAATTTTTAATTGTGTTCCAACATGATGTTGGTCAAAGATGCCATCACGAAAATCGAGGTTGAATGAGGTCAACCTAGTGAAGGCATGAGATAGAAAAATCTGATTAAAAATCAGAAGCTGCACAAAGAATCGGAAACCCTGGAGTGGAATTTGAAGCACCAATCCCAATGTGCGAATTTCGAGGTTTGCTGGTAAACTAATAAATTAAAATTGCCTGCAAATTTAAAACCTGGAATTTTTCTGAAAAATATCAGAAAAATAATAATTTGCAGAAAATAAATACCTCTAGACGCAATAGTGCCCTAGCCGCAGAAAATTCGTGCTAAAAACGGAACCCTATAAAGTCGTGCCTGAAAATTATGATTTAAAAAAATCCTGTCGAAAGTAGGAAAGCCCGCTGCAAACGAAAATCGCGAAACCCAGAAAACTCTGACGTGGGTTGGAAAACATTGCAGGCCGAAATTGCGAAAATCGCGAACAGTTAATAGAAAAAAAACGCGGGTCGGAGGAAAATCCCCTGAATAAAAACCCTACCGCCGCCACCGGAAAAAAATCGTGTGTAATAAAACCCTGACGAAAATCGCGTCGTCCAAAGAAAATCGCGCACAGAATAAATCCGTTGTGTGCAGCAAAAAAATGCGACGTGGGAAAATAACATGGGCACAGATAAATTGCGTCGCTGCTACCCAAAAACGCGAAATACAAACACGTGGAAGCCCAAAAAAATGTGGCTTAAAAAATTGCGGAATACACACTGCCTGTAAACACGAAACTCAAAAATCCGTGCGATGCAAAGTGCAAACACAAAACCCTTCGAACCAGACCTGCCCAGAAAATTGTTACCCTAGCTCACGATTTTCCTCCTCTGCAGGCCCTAAAAAAACTCCAAAGAATCGAAAAAAAAATTCTGGAAAAATATTCCAGGTAGGCATACAAAAAATTTGCCAGACTCTAAAATATCCCATCGACCTGCTCTAATACCATGAAAAGTTGATTGCTTAAAATAATTGGATTATCTATTCAGCTATATACAACCGTATATATAGAGATTACAAGACGACATTCTAAATTAAGAACATGTTTAAGTGAAAACTAAAAAGCTAAAAAGCTTAAAAAGCTAAATAATAAAAAGCTAACTATGCATCTTTAATAAAGAAGCAATAGTTTCACTTAACGCACTAAAAAAAACTAAATAAGTCGACTAAAAAGATAAATAGCTAAATAAGTTGACAACTAAGATGACCACTAAGAATAGAAGATGACCATTATAGAATAGATATTAATATTATTTTAACAGTTTTACCCAATCAAAAACATTTTACAGCCATATATGAACAATACATTCAATATTGTAATCTAAGTTGGAAAAAAACCAAAGTCATATGATCATTAATTTCAGATTTAGAAATGACCATTTAAAATAAAATATCTTAAATGCAAATCCTGAAGTTTGGGGCCAAATATTACCTTGAAGGCTTGAAGATTTGTTGAATGTCTTGAAATGTGTAATGAAATAATTCATACAAGAGAAGAATATAATAGGAAATATGTTACAAATACTTGATAATACTTGAGAAGAATAAGCCTCTTCGAGGAGGCAAACCTCCAAATATCTCCAATAAGAACACAATTAGCAATATGATAATCAAATAACACTCAGCACCTCTTTTATATACCCTACTTACACCATAGATATCACCCATGCCAACTTAGATACCTAATTATATCACCCAGGCCAACTTGACTACATAAGTAAGACTAGCTAATTGATTACATAAGTCATAGGTTGGCTTCACATGACCTGATAAAGTTGTTGGCTTAATGGCGTATCAAGACTTGAATGGTTGATCGATGAAGACTTAGCACTTGTTATTCCTTCTTTTGGTCTCACACATGCTTACAATCTCACTCTTGCACCTTGCTGTTGCAACTTTTAGCCTTGCTCTGTGTTTTGACAGTGATTTGGAGTGAAGGTGGAGTCCATATATTTTTTTTGAGTGCTTAGGCTATGGGTGGGGCCCATAAAGTACTAGGGTTAGGGTTAGTGGCTCAAATTTCAAAAAACATGTCTGATTATTTATTTATTTTCAGGTGTTTGACATTGAGGGATGTGAGGCTGTCTTGGGTATTTTTGGGAGACTTTTGGAAGTTTTTTGAATGCTCAGGAATTTTTATTCCCCCTTAACATCCCCATCAGGGAGGTATGCCCCAGCAATGCCACGTCTCTGAGGGAGATGTCTCAGGAATGTCTCCTACCTGCTGGTAATAGTACACCTCCTTGACATCTTGAGGGGATGTCCCCGTCCTGGAAACTTCAGGTTTTCTTTTGGGGGGGTTTGGAAGATGTGTCCCTATGGAACACTGTTTTTTCATTATTTTTTCCAGTAATATATGGTTTTACACATTATATTTGTTAGAGATTCAGAAATTCAAAGGCCAAAGGTTTGATGCTGGTTTCTGTAGGTTCTTTTGCTGCTATGCAGTCCTACCTTTCAAATATTTTCATTATCTTCCAGACATGCTGTGCTTGAGACTGGAGAATGTAGCCATCCTTTTGTCTTTTTTCTGATATATGTTCCCTGTATTTTATGGTTAGATCGCAGGAGTAAAAGACATTCATATTGTGGAAAACCACATTTTCTCTTTTTTTTGGATCATATCAATAAAATTTCTTTTAGGAACAATGGGCCAACATTGAATCACTCTCGTTGACCCTAATTGACCTCAGTGTTGCATTTTTTATTACTCTAAATTGGAACTTGTATACAAAGAATGTTATTAATAGGCTACATGCTGTGCAATATGTGCCTCAAAAGTTTCCAGGACAAATATCAGACCTAGCATTAAAAAGATCAAACTACCTGTGATTAAAGGATAAAAGTTTAAGGCTGGTTTCCATAGGTTTGAGGGGCTGCTGTGCAGTTCTCTCTCTCAAATCTTTTAATGATCTCCCAAACTATTCTTGAGGCTGGAGAATGCAGCCATCCCTTTGTTTTATCTCCAGTAAATGTTCCTGCCTGTCATAATTGGATCACAGTAGCAAAATTTGGAAACCACCACATATGCTCCTTTTTTGGACAGCAGGAATACAATGCTTGTCTTTTGGAGACAGTGGGTAAACATTGGATCACTTTCTGTAAACCTAATTAACTTCAAATTTGGACTTTTATTGGCCTAAATTTGGAAGTTCTATGTGAAGTTATTTATATATCACATGCTTTTCTCTTTGGGGGATGTGCTTGAAAAGTTACAATTTTTTTTCTTATGTTAATTTTAAAACAAAGCTTATGTTTTATAAACCTTGTTGCAAATTCCTCTAGAAATCCATTGAAGACTATTTGCAAAACAATTAAGCTTTTCCTGATCGTTGGATGTTGTGGTGCTTGCCAATTTCTGACAAGGTTACTTTCCAGAACTGACAGACTTTGTCATCCAGCTGTTTGGATTTGGAACAGATTCTTTACAACACCAATTCTTTGTCAGGGTGATATAACTACTCTTGGTCATGCTCTTTGTTAGGGCTTCACTTCACCAAGAGAATTCTTTACTAACTCAAATATTATCTGGCTGCTCTTTGATTCACATTTTCGTACAAAACAAGATAATTATTAATTAATATATATTACATGTTTGATGGTTGTGATGATAAAAATCTTTGTTCTTATATCTGCAGGGATATAAAATAATAGGTTCTCATAGTGGTGTAAAGTTGTGTAGATGGACCAAGTCACAGTTACGTGGTCGAGGTGGCTGCTACAAACATTCATTCTATGGCATTGAGAGTCACAGGTAATTATCTGGATTCTGTATTGTTCACCAATTTTTGAAGCAAATACAGATGTAATAGGTCTGTACAAGAAATTTCCAATAAAAATTGTTGAAAATAGATGCCGAACATTGGTTGAAACTTTAGTGAGATTGAAAGCATCATGGTAGGTGTGTTCCAAATAAGAACATTTTGCAAGATTTCAGAGACTAGTTATAAGCTGTTATTCCATGTTTGCTATGGTTTGATTAGTTATGGTGCAGTATAAATTTAGATAACAGCTGCTATTGTGCTAGAATGTTTATATTCTTTGTAAGATACAGTGGTTGAAGGCAAACAATTGATTGGAGTTTTGACAGGCTTGATTTGTCTTTACTCTTTAAAAATTGTGGACTGTTATGTCATGATTTTGTAGTTCTTGGAATTCATATAATTGTTAATGGTAGATTCACACAAGAATGTATGAAATATATGTTAGGCAAAGGTTGGGATGGCCTAGGCATTATTTTTTGTAGTGTAATTCTTTAATCTAGCCAAAGGCATGAAATGAGACAATTTTGTGATGCCAAAAATAAACAAATGAATGAATAATGGGTTTACTTCTAATATTATTTTATGATGGGCGCTATGGAATATCCAAGCAATTGCTATCAACTGATCTACCTGTTGTGGCTGACCATATATTTACATCTTTTGTTGATGATTGAGGGAGAGCTCTTTCATATTGCACCTGCATTGTATTGTGATAAATTTCTATGATATAGTACAGAGATGTAATAATGAAAATCATGCCGGCTTCATAATTTATGCGATTTGTGATTTTGTCCAGTTGATCTGAATGACATCAATTGTGTATCTCCTACATATATGTGTTGCATTATAATTGGATTAGTTTTTGCTTCATGTTTCCCTATCCTACAATTTTCATACTCTTACCACTCAAATTTGAGTGCATAGATGTAGAACCATGCAGTCATAGGATGGCTACTTGTATTATGATTTTATAGGGGCAAGGAAAAATTTAAAGTTTTGGAAGATTAAAAACATACTTTAAGGTATTGCAGTATTGACTATCATCAGATGGATATAAACTTAAGTGATGAATTGAATGAGGTTGTGTGAACTCAATGAGATAAGAAGGCTCACATGGGTAGCAAGGTGGAGAAACAAAGCAAAGATTAGGAGGAGGAACACTACACATGTTGATAGTCTGAGAGGAGTTAGGGGTGGCAAGGCTAGCAATACTGATATGCAAGTTTTAATGGGGGCACATATCTTGCTAGCGTATTGGAAAAGAGCTTTTTTGGGTCAAAAAGCATGCACAAACGAGGTTCATATGCCTAAACAAAATATAATCAATGACTAGCAACTGTCTGTGGCTTATATAAAAAATTATGCTCTCTTAACTTGTATTAATAGTGCCATTAAAGTTAGCATAAGAAAAAATGATTCTTTTATAAAAGAGAAATGAAGTTTAGCTTGGAAACAATATCAATACTGCAGATGAACACAAATAGTGCTATATGAGAGGAAGTTATGCTTGGGAGTGATATATAAGGATGCAAGTGGATTTCAAAAGACATGTTTTTCCAAGCCAATAAATCCTAACCCTGACTTTGATGTCTTAATGCTGTGGGTCTGGGACAATGGTAACAAAGCATGTCTCAATTCTCAAGCATATCCACCAATGTGAATGGCATTAATACAACCTCCTAGGAAGGATGTTTTCATAGAGCTTGATGCTACTTAACCTAAGAAGTTTTCCAGCAGTCAGCTGGAATTTCTTAGTGATTTACTAGAGCTAAAGTTAGCTCTGGGCTGTCTGAGTTCTCTAGGAGGTCATTTGAGCATAGAACTGGCTTTTTGAGGAACAATTGAAGCTACACAATTAGGCCATTAGAGGTAGGGTAACGACATGAGGGTTCCATCACAATCTGGATGCCCAAGCTCCTAACAGCACAGTTTGGCTGTCTATTTGTATTTGTTTTCCAGTAGCGATCTTCCCATGATTTCCACATTTAATTTCAAATTACAGGCCTCATGTGGTGGCGGGGTAGATGTTGAAGTAGCTTCTTGTTTGAGAAGATGGGGGCAGGCGGTGGCTGTAAGCATTTGCCCTCCAGTTTTAAACCCTCATCCCATCAGCAGGTTGTCTGACATGGATTCTTTATGCCCCAATTTTGTTTAAAGGCATCTAATTTAGAAGAATTTGAGGAGTTTAGATTTTTCTATTTGTAGAAGTTGACTGTGGTTACTGAGAAGTAGTTGGTGATGAAGTGGATTGACTGTGAGATTTCTCGCAAGAAAGCAAACATGCTACTTTAGGTGTTAGCATAAATCAAAATAGTTGAAGTTTGTCTGGTAGTTATATAATGCATGATGGAAATTGCTGATTGAACTTAAGTTAGTGACAGCTTTTTAGAAAAGATAATAACATTGTCTCAATTAGGTTAGAAAGAAGGGATGGCATAGCATGAGAATAAGTTTTACCCCACCTTAAGTTTGATCACTAGTCATGGCGTGACCTTTTGCAAGTGGTTGCCAGGCTGAAAATGGGTTCTGCACACAAGGTTTTTGATTTCACACATTCGCAATGGAAATCTTAATGAGAGATTACTAGAATTCACAACAATGTGCTTGGAAGAATGAGGAAAGTTGATCAAAGGTTGAATTTGAACCTCTTGAGTATAAAGCTTCAAGGCAGTGATATGAGGAATTAACAAGACTCCCTGTGCCTTCAAAAAGCAATGTGGTTGATGCTGAGAGCACATGAACAGGAGAGAGGAACCAATGCCAGACAAATAGGGCTGAGGAGCATGAAAGTTGAGAGGTCCCCATCCTAGTTCCTTGTATTATGAAATTGCTAAGAAAATTTATAAGCCAGCTTAAGAACTGAAGGGAACATTATAGAGTACTGATAGATGGTAAGAAAATGAAAAGCATCAGGGCAAGTGCTGTTGTTAGAGTTGGAAGCATGTTTGCCTTCATTTTTATTAATGTGTTCATTATTTCTGAAATAATGAACTGAAGCAAAAGAAATGAACTCGATAAGAATTGATTAGGTTGTATTATAAATGAAAGCTTTGTTGAAAACAAGAGTATTACATGTGAATCTACAACTCTTTGATCACAACTTGGAAAGAACTAACAGTTTAACTCATTTTATGTGGTCTTCTCTGCTCTCCACTATGTGCAACATTATGTTTAGTTGTGTGACGAAGAGTTGAAGTCATTTGTATGTAGAATCTGAAGAGTCATCCCAAAAGATGAAATGACTTGTCTCAAAAATATGGAAAGCTTTGTGACAAATGTACTCCCAAGAAGTGAAGAAGATTTGTTGTGAAGTAGGATTCATTAAAACACAATATTTTGGTTTATAATGTTTTTGTAATTCTAGATACATTTTTGTATTTTGCATTTTGGTGACTATTTGGAACATTTTCTTAGAAAAGACAATGTCCCAATGAGAAGATGAAAGACAGAGAAAATCCAAAGCTTTCCAATGCATTTTATGATATCTGATGTTGATTACTGCTAAAGAAACTTCAACACTAGCAGGGTGACCGTCTTATAGGGATTCTGTTCCAAACTGCTACCGGCATTGTCTAGATTTCCTCCAAATATGTTGCAATCTCCCAATCTTGCTCAGTGCCTTTAGTCCTGTTCTATGGGCAAGTGGTATGAGTTTATGGTATTAGCATTACAGATTCCATTGAAGCTTGTTGTTGTTACACTGACATCAACCATATGATTTATTGTTATTTTTTCTATGTAATTAGAAAAGTGTCATTAGAAAAGTGTAATTAGATTATACTAGGCATTCATCTCTGAATTAACCACTAAATAGTGATAATTTATTTATTATGGCTTCACTCCAGTGAACAGTTCTTGTGAATTTCTAAACCTTGTGCATGAGCAGGTGTATGGAAACAACTCCTAGTTTGGCTTGTGCCAATAAGTGTGTATTTTGCTGGAGACATCACACTAATCCTGTGGGAAAAAGCTGGCGGTGGAAATTGGATGATCCTTTAAAAATAGTTGAAGGGGCCATTGATCAACATACTAAGATGATAAAACAAATGAAAGGTGTTCCCGGTATGTATGGGCAAACAAGGCTTTTTATAATGAGAACCATTGGAGTTTTTTCTTGCAATTCTCTTGATTTTTAATTACTAAACCAAGGGTTGTGAAAACTGATTTTGATCTAAAAGTGCAAATAATGTTTGTGCTGAGATTATGTTTTACATTCAAATGAACATAAATTAAACTTAACAACAGAAGTGGGTTTAGGGTATCAAAAAAGTTTAAGGCAATAAAACAAACTGAATATAAAAGCATGCTATGTTCTCTCATCTAAATATTAAGAATGTTAATTATTTGAAGCATTTGCAATTCCTCTTTTGCTATGGTGTACAAAATGTGTTAAACTTTTTTGGACTTTATTTCTATGTTACATGGAATTTCAGTGATGGATAGAACAAGGGATGATGGAATGTGGGTTTACAGTATGGTGATTTTTTTTACTGCATTTAGGAAATGTGGCCAGCAAATATAATAAATACAAATATTGTTTTATTTATTTATAATTATTTAGAAACTAAATACGAAGGTTTGAAACTTCTATAACTGTTCTATAATTAAAAAACTTATATCCTATTGAGCTAAGAGCCTAAGGGTATAAGTTATAAACGTTGCAATTGAAAAATTTGAGAATTGAAACCTGTGAACTTGTGAAGTGTAAATGGGGAACAATCAATCATTGAACATTTAAGTGAAATCTGAAATCAAAACTGAGTACAAATGGCAAAAGAAAGAAATAAAATGCAGTCCCCAGTTTCAAGTTCCACTCTGGTGAGAGATTAGAACTCTCATTAGTCAGTTTACAATATGTCAAATTTCAATACAACTCCAAAAAACAAAATGGCAATGCACAATCACTTTGACTAATCAGAACTTGTTAGTGGGCGTGGGATGCTGTTGGGGACAATAGGACATGCCTAAAATGGTAGGGGATAGCTTCCTTTCCCAAACAGTGTGAGCATCTATTTTTAAAATTTTAGCTGTCCTAAAACACCAGGAAACCAAGCTTTTCCCTGAAAAACATTGACTAGGATGGCTAGGGGTTTCGTAAAACACCAGGTTACCCAGGGAACATTTCTGAAATGTTCCCATAGCTTTTGCAATAGCAAAAAAAATATTGGAGTTAGTTAGATGACATTTCATAGCCATCCCTTCATAGTGGAAACGAGGATATATGGGAAGACAGGGTTTTGGGTCAGGAAATGTCTTTCTGGGATATAGAGCATTATGTGCATTACTCAAGATCATTAATGTGTACCTTTTAATAGGCAATGTCCTTGAACAATAGCTTCATTTATGACCAGATGCGCAAGCATGTAATGCATTCAATTGAGAGGTCCTGGATATATATATATATATATATATATATATAATAGACACCAAATGCTTTCCTTAATTACTGACTGAATGCAGGACATTTATTTTGTATACAGGTGTGACACAGGAAAGGTTGACAGAAGGCTTAACTCCCAGGCATTGTGCCTTGTCACTTGTGGGTGAGCCTATCATGTACCCTGAGATCAATACTCTTGTTGAGGAATTACACAGAAGGCGAATTTCCACCTTTCTTGTAACAAATGCACAGTTTCCAGATGCTATCAGGTCACTGAGACCTGTGACTCAGGTATCACATTTCCAAGTTGGTTTGACTTATTTCTTTGGTACTCAAAAGGTCTGGACGACAACTACCTATAGATGTTTTCCAACGAACCTCAGTACTGAATAGGCGTGATTCTACAAACTTGCAGCTCTATGTAAGCATTGATGCTGCAACGAAGGAAAGGTTGAAGGCCATTGACAGGCCTCTGTTTTCAGACTTTTGGGAGCGTTTTATTGTGAGTAGCTGATTTCAGGGATCATAATTTTTGTTGCTCAACTTATGTGAATTTTGCAATTGAAAATTTTACAGTTTTTTTTACACCAATTAGCTAATGCCTTATTATTTGTGTAAAGGTTAGCTTTTCAACCACCAAAATTTTCAAAAACTATTTGGCTAGATGAAATTTATTGACAAAATTTCAACCAACTAGGGTAACTTCTTGATGTAAATTTAAGCAAAGGATATTACATTCAATATGAGCTTTTGAGGTTTCTGCTATGGTTTGAATGGGCTACTTGTGTAGGTCATCTTAAACATATTTTCAAGTGTTTCAATAGTGAGTAACCATAACCAAGGTAAACTAATGGTAGCTTTTTGTAGGGCTGTGCTGTATATAACAATATATGTGATCACAAAGTATTTCCTATGCTGACATCATGGTGATGTCTGTCTTCTCTTTCTTCTTTTTTATCTTAAAAGAAGGATCTATTCTAAAACTAGTGAATGTGAGAGGTTTAATGCTCGACTCTGGGACAGGTTTTATCCTAGTGTGATTTTTATGCAGTTTCGAGCTATTCAAGTTTGGATTCTGTTAGGGGTCAATAACACATGATTAGTTTATAGTTGTTTGGGGTGTTTATGTTTGTTATGTATGCTGAGAGGTTCCCGTGGGGTAGTTGGTAGTTGGTAGTTGGTAGGTTGTGATTGTTGGCAGCCTGGCCAACCGTCGGGTCTATATAATGTTTTGTTGGAACCTCGGCAAGTTGGCATTGTACTGGCATAATTTGAAATGAAATAAAGATATCATACTCTTGCCATATTTGTGTTTCCTGTGATTGTTATCTATGCTTTAATGTACATAAATATTCTTGTTACATGAGTTGTTGGTCTGTGTTGAAGACTTCTGTTATCTGTGAGTTTACCAACCTCACCGTAGGGACTAAACATTTTGGCACCGTTGCCGGTACGAACTTGGAGATAACTATGGCTGCAGGCAGAAAGAATTAATGGGCTGGCCATTCAACTAGCAATTGACTGTCGTAGATAGCAACACTCACGAAGAAAGAATCGAGGAAGAGGCACGAGAGGATTACTTGACGACAAACTTGGTAGAGTTGTGGGACGTGTTGGTCACGCAGTACGTGCAGAGGGAGTCTCAAGAGAGAGCCGTCTCTGAAGGCACGGTATGTGGTGAATTCACCGTCAACACTCCTGTCTTTGATCTGCTCAGGAGCATTCCAAGGTTGCTCGCCAGAAATCTGATTGCACTCCAAGACTGAAGGGAGGAAACTACACGAGAACTCCGTTGGCAACAAGTACTGCAAAATGAAGACATGAATAAATAATAGAGATGGCAATGCGTACCAGATATAGGAGTAAAATATATCTTTATTTGCACATAAATTTATTACAAAAGAAGACCAAAGATGGTCAGTCAAGGATCAAAGTTGATCCAACTAGATCATACTACTTTTCTTGACGATACACAATCTGTTTAAAAAACTTGACAGTTTCCAAGAGGAACAGAATCGTCAACAAACCAATGCTTATAAACTACCTGATGCCGACAAACAATTAATACATACTAAGATAAGCCATATCATGAGAACATAATAATAGTCATTGTACACTAACTAAATCATCCCTTAAAAGAAAAAATGTCTTCTAGATGACAGCTAAACGTCAGGTAACATTAGGGGATTTTCCAAACTGATGACAATATTGTAGACAAACTTGGAATCGCACTTTGCAAACTAGGACCATGGGAGTACTTGGCAAATCAAATATTTGGTGGGGGTTTGGGAGCAATGCCCCTAGTGGGGTGTGGCTCCTTGTGTGGTCCAAGGGGAGTGCCTTTGGCACGCTCCCTATCAGGATATAGTGTGGGGTTGAGGGGCTGGGTCCTTGCCACCAAGCCCAAATTAAGACCTTTAAAACTGCACAACCCTTCATGGCACGCATCGTTTTCATGAATTTGTAGAAGGCAAAAGCAATGTTGTAATTGCTTACTCAAATGTATGGCTAAGATATTTAACTTTCTCGGCCCAATATCCTTTCACCAAACAGTTGGTTTGAGCATCCAATGGAAGTTTCAAAGTTGGCAGAGGGAGGAATTCACAGTGATAGTTGTCGCTAACACCACAACAGTAAAGAGTGAACCAAAGAAGGTGACTGTATGGCAAAAGCAGTAGGATGTTGTCATATGATAGTTGATGGCTGACGATGTCAATCGCCAAAAACCTACGATTTTGAATTGTTGGTTGTACTATGTGGACATAGAGCAATCATCTTATGGGGGAGGGCGTATGACTATTCACAGGAGATATCTGTATGATGCTACAGATAAAACAATTTGTCATATATAGGGAGACTGTACTTTGCATAGAATTGTGAAAGCCATATAGTGTAGGCCATACAATGTAACCGATTGCAGGGGCTGTTTGGTGAAAGGAAAATGGAAACGTAGTACAGATATAAACTTGTACCATTCTCTTTGTTGTATAACAAGATTCCTTACACTCAGCCACACAAAGGAGATTTGTTGTATACCCTTCTGTAAAGGATGTAGTATGATTCTAAATAATTTTCAAGGCTGGAGAGTTCATCTTCTTCATCAGGAAATTCTTGATCTTCTTAGTATGTGTATTTTTCTAGCTTAGGCTCATAGATATCTTCTTGTCAGTATAGGTCTTCTTTTTTGTCCATTTTATCCCACCACATGGCTGTGCTAGTGGAATAAATGGCTTTAACAGTTTTGTTTTGGCAGGAACAGTTAGGTGCAATATGGTCAGTCTGGTTGCAAATGACAGGTTTGGATATGGGCATGGATGGCAGCATTTGCAGAGGTTGATATAACTGTATGTAGTTGTACGATGGTTATGGAGATGATGTTGATAGAATGTAAGGTGGTGTTTTGGCTTGCATGTGTAATACTATTGGCAGCAACCAAAAGTGGCAGTTTCGGGAAACTTATATATTGCTCAGGCAGCTTAGTGCTCACTGAGATTCTGCATTGAGTGGTTTTATATGATAAACTTCATGATCCGTTCAGGAGCAAAATCAATTAGATCAGTCAAAGACAAAGCAGTAAATGTGAGCCCCCCTCTGGATCAATAAAACGGAGGACTTTATCATACAGGTTGTGTGGAAGAGATTCTAGAAAATATCTTAATGGCAGCCTTATTATGGGAGTCTCCTTCATAGGTATGTTTGTGATGCTGGATCACAAAATCTTCAAACTGAGACAAAATGCATAACTTCATACAACTCAACCATTTGTTAGCTTCCAGTTGCCTATTATTCTGTGGAGGAGCAAATTCGTTAATAAGCTCTTGATATAGCACATTCATGGGTTTTCTTTTATTGAAAATTATATCTGTTTGTTCTTGGATAGTAAAAGAATTCCACCATGTCAATGTAATCCTCCATAGAAATTGTACTGCAAATCTGGCAGCATTGTGATTATCTAAGTCAGAAGCTACTCCTATACATGGTATTACACCTTGAAGTGATCTGTGTCAATGGAATTAGAATGACATCGATGTTCAGATACCAGGGCAGGGAGATGAGTTGGTTAACAAACTTTTTGTAACAAGAATTTTTTTTCACAAAAACAGTAGCTTTATAGCCACTATGATACATTTGCTTAGTTTGGGAACTGCTTAGGAGGATCTCTTTTCAACCTTGTGTATGATAGTGTAGTGTTTGTTGTGTTTTGAAGTATTCCAATCTTATAGTTTTACTTGAGACTTTCCAAAATTGTCTCAGCTTGAATAGTCTTTATCACAAAAATTAATTTTTACCTTGATATTTATCAGTTGTTCATTATGTTTTCTTACCTCATAGCATCCTTCA
Organism: Cryptomeria japonica; assembly: GCF_030272615.1. Taxonomy (NCBI): domain Eukaryota; kingdom Viridiplantae; phylum Streptophyta; class Pinopsida; order Cupressales; family Cupressaceae; genus Cryptomeria; species Cryptomeria japonica. The sequence goes on along the minus strand of NC_081410.1, from coordinate 6,452,352 downwards.
ATAACATTCCAAACTGCCAAGTTTTTAACTGTCACAAACATTAACACGTCGTATTATATTAGGTGTTCACTGTTTTTTCTGCCTTCTAATTTTCCCTTGATATATTTTAATGTTTTCAGTTTGGAGGTTTTTATCCCAAATATTAATTTCGTGTCTATTGAATAGCCATGTTCAAGTCTGTTTATGCAATCTGGACAGAATTATCTAACAACTTTTATCTTTTGAAATTTTACCACCCCTAAGAAATTAGAATTAACCTTGATATATAACATCTGGTGAATCATGTTTTTTTGGCCTATTGCAGGCACACAAACTATTTTCTGCTGTTTAAAATTTTTCTTGATTAATGGACCATTTATGATGAAAAATGATATTTTCTCAGGATTCACTGAAAGCTCTTCGTGACAAACAACAAAGAACTGTTTATCGCTTGACGCTGGTTAAAGGTTGGAATACAGAAGAATTGGATGCATACACAGAGTTATTCAAGCTTGGGAAACCTGACTTTATTGAAATCAAGGGTGTTACATACTGTGGCTCGTAAGATGTTTTATCACCCAGTGATGAGTACGAAAATTTATTAGTTTACTCTCCAATAATATATGTTAACTTGATATCTTAATGGGCTCTATTCACATCTTTTTACAGATCTGCTACTTCTACATTGACTATGGAAAATGTTCCATGGCATTCTGATGTTAGAGCTTTTTCAGAGGAAATAGTTGAAAGAAGCAAAGGGGATTATGAGCTTGCTTGTGAGCATGCACATTCATGTTGTGTACTTTTAGCGAATGCAAATAAATTTAAGGTGCAGGATCAGTGGTTCACATGGATTGATTATGAAAGGTTCCATGATTTGGTAAGTGTGGTATCTGAACAATCAATTCATTTTTCTCATTTGTTCTATTGTGTCATTTCCTTAGGAAAATAATGTCAATTATGTAATTTAAATGTAGGTTGCATCTGGAGAAGCCTTTAGTAGTGAAGACTATGCAGCTCCTACTCCATCTTGGGCTGTCTATGGAGCAAGAGAAGGTGGTTTTGATCCAGAACAAGCTCGATTTAGGAAGGAGAGAAGACATGGAGCTCCTTGAATTGTATCTTAAAACTCAGATGAAGGGTTCAACTGGATGCCTTATTGATGTGACAGGGATCTTTTGCACTTCTGAAGAGTTGCAAGGTGCAGCACATTTGAGTACTTCCCTGTATCTGTAAGTTGCAGATTAAAGTCAACTTTCAGACACTAGAATGATGGCCTTAAGTAAAATTTTCTTAGAAAAGAAAATTTTGGTCATGTTATCCCATAGCTAGAAAATGTATGCTTGTGATATCGCTATACTCCATCCAACATAGGATTGTTTTCTTGAAAGTGGAGGTGCATATTGGTCTTGATTAGTTGATGCTAACAGTTTTGACTGTCTTTATTATGTGGAGAGGTGTAACCTACAGTAGAAGCAGGTGGGGGAAAGAAGCATTTGATGTTGTGACCATGAAACTATTTAGAGCTGACATATACTTATTTTAAATATAACAGCAAAATTTAAAATATATATTAATGCATTGAAATTTGCAAACGAATAAAAGGTGGAGAGATATTATTTTACTTTATTGTTTATATTATTTTTGTTTATATTTTAGAATTATTTTAAAATTATTTTATTTTTTACTTTATTGAAAGAAGTATTTGTTATTTATCAAAGGGTTATTTTATTTGTTGAAAAGTTATTCTTCAGAGTTATTTTATTTTACTTCAGAATTATTAATTTTTTTAATTCATTAGAGCTTTTATAATTTATTTTATTCTGTAAATATATGAAAGCTGTGTATTAGTTCTTATACATGATCAGGACATGATGCTCCACTCTATCGATAGCATTGTAGAACAATATAAATAAAATAAAATAAAATAACTTTTTAAATAAATAAAATAGTTGAAAATGCTGAAGTGTATTATATTGTAACTAGTTTTTTGATTGATGTATTACGGATTTTGGCCCCATAATGCCAAATTAGCAGTATATACAAGATTGTTCAATTTATCGCCAGTACAATCTTAGCTCATTAAAATTCATTACACATCATTCCAATCCTGAAGTACGGGTTTATTTTATTATTTTTGGATAAAGGATATTATGTTAATACTGGGGCTTATATCTCAGAAGATCACATTTTAATAATCTAACTCAATGAAAGAAGAGTGCCATTGACAAAATTTATTTTAAATAACATAATTAGACAGACATTTTTGGAGCGTAATTTACTGGTATAATGTGAAAATCAGACTGGCACAGGTCCCTTAAAACTTACTGTAAAACTATGATGATATGGTTCAATACTTCTAGCTAAACTATCAAAACAGAGTTTATGCATAAATTGGGAAAGCGGCATCTTGCAGGTAGAAACTTATTATTGCTCTTTGACAACGGAATCCTTTCAGCAGTTCATTTTGATAGATGGATGACTCTTCAATGGCATGGAATTTTACGGTTAGGGATACTACAAATATGCCCCATGGAGATTAAAACCACCAACATTTGGAGTTCTACCTAAAACCCAGATGGTAGTGGTATTCTTAATGAGTTAGGGAAATACAAACACGTTTTGATCGTGTGACACACTTGGTTGTGTTTGCTTTCTAACACTAGCAGATCATGAAACCATTTTGATGGCAGCCGCTCAGGGGCATCCATTGTTGGCCCCTCACATCACATGAAAGAAGGGCTTGAAGCTAATCATAAATATCCTTAAAGGGTAAAAAACATCAAGGATATGATTTGGAGCTGAAAATAATATGTTTATCCAAGCCTTAGAGATCTTTACCACCTTTGGAACATCCCCGCTAATATGGTAGCGACTGCACAACCAAGTAAAATTAAATGTGTCAAGGTACCAAAATTGTATTTCTCGAAATTAATGTGTTTCTGGGTGCATATACATATAGAAAATGAGGTATTAGAAGGCAACATTATGGAACTCCAAGCACTAGACTGAAAGAAGATTGGCTTGCTTAATAATGTCCTAGGTTTGATATAATGTCACTTCTTATTATCCATTTACGTCATATGGGACAGTAACAGGTCGTCCGATAACGATAGCTACAAACATTAATGACCGATTGAGACACAAATATTTCATGGCCCCAATTTCCAGAATGCACAGGAAAATTGTTTGGGGAACCTGAATAATTGGGAACGCTATATCAGTCTCGAATATGCTCGAGGTATGAAGGCAGGCTAGATGGAGTCTTTTATCTTCTTAAGAATATTGAGAATGGCAACTCATTATCACACACTTGATGGGTATCCGGCACAGCTGAGTGAAATGTGTGCTCATATGTCATCTATTGCAGGAAGTCCAACTGAAGGACGATCAATGAAACAGCAAAGAGGTTGTGAGCTTAAGATGGGCAGCAGCTACCTGCGTTATTGTCTTTCAAAGTAGAAGACAATTATGCTGCAACCAGTGATAAACAAGTAGCCAACTTTGTAATGCAAGAAATTCATAAGCACACAATGAGCAGGAAATGACATAGTTCTGCAGAGTGTTGAATGGATAATTTACATATGAGCTAGAGGGCCTGTGACACCAGATTGCTGATCATTACCAGCCCATGCCTCCAAGCTGCTACATTCACAATTTCTGGACAAGTTCTTTGTTTTCATATTTAGCTAAAACTATTGAATCATACAACACAGTTTTACAGTCAATTTTATGTGATCTGTACCAGTCTAGGTTCTAACTTATACCAGTGCATTTTGCTACTTCAATCTTGTCACACATGCAAGTTTCATATGAATTTATGATCTCGTTGTAAATTTGCTGAATCAATGAAGAGTTCACTCGCTCTTGCTTCCAGTTATTTTAAATGGTAATGGTATTATGCGATCTATCAAAGGGTCAAAAGAGGGATGTCTATCATCTTTACTTGTTACCCTCTATAAGCTTTTTTCTTTTCTTTTTTTTGTTTGAATTGCTCATGGGAAACCTCTCAAATTACTAGTGTGGATCACAATGTGGTTTCTAGCACCATCCCTTTGTATTGAGATTGAGGATACTCATAAGACATCTAATCCTCAAGGGCCCAAGGGTTGAATTCTTTCATTCTTGTCTCATCTTCAAGTGCTCTTTTTCATGATGAAGATCTTCACACGTTCTAGAGAAGTGCTCAACTTTGTGGAAATGGACTAGTGGACAGGTACCATAATAAATTTTCTGCTTCGGGAAATCAAACTTTAAGCACGATTTATACCATTTAGCAACATTTTATCAATTTTAACACATACAAAATTTGGCAAAAAGAAATCGTTTACTATATTTTGTAATGTTATTAATGGCAACATACTAACCAACAACATTGATAATACCTTGAATGATGCTTTCATCCCAAAATTCTAATGAGAGTTCTAATACAAATAAGGTTAATCTTGGTAGCATAAAAAACCAATTGTCCATCTTTTTAGTAGGAGGTTTGTCTTACCAAGAAACTAGGGATCTTTATGGAGAACTTTGGTGTAGTCCTCAATGCATTGAAAAGAGAATAAAAGAAAACCATTTCAAACTGTGAGATTTTGCCAAGCTCAAGGGCACAATGAAAAACACACAAAATAGAGACAATAGTTTGACAAGAACAAATTGTATTTTCATAAACATGCAAAAGTGATCAACTGGATTAACCAATACAATGAATATGAGCCTGCTTATATAGGCAATGTCAAATGGATATGTGAGCACACAATCATGACATGTTTTTCAATGAGAAACAAGGGTAGGTAAGAAAAAGTAGGGGTAGGTAGGAGAAATAATATAATATTCCACAAGAGGTAGATCACCCATTGAATGTGGAATGTAACAACAAGATAAGACCACAAAAGGTGGAATTTCTCCTACAAGCATCATCTCTATGTGCACATTTCCCTAAGTGTCTCATATCCCAACTACGATGAGATGCATTATTCTAAGTAAAGTGTAATTATATCCTATAAGAATAAATAATTACACCAACAACCCCCCTTAAGTGCAACTTTGGGAAATGAAGACTCAAGTCAATAATGTAAGATGGGTCCCGACTACTAGGCCATGATAGGTACCCATGTACAAAATGCAAATGCAAGCAAATCTATGCAATGCAATGTCTCAAACGGAGAAGGGAGAAAACTCAGTGGGAAAAATCTCCACCCCCCAAAAGAGAGAAAAATGTACAAAGAGAATCTCAAAGAAGAAGGTCAAACCCTCAAAAAGGAAAAAGTCCCCCCCATAAGAGAGGAAGGAGAAGTCAGTTGACCCCCTCCTAATGAAACATCTCACACCCCTAAGAGAGCTCACAACTGTTGGAACTTACTCTCAGTGAAGGGTTTGGTGAATGTCTACAATCTGCTCCGCTGTAGGACAATACTGCAAATCAATGACCTGCTCCTGAATCAACTCCCGAATGTAGTGCATATGAATCTTGATGTGTTTGGTCCACTGATGCTGGATCGGGTTCTTCAAGGTTGCAATAGCACTCTAATTGTCACAATGCCGAACTGTTGGTCGTGGAGTGGAGAACCCAAACTCTGTGAGAATATGCTAAAGCCAAATAGTCTCAATCGCTGCATTAACAACCCCTCGATACTCAACCTCAGTCGAAGAGAGAGCAATAACATGTTGCTTCTTGCTCTGCCAACAAATGGGGCTCGAACCAATGTGGCCGCTGTAACCAAAAGTAGACTTCTGATCATCAAGATCGCTAGCCCAATCGGAGTTTGTGTATCCAACCAAGCAAAGTCTTGTGCCTGCTGCATAGTGAACCCCATAATGATGTGTACCCTGGATGTAGTGTAGGATGCGTTTAGCGGTTTTCCAATGAAGCTTATGTCATTCTTGCATAAAGCGAGAAACCATGCCAACCACAAATGAAATGTCAGAGCGTGTGTGAGTCAAGTAGATGAGACTACCCACAAGCTGACGATACAATGTGGCATCAATTGGTGGAGAAGAGCACTTAGCCTGAAGCTTGACTCCTGAAAGAAAGGGAGTCAATGTAGGCTTACAATTAGCCATATGAAAGCGTGCAAGTAGATCAAGAGCATACTTGGGCTGCGAAAGTGTAATCCTAGAAGGTGACTATGAAATCTCTATCTCGAGAATGTAGTGTAAAAGACCCAAGTCAGTAATAGCAAATATGTCATGCAAAACAGATTTGACACTGCTAATGATGGATGAGGTGCTCCCTGTAATGATCAAATCATCAATATAGAGCACAAGTATCAAGTGTGAGTCATCCTGTCTCAAAATGTAGACATTTGGATCAGAATGACACCTGGTGAACCCTGCTGAGAGAAGGAAGGAATCCATCTTGGCGTACCAAGCCCTAGGGGCATGCTTAAGGCCATAGAGAGATTTCCTCAGTCAACAGACCAATGAAGAAACCAGGATGAAATCCTGTGGCTGCTCCATATATATCTCCTTATCAAGATCCCCATGAAGAAAAACACTCTTCACATCCATCTGATGGACAACCCAACCATGAGCTGCGACAAGTGTCAAGCGAATGGAGTTCATCTTGGCTACGGGCGCAAAGGTCTCAGTATAGTCAAACACCTGGAACCTGTGAGAAACCTTTCGCAACAAGTCGAGCCTTATACTTATCCACACTACCATCCGCTGCAAACTTGGTCTGATAGATCCACTTACATTGAACCATCTTTCTCCCCTTAGGGAGAGGGACTAACTCCCAAGTGTTGTTCCTCATCAAGGAACTATACACTTCCTCCATAGCGTGGTCCCACTTGGGAACCCTTGATGCTTCCTAAAATGTCTGTGGATCGGAAGCAGTAGCAATGTATGCATGTGGAAGGTCCTGATGCTGTGATCGAGTCCTCTGTGTATCTAAAGGATCCCCAACAAGAGAACCCACTGACTCAAGTGTCTATTGAGACCAACGAGGTCTAAGTGGAGGTGGAGGACGAGGCTCCTCAACTGCTAGTGGACCCTGCATAGCTGTAACCTTGCGAATTGGGGTTGAAGGAGTCTCATTATCCGAATCACTCTTATCACTATCCACAATGGAGGAAGGTAGAGGAGGAAGTGAGGCTAAGCTAGGAGAGCTTTCCTCAAAATGAGCACTCCTCTCAATAAACACCTCACGTGTCTCTAGATCCATCAATCGATATGCCTTAACACCCTTGAGATATCCAACAAAAATACAAGGCCTACTTTGAGGTTCCTGTTGGTGCCCAAAACCACAGATTGGAAAACCCAAAGACTTGCCAAATCCTCAAGCAGTCCAATCAGCCTTGGCCAACGAATAGGGATAGTCAAAGACTAAATCCCTCTGCACTTTAGGCTTCACTAAACCTAGGCGGGTATATCTCACACTCTCAAGCACAAAAGAGATTATTTAAATAAATTGTTGTTTGCAATTATGCTTTATTATGTGCTTTAAATAAATGTCTTTGAAAAGAAATGATTGTGAATGTATATTGAAAATGAGATTGCTTTCATGACCTAAAAGACATATGCATAGATCAGTTCATATAGGATTTTGGAAGAATGTTTTTTCTGTCAAGGACCTTGAATGCATACAAATCAAAATCTTGAAAAATCAATAACAAACCAATGCCTCTATCCAGGGATATATATGACACTTTGTGGACATAATATCTTATCAACTCAAGAGACAATTTCTCATCAACTATGAAGGTTCAGTATGTGTTACACAAACAATAAGAACTCAATCTTTCACTTAATGCAACAACATGTGATTCACATCATAGCAAACCTATAAACAGATTTATCAAGAGGACAAAGATAACTCATCAACACAAAAGTGTACACAATATTTGGAAAAAGAGACAATGAACCTTGTATATTAATCTTCAGGAAATAATTGCATACATAAGCTGCACTTGTAAATACTTCATTACAGATTGCTTGCACAAAATGATACTTCTTCCTATAGACTTCTCTAATACAAAATTATATTATGTTGTTCTTACAACATTATGTTGTTCTTATGACTCTCCCTCCAAAACTCTGACCCATTTGATACAAAACGACTCAATACAAATACATATGCTGAAAGACACGAATGAAAGGACACACCCTTTCATTATCTTAACGACTAACTGAACAGTAATTAAAAAGCCTAACTAAGATATCAATTATATTACACAAACTAAAACACAACACTAAGACTTTCAATCCAACCGCCTTCCACATTTTTGAATATGCCGCAAGTAGCCCAGATCCTTGTACGTTGTAGCGTTGAAGATCGCATTCTTGGTTGCAATCTCAATCACATAAAAATTCTCCAACTGATTGGCCGTGTCGGTCATGTCAAGGACATTTGCTCTGGTGATGGCTTGGGCCGCACTAAGCATAAACTTGCACTCAGAGATCCATACGGTTTTGTCTTTGATCACACCTGCATCAGCTACCAGACTGGAAACCCCATGCTAAACAATCTGCTGGCATTCATCAAATTCAGACTTCAATTCCTTTGTAATTGCCTCATGTGTAATAAGCAGACCCTGCACCTTCTTTACTTTCTTTTTGGTCGATGCATCCTGTAACAACATGTCAAGTCTATCTCAAATTTTGGTGTGCGAAACCATATTGTCCATTTTCCTCTGATATTCATCTTGGAATTCGTTCAATGCTTTCTCCATATTGTCATATCTCCTACTTAGCAACACACAAGCAGTATCGACCCTAATGCTTCTCATCTCTTTTTTCAACTTATTGTGTTCATAAGATAGCTTTTCAAACTTTTTCTTCCATTAGCCTCCTGAATCTGTAATTTGGGGAACCGGGGGCCCACTCCTCTTAAGAGTCTCTTCATATAAAGCCTTATACCTATTCTTCTTTGCTATCTCATGTTTCATTTGGGCCTTATTGAATTTTGAAATATTAATACCCATGTCAGCTATGACCATAGGATCTACTTCTCCAACTTTCAAGGTTATTATGTGACCAAAAGCTTTATCTAAATCAATGATTTTTGGCCTTTTATTAGGAGGATATAAGGCCCACGATAACATTTATTCCTCCTTTGGATCATATCTTGATCCAATAAAAATATCTTGCACTCCTTGGATGTTCAATTTCATATCCTAATTATCTGAATGTAACAAAGAATAAAAAATAAACGAGGCACTCAGGTCCCATCCTAAAAACACAATTATTCCTGCCTCTACTAACAATTGCCTGCCCTTTTGTGGGGTCATAGTCTCAACCTCTGTGTCAATGTCTTTCTTCAACCTCTTCATCATTTCTGCTTCATTCTCAGGGGTAACATTTGGTACTGTTTCCCTTAATTTCTTACCCTTGAAGTGGTATAGGAATGATTTGAATTCCTTAGACTTAATGAATTGATCATCAGATACAAAAGAAACATGCTTTGCCATTCTTTCATCTGTTTCCGCATTCAAAGCAACAATAAGTCTATTCTTTGCTTCTGAGTCCTTCTCCTTCTCAGGTGCACGGAGCTTGGAGACTACTTCATTTTCCCTTGAATCACTTTGGGTTGGTTCTCCCTCCATTTTTTCTCGTCTCTGCCTTCTTTCCTCTATCTTTTTCTCCAGGGTCCCCATAACTTCTGCAAGCTCTTCCACCTCTTTATTTTTGCACGTCTTCAAATTCATCTTCCTGATGGAAGTAGTCTTCTAACTCTTGTCTTTTCCTGCTTGAATGGATGTAAACCTCAGGATCATAGTGTGTTCTAGACGCATGTTGAAACAAGTTGTATTCATCCACCAACCTCCTGTCAATTGCCTCATATGCCCTAGTTGATACAATTTTAAAATCTTGAAAGTGAAGTGTGCTAGGGAGGAAAGCTTGCTTGTGTGCTCCTCCGAAGTGTTTGGCATTAGACACACTTAACTGCCTTACAATTTCCAAGAAGGCAATCCTGTTTGGTGCAAGCTTTAGTAGCACATATGGATAACCCTCAAATCCATAGCATCTAACAAAAGTGAAGTTTTGGCATGAGTACCAATCACCCCAGTTGTGATTGACCTTTGGATTTTGGTTTTCATGAGGCCTAAGAAACTTCTTGACCTCCTCAGAAAATGATCCTTGCCGAAGCTCACCAAAAAGCAAGAAAATTGGTTTGACAATGAATTCCTCAAATTTGAGGTAATGAGAATTGACAAATCTGTAATCCCAAAGGGAAACCCATAATTGCACTGGTTGCTCCTTTCCATCCTTCCCAACTGTATTCACATTCAATTCTTCCAGCCATAACCCTCTGAGTTTCCCATAAAATAAAATAATATGCATTAAACATGAATAGTGCTTGAAATATTTGTCTAGATTATCCTTCAGGTTTAAGAAACCTTCATGCAATCTGTCTACCATGTATGAAGCGAAGTCGAAAACCCTAGGCTCATGCCTTTGAATTTCTGCTGCTAAAACTAGCAGTCCTATGTTTGCCACATCAGGAGCTTCAACTCCTCCCACCTGACCACAAGCCATATATGTATATTGCAGACACTTCTTGAAAATAGTCATGTCATAAGGAGGACCATATTCCTATGTTAGCCTCCCCTTCTCTGCTTTGTGGACAGTGAGGTTCCAACCCTGGTATGTAGTGTCCATCTTCCTGTACTCTTCCAAATCTACAAAAGATAAAGGCACATCTGCCTCCAAATCTAATGCAAATACTTCCTGAATTGTAGCCTTTGCAAAGTGCACTAGAGCAGTCCCATCAGGCAACATAATGCATCGCTTGTTTGCATCATAATGTCTTACTAAAAGCTTCAACAAATCAATATTCACAAACACATTGGGTACTACAAGTTTACCTAGACCAGTTTTCCATGGGTTTGAAATTGGCATAGGCTCATCCCTGTAGAAGCAATGGAAAATGAACAACTTGTGCCCTTGCACTGTGGTGAATACATCTCCAATCTCTCTGTATCTATCTTCCAATTGGTCGCAGACAGGCAAATTTACCTTAGCTCTACGTGACCTAGCTCCTGGAGATCCCATTTGGTCTATCATGTCCTAATTTATCTTTCTTTGGACCTCACTGACCTCACCCATTGATTTCTTTGCCGTGGTACTGGATATTTCAGCAACCTTTCGCTTCCCTTTTGAGCTTGACCCCTCCATCTCTGCAAATTCCTTCACTCTATGTTCAACAACTCAGAAATTTTCTCAATAAGCACTTGATATCTCTTTGCAATAACTTCGTGAGAAATACTGCTCTTCAATACTAGCTATATGTCCCAAGGAGTCCAATCTTGTAATTGATTATTGCAATCTTGATGGATTTGCTTCATGCGGCAACAGATCTACTCAATTTATGCATTTAATCGAAACCATTTTGTCAGTTCTCCTCATCAAGACGTCCAATGGCTAATTGGTGAGACTCCTCTCGATGATTCAAATGTTTGGTGCCGGTTGTTATGACTTTACCGCTTTTTGCTTTTTGATTGGCACAAGCTATCCCGACCCACTTATCGAGTCTTGGGATAGCAATTTTTTCTTTATCCCGATGGTTCATTTCACCCTGATGGGCATCACTTCAGTCTCGACTTTGCCTTTTGTTTTAACGCTCCATCGACATAACTCTCCCCTATGCATTCGCCTTTGGTTTCCTTTTACATAACTCATTGGGTGTCAGCATAGTTTATTTCATGTCCCTTCGATGCCTTGATGATACCAATCTGCATTCTGACTAAGACTACTGCATTATCGACAAAACTTATCCCGAGGAACTCCTCGCACTTACCATTTGCCTAAACGGTCCTATCGGGTTTCGGCATAACATAAAAGTTCTTCTTCCGATGTCCTGATGAATCCTCATTAGATGCTTTCTTTATCGGTATAACTCACACCGATGCCCCCGCAAGTGCTTCTATCTTCATCGGGGGTCGGAATAGCCTTTTTCTATTCCTCCTGAAGTCCTGATGAGTTCCCGGTGCACTTTTGTGTTTTATGCTTCCGAGTTTGTTTTATCGGTATAGGTAATACTGATAGCTCCGCCTTCCGATTCTCCATGTCATCGAGGATCGGTCTAGCTATATTTGCACTACTCCGATAAGGTTCTTTTTTCCGATGCACTCACCTTCGGTTTCTTTAGGTCATCGGGTATCGGGATAAAACTTTCTCATTACTTCTGATCTCTCGATACTATATGATAAACTTTGTCGTACCGTTATAAGTTATACCGATGGTTTCATAGGTTATCGGTATAGCAATTTATATGCTTTGCTGAAAAGCTGATAGGAAAACAACTGCCTTCTATTTCATCAGAACAAGCTATCCCGATGACATGACTTTCTCAAGACCGCACACCATGCTGAGTATTTTTAAGCGCTCCAAAGCATCTGCATGTTGTTTCATCGATATAAGTTATGCCGATACTCCTTCTCTTGCTCGCCAATGCTGTTTCATCGGGACTACTTATGCTGATGATTGAAATTTTGCAATTTAGCACAGATGGACCATCATTGTTGAATATTAGTGATCCCCACTATCCTCACAGGGTCCAATACCTATTAGAAGACAATCCTGGATCATACCATAATGACTTCTCTACTGACAAAATGACTCCATAATGGATTCCTTGTGCAGTCTATACTTAGTGCATGCCCTTAGTGTGCCCAAGTGATACCTTGATATTCCTGAGACAACTGATCCCTAGAGAAATTTACTTGTGCCAATAAGGTTCCTGCACATGCAAACCAGTAATAAATGCTCATATGATAAAAGAAAAAGACCTCTATATAGCATAAAATATTTTGTAAAAATATGTGCTAACAGTTCCAACGCCTTGCGTTTCTGCAGAGGAATGTGAGTCCATGGTGGACACCCAAAGACTCTGAAATGTCTCACAATCAGTTTCCTACCAGCCCAAGCCTCAAAAGTAGTCATACCCTTCAAAGATTTGTGAGGAACCTGATTTTGGATGTGTGTAGCACAATTGGTAGCCTCTGCCCAAAAGGCGGGATCAAGAGAACATGCATGAATCATACATCTAGCCATTTCCTTGAGAGTTCTATTCTTACGTTTTGCAACTCCATTCTACTGTGGAGTGTAGGCAACTAAATTCAGAAGATCAATCCTCTCAAATGTACAAAAGTCCTCAAGTCTTTTGTTCACATATTCCCTTCCATTATCTTGGTGAATGATCTTGACCGCTTTCCTTGATTGCTTCTCCACATGAGACTTGAAGTCTAGAAATTTGTCAAACACTTCACTCTTATAAACAAGAAAATATACCCAAGTGAAGCGGGAGTAGTCATCAATGAAGGTGAGAACATAGTGGGCCCTACTAAATGAAGGTGATGGAAATGGACCTGCGACATCACTGTGAACAAGTTGAAGAACTTCCAAAGCTCTCCAAGCTTTCCCCTTATCAAACTTCTCCTCGGGATGCTTGCCCATGGAACATCCTGAACATACACCCTCTAAAAAACTGATTCGAAGTAGACCTGTGACCATGTCTTTAGTGCTAAGCTACTGAAGATAGCGGTAGTTGAGGTGACCAAACTGCTCATGCCATAGCTTACTTTCTGAATTTGAATGAGTAAGCAAGGCCCTAGAAGGAGAACTTGGCACAAAGTGGGAGAATGAATAAAGTTTTGAGTTGTCATTGACTTGTCCCACTACTACCAAGACATTATTATCAAGTTCTTTTACCACAATTGAATTAGGTGTAAACTAAACCTTTTTCCCATTCCCATAGTGAGTGATTTGGTAGATAGAGAGAAGATTGGTAGACAAGTTAGGAACATAAAGAACATTATCAAATGTTCCATCATCCATGACAACCGAACCTTTCCCTTCTACCTCAACTTGTGTATCATCACCTATGTAAATGTGAGGTACATTTGATGGCTCCAATGAAAAAAACTGCTCCTTTGTAGAACCCATGTGATAAAAGGCACCCGAGTCAAGTACCCACTATTGTGAAGAACCTATTGTAGCCACAAATGCTTGCCCTTTTCCATTAGATTGTGAGGAAGTGGAAGGATATGATTCCTTCTTGTTGTAGGCAGATGGAAAATTGATGTTGTTCTTCTTAAGGAGATTTGTCAACTCATCAACTTGCTTGGTGTGGCATTGATGCTAATCGTGACCATACTTCTTCCAATAAGCACAAGTTGGTTTTTCCTTCTTAGATGGATTCCCCTTCTTGGAAGAGGATGAAAAATCGCCTTGTGATGGAGAGGATGATTGTCCTTTTTCCTGTTGTGGCTTTGACTTAGATTGCTTCTTTTTCTTATTGGAATCTTTGCCTTGACTCCCTTGATTAGCCACCAAAGCCTTGGACTTTGAAGACTTAAGAATCCCCATGTTCAACAACTTAGATTGTTCCAACATCAACATTTTTGTGAAAGCATCAAATGAAGGCATAGTTGATGGGATGGGGTTTGGGATAGACTAGGCTAGTCTATGCTCTTGGATCCTTTCCCTAGATCACTTGGTGTTCTCCTCACACCCTAGGGTCTCTAGGACTTCCTTTGCTTGAGGAATCCCCTGACCTTTCCCAATCCACCCACCGATGAGCTGCTTTGCTGCTCCTAAGGTCTCACCTTCTCATGAGAATTCAAACCCCTTACTATGGCTAATAAGGGCTAATCTTGTTCCACACCTTCCAAGGTCTTAGCAAGGTTGTTTCAGGTCTATCTCATTGTCTATCCTCCCATTCATGAGCCCCCAAGAGGTTTCAAGCCTTCAACCCCTTACCGATTTCACTATTTTGTGTTTTTGCCTTCAAAAAGGGCTACAAGGATTAGGACCAATTAGGCCTCCTAACCGGTCTTCTAGGGCTCCCTCTCACAACCGATGCACAAACAACCCAAACTCGCAAAAAGGCCTGCCATTCATTTGGCAAGGACTCAAGGATTTTCTAGGTTTTAGGCCTCCAAGTGTCCGTACACTGTCCTAGGTGGATTTTAAGGGTTTTTAGGGTCTGCCAGGGTCACAGTGAAGGTTTTGTATTCTAGCCACCTTGTTTGGATTGGTGGAGGCTCCTCCTTCACACCAATGATGCTTCACTCACTCCTCTGCACTTCCTCCAAACGATGCACTCTCCACTAATCAACCTTGCTCTCTAAGACCTCTGCACCAACAACCATTCCTAACCGGGCACTGTCCAGTCTCGCCTAGGAATGGGTCTTTGCTTGGCCTCCCTGCATTTTCAAGGGCTCTGCTTTCTTGGGACTATAGTATAGGGTCTTCACATCCATTCCCCATGGTTTCATGGTGGTTCCACAACGGGGAATGGAGTTAAGACTTCATTTACTCAAACCGGTCCAAAACTAGATAGTAAGACTGCAATTTACAAACTATTTACAAACACACTCAATCGGTAATCAAAAAGATAATCGAATCACTCACAATGAAGATATATATACCAAAGAAGACATTTCACATAGGTTTGCTCACAAATCAATCCATTAGTTTGCTCGGTAACTTCATTCAAACTGACTGGTAACCCAAAAACAGTCACAATCAGACTTTTCTTCCATGGGCCGTACAATGTCTGACATCCAACCCATGCATTTAGGGTTTGAAAATACTTATACTACCCATACCTCAGTCGGTGTGCCAAAATTAGGTCTCTCCACGCACAACAAGGGTCTATGACCATTTTGGGTGGAAAAGTTGCTTGACAACTTTTAAAAGTTGTCATGCAACTTTTGCATCTTTTGAGCAACTTTGCTATTGTTGCTTTTCATGACTCCTAAGCCTATTTTGGGATATCCTAAGGACATCAACATGCCAATAAGGCCTAACACACATTCCAGGTACATTCAACCTCTCTTGCACAAGAAATCACACAAATACTAAGGACCTAAAACTAGGACCTAGTCTAGCACACATGAGCTCATGGCTCTTATTCATGTACAATGGCTTCTAAAGAAGCATAACACCAACAAGACAAAGAAGGAGAAATATTTTGGAAGGGTGCTCCTGCACCATACTCCCCCTCTGCACACAACTAAGAAATAGAAGAAGAGATGAGAGCCGGGTCTATTCCAAGTGTCTTGAACCTGCTCTCCTCCACCCATGTAGCTTCAGATACTAGTTGATCTGCTTATTTCACTAAGTGCTCCATGTAGACCTAGTGTCTAGTAGACTTCTTCACCCTTGATTCCAAGATCTCCTCTGCTTTAGGCCTCTTCACTTGAGGCAAGGTGTTTACATCCAAGTCTTGTAACACCTTGGCTTGGTTCTCAGTCTGCTCTGCTATCTCTCCCTTGTACATTACCAGATCAACAACATTGAAGACTGGTGAAATGGCTAAGTTTGAAGGTAAATCAACCTTATAGGTGTTCTCACCATATTTTACTAGAATTTGACAAGGTCCTACTCTCTTCATCTACAGTTTGGTAGGCTTACGACTTTGCATCCTAGCTTTGCTCAAATGAACCATCACATAGTCACCCACCTTGAACTGAACCTCTCTTCTTTTCTCATCGACTTTGGCTTTCAATTTTTGAGTGGATTCAAGGATGGCCTTCTTAACTTTCTCTTGAACTTCCTTGATGGTTTGGGTGAAGTCCTCTGCTTGTCCACTCTTCATCTCCAAAGTACCAAGGTCTCTCAACTCACATACTCCCCTTGGATGTCTGCCATATACAATCTCAAAGGGACTTCTACCAGTAGTCCTATTCACACTGTCATTATATGCATACTCTGCTTGAGGAATGATAAGGTCCCATGTCTGACCATACTCCTTAGTTAGACACCTCAACAAATTGCCTAACACTCTATTGATGACTTCAGTTTGACCATCTGTTTGTGGATGGTAAGATGAGCTAAATGACAAGTTAGTTCCTAGTCTCCTCCATAATGTTTGCCAAAAATGACCCATGAACTTGTTGTCCCTGTCTGAAACAATGCTTAAAGGGAGTCCATGAATCCTAACAATCTCTTTGAAGAAGAGATGTGCAATATAGCTGGCATCATGTGTAGTCTTACATGGAATGAAATGACTCATCTTGGAAAATCTATCTACTACCACATAGATGTTGTCCATACCTGTCTTAGTCTTGGGAAGTCCTACTACAAAGTCCATGCTTATACATTCCCAAGGTCTATTAGGGACCGGTAATGGTTGATAGAGACTGACATTGCTTGATCCCCCTTTGGCTCTTTGGCATATGCCACACTGCTCTACATACCTCTTCACATCCCTTGGCAACTTTGGCCAATAGTAATACCTCTGTACTAAGTCTAGGGTCTTATTAATCCCAAAGTGTCCACTCAAACTGCCATTATGTTTCTCTTGGATGAGGTTCTCCCTCATAGATCCTCTAGGTACACACAACTGGTTACCCTTGAACAAGAGACCATCTTGGAGAGTGTAATCTGCATACTCACCATGGAAATGGTTCTCAAACTCTTTGCAAACCTTGTAAGCTGATGAGAAGTCTTCATCTCCTTCATAGAGGTCTTTGAAACCTTATATGACTATGCTCTGTAACTATAATTCTTGAACAGTCAACAACTTCCTGCTTAATGCATCTACCACCTTGTTAAGTTGCCCCTTCTTGTGCTTGATGGTGAAGGTGAAGGATTGGAGATATTCCGTCCATTTCAGATGTCTATTGCTTAGCTTCTCTTGAGTATTAATGTAACTCAATGCTTGATTGTCTGTGAACACTACAAATTCTTTGGGAGTAGGTAATGCCTCCATTTCTTTAGTGACTGCACTAATGCATATAACTCTAGGTCATAGGCTGAGTACTTCTTCTTTGCTTCATCAAGATTCTCACTGAAAAATGCCACAGGTCTTCCCTCTTGACTCAATACACCACCTACTGCAATTCCACTTGCATCACACTCCAAAGTGAATAGCTTATCAAACGTAGGTAGGAGAAGGATAGGTTTTGTGGCTACTTCCCGTTTCAACAATTGGAATGCTTTGTCAACCTGCTCAGTCCATTTAAACTTGGTTTTAAGGCCTCCCTTAATGGTGTCAAGGACTGGTGCACATATGCCACTGAAATTCCTCACAAACTTCCTCTAGAATTGAGCTAATCCATGGAAACTTCTAACTTCAGTCCTTGTTCTAGGGGCATGCCAATTTAAGATTACCTCCACTTTGCTTGGATCCATCTTCAAGGTTCCTTTAGACACCACAAATCCTAACTAAACCAGCTCTTGCTTCAAGAAGTCACACTTCTCTAGGTTGATGGATAGCTTCTCCTCATGCAACTTCTCTAAGACTAACCTCAAATGCTCAAGGTGCTCTTCTTTGGTTCTGCTATAGATGAGAATGCCATCTAGGTACACCACCACAAATCTGCCTATGAAATCCTTCAACACTTCATTCATCAACCTCATGAAGGTGCTTGGAGCATTGGTGAGTCCAAATGGCATCACAAGCCATTCATACAATCCCTCTGTGGTCTTGAAAGCAGTCTTCCACTCATCACCCTCCTTAATTCTTATCTGGCGATAACCACTTTTAAGGTCTAGCTTAGTAAAATACATAGCCCCTCCTAAACAGTCCATTAGATCCTCTATTCTAGGAATAGGAAACCTATACCTTATGGTAATCCTATTAATTGCTCTTTAGTCAGTGCAAAGTCTCCACTTACCTCCTTTTTTTGATGCTAGCACTATCGGGACTGCACATGGGCTAATGCTCTTCTTAATCAGTCCTTGTTCCAATAATTCCTGCACTTGCCTTGCTACCTCCTTATTCTGATCAGGTGTGAGCTTATATGCAGCCTTGTTAGGTAAGGATGCACCGGGAACAAAGTCTATTTGATGACTTATAGTCCTTCTAGGTGGGAGTGTTGCAGGTGTTCCATCACTCACTATGTCCTTATGCTCTTGCAACATTTGCTTTACCTCCTTGGGTATTTCTGTCTGCAACTTGTCTTCTTCCTCCTTTGGTTTCACAAAGATGGCACACTTCACTATCTCCTCCTCATGTAGCAAGTTCAAAAACTCTTTACCGGTAGCCATTAAAACACTAGGTGTCTTTGAAGTTCCTTCTTCATTCTTTGTCAAAGACTTAATCTTGAAGGTCTTGCTGTCCTTCTTAAAGGAAATGGAGTTCTCCTCTCCATCATAGATCACCTTCCTATCAAATTGCCAGGGTCTTCCTAGCAATAAGTGACATGCATCCATAGACAACACATCACAAAGGATCTTATCCTTGTATCCTCCAATAGAAAACTCTACCCAAGTCTGTTCATTGACCAACACACTCTGCTCATGATTCAACCATGTCACCTTGTATGGGTTAGTGTGGGGTATCCTTGTGAGTTTCAACTTCCTAATTGCCTCTTCTGATATGACATTGTTAGTTGAGCCTGAATAAACTATCACCTTGCACACTTTACCAAGAATCTTGCACCTCACCCTAAACAATGCTCTCTTATGCTTAGGTTCACTCTTGACTGGCTGTCTTATCAAGACCCTATTGAACTTCAGATTTTCTCCACTCTCTGATTCAATATGGTCCACCTCAGGTGTCTTGCTGCTTGAAGAGTCTTCATGTGCATAAGCAACCCTCTTTCCACTGCTTGATGATGTAGGCTTGTCAGGGCATCTATATGCCGGGTGTCCCAATTGTCCACAATTGTAACACTTCATAGTTGCAAAATAGGAGTTACCTCTACCAGTACCTCTGCCCCTACTTGGACCACCTTGTGCACCTCTTCCTCTAGAATGTCCTCCTCTAGGATTGGTTTCACTGCCATGCTCAGTCAGTTTGGCTTCTCCTTGGTTCCTCTCTTCATTTGTCTTGCTTTGGTAACCACCTCGGTGATTCACTTGATCTCTACCTCCGCCTCTACCCCTATTATTGGAGTCTCCTTTCCTTTTGTTCCTCTCTTCTACCTTGGCAGCAAGCTGATGACACTTCTGGACAGTAGTAGGAGTGCATAGGCTTATCTCCTCTTGAATGTTCCACTTTAGGCCACTTAGATACCTAGCCACTTTAATGGATTCATCTTCTTGGACTTTAGATCTTAGACATAGCTTTTGAAACTCTTCGGTGTAGGAGGCCACATCAAGATCCTTCTGCTTCAATTCCTGTCTCTTCTTATGAAGTTGGACTTCATAATCCTCTGGTAAGTAGTTCTCCTTAATCTTACCCACCATAGCTTTCCAATTTGCAATAGGTAGCTTCCCCATACGAACTCTTTCTTCTTGCAGGTACTTCCACCATGTCAAAGCTGCTCCCCTTAATCTTGATTTGGCAACTTCAACCTTCTGAGCCTCTGTCACTCCTTCAGACTCAAAGTGGTTTTCCATGCCCTCAATCCATTCCATAACAGTGTCTATGTCCATTCGTCCACTGAAATGTGGCAATCCTTCAAAGGCTTTGGTGTTCAAGGCCTTAATAACCTTCACAAAAGGTTCTTCATTGAATAAGGGATCTGGTTCAGGGATAATGTCATCTATGTCTATAGTCTTCTTGCCTTTACCCTTGGTGTCTTCATCCCAAAGTACTTGTGTCCTCTGATCCACCACTTCCTATAGTTTATCCCTCATCTCACTCACAACTTCTTTAAGGAGTCTATTCTTCTCCTTTTGCTCTTCTACTTCTCTAGTCAGCTCTGCATTAGTAACCATTCTGCTCTCCCCTACTGATTCACCAGTATATAGAGACATACACAGTCCAACAAGTCTTTTACTTGCTCTGATACCAATATGATGGGATGGGGTTTGGGATAGACTAGCCTAGTCTATGCTCTTGGATCCTTTCCCTGGATCACTTGGTGTTCTCCTCACACCCTAGGGTCTCTAGGACTTCCTTTGCTTGAGGAATCCCTTGACCTTGCCCAATCCACCCACCAATGATTTGCTTTGCTGCTCCTAAGGTCTCACCTTCTCATGAGACTTCAAACCCCTTACTATGGCTAATAAGAGCTAATCTTGTTCCACACCTTCCGAGGTCTTAGCAAGGTTTTTTCAGATCTATCTCATGGTCTATCCTCCCATTCATGAGCCCCCAAGAGGTTTCAAGCCTTCAACCCCTTACCAATTTCACTATTTTGTGTTTTTGCCTTCAAAAAGGGTTACAAGGATTAGGACCAATTAGGCCTCCTAACCGGTCTTCTAGGGCTCCCTCTCACAACCGATGCACAAACAACCCAAACTCCCAAAAAGGCCTGCCATTCATTTGGCAAGGACTCAAAGATTTTCTAGGTTTTAGGCCTCCAAGTGTCCGTACACTGTCCTAGGTGGATTTTAAGGGTTTTTGTGAGGGTTTTTAGTGTTTGCTAGGGTCAAAGAGAAGGTTTTGTATTCTAGCCACCTTGTTTGTATTGGTGGAGGCTCCTCCTTCACACCAATGATGCTTCACTCACTCCTCTGCACTTCCTCCAAAGGATGCACTCTCCACTAATCAACCTTGCTCTCCAAGACCTCTGCACCAACAACCATTCCTAACTGGGCACTGTCTAGTCTCGCCTAGGAATGGGTCTTTGCTTGGCCTCCCTGCATTTTCAAGGGCCCTGCTTGCTTGGGACTATAGTACAGGGTCTTCACATCCATTCCCCATGGTTTCATGGTGGTTCCACAATGGGGAATGGAGTTAAGACTTCATTTACTCAAACCGGTCCAAAACTGGACAGTAAGACTGCAATTTACAAACTATTTACAAACACACTCAACCGTTAATAAAAAAGCTAATCTAATCACTCACAATGAAGATATATACACAAAAGAAGACATTTCACACAGGTTTTCTCACAAATCAATCCATTAGTTTGCTCGGTAACTTCATTCAAACTGACTGGTAACCCAAAAACAATCATAGTTAGGCTTTTCCTCCATGGGCCTTACAATGTTTGACATCCAACCCATGCATTTAGGGTTTGAAAATACTTATACTACCCATACCTCAGTCGGTGTGCCAAAATTAGGGCTCTCCACACACAACAAGGGTCTATGACCATTTTGGGTGGAAAAGTTGCTTGACAACTTTTAAAAGTTGCTTGACAACTTTTAAAAGTTGTCATGCAACTTTTGCATCTTTTGAGCAACTTTGCCATTGTTGCTTTTCATGACTCCTAAGCCTATTTTGGGCTATCATAAGGACACCAACATGCCAATAAGGCCTAACATACATTCCAGGCACACTCAACCTCTCCTGCACAAGAAATCACACAAACACTAAGGACCTAAAACTAGGACCTAGTCTAGCACACATGAGCTCATGGCTCTTATTCATGTACAATGGCTTCTAAAGAAGCATAACACCAACAAGACAAAGAAGGAGAAAGAGTTTGGAAGGGTGCTCCTACACCAATAGTGTAGGAAATCTCCACTGTCAAGTGATGGGTTTGGAAGCTAGAAACAAATGCTGCATATTCGGGTGAAAGCTTGTCCAACAAGTTGAATATCAATTGAACATCTTTTTTGTCAATTCCACAATCCTTAAGCTTTTATCTTAGCTCATTTGCTTTGGTGACATAATCTTGGATTGTATCAAAACTTTTGGGATCCAAGTTGGTGAGCTCACTGTCAATCTTGTAGCCTCTGATTTCATCAACTTGACCATACAATTTCTGAAAGATATCCCAAGCCTCTTTGATTGTTGAACACTTCTTAATGTGAAAAATGAGGTCATCTGATACATGCTTACGCAAAGTTCCAAGAGCCATGCAATTTTTAGTGATCCATTCTAATTGAGCATTAGGATCAGCCTTAGGATCTGGTGGTGCTGCTATTGTTCCATCTATGAAATGCGTGAGTCCTTTTTCCATTAGTTTGCTCCATGCTTTTATTTTCAAAGATGCATAGTTATGTGGAGTTAAAGGTGGAAATTTATGAGGACTCGTAGCAACAAAAATGAAAGAGAATAAGGAAAGAGAGGCACAATCACAGAAGATACCCCCCCTAATTCAATCAATCAAAGAACCCCCCCCCAAAAAAAAAATAAAAAAAAATGATGATTTGACACTTTATACTTAGTGCGTGTACAATGGGCCACTTGCAAAAAATGGCAAAGTGGACTTTTGATTTCAACTTTACAACTACCTCAAAGAGGCCAAAGGAGACTCAAACTGATAATGCAAGAGATCTAAACTAAGATCCAAGCAATTTACAAGTACCAAGTAAGCCAAAAAAGACTAATTTCTGAAAGTACAATATCCACTCAAAATCTCTGCAAACTGATGATAGATTATGAAAGTAGACGAAAAATATGCACTTTAAAAAAAAACGGCACATGAAAAGGAGGTCGTATGAGCCCGAACGAAGCCTTTGAAGTTGCAAAATTGAGGATTGCATAGGTACAACTGAGAGAATCTAAAAATTCTAAAAAAACTTGTTCAGCAAAATCAAAAAATAACCACACCACTATGGAGAGCACAAAAAATTAGCCCAAATAAAAAAAAATTGCACCCAAAAAGGAGCAAAATTGATCAAGTTATGAGCTTCCAAAGTTGACCCAAAAATCAAAACAATTCAACAGAGAGGGGTCAAAATTTTTCAAAAAGGCGCTGACGCAGGTTGACGTCAGCACTTCACTGTGTTAAATTTGACGGCCGTATGCCTGTCAAAAAAACGTCACACCCCCTTGCTGACAGTGACAAGGTGTTTAGCCCACAGGCCAATGGCCACTTGCAACATGGCGAACGTGGGTCCCGCTGGAGGGAGGAAGGTTTGGTGGGGTAGTGGGAGCAGTCGGCAAGCAGTGGCCGAGGCTGACAAGAGGTCGTCGGTGCCCAAGCAAGAGGTGGTCGGAGGTGCCGGAGCTAGAAGGTGGTGGTCGGGGCTAGCAGCGTTGCGGGGCCAACAGGAGGTCGTGGCGGGGCCGATGGGAGCCCAAAGCCGGATGCAGAAGCCGACGAGAGACCGGAGAAGCGATGCCTACGGGAGAAGGTGGCTGGAGAAGCTGGAAGCTGGTACAAATAGTACACTCTGCAGATGCTGAGAAGGGTACAACGAGTACGGGGGGTGGTCGCAGGACCCCCCTGAAATTTTATATATATATATATATATATATATATATATATTTGTTTTGATTGATTTTAAAATAAAAACTTTAAAAAATAAAAAAATGCGATTTAGATAATAAAAAAT
The DNA here is from genome assembly GCF_030272615.1 of Cryptomeria japonica. Taxonomy (NCBI): domain Eukaryota; kingdom Viridiplantae; phylum Streptophyta; class Pinopsida; order Cupressales; family Cupressaceae; genus Cryptomeria; species Cryptomeria japonica. Next base: position 6,428,358 of record NC_081410.1, on the reverse strand, counting down.
TAAAATAAAACCATAGAATTTTATTTTTTTTATGCAAAATCGTACTGTACCGCCCAAATTGGGCAAAATTTTTCCTACAAGCCCAAAAAATCAACCTCCTCCAAAATAGGTTGAGTTTATACTCAATTTTTATGGAAACAGTTTCTCAGACACAATGGTGAGGTCGAAAATGCTCTAGGATGCCTCCAAAACATGCAATATCTTAGATAAGAAATTAGAAGCCTTCCAAGATGTCTATCAAAACCAATCAATGAAGCCCCAATGACTCTAATACCATGTGAGATTTTGCCAAGATCAAGGGCACAATGAAAAACACACAAAAGAGAGACAATAGTTTGACAAGAACAAACTGTATTCTCATCAATATGCAAAAGTGATCAACAGGGTAGGTAAGAAAAAATAGGGGAGGGTAGGAAAAATAATATAATATTCCACAAGAGGTGGATCACCCATCAAATGTGGAATGTAACAACAAGATAAGACCACAAAAGGTGGAATTTCTCCTACAAGCATCATCCTTATGTGCACACTTCCCTAAGTGTCTCATATCCAAACTACGATGAGATGCATTATCCTAAGTTAACTTAAGTAAAGTGTAATTATATCCTCTAAGAATAAATAATTACACCAACACAAACCTTAAACATTTCAATTTTTAAACGATCAACTACAAATGACACCAATGTTTAATCTATACACAAAAAATCTTCCAATAAAAAAAATTAAAAATTAAAATAGGTAATCTTGATCTGTAATTTATAACAATTATAAATTCAAAAAGATTATAATTTTCCTTTAATTTTTAATATTAACTATTTAATAATTTAAAACATAAAAATAATTGTTAATAAATTACAATCGAAAGTGAACTCAATATTTTTAAGTCATTTCTTATATTAAATTTTATTTGTTCAATAAATTATGTAAATACATAATTTATTTAACATATACTCTAAATTTCACTTTTCCACTTGCAAATAATTTTTATTGCTATCTTTATTTATTTGAATTTTTTAAAAATCTATCCATTTAATTAAAACTATATTTAAATCATTCTTTTGAAAGCGAATTTTAATGTATTTGACAACCATTTTTATCAAAAACCAAAGCATTTGTGCCCCTCTTAAATATGGTTGAAAAAAAAATTGCCTCCAAAATTTTAGGTGCTCCTCGTTAAACATATTTTTAAGTGCAGAAGAATTATTTATTTATAATGTTGCTCTTTGCTTATTAGTTTGGTCATCCAATATAGGCAAGAGAATAGAAGATAGATGAGATGTATATTATGAATGGGTTAAAGCATTTAAAATAAATAAATTTTGAAAACAAATTTTTTAAATGTAAAAATGGATTTTAAATTTTCCAAAAGTGATTTTAGTAAAAGAAATTTATTTAATTAAAATTTAGATTTTATGTTTATAAAATTTTATTAGAATGTAAAAATGGCTTTGTATTGCTCGTGGGAACAATATTATATGAGTTAGTCTTGAACTTACTATCTTTTGGTAGTTATTGGTGGTGTTAGGGTGACACACACCATTCTTCATCACTTTTAAGTCTATGTGTCCAATCTTTGTATCAGTCACCAATTTAATCTCATTCTCATATGTGTATAATGTAGGTACTCCTTGATATAGATACTTAATAGTTATAGGAGCCTTTTCCACTTTAAGGGCAACTTCCCCTTTCATTTGACTATTCTCAACTATTTCTGCTTCTTGAGACATTGACACACTTGAAAGGCCAAAAGAATAGAAATCTAAAATAATCCCTTGAAACCATTTATTTCATCAAATTTTATCATTCCCAAAAGTTTGCACTCTTTTGGTTTTTCAAGTTTTAGGAGTTAAGGTGGTTTGGGGATCAATATTTTGGGCGGACCATGGTTTTCAATATTTGGTCCATTGATTAGGTTAGGGTCCAAGATTTGGGTCCTTTGATTCCTTTAGGTCCCGAAGTTTCAAAGGAATATCTTGGAAGTGCTAAATTAGAGGCCCAATAATGGGTTTCTAGGTGGAGTGATGATCTCAAGATTTGATTCAAATGTTCGTTTGGGTCCCAAAGTCCGAATGAAGAGTTTTTCCAAAGGTAGACTAAATTTCGAGAAGCGGGGCTTTGAGAGTTTGGAGGTTATGATCTAATAAGGTCCAAAAGTGACTCAAGTCCTGAGTCACCGAGGAATGCTCTTGAAATGGTTAAGTGTAAGTTAACAAAATGGGAAATCAAGAATTACTAGGCTCAAAGGACAAGGTCCAAAAGTTCACATGGGACTTTTAAGTCATAGAGCATATACTTAATGCTTCAATGCATTGCAAGTTTTAGGTCTCTAGAGTTTCAAGGTTCAAGAGAGTTTGGTCTTTGAGTTCCACTGGGACATGAAGTCCCAAAGTAGGTGTTCTCAAATGTAAAGTTGCAGGTTTCAAACTTTAGGGAGTTTTGAGACTCGGAGGCCATGTTATTGATGTCTCGTAATTCTTTTCAGACCGAAAGTCTTGAAGTGAACTCGATTCAAAATTTTCTATGTTTTAAGAAATTGTTTGATGGTCTTTAAGGATTGGGAATACCATAAGGTTTTGGGTTTTAAAATTGAGGGTCCAACTATTCTTCCAAGATCCAAAGTCGCTAAGTTGTTTAGAAAGACCTCTAATACTTAGTTGATTTAGGGCTTAGCTTGGTCATTCATGGTAGTCCATGAGGGCTTGCGAGGTTCAAGGTTCTATAGATGTAGTCTTAAGCATAAAAGTTGAGTACAACATGGAATTTTGCTAGGGCACAAATTAATCCAATTAACATAGGAATTTGGGTATCCCAATGACAACAACTTGCAATTCCGTAGAATCTAGGGCTAGGAAACTAGGGCACGCTACTAGAAATGAGGTTGAAGCTTCAAATCTAGTGGGTTTAATTTATTCCTATGCTAAGGATAGGAAAACGGTAACTAAACTAACCCTGAACCTAAACCTAAACCTAGGAAACAAGGAAACCAAAGAAAACATAGGAAAATAGTGAAGAATGGAGTGAAAACAAGCAACAAAATCATATGGAAAACATGGGAAGCAAGCTAGGAGAACCTAATGGCTTCCACAAACATAAAACACCCAAGACACCATGAAGGAAAACACATCAAGAGCATGGGAAATGCAAGGATTGAAGGAGCCAATTCTCATATCTTCAAATGTTCAAGAAATCAAAAGCCTTTGTCACCAAGTTACTTTGAAGTTTGCTCAAACTCTTAGAGGCTCTTAAAATGCAATGTAGGTCAAAATAAGCTCAAACTTGGGCTTAAATAGTATCCCGTTTGCAAAAGAAGACTGCCATTAATGCAATAGGAAGAGATGTAGTTATATTTATAAAGTGAACCTTTCACCTAGCACTTTATCAAAGGGGGCCCTAAGGGTTTTAGGAGCTTATTGGCCATGGAAAGCTAAACCCAATGAAATGAAACTCATCAAATGCACACCATATAAACTTTTTTTTTTTTTTAAGGATAGGCACATGGAAGTCACAATTTCACTAAAATCTAGTGAAAAAAGGCCGCCAATATTGAATTTTAATGATAAGTGCAAAGTTACAGCTTCACATCCTAGCACAAGTCCCCAATGGTGCCCATAACTCCACTCCATTTCAAACAAAATATTTTCATTACAAGTTCAAATTGTTAGTTGACAATAACCATGATCATCATCATACAAACACCTCTATACTTGAAGAACGATGCTATTATTGTAAAACACAACCATATCAAAGTGCATGCACCATCATCCACCTAACATAAGAGTCCAAAGACAAACATGTATAGATTTCAAATAGAATTTCAAGATTCTTTGTCTTGCCCCAAACCAATACAAGATAGAGAGCAAAACAAACATCAAATACCATCACCTATTTTAATCTGTTATCTCTCACCTTTACATTCCATAGTCAACTTAATGCTCTTCTCATACTGTTTGATTTATATATTTAAATGTTGTATCATATTTTTAAATTAAATTTCGAAGTAATAAACACCTACCTCAATAAATTGGCTTTCTAAATTACTATATTTTAATTTTAGATAGTGATGGATCCTTTATTTCCAAGGGAGAAAATCTCATGATGAACCGCACTAATCAAAGTTTTGAGAGCAATTTCAACTAGTTAAAAGTAGAATGAGACGCCCACTAATATATGATTTGATACCTTTCACAAAACTCCAAATAGATATCAACAAAATAATGTAGAGATACATTATAGAGATGTTATCCATTACATCATGTTGCTCTGTTGATTGTACTACATCATAATGCTCATACAAACTACTGCACTCTCACAAATGCCATCTATACTTTCTGTGAAATTGATACAAATTGCAGTAGCAGTACAATTATTCATTTCCATTTAACAAGGCATTAAAATGGTCTAACAAAATATCACCCTGAGTTACAATTTAAGTTAATACAAACAGATTAAAATTTCATTCAGATTAAAATGGCATGTAAAGCTTATAATAGAAAGATTGTGACGTATTCTCTGGCAAAAACAAAAAAGGCATTATCAATCACTTTCAAGGACACCAAAACTCTGCAATTACAGGACTGCCATTGACATAGAAATTAAATTAGTAGATATGCAATTACAGGACTGCCATTGACATAGAAATTAAAATAGTAGATATCCCGATTTAAGTTTCTAGATTTGACTGTATATATCATTAGAATCATAGATGGCACACTCGCCGAAAACTCGGCGAGTGACAAAAACTCGCCGAGTTTTTGGACCTGGCGAGTAGTAATGACTTCTACTCGCCAAAAACTCGGCGAGTTTTTGCCATAATAGAAAGATTGTGACGTATTCTCTGGCAAAAACAAAAAAGGCATTATCAATCACTTTCAAGGACACCAAAACTCTGCAATTACAGGACTGCCATTGACATAGAAATTAAATTAGTAGATATGCAATTACAGGACTGCCATTGACATAGAAATTAAAATAGTAGATATCCCGATTTAAGTTTCTAGATTTGACTGTATATATCATTAGAATCATAGATGGCACACTCGCCGAAAACTCGGCGAGTGACAAAAACTCGCCGAGTTTTTGGACCTGGCGAGTAGTAATGACTTCTACTCGCCAGGAAAACTCGCCGAGTTTTTGCCAAAAACTCGCCGAGTTTTTGGCGAGTTTTTTTCAAAAACTCGGCGAGTTATAAAGAAAAACTCGCATGGGTTAGCATAACAGCAAAAAACGGCCAAAAATACATGCATTTTTTGTTTTTCTATATGGTTTTGGGCTGAGAAGGGGGAAACTCACTTGGAAGGGCCACCTTGAGAGCCCACTATGCCCTCAAGTAATCGCCAAGTTTTTTGGTCTGTCCGTCAGGATTCATATATGGAATATAACATTCTTATACTTTAAGTTATATTCCATATATACTGTCAGGATGTTTGAGAGTGGTTTCGGACCTCCAGGAGTTATAATGCAAAATCTAGGTTTTGGAGGATTCTTCAATTTTCCAGACTTAGTCAAATTTCAGGATCCTTCGGCAATGCCCCTTGACCCCAACTTTGAGTTGAAAGTTTGAAACTATGAGTATGAATGATGAAATTTCAAATATGATGAAAGTTTGAAAGTAGTTTTAGCTAGAGCTGGGGAGAGGAAGTTGTATTTACTTTTGGTTTTACAAAAACTATTTACTATTTTGCTTCCAGCCATCAACATTTCTCATGAGGATGCGATTTTGTAGACACTTTGCAATCAAATATATCTAGAATCAGCTTGTTTCTTTTGTGTTATCATTTATTGACTCATTGGATGCATCTTCTCATTAAATTTTGCAAAAAAAATGCATTTTTTATTAAAATTAAGCGTGTTTTTACATTGCCGAGTTTTTCCGAGTTTTTCCCGAGTTTTCGCCGAGTTTTTTTCTCAGGGGCTTGGCGAGTCGAGCCGAATCGCGAGTAGTTCAACTATGATTAGAATGATCAGATTTTCACAATTCATAATGATAAATCTATTGTTGTTCCTGGATTTGATTGTGTGACTTTATTTGCATCAACGTTTCTGATCACACTCTTCGATCCATCATCAAGATGTTTATAGAGAATACCAAGATAAGAATGAATGAATGAATGCATATATCATTTTCATTAATGTTTCAAACCAAACTCTATGATTCATCATCATCAAGATGAAGAACAAAAGAAACACGTCACTAAAAATTCAAACCAGAACCCTCCAAACAGTGGTATAATTAACACTTTGATATATTTAATGTAAAGCTGAAGTGCCTTGAAAATTTATCACAATCCCATCAGTGACATATTTTCACCTGGCCGTAACACAAAGTTTGAAGACAAACTTATGTACATAGAAAGACTCCTACATGCAATTCTGAGAATTATATACACAATGTAAATACACCATGACCACACCTTAAAGTCATTACAACCATTTGAGCAGCAAAAGAAGAATAAGCCAAGCTCATTTTTTAAGGCTTTCTTCCTTGTTCTGCTTCTGCAGCAGAGTGCTAGTATTCCCTGAGACCAACGGTGGCCTCAAAAAGTGCACATGATTTGCAACACTGAAATCATCAAACAGCTTTCTGACCTGACTATTATTGTTGTTATTCTGCAGAGGCCTTGGACTGTAAAGTGGGTCATACAACACCTTCCTCTCTAACCCATTATCTGACTTCATAGACATTTCTGGAGCTCAAGCAGATAAATTCAGCCTGCCAAAATTGATTTAAGAGTAAGTCAGAAAAGCCTAGTTGTGCCCAAATTAAATTTTCAAAAGCAAAAAGAAAAGAAAAAGGAAACTACTTGAAAGAAACGTTTTGGCCTAACAAATATGCCTTTCCAGACTAATTTACTCCTCTACCAGACTGAAAAAACTAACCAAATTAGAAAATATGACCCAAATTGCTAAGAAAACAGAGCTTCCAGCCAACTATGCAGAGATCAAAGTTTCACAGATTAAAGCAAATTTCCGGTGATTCAGAGATGGGGTTGAGCTAGAAATGTGGACAACATATATCGAAGGCTAGGAAGGATATGCAGTGAATATACTGCATGGGTGTATATCTGACATCCAAGCGAGTCTTTGGGGTATGCACCCGTATGACGACATATTATAGAGTATTCTATTCTTACTCTATTTGTTTAATGTCGATACATCCTGAATTGTCAAGTCTGGCATGCGCGAGACTACCTAGAATCTCGAGTTTGAATATATGTATATGTGAGTTCAATATTAAAATGTATGTATATAGAATTTAATTTAAAGGATAATATATACTAGCAATTGTATCTTGGTGTGCAATGGGTACGCTGAAAAGGTGTGGAAAGTTAATTATAGGAAATTTTATTTTATTTCTTTTGCATACATTTGTGGAGTACAAGAGTTAAATTCATAGGTCATTTAGTAAATTATGTTGTTTATGCAATAAAGGTATTAATGGAGAAGTGGTAGCTTTGAAATAACTATTTGTTCACTTACAAGTATTCAAATATGACTCAAACAAACCTCTAAATTAGGAATATATACATACATGTATATATATATATGTATGTATGTATGTATGTATGTATGTATATAAATGTATATACATATATATTGCAATATATCATGAGACTATTCGTAATGGATCTTGATTATATTCCTTATTTTTGAGTCATATTTGAATACTTATATTCCTAATTTAGAGGTTTGTTTAAGTCACACACACACACACACACACACACACACACACACATACACAACTATATATATATATGTGTGTGTGTGTGTGTGTGTGTGTGTGTGTGTGTGAGTGAGAGAGAGAGAGAGAGAGAGAGAGAGAGAGAGAGAGAGAGAGAGAGGATATCAAGATCCATTACCAATAGTATCATGTTATATTTGAAATAGTATCATGTTATATTTGAGAGAGAGAGAGAGAGAGAGAGAGAGAGAGAGAGAGAGAGAGAGAGGTGGATATAGAGGGAGGAAAATAGAGATAAAGATGAAGATATAGGAAGAGAGATGGAAATAAGTAGAGTGATATATATATATATTGATTGTGAGACTAAGTGATATATATATATAATAAATATAGAGAGAGGGAAAGATGGGTAGAGAGATGAAGAGATAGATAGAGTAGTTGGCAAATATAGAGAAGTAGAAATAGAAAAATAGAGATAGATACAATGATAGATAGAGATAGGGAGAGAGAAAAGGGGATAAATATAGATATACCAGAATAAAAAGAGATGGAGATAAAGATATATGGGAAGACAAAGAGAGAGGGGGGTAACGATAGAGAGATAGTTAGGGGATATGGCGGGTGTAGGGGAGGGAGATCTGGGGATAAATAAAGAGGATTAGATAGGGAGGAAGAAGAGAAATGGTGATAAATAGGTAGAGGAGGGAAAGAGAGAAGGGGGGAGAGATAGAGATGAGGGATACAAATGGGAGAGATGGGTAGAGAGAGAGAGAGAGGGTTCAAGTTCAAGCCTACATTTATTAGGAAATTTGAATTTGGTTATATAATTTTTATACAACATAGGAGGAGCACCCGTTTCTAGTGGATTCAAATATTAGAATTACTCACAAGGAAAATTATCACACTCGAGAAAAAAACAATTAAAACTAAAAGCCTAGTTGTTTAGATCCTCTAAAACTCTTTCATTTATAGTCATCATCTCCATTACATATATATTTGCAATCACAATCTACTATGTGAAATATTAAATAAATAAATGTCTTAAATCTAAGAACTCATCAAATCATTTTTTTATACAACTAAACACACTTTGTTAGGTGCTCTTAAATTTTGAGAGTGAAATCCTACTTGATTGGGATTTTTCTAAAGTGAGTAGGTCATGCCTATACCTAGTATTATTTTTCATTGTTCAAACTCGTTGGTTAATGTTCAACTATGTTTTAGTCATTTTCACCACAAAGAACGAATTGCCTATATCACCATACATGTATATGCATCGAATATTTGTGAATTATGGTCATGTTGACAATAGGACTTATCATTATAATTTCATCACATGAATTTTTAATATAGTCATTTATTTTTAAATGCAATATAATTTAGATAATTTAATAATTTCCTTTATGTAGTACTAATGACAACATGATCAATAATTCGAAGACATAATTTTCACAATCCATAATGTTATTGCGCATTGCTTCTAGTTTTGATTGTGTGATTTCTTTTTACAATATTTCAAATTAAACTCCAAGATCCATCATCGGAAGTACGTACTGATGAGAAGGAAGCAGTACATAAGCAAAACAACTTCAAACTGAAATATCATGTACCTGATGAAAAATTTGAGAAACAAGATCACGTATCTAAATAGAGAATGCTGAGAGCTTTCCAATGCCTATTCGTTTTTCTAAAAAAGGAGTCAGTTTGCCCATTTTATGGCCCCGGAAGTGAAAAAAAGTGACCCCACTTTGACTGGAAAAAAGTATAGTCAAATAGAAAAATTGGAAAAAAAATCCAATACCACGAGGTCCGGCTCGTAACCAGATTTCTGACGCCTATTCGTTTTTGAAAAAATGATTCCGTATGCTCAAGTTATGAAGAAAAAACCAACCCCCCCTAAAAAGGCAAGAGGGAGGCGGTCTGGTGGCAGGTCTAAGCAAAGGTGGCCCGTGGGCGGCGCTCCGGTGGTGGAGCGGCGGCAAGGCTGTGGTGGTCGGTGAGCGGAGGCTGCGGTGGCTAGCGGGACTGCGGTGGTCGGGGGCCGGCAGGGGCTAGAGACCAGTAGGGATCGGAGGCCAGCGAGGCCCGCTTTGACAGGTCCGGCGGTTGGACTGTCAGGCTGGTAGGGGAACCAAAACCCCCAAAAAAAATTTGCCGATTTGTTTGGAAAGAGGTTTTTTTTAAAAAAAATTTCAAAAAAATCAAATTTCAACCTGCATGCCGTAAAAGGGCATTTTAAAAAAAAAATTTCTCGAACTGCATGCCAGGGTCGTATGATCGAAAAAATAGCCCCAGAGGCTTAGGAGTCAAAAGTGGTCAAGTTTTATATGACCATATGGGTTTTTGGGCCTTCTGAGCACGATGGTGAGGCCCGTTTAGGCCCAAAGCGCTCAGAAAAAGGCCTATCCCTAGGTGCACAAAAAAACTTTTGAAAAACCCCAGATCTGCTTCCAATGCAAAACACTCAAAACAAGAACAGGTAGCTACAAATCTAAAGCTCTAATACCATGCAAGAGTTGAGAAATACAATAACACAGGAGCCTAAATGATTTCTGCAAGCTGAATAAACCTATTACATGGAGAAGCAAGGAAGCAACAAAGAAAAACCAAAATACACAGAAAATGCTTAAGAAGATGAGAGCTCTATATTCACAAAAATGTGTAATAGAATAATGATAAAAAAGAAAAGATTCAACCTCTAATAGGTCAAGAAACCCTAAAAGGGAAAACCCTAGGCTTGCATATAATAATTAATAAAAGAATTAATTATTATGCACCTAATGCTAGCTTAAGTGTAAAAGAGATAAAGGGGAACTTAATTAATTAAACAAATGTCGTTTAATTAATCAAGTAAAGACCCGATTACTCTAACACCAGTGAATTCTACAAGCTGCATTCTTGAGAAGAAAACTTTGGCCGCTAAGATTGAGGAGAAATATTAACGGGTGATTAACAACAGTTGTTCACATCATATGACAGGCGATAAAAGAAAATTTGTGAATATGGAGAGATATGATGGTGGTATAGTAAGATTTGGAGATGACAAAGCTTGTGTGGTTCGTGGTAGAGGTTCTATATCTTTCAATGGTAAGCATAATATTGATGATGTCTTGAATGTTGAAGGTTTGAAGAATAATATTTTGAGTGTTGGATAGATGGTTGACAAGGGATATGATTTGCAATTCAAGAATGGTAAATGCAAGATTCTAAATGCCTCTGGTATAGAGATTGCATCAATGACTAAGACTAAAGGCAATATCTTTCACTTGAATGCTGGTGAGAAAAGTTGTTTAATTTCTCAGATAGATGATATTTGGATGTGGCATAGGAGAATGAGCCATGTTAATTTTGATTGCATGATAAGGATAAGTTCTACTCAAGTTGTTAGAGATTTGCCTAAGATTGTGAAGCCTGCTAATCTAGTATGTAAGGAATGTCAGATGGGAAAGCAAACAAGAACTACATTCAAGAGTAAGTTGTATTCATCTAATGGATTGTTGGATCTTGTACATATTGACTTGTGTGGTCCTACTAAAGTGAGAAGCATGCAGAGTGATAGATATTTCATGTTACTGATTGATGATTCTTCTAGGATAATGTGGGTTACATTTCTAAGGGAGAAATTAGAAGTGTTGGAGAAATTCAAGATATTCAAAGCTAGAGTGGAGACAGAGAGAGGATTGAAGTTGAAGTGTTTGAGATCTGACAAAAGAGGAGAATTCACATTTGGAGAGTTTGATACATTCTATGAGAGGAATGGAATTAGAAGACAATTATATGCTCCTAGAACCCCTCAACAAAATGGAGTTGTTGAAAGAAAGAACATAACTATTTTGGATGCTACCATGACTATGCTGATTGAAGGAAATGTTGCACAAACCTTTTGGAGAGAAGTTGTTATCACTGTTGTTTACACATTCAACCAAGTGCATATAAAAGGTGATTCTGGTAATACTCCTTATGAGCTATGGTTTGGTCATGTTCCTACAGTGAGTTTTTTAAAGTTTTTGGTAGCAAACGTTATATGAAAAGAGATGAAGATATAGGAAAGTTTGATGCAAGATGTGATGAAGGAATCTTCTTGTGTTATTCTACTAAGAGCAAGGCCTACCATTGTTACAATAAGAGGTTGAAAAAGATAGTGGGGAGTGAAAATGTGAAAGTTGATGAGTGTCATGGAAATAAGGTCATAGCATGCAGATATGAATTTGATGATCAAAATGTCATTTCAAAGCCCGTGCAAACCGAGATCTTGAAGTAGAATGATCTGGTGGAGACAATTAATAAGGATATTGCTGCTGTCGGTGAAGAAGTTCATCAGCCTAAGAATCAGAATAATCAGAATAATCAAAAGACTCTGAGGTATATAAGATTGAATCATTCATAAAATCATATTATTGATGATAAGAATAAAGGTGTGATGACTAGGACAAGGATTGTTGCTGAAGATATATGTTTGATTTCCAATATTGAACCTAAAGATGTTGCATAAGCATGTAAAGATGAAAATTGGATAAAAGCTATGGAAGAAGAGTTGAATCAGATTGAGAACAATAACACTTGGGAGCTTGTTCAGATTCGACCCTATAAGTTCAAACAGGTCAATCGTATGCGTCCTAGATTGCGAGAAACAGTCCATCAAAATTTGACAATTTTTGGGACTTAGAGCACTTGAGCAATCGCGTCGGTAGGATATGGCTTTGGACGTTCCAGTGAGTTGGGAGGCACAACAAGAGCACTCCTACCATAATATTTCCCACTCAGATGCGCTTGTGCTGCTGGTTCATCCCCATGACGAACGAAATCAAATTTAGGCTATCTTGCAACCTTGCATTGCATGCATCTGACAATTTTCGCCTATCCTACTTTATACAAAACTTCAATACAAGTTTTTCAACCCTTGGGTCATGTTGAAGATGCTATTTATGACCACACAAGTGGTTTCCGTATCCAACACCAAACTTTGACAACTTTGACAACACCTGAGCAACTTTTACATCTTTTATCCAAATGACCCCAAACTTTTACAAATGACTCCAAATGATCATTAACAAATGACCTTATTTAGATGAAACAACACAAAAAGAGACAAAAACCCAAATTTGACCATTGCGATCATTAGGGTGCTCCCGCACCACTCACATTGACAGATATAAAGGAAATGAATAAAAAACATCTAGTGATCATTACCATTGAATTTCATTGTGATTGAGGCAAGGAGTTTTGTAGGGTTAATTCAATGTTTTAGAAAGATTATCAAATCACATTCCACAATTGTAATGCTTTATACCATAGCAAAAAAAATCGTTTGGGGTAAAAATAAGCAAACCACAAGTACAAGATTTTTTGAAAAAATCAGCATAGAGATATATAGAGTAAATAAAATAGAGTTTAACCCCTGATTGTAGAAAATAGATTTTGTTGTTTATATTTATATTGTTGATTACATAGGCAAATATTCATTTAACTTTATAAAAGGGCAGACACCAAATACACCGAATAGTTGTCTAAGTCTGAGATCAAAGATTAGCCAAGTCTATGGAGTAGCTGAGATCAAAATTTATCAGACAAGGATCCAACTATTGTTAAGAATTTAGTAAAAGTGGAAGCTATTTTGAAGTGATCCAAGACTTCCATTGTGATTGAGACATGGAGTTTTCTAGGGGTAGTTCAATATTTGAGAAAGCTTATCAAATCATATTCCACAGTTGCAATGCTTCATATTTCGTGATGGCAATTGTTAAGTCTTTTATATGGGGTAGAATTCAACAAAAGACATTTATTTAGCTGAAGTAATTGATTAGAAAACCACTGGTTTTGGCAATACCTAGCTTGCAACTACTATTTTAGGTAGAGACAAATTTTAATGATTGTGTGTTGGAAGCTCTTTTATTATAATTTTGTAATCTTGTTTGTTGTCATTCAGACTTATTTCATTGAGCGCTTTGGATATATTTCTCACATAATGAATTGTATGTCTTTGTTTGAGCAAAAATTAACTATATCAATTATAAATCAACATTTATATATATCAAAATGCACAATAATGAGCACAATGAACAAAATGTGTATGTATCGAATATCAATATCAATATCAAAAAATGCACAATAATGAACACAATGCACATTTATTGAATATCAACATTTATATATATCAAAATGCACAATAATTGTGTATGTATACAAAAAATGACATATATGCCAAGTCAATAAAAGTTTTACAAAAATATGGCATATGCCATTCCCAGATCAGTATACAATAAAAATGTAGAATATATCTAGATGTATTTGTCCTTCGATGACCACAGCTAACACTATATGATCCTATAGTTGTGGTGGATCATCAAAATCGAGCCTCTTTGATGCAGTATGCAAATCTGTAGATGGCTGCATAAACACAATTCAAAAGCCAAGTTAGAATCCTTTGTACAAAATAGTTCACAATTATCAACGTAACTATACATTCAAGTATACTTTCTTTGCAATTGAATTGTAGATTATCTCATCCGTTGATCCGAGATCTACCATGTTTTCTCTCATTGCCTTGTCAGACTTAGGAGTCCTCTTAAAATGGAACTTGAGAAGATCCACATTATGGCCAAACTGCGAAGGGCCCTATTGTAGGTTAAATACAATTAATACAAGGTAATGACATATATAGATCAAAAACACTAAAAATCTACAATATATAGAACAAAAGTGTAGCAGAGCCTAAGATGTTTCTCCAATAGAATTAGGAAGGCTTGTCATTGATGGAGCAACTATGGCTATTTCCTGTATGAAAAATGATAAAATTAAATGCAATTAATGCAATGATAAATATTGTAGGTTAAATACAATTGATACAAGGTAATAACTTATATAGATCAAGAACACTAAAAATCTACAATATATAGAACAAAAGTGTACTCGAGCCTGAGATGCTTCTCTAGTAGACTTAGGAGGGCTCACCATCGATGAAGCAACTATGGCTATTTCCTGTATGAAAAATGATAAGATTATAATTTATCTAAAGTTCACATGTACACATGCATATAATAATCAAATCAAGAAAATAAAGTAGAGATACATACATCTTCCCTCTCTCGATCCTTTGGCATATCAGGTGCATTCATCAATTCTACAAATCCCAGTTGCCGATGTATATAAATAGACGAAAAAGAGTAATCAATCTAGAAGTTCCAATTAAGACAATTTCAACCTTTTCAAACAACTGTGTCAATTAAAAATGTGTTCAATTACCTTTTGACGTTTAGGCATCCTCAAGGATTTATTTCACCGAGGAGGTGTCCTAGACATGTGTGGGGTACCCTAAAAGAAACAAAATTAACACAAGAGATATCAACATATAATATTAAACATAATTTAACAAATCTAAATTTAAATGACTTGCATATTCAATCAAATGAATACATAAAAGGAGGTGTGCAAAATATGATATCGCATAGGTTTCTAGGACAAAATTGATGGTCGAGAGCGTGACATTATCAATCTAGGACATTTGATCCCCTGACAACACCTATAATGTACAAAATAAATATACATTAAAGAGAGTTAGTATATCTTATAATTTTTTTTTTGAATTTAAGGTACTTTTCTATTTTAACATGTTACAAAATTTATACCTTAGGCGTTGAAGCTGCAACTACAACAACTGCGGGAGGAATATCAGATGGTGTATTAACACCTGTTGCTGTATCCTGAAATTCATATTGTTTGTATCAATTTAAATTGATCTATAAATGAAAATTCATTTACATTTACAATTTTTAAGTGATTCATAAATAAAATGTTATCAATTCAAATAAACACACATGTGTCTGCGTGTGACCACCAAACATCATATCCATCAAATCATCAATTAGTGCCACATCCTCTGCAATGGTAGTCTGACATCTACTCCCACAAATTGTACACAGAAGGGATGTGGAACCATCTGCACTAGCCTCCACATCCATCCCAGAGCATACACCTGAACAACTGGGACACACATGGTGAATGGTCTCACCAAGGTCAGATGGCTCAACTATTGTATCATTGTTCGTGCCAAGAGGGTGTGATAACTATGTGCGATGTTGAATGATGACATCAGTCAATGTAGTGGCCATCTGAAGAGTCTGTAGCTCCATTGAATCTTTCAGGGCTACTGGAATCATGACATGGACAATTTTGGTGTTAGGGGGATGCGACTTTGGGTGTTTAGTACCCTCTGGGCTCCAGGTCTATCTTGGGAAGAGCCTCCACCTCTACCCTGGAGCTCTCTCATATCAAAATAATTTGGTCGCTCATTGAGGATAAACTCACAATATAGTTTCCTCAAAAAATATAATGGAACCTCAAAATTATTACAAGGTGGTTGGTCAAAGACCATCCACCACCTATCCCAAAAAGCATTTTTCATCGCTAAATGGCTACACCAGTGTATAGGAAACCTCTTTGAATTAAGAGGTAAGTTCTCACCCACTTTGGGATCAATAAAAAGAGCACATATTTGTACTTTACTTGTGTTTTTTTTTTTCACTTCATTATACGACAACCCACTAGCATAAAAAGAACAACATCAATCCCTATAGCTTCCCCATTTTGTAATTTGATTGGAAACTTCATTGGAACTACTAGCCAATGATTCTAGGGTTGTGGCAAGGGATGCATGATTCTCATGCTTAGACGTCTTCAGTCTATTCATCAATATAGTTATTTTGGTAGTGTTTTGTGTTAACTTGTTTATCAAATCCTCCTGTGTGGCTTGTGAATGGTCTACTAGAGGAGTTGGAGGGTTTGGTTGTGGGTTCTCCTGTGGGTTTTTCTCTAAGTTTTCAGGAGGTGTGTCCTGTTGGGGGGAAGTATTCTCAGAATCTGGTATGCATTCATAACAAAAAGTTAAAAACAATCAATATACATTGTAATTGTGAATATAATTGATCAAATACATAAAATAGATGTAAACATTTGATCTCATGCCTATTTCCATTGTTGGTGTGTTTGATTTTGAGAACCCCGTTCATGTATTCTGTTGTTTAAAACCCTCATAGTGCTTTTCTTGCGGCCGCAGGTGAAAATGACCCAGTCAGTCGTAGTCAAAAAAAATTTATTGACAGTAAAACGTGTACGGGGTTTTGAAAACTAAACCGCATATGCTTTTAGTATAAGAAAAACCTCGTACGCGGTTTTGCTTCGTTTAGGCTTGACAAAACAAGCCTAAACGCATACAAGGTTTTTAAAATTTGAAATAACCTGTGCACGTTTTATGGTTTTCCAATCTTTTTGGGGGGTGTGTCCACTTTTTTGCACACCATGTTGGTGCACACACCCCTAGATCTAAAAATTTCTATGTTCTTCTAAAACCTAGAATCTACATTAGAACTCTTAGAGATCTAAAACCACTCTCAAACATCCTTCAAATATATACATAAAATATAACTTAAAGTATAAGAAATGAACTAAAGACATATTAAAAGTGTCTTTTTCCTTTCTTATACTTAAATGTTATATTTTATCTATATATTGCATTGAGGGAGAGAGATAGACAAACTGAGAGAGATAATCAGTCTAGGCAAATCATTTGGCGAGTGCCCTATTTTGTGCTCGTCAAATAGGTTGCTTGCCAAATAGGTTTGTTGTGACCAAACTTTAGGCTTGGTATAAAACTATTTGGTGAGCGCCATGTTTGGCGCTTGCCAAATGCCTTGATGGGGATCAAAAAATAAAGTGACATCTTTTTGGTCCCCCATCTTGGTGCAGGTGCTCGTCCCTACCATGGTAATAATTATCACAACCCATTACAAAAAAACAATCTCTAAAATAGATTGTAACTCCTCTAACAAAATTCTTTGACCTCTATTATGCAAGTTAGAATATATAACTTGCAAACAACTTCCCATGAAGTACTAGGTATGCATGCATGCCAAATAATAATAAAAAATAATCTACAAGTTCACCATGTAACTCCCTATTCAATGCCCATTACAATAATACTTCCAAGACCCCAAAGAATAATAAAATGAGTATATATGTCCCCAATTTCAATGTATGTTCCATTTGATCACTCCATGATTTTTGTAGATACATCAATTATTTTTCTACTTATAAATAATTTAGTCACAATAGACCTTAGGATATGCAAGTTGAATAACACATCTAGTCCTAACATGAGAGACTTGTATAATATATAGGGATGAGAAGAAACACTATAAGGCAAAGATGATTCATGTGATAGTGATATGGTTGGAGGAAGTAATGGGGTTAGTAGTATAATAAATAGGTGGGGTATTAGTAGGGTAAGAGGAGAGAATAGAACTAGGCGTGTGGGAAGGAGATGCAACATGGGTGGGAAGAGGATATAAATAATTCAAGAGGAAGAAACTCATGAAAATTAGATGTGGGATGAGGTCACTTGATACACTATGAAAATGATTAAAGAAAATAAGTTTAGCATCCATGCAAAGAAATTATTTAAAACCAAATGGGGTACCAAGCAAGAAATTGTAAATAATTTCAACCTTGAGTTAATAGTTGAGAAAGAAACTACCTCAACTAATGCAATAGAATAAATATAAAAACTAAATAAATAAAATAATGGTACTTAACTAAAATATGATTAATGATTGTGCTTGATTTGTTAGGGGACCTGAAAGTTAGGGACACTCAAATTAATGACTCAAAATACAAATAAATAATTTTCATCATTCATGGTTAATTTGGTGAGTGTAGAAGTGATCTTTATAATTATGAATATGACCCAATCCCATAGATTTGAACTTTAGTACATGGATATGAATTCTACTAAATTTTGAAATTTTCTTCTTAGTTTACCTTGATTTTTTGATCTATATTATCTAATAAATGTAATTTAAGAACGCCTCACTGATGATTCCTCCATTCATCATTCATTTCATTAGTTGCACATGATTTATTTCTTGCATTCTCTCTTTTCGAGAGGAGTTTTTCTCCACTAGAGTTTTCTCCTTTTCTCAATTTGTGAGGGGTGAGTGCAGGACCATGGGGGTACAAAAGTAGCAATAGGTTAAAAAGCATGTTTTTTCTTTGCTAAAAATACAAAATTGGTCTTTTACTTTTTGTATGGGTCAGACAAAAATTGATTTTGATTTGGTAATACCAAACCAAAATGGACATCTGTTGTTAATGGATATTCATTTCCTGAAGTCATTTTCATTATATTATGTTTTCGAAAACCGATATCTATTTGAAATGGATAATCCATTTCAGAAAACAAAAGGATGTCTATTTTGTTTAGTCTAAAAAGCATACTTGAGTAAAATGGGCATGACTTTTGCATTTATAATTTGATATTTTTTTTATATAGGCATTGGACAGGTGATTTGGAGGCCTACAAAATGGGTAAAATAATTATTTTATATTTACCCCAAAAATTAATTATAGTTATTTTAATGTCATCCTTCATTTTTTAAACTTTAAATACTCACAAATTTTGCATACAAAGTCATTTTTTTGTTTCAATAAGAATTGAAACATCTAAAAATTAGTAAATAATGAAACATTTATATTATATGTACTAAGGAGAGCAACAAAATTTCATAAATCAACATAGAAGGCTTCCTTGTTGTATATATATATATCCCCTCTATCCCTATCACTCCCTATTTCTATATCTCTCTTTTCTCTATTTATCTCCCTCCTTCTACCTCCCTCTACCTATAGCTATTTATTACTTATCTCTATCACCTCATTTCTATCTCACTCTTGTACCATCTATCTCTTTCTCCTTATAGATCTATCTTCATGTCTATCTATATCTCATTATCTCTAACTCTCTCTTATTCATTCCATCTCTCCCTCCATCTTTCCTACTTTTTCTATCCCTTTCTATACATATCTATTTTTACCTCCATCTCTCCATCTTTCTATCTCTCCGCTATCCCTCTCTATAATCTTCCTCTATCAATATCTCTCTCCCTCTATACATGACCGATATATCTCTCCCTCGTTCCTCTCTCACCCTCTCTATGCATATCTCCCTTTCTCTACTTCTATCTCTATATTTATCCTCCCTCTATATATCCTTGGCTCTCTCCCTCTTTCTTTCTCCCTCTCTATTTGTTCCTCTCTATCTCTATTTCTATCTTTATCACTCTATCAAACCATCTATGTCTCTCTATCTATCCATCTTCCTCTTCCTTTATATCTCTATATCTCTTCCTCTCTATCCCCTCTCTATAAATTTATCTCCCCTTACCTCTTTCTATCTCTATATCTATTCATCTCTCTCTCTCTCTCTCTCTCTCTCTCTCTCTCTCTCTCTCTCTCTCTCTCTCTCTCTCTCTCTCTCTCTCTCTCTCTCCCTTTATCTTTATTTATAACTCTATCTTCTTCTCTCCTTTTCTATATCTTGACATGTCTCCCTCTTTCTATCTATCCTTCTCTATCCTTGGGTGAACTCACAATAATGGTTCCCACTTTTTTGCCACTTTTGACACTAAGATGTACATTTTTAAAATAATCTTCAACTTCCGAGAACTATAACTTTTAAACTATTAAAAATTTGAAGATGATGTAAATTAGTGATTTCTAGCATTTTGTTTTTAGATTCTATATACATTTTTTTCAAATTTTTTTGAAGGATTTTTAAAAAAAAATTTCGTCTCCCTCGAAAAGTAGTTTTTTACAACAAACTACATTTTTTAAGAGTGAGGTGCCTCCCGAAACGTATAACTTTTTTTCTATAAATGATAAAAACTCAATTCTTTCAAATTTTGCTTTGTAACATCAATATCCAGGGCTTGCTTTTGGTTTTATAGTGATATGTTCAATATTTTTCATTTTATAAAGTTTTGAAGTCCGACTAGTCATAATTTAGACATAGGTTTACTTTTGAACACATAACTTGTTCTATATAAATCGAAATTCAATTTATTTTTTTTTGTTAGAAAGAAGACATCAATACCAGGGGCATAGATATTTTTCAGAATTTTTTTGAATTAGTTTCTTATTTTTTCCAATGCGTTGAATAGAGAAGTTCATGTTCGATGAAAAACCAATTTTCCATAAAATTAAAAAAATAAGAACATTATAAATTCAAAATATAACAAAATTATACTCGTTGGAAAACTTGCTCTAAGTACTACAATCTAATATTTTTGGGTTATCAAGATTATTTCATTCGTACTTTGAACCAGAGCTCCGAAGTCATTAATTCTTCAGAATTCTGAAATTTTTTGGGAGAAACCTCAAATTAGAGGGTTCGAATGAACAATACTTTGAGCGAATGGGGTTCGCTCGAATCCATTATGGTTTGAGCGAACCCCCATTCGCTCGAACCAATAGGCTTGATTTTGGCCTGTACAAAGTCACCCGCGGTTCGAGCGAACCCAGGTCCACAATGTGGTTCGCTCGAACTCCCAGGGGTAGTTCGAGCGAATACCACTATTTCGCTCGAACACCTAGAAAATCGAAGTTCGCACTTTCGCCAAATTCCTTCGTTGGCAAAAGTGGGAACCAGCTTTGTGAATTCACCCCCTTATTTCTTCCTCTCTCTTCCTAGACCCTAGATTTGTGTCTCTATCTCTTTGCCATGTATTTCAATATATTTGTGTCACTATCTCTTTGTCATTTATTTCAATCTCTCCTTACACTCGTCCTTCTCTTTATCTCTATCTCCTTATCTCTCCATCTTTATTTACCCCTATATCTCTCCATATCTTCATCTTTATCTTTCTATATCTCCATTTCTCCCATATGTCTATATCCATTTCCCCTATCTTTCTTTATCTCTTCCTCTCTCTCTCTATCTCCATCTTTATCTTTAAGTTTACTTCTTAGAAGTCTTAATTGTCAATGAGATCTTATACTATCTTATCACATTTACTTCTTGTGTCCTAAGTCATTTAATATTTATTCATGTTAGTTGTCTCATGTTATAGGATTGGGAAACATGCCATTATATTTTCTAATTCTATCTCTCATCCTTGCTTATATAAGCAAGACCTCTTATAAACTTGCAACATAAGATGGAGATTTTAATGGCCTTTTATCCTTGTCATACACACTCCTTATATTTTTTAATATAGATTTTATCAATTACTCCATATTACTAATACACTTTCCTATTATGTTTCATCAACCAAGATTCAAATCCTTGATACCTCTCAACACTTATCTCTCGGTTGAAAAAGATAGATTCATATTCTTGTCTACCTTGGACATAAAACATTCATCAAAGAAATCAAATAAATGATCTAAAGATCACTTTTCAACCATAAACACAATCAAATAAAGTTACATATATCTAAAATATTTCCAAAACTTATTCAAATCTCATCTCATTTAATAAATCTAATGATATATTGGATATTTTAGACATCAATGAAACAACTGAACAAACTCTAAAATAGATTTAACTATATAAAACACATTACTCCAAAAACATTACTGGATTAAGAAACTGAAGTCACATTAAAGATTGCTGCTCAAAATTTAATATTGAGTTTCCAACCATATCTGAGTTAAGCATAGAAAGGCTCCTGGTCCCTGCTAATATGGACAATATATACACAATGTAAGCAGATGATCTGACCTAATATCATCATTACAAACATGATCATCATCATCATCATCAGAAGAAGACCAAACTGATTTTTCAAGGTTTATCTTCCTTGGCCTTTCTCTCCTTGTTCTGCTTCTGCAGCAGACTGCTGGTATCCGCTGAGGCCAACGGTGGCCTCAAAAAGTGCACATGATTTGCAACACTGAAATCATCAAACAACTGTCTATTATTGTTGTTATTATTCTGTGAACGCCTTGGACTATAAACTGGGTCGTAAAAAACCTTCTTCTCTCCTCCATTATCTGGTTTCGTAGCCATTTCTCAAACTCGAGCACTTTAATGCAGCCTGTCAAAAATCATAAGACCCATTAACATTAATGGTAAAAGATATTTTTATAATTCATAATATAGATAGATAATTGTTTAACGTTCTGAATTACATTTCATAATTCATCATCATAATAATGAGAATCAAGATAATAGATCTCGAAATATGATCCAAAACTTTGATACAAAATTTCTATTCGAAACAACTATCTATCCATATTAAGTTATTATACAGGTCCCATAACAAATCTCAAAAGAAAAACCAATTATGAAAAAGAAAATTGCTTCCAATAACGCTACAGAACCTTACAACGTGCCTTTCTAGACAATTAGAAGAGCAGAAGCACTGAATCTAATTTCCTCCTGTCTACACACAGCACACACACAAATTTGCTTCTTAATAAAGAAGCCAAAAGCGTGTAGAAAAGAGAATCTGCCCATTCGCCAAAGTTGAAGAGATCAAAAGCAATTGTGTGGAGAACACGTAACAAACTGTAAACGGATATACACATTGAATATACGCCACTGATGTATATCTGACATCCAATGGGGGCGGTGCCTTCTTTACTACGTATTCCCAACGTTTTAATTGTTGTCAATCCATCACAGTGCCTGCAGATATGGGCAAATTTGACTGTAAATAACATTTTATATAATCTCAGAAGCTAATCTATTCTTGGATTTGAATTTAATATTATGTACGATCAAATTGGTCGGTAGACAATACAGTTCTATTCTACCCTATCTATTTAATATTCGATAAGGATTGAGATCTTCAACTACCAAGACAGTATGCTCATCCTCCAAGAATTCGGAATGAAGTTCTTTTTTACTTTTTCTTTTTCTATCCAAGAAAGCAGAGTATAAAAGCAATCTGGAATCAGCTAAGGTTGTAAAGAAAGATATCCTTAAATAAATATACTATAATCAAATTGTGGTAGAAATTAAAAGATTCATGGTGATAAGGATATAGGTTTTATAGAGATCCACAATAATTAAAATAACATATAGCAAGATTAAATTGCATTTCAAATATATATTTTTGTCTATACAATAAAAAATTATAAGGAATAAGATCTATAAATATAAGAAGATTAGATTTTAAGAGAGTTTTAAATATTCATTCTTTTATATAGCAAGATTAAATTGCATATCAAATAGATACTTTAGTCTATGCAATTTAAAATTATAAAGAAAATTCTTCCTTCTTATATTGAATTGTGGATGTTAATATATAGTTTAGATAGACTTGTGCACATAGTGACATCCCACACTTACAAATTTCAAATCAATTGTCCTCAAAGTTGACATTTCCAAATTTTGACTATTATTTATTAACATGTGTGCCAAAACATTTCAAATTGTGTGCCCCTAGGATATTAGTAAACCATGTCCTAACATTGAAAAAGCCTAAAAATTGCATTACCAAGTGGCAACACCATGCACTCTATTATCATTGACAAATACTACATTAACATCTAAGCATTTTGTGCAACTATATTATGTGTCTTAAATCATGTGAAATCACAAAGGGGTTTGACTAAGAGAATTGTTTCATACAAGGCAATCCTCTCATAGTGAATATCCAAGGTGTTCTTTAACACCACATTAGTCTAGAAACCATGTGCATGTGAAGGTTAATAAGTTATAGAGATTCATATGTGAAGGAAAACATTTTATATAATATATGAATGAAGGAAAATCAACAATAAGATATCCACAAGTACAAAGAATGGGATTTTGTGCACTAAATGATAATATGCTAGTCAAACTAAATTATAAATATGATTTAATCTCAAACATTAGAAATATATGAATCAATTTATATCCATAGTTTTCACAACCATCTAACATTAGATTTCAACCATGTCACATTTGTCATGATTTATCAATCAATTATAGAATCAATCACAACAAACTGCAATTTAAATAATTAAACTTGATATCCTATCACTTTTCTTTTTAAATTCATATCTTCATTCCCAAATTTTCAATTAATTTAGAATCTAATCGATATTGATTGTTCTATGTGTCCATTAGACATCTAATTAATCATAGAGGTTCCTTATTTTCCTCTACAATATCAAAGATCAAATCTATAAAGATTTGGCATAAAAAATGATAATTGATGAATATCATTGCAAGATGATTTAGAATACAAATCACATAACAAATACATATGAATGAACTATAGTATGGCTAATATTATGAATCATATTCAATGTTCCCATTCCTACCTATGTTTGAAAAAATTAAACAACTTTCTTCTATTACCCTAAACTAATCTAAATCAAACAAAATAATCAAATAACAAATTAAATCAAGAAATTGATTGATGTAGTTAGAGAAGGATTTAGATGATTATTCAATTTGGATTGGTATAGGTTTTCTTCTTATTTTTGCTAAGAAGAATGTTACAAAAAGAGAACCGAAATTAAAATCTCAATCCATATTTGCATTTAAGAAGCCATGAAGAATTTGTATGAGAATTTTTATTGTTATAAACTAGGTTATGCCACATACTCTAGTCCTACACTAGTGTGAATCATGCATTCTATCCCAAGTGGTGCAACTTGTTGAGGCCTGTTAATGTCTTGAGTTCGCTTGTTTTCCTACTACTTTAACAAACTTTTACTAGATTACTATCAGAGTTATTATATGTTTTGATCATCTTTAGAACCATATTAATACTAATTATAATATATGCATATGGTATATTGATATGGATATGCAATACGTTTTAATGGGTGATATGTTGTTAAATGTCATCAACGCTAATTTATGTGGATTAATGTCATTGCTAGAACTAACATGTAGCAGGAAGCATGAGTCGATTGTAGCCGACATATCTCTGCTCCATCTGCATCCAAAGAAGGTGGAACTCGGTTAGCATGTGTGGGAGCAGAAAACAAGGAGAATAAGAGTCTTGGCTAAAGAAGAGGGTAAGTGCACCAAGATGGTGAACAAAAAGGGGGGTATAAGTGGACACTTTTTTTCTGAAATCAACTAAACCTGAACTTGGAGGAGCAATTTGAGACTCGTCTACTTAAAATTTGAAGATACCCAAAGAACAAAGATTGTAGTACTCTGAATCTAGTTTCCAAATTACTAAAGTTTTTTAAAATTGGATAAGATTAAGTGGGTCAAATATTTTGTGCACACAAAGGTGTTCCTATTTTTTTCAGCAAAATATAACAATGTCTAACGTGCACATCAAAACATTTATAGTTGCATTTAGTATTTTGAAAAACCCTTTGGCAAAAAGATGGTTAAGAGAAAGCACTAGAAGTGTTTTTTTTGTGTAATTTTTTCTTGAGTATTATTTTTTATGTTTTTTCAAAGTGGACGCATCCTGAAAAATCAGGCACTTGTTCGTGTGTGTCACATAACTTGCACCAAAATAATCAAAAATTTAATTTTTTTTAAAATTAATGTGCAGAACAATAATATATAATAGTTTTCCAGTTTGAACAAGTAGTTCAAAATTTATTAAAAAAATGGTACATGTCTATCTATGAGAACTCTGGAGACATTGGTAAAAGAAATTCAAGATAAATATGTTAATGTTGTTCAAATTTTGAAAAAAAATTATATGGTTAGAAAGCTCAGAAGATGGGTAAAATTATGGTGGCAATTTTAACAAATACCCACTTGATAATTTGTAAATCTGATTATAATGAAGTTAAGAAACCAAATTGAAAGAAGAAAACACATAAAAGGGGGGGAAATATGGCTCCCAAACCTCAGCCTTGCTATTCAAGGCTAAGTACAAGGCAAAACATGTACGGGTTTAAAAATAAATTAAAAAATGTGTATGCATTATGTTTAGGAAGAAAAATGCCTACGCGTTTTGCATACATAAAGTTAGACTAGTAACATGGACTTATATGAAATTCATTTAGGATTTCCTTACTTTTTCAGGAGGATATGTACATAAAATATAACATTTAAGTTATATTTTTTGTATATATTGTCAGGATGTTTGAGAGTGGTTTCAGATCTGTAGGAGTCATAATGTAGATTCTAGATTTTAGGAGATCTTATAATTTTTCAAACTTAGTCAAATTTTAGTAATCAATGGGCTTATATCATCATTCTCTTTCTATCTCTATATTGTTAGGATAACCAGTGAACAACTGAGAGGGGGGTGAATCAGTTTTTAACAGATTATAACATTTATTCCACTTAATAACCTTTAAACAGATCAAGTACCGGTAAAGCAGAAACAGATGCCAGTAGGAACAGATACCGGTAAACAATCTAAATAATTAAACAAATAATCAATGCAAAGCAACCATACCACATAACACCACGATTTGTACGTGGAAAACCCAAAAAGGGAAAAACCACGGTGGGAAGCCTACACACAGTCAAATGATACTTTTGTAGAAAGTATGTGATACAATGAGGGGCCTGGACATGCAGGAAGGCACACTGCCTAGAGTGTACTGCTCATTACAAAAGAGTATCACTGACTACAGAGAGGCAACAACCAACTCAAGATAAATGGACAATAATCCAAAATAGTGAACTGCTAGAGATAGCATCTACCATGCCTGATTATAGTCTCGGTTAAGCTCAATACCAGAGGCCTTTGACCTCTTCCTTTATCCCAATTCGATCACCTATGATCGACTTAATCCTCTGCCTAAATGATATTGCAATATTCACACATTACATTTCATGCCACCAATCTACAATGAGATCTTACATCATTTTATATCAACCCTAAGGCCTAAACCAATTAGGTCAGCCACCTAAAAGATATTACAATAAGATCATTACATAAATCCATATTACAATGATATGCCATGTCGGCTTAAGATGAAAACAACAATAAAAAATCCATAAATCATCTCGAAACATCCCAGTAATGTGTAGAGTACACGTTAACATGATACCGGTCCATAACCTAAATAGGTACCAGACCTATTATGGGTCCACCTCGCCAAAGCAATGTCTCCAAGCAGTTGAAGCATAATGAAAGAACATCTTTAGCATCCTAAAATCCATCTAGAAGTCGCACCAACACTACTTATGCATCCTGTCACGATTCCTCAGTGAAAGCTCTCCCGGTAAAACCTTAAACCAATGTCAGTAAGGGTTTACAAGAATGTATGATAGCATCTGAATACCAAGTCAATACCAACTGACCAAAACATGTCCCAAGAGCATGTAACACATGGAATCAAACATACTCCATTGATCCAAACATGTCGGAAGTGTCCAACAAATAGTCTCTTCTGCTGGTAACACTAGATCTTCGGTCGGTAACCAAAACCTATCTACCATTAACCATCCATAACAGCTAGTGTTGACATCAATGACAAGACATCGATGCAAAACATAATTAATTCATCCATAATGCCAACATATATCTCACGCTCTTTGTATCCTTTAAGCTCTAGACCTATCTATTTTCTTTGCTCTCTCTTCCTCCCTTCACCTCTCTATATTTCAATCTCTCCTCTCTCCCCAAGCTCTAGATCTTATAATTTCTCAAACAATCAAATTTCAATAATCACTAAGCTCTTATTATCATTCTATCTCTCTTTATTTCACTCACTTTATCTTACTCCATATCTAGACCTATCTCTCTTCCTATCACCCCTCTCCTTCAAGATTTAAACCTATCTCTCTCACCCTTCTTTATATCTCCCTCATGTTCTCTAAATACATGACACACATTCTCTCCTATGTATCTCACCTCTCTCCCCCTCCCCAAATCTCTCTCCCTCTCTCTCTCTCTCTCTAACTAATAATCTTTGTCTGCCCTCCCTATCTTTGAATACCTCTCCCTTCCTCCCTCACTCTAAATATCCCCCCACTTCTATCTATCTCACCTCTAGCTATATCTCTCTCCTTCTCTTTGCACCTCTCTCTCTATCTATCTAGGTATTTAGATAAATAGTGTACGTGGGGAGTGCAAAAAGGTAGGTAGACATAGATAAGTAGAGATAAATATAAAGAGAGAGGGAGAGAGGTGGAGATATAGGTAGGGAGGGAGAGAGATGTAGGTTGAGAAAAAGGTAATAGAGAGGGAAGAAGAGAGATAGAGATGGGTGAGATATAAAAAAGTGGAGGGGAGATTTTGAGTGAGGGAGAGAAGGAGAGGTATTCAAAGAGAGGTCGGGTAGATAGAGATAAATAGTAGTATGGAGGGAAGGAGGTAGAGAGTTAGGAAAGATAAAAGTAGAGAGAGATGGAAATAGAATTAGGTAGAGAGAGGGAGAGGGGAGATAAAGAGAGTAGGAGGGAAAATAGATGGATAGATAGAGAGGATATAAATACATAAAGAGAGAGAGGAGATAGAGAGTATAGATAGATGGGTAAGTAGAGAGTTGGAGGGAAGGAGGGAGGTATGTATGAATAGAGAGAGGAAGAGAGAGAGAGGGAGAGGGGAGATAGTGATAAGTTGAGAGGGCGAAAATAAATAAAGAGAGGTGGAGAGGGAAGGAGATAGAGACAACTGAGATATACAAAAGTGGAGGGGAGATTTGGAGTGAGGGAGAGAAAGAGAGGTATTCATTTAGAGAGGGAGGGAAGAAGAGGTATTCTTTACTCCACCTCTTTATATTACCCATTTATCTATACTCTCTATCTCCCCTCCCCCTCTATGTATTTATCTCCTCTCTCTACGGATATCTATCTTCCCTCCTCTCTTTATATCCCCTCTCCCTCTCTCTACATACCTATCTTTTCATCCCTCTCTACTTTTATCTCCCCTAACACTCTACCTCCTTCCCTCCATTCTACTATTTATCTCACCTCACTCTCTCTCTCTCTCTCTCTCTCAAGCTCTCCCTTTATCTCTCTCCCTCCCTCCTTCCATCTCCATACTCTCTCTCTCTAGCTACTTATATCTATCTAGTTGACCTCTCTTTGAATAGCTCTCCTTCTCTCCCTCACTCCAAGTCTACCCTCCACTTTTGTATATCTCACCTATCTCTTTCTCGAGCTCCTTCCCTCTCCATCTCTCTCTATCTATTTCCTCCCTCTCAACTTATCACTATAGATCCCCTCTTCTTCTCTCTCTTTCTCTATATGTATCTCCCTCCCTACAAGACCTCTATTTCTATATTTCCTTCTATCTCCCAAACCTCCCCTTACCACTTCTCTCTCTCTCTCTCTCTCTCTCTCTCTCTCTCTCTCTCTCTCTCTCTCTCTCTCTCTCTCTCTCTCTCTCTCTCTCTCTCTCTCTCTCTATTTATATGTCTACCTACCTTTTTGCACCCCCCCCCCATAAACTATTTATCTAAATACCTAGATAGAGAGAGAGGTGCAAAGAGAAGGAGAGAGAGATAGAGGGGTAAGATAGACATAAGTGGAGGGGATATTTAGAGAGAGAGAGAGAGAGAGAGAGAGAGAGAGAGAGAGAGAGAGAGAGAGAGAGAGAGAGAGAGAGAGTTGGGGGAGTTAAAAGTAGATAGGGATGAAAAGAGAGGTAGGTAGATATAAGGAAAGGGGAGATAAAGAGTGTGAGATGAAGAAAAATAGAGAGGAAAGGAGGGAGGGAGGGAGGAAGTGAGAGAGACAGAAGTAGAGAGAAATATTTATGAAGATGAATAGAGGTAGGGAGGAAGGGAGATAGAGGTATGTGGAGAGGGAAAGGGGAGATAGGTAAGTAACGATGGAGCATGGGAGGGTAGGACAAAGATAAAGGGAGAGAGAGAGAAAGGGAGATATAAAGAGAGGTTGGGTAGATAGAGATAAGTAGCTGGAGAGAACGAAGGGGAGATATAAAGAAGGGTGAGAGAGAGAGGTTTAAATCTTGGAGGAGAGGAGAGAGTGAGATAGAGAGATGGGGGAGAGAAGGGGAAAGGTGGAGTGATAGGTCTAGACATGGAGAGAGAGAGAGAGAGAGAGAGAGAGAGAGAGAGAGAGAGAGAGAGTTAGTGATTACTAAAATTTGATTAAGTCTGAGAAATTATAAGATCTAAAGTTCGAGGAGAGAGGAGAGAGTGAGATATAGAGAGGTGAAGAGAGGAGGAGAGAGATAGGAAAATAGATAAGTATAGAGCTTAGAGGAGACAAAGAGCATGAGATAGAGAGATAGAAAGTGAATGATGATATAAGCCCACTAATTACTGAAATTTGACCAAGTTTGAAAAATTATAACATCTCCTAATATCTAGAGTCTACATTATGACTCCTAGAAATCTAAAACCACTCTGAAACATCCTAACAATATATAAATAAAATATAACTTAAAGTCCATATAAGTCCATGTTACTAATCTAACTTTATGTAAGCAAAACGTGTACGTGATTTTCTTACTAAACATAACGCATACGGGTAAAAGCACAAAGTTGTGTCACGTTTCAGGCTAACTTATCAGCACAAGTGAATTTAAGTAATTCTAACTAAAAATTAATTTTAGTCAAACATATGGTCTATATAGATTCATTATAGCTAAGTTATATATGGGCCACAACTTTTCCAATTGGAAGTGTCTACTAAATGTATATTTTATACTACTTTTGGTCTAATTACAAAAAAAAAAAAAACTCGATGTTTCAACAACTCTTACTCTTATAAATAATATTTTTTTTGAAATGTAAAAATACCCTTTTACAGATCTATAAGTGAATTTTCTAAAATATATATCTTTTAATATTTTAATTAGTTTTTATGTTTTATATTTTATTTTTATTGAAAGTAGGTCATCAGCACTAAAATATAAGGTTGATTATCTTGTCAAGGAAAAATACTAAAATTTATTTTTAAAAATTGAAAAAAATATGATGCAGTAGAGAAAAGAATCTATGTCAAGATGATATAAGTCTTTTATGATTTGGATAAATAATTAAGAAAAAAGGTGGTGGGAATCGAAAATAGTTATATTTCAGCACATGCAACTTTTCAAATTTAATGAAAAATATATATTTATATAAAATAGTAAACAATATATCCATGCACTAAAGTTTCAAGTTATCAATATACAAAAAAAAATTCAAGAAAAAAATTAAATTTTACTAAATGAAGTGTGGTGGCTTCTATAACTTCAAATTCAACATTTTTATAGCAACTAAATTATAGTGTTTACTTTATAAAAAACTATATTCAAATAATTTTTTAAATTTTTATTAAAATTACAAACTTAAAATAGACATAAGAATATAACTTTGATTAGTTTACATCATTTCAAAATTCAAAACATATATTTCACTTTCTATTGATTTAATTTAAAAAGTTGAATCAGCATTGGCCATTTCCTTTATAAAAGTGTGACACAACTTTGTACTTTTACCCATACATGTTTTTATTACTAAACATGATGCGTACATGCTTTTTCTTTAAACGCACACACATTTTTATTTTTTTTAATGTGTACAAGTTTTGGCTTGGATTTTCCAAGCCTTATCACGTACATAGTTTTTGAATTTATTGAAAACACAATCACATTCATCCGTTTTAGGCTTTTTTTTTGGTGTATGATTTTTTGTTCACCATCTTGGTGCACTTACCCAAGAGTCTTGACTAAAGAAGAGTTTGTGTTGACTATATCTTTCCAGAGAATGTTGAGAAGATAATGCAATCACCATGTTCCTAATTTCATTTTACTGCTCAATAAAAGAGTCTATTATGAAACAAACTCTTGTAGTGTTAATTCATTATTTCTATTTTTTCTCTTATAATAAGTCACCTCAGTGTTAGGGAGAAGCAAAATTTAGTTATGTTCATCATTTTGTTAAAGATATGGTGGAGGATGGCAAGGTGAAGCTGGTAAAGGTAGAGACTTTGACGAATGTTGTAGATTCTTTAACTAAGCCTGTGAGCATAGAGGGTTCACATGGTGTTCAGATTCTATGAGCCTCTTAGCCCCAACTGACTAAGCAATGATGTTGGAACCCTTCCCTTTTCTCTTGCAAGGTGTCCAACAAGTGTGAGAATGTTAGGAAAATGGTATCTCAACCTTGTATTTATATAAGGTTAATATTTATAGTAAGTTTTCATTTGAGAATGAATTAGTCTGATATTTTATTCAAAGATTTGAATTTTCTATATAAGCATGTCAGTAAATTTACATTGCAAGTTCATGTCCAAATTTCAAGATATTAAAGTTTCCATTTTTTAAAGCTACAAACAAAAATTTTGGAGTCAATTTCCATGGCCTTAGAGCCTCTGAAATAGCCCGAAAGTATTTGTAACTAGCATAAAAGATTATAGATTGATAGAGAACATCGCGAGCTTTATGGCACTTCAAATGATTCATCAATCAAATATCCGACTCAAAGGTTATGGCCTCCAAAATTTTGTTCTCCTAAAATAGGAAATATAAAAAACGTGATGGACACAAAAATGAGTTGTAAAAGGGTGTTAGGCTTGTTGGTTTGTGTATTGACACATCATAGATCATCTTGTATTGGAGATAAGATGGGTGTGACTCTTGGGTGGTTTCAGCCCATGATTTTGTAATATTGTTTGATGATTTCATGTGTTGTATCTTCTATATATTAGGTGTGTGAGATGGAGGTTAAGTGTAAGATTATTATAGTTGTTGAATTGACTCTAAATCTCTGTTGGTGATACTACTATGAGAATCTTTCTCTTAGAGTATATTGCAATTTGTTGTTGATTTCTGAATAATATATCAGACAGCTTTTGGAGTGTGGGTTTTTCCTCTCAAAAGTATTTTTTCCATGTAAATCACTATGTTATAGAATGCATGCTATTTATGCTTATTTCTGTTAATTTTATGTAATTGTTGTAAAGATCTGTAAAAAAATTGTATTGCCCTCCTCTCAAGGTCGGTGTAGGAAGTTGTTCCGCTAATTAACTTCATTACATTACCTCTATTATAAAATCATGATATATTTTATTTCATATCTAACTATTTCTCAACCAAAAATTTAAAAATTTTAAACTTAAAGAAAACTTTAGGTTTGTGTCTTTAAAACTAAAGACAATTAAAATTTGAGTAATCGTTTATAAATGTAACATAATGAGATTTTATGAGAGTATATATCTACTTCACCCAAAAAATACAAATAAACATCTTCTCAACATCTTGTAACTATGATGCTTTTATAAACAAGACTAACTTTAGTATGTTTGACAAACACACAATGCTCATAGAAATAAAAATTAGTGAAAAACTCAAGAAAAAATCAACAATATTTCTATCAAACTCGTCCAAAGACCCTTTTTGTTGAGAAACAAGGTGAAGCAACTACAGTAAAATCTTCTACAATTGTACACAAATCTTTAAATAAAATCTTTAGATTAGAATTACTACCTTTTGCTCTACTTCTCCAAGAATGATATGACAAGTAATGCAAATATTCTTAAGGAATCTTAACTACAAATTATTTTTCAATTACATCCTCAACATCTAAAGTAACTCTAGAGTGTTTAAGATAGATAAAATTTCATAGTAAATGGCACCTTAATCTAAACATTCTCCCACTTGACATTATATATTGCAAATACAACTATAGGAAAAAAAATACAATAAATTACAACAATCAAAGCCCAAAATAAATTAAAATTGTTGAATCAATCATAGGGCCTTGTTGAAGGCAAACATCCTTGCATAACAAGCTCCAAAAGGTATACATCAATACCAAAAAAAATATTTCCAAATATTTACATCAAATGACTATTTATTTGCAAATACAAAAGGTTTGTGGTATTAAAGCTGCAAACTTCAAGATAATTAAAAAAAAACAAAGATGCCTTCCACAAGAAAGCATGTAAGATAATGAGTTTGCTTGAATATTGAGATATGAGATATGGGAGAGGTTACAATGTACATCAACCTTTCTTATAAAGGCAAGGGGAGATGTAGTATGAGAAACTATCCTTAATAAAAACATTAAATGTCTAATGCAATTATTAAATGTCTAGCAAACTAAAAGTAAATGAGGTGAACATGGCCCTGTTATAACTAATTTCTAGAATGTCACCTATGGCCTAAGTAAATTTGGCATGTGAATAGGTCCCCACTAATGACTAGTTAGGAAATAACCTTATTCACATTATCAGAAACCAATGTCAAATACATGGTCAAAGGTCATTTCCATGAATCATAGATCAAATTTATAAACACCAAGGACAAAACTTGAACTAAAAATTAAAAAATTATGATTTCTTGGACATAGATCACTACCTCCAATAGTTAATGTGTGAAAGAATTATTAATTTTTGTAATTAATTCTTAATTAGTAATAATGAAAATCTAGACTCGTATTTTTCATAGCATTTTTCTCTTGATGTATGTATCAACAAAAAAAAAATTGAAACTAACGTCCATTAATACAAAATCTCATACATTTTTAAAAAATTTCATAGAATTTGCTATATCAATATTCCAAATAGATATCATTAATTATTTTAACATATTTTTGTTAATTGCATTTTTTTTTATGAATACGTGTGTTAGTTTCTATTAATTTATAAATATATACACATCCACACAAAAAAATATAGGATACAAGGTCACTCCTCAGAGCAATACCTAGAAAGAAAAATAATAGAAATAACAATAAAGCTAACACGCTATATTTAAATTAAATAACACATGTTTTAAAAGCTAACAATAAGAGCTGCTAGATATGTAGAGGTTTGCATGACTTTGTTTGAATCCAAAAATGTGACACAAATTGACATGTTTTATTAACTAAAATTGTTACATGTGCGAAAGAGAGGAAGCAAGTACCATAAAAGTACACACAAACACATTCAATTGAATGGATGTATTACATCCAAAAGAGTTTGATTGAACCCCTTTAACACTATCCAAAATAAAATAAAAATACTTATTTTCTCTCTCTCTCTCTCTATAGTTTCTAAGAGGAATTAAAATTAAAAGGGTTTGAAAGAACCCCTCTCCAATATGCAACACCACAAGTCTATTACATAGATTAATAAAAAAAAAACTTTAGATCAAATCTCTTAAAAAAATCCATTATACATTTTCTTGTAATCCATTAATGGAAAACATCTTCATTTCCACCTTATCTTAAATTCAAAATAAGATGCAATAAAAAAAACTTAAGGAGATGATATAATGTTAAGGGTGTCATGTAATTTTCATAATTTAATATATCAAATGAAACAAATATCCATTACCACAATAGAATACAACTTAAAAACGAATCACTCAATTGATGAAAATAAATCCTATACAACTTTAAGAGATAAATATATAATGACATGTCTATAAAATATATAACTATAATAAAATACATAAAACAAAATACAAATACCATTCTCAATACAATAGTGATCTTTTTTTCTTCCTTATTCCACTCTATCCACTCCTTTAAGAGTTTAAAAAGAGTTAATTCTTGAAAGGGTACAAATATAAATAAACATATCAAAAAGAATTTTTGATTTTACATTTTTAAAATTCAAAATAGGGTAAGGGTACTATTTAATTCTTAAATAATACATCAAATTTTCATGTTTTAAAAAAAAAAATCATAAGTGATTTAAGTACTTATAGCTATTGTTTTGGCGTCTAGATAATCATGACGAACATGGTGGGGTTTGTTATGCGCACAAGGGTTAAAAATGGTCTTTTCAAATTGATATTGAGATGACTACTAGGATTTTTGTGCACAAGTATTTGTCATTTTTTGAGTGGTTGTAGTGCACGGTTATTAGGACATCTTTAAATAATCATCGAACGACACTTTGAAATGAGACCACTTTATAATAGATCCCATACCATGAATTACCACCCAAACAATAGCTATAAACAATTAAAATGATTTAAAAAAATTAAAAAAATTTTAAAAAAATTCATATACCCTTCAGAATCTATAAAAACTTGAAATTAACCATAACAGCTGTACAAGCTTCCTCTAGCTTTTAATTGAACATTCTAACACCCTTAAAAAATGCTCTTACAGAATCAGAAAACTGTTTCGCATGTCCAAAAACAGAAAATTGTTTCGCATTTTCAGAATCATTAACGAGTTTAACTCCATGTAAAATTTACAACATCCAGACCAGACAATAATCTAAATCACTTTTAAATTTGAAGGAGCGTATGACGATTGCGTTAGTGATGCCTCTCTGGGTGTCATTGAGAATGAGAATGAGCTGTTTATTCACTTGTGGGAGAAGACCCTCTACTGCTAATCAGGACATGTTGCAAGTTCTCACAATTCTGTAGGGGAAGAATATATAGTGTCATTAAGAAATATATTAAGTTTAGAGAATGTTAGTCAATTTTGAGTTTAACATTTTTAAACTTAAAAATCATGTATATAATTTAAGCGATCTTAATAGATCTAATCTGAAAAAAGCTTCACCAAAAGAAGTTTATGCAAAAGAGGTTTATGCCTATGGTATGCAGCACTACTTTTGGTAGGAAAAGTCAAATTGTGGCTCTAGAAGGTATCCCCATCTCTCTAGAGCCTTCACCATAGCCAAGTCTCTTTGCTGACAATGTTACAACCTTCTCAGGGCAGAACTTTTGTGAGTAAATTTACAGGTGAAGTTAAATATGGTGCAGGCATTCAGCAAATGGATGGCATAATCATGGCCTCATATCCATCTCCCCTCCTTGAATGCTCTCTCCAATGGTGGTTCCTTGATACCTCAAGATAAGAATAAACCGATATCGTCTTCCAAAATTCATTTATTTTTAACTTTTCTCCTTTTAGTGTGGACAAGAGCCCAATAAACCCCTCCATAATTAATTAAATCACCCACTTAACCCATTTCCAGAAAGGAGAATAAGAATTGTGTCTTTTTGACCCCAATTACAGTCTCAACTTTTAAATTTGCATCGGATAAGAATGGTATTTCAAAAGTTTTAAACTAAATTGAAGGAAGGAATAAGCAAAAGCTAGAGTGAAACATCCTACTTTATTCTTTTCAAATTCTGCTGTTACAAGAACGCCATCAAACTTCAAACCAAACAAGTATCTTGTCCCTTATATACATTGAGACCTTAAATTTATCTGAGCCCCATGTCATATGAGAAGCTCAATGGTACAGTTTCATTTTGATTTTCTTTAACAGAAAGAAAAAGGCTACATAGACTTGTTAGACATTATATACACAATGTAAATACACCATGATTTTATGAGTTCTGATCACCATCACCAACACAAGCATCAGAAGAATTAGCTAAACTCATTTATTAAGCTTTTCTTCTTTGGCCTGTAACTTGTTGTCCTGGCTCTGCAACACACTCTTTGAACTCACTGAGTTTAAGTGTGGCCTCAAAAAGTGCACATGATTTGCAACACTGAAATCATCAAACAACTTTCTACACTGGCCATTACTGTTGTCATTCTGCAAACGCCTTGGACTATAAAGTGGGTCATAAAACACCTTCCCCCCTCCTGCACTATTTGATTCCATTGCCATTTCTCAAGCACAAGCACTTCAATTCATCCTGTCAACATTCATTACAGAACAATTCATATTTAGACAGAGGAGAGACAAATTCCAAAAGCTAAAAACACATGGTTTCTAAACTACATAATTCTGAAACAGCAGATGTAACTTACTCTGATTATGAACTCCCTGTATGAAACTAACACAATTAGACAAAATTTATAGGAAAAAAGAGTTGCAACAAAACAGAACCAAATTGTTTTGCAAACAGTGAGATGAATTCTTTAAACATGTAGAAGTTGGGGAGCCAAACATGTGTATAACAGCTGGTGGAAGTGGATGGAAAGTCGAAAGTACTTGCAGAGTATATACTGCAATGGCAAATGTGTGAGATCCAAGTGTTGTGAACAAGTCGTTGTGTGATGACATGTTTGGAGATTTTTTGTATTTCTGTGAGTAGTCTCCATCGTCTGTACTTTGACAGTGATTTACAGTCTTTATTTATGTCAAAAGAATTGTGTGTACAAGCTAAACATGGGTCGGTGCAACTAAAATCAAAACATTTCATTGTCAGGGTAGGGGCCTGCAAGGACAAATAATTATGTATAGCTTGTATTTTTAATGAATTCGTACAAGAAAGATGTTTACATGACATATCTGTTTGAAGATATGGAATCAGCTGTTTCTGAATTAGATTGTGTGTTATTTTTTTTTATTTTTTTTGTCATTTTTTAATATTTTTTATCATATTTGGTGTGTTATTTATTTTTATTTTTTGTCATTTTTTAATATTTTTTATCATATTTGGTGATTCATGGTTAGGACAAACAGATATGAAAAATAACAAGTAGGGGAGAGCGGTCAGTAGTTGTACGGGGTTCAATGGTCGTAATACAATTGTAATTGTTCAATAGTCGTAATATAATCGTGCTTATAATATCCCATCTTACCACAAAGTTATACCATATATTATAAATAAATAATCTATTTGTAAATCAAAAAATATCCAAATGTTGATCAAAATGGACTTATATTTGAACACATAAGAACCTATAAATGTTATATAAAAAATTACATATATACATTCATTAACAAGTGAAATAAATAAATTTTTGTTTGAAATAATATATCATAACTATCCATTATAAGTGTGTCATTTATAAAATAAGATGCTCATTTAATAAAATAAGATAGCTATTTAAACAACTATTGTTGTCATAGTAGAAAAAAAGTATTCCTTATGTGTACAACTATTGGGGTAGCAATGTATATGATAATGTGTTTTTTCTATAACAACAAATATTTTTTTGTGTTCAACCATTGGTCCGTTTATGACAGATTTAAAAGTTAGAGATAACAAATATTTATGGTTACTAATACGTATTTGGTCCATTTGTGCTGCACAAGTTATATTTTAAATAAAAATATGATATTTTACTAACAACAAATGATATTTTTTCTTCAATTACTAGGCATTTTTAGATTAAGTCTTGGTCGAATCTTTAAAAAGACATTTTTTGGACACTTTGCACTAGATGTGATATTTTATGAGTTGCATGATTAGTCACACCTCCAAACCTTAGTTGTAGCTAGATAAGTGTCAATTTTATATTTCTAAAAAAAAATGTAGGTCTTACGATATTCCATGTAACGGCTACATGTTGACGAAGTTAGCCCTCATGACTACTAGTCCCTCTCCCCTAGTATATTTGGATGACTAAAAAGAAGGGAGAAGACACAAAGAACATGAATAGAAAGATTGGAAGAGTAAGAAAAATAAAATACATAATAAGAAAATATATGAATATAAATAAAACAAGAGAAGTTCCTATCAAGATTTTTCTATATTTTGTTTAAGATAAGATTGTATATATCTTCTCAATGAAATGAATATTGATTGAACTTATTGGGTGCTAGATCTCAATGCATATATTTGCACAATTGTTTTGTTGTATGTTTTCAATATGATAATACAAACAATAGTATTCAATGCCATTCAAGGCATTAATATGATTAAAATTCAACCAAAAAAATTAATGTAATAAATTCAATTAAAATATTGATACATATATTTTAGAAAGGTTGACGAAATAAAATGGACATAACAATTGCAAATATTTCATTGTAGGTGGAAATACCTTTCAAATTGATTAATTTTGCCACCTCAAAATATTATCATATCTATAATAGTATTTGTTGTCATTCAAAAGATTAATAGGGTTGACAATTTAACCAAAAAGAATTAACAATTTATTTTTGCAATGGTTGCTTCTAAAATCAATCAATCAAATAATACATAATAAGGTCAAAATATATAGCATGCAATAATTTTATGTCATTCAAGAAATCCATAAGGTTGTCATTTGATTCAATGAATCAAATGCATGAAGACATGTAATTTACAAAAAAAAAAACCAAAAAAAAAACAATGATTTTTGCACGTAACTCTTTTCAAATATCAACCAAAAGAAAGACAAATAAATGGCATTTTAACAATTACCTAAAATATATAATTAAATACAAATTATAGGATTCTTGCTAAAAAAAATTAATTATATATTCTAATTGGATAAATCAATAAAAGATCTTACAAACTCTCTATAAAAACTTTTTTTAAAAAAAAATTGTCTATAAAACCAAGCCATTCAATTAGATTATTTCTATAATATTACACAATATTTCATGGGATTTGGTAGATAGAAAAATTATTTTTATTTAAAAATAGTTGGTCATATTTATACTATTATTTACTTTATCTAAATAAATAAATATTTTCTTTCTTGTCTTATCTCATGTGGACTCATCATGTGTCTCAACAATTTAATCATCACACAATATTTGGTGGGATTTGATAGATAGATGAATTATTATCAATTTAATTTATTTTTATCTAATAATTAGTTGGTCATATTCATTTGATCTACTTATATAAATATCTCATTTTTTGTCTCATCTCATGTGGACTCGCCATGTGTCTCAACACTTGTACATAAGGTTTATGTGTATCTCTCATTTGAAAGAGTAGTCAAAGTTCAATCTTACTTTCTCATTTTCTTGTCTTTGTCTTTATATGCAAAGCTCTTTTTCTTTTATAACATGTTGCATA
The DNA here is from genome assembly GCF_030272615.1 of Cryptomeria japonica. Classification (NCBI taxonomy): domain Eukaryota; kingdom Viridiplantae; phylum Streptophyta; class Pinopsida; order Cupressales; family Cupressaceae; genus Cryptomeria; species Cryptomeria japonica. The sequence continues at coordinate 6,387,426 of NC_081410.1, read as the reverse complement.
TGATGATTGTTTTCATCTTGCATATTGATTTTGTGGAAGTGTTGTTTGATCTTACAAATAATCTTGTCCTCTCCATAGCAAGCTTGCAAAACTATTCTCTCTCTTTTTTAAATTTGCAAGTTGTGGGTTTTAGCTTTCAAACAATGTTTTTTACAGAAAAATGAATGCAAATTACACTCAAACGTTTCAAGAAATGTATTTTGATATATAATACTTGTATTATTTTAGATAGGAAAATTTGAGTGTTTACTTAAGAGTCCATCAATGGTGGTCATATGAAAATTTGTACAATTTGTGTAGATATGTATGGCTTTACAACTATCGTGTTGTTAGACTATGTCAAAGTACCTCGAATCACTTGCAGTATTGCCTCTATATCATCTTGCACCATTGTATTTTGAAAAATATAATTGTAATTTTTTTTAGTTAATTTAATTTTTTGTAGAGTACATCTTGCACTAGTGTGATGTTTGTGTGCAGAAGTCTAATGTGTGCAAGCATTGTTGCTACTAGTGCAACAACACTCCCTTCTTGCATGTCAACGCCAATAATTCTCCATTGTCATCCATCACTACACACCACCCAATTGAATATTCCAATGAAAATTAACAATTTCTTAGAAGGTAGTTTTGTGTTGTTTTGAAGGGAATTTTTTTTTTTTAGCCAATAATTTTAATATTCAAAAGTGGTTTGACAACATTCTAATGATGGTTTTTGAAAGAAAGAAAAGTGCAAAATAACGCTTCCAAATGTTAAATATAATAGGAGAGAGTGTGCAAAAAATTCTTACAAGCCCTTTAACTGATATAGATTAGATAAACACATACAAATTTTAGATTTAAACAAATAAATACATAACACCATATTTGCATGTGAAAACAAAATAACACTTCCAAATGTTAAATATAATAAGAGAGATAATGCAAAAATTTCTTACAAACCCTTTAACTGTTATAGATTAGATAAACACATACAAATTAGATTTAAACAAATAAATACATAACACCATATTTACGTGTGGAAACCCTTTCAGGAAAAAACCCACACTCCAAAACACAAAGCTCAATTGTATTATTAGTAACAACAATTAAAATACAATTACAAAGTCTATGCTCTTCCAAGAGTAGCTACAACAACAAAGAATTTTGGAGCAATTCTGGCAACATATCAATATCTTAAAAAATAATCAATATGTCTCATAAATGGAGTGAAAATAGCTCTGCCCATGAAACACTAATACATTTGGGGTCAAATTCCGACGGAGGTTTCCGACGGACAAGGAGCATCGTGTGAAAATTTGAATTTTTTTTTTTAAAAATGCTCGTGTTCGTCGAAATTCCGACGACCTCAGGCATTATATTAAAAAAAAGAACACAACGCATTTTCTTTTTGTTAAAGCAATTCTTGCCTCCCTGCCCCCCCCCCGCCGGAGCGATCTCTACACAAGCAAGGTAAGAACTCTTTGTTTTTCAATTTCTTTCTTAACTATTTTTTTCGCAATTTCATTTTCTTTCTTTCCCAGTGTATTGTTGTGTCTGCTCCCACCCGGCATTACCTGTCCTCACCCTCAGATGGCCGATCGAGTAGTAATGTGGTTGGGATGGATTGACCCACACTGACTAGTATAGTTGACAGTAGGGAGGGCTTCTGTTCTCGCTCACTGGGTTTCCAGCTGCATCCGAAGGGGCTTCTATTCTCGCTCACGGGGTTTCAATGAGAAAGAAAGCAGTTAACCCTGATGGAGCACCCCTGGTTCGAGTCCAATAAAATCCCCTCCCCTAATTAACGAGGCCGAAGCCTACCTTCATTTCGTTGCAAGTATGATTGTAATAAAAAATGCTGGCAAAGCAGCAAGTATTGCAAAATTTATTTCATTTGCTCTAAGAATCTGATTCAGCTCAAGCATTGCCCTGTACACCCCCATCATACCATTAAAAAAAATATCATATTATAGGCCCAAAGGAATAATAGCATTTTACTAGAGAAATTTTAGTACCATAACTTACGTTTCAATGTCGAGCTTTAATTTTTGCACCTGTTTAAAACAACAAGCCATCTATTAGAAAGGTGCCAAAAGAACAACAACTTAAGAGATTATTGCACAGTATCAAAAATAGCTCAAACATTGCCACCGTGTGCTATTTTTGTGCTCTATGCTTTTTAGCTACCAAAAGATGTTTCCTTTGCTAGTCTGACTAGAAAATACATATAAAAGCAACATAATTTTTTTAAAGATTTTGGCATACACAACCAACTTTGTAATTAGAAGCTGTGAAATACCTGAATGAGTAAGGCTCAAGAAAGCTCTCCTCCAAGAAGGTTTTGAAGTGGATAAATAAGATCTTTTTCATATCTGCATAGTCAGATATTTGTACAAATTTCAAATTTAGTCTTTTTCATATACGATTAGCAATTTTAGTCTTCCATAGTGGCTTTTCAAGCAACATCTAGAGATGGACTCATTACTGAATATAAGAACAACCTGAATCGTGTGCTCTTCAATACTAAACAACAAATGAAATGGCTAGAATGCTAGTTCTAGACAGTGGTCCATGCTTTAAATGATTTGTAGATATGGTCATTACAATGGGTTGAATTGCAAACAGATCAATTAGTATCACAATAATAAAGACAAATCAAATTCATACCAATGTCATGAAGAAAGAAAACCTCTCTTAGAAAGTGATTTTATATTCAGGGAGAATCATGCCTGCATGAGTAGCTCAAACAAACATCTTGGTCTTCAATACTTGTGGAATAAACCATAGAAAAAAACTATGGAAAAAGCTAAAAACCAAGTTATGCAATGCAATCCCACATAGGGTGCATGTGGCTCTTAGGTGATGTTTCTAAATCCCTTATCCACACCATATCAATAGGGAAAAATTTATAATCATCCCAAACTTTCACAAAAGCCTCACTTGATTAGTCACTTGTTTCTTATTTCACCCATTTCCAACAATGACAAACCTATGATTCTATTAGATTTTGTGTCCTATTTATGCCTTATCACTTAAGTTTACTTAGGTTTCACATGGGATACTTATCACTTTACATGTGATCTTATCTTATCACTTTATTTCTCATATCATAAGATTAGTACACTTGTCATAATCTTATGATATCTTACTCCTCATCTTGGCCTATATAACCAAGGGGTTTCCTTTGTAATCTCATTTTTATTTGCATTCATTGATAAAATATAGCTTATTCTTGTCTATGAGTGTAGTCATCTAAGGATAGGAAAAATTCACCATTTGTGTAAGAAAGATGGATAAGATAAATGATTTATGTGAAATAGAATCACCTAAGAGAAAGTAGATTCACATAAGGATAGGTAGATTTTCCTAAAGATGAAGGGATAAGACTTAACAAAAAGAGGACTTAGGATGATGACAAGGAGGATTCATTTAAGGATATGGCATATTCACCTAAGGGATAGTGTATTCTCCCAAGAATATGGAAAAAGTATTGATTGGTGGAATGACATACTAGATCAAGGAATGATACAAGGGTAGATTCACCTAAATATAGGGTAAATTCAACTAGAAGGGTACCCATGATATTGTGGTATTGAGTACCTATCTATCGATGGTGCATTTGGATACAAGTATGATGAAACCATGCTTGTGTATGATGAAACAAAGTCCAGATCTCTATTATAGGTCCAACATAATCTCTATTATTTGAGACACCATTTTATTAGCATATCCAATTAGGGTAATTTATGGGTTTAATTATGGATCATGTTGTCTATTTCCATGCACTATTGAACTTATTTGGATGTAGTGTGATTATTTTAATTTTGAAGTTATAAATAAATTATGTTTGTACCTTAGAAAGGGTAACTCCAATTGATGTTTGGGCAGTTTATTTGAAAACTTATGGTGATTATTGCCCTATGTTATGTAATGGAGTTATTTTTACACTAAGTAATTAACTAGAAAAATGAATTTGTACTGTTGTACAAGTATGATGAAACCATGCTTGTGTGTTTACATGTTTGTGCATCCTATTGAGAACCAACCTCGCTGTTGAGGAACTCAATAAATGTGGTGTTAAGTAGAAGAATGGAAAACTCAAGAAGCTATGGTGACATATTGTGGCATTAGTAGGGATTATCTCTATTGACTACACCTTTCAAAGATAGTATCCCCTAGTTCTCCTCATAGAATGGACCATTGGATGGCTCATATTGGTATCCTATCCTACATTTATCTTGATGGCATTGCCGATAGTTGGTATGTGGTTCTTGGTATGGGTTTCCTCTTACCCTATTATCTTATTTACATGTTGTTGATGGTAGCGATGTTGATGGTTACATGTTGTTAAAATAAATGCTTTGCATGCCATATAGTTGCATATGAGTTGTTCACATCATCAGATCATGATTTATAATATGTGAATTCTTTTATTTATGTGAAGTCGAATGATTGATTATGAAAATGTGTTATACATTGAAGCATAATCTGTAAGATGTTCTCTTCAAGAAAAAATATTTATGCTTTCATAGTGAAATGTTGACGAAATGGGGTCCTAGTCTAGGAAAGTAAACTACAAACTTATACATTCACCATTTCAAAACATTTTATTGGGGAATAGTCAATTTGGTTCAATTTAATTCCTCTAGGAGAGACCAGCAATATGATTAATTGTTCCATTTTGATGTGATTGGATATGATTAGATATAATTTCATCGAAGATGCAAGAACTAAGTAAAATTATGCAAAATTGACAAGATTAAGCATAAACAGGCAAATAATAAAGCAAAAAGCTAACATAGAGGTACATATTTGGAAATAAGACTCTAAAATGAACCTAATCAGTTACCTATAGGGAAAATGAGGGACATTCACACAATCAACTACATTAAATACGTTCTCTATTAAGTTCAATGTTTTAAGATGAAAAAGAAGAGTTAAATGGTTTTGGTTCGATTTGCAATTTTTGTGAAGCTTTTGCACTGAAGTTTCCATAGCCTGATTTTTTTGCCTGTGAAGAAACACCATGTCAGATAATATCAGCAAAGAACAAAATAAGGAGACAATTGCTAGATTATGGTCTAACTTGAAAAGAAAAGGTGATGGGAAATGTTATTGTCCCTGCAAAATTTGTAAGGGCTTAAAGACTAGAAGACTTCTAATCAAAACAGCTAAGAAACATTGTAGGCAGCATGGTCACATTGAAGGGGGACATGATTATCATCCACTGGTAAGTTGTTCATTATATCATTTTAACAATTTATATACATAAGAAATCACTTGATAATGAGATCATGATCACAGTTTATTTATGTATATCAATTTTATATAGGTGGAGCACCTTGGAGCACATGGTATGGATCAACAAAACCCTGAGAATACGGTTTTCAAAGTGGAGGAACATGGAGGTGTGAATATCAAAGCTGAACATAATGTCCCATGGAAGATGATGATCATGCACCAGAAAACACAATTGAAGATGATGGTACAAATACATTGATCCATGACACATTTAGTACTGGCACAGCTAATCATGATGATCAGGATGACCTTGATGTTCATGATTTACCTCTTCTTGAGAAGGCATATGAGCCCCTTTACAAAGGCTCCCAAACAACTCTTCTCTCTATTGTATTGTTGTTGGTGAACTTGAAGGTTATGAATGGTTTATCCAACATAACAATCTCACGTATGTTAAGGTGTGTCAAACATGTCATCATAGTTAATAAATGGTGAATCATGTACCATTAATATTCTTTATATTAACACCTCAAATTTTTTTTTTTGTAGATTGATAGGTGAGTTTTTCTTACCACCATCAAATATTCTACCTCGCTCATACCGAGAATTATCTACCATTATGAAAGATATTGGAATGGAGTATCAAGCAATAGATGCTTGTCCCAATGATCATATTATATATCATAAACAACGAGAATTTGGAACAGAATGCCCTGAATGTCATATCAGTAGATATCGAACAGATCAAATAACAAAAAAGGTGCCTCGCAAGGTTCTTCGTTATATTCCCATTATTCCACGTATGCAACGATTATTCAGGTGCACTAGCTTGGCACAATTTATGGATTACCATGCACGCAATAGAAGTCGAGATGACATTATTCGAATGCCTGCAGATGGTTCAACATTTATGGACATAGAGGAAAAGTGGCCACACTTTAAAGAAGAACCTCGTAATCTCAGGCTTTCATTGGCAGCGGACGGTGTCAATCCATTTGGAGAGTTGAGATCTGTTTACTCGGTGTGGCCTATTTTTGTTATCAACAATGATATTCCTCCATGGATGTCAATAAAGAGGGAGCACATAATGTTGGCAATGATTGTTCCAGGTATTTTATCATTTAATAGTCATCTACATTTAATTATAAATATTGCAGTAAAATGGTCATAATAATTATGTAATGTTTTTGTTCATTCCACTAGGCAAGTACCAAGTTAAAGATATGAATGTATATATTGAACCTCTTATCGACGAGTTGCTGGAGTTATGGAATGGTGTGACCATGTATGACATCTCTAGACCAATAGGACAAAGACAATTTCAATTCCATGCAATGCTTGTATGGACAATACATGATGCCCCAGGGCTAACACATTTTTGTGGTACGTTATAGTGTTCAAGTTGCGCACGATAATTATAATTATAAAAATTAACAAATTTAATAGAATTATACATTATCTTGTAGATCTTCAAACAAAGGGAAAATTTGCATGTCCAGTTTGTGGTCCAAAGATGAAATCTCGTCATTCAAAAAGTTTAGGAAAGAAGGTGTTTGATGATTATAGGCACTTCCTTCACAAAAATCATAAGTACTGGAATATTGAAAAACATCTTTTCAATGGGAAAGAAGAGACTACATCAAAGCCACGAAGAATGACTCCTCACTTATGGAAGTTGGAATATAATAGAATTAATCATCAAGGTAATGTCATTCCATCTAATGGTTTATGTTTGGAATTTGAATTTTTCTATCGTGTTTTGTTTACTAATGATGTAATTGATTATACTGAAGGTTGTCAAGGCATGGATGACCACCTTCCAAAGGGACTAAAAAGTTATCCCAGACAATTCAGTAGGTTGCCTTACTACGAGCAGCTACAAATTGTGTATTTGTTTGATACAATGCATATTGGAAAGAATATAACAGAGACATTATGGAAAATATTGGATGGAAGGTGTGACAAAGAAAAAATTGTCAAAATTTGTAGTGACATTGTGGAATCCAATCATGCAATGAAAAATGTCATTCAATCAAATAGCAATGGAGATCAGATTAATATAAGTGCTCTTCCTTGGTTATTAACAGAGCAGCAAAGCAGTTCTATAAAAGAAGTCATACGAAAAATTCGATTTCCCACAGGATTTGTTGCGAACATAAACAATCTCATATCAAAGAAGAGTGAATTTGGGCTAGGGATGAAAACGCATGATTGGCATACCTTCATTAAGGTAATTCACGTTCTTGTGTATTTACTATATATTTGTATACTGCGCATGTACTTTTCATTGTATTATGTTAGAAAACAATGAAAAGATCATTTTATATTGTTGCAGTACGTTCTACCTCTATCTCTCCCAGACCACTTCGATAATAATATCAAGCAATTCATATATGATCTTGGAAAATACATGAGGTAAGTAGTGATGTTTGTTCAATTTGTTGTATAGATATTATATTTGCCATTTGTTTTACTTGTTATGCAATATATTGTATATTATTTTGTAAAGTCTCATTTATATATTTTTGCGTCTTCAATCTCTTTTAGGTGGTTGTCATCTAAAGAAATCCACAAGGAAGATATAAAATATTGGAAGAGAAAAATCCCTCATCTAATGTGTGAAATGCAAAAGTGTCTACCTTCAACTTTTTTCAATGCACAAGAACACTACCTCATACACCAAGTTGAGGAGATCTAATTGTGTGGACCTGTACACACTAGGTCAATGTGGATGGTTGAGAGGCACTTGAAATTTTTTAAGGCTTTGGTTTGACAAAGAGCACATCCTGAGGGTTCTATGGTGGAGGGATATATGGTATACCAAACTATGGTGTACATTATGGAATATCTTCCTAAGTTTGCAGCAAAAATCCACGTAGATCGCATTTGGGATCCCAACCCCATTAATAAATTCGAAGGGGAGCACTTGATGGGGAAAGGTAGATTGAAGAAAGTGAGAGGTAATTATAAGATGTTATTGTAGTAAATTAATTCTTCATCTTCTAAATAAATCAGTTGTAAGTGGTCTATTAATTATTTGTATAGTTGGTCGGGAGTGGGATGCGCTACATTTGTATATTGCAAACAATCTTGATTGGATGACAGTGTGGATTGAACGATGTCAACATTTTGGTCGCACATTAACATGGGATGGTGTCGCTTCATTGGTTAAAGAAGCTCATCGTAATGGAGATTCCAATGTTACACAAAGGGAAATTGATTTAGCATATGGTTTAAGAGATCAACAGGTACGTATAATTTTATTAATCACCTGTATGTTTATCAACTCATGATGCAATAATTTTAATATGTTAGACATATTGCAGGTCAAACACCACAAGGCTATGTGCTGCAATGGTCATAAATTTTGCATCAAATAGTTGGATGACACAAAGAAAACTTGTGATTCTGGGATAACTGCAGTCTTTGAGGTGACCAATATTTCATCTAGAAACGACATACATCCTTAAGAGTCTCAAAATCAATACTATGGCATTTTGGATGATATACTTGAGTGTGACTTTAATTCCTTCAAATTAGTTTTGTTCATCATCAAATGGTATAGGCTACGAATGAATAAAAATGATCCTGATAGAACTGTTATCGAACATGATAATGGATTTACAATGGTTAATACAAGGTCATTTGAACGAGTTGGGGATGAGCCCTATGTTCTTCCAAGTCAATGTGAGCAGGTATTTTACTCAGAGGTTCCACATAAACCGGGTTGGTCATTTGTTGTTAGACATGATCCAAGAGGAAGGCCGATAATGTATAATGTGATGGAAGAAGAAGATACCGAAGAAGTAGAAGATGATATAAATGATGATCACGATCGACAGTTACTCGATGATGTTCCTGACGGAAATGTACACGAAGAAGAAGTTGATGATGATGATGGTGCTGCTACTAATGATGATAGTGATGGTGATGGTGATGGTGATGGTGATGGTGATGGTGATGGTGATGGTGATGACAATGACAATGACAAACACAATGACGACGACGACGACGACGATGATGATGATGATCATCATCATCATCATCATCATCATGAGTTGGATGAAGAAGAAGATCAATGACATGAATGAAATGTATGAGATGCGATTATTATATTATCTATTTAATATTGATATCTTGATAGAAATTGATTTGACTTATATGGTTACATAAATAATTCATATGTTTTGAATTCTAATGCCATTACTTAATTAATTCATGATGCACCTCTAGCTATGTGATAGATGGTGATTTAAAATACATATGTGATGGATTACATGCTTATGATGATACATGTGACATTTTTTGAACTTTGTGTTTATTTATGGAATGTAGACTACTTATTAGCTATGTGATGGATGGTGATTTATGATACGTATGTGATGGATTACATGTTTATGATGATACATATGTGATTCTTATGATTCTCAATTACATATATGATGATACATATGTGATGCTTATGATGCTTATGATACTGTAGTATTTATTGTTTATCAAATTACAAATGTAATGCTTATGATGCTCAATTGTTGGTGCAGGAACCTGAACCCCTTTGACGAGGATCCTGCACAGTCTCATGGATCGACAGGTATAAGTCAATACACCTTATAGAAATAATATATTTTAAAAAAATTACAAGAAAAACAAACTTCCTCAGTTTTTCAAACCTCAACATTAGTAGCAAATCTAATACAGTTATCAACACTTGAGGCGGCCCCAGTTGGACTTACTCAAATTTTAATCTCAACATCAACTTTATGGCCGACTTCTTCATCAATATTACCCTCATTTGCAAAATATCTCTCTCATTACCAACTAACTCTCTCATTTGATGGTGCACAGGTATCACCAAATAGGTATTTGTCAAACGTGTCTTCCTTGAGTGAGGGAAATGCAAGAATAGAAGAGGAAAGTGAGACATGTAGTAGATCTCAAATAGAGAGATCAACTAGAGGTCAAAAGATTAGAAGAAAATTCAATAAACGCATGGAATTTTTTCTTTCTCAAGGGGGGTCATGTTCTTATGATGATGAGACCAAAGGCGACATTGAGGTGCCCTTGAGGTACAAACATCTACTAAAACAATGTGTACCCAAGGAACTTCCTCCAATAAACACAGATTTTTGTGTTAATGAGAGGATATATGGCATAGCACCTTCGTCGTTACATGGTTTGGGCCTATTTTCCATGGACAGCATAAAGGTTTGTTACAACAAAGTTGCTGAATTGATGGAGTTTGTTGGACCTTGTTACAATTATAATGATTAGATGCAGATTGTTCGATATAAAAAAAGTATGCATAGGTATGCACTGCCAGCCAATTATATACAACAAAAAGATAATGATCAAATTAAATGAGTGGCTGTATACATTGATGGAAGGCCAAAAGCAACAAGGAATATTGCAGGTTTTATAAATAGTACACGACCTGGGTCAACTAATAAGCAACCCAATTGCATATTTGAGGCACGTGAGGGAAATTGTGTGTTTGTATGTGCGATAAAATCAATAAGTGCAGGGGAAGAGCTGCTAATCGATTACAATTTGAATCGTATAGATACAAACAAAGTTACTATCATGGGGGTGGTATGTACTATATATATACATACCATTTAAGCCAACTTCCAATTAATGAATCCAATAAACCATTGTATTATTAAGTTTTTTTGCTAAGTCTATTGGTTTCATTTCGCTAACGTTTTTATATTTTTTCTTTGTCACAGGGCCACATGGATCCACCACATAGCACATATAGGGGTGTAGGTCCCGACACTTCTATGGAGCAGGTAAACCTCATTGTAATTGTACAAATTAGATAGAAGAAAACTATTACATTATGATCTTTTCTTGAGTGTTTTGAAGTAATTTTGATAGTGTTAATTATATTCTTGTCACAGATGGATGTTCGGGATAAGGGAAAGGAACCTGCAGTACCTCAGCACCTCCATAGGTATGTGGGGCGCTCGACAGTGTTATGCGCTGATGACATCGCACTTAGCGCAAACTCTATGCAATTTGTACAAAAGAATATTAGAAAAATTAGGCAAGAGATTGTTGATTTGGCAACCATAAGCCCTCAGACTGATGAGATAACAAAGAGGGTGCAACTATTGTTGACGACAATGGAAAACTTGCAAGTAAGTAGTAATGAAAGCTTTAATCATAACAAAAGTTCAATAATGGTTTATATTTTTTTCTCTTTTATGTCATTGACTAAAATATGTATGTGTTGTTTTTACAGAAATTTATAGGGCCTCATCATCCTGGTGGCGATGATCAGGGTATTGCGAGTAGTTCAGGTGATGACCATGTTCTATATATTAAAACCACTCCTTTGGACTTGTGAACTTGCTTTTTTAATGTTTTACATATTTAATGTATTACTCTTCAGGTGTTGACATGGGTCCGAGGTCGAGCCCAACTGTATTGCCGACTGCAATGTTGACAACACGTAGCATGCAGACATTGTCTGTTGCACCGGCTCGTGTTGACCTGCCCACTGGTGGTAGATCCCTCTTTTTCTCTCTCTTTCGTTATGTGTTTATTACCCTTGAAGTGTTCTTTCTTGGAGGAATTTCATAGTGGATTCATTTACTGTGGCAGGAGATACACATGAGGATGCGCCAGAGGCGAGTACTACTGATAACATACCATCATTTCCTGGATCTTCCCGTATTGCTAGTATGGGAACATTGCAGGCCACATTGGTGGTGAGCGACGAAGAATTGATTCCCTTGAAGATACAGAAGGTTCCAGGTACTTTAAAAATATTATTATATATAGTCTAATTGTAATTTACTTTCTGATCACTCATTTTGGACTAATGATCCCATGTTTTTTTGGCAGGAAATGATATTTTTTATAAAAATCTTAATGACATTTCATTGTAGATATTTGGGCCCACCATACGTAAAAGGTGGAACATCATACGTGAACTAACCCTTATCCACTATTTTGATTTCATATCATTGCTAGAATAGTTTTCCTTTTATCCATTTCTTGAACTATATCAAGGGTAGCTTCAGTTTCTTTCTAAATCTAACAAGTTTGTTTTTGCTTTAAAGGTGGAATGACCAAGAAAAAAAGTTAAAAGATGAACTCACAAACCGTATTGTAGGGTTGTTTGGAAATGACACATTCGACGAGACTTAGCTCCTGGAAAAAGTTGGCACATATCTAAAGTATGTGAGGGACCAATACAGGACACATTTAGAGAAGAACGTAAAGTATGAGCGTCCCCCCATGATTCCAGAGAGGGAGTGGAAGGACCTGATTTTGGATGCAAAGGAGAGAATTGAAAGGAAAAAAGGAAATACACCACCAGACGCCAGAAGAAGGTATGTGATACTATTAAGAATGTGAATATGTACTAATTATTTATTATATTTATATAATCTAACATATTTCAAACTTTTCATAGATTGAGTGACACATCAAAGGCAACCAAGGAAAGACAAGAAAAGCATGGGCAACACAAACTTGGCTCTGCTGGTTATATGAAACTTGCCACACGAATTGTAAGAATCAGTAAATTAAGTATCACATCAAAATATTTATAAATTGTAAACAATTTTTTTTGATCAAACAATACAAGCAAAATTCACAATACTAAGCAAAAATGCAGGGCTCTGAATTCAATAGAGCACCCACGAAAGATGACAAGAGAACTGGCTACCAGCAAGGCTATATAGTCGTGGTTGAACGGCTACGAGAATTGAGTGGGCAAACACGAGATTCTGATGCATCTGTCACAACGATAAAGAAGCTAAATGAAAATTATTTCAAATTGAATACTTAACCAATAATCTATTTGATGTTAAGTTTCAACATAAAGTGACTTTTTTTTTTAAATAAGCAAGCAATGATAACACTGTGCGTGACATTGGAATGCAACATGATAATCGTGGAACAGAACCTATACATGAAGGTCCGGATGTGCATCCTAGTAGTGGAGGTATTCATTTGCTATTCAAATTTTTTTATGTAATTATTAATACAATTAAACATCTTAAATTGAAAATTAGTGTAGTAATTAATGTAACCTTTATTGTTAATATTTTAGAGCATGTAGTCGGTGGTGACCAAGTGGAGCATGATCCGGGTAGACAACATCAGGAACGTGATGTTCCCCAATCAAGTAAAGAGGACCACTATTATTCCTTTAAACAAATTTAATTGCAATTGGTGTATTGATTAATGTAATGTTTCGTATTTCAACTCCAGAGGATCTAGAGGGTGCTCAGCATGTCGAGGTTGAGGCTAGACAAAATGATGTGGAAGATGATGTGGCCCCATCAGGTAAAGAGTGTAACGGTTGTGTTCTTTAAATTAATGAAATACTTGTAACAATAATAAAAAAATGTTTTGAATTTAACCCAATTCTTTGTTATTGCAGAGGACCCCCCTTTGGTTCAGCATCCTCGTCCTTTGTATAGGACTAGGCATACATCAAGAGCACAAGAAGAGGGCAGAACATCCAAAGATGGGGGAAATGATGAAGAAACCGATGTTCCACTTAGTCTTTTCATAGCTTCAAAGAAAAAACAAAGAAATAAATGATTGTAATCTACCTTATTTGATAATGACTGATTTTTATGTGTTAATGAATGTAATTATGTGCTAATGAATGTTCATGAATGATATGTGTTGATGATTATTGATGAATGTTGCGTTTTAATGAAAGTTCATGAATTTTATGTGTTAATGAACATTATGTGATAATGAATGAATGTTATATTTTAATAATGGATGAAAGAATGAATGAAAGAATGAATGAATGTTAGATGTTAACGGGGAATTTAGAGTGATGTTAGGAGGGGGGGAGGGGCCAAATGAGCTTCCACCTTCACGTGATTGGCCCTGTTAAGTAGAGAATATTAAACTATTCTCAAAACAAAGCGAAGCTCAATAAGATGTGCAATGTTTGAAAGGTGAGAGTCCACAAACAGATGTGAAATGTTTAAGTAGGCCTCCCAATGAAGTGGATCTCATAGACACGAAGAATCCTATATAGAGAATCATTGAGAGCCCTTGAAGAAGCAAATTTGAACTTTGATGAAGCAATACATGATGGAGGAATATCTTGCAAGAGGAAATCAAAGTCATTATGGTGTCATCTAGATCTGTAATGTGGTCTACTTTTCAAAAAAGTAAAGATGCTTGATATGAATGTGTCCTAGTGGGGTGAATCTAGAAGACATATAATCCTATTGCAAAGAATCATGGAAAGTTCTAGAAGAAGCAACTTTTAATTCTGAAGTAGCAACGTGTACAAGAGATGTTCTCATTTGTAGATGGAGTATCAAGAGGAGGATCACTAGTCCATGGACCATGTCATTGTTGTTAAATACCTACGCCTTTGTTCATAGTCACTTGGTGTAGGAATGAATTCAACGAGATAGGGTAGGAGATCCTACATAATGTAATTGTGGTTTCCCCATCAACCTCTACCATTGTGATTAAAGGAGTCTCAATCATAGAAGGGTGGATAAGGTAGCATGGATAGGGAGGGCAGGTACAAGTTTACCCACTAAGCACACCACCTCATATGGATGGCGGACTGCCACATGGGGCCAAGAGGGATGGTATATCCGCTCTTGGGCTTAGCATGTGGATAGCTTTGGGTGCCCTATCATGTTTCTCATCCAAGCCCTATTATGGTTTAACTCCAATTATGCATTATAGATATTGTGTAGTTCACATAAAATTGAAATAGTTATGAATATATGCTATCTAAACCTAGTTGAAATGGTTGCTCTATGAATTATACTTTCAATACTTGTCTAACATGATTGTAGGTTTTATCTTGATGAAAACATTTTATTGATAAAAATCTGAATGAGGTGAAGTACACCAGCTAAAGGAATATGTGGACTGAAGAAACAAACCTGTGGATAAGTCCAAACATGGCGGAATCCTTGCTGCAGCTTTTGTTCTCTGTAAGCATTCAGAAAAACGTTGAATTTGTGATCTATAATTTACGTGTTTCTCAATTTGGTTGACATCTTCAAAATAGACTCAAAAACTTATTTTTAGTACTATGTGTTATTATACTTACCTTTTAATGTTCTTTAAATAAAGAATGGTTGCAGACAGCGAAGTTCCTTGCAAATAGAAGAAGCTCGGTTTTGCTTTTGTGACTTTATCTGTTATGTCTGATTGTCAACAAAATACAGAGACATACTGAAGACGATTATGGTTCATGGTTGTTTTTTTAGTTGAAACCATTATTATGAATTTTATGAATTTTTTTTTTAACATTGACATGGTCAAAGCCTTAACTATGCATACTGTTCTCTTCAGATTATTATCTTACCCCACCTTTTCCATTTTAATTCATTTTAGTTTGATTCAATCTTTTAGTCAAGTTTAATGATTGTTTCTATTATGCCTTTTTAATAACAAATATTAGATGTAGACATTTGCTTGTCCTTCTATGTTAGTGTGTTCTTATGAGGTCAATTATTTCTTATCTCAAGAAACCTCATTGACCTACAAATTCTTATAGTACGCTACTTACTACCACTGATATCTTAACAAAAGCACACAAACATGTAAGGTAAAACTCTCTCCAGAGAAGCCTAAGAAACATTGTAACTAAAATACCTTGACCTCTTGCCAAGCATTCGATAGTTAAAAGTCTTAAATCCTGTCCAAATCATAGGATAGACATTCAAATCCTGAAATCATTAATTCCCCTAATAAATACCTATTGTTAAAACACCAAGGATCCCCACAACTGCTATGCATCTCATTTTTGACCTTCAATTGTGCTTACTGCTCTGTATGGTTCTCATGGTTCCGAGTATGAAGTTTGTACTAGTTCTCAAAAATTCTCATACACCTCTTTCACTGCTACTTTTTTATCTTATCATGAGCTGCTTCAACACTGATTAAGACTTCTTTTGATTGTCTTGAATAGTATTCACTACCTTTTTTTGGCATTAGTGTTCCTCATATCTGTGTTTTACCTTTGAATACATCCTTCTCGTTAGCTTGTATCTGTATCCTTCAAAATCATTGCCAGGGGACTACTTCTGACTTGGAAACTGTACTTTTTGATCTCATGACTGTGTTAGCTACCATCATGCTTGGGCTCACCATAAGTATCTTACTATAAATGCTTTGAAATAGAGCAGAGATATTACCACTATCCTTTGGCTACAATTTATCCTCTCTGTTAGACTGTTCCTTACTTGAGCTGCTAATAGGTCTATCATTTTGGACTTAAAGAGCTTCAAAAATTATTCTAATACCCTGATGGTATTGTTTCTTCATTGGGACTACTCACATGCATTCGAGGACTGCTAAACTATCATATTCACATAATATTGTCTCAATAATAAAAAGAGAACCCTAGGTCATCTTTACCATTATATGCTTTTGATCTTGCAACTCTGCGACTGCAAATAAGATTTTAGTGGGATTCTAGGACTTCTCCTATGTTTTGATTTTTGCTTTCTCCATTGGGGCTATATTGTTCTAGGGTCTTAAACTAAGATAGTGATTGTCTCCTGTAGCTTCATCCCTAGTTGTCATTTGTATAATTTGATGCCAATAAGGACTGATATGCTGCTCCTTTCAGTGAAGTGTCATAGTTCTTTGGACTGCTCATACCATATTCTAAAATTTTATGAAAACCCTACAATGAATGAATCCTTGACTATCATCGTTGTTTGTATCTTACCATTGTGGATTTGAGTCTTGATTTGACTATATGGCTTCTCTCAATAGAAAACTGTTTAAGGCATTTGTAACTTCTAATCCATGACTTCTCATCAAGCTTTGGCACATTGAGATTGGAACAAGGATCCTATACACCATCACTAGAGATTATCAACAAGAGAAGATTCACCTATTGATCCTTTGAACTGATAATTCTTGATTGCCTTTTTGACTCATCATGCTTTGTAATGGTGATTATCTTATTTATGGCTTGATGGATATTGATCTCTCTCTCACAAGTGTTTCAACTAATCTTTGATGAATACAAACCCTTCTCTTTTGTTGAGTGCAAATATCATGAATGCATTTATTTTTCTTAACTATCCATAATGACATTTTCAAATATCTGAGACTACACTTAGGCCTGTTGTCTCTTGATTCTTCATTAGATTGTGGTTTCTTTGATAGTTCTTTGTAGCTTTATCTTTGAATGGTCATTGTCTTATTTGTAGCTTTGTATTTCCTTTATGGTGGCAGACCTCATGCAATGTTTTCACCTTTAAAACCAACACTAAACCTTTCAACAACCATCTTCATAGACAGTTTGATATCAAATTGTGATACAACATTAATCATTTCACCACTGTTATCAATTATATTTTTGCATGCTTAGTGTCCATGCCTTCATTATGCTTGAGTTGATGACTATTGCAACTTTATTACTGTCAAATCTGCTTCATGATGTCTTGTATGCATATGACATAATGCTAACCTATTTATCAGTGCTATAGACTTTTCACTTTGTGTCATGGCATCCTTTTATCTTTCATCAAGATCTGGGGGTGAAGAAAATAATTATGACACTAAATACCTATGACCTTGCATTATGAACTGCCCTTGCACATCTTCTAGAACTTCATGGGCTATGGAAATACTGTGATTTTGACCTTTCACAGCCTTTTGATTCTTTTTTGGGCTACTAGATGGTTGTCTCTAATCTGATTGTAGACCTTGGTGCTTCATATTTATTGTTCTCTCTTGAAAAGACTCAGATTAGGAGCTCTATTCATGCTTTGACAGTGATACTTGATACTGTCATCTCCATATCATGGCCACTTTCATTCATCAAATCTCATATATTGCTGCTCTCAGTGTTATACATATCAGCTATCCATGTTGAAGACTCTCACACACCTTCTAACACTATCTTAGACTTGGCTTTTGCTATTTAATACAACATAAGACTGTAATGAGGCTGCTATGTGTCATTGATTTGGCAATTTCTAATGTTTGATAGATGACTTTGATGCTCTCAAATTGTTCTTGAAGCTTATATGCTTGGTTCTGATCCTTATAAGCTTTTAGACTGATTTAGGCACTATGATCTCATTGCAAATTTATCATTTATTGGTTGTTCTTTTGTTGATAGTGACATTTATCACTACTTTCATCTGAGGCAATCACTTCTTGATAGTCAAAAGGTTGCCCATCAATTAGTTTTCTTTGTCTTTAGCTTCTTGAGACCTCTTCTTTACTGATAGAGAAACACAATAAATTCTTCAATAATCAATCAAACCTACTCAAATAAAGAAGGAGCTTCTTCTAAAGTTGACAATGATCCCATACTCTAAGAAGAGTATTTCCATTTCTTGTCCATGTTGATTGTTACAAGTCCTATGAGCTGTTCACGTGGCTATAACAGTGAATGTTACTACAAAAATTCTAAAATCCACCTTTCTATTTCAATGTAACCCTATAACTTGTAATTTTCTGTTGTGATTGTCTTTGTGTTTTGAACCATAAAAAAACTCTTATCATTGTCTTTTTAATTCAAAACCCTTCTTCATTACAAGCTCTAAGTAATCTATTCCTTGCTATACTTATGATTATCTATTAATGCTATTCAAGAATTGGGGAAAACCTAGACACTATTATCAATGTCCAAACCTTCTAACAGACTACTCTACTAGTCCTTACTGTCATTGTTATTTTGGTGGAGGCTGGACTATACTTCATTTGAAACAAACAAACCATCCATACAAATCATGCTTTCTCAAAAATGTGAAATCCTAGACTAGAGTAAAGAAGATAGCTAGCTCAGACATGAAATGCTTTGAATGTTCCAGACACGTAGCTACTCTTTGTTAGAATTTCCCTTCTAATTTTGCAACATGTCATGGTTCTCCTTCTATGTGGTTGTCATACTGCACCTTCGACTAGAGCTTACTAAACTGAATACTAGGGTTTTCTCCCATCAAAAGTGGAGTCCTCTACCAATGAACTCGAGATCCTCATCTTTACCATAGATTTATCTTGAGTTTTGATTGACCTTAATTAGAATGGGCATTGAATAGTCTAAGAAAATTACCTCCAAAATGTTAAACTCAAACTTCAACTCATGAATTATAAGGCGACACAAGTTTTTATTTCTCTTTTGATGAAAGTTTAGCTCCCCACTTTAAAGATTTTGACAGTATTACCATAAAACAAATGTGACACCTTTGAATAAATTAAGGCTTTAAAAACCTTAATAAAACTTAGAATGAGCCTGAAGCTTAGAATATTGAAAATAACTCTAACAAAGAAGCCTATAGAAAATGTGTTCCACAACAGAAAGGCATATTCAAATTCAATTTTGACATTGCTCCAAAGGACAACCCAGGTATTGCAGGAAGTGGAGGACTCATTATGGATAGTGAATGTAAAGCCCTTCTCATTATTAAGCTTTATCCCTCCACTTTGGCATTAGGGGACTAGAGATAGAAGAACACGCACTCCTTGTGATCAAAGGAATGCAAAAGAAGGGAGTGACCAGTAGGAGGTTATATAATATTAGAACAGTATCAGTGCTAAGCACAGACATAACTTTTGCACATTGTTATGAATAGGTAAAGTTGGCAAACAAACTAGTGGAACTCCTCGTCTCCAGAGGAACCCTTCAAAGCAATCAAATAATTTACTAACGTCATTACAGAACTATCCAAAAGCAAACACTGGATTTCACTTATAAGATGAATAATTTCAATAATTTGAGCGAACAGCCATTTGACATCCCATGTTTAAACCTTTCCCGCTAGCATGCAAATATGTAAACTAAGCTCTAAGGACTAGGAAAATAAACAACTATAAGCAATATGTTATGTACAATAGAAAATTAGGATCATATAGAACCTATGTTTTTGTTCTAATTAATCAGCCCTGAACAAATAAAAGAATGTGATAACATAGAACCTATTGTTTTATGCTCAGAAATGACAGTGGAATTCAACTTGCAATACCGTTATTTCCAGAGTTTATAAAAATTCTTCCCGACTTGTTTAGATTCTGATGTTCATGAAATATGCAGGGTTGGGTGTTATTAACAGTACAAGCACATTTTCCTTCACTAAAGCCTTTGGCATGTGACATGGGAAGTGCATACAAAGCTGGGATTTGCAAGCAGGTGAAAGGTGGACAAACTATAATACTCTACACTGGTCTGTATGTCATGGCTCTTGGTGTTGGAGGCATTAAGGGCTCTTTGCCTGTTCATGGGGTAGAACAATTCGATGAGAATGATGGAAAAGAGAGAAAGTTGATATCAAATTTCTTCAATTGGTTTTTGTACAGCATAAGCATTGCACTTGTATTAGCTTTCTTTCTATCATATACACTATATGCAAAATTAACTCGTTGTCTCAGATCAAATAACAGTTTGTTTGCATGATGACATTTCATAATGTACAATAATAGATTTATGCTTTCATCAGGCTTTAATTATTAGCCACTTTTCTACAAAACCTTCTTTCTGCAATCATTGACATATTTTTAATGTTTATTGTAAAATTTACATAGTGTGGCAAAGTTTTTTTAATAGTTGTTATACTTATTCTATACACATCCTTTTATAGTTAATTTTTTAAGTTGTATATATATTTGCATCCCACCCCGCCCCCTTCGTCATCCCCCTGTCGTACCCAAACTTAAGCCCTTGGTATGTTAAGATATCAAATCTCACAATAGTTTCATTTGATATGTTAATCGAGGAAAAACCTACAATATATAGCTTCCAAGATTCCAAATCCATGAGGATCATGAAGAGGTAGAAAACCAAAAAAAGAAATTGCTTATCCAAGTTTCCAAATTTGTGACAAGGAAAAAGTAGAATCTCAATCAAAGAAGGAGAATGTGCAACTCATTATCTTATTCTACCTAAGTAAAAATATTACCTAATTAAGCTTTTTAATAGTGTTCTTGGATACTAAAGTTTCCAAATTTTGGGCACTCTTGATAGCTTCTCATAGAGATTGTGATTCGAAGGCTTTAACCAAACCTTTCAATGGTTTCTATTGATGTGTTTTTTATGCACTATGCAACACAAAATAAAATACTAAGTATTCTATCCTCTTGAACAAAATCCTCCCAAGTGCTAAACTACGTGATCAAATGGGATGACTCCAAGATTCCAATAGTCAGGTCTTGACTTTATATTGTAGATAGACTCAATGATTGTGATGTGATATCTGTTGGAATCACAAGGGGGACTTACGTTGCTTGGGTCAAGACCTATCCATTCTCATGTTTCATGATTGATTTACACTCCATGATTTAGGTCGTCCTTGAGCAACATCTCAACTTAGCCAAATTTTGTTTTTTGTACTCTAATTCTTTAATTTTGACCCCTTACTAGCATTGCCTTAGGTTTTATTGGAATTCTTGCTTCTCTAGCATGGGCACATTTCTAGGGTTCATTCGCACAAATTGCTCTTGATGAGAAAGCTAGTATCATGACCATGACTTAAACAAAATTTTAACTTAGTCAAATTATCTCCTCCAAACTTCTATGAGTTCATCGCCTTCATTCTTCATCATTTTGATGTCTTTTGTCATTGGAAGGTAATTCTTGACCACCATACCTCAATCTTGACCTATGCTACCATAAAACCCTACGACCTAGTCATGTTTACAATTGAGATCTTGGTGACTTGATCACTTAATACAGCTTAATCATGCAGGTCTCATCTAACTCCGACTCCAACACTTAAGCAAATCAACCCTAGCAACCAAGTACTTTGGGAAATATCTTGCAACTTGACAACATGGGTAATGATGGAGGAATGGAAGGTGAGACCTATAGAGGTGAGAGAGAGAGAGAGAGGGTGAGAGGAAGAGATAATGACCTGGAGAGGGTAGAGAAAGATAAGTAGAGAAGGAGAGAAGAAGAGAGGGATGGAGAAAGAGACCTAGAGAGGGGAGAGAGAAGAGAGATAGTAGAGAGGGATAGAGAAGAGAGATAGAAGAGAGATACCAATGTCAATCTTTTTCTATTAAAAAAAAATTTTCAAAAAATCGGCCTACCGTCGGAATTCCGACATCAAAGGGTAAAAATTCCGACAGAGGAGTGTCGTCGGATGCACAACATCCTTGTCGTAACTCTCTTGGACGTCGTCGTAATTTCGACACAAAAGGGTTAAAATTACGACAGCCTCTAGGAGAGTTCCGACGAGGATGCTATGCATCTGACGGCACTCCTCTATCGGAATTTTACCCTTTGGAGTCGGAATACCGACGATAGGCTGAGATTGCGATGGTATTCTTTCTGGGTATGAGCATCCATGGCAGTCGTCGAAAAGGTTGGAGCTGATGTCGGAATTGCGATGACCATAAGGATAGTCGGAACTTCCGACAAAAAGTTTTCGACGGCTTTTTTTGTCGGTAGTGCGACGAAATTTCGTCAGAATGCCAACGATTTGCCGTCAAAATTTTGACTTGAATGTACTAGTGAAAGCGTTCTGAAAGCTCCTACTCATGGGACTATTTCAAACCCAACAACCCATGTGTTGGGTTTGAAAACGATTACCTTTGCAACAATTACTGTAGCAACAATAAGTATTGCCCTAGAGGCTCCTATGTGCTCCTGTGCTAGGGTTTTTGTTGTTGGGTTACCTACTACCCCTACTACTTGTTTGGGGGAAGGTGGTGTTTCTTGTGAGGGTGTTTTTCCCTCTAGTGTTGGGGTGCCCCCTCCTGCATGGCCTTCTTTTGCTACTGGTGGATAGTGTTTTGCTTGTGTTTCCAGATCTATCATTGCCCTTTCTCCCAAGGGGAAACCTCATCCTCTTGCTTGTGCCAAGACCTGGACCTTATTGTGGTTTGTGGACAAGATGTGGTGGAAAATGTGGATTTCTACCAATGTTGTGGGTTGGTGAGTAGATTTGTTGGGTTTTGACCTTTTCTCGAGGATTTTCTTCGATGGGTGACTAATTCTTAGAAGCCTTTAGTTGTTGGTAACACTGAGTTTTTCCCTTGTGTTAAGGGTTTTCCTGTTGCTTCTTTTGTGTCTTCTACTAACTATGATTTAGTTTTGAGCAAGTTGTGTGCTTGGGGTTTCCATTCTCTCTCGTCAAACCATGGACAACCTCCTTCAACCCTCTTACTAAACCACTCAATATGCATCCAGTGTGAGTTCGTCTTCCCAACCTTCCCCATCATTTTTTGGAGAATTCTTGTTTTGAGGCCATTGGCAACTCTATCGACCGCTTCTTGGAGATTGATGATACCACTTCCTTTGACCTTTCTACACTTGCACACATTTTGATCGATATTGGCGTCTCCATACCTCTTCTTGGGGATGTGGTTCTTATGGTTGGGTTAGGCCATGGACTCAGTCGCTGAATTATGAGGGCCTCCCCTTTCGTTGTCATTATTGCTTCTCTACTAGCCACTTGGCCACAAATTGTTCTCTTTCACGTCATAAAGGAGCTACCACTTGGTGGAAGGATGCTCATGGTGATCCCCTAACTATCCTAGCTTCTGATTTTTCCCCTAATGAATCTTCACAAGATGGTGATGATTCCTCACAAGATAATTTTCCTACTACTGGTGTGGCCTCCTCAAGCTCTATGGATCCTCCTTCGCCTCATTCTACTAGTGTTGTTACATCTAGACTTGTGGACCCTTCTCCTACTACTCCTAATTTTCTCCAACCTCCAGTGATGGTTTTGTCGCCTGGACAACATCCTACTTCTAGTGCTAACAATCCCACAAAGGGGGTTCCTCCCCCTTGTTTGGTGCTCCAAATGATAGTGTCGTGTGGACTGTTGTTCATCAACAAAGGAAAGATCATTCTTCCTCTTCTTCCCAAACTCTTCCCTAAGTTGTGGATGCAACTTCTACCCACCCTTGATGTGGGTTACTAGCTGCTCTTCTAGTGTGTTGTAAATGGGTTGTTTTGGCCCTTTTTGTTAGAGGTATTCTTAACCAGTCGTTTGTTGCCTCTTTGGCTTGTCTTTGCAAAGGGTCAACACTCTTTGTTTTGTTTCTTTATTAATCAAAAGCTCAAGTATCAATACACACACACACACACACACACACACACACACACACACACACACACACACACACACACACACACACACACACACACACACACACACACACACACACACACACACACACACACACATACATACATACATACACACATATGCATACATACATATACACACATATACATACATACATACATACATACATACATATACACACACATATGCATACATACATGTGTGTGTGTGTATATACATGCATAGATATTTAGATATACATATATATATACATACATACATATTTATATATACATGCCTACATATATATATATATATATATATATATATATATATATATATATATATATATATATATATATATATATATATATATATATATATATATATATATATATATATATATATATATATATATATATATATATATATAGCTAAGGATTTTTTATAGCTAAGTTCGAGAATGTAGAGGATAGAAGAACGATTTTATGTGATAATTTTTTTAGCTCGGAAGATAAATTTGTATTGATGATTAAACTGTGGCATGTTGATTTCAATCCATCTTTGGAAATGTTAAATAAGATTCCAAACTGGGTGTGGCTCCCTAATCCCCCCCTTCACTTTTGGATGGATCCTTTGTTTGAGGAGGTGGGTGATGCGCTTGGGGATTTTTTGATGGTTGATAATGATTGTAATGATATCTATCATTCCACTTTTGTCTGTATCTTGGTTGAGATAGATATTTCTAAAGGGTTGCCTGTTGATATTTTGCTCAATACTTCTAAGGGTTATTGGGTTCAACCCCTAGACTATGAGGGGATCCCCTTCAAATGCAGGAGATGCTTCAAAAATGGTCATGCGACTTCTCACTATGGTTCTAACAAGAAATCTTTGGCGGCATTGTGGTGGAAAGGGGCGTCAGTTCAGCAATACACTGTTCATAAAAAATATGAGCATCATTTGGTTTCTCAGGAGGCTGCACTGGATTCCCAACGTGATTCTTCGGTTGTGCAGGATTCCCAGCGTGCTTCTCCGGTTGTGTAGGAGATTTCTGCTGGGGGTGCTGGTGCTAACGGGCTTTGTGAGCTTTAGACAGAGACTTTGTCTGAGTTCCCTATTGATCGGGGGAATGAGCCCCAGGCGTCCACTCCCTGCGTCAATGTCTTGGGTGATATTGGCTCGTTTGCTGGGAGAGATTATGTTAATGTGTTGGTGAGTGTTTCTCTTGCTGGTTTTTCCTCTCAGGTGGGGGGTGGTTTTGTTGATTGGCATAGTAAGGCCACATAAGTGGAGGAGGGTTGGGTCACTATTCAAGGAAAGAAAGCTAAGCGTTCTTCGCCCTCTTTTGATATGACTCTTCGTTCCCACAAGAGCAAAGTTAAAGGTAATTCTCGATGGGTTGGCTTTTGGCTGGCTACTGGTTCTTGTTTCTGGCTATGGGAGCATCTTGTCTTTTGGTTGTCTGTTTATCTAATGCTTCATCTTTAAGACAACTTCTCTTTTGAGTTTTGTTGATTCTAATTCTTTTAGAATCTCCTTTGTAAAGGGTTTCGGGGACCCCTTCAAAACCTATTTTTTCCTTAATCAAAAACATCCCATTAACTAGACCAACATCTATCGATAAATTGCACACCCATCTTGCATGTTCACAAATGAAAATAAGACTACATTGTTCGAATGATCATCATCAACATCATGTGATTCTATACACCTACTATATGCAAATACACTACAAGCACCTAGTATAGTCAACGACACTCTTCTCCAATGTAAATTATATACAATCTCCATCAAATTATATGCCTATTCTTGGTCATGGTAATTTCTATGTTGTGTTCACATTGCATTTGACAAGATGACTATTATGGATGAGATACGTGTTGTTGCTTTAGAAGTTGTTATGTGCAACGTGTCATGAGATTAGCAAGATGTTGTTTATGACACAACTTACCTCTCAGGCATTGAAGAAGGTTTTGGAAACCATGGGCACCTACCTCTTTGTGTTATCTCTCCCTCTTTATATATGTATGTATGTATGTATGTATGTTTATTTGTGTGTGTGTGTGTGTGTGTGTATTTATATGTATGTGTGTGTGTGTGCGTGTGTGTGTTTTTTCACTATCTGTTGCAGGCACAAAAGGGGTTGCCCCATCATGCAAGATTCCAGCAGCAGTCAGCCCAGTAGTAGCCGCACCATCCAGAGAAACCCTATTGGCAACAAAAGCATTGTGAGTGGGGAGCATGGTTTAAAAAAAACCTCAACTCTCTTTGAAAACCCCGCTATTTAGTCAATGGGATGTTTGGCACTATACAATATATAATATATCGAGCTACTCAACCACCAAATTGTCATTATGTATAGTTGTGAAATTTGATAATTATGTGTGTACCATGAGACATTAATAATTCAAGGTTTGTCCCTCTCCCACCTAATACAAGGAGCAACGGTACACAAAATCACTATGAAAATGGCATGGGAAAGGGCTTCAATAGATATTAGTGGTGTAGGTTTGACACTCATTACAATCTCCCCAACTAAATCTCTCAACCCATTGAGAATATTCCCACCATTCTCATTTGATCAATACTCTAAAATACAAAATGAAAGTTAGGTTTAAAAATAATAAAGAGTATGAATTGCAATCATCCTTTGTTTAAGTTGACCTTTGATGAAAACATCCAAAACATTATGTTTTATGTGATGAATTTTGATGAATCAATATTGTTTTACTGAAATGATGTGTTGGTCCTAGTGCTTAAATTGGAATTCCTCTATCAATTGTGCTAAAAATTTTAATGTATGTCAATCTTTTTATAAAATTTGTTTGTATTACACAAAAGATTGTACAATTTTATATGAATGGCATGAAAATTTGATATATCTATTGCTTTGAAATAACTACTGATGTCATGGAAATGGGGACAAAGCAACAACAAAGTTCAAAGTTAATAAGTTAGTTTCAACCATAAAACCAAAACAAAGAACTAAAAACCATTCAAAACATATCAAAAGAGATTTCAAAAAAGCATGAAAGAAGTTTAACAAAACAAAAGAAAGGAGAAGAGCCTCCCTAAGATGCTTCCATGATGCCTTTTGATGCTTCTCTCTATTTTCTCCCCTCTCCAAGTCCCAAATGAGTGTAGCTCTCAGCTTTTAGCACTAGCCATGGATGCCATATGGAGATTCAAGATGGTTGGCTATGATAAAAAAATGTTATGCAAGTGTAGATAGTGATGCTATGAAAAAAATCTATGCTAATACCAGTATAGCAACAATACTCTAATGCTTTTCTTCTTTGCTTGAGGAGAAGGGTTCTATTTATAGAAGAAATGGGGAAATGAAGGGTTAAGATTGAGCAATCTTGACAAGGGTTAGGATTGAAAGATATTCAATCCATGTGAGACTTTCAACCCAATCCCATGTTGACAAGTGTCACCATGAGGAGGCTTGAGAGGAGAGATAAGGAGCATTAAATGTTTGAGGGGACATGATGGTTACCCTAGGGGGTTGGATTAGGGTTAAGTTAATGGATATTCCTTTTATCCAAGGGATAAATGAATGTGAAAGGGTTAAATGGTTACTTTAGTCAAAGAAATAAATGCTTTGAAGAGACCCATGAGTCAAAAGGATGGTTAAGTTAGAGGAAAGTCTCTAACTAAAGGTAAAAGGTGAGTTAACCATAAATGGTTATGTAAGGGCCTTTAATGGTTTGGAAGACTTTAGAGGTTAACCATTTGAAGACATAAAGCCTTTAATGGTTATTGAAGACTTTGGAGGGTTTTGAGAAGTGACTTCCTTTTATTTAGGAATGTGACAATGATTAGGATAGGATTAGGCTAATTAGAAGGACTTAGAAGAATCTAGAAGGGATTTAGGCATGCAAGTGGATTTTGTAAGAGAATGCAAGTGGGAGAAATTTTGGGGTTTTCAATTGAAGTAAAATCATTTATTTCAATTAAATTGTGTAATTTGCATTTGGATAGATATTTAAATAAATATTAATTACGCCGAAGGCGTCTCCTTATATGAGATGGGCGAGCTAATTTACAGATCAAGGGTTCATAGCATTGGAGAGGCATGCAAGACCATCCAAACGTTTCTTGCCGTTCGATTTTGCACTGTTTTCCTTGTTCTGAGCGCTCACTTTAAACTCAATTTCTATACGACAGCGTACTATTGCTAGCGGATTGCATGGATAATCGTATCCACTCGCCATTTTCCCAGTCATGAGTAGCAGAAATAAATAAAGAAAGTGGGCCCTTTCTTCTTTGTCCGGCGGACACTTTCTTTATCTTGCAATGCCGTGGACACCTAGCTGAGAAAAGCACACAAACAAAGGGGTTAAAGGACAAGTGTCTGATAGAAGTGATCACTGCAAGTATGCAACTGACAGAACCGACTCATCATTCAAAGAGAGAATGTGGAGGAGAATTACTTAATAAACTCATTATGCACCCAAAAAAAGGAGACAAAATTTGGAGGAGAATTAATTGCCCACCATCCATAATTGTTGTTTAATTTGTGAGACTCCGTTACCTTATAATTATTGCAGAAATATACATGATAGTATGGATAGAGAGAAATGATTTAACATTGAAGCTTTTCTTTAAATTGGTTTAGATGATACAAATTTTTTTAAGATTTGGAACATCATTTTATGGAAGTGGTTGGACATCCCATTATTTTTCTATTCTTTTAGAACATTCATATTTTTCTTCGAATTTGTCTAATTTGAAACTATTTTCTATAAGGAATATGGAATAAAAGGATATAACCATGGTAAAGGATTTGACCCATTATAAGATAGAAAATTTCAATGTAATTTCATGATATTTGAAATTGATATTCTTCTTTTAGGACATTTGAACTATTTGACATCTTTAAAATGTAAAATCTTGAGTTTTTATCCGCATCATTTAGCAAGTTTTGCTTTGTCATATATTAAATGTCAAAAAAATTTGTATTACAAATGATTACTACAAGGCTTTGGGTATATGAGAATGTTATCCAAGTAGATGCTGACAAATTTATCAGAGTAAACCTATTTCAAGTCATATTTATCATATTTGTCAAGTATATGCAATTTTGATCCACGACATAAACAACTACTGCAATAGACCTACCCTTTTCATGCAAACACAAAGGACATTATTAAACATAATGGTAATTTTGCTAAGAGCCCTAAGACAACACAAAGACAAATTAAAAGAAAAATTAAGCAATATAGAATTTTATTATAATATTGTCATTGTAAAGATTCTAATGCCCCCAATTAGGTTATTTCATCACAACAAAATGAACAAATTATAAAAAAATGAAAAAGTAATAGTAATTTGTTAAAATTAAGCATGTTTACATATATGTTAAGAATAAAAAATTGGTAGGCACCTATAGTTGTTTGATCATATAAATGAAAGAAGAATAAGATGACATCTCATGGAATATGATTATCACAATGTACACTACTATATATCGGCAATGAGAAAGCATAATAAAAAGATTAAATGCTTATTATAATGCATCAAGTTAAATTAGTTGTTTTAGATTAGAGCCCAACTAACACAACTACATTTTTACAAATCTAAATTTAATTATTTGAGCCCAACATTAAAATCATGCAAGTGTTTTTTCATTCAAGTTGTGCATCCCTAGCATAACTAAGATAATTTAGTTTTATTAAGAAAAAACATAATTGTATTTTATATAATGAATATAAGATTTGAGAATTAATGAATTATTCTCCCATACTAAATGCACAATACATGAAACCTCTTCAAAAGAACAACTAAGATCTACTTTAATGAATATTGCTTGCTTATAATTTTATTTAGTATCAATCATTTCTAATCAATACATATCACACATATCTTAAATAGATAGAATTAATCCTAATTGTTGGAAGGTCTTCAAGATCGAATAACATGTCAATGCTACCACAATACACTACATGAAACACAAAATATACAAAAGACATGAGAAGGTCATGTCATGAAGCACACCAAGTAGGGTGGGTTTTATAGTATATCATGTTTGACAATTTGTAACATACACATCAAATATATAGTAGCACCTATCCAAAATGTCATTATCACCCTATGAGTTTGATATCTTGTAGCATAATATTCACACATGTGACACGGCCATACACATTCAACACATGTTGAAGCATATTAGTGGCTCTTAAATATTAGTCAAATACAATTTCAATTATACCATCTAAAAAGGAGAAAGCATAATAAATTATGCCTTCAAAAGGTTCTTTTTAGAAGAATTCCTTTGTTTAATGGTCAAAATAATTTAGATTGGGTTTATATGTTTGAACAAAGTAATCCATTTTTTTTTTCCCAACTACAAATGGTCTTCAACACATAGTTTACCTTTACACTACTTTGCATTCAAATTTTTTATGTCCAGTAATTAGTATTACTACAAGTATATTTTGCATTTCAATGTAAACCTTGCATGGAGCATATTTTTTTCCATAACCTTGATAATACATACACTAAACTCCACATACCATCTTATAGAGTAAAAATATATTCAATTGCCAGTAGGCTTCACTCCATCCATTGACATGATCACCTACTAGGGAATTTGAATCATCAAAACATCAACAATTTGAGAATGTTCTATTTATAACAAGTAGGGGGGTGAAATGGTCAATGAAAAACAAAATCTTGATCATATATACGTTATTTTGGTGTCCAAGACTTTAGCCTTTTCTTATAGTTTTTTAAAATAAATTTAAATATTTAATCAATACATTATTACTTAAATTTTAAAGAACAAAAAAAAAGCATATTGAGAAGATCAAATATTATCATACTTTAACCTTGAAATCAATATGATAGTTTGTAGGAAAGAAGGATTACTAATCTAATTAAAAAAAATTGTATTATTAATGATGAATATTTTTTATTGAATAAATTTATATGCATTTTTAATCAATTTATTATATCTAAGGTATTCAGAATCTATGATTGATAGGCACATTTAGTCATTCAAGACAGTGGAAGCTATCTTAATCCTCTATGTCTACAAAGTGCATTTAGTTGTTATTGGTCAGTATGTTTGTGTCAATGTAAGAATAATGTTCCATGAGACACTCTTCCCCACCAAGATTAAAAACAATTGTATCTTCCTACAACCAAAAATTTGATGCAAACTAGTGTCACCTAGATACATTTCTCCTTCATCATAAGAATGGTAAGAAGATAAATGCTCCTTTTGAAGAGTCATATGATATGAGAAACATGAGTTAATCTCTCTCTCTCTCTCTCTCTCTCTCTCTCTCTCTCTCTCTCTCTCTCTCTCTCTCTCTCTCTCTCTCTCTCTCTCTCTCTCTCTCTCTCTCTCTCTCTCTCTCTCTTCTTACCCTCCCTGTATCTCTCTCCCTATCACTCCATATTGCTATATCTCTCTAATTATCCTCTACTTTATATTTGTCCTTCTCTAGATTTCTATATTTCTGTATATATATCCCTCTCTATCTCTATCTCCATATGTCTCACTCACTCACACACTCCCTATTTCACCCTCTATCTCTCTCTCATACACACTCTCTTACTCCATGTTTCTCCCTCTCTATTTATATCTCTCTATCTCCCCTTACTCTATCTCTCCTCTCTATATCCCTCTCTCCACTCTTTATAAGTAACTTAAACTATATCTTTATCTTTTTTCCTATCAATTTCCGCCTTTCTTATTATCTATCTCTATTTCTCCCTCTCCTTCATCTCTCCTATCTATATCTCACCCACTCTATCTTACCAACTCTCTCTCTCTCTCTCTCTCTCTCTCTCTCTCTCTCTCTCTCTCTCTCTCTCTCTCTCTCTCTCTATATATATATATATATATATATATATATCAATTATTTTTTTGGTAATCCCCCCTCTCTCCTCAATATTTTTCTCCCTCGCCCTCTCTCTATATATCCCTCTCCATCTTTATCTTTATCTTTTTATGTTTCTCCCTCTCTCTCTTTATAACTTGTTTATGTTACCCCCTCCTCTCTCTCTCTCTCTCTCTCTCTCTCTCTCTCTCTCACACACACACACACACACACACACACACACACACAATTTTTCCATCTCATTATGTCTCCATATCTCTCTATCACTATATGTTTCCCTCAATTGTATGCAAAAAAAGATCAAATTATGTCATAATTGATCTTCGAAACATTTTCGGCGTACCCATTGCACACCAAGGTGCAATTGCTAGTTTATTTAAATGTGAATGTGAATTTTGGATTTTATTTAGATAAATCTTAATTTATTTATATGAGAAAAAGGAAGATAAAGCATTAAATGCTTGAAGACTTTGAGGGAAATCATTAAAGGCTTAAGAAGACTCTAGAAAGAAGCATTTAAGTTTGAAGACTTTAAGGGAAACCATTAAAGGCTTAAGAAGACTCTAGAAGGAAGCCATTGAGTTTGAAGACATTAAGGGAAACCATTAAAGGCTTGAGAAGACACTAGAAGGAAGTCATTGAGTTTGAAGACTTTAAGGGAAGCCATTAAAGGTTTCAAGTGGGTGAGGATAAATAGGATTTTAAATAAATAATAGTTGTGCAACTTGCATTTGTAGGAAAATGCAAGTGGGTGGAGGATAAAGGTGATTTAAATGTGAGGGATGGGATTTTGGGGGATTTAAATAAATATTAATTTATTTAAATGCGAGAGAAGATTTAATTAAACAAATATGATTTATTTATTTAATTAATGGTTTGAATTTGGTTAAGTGAATTAAATTAAATAAATTGAATAATTTATTTAATTAATAGGAGAAGAGGGTTAAGGTGAATTAATCAAATATTAATTTAATTAATTATTGATTGATGGTTAAATAATCAAATAAATACTAAATATTCATTTAATTAAGTGGACAGATTTATGTGTCTATATTTGCCCCTCTTTGAGATGGTGCAGTTTTATCGCGTCATTTCAAAGAAAGAAAAATAGGTGAAGAAATATGCCCCATAAATGTTAATTTAGTGGGTGGTATGCCCCCTTGAGAGATGGGCCGAATTTTTTTGAAAAAACGGGCGATCTCTCGAAAAAGAACGAGAAGTGGAGGGGAGGTAGAATAGAAGAAATTAGCAATAATGGTGAAAGAATGGAAGAAAACAGAGTGAATACGAAGAAATGGCAAGCCAGTGAGTACCCGTAGGTTATGCAGGAGATACGGTGCAAATGTGGTGTTGTGCTTTTGATTGATGCTATATAATTGATCAAAATGGTTGGACAGTCTAGTGCAATTGGTTAAATTGCCCCGGTCGAGTCAAAGCATGACATTTGATGTCAGTTGTTCGCTTGGACAAGATAAAGTCTGAGTAAGTGAGTCAAAGGGACCTGTTGTGACTTAGACAATTGATGTAATCACCCGATAAAGTCAAGGTATATGAAGCAAAATACTCATTGAGACTTAGACAATTGATGTAATTGTCCATGTGGATTGTGTTTGATTGGTTGATCAATTGATAGTGTGTGTGTGTGTGTGTGTGTGTGTGTGTGATGGATGGTTGTGGTGAATCATAGTAGCCCCATTGAGACTAGGTCATTATAATAAATGTCTGATGTAGTCTAGGATTACCATGATCGATTACCTGTTGAGACCCGAAGATACTTGATCAAAGTATCTGTTGATAGTCTAGGTGTGTGGGAGTCAATATATCTGTGTAGACAGAGTAACGAGCTTGATTGGGTTGACGGGACATGATGTAGGGTATGTGATGTTGATTATTGAGATGAGGAGGGTGAGGGGGGGATTCAATGTTAGATAGAAGATATGGAGGATCTATGACTCATTCCTATGGAAGAAGAGGAAAATAGAGTATACATTGTCATTACTATGTACATGAATGATATGCAGCTATATGAATGTATGGAATGCAACGGAATGCAACGGAATGCAATATATACAGATATGATGGAATGATGATCCATACTGTTTTATTTTCATCATCGAACAATGGTAGTATCAATCTTGGACGAGGCAGTAGGAACCAAGTTTGGAGCATTGTACCTGTAAGCAAGCAGTATAGATAAAGAATATGGACCCTCCATAATGGTTCATGCTCATATGGTCGAGGTATACGTTGTAGTCAACAAGCCATAGTGATCCATGACTAGATTTTTGCATATGATCACGTAGCTTAGTGAACTTCCCATGTAGACACCATTAGTACATGCCTCAGAACTTCATTGGAATAAATCGCAGAAAATAAACAAGACAATACTTAGGAACCATCCCGGCCACTCTAATCGCTTGTGGATATCCCAGAGTAGCGTAGGAACCTGATATAAATGAATAAATAAATAACAAACTGACCAAGTACTTGATAGCTTAAACATAATTGTCTTGTTAAAGAAAAATGTTATCTTGTCTTTGTTTTGGTGAGGAAAGATTTATCCCTGTTAAGACAGTTTGTGTGTCGATGTTGATTGTTTGGTCGATGTGATAAGTGGTCAACGTTTGAGTATTTCAGAATGTATGTTTGGTATCTTCTTGGATGCGTATGTACAAGGCATTGCCATGTTTTTGATTGATTTTTGATGTTTTATGATGTTTTTTGGATTTTGTGAGTGTTTTTTAATGTTTTTGGTATTTTGTGAGATAGTTTTGTTTTTGGTATTTTGTGAGATAGTTTTGAATGAAGAACTCAATGAATCACAAGTAATGCAGAATCCACTTCCATCAAATCAGTTAAGGGCATTGCCCCCAGTTTAGACATGACTATGAAAAGCGGGATGCAAGACACATGAAGTACTATCCTTGATTGTAGATCAATAACAAGTCATGGCTTTGACTAATGGATGAGTGGATGCAATGAATGTGATCACAACAAGTCTGAAAGATAATGGAGTCATAGCTTTTACAAGTGGCATTGTTTGCCAAGTTTTCACCATTGCACTTACCCAAGGTGCCACCGGAGTGGTTGTTCACCATTTGGATGCATGATTTTTCTTTACTATTTTGACTTTTTTGTTTTTTTTTTGTTTTTTTTTTTCAAGACATTTATCTGAATGTTTTTAGTGTTTTTTCTGATATGTATGGGAGCTTGATGCTCTGTACAGCTTATGTATGAAACCGTTTGAGGTCCATGTTGTTGATCGGATCTGCTAGCGGTGCTCCTTCTGAAGTAGCCAACTGATATGCCCCTGACCCAAATACAGCAATGATAACATATGGACCCAGCCAGTTGGATTCAAACTTTCCCTGATGTTCTCTGTTTGTTTGGTTACAAGGATTCTCTCTTAGAACAAGATCACCTACCTCAAATGTACGAGGTTTAACTTGATGATTATAGCTTCTACTCATTCGTTGTTGATAGGCTTTGAGGTGGTTGTATGCAGCTTGTCGCCTTTCATCAAGTAGCTCTAAATATTAGAGACGTGATACTTTGTATGCTTCATCATCTATGAGATTATGCAAGGAAACCCATAGAGATGGTATCTCAACCTCAATAGGAAGGATGGATTTTGTGCCATATACCAGTGAGTAGGGAGTTGGGCCTGTAGGGGTTCAAATGCTAGTTTGATACGCCCATAGTGCTGGATTTAATTGAACAAGCCAATCACGGCCGACATCATTGACTGTCTTCTTGAGGATTCTTAATATGTTCTTGTTTGATGCTTTCGCCTGACCATTTCCTTGTGGGTAATAGGGAGTAGAAAAGCGGTGTTGGATGTGAAACTTCTCATAGAGCTCACGGACACCTTGATTTTTGAAAGGAAGCTCGTTATCTGTGATGATGGACATGGGTACACCATACCGGCAAATGATGTAATTAAGGATGAATGAGGCGATCTGCTTGCCGGTGACTTGGGTAAGTGGAACAACTTTGATCCACTTTGTGAAGTATTTGATGGCGATAATAATGAATTTGTGGTCGTTGGATGAAGATGGATGAATTTTACCCACAAGGTCAAGTCCCCTTTGACAAAAGGGCCATGGTGTTGTGATTGGTTGCAATTCCTGTGCTGGTGCATGTATCAGGTCTCCATGAACTTGGCATTTCTTGCATTTTCTAAGAAAATAGTAGGAGTCTTTTTCCATGGACGGCCAATAGTATCCAGCGTGCATGATCTTCTTTGCTAGTGAAGGACCACTTGAGTGAGTCCCACAAATTCCTTCATGTACCTCTTCCAAGGCCTTTGTTGTCTCATCTTGTTCCAAACATCGAAGGAGAGTACCATCAAGACTGCGTCGGTATAGGGTTTCAACAATGATGGTGTATCGAGCGGTTTGGTGAATGAATGTTTTGTGTTGGTTATTGGATTGGTTAGGAGGGAGTGTGTGATCACGGAGGTAGGTGTAGAACTCACCGTACCATGGGGATTCTGAACCGACAAGGCAATATATCATCTTAGATTCAGGAATCTCATAAGTGGGAATCCAAAGTTGTTCTACCAAGAACTCGTAGCGTGTTGAATTTTGTGGAAGATCTAGGAGAGATGCAATGGTAGCCATGGCATCAGCAGCTCGATTCTGATCTCTAGGTATTTGCTCAAAGGTGATAGTACTAAATGATGCTTTTAAATTGTCCACCATTTGCTTTTACGACATGAGTTTATCATCCTTGGTCTGATATTCGTTTGTGACTTGTCGGATGACCAGTTGGGAGTCGCCATATATTTGTAGCTCTTTTAGTTTCCATTGTACGGATAGTCTAAGTCCGATGATCAAGGCCTCATATTCTGCTATGTTGTTTGTACATGGAAAAGTTAGCTTGTAAGACTTCAGGATGTTGTCACCTTGAGGTGTGATAAACAGAATGCCTGCCCCCGAGCCATGCCTAGTATATAAACCATCAAAATATAATTTCCATGGTTGTGTTGTTGTGATCATGAAGATCTCTTCATCTGGAAAATTAGAAATAAGAGGATGATCGTCTATGAGGGGTACATCAGCCAACTGATCTGCAATAACTTGGCCCTTGATAGCCTTATGGTCCACATACTCGATGTCAAATTCACTTAGAATCATCACCCATTTGGCCAAGCGGCTTGTCAATGCTACTTTGATGAGTAAGTACTTTAGTAGATCGATCTTTGCAATGAGTTGTACTTTATGTG
The DNA here is from genome assembly GCF_030272615.1 of Cryptomeria japonica. Classification (NCBI taxonomy): domain Eukaryota; kingdom Viridiplantae; phylum Streptophyta; class Pinopsida; order Cupressales; family Cupressaceae; genus Cryptomeria; species Cryptomeria japonica. The sequence continues at coordinate 6,350,132 of NC_081410.1, read as the reverse complement.
TTAACAGGTAGTGCCTCAGTTTAGTGGCTGCCAAGATTACTGCTAGGCAAGCTCGCTCAATAGATGTGTAATTGAGTTCATAGTCGACCAGTGTGCGAGAGATGTAGTATACAGCACACTCTTTCCCTTCTGCATTGTGTTGTGCCAGTAGTACGCCCAATGTCGTATTAGTTCCTGAAATATAGAGCAATAGAGGTCTACTTGGATTTGGTGGGATTAGCAACGGTGTATTCATGAGATAGTCCTTAAGCATCTGGAATGCTTGCTAGCATCTGGCATCCCATTCAAAGTGGATGTTTTTGTGTAACAGGTGTGTAAAGGGGTGACACTTATCTGCCAGTTGTGCAATGAATCTTCGGATGGAGTGAAGTTGCCCTTGTAATGTCCTTAGCTGACTGATGTTCCTTGGAAATGGCATGTCCATGATTGCTTTGACCTTTGTCGGATCGAACTCAATGCCTCTGCTTGAGATAATGTATCCTAGAAGCTTCCCTGAGGTTACTCCAAAGACACATTTCTTTGGGTTGTGTCGAACATGATATTTTTCTAGTTTGTCAAAGATTGTATCTAATATTTCTAGATGACCTTCTCTTGTCAATGATTTTGCCAATAAGTCATCGACATATTCCTCCATTATAGTATGCATCATATCGTGAAAGATGGTGGTCATTTCTCTTTGATAGGTCGCCCCTGCATTCTTTAGACCAAAAGGCATTACATTCCAACAACATGTTCCCCATGGGCATGTGAAAGCAGTTTTATTTTGATCCTTCGGAGTGATCTTTATCTGGTTGTACCCTGAAAAGACTCCATGAGAGAAAGCATGGAATCTCTTGCTGTTAGGTCCACGATCATGTCAATGTTTGGTAGGGGGAAGTCATCTTTAGGACATGCCTTGTTTAGATCTCTGAAGTCAGTACAGATACGAATGCCCCCATTTGGTTTGCCGACAGGTACAATGTTGGATATCCAATCTGCATAATCAATTGGTCTAATAAAACCAACATCCAAGAGTTTCTTAAGTTCTGCTTTGACTAGTACCGCAATTTGGGGGTGCATCTTGCGAAGCTTCCTGTTTGACAGGCTTAACTCCTTTTGCTACGGTGAGGTGATGCATGACTAAATCGGGATCAAGCCCAGGCATGTCTCCATATGACCATGCAAAGTTGATATGACGCTTCTGGAAGAACTCTACAAACTTAGGTTGTTCCTCTAGAGTTAAAAGAGATGTCAGATGTATATGGTGAGGAGTCTCAAGGGTCCCCACATTGAATTCTTTTGTTTCCTCAATAAGGATCGTTGATCGTTCTTGATTTGTAGTAGAAGGGAGGATGTCAAACCTTTCATCCTTAGGCGCCTCAGAGAGGTTTTTACCATTGGATACGCTCTTTCTTTTTACTTTTTTGGGATCAAACAGTGCCACAGTGTGGTTTTCACTAGAAGATCCATGTTTTATTGTTATATTTTTGCAGCTGAAAGGTTTGGCATCCACCCCAAAGTATGTTGCGCTATTAAGTTCAATGGCGAATCCAGCTTTGTGATCCTCGCTTGGTGTGTTATCCAGTAGTTCCAAAAAGTCAATGATCGCCTCATCGTTTTGGAAGTGGTCAAGGCATGGTGGATTAGGTTGGTTCCATTCGATGAGTTCAAGATGGATAATGGGAATTACCTCATTGATCAGGTTAAGCTCATAAGATGTGTCAGTGAGGGTTAAGACGTTGTGGTGAAGGTTGTTGATGGTACTCTCCCTGTGAGAATCAGGCATAGGATGTGACGTAGGCTTTGTGGAAGGTGTTTCCAGTTCAAGAACCCAAGAGGTTTTTATCTGTGCTTCTCCGTAAACAGGGATTTCTTTGCGAGGTGGAGGTAGTGATGTGTCTTCCTCATCTGAAGTATTGAGCTGGACGGAATCAAATTCCCACTCATGTGAGTCGGTCTCTGAGTCACTTTCCAATATCCGATTATTGTACCATACCAAGATATCCTTTGAGTTAAACATTATAGGTGTGATCAGTTGATGTACCTTGGGAGATGGGATGGTTGGTGTTGCAGAAAGGATTATTGGTATCAGTGAATCCGATACTGGGAGTATCGACATTGTTGAATATGTTGTCTCTGATGGAATTGTCAGTGTTGTCGATACTGTTGGGGGTTCTGATACTGCTAATGGTGCTATTGATGCGGTTGTTGCTGTCAATGGGGTTGTTGGTTTGATTGGTGGGATGATTGGTGTTGTGGATGATATTGCTGGGATTTTCAGCCTTATTGGGACAGTTGGTACGATTCTTGGTGTTGCTGATATAAGCAAAGGTGACCTCTTTAGAGTATTAGGCTGATATAGAGGTTTGCTAGGTTTCCCTTTGAATCTGAGCTTAGGAAGAGTCTCCTTGTGAAATCCTTATCCAGTGTTATCTTTGGGCTTTAATTCAGGTTGCAACGGCTCATGTCGTCCTTGCTTGCAAGGTCCCAAAGCACTTTGAACATCATATCCCATTCTTTGCATAATGAGAAGGCCTTTGCCATATTGATCTGTGGGAAGCTTAGCTTGTAGGATTTATGTGGTGATAGGATCTTTATAGATCCATTCTACTAAGTCCTCATCTCTGGTCTCTTCTTCTTGACTCTTTCCAAGGATAAAAGGTGTCAAAGTGTATGTTGGCTTGACTAGTGGTGCTTGAAGTACCCTTTGAGTCTTATCATGAGTTCTAGGGGAAGTGGGTAGTTGCCCAACACAAAAGAGTTGGCTTAGATTGTACTCCCCAGGACCTTCCTCCGCCATTTTCATCTTTAGCTTCTTTTGCTTGGGTATAGTGGTGTTTGAACTGGAAAGAGAGGCTGGACTTACATATGATGTGGATGGGATAGCTTCTCTGTTGTTGGGAACGGTGATCTCTAGCTGATGGTTGATATTATTACAATATGCAAATGGATTTGCATCACCCAGGATTGTAATTTCTACACCGTTATGCGGGAACTTGATACACTGGTGATAGGTGGATGGAACGGCTTGCATGGCATGTATCCAAGGTCTTCCTAACAACAAATTATACGACAGAGGAAGGTCCAGAACTTGACATATGATATGCTTCACCACTGGGCCCACTCGGATTGGTAACACAACCGCTCCTTTTGACGAACGCTTTGCATCATCATAGGCTTTTATTGTTATCTTTTTGCGAGGATCCATTGCTTCAACTGCATATCCCAATGGTGTGACCAATTGTAATGTACAGATATTTAGGCCTGCTCCATTGTCGATCAAGACTTGTTTGATTCTATGTTGGTTGATAAATCCTTCAATATGGAGTGAGGTATTATGAGGTTGTTGGAAGGATGCATTGTCACTTTCAAAAAAAGTGAGACACGGTGATGACCTCAGATTACCAACCATAGCTTGAAATTGATATGTATTTAGATTGGCAGGGACTAACGCCTCTTGGAGAGCTTGATCCAAGATTGTTTTATGAGATGGGGATAGGCACAAAATCTCTAAGATGGATATAAGTGTGGGCGTCTTATCTAACTGTTCCACAAGGTTATACTGCTTTGGGATGGAGGTGGTGCCTTGTGGAGCTGCTTTAATGGTGATCTTGCTATGACACGTAACAACATTGTAGGTAGGGCTTGGATCTTTGATGGTAATGGTTGCAATTTGTTCATCGACACCATATAGGTGATTCACAGTGTAATTATAAGCGGCTCGCGTATAATCATTGGTATCTATGTTTCGTCCTGAAGTGGAAGGACCCCTTTGATCTTGTGATGGAAGCGGATTCTTAAACATAAGATGATCATTATTTGAGGTTTTTGGGTCATGTCCTTGAATTTCAATCTCTCCTCAGTCAATAAGGTCCTAAACAAGATCTTTCAATCTATGACAGTTACTTGTTTTATGCCCTTTCCCTTGATGGAATTCACAATGTTCATTATCCCTCCACCATGGATTTTTGACCCGAGGTTCGTAATTAAATGTCTTTGGTAAGGTTACGAGATTTGAAGATACCAATTGACATAACATTGTTTCAATAGGTTCCCCTAAGGGTGTGTATTGACGTTTTGGTTTATAATTTTGTTGTCGTTGTCTCAGTTCCTCTTGCGGTCATTGCGTCCTTGATTTTGCGGAGGAGCAATCGTGTTGTTCTTAGGAGGGGGACTTTGCCCCGCAAATTGGACCACAGGTTGTGCACTCTTTATAGTCCTTGCATCTACAACTCTGTCATTGACGATGTTTTTGTTTTTATTCCGAAAGTCAGGTTTATCATTGTTGAAGCACGGGCGAGGGGCATCGTTTGGTTCATTGTATATCTTGATAAGCCCTTTTTTTATGAGGGCCCGCTCACATTTTAATCCCTAAGTGATCATGTCATTAAAAGACTCTGTGCCTTTCATGTCTAAATGGAATTCCATTTCTTCGTTCAAGTTGGAAATAAATATTTCCACTAGCTCTCGTTCAAGTAACTGAAGAGAACGTCTACTAGACATTTGTCGCCATCATTGCAGGAAAGTTGAAAATAGCTCCCCTGGTTTTTGCTTGGTATTACACAGATCTGCCATGGTGACATCGCTTTCTATGTTATGTGAATAATTTGCAATGAATTTTTGGACCAGTTCTTCGAATGTCCTAATGCCCCCTGTTAGTCGGGAAAACCATTGCGTGGTTGTCCCTCCCAAACTCGGAGGAAAAAGACGCATTAGATATGTGTCTTCATATGCCACTTCTAGGCAAATGGAGTGAAATTCCCTGACATGATCTCGAGGATCTCCTTTTCCCCGATACTTTTCGAACTTAGGTGTTTCAAACCCTCGTGGAAAAGGTGGCATATGTAGATTCCTATCGGAGGGATAGGGACAAATATCATTAAGTGAAAACTACACCACTATGAAGTTGTTGGGCTAGATTCTTGACTTGTTGCCTCAACATGTCAATGTCATTAGGAGGAGGAGGTGGGGGATTTCCTTGATGAAGGTTATATCTGAAGTTATCTCGACCTCTTCCACCCTCATTACGACTCTGGTGTTCTGATGCTTTCTGTAATTGTGCAGTATCAAAATCAGAGGGTAGTTTGGCTCCCTCTTGGGCAAGTCTTAAAAAGTGAGCATCAGCATTGTTCCTGAGGATTTCATCGAAAAGTTGATTGAAGAGGGGGTTGTGTTGTGCCATTTCGATTGCTTCAGGAGTGGGAGTACTAGGATTTTCATCATTTGTGTTTCCTCCAAGTGCTTCTTGGAACTCATTGGGATTTTCCTCCACTTCCTCTTCGATTTCTTGTTGTCTGGTCCTTGATCTGGTTTGAGCCATTTTGTTTGAAAGTTGTTGTTGAAGTTTGATGAAAATGGTTATGAGTTGGTGATGGAATGAGAGATAAATGTTTGGTGCAGTGTTTTGCATATGGCTCTCTAGCACTAAAGGTTTGATGTTACCAAAGTCCTATGAATTGCTTGTTGTGTTTGTTGACAATGTTTGATATGATAAGGTATAGAGAGGTATGAGATGTGTCTCTTGGCAGGTCTCTCTTAAAAAGATAAAATTTTGAGTGTTACTAACACTTTTCTCTTGCACCTAGGACCACGAAAGTCAAGGGAGAGGATAGTGTGTGTTAGAAGTAGGACCACTCAAACAACTTTGCACAAACGTGCCAATCACTGAAAACACTTGTTCTTTTTAACTGATTTTTATTGCAATGTGATCTAACTATTTGGAGATGTTTCTCCAACAAATATGGTGTTCTTTTTAACCAAGATATCAAAATGTTTAACACTTGACAAACTTTTGGAAAGAAAAACCTGGTCAACAAAAATAAAGTCGTGTAGCCTTTGTAGCAAAAAAGATAAATGTGAAGTTCTTTTTATGCACCAAACAAAAAATTGAGTTTGTTTTAGTTGCACCAAATCGAAAATGTGAAGTTCATTTTTATCCCTTTGTGAAAAACAAGAAAAAAGAAGTTCTTTGTTATGCACCAAATAGAAAATGTGAAGTTTTCATTTTTACCCCTTTGTGAAAAACAAGAAAGATGAAGTTCTTTTTTTATGCACCAAATGAAAACATTGAGTTTGTTTTAGTTGCACCAAATAAAAAATGTGAAGTTGTTTTTATCCTTTTGTGAAAAACAAGAAAGATGAAGTTTTAAACCAAAGAAATTAAATGTTTTAAACTAACTCCTTCCAAAACCTACACAAAAACAAAATTAGAAAATCTACAACTAAAACATTCAAAAAAAGTTAGTGCACATGGTGGGCTCACAAGCCTAAAAAATGTCCTTGAAGTTACAAAAGTGTTGGATTCACGTTAGGTTCACCAAATGATGTCATGGAAATGGGGACAAGGCAACAACAAAGTTCAATGTTAATAAGTTGGTTTCAACCATAAAACCAAAACAAAGAACTAAAAACCATTCCAAACATATCAAAAGAGATTTCAAAAAAGCATGAAAGAAGTTTAACAAAACAAAAGAAAGGAGAAAAGCCTCCCTAAGATGTTTCCATGATGCCTTTTGATGTTTCTCCCTTGTTTCTCCTCTCTCCAAGTCCCAAATGAGTGTAGCTCTCAGTTTTTAGCACTAGCCATGGATGCCATATGGAGATTCAAGATGGTTGGCTATGATAAACAAATGCTATGCAAGTGTAGATAGTGATGCTATGAAAAAACTCTATGTTAATACCAATATAGCAACAATACTCTAATGTTTTTATTCTTTGCTTGAGGAGAAGGGTTCTATTTATAGAAGAAATGGGGAAATGAAGGGTTAAGATTGAGCAATCTTAACAAGGGTTAGGATTGAAAGATATTCAATCCATGTGAGGCTTTCAACCCAATCCCATGTTGACAAGTTTCACCATGAAGAGGCTTGAGAGGAGAGATAAAGAGCATTAAATGCTTGAGGGGACATGATGGTTACCCTAGGGAGTTGGGTTAGGGTTAGGGTTAGGTTAATCGATATTCTTTTTATCCAATGGATAAATGAATGTGCAAGGGTTAAATGGTTATACTAAATGCTTTGAAGAGACCCATGAGTCAAAAGGATGGTTAAGTTAGAGGAAAATCTCTAACCAAAGGTAAAAGTGAGTTAACCATAAATGGTTATGTAAGAGCCTTTAATGGTTTGGAAGACTTTAGAGGTTAACCATTTGAAGACATAAAGCCTTTAATGGTTATTGAAGACTTTGGAGGTTTTTGAGAAGTGACTTCCTTTTATTTAGGAATGTGACAATGATTAGGATAGGATTAGACTAATTAGAAGGACTTAGAAGAATCTAGAAGGGATTTAGTCATGCAAGTGGATTTTGTAGGAGAATGCAAGTGGGAAGAATTTTGGGATTTTCAATTGAAGTAAAATCATTTATTTCAATTAAATGGTGTAATTTGCATTTGGATAGATATTTAAATAAATATTAATTTATTTAAATGTGAATGTGAATTTTGGATTTTATTTAAATAAATCTTTATTTATTTATATAAGAAAAAGGAATTAAATGCTTGAAGACTTTGAGAGAAACCATTAAAGGCTTAAGAAGACTCTAGAAAGAAGCATTTAAGTTTGAAGACTTTAAGGGAAACCATTAAAGGCTTAAAAAGACTCTAGAAGGAAGCCATTGAGTTTGAAGACTTCAAGAGAAACCATTAAAAGCTTGAGAAGACACTAGAAGGAAGTCATTGAGTTTGAAGACTTTAAGGGAAGCCATTAAAGGTTTCAAGTGTGTGACGATGAATAGGATTTTAATAATATTTAAAATAGTTGTGCAACTTGCATTTGTAGGAAAATACAAGTGGGTGGAGAATAAAGGTGATTTAAATAAATGTTAATTTATTTAAATGTGAAAGATAGAATTTTGAGAGATTAACGTTAATTTATTTAAATGTGAGAGAAGATTTAATTAAACAAATATGATTTATTTATTTAATTAATGGTCTGAACTTGGTTAAGTGAATTAAATCAAATAAATTGAATAATTTATTTAATTAATAGGAGAAGAGGGTTAAGGTGAATTAATCAAATAATAATTTATTTAATTATTGATTGATGGTTAAATAATCAAATAAATACTAAATATTCATTTAATTAAGTGGACACATTTATGTGTCTACAACTACAATATTAACATAAAGAATACATAGTTTAATATTAAAGTTCTTGTGATTGAGACTTATTATATCCATCTTTTACATCTTTGTAAATAATTTATATTTCGACAAATATGATATACATTTATTTTTTAATATATTCAATTAAAACTCTTAAATTATTGTATCCATGATATTGTTATAATCTAAGAAAAACTACCTCAGATACTATTGAATGGTCGATATGCACACATATAAATGGCACTGCTGCCCAAACACTAGAGAAAATAACTTTAACAAAAATTTATAAAAAAGCAGTGCTTAGCAGACATGGTCGTTTACTTGTTTGCTTATTGACCATCCAATAGCATCTGTAAGTGTTAGCTCCAATAAAATTTAGTCATCGCAGTGGTGAGACCCTTAAATTTATTTTACATTAACTTATTAGCTTTATCTACATCTTTAAAATTTCTGTCAGATGGACATTAATAGTGATAGTATGTATTTTTACATTAATGGTATTTGATATTCTAATATCCTTGCTGTGAAATATCTCTGAAACGGATATATGATCTCTCTCTAATACGGATAGAATGTTAATTTTCTGAACCCTGTCAATGCATAATCCAGTGCTTATTTAAAAGAGTAGAAGAGTCAACATGTATTCTTTGCGAGTTAAATGAAACATTATGGGCTTGATTATCCCCAAGCGCTGCCCGTTGTTATAAAAAATGCTTGTACTTATGGAAGTTGCATGGTTATAAACCAAACATGACCGACCATATGGTTGTGCCAACGAATTTGCACAGGAAATGCAGATTAGTCGTGTAGTGCAATATGAGCATTGACTAGCTGCTAGGATGGAGCCAAGATGTAGATATTGAAGCCTAGAATGACTAGATTGTTAACTAAATGCCTCTGTCCTCAAAAGAAATGCAATTCCTGAGGCAGCTTTATGCGCAAGTTCTGAATATGGATAAATGCTAACCTAGCAAAATTTGTAATGTTCAAATAATATCTAAATGGATATTTCTGGACGTATGAAGGATTTAAGTTGAAAAATTTTAGCACGAAAAAATTCAACACCACCAGCATGGCCAGAGTTACAAAGCATAATACTTCTAAACACACTAGAGCCCTGGTGAAATCTCTCTTTTTGGCAGGTGCGAAAACAATTCTGCAATTCCAATGCAGAGTCCTGTTAAGCTTTTTCGGTTTTTCCCCTTTGCTAAATATTGCAATTATCAGATCATTAAGTGATAGGCAGCAATCCTTAAAAATGTATACCACCTAATTATAAAATCTAATCTTAATCCCAATACTCTCATCATCTCCACACCACTTCCTCAAGTTGCCCAGCCTTTGCCTCTGCCTTTAGATTAGAAACAAAAGTGTTTTGTTTGTATTCGGAACCATTTTCTAACAATAGCATTGTATTTCAGGATTATGATTTTACATTTACATCTGTTTGTTGATGCTATGTATATATACTGCAAAATAATCCTTTACCCAGTCCACGCCTTTGTTTGCATTCCAGGCATTAGGATACATACCAGACATTTAGTTGCCTTTGGTCAATTTTAACTCTTAAAGTCATCTTTCGTATTTACATTGAATATGCACATACACAGCAGAAATTGCTTCATGTCTCTTTGTTACCATACAGTTAAGTTCAATCAATATTATTTCTTGTCTCTTCATCTACTACACGTGGCCTCAATTGAGAGCACGGGTGTCTAAACTTGTACTTTCCACAAGTTTCAGCTATATTCATGAAAAACCTAATAATGAAGTCATTCAGTTCAAATTTTGTTAACAAGATTAGAATGAATATACAAGAGCTTCAATGCAAACACCGACTGGCTTCCATACAAATTTTCTCATTTAGAAAAGAATCTTTCATTGGCCAGAATAATCACAGAGATCAAAACTTGTGTAAAGCCTAAAAAGCATTTGCATCCTTCAAACTAGGGTAATGTTGTCCTTGTGTTTGTTGGCATGCTATAAGCATCATCATCTTCCCATATGTCATCTAGGCCATTTATATGGGGTCCATCCTCTTCATCTGAAGAAAGAAATGACGATCCCATCCAAGAACTGAATCCTGCATTGACACGTTTCTCTATCTCCGCTTGTGGTAGCTGTGGAGCAGCCTCTAGCATCTCAAGCCCAACAGTGTGACTACCGTAATATTCACCCTCATCAAGAATAACTGCTGCCTTGCGTCTTAAGAAAAATGCAGTCCCTGCAAATATAACTACAAGGCCCCAGCAGACAACTTCATAGCACCAGAATAATGTAACAGAGCAATCGCTTTCAAGAGTAAGGATAGTCGAACCCAGAAACAGTGCAAGAAGAACAAATACTGCTGCAAAGGAAACATTAAGAGTTGCAAGACAGCGGACACCACCTACACAAAGAGGCAAAAGTCAAACAATGAATAGTATACCTGAACTTAAACAGTAAGGCTCATTATGAACAGGCTATTTGAAGACATTAACAAAAAAGTTCTCCCATAAAAATACTAAAAATAAAGAGCAAACAATAATACGTAGGAATTGCATTGCTGTTAAAATCTCCATGTGAAATTCAACAGAAACAATTGTAACCAAATGAACTTCAAATTCAACAGTAAAATATCTGTACCTTAGTGTACTTCAAAAAAACATTAAAAACTTTATTTTGACTTCAAGATTCCATAATTTTCATGCTGTTTGACACACATTTATCACAAGCAAGACAGCAAATTTTGTTCTTGAATCATTGAATTCTAAGATATTATTAGATACCGTAAGTTGCTCCAAAAATTTATAAGTGGTTTAGCTGCTCAACGTTTGTTGAACCTGGGAAATGCAACTGCACATAATTGATATTTTTAGGAATATACATACCAATAAGTATTTTAGTTTAATTTATTACAAAATTATGACAGGGAACTCCTCAGGAGTGCCAAGAAATTGTATGTCACAAACAGCAAATTCTATAGCTCTATTGCTAGGAGCAGTTTCATTCATTCACAAAAAGCATTCAGGCCATAGCAACAAATAGGAACTAACATGACAACATAGGCCAAAAGACAGAACTCGTGCTGTCATTTGAACATGACACCCCATTCCTTCTAATCCAAGGTGCCATAGATACACTTCACCCAAAATCTCAGGCAATTTCTCTCTCTCTCTCTCTCTCTCTCTCTCTCTCTCTCTCTCTCTCTCACACACACACACACACACACACACATCAGAGCTGTTAAATGGATATCTGGGAAGACAGCAAAAATCAGAGCTGTTTACGGGATATCTCGGCATGTGTAGTGTTGGCCACTGAGAGTTGCCTAGTACTCTTCTGAGTCTTTGATTACAGCATCTGTAAAGTGATATCTCAGGAGCCTCTCACCAAGGATTTGACCATGTTCATTTTGCTTTATGTACATTAATGCAACTAACTTGTATTTAAGTTGCAAATATGTTAAAGATATCTAGATGCAAACAAGGATGCATCATGAATTGCAAAATGGTGATATACTTTACAGCCAGGTAAAAGACCACAATGGTAGAATTTGATTCAGACACTTAATGACATGGCTCCATGTCAGTATAGGATCAGAATGTCTGACTGCTAAGGCCTTTAACCAATATTGGACATTTCTTGCACTTTTAAAAGTGAATACATTAAATGACTTGCACATATAGCTATACACTTAACTGAGCATATATCTATTTCTAACATAAAAGTCACATGTTAAGGAAGAATCTACAGCATACCTAATTGTAAGCTCAAATTCACAATTATATTGTCATCACATTTTAGTATTTACCTTGTTGAGTTAAAAAAAACTTCTGCCTAAAGATGTTTTAGTTTTGTTTTTTCCCATCAAAAGCTAACATTGTGCAAGCCAACTTCCTAGCACCCATGAGTTTCAATTATCTGATGGTCTCCACAGCAACTGAAGCATTTATTTTACCAGATAAGATATAAATAGAAATAGGATTTCAGTAGGTCCTAAAATTTGAGATTCAGTACCCTATCCATGTTGACAAGTCTTAGATATTTTGAATTAGAATCATATAATTCTGTTTAAAGATATTGTGTCTTGTTCACCAAGGCACTTTCCTAGCTTGATATCTTGTTACTACTACTCTGAAGAATGACTCCTCCCTCCTTGAAGAGAACACGCCATAAATTACTATTTGATCCCAAACGCCAGCAAGTTACTACACAATCACATCAATTTCTCCTCATTCAAGTCTTTATCTGTGCCATATTCAGAGGATATTTGTACCTAACTTCATCTGTAATTTCACGACAATAGACAACATCATGAAATCTACAATTTAAATTCAGCTATGCTCATTGGACCCTCTTTCTGCAAAAAGGAAGAAGCTCAACCCAGTAACATTTAACTAGTGTATCCAAAACATGTTCGAATCAGTTTCAGAATACCTTATACTTATTGGCAGTCAGAGCATTATACATATTTGGACCTTAGATTTTTATACTGCAGTAAATTTTCAATTTAGAACATCAAAAAAGTGTGATGTTTAATCCAAATCCTTAAATAAATGAAAAGTTAATAATGCTATAACAAATGATTTAGTATAATACGGGGAAATATTCCAATGAGGTTCAGTTGCATTATTTAAGGCAATACAAAGTAAGAATAGTGTAACACTGGATTTATTATGGTAGAGGTTCATTTTCCTCGTAATAAGCAGCAGCTAACAATTAACTTGTTATGCCTTGAGATTCATACATCCTCACTATTGTACAAACTAACCATTTGGACTAATCAATGTTTGTGTTTTAGAGAAACTCACCCCGCTTCGATGCACAGTAATTATTTTCCACAATCTTTAAGCACCCATGTCTTTGTGGAGCAGAATACGCAACAGCAATACCTGCAATCACCAATCATCCAGAAACAAATTAGATGTTTATCTTTTGCTCCATGTCTATAAGGAGAAAATAGAATGAACATTAGTTTTAGAACACTAGAGCATGGGTAGATTCTTTTAAAATAAAAGCATTCTTGATAGACATCTATCGTAGCCATATTAAAGAAATATCTAACAAATTTGGTAGTTTAAATTGCCATGGCTTCTACAATAAATGCCCTTGGAGTTTTCCGTCTTTATTGCTGTCACCGGAAATCATTTTGATTGATGTTTGAAAAGGGTGATTCAAAATATTTGGAATATTAGATGAATGGGCAAAATGTTGGAGATTGAAGTCTTGACTTGTGCTGTGGGTGTCATTGAATTACCAATATGTGGTGCACCTTTGGCTATCTTTTATCTTATTTTGATACCTTGTACCTTGTATAGGGCCTACACGAATTAGCAACACCACTCTAATTAAGTGACCTACATCAGTAAGTCTAACATTATATTATTTCGATATATGTGCAATGACTCAATCACCCTAGCACTTTATCATGCATAGGAACAATGTATAAATAGAGGGCGTTCCTCTCACCATTTCATCCAATTCAATCTATCATTATTTGATCCTTTCAATTCACAGTTTTCCTTTTGTGGGCCTAATGGTACCCCCTATTACCTAGCGGCACCAGGGGTTTCTCTCTGGTCTTCTCATATCTTTATAGACATACAAAAGTTTAGTGAAAAGGCATCACCATATTTATTCATGTTCTTCTCTTCATTTTAAAGTATCTCATTTCCGTCATTTGAGTTAAGCAACATCACTTCATTCCTGTTATATACCATTATCAAATTCTTAAGGGAATGGGAGTGAAACCCTTAATATCAATTTAGGAGAATCTTACTCTATGGGGCATATATGGTTGAATTGTGAAATCTGCCTACGATTTACAAATCTTTTCTTTTTTAAAATGGTTCATTTTCCTTGCTGAAAATTTCATACATTTAGGGCAATATATATTCATATTCAATTTCAAACTCATTTGGGAGTCAAAGGTTTCTACTTAATCTTCCAAAGGTCATAACTTTCACATCCAAAATCCAATTGAGCTCTTTTTTGAAATGTTGGAAAGCTACACATTCATATGCACTTCAATACCTTTTAAGTTTTAAGTTTTAGGGCATTCTTCATATTTTCAATACATTTCAATATGACATGCAGGAGAGAGACCTGGAGATTGAACACTTGGTATGTTCCTATGGGACTATTTATTATGCCTATGGGATTTACATAACCATGAGTGCCAACTTGGGGTTCAAATTAGGATATGTGTGAATTAATATGGGCCTTATCTAATGACCAACCTTCATCATCATGGTCAGATTTCAGGGAATTTGACTTATTTCATGCATGAGAAGTTAACCACAAGCACACATACTTGATAAAATTCTCTCATGTGTGAGATGAAAATCAACAATCTTTTAGGCATTTCCATTATCTACAGAAAGAATCAAGGTTTGACCTCTCTATCTGCAAACAAAAGCAACATATTTCCACACGTCTTCATTTCTCTCTGTGGGACCATTTTGAGCCACAAAAACTCTGCTTAAACAGGATGACTAAACTAGCTGTTTCCTAACAAATATAAATCAATGCTAAGGGACATCCCTCTCCTAAATTAAGTTACCAACATGTGGTACCGCTCTAGGCTATTTTTTCCTATTTCGGTACCTTATACCTTGTATAAAGCCTACATGCATTAGTAATACCACTCTCATTAAGTGACCTACATGTGTAAAGTTAACTCTCACAGCATAAGTCTCTGAGACAAACTGAGATACCCAATTTATTATCTACCACCAACAATTCTTTGGCCTTGAGTGTTAGAGGAGGTTCTCAGGGGAATCAACTAGCTCTTAAGATTATCCAATTAACACTGGATTCCCCTTAATAAGCATTCTCAAATACTACATTGGTACTCACACAGTGAATGATAATATCATTGACTTCTCGAATATGTGACCAAGTATGGACACTTGATGAACTTTGCTTCTCAACTTGATTGACAAGTCTTCTCTTCATTTGCCCACCACTTAGAGAAGTCAACAAACAAATTAGGCATGTTCCTGTTTTGGGGTTACCATTTTAGGATTACCCCTACTTGTCTACTTCTTTGCTCTGTTGTGTTTGCTTTAGGTCTACAGCCCTTAGTGAATATTACTTCAGTAATGCAACTGTACATGCCAAAGCCTTTGATCTATTCTTAATCATTTGTTGACATTAATAGTGTTTATTTCTTGTCTTCTATTCTTGGAGTGATTGAGAAAAAGCACATATGTTTTTTGTTTTCTTGGAAGAAGTTCACAAAGGAGTTTGTGGAGCTGAATTTTGATGGTCCATCTAGGTTAATCAGGGCCCTATTAGTGCTGACTTCCTTTTAAGAGATGCAGTCGACTAATTTAGTTATGGTAGTTCTTACTTCATGGGACCAAAACATATAGTGTATTGGAATTGGAGGCACTGTCAGAAAGGGTGAAGTTATTTCATCAAATTGTTGTCACTTGATAGAAAGAGACTCACAAATTATCATTCTAGGTCTAATCAGGCATTCTATTGCAAACTGTAAACTGAACAATGAAATATGAAAGCTTTGCACTCTTTATGGAATGTTGGAGCAAGTATTATGTGTCAATTGTTTGAGGGAAGGAAATATGAGCGTTCACTATCGAGTCTAGATGAATCAGCTTTCTCAACCTTTGTTAGGGAAAGATCGTCCACCCATGAAGATCTACCTCCAAGACTATTGCGAGGACAGCCTTCCTAATGACTTCTAGTGATGGAAACGTTTTTCTAATTTCGTATCCATTGGCACAAGCTCCATAGATAAGGCTTTTTCAACCACATGCATATGGATTTGATAATCCATTTTTCACCTTTGAAGGATTTTGCACAAGGATGTAAGGGAAAGGATTAATAGTGATTCTAGTGTTATTAATTTGCGTCTACACTCTTGTCTAGTGTGGCACATATGGAAGGGTTTTTAATTGAACCTAGAAGATAGTTTGGAGGCGAAGTTTCAACTACTTCTTTGGCATAGTTCTCTAGGCTGTTTTGTTTGTGGTTGAGCGCAAGCGAGAAGATTTCAAAACATGAAGTTCACAATACAAGGAGAGAAGGAAAGTGATTCCCTTTATGGTGATATTGTTTCTAATAGGCATCTGAAGAACACGTTCTCATTTCTGACCAGTATCTCAAATTTGTTAAGAAAAATTCATTAGAAAATGCCGAAGTCTCTTAAGTCTCATGCTTAGTTGGAATAGTCTCCAGGTCATTCACAACAAGGATAGTTAAGGTGTTTCAATCATCTTCATGCTTCCTTACTTATCTTGGAAGGGGCTAGTACACTCACCAAGGGTAGAAATCAAAGGTTATGAGAAGCAAAAAGACAAGAATGACCTTGGGAGAGAAGGCAGTTGTATTTCTATTGGAGTGCATGCAGGTGAGAACATGCCAATTTCCTGCAGTTGTGGACAAGTAAAGGAGTCAATCAGCCAATCTTTGTCTTCTGTGGGATGATATTGGTATTAGGTTTCTTGTTATATTTTGTTTATTGATAGATGTTGCTGGTTCAAGGTGACGGGGTTAGATTTAGTTTTTTCTTGGATTTGTAGAAAAATGGAGTTTCCTTCTTATATTTTATTTTACAATTAAGCATTAATGGAAAGCCCAATTTCATGATTGAAAATAACAATTCCTTTCCCTTATTTCAAGCATGTTTAAGAAATTTATTCAATTTTATTAGCAATTGTTTTATGTGCATTTGGGTTAATTTCTTGTAGTTGAAAGACCATGTGCTTAAGAAGTTTAATACTGTAACTTTAAGAAAACAAAGTAAAAAGTTCACTAAAACTCTTTATATCAATAATAATCTATGATACGCGGAGACCAGGATTTTCTGCCTGTGCCCCCATATCAGGGATGCCTTGGGGATAGGGGCAGCTCAAGGAAGTTTACTCAAGTCTGACACTGTAAACAGTAAATCCTTTGAACAATGAAAATATATAGACTAACTATCCACAAGAATGCATCCAACATTTGATAACATTAAGTACTGTTTTAAGGACTTTATTATGTATATGTCAATACGATAAATGATTCTATAATGTATATATATATATATATATAAAGAAATCCCCTTTGGCATCCCCTGTCATCAACAAATCACATGCCCGTGTCCCGAAAACTTGGTGGAACATAGACGAAAATATAAAATATGTGAGGTCGTGCTAAAGACAACTATTAAAATTAAATCTAAAGAAAAAATGTATTCATGCTCTAAAATGAAACCTAAAGAAAAATGTTGATATGATAGACTTGGTATTCTGCATCATTTTCTTGGAATTTTGGCATTGCCATTTGGAAATAAATTTTCCTCTGATGAAAAGTATGCACTGGACCCAAAAAAAGATTCAATGTGGATGATTGTATAACAGCTCCGACAACTTTCCAAATAGAGATCGAGTAGACTAGCTTTTGTAATAATGAAAAATCTGACAACACTTTGAACTTATGGTTAGTTAGTAATATTCTCTACCTAATACAAATTCAATTGATATGCCATGCCCCTGAATTCATAACCTTAATCAGTGAGCCAATAGTACGCAATGAAATTGTCTATGCAGTAAGACATCACAATTTCATAGAATTGAACCAACACAATTTCATAGAATCGAACCAACACATCGGGTTTGCAAGCACCTAACACATATCAGGTTTTCTTAATAATAAAAAGTGCAACGATCTTGTTCACAAATTATTAATCAATTCACACCTACTAAGTGAATTGGTTCAATAAGATTAAACATGGATTATGAAAGAGCAGCATTTAATGTTAGGAAGATCCCTCTTCACAGATGACATAACCTCAGGGAAAGGGCATAATCCTCCAGCAGGGAAGGTGTATAAGAAGCCATTCTAATGCGCAAGAGAAGGCATCAAAGGCATTAAGAATCTGATATATTTTAAGACACAAATTCTCAGGCAGTGCGTCTGATTTTTGTAGTGTGGTATGGACTTTCTGTGCAAATCATTAAGTGCTGTGACAATGTTGTATATGTGTTTCTGCATATCAATGTCTATATGACTATTTCTGCATCTTTATGATTGATCATGCACTGTTGACATCATAGTAAATGTAAATCAAACTAATATACTCTGCAGATTACTTCATGTAAAATATATATATTTCCATATATTCTGAGTGTTTCCAGCCATGATAGAGGGAGAGGGAATTACAAGTAGGGGAACGGTGTCGGGGTTATCATCTAGGTACACCAACTCATGGTATATGACTGGGGAGTCCCATGAGGCCAAAGGAGTACAAAGGGTACTGCCTTTGGGCCTAGAAAGGATAGACTTCCAGGGCACCCTATCGTGAGTGCCCCTCATACTCCCTATCATGGTGAATGAATGTAATAGGTAAGCTCAAACATGATAAGTAGGATAGGGGTGGCAGATTGAGGGGAACGGTTATAGGACACCTCACTAGGTATTCCACCTCATATGGATGGCACAGGCCACATGAGGCCAAGGGGGATAAGGTCCACCCTTGGGCCTAGTGTAGAAAGTCCCTAGGGCACCCTATCAAGGCACCCTATCGAGTCACCCTTCTATGGTTGAGCCTTCTCAAATATGATTTAAGCAATCTTATAATTAGATCCATATGTCAATATATATTTTTGTAACTTTCTAATTAATAGATCTATCTTATGAATTATGACTATGAGTATTTCCTAACTTATTTTCATGGATTCAATCAAAGTGAAAGGTATCTCTAAACCCTACGGTGTTTCAATTAAGAATGATGGCAAATTTGGGTATTTATAATTTGGGGAAATTACATGATATGGCTTATAATGTTAGTTTACTAATCCAAAATCATATAGGATCCCAAAAAGCTTGATTAGAGGGATGTCTATTCTAAACTATTGTAGGGGTATTCTGATGTATTTACAATTAGAATTAGTCTTTAGATAGGTCTGATCAAACAATGTATTAGGGGAAAATCTTCCCAATTGAGCATAAACTTCAATTACAATATTCATGATACTCTACACTTGAGAAGTTATCAAAATATATGATCTTGCTGCAAACAACTAATACTAATAGAGATCACATTGACTACCTTTTGTGTTAAAGAAAAATCTGAGGACGTTTTGAACTAATGGTTGGTTAGTAATATTTTCTACCTAACACAAATTCAACTAATATGGCTTATAATGTTAGTTTATGATCCAAAATCACATAGGATCCCAAAAATCTTGATTGGAGGGATGTGTAAATAAATAAAAAGTTCACTGAAACTATCTGAACGAATAATAATCAAAAAAATATGTGAACGATGACTTGCAAAAAACAACTAAACATAATTCTAAAGAAGATTTTGAATATGATAACATGGCATTCTACATTATTTTCTTGGAATGTAGGTATTGCCATTTGGAAACGGAATTTTCCTCTAGTGGAAAGTATGTGCTGGACCAAAAAAAGGATTCCATGTGAATGATTGTAAAAGAGCTCCAACACCTTTCTAAACAAATATCAAGATGACTACCCGTTGACGTGTTTTTTGTACACAGCCAAACACACAATAAAATACCCAAAGGTACCTTATCCTCTCTTGAATAAAGCCTTTGAATGCTGAAGATATCGCGAAAAGGATCGATCAGGGTGACTTCAAGGTTCTTCGTTGTAGGATCTCTACGTGTGGATAAGCTCTCTGTGGTATGATGTGATTTGCTGGAATCACAAGGGGACTTACACTTGATGACTGAACGTCTGATTTGCTTTGAATATCGCTGGAACACAGGATTTTACTAGCTTAGATTTGAAAAAAAGGGAAAAAGGACGAGGGCGAGGAAAGGATCTAATTCTGATACTAAGAATGTAAGAGCAATGAATGATCTTTGATGAAATTCTAACTAAGTCTTGTTTTGACATCCCAGGACCATCTCTACAAGGTTAGTGCGATCTTCGAAGGAAAGCTTTATGATGTTCAAATCATCGTTGCAGGCATAGACACCATCAGGCTGATGCATATCAATGAAGAAGCGACAATTGAAGTTAAGCTTAAGCTGAATGATTCCAGTTGACTACACAAGGCAAGTCTGTAATCAACAAACTGCTAGTAGTATGGATATACGAATTTCACCATCAATCAAGCACATTTCTTCCACTCATCTAATAACATGAAATCAAATATGAGAAGTATAGAGACCATGCAAATTGTTGAATCGACCCATAAATTTCACCATTTCTTCAATGAAGTTTTACAAGTCTTTTACAACAACATCTTGGCAACAATCTTTGCCTTCTCTCTCTACTCTACTCTAATTGCTATTCTATCAACTAACTAGTTCACTATTCTAACTACTGACTCTCTATCTTCTATTCCTCTCTAACTGCTTCCAACTGCCTTTACAAAATGAAGAGTCGGGGCTTATATAGTGCCCACAATACAATTCGATGGCTCAGATGAATATGAGATCAATGGCCAAGATTCAACAATGAAAACCCTAATTAGGGTTTGTTACAACCATTACATAACATTTAATGCTTGACCAATGATAAAATTACATCCTTAGGACACATGTCTTCTCTGGAAAATTCGACCAATAGATAGCTGGGGTAGGTACATTGAAGTTTGTGCCACCTCCCATGAGTTAGGTACATTGAATCTGGACATGCTGAGGTGGACCAATCTAATTGGAGGAGTGATGACTAGGATGCCACCTCGTTTGAAACTCGTAATTTGGTGGATATTCAACTTGACGTTGCTGAGAAGCTAGCTTTAATTAACTCTTCTGGAACTATCTGCTCCTTCAACAAACCCTTGCTCTAACTTCTTTTGTCTTTGATGTGCAGGATGATTATGTACCTCGCCTTGGAATGCTGGATTGGAAGAAGTCATTCCTGATGATGTTAGTCCGAAGAAGGTCGTCTTTGTCAATGCTAGACTGGAGGAGGTCGCTCTTATCCTTGCTTGATCGTCCTTGATGAGAACCTGCCGACTTGTAGATGCTCCTGCCTTTGGAGTCGCCATCTTGACACCTACACAACATTTCAAAATTAGTAATATATCTTGAAGCGTAGAAATATAGAGTAGAAAGGAATATTTAAGATTTTAATTAGGAAACTCCATGATAAATCTTGAGTTATCATTTCCTAATTAACCATGCAATACTTAGACTTTTCTAAAACAAATGTCCAAAAATCAAACCTTAAACAAGGGTGTCAAGATGATTTTGCCATACCTCCTCTTGAGTATTAAACTCTAAGAAATGATGCAAAAAAATGGATTTTGCTAGGCAAAATGTAGATCAAAGTTCTCCCTTGGATAAAATGCGCCTCCTTTAGTCTTCAAAAGAATCAACTTCACTTCCTTCTAGTCTTCAACACTTGAAATAAATTCGCTCCAAGCAAACCAGATTTCGCACCTCCAATTAGCACTCCAAATTCGATCTTAAAGCAATGATTGAATGATTTGAATTGTGAAAAAACACCTCCAATATATAAAGCGCTCACCCCTTTTCTCCCTCTAGGCCGACTTGGCAAAAAGAGGTTAAAAAATAAACAAAGTTCCAAAAAAGGGGGGCCGACTTGGCAAAATAAATGAAAATAAGGCCTTAAGTGCTTTATATTTAATTTTAATATAATAAAAATTTATTTTTAATGCCTTCACAATAAAAGTTCAATTTTTTAAGGCCTAAAATCAATTTATTAAATGCCAAAATGTCTTTTATTTAATGCCAATTTAATTTTAATTTTTTCAAATGCCTCAAAATTAGCAATTTTGGCGATCTAATGCAATTTGGAGAATATTAATTTTAAAACAAGGCTTAATGAAACTTCCTGAGGATTTCGCCCTGGACCCTCTCTGAGGGTCAGGAGCGATTTTTTCATTTCTTACTCAAATTTAGCACTTTTCTACCTCCAAAATTTCTTCAAGACATTTCAACTAGGTCCTTTCACTGAATTGCAAACTTAGCTCAATCCAATTTTGGAGAAAAGGCGTGATTTTGAAGTTTCTCGCTGTGGGCCCTCTCTGAGGGTCCGTAGCGATTTTTGCAATTTAGGCTTGATTCTTCATCATTTTTCATTAAAACTTCATTCGTCATTAAGCAACATCCTTCCTTTATCTACTCCATCCAAATTCGCTTTGTTGTTGCAAGGTAAAATGAGGATTTTCAATAATTTCGCTCTGGGCCTTCTCTGAGAGTCCGAAGCGATTTTTCGCTGTGGGCCTTCACTGAGGGTCAGGAGCGATTTTTCATTTTCTGACCAAAATCATCAAGTTTCAAAGGCAAAATAATATTCATCACGCTTTTGGAGGTCTCTTCTCCTTGTCCTAACCTTGCCTTAGCACCATTTTGAAGAAAACATGCATTTTTTGAAAATCTCGCTGTGGGCCTTCAGTGAGGGTCAGGAGCGATTTTTTGGTTTTGGGCAAATTCCTTTATCTTTTAATCTTCAAATCACCTCCAAGGCATAACACATCACATTCTCCTCCTGTCCAAGCAAGTTGTTATCTCAATTCTTCAAACAAAGGAGAGAAAACTGGAAAATCGCTATGGGCCCTCTCTGAGGGTCCGGAGCGATTTTTGTAATTGCCTTCAAAATTTTGATTCTCAATGATTCCTTTTCATTTCAAGGCTTTTCAAACATCATTTCAAACTCATGCCTAACCTTAGCTTTCCTCAAACTTGGATGAAAAATTCCCATTTTAAGTTTCTCGCTGTGGGCCCTCTCTGAGGGTCCGGAGCGATTTTTCGCTGTGGGCCTTCAGTGAGGGTTAGGAGCGATTTTTTTATTTTGGGTTGATTTCTTTTTGTGTTGATCCTCCAAATTATATTCAACAGATAGAACATGCTTTCCTTCATCCCTTCCAATCATAAAATCACTTTGATCTTGCAAGAATAATGTATATTTGAAAATCTCGCTGTGGGCCCTCTCTGAGGGTCCGTAGCAATTTTTGCTACCTGGACCAAAATGCCTCACTTTTCATCTAAAAATCACTTTGCCAAGGGAGATGTTACCTTGTTCCTTGCTATGAAAAAAATCATGTCCAAGAAAGGTCCAAAAACGTGCATACAAAGAAAATCGCTGTGGACCCTCTCTGAGGGTCAGGAGCAACTTCTCCTTTCCTGGGCAAAACTCCTTCAATTTATCATCTTTGATCAAGTCTGGATACTTCATTATGCTCATTCTATCATTCACCATGCCTTTGACATCTTAAGTCGACCAAATAAGGCTAGCAATGACCCTTATAAGATTTCTCGCTGTGGGCCTTCTCTGAGGGTCAGGAGCAAAATTTGACTTTTTGAACTCTCTGTCAAGATAATTTTATGGAATATAACATTTAAGTGGAAATGTCACTTATACTTTAAGTTATATTCCATATATACTTTCAGGATGTTTGAAAGTGGTTTCAGGCCTCCAGGAGTTATATTGCAAAATCTAGTTTTTGGAGGTTTTTTCAATTTCCAGACTTAGTCAAATTTCAGGATCAGGACATTCCAGACTTAACCAAATTTCAGGACATTCCAGACTTCATCACTCACCAACTTGACCTAACTCAAGCAGAACCTGCTATCCAGGTGATCCCCTTGGCAACACTCAAAATGCAAAGGCCAACTAACAAAACCCTAAAAGACCTAGAAAACAAACCCTAGAAAGCAAAAAGCAAGGGTCCCCATTTGCAATGGGGCGATGTGTGAAATGGTCACAACACTACCTAGTGTGATAATGAAATTTTTTATGACACTTTGTATTAATGGTTGGTTAGTAATATCTCTACCTAACACAAATTCACTTGATATGGCTTTAATGTTAGTTTACTATCCAAAATCACATAGGGTCCCAAAAAATTTGATTGGAGGGGTTCCTATTAAGCACATGGTTATACTAAGAGGGTAGGGGGGCGAATCAGTACAACAATAAAACTTTTATCAATTTGAACTTTATCAATCACAATTACAACAATCATACATATGCAAAGAACACAATAACACAATATTTATGTGGAAACTCTTACGGGAGAACACCACAGCAAATTACTTACTTTATATAATAATTCCTTTACAAATTTAGAGGTACTAACCCCTCATTCAATTTCCGAATGCTTATCCACTAAAGGCATCAACCCCTCATTCAAATTTCCACCTTATAAATGTTGCTTATTCAACAGATGATGGATCCATAATTTTACTATAAATCTCTTCCACAAATCTGCTATATTGTCTTCCACAAAATCTGCTATAAAGTCTTCTATAATCTGATGATGAATCTGTCACTAGATGACCGTTAACACCTCTTTCAAAATCTGCAATAAACTCCTTATCTGTTTCTCCTCGAGTCATAAAATGCTCTCTTTATGACTGGTGTATGTGCTTGATCTGACTTCTTTTCATTCACACACTCTACACACCCTTTCAAAGTCCATTTCTAATCTCTATTTATATCTTTACTTCTTATAGACATTCCCTTTCAAATTGAAAAGACATCTTTCTATTTAAATGAAACACACCTCCTCAAAAGAATAAACAACAATTTTTTATCTAAATCGTTGCCTTTAAAAACATGTATTATGAAATCACCCTTTATTAAGGAAATTGCACCTTTTAACTATTAATTGCACATTCATGAATAAGTCAGCCTTTAAAAATTGTTGATTTGTTTTACAAAAAGTGGTAACTAATCTAAATGAGTTGGACAGATTACTTGTATGATCATACCTTAATTATAATGATTTGTTTCTTAATAGCATATTAAATCAATAGCAAGTCAGTCGCTATTAAACTAGTCAGCCATGTTATTAAGTCAACTTGACCATTACGTAGTTGGCTTTAACCTGAATCTGCAGCGCCTTTGTTTGCAGTCGGCTTATCATATTTTCTTCTCAATCGCTGCCCTTAATCAATCATATTTTCTTCTTCCTTACTGTCTATAATAATTGCCCCAAGTGCCTATTCATGGGTTGGCTATAAGCATATAATTGTTGTCAATATCAACAAATGTTTTAACTGTTCTTTAGATTAAAATCATTTTAATCACTATTACTTTGATGCTACTTATAGTTTGCCTTAGCACTGCCATGAATCTGTATATGTTGGAGTGGTTCTACATCTGATTCAACAGTTTGCACTTTAGCAGCAACAGATCCAACACAATTTTGTGAGGTTTTATCTTGGAACCATCTTTAACTTCAAGAGCAATGTCAATACGTTCATCAAGCATAACTTTATATTATTATCTATGTTCATCAAGCATGTCAATATGTTCACTTGCCTCTCCATAGCATTCTCTACAGGTTCCAGCATCAGATGCTTTATAGTGATCTTTACAGGAAGGACATGTCATGATTACCATTTCCTCATTATATTCCCTCGAGTCACTGCTACCTTTATACTCTGAAGTTATCATCATATGATAACCTTTAGACAAGGAGATTGCTGCATCTTTTAAACTTCTCATATAAATTATATGTCTAATACAGTGATCTTATTAAGATCTTCAATCTGCAAATACAAAACTTGACTATGTCTATACTGTTGTGCATTTTGCACCCCATCCCCGTCTTGGACAGGGGACCCCCATAGTCTGGTCTGGGCGCGCAGTAGGAGAGAATGAGGACTTTGCAATTTGAAGCTATTATCAACCCCAAGTCTGCAAAGTTTCAAATCACGCCACAGAAAGGAGGTCCGGTGTGTGTCCAAAATCATGCATTATTCCCAAAGGCGTCAAGTTTGCACATTCACCTAAGAGCCCGAAATCTTCAAGTCAAAGTGCCAACGCGAAGTGAGAAACTCAGATTTTATCCTCTTTCTGCGAATCGCGAAATCACCAGTTGGCCCGAAAAGTGAAAGAGAAAACATAAACTTTCAAAACCCCTTCATGAGCCAAGAATAAAGAAGAGTTATTCAAGTCAAAATCGCGAATTTCTCCTTTAAAGCCGAAATTCACAAACAGTCTTCATAGCCCGAAAACCACAAGCAAGTTAAAGGGAGAAGCAAGCTGAAAATTAGGCATTCTAAGCCGATTTGCAAATGGGAGGTAAAACCCGTGGCTTCATAGCCCGAAAATCGAAAGATGTCAACACCCCTAAGTGGGCCAAAAATTTAAAACTCTCAAAATGGCTTTTTAGGCCGAGAGTCTATGAAACTCGCATAATCCCCAATCACGCTGATAAATTAATATGTCCAAGTTCGCACAAGTCATCCCATATGCCAAAATGTGAAGTTCGAAAGCTTAAAAAAGGGTCTCAATAAGCCAAAAAGAGAGGAAGGGCGACCAAACAATCTTTGAGCCGAAGTTTAGCAAGTCAAAATCGCGCAATACTTTCAATATTCCCGAAAAATGGCTCAAAAGATAAAATTGCGCAGAATGTAGTTCCAGGCCGAAAACTTCAACAAATTCAAATCGCGTCATTAAGCCAAAAATGGACGAAATCTCACAAAAGGCTCCCAAAATCGCGGTTTACCAATTTGCCCAAGTTTGACAAAGATAACAAAGCGAAAAACAAAGTCGTGCCATTTGACCAAGAGCCATAAATCATTCAAACTTCCCAAAACACGTAAAGTCTTCTGATTTGTCTAAGGGGTTCAATTTCACAAAATCGGCCTAGAAGGCCAAAATGCGAAAAGCGTTTTAATTTGCAAAAAGGCCTTTTAGGCCGAAAATTGCGTGAAAGTTTTAAAATAAAAGTTTGCATTTTATGCTTTAAGACCGAAAACACCAAAAGCAAATGAAATCGCGAGGAAGTTAGCAAATTTGGCCAGTAAGCCGAAAAACTTAGGAGAAAAGCTAATCGCGCCAAACAAGTTACAAAGCCAAAAATGGCTAAAGGTTCCAAGTCGCACATTTTTACTAAGCATGCCGAATTTCCAATTTATAAAGGGCGTGGTGAAGACAACTCGGCGATTTTGTGGAGTTTAAAAGAAAGTCACAGAATAATCAAATTGGCCGAAAATCTAATAAGCCGAAACTCCTCATAGGCCGAAATTCAAAATTGCTTAGAGGTTTCAAATTGCCTAATATGCGCGAAATTCCAAAGAGAGAGGCAAATGAGCAATTAAAATAAAATGTCACATTTCACCTCTATCAAGCGAAAACATTTAAAAGATACATCTCACAAAGAGCTTCTCGAGCCAGACGTTAAAAATTTAATATTTGTTTAATTAATTTAATTAATTTTTCAAATTGATTTATTAAAGTGAGATTGATTGTTCGCAAGTCGAAGGCATCATCGGAAAGAACCAGGTGAAAGCTTGAAACGACAAAGCCAGGCGCAAAAAGTTGAAGAAGAAGATGCAAGAATGCGCTGCAGGAGCACGAGATCTGAACCGAGCATTGGGAAGCGTACCGTTGAACAAGAAGCTGAAGCCCACCACTGGGACCAAAGACCGAAGAACACTCCGAATGCGGCAATCATGCATTCTCAAGAAATACACAGTTGGATTTAATTCCAGAAGTTCAGTTTCTGAAAACTGAAATTGTTTAAATGTAAAACTGCCTGTGGGTCCCACTCAAGATATTTTAAAACAAAGGGGACACAGGTCAGTTATGTCCAACTACCGGATAGACTCAAATTAAATCTAGACAGTTGCAAGTAGTTGGGATAGTGGTTGGATGGATGACTGAGAATTTAATGGGCATGAGTTAAAGTTGCCAACTTCTGGAAGGCAAATCAAGACCCTTGGATGCAATTCATCCTAGCCTCTGATCCATATTGTAAAATCTATAAAAGGCAGGATGCCTCTCATTGTAAAGGTTTAGAATTTTGTTTGTTAGAATTTTGTTAGTTAGAATTTTGTTGGTTAGAATTTTTTAGTTAGATTTTAGAGTTAGAATAGGTTAGATTTTAAGCATAGCATAGAGATGTTGCAGAAATTGTTATAATGGCAGCTGAAGCAAATATATGAACATTGAAATATGGTGTTTGTTGTCTTTGTTTTAGTCTGTTTGCATGGTTTCTTTCAGCCGGTTAATTTTAGAGTGCACGGATTTTGGTGATGTGTGGAGGGGTATTTGATGCATTTTTGGTTCATATCATTGGGGGTCTGTTGATTGTAGGTCACCATGCATGGTTAGTCTGAACCCAAATTGTGCTTAGTTCACCTGAAAGTGTTCGTCTTAGGCTGCGCCAGAATTGGGTACCTAAAACGAGGGTCTCCAGTCTGAGAATCCTTCATCCCTTGGAGCTTGCACCGTTTTTGTCTAGTTGTGAGGGTATCTCTGGCGAAACAAGAACTCATTTATTGAAATTTGTCTACCTGTTGCATCAGTTGTTATCATCTTTGTCCTTAGGCTTCCTGAACCCTTCCCTTTTGATTTTATTTCGTAGTTTGAGAATCGCAGCAGACCAGCTTGTTGCAAAACATAAGTCCCCTTGTGCTCCCAGCAAATCACATCAATCACTAAGTTATCCTGCAGTCAGGACCTGACAATTGAAATCTTGAGGTCGTCCCCATTGATCAATTAAAAACAGCACTAGGGATTTCCTTATCTCAAGAGAGGATAGGATACTCAGCGAGATCATTCTATTTTGTGTTGGCCGGATGAAGTCGTAGTTCCGCGATTTTAGCCACGTCAACATATACCACATTATTGTAATGGCCTGTGCCGCAAATGTTTCCACATCTTCATATGATTATGTATGTATGATACTTCCCATATCATGGCACATGCTTTTCCATCACAAATTTTATCATACTTAAGAGTAGTCACAACTGTAGGCAGTCTTGTCCATACTCGTTTGATATTCAAGACAATATTATGTCCATACTAGTTTGGCACTTAAGGACAATTTGTTCAACAATCTTGGTCAACACTTTTTAAATCAATGACAACATTTCCAATAGTTACTTGGCAAAGCAAGAAACAAGCAAATATTGCCTTCTCCAACACTTAAGTTAAATCTAGAGGAGTAATTAATATTGCACATGTATTTTGGGTTCAACAAGTGCTTTGAAAGTCAGATTTTGACTAATTACAATCTTGAGATGTAACAATCATAGTCCCCTTCCAAAGTCAAGATTGAATTGAAGAATCACATGATCAAAGGAAAGCGATAGATATATAAACTGTTCCTTAGTAAAAATCACAATTCCTATGTAAACAGTAAAAGTATCCCTCTTCTCTCTACTTACATAACTGGCACCTTTTGTGGCATGTCTTGTGCACCCTCTTTAACTTGTGATCCTTGAAAAATAAATAGATAGCCGCAGGTTCAAGTCACACCCATCCCTCTTCAAAGAGCTAGCATGTTCGATTGAGGCAATGTACATGTGGTGACATTATGTTGTATCAATTATAAAATACATTTGGATGTAAAGTTAAAAATATCAAGAAAACAGTCGATTCTAACCCTACACAGCATTAAAAGTAACAATGATGCGATAAGATTATAATGTAAAATTATGGACTACATTTGTAAAGATGCAATCCAAGTTCAGATCTTCTAAATGCAGCAACTAAATGGTTAATGTGAGGGTACAAATACCAGTACCAGGATCGGCATGCCATTAAAATTAGGATACTTAAAAAAATGAACAAGGGTACAGCTATAATATATAGAAACATAGTCACCAAAAATTAATACAATGAAGACAGGGAAATAGTCCTTCTATTCAAATACAGGTGTTTCCTTGCTAACTACAAAATGAAGCAAAGCAGCTCACAACACTCATGATATGTATGGAGAAATTGGAAAGTAAATATATGTAAAATTGCAAGGTACGAATAGAAGCATCATCTATGGTTATGAATCTTGTGAATTTGGTACAAGTCATGGCATTTTTATGGGCAATTGCAGAAAAATCTTATGAATCTAATCCAAGCAATGGCCTTTTATGGTTTTTGTCAAAAAAAACTTGGAAATCTACTCAAGGCTATTGCTTATAGGGATAATTTAATTTTTCAGAGAAATTTATAATATTAATTGTATCGCTTAGCAAATCATCAAAAAAGAATATGGAAGACGTGTGTTAGTTAAAACACCTCATGATTAAGCATGATGTTTTTTCTTAGTTCTACTACGTTACTACCAAGCCTTTAGATCCATATGGTGGACGCTTGCCCATAACAATAAGGCTCTGATTAATGCTAGAGGATCCTCTATAAGAGGATGAACCTTTTACTGAGATTTTGCATAATGTAAAAATATCACTTGGAGTGATCTGAGGCTGATTTTTTAAAATGCCTGGCTCACAAAGGACTCATTCAATTCTTGCTACAGTTTTGAGGGTGTTTCCTTCCACTGTGTTGACGTGTATTTTGTACACCATCATACACAGAATAAAATACCTAAAGGCATCTTATCCTCTCTTGAGAAAATAGTCTCTAACTGCTGAAGATTCGCGTAAAGGATCAGTTAGGTAGACTCCAAGGTTCTTTTATGTAGGGTCTCTACGTGTGGACAAGCTCCAGTGGTATGATGTGATTTGCTAGAATCACAAGGGGACTTACATTGAACTTCCGATCTGCTTTGCTGGACGCAGGCTCTTACTAACTTAGATTAAAAAAATGGAAAAAGGATAAGGGCGAAGAGAGGATCTAATCCTAATACTAAGAATGTAGGAGCAATGATTGATTTTTGATGAAACTCTAACTAGGTCTTGTTTTGACATCAATGGAACATCTACACAAGGCTAGTGCGATCTTCTAGGGAAGCTTTATGATATTCAAATCATCACCGCAGGGATAGATACCATCCAAGTTGATGCATATCAATGAAGAAGCGACAAATTGAAATTGAGCTTGAGCTGAACGATTCCAGTTGACTACACAAGGCAAGTCTGCAATCAACAAACTGCTAGTAGTATGGATATACGAATTCCATCATCAATTAATCACATTTCCTCCATTTATCTAATCATCTACCATCTAAGATTGAAGACTTCAACAAGAAACCATGCAAATTGCAAGAAAACAACATATTTCACCATTACTTCAATGAAAATGGAGTTTGTTTACAATCAATGGCAACAATTTCTTGCCTTGTCCTCCTATTCTACTCTCTATCTACTATTCTATCAACTATATTCTAACTATCTCTCTAATTATCTCTCTAGCTATTGCTAATTCTCTTTTACAAATGAAATGTTTGGGCTTATATAGTGCCCACAATACAATCTGATGGCTTAGATCAATTCAAGATCAATGGCCAAGATTCAACAATGAAAAACCCTAATTAGGGTTTGTTACAACCATTACATAACATTTAATGTTTGACCAATGATAAAATTGTATTGCTTGGACACATGTCCCTTTTAGAAAAATCGACCAATGGATAGCCGGGGTAGGTACATCGGAGTTTGTGCCACCTTCCATGAGTTAAGTACATTGAATCTGGACATGCTGAGATGGACCTCACTGATTGGAGACGTGATGACTAGGATGCCACCTCATCTGACACTTGTAACTTTGGTAAATATTCAACTTGATGTTGTTGAGAAGCTTGCTTTAATTAATTCATCTGGAATTATTTGCTTCTTCAACGAGCCCTTGTTCTAACTCCTTGTGTCCTTGATGTGCAGGAAGATGATGTACCTCGCCTTGGAACGCTGGATTGAAAGAGGTCGCCCATGTCCTGGCTAAGACCGTCCCGGCGAAGACCGTCCTGGCGAAGACCGTCCTGGATCCGGCTTGATTTTCCTTGGTGAGACCTCCATTTGATGCCTACACAACATTTCAAAATTAGTACCATGATTTTGCAATACATAACATAAATTAGAGAGCAAATTTTAGGAAACTTAATGATAAGTCCTTTGTTAACCATTTCCTAAAAACAACTGAGCTTATTGAAATTCAAAATTTCAAAATTCAAAATTTAAGCTATGACGATCAACGTCCAAAATCAAAACAATAAATTCATATCGCCATACCTCTCTTAAGAGCTTAACTCTAAAATGCAAAATGAATAAAATTGCCTAGGCAAAATTGACGTAAGATGGTCATCAACGTGATTCTTCTTCAAAATGACAACTTCGCCACCTTTGATATGTCCTTGGCAAGTTCGCTCAAGTGAGATCAAGTTCGCACCACCTTTGGATAGATGTTTCGCCTTGGATAAAATTAGTGCCTTCTTTTATTTTGAAATGAAATTCGCTCCTTCAAACACACTCGCACTCCCTTGATGATGTTTGCGCCTTCCTTGACAAGACCCGCACCTTGAAGATAATTTCGCACTTCTCCCTTTGAGATCGCATGAAAAATGATAATGTGAAAATAATGATTCTCACCTCCCTTTATAGCGCTCATCTCACAATTACCACCTTAGGCCGACTTTTTGCAAAATATAGCAATTAAAACGATTTTTAAATAAATAATAAAGGCCGACCTTGACAAAATAAACCCAAGCGCTCCCTTTTGATTTTTATTAAATTAATAATTAATTATTAAATGCCTTTATTTTTAATTAATAAATTTCGATTTTTACAAAGGCAAAAATAATTAATAAATACATACCATGCGCTATTTAAATGCTTTTAATTAAATATCAATTTTTTTCTAGCATTTAAATAAATTCAAAAAATGTGTTTGAGCGCCAAATTTTGAAGATGAAGGATACGTACCTCATCGCCCTGGTCCCTGACTGAGGGACAGGAGCGATCCATTACCTTGGTCATGATCCTTGCATATTTTACGTCCAAGGTCTTCATCCTTACGTCCAAATCGCCATTTTAGCTGGGTCCTTTGAGTTAGATTGACTTGCATGTGTGAATGAGTGCCTTTGGATGTAATATCGCCCTGGTCCCTTCCTGAGGGACAGGAGCGATCCTAGTGTCCTGGCTCAAATTTGCAAACTTTTGATCTTTGTTCTTCATTCATTGTCTTCCAAAGGACGTCCTTGACCATGCCTATCTTTGCCTTGTCTTGGTTTTGACGGAACATGAGTGTTTTAGTAAAAATCGCTTTGGTCCTTGTCCAAAGGACAAGAGCGATATAGGCTCTTTGTGCAAATTGGTAGCATTTTAACGTTCAACACTTTGGTATATCACCTTCAAAAGACGCCTTAGACCTTTTACCATCTTGCAAAACCTTGGCTTGACGTAAATTTTGAGAGACTTGGCCAATATAATCAATATCGCTCTGGTCCCTTCCTGAGGGACAGGAGCGAACTTCAAGTTTTTAAGCTTGTCCTTGCGTTCTTCAACTTGCCATTACCTTCAATGCGTGAAATGACGTCCCTTGATTCCTCTTGGTGGCTTGATACTTGTTAAACTTTCAAAATCTTGGTCTTTATGGAAATTTCGCTCTGGTCCCTTCCTGAGGGACAGGAGCGAACTGGGAATCTTGGTGTAAATTCTGCAATGTTAGCAACCTTTGATACTTTGCGCTTGATTAGGACGCCTTAAAATGTCTTCACCACCTTGTATTCGAACTTGGAGTGTCTTGAACTTAAAGGAACGGCATCATACTTATCATATCGCCCTGGTCCCTTGGAGAGGGACAGGAGCGATCTTGGCTTTGTATGCTTCACTTCACTTTGCTAGCTTCCAGATTTATATTCAACGAGTTCGTAATGCGTCCTTCCATTCATTCATGCCTTGAGATCGGTTGAAATTTGGCGAGAAAATCATCTACAACAAAAATCGCTCTGGTCCCTTCCTGAGGGACAGGAGCGAACTTAAGCATTTTGGTCCTTTGTTGACGTTTGATAATCTTCAATTTGTCTTCAACGGGTTCGATTGACCTCCTTTCTTGCCTTCGAACATAAAATTTGCTTGGTCTTTGTTCAGGACGTACCTTATGAAGAACTTCGCTCTGGTCCTTCAGTGAGGGACAGGAGCGAAATTGACCCTCTAGGCAAAAACTTCATCATTTCCTTGTTTTTGATCAAGTCTGGATGTTCTATCATGCTCATTTCGTCCTTCACCATGCCTTTGATGTCTCGATTCGTCCAAACAAGGTCAGGAATGGCTCAACTAAGCATTTTCGCTCTGGACCCTTGGTGAGGGACACGAGCGATTCGCCTTGGTCCCTTGGAGAGGGACAGGAGCGCTTTTCGCTCTGGACCTTTGGAGAAGGACACGAGCGAAATTTGACTTTTCGCACTCTCGATCAGGACAATTTTAATGGAATATAACATTTAAGTATAAGTGATTATATTCCATATATACTTTCAGGATGTTTGAGAGTGGTTTCAGACCTCCAGGAGTTATATTGCAAAATCTAGTTTTTGGAGGTTTTTTCAGTTTCCAGACTTAGTCAAATTTCAGGGTCAGGACATTCCAGACTTAGCCAAATTTCAGGATCAGGACCTCACTCAAGCCGGACTTGCTATCCTGTTGATCTCCCCGACAGCGCTTCAAGTTATATTCATTTGATAAAATGCACCTCTTTGGACCTTTTCACATCGTCAAGACGTTAAAATCCTGCAAGGACAAAGCAAAATTGGATTTGTAGCTCCGGTCCTTCACTGAGGGACAGGAGCGATTTTTCCCCTGGAGGCATTTCTGTGCTCATGAAAATCTTCAATTTATATTCAATGGAAAGATCTCGCCTTTCTCCATCACTTCCAATTCGTAATTCATCTTGACCCTGCAGGAATAGTAAGATATTTGAAAACGAGCTCCCGTCCTTCACTGAGGGACAGGAGCGATTTTGCTCCTACAGGCCAAAATAACATGATTTTACACATTTTAACACTTCACAAGGCGAAAACAAATCATTTGAAATGCCCAGGATCAAAAATCAAAAATGTCAAAATTTGGTCAAAAATATTCAATTGGACAAAAATTCACATTTCATCTTCAACACTTAGACAAATTTAAGCTCTGCATCAACATTCCAATTGAAAATTAGACCATTCTGGCGAATTCATTTCATTCAAAATTTGCATTCTAGAAAAGGAAATTCAAAAAAAAGCTCCCAAAACCGACTGGATTCAAACCAAAACCCTAAAAAGCAAAGCGAAAACGAGCAAAAAACATGGGTCCCCATTTGCAATGGGGCGATGTGTGAAAACGTCACAACACACTGTCAAGTTGAATTTTATAGTGAAATTTGGTATAATTTAAGGTGGCTTAAAGGCCCTCCACTGCCACACTCTCCTCCTAGATGCGCTTAAAAAGTTGTCGGTATTAGAAATCATGATCTGTATATAGATGCTTCTATTCTTGCTCATTCACTGAAACAGTTATTGATGATCCCAAGGATATGCCAACAGATTTGCCAATAGGCAAGAGGTGATGCAAAATGTCTATGATCAAATTGTTGGTAAAAATTGTAAAAAGATGGGCTCTTCAATTGATTCAGACTCTCACATTCCTCTTCCTTCCTCAAGCTACCATGGAGTCTGCCTAAGATGGCTGGATGAGTTCATGGAGAAGCATGTAAAAGTATAATCTAACAAGTGCAACCTACAATTCACCATTTGCATGCAAAGGTTCAGAAATCAGGCCAGTGCAGCAGTTCAAATAAGTTGTGTCTTCTTCATGATGCTTGAGTTAAATTGTACAGCTATAATAGATACACACGTTTTTTTATATTTTTTATATCATTCTGTAGACGTTCTCTGATACAATCTGGCTTTTGCGAGCTGTAGAAATTGTTTGTTTCCTGGTCTTTTATGGTTGTTGGTATTTGTCGTTTTCTAGGAAGATGAACTCAATCTATTGGTATTTCACATCAGTATCAAAAAAAAAAGGTCCACCTTAAGACAAACTAATTGGGTGTATAAAACACCCTTATGGCCAAGGTAAAGGTAAATGACAGAAAGCAAACTGCCAATATATTTAGAACTTTAGAGGCTCAAAGCCTGCCCCTCAACCCCATTGGGAGCTGCCACCTCCTAAATGTCCCTCTAGTTTTAAAAAGCAAAAATTAAAGATTGTTTTGAGCTACACCAGATGGAAAAGCAGTGCCTTTTTCCTAGTGTTTTCCACATAGATCTCATGCAATTAAATTTCATTTACGCTTTTGGTTAACAGAATCAATCCAACTTCCGAGTAATGCTACTATGATATAGACAATGTTTCTTTGAATTTTCAGGATGGAGAGACATCCATGTGGGTTTCTGGGGACGGCCCCCTAAGCTTTAAAATGCCATTATGATCAGAGTTTCCTCCTCAATAGAATCGTTATGTCTCTGATCATGGTCATTAATCTCATGGTTGACCTTGTCCACAACGGCCTGGTAATAATCTCACGTCTTGCTTTGGAATGTTTCTACATATCTTCACACCATGTTTTGGCATTTTCTTTGTAAGGCAATTTCTACTTGCATAGTTGCAACTTGCATATATACAATGAAGACCTCACCAGAAAACCAGCCCTGTTTGTTAATGATGAGAATGTCTTCAATGTTAGGACATGCAGAAAAACTCTTCCACATTGGCCTTGGCAGTAGACAGTAAGGCTGCATAACATTGAAGATACCTCAAAGTTTCCTCTAATGAACATTCTCAGGAGACTTTACCCGTGTGGAAAGCGGTGTCTCCCCAAAAAGTTAAAAAAGAAAGTGTGGGGGATATTTTGTTACCATCACAAAAATGTCTCCCTCTCGGAAAGGACAGAAAACCTCTGGGGACACCCTGAGAAAACTTGATAAAAAGCATTTGATGTATCTTTAAAATTTATGATTTAAAGTGGCATTGCATCATCCGATTATCAGCTGTATTCTTAATTATGGATTAAGTTTTTTTAATTTTATATGTAAAGTATATATATTTACATGCATCTATGTATATATGTGTATGTATATATACTGTCATATCCCCTTTTATTTTGTTGAAGTTATATAGCTGCGAGAGAGCCTTCCTCTTGCGTTGGTAATTTATTTCATATCCGTTTTTATTCAGCATGGCTAGCTCCTTCGTAACCATCCTTCCAGCATGGTAAGCGTGGCTTGTTCTTTCGTCTTCCTTCCTCTTGTTGTCGGTGAAGTTCATTGTTTTCTATCTGGATCGCTGTCGGTGTATGACCTGTCTTCTTCCATTCGTACTTGTCTCTTCGTCTACCTTCTTCATGAGTTATGATGGATGTTTTACCAATTTCTTTTGGCGCAGATGTCTTTTGTCTTCCCGCGACAGCTATACGTTTTGTCGTTCCAAAAGATACGATGTTTGCTTCAGAATTATTATTTATTCTTATTGATGCACTCCCAGATTCTACTACTGCAATATTTGTTTTGTATTGGGCAGGTTGCCAGGTTAGATAGATAGTCGTTTGTGTGCTTCATCTCATTGTCATCGTGATACTTTTCAGTATCTTGTCTCTTCGTCTACCTTCTTCATGAGTTATGACGGATGTGTTACCGTTTTCTTTTGGCGCAGATGTCTTTTGTCTTCCCGCGACAGCTATACGTTTTGTCGTTCCAAAAGATATGATGTTCGCTTCAGAATTATTATTTATTCTTATTGATGCACTCTCAGATTCTACTACTGCGATATTTGTTTTGTATTGGGCAGGTTGCCAGAGTTAGATAGATAGTCGTTTGTGTGCTTCATTTCATTGTCATCGTGATGCTTTTCAGTATTATTTTTATATCCAAATTCTGAGTATTTCAGTATTCATTGTTTTATTAAGAACAATTGATATGTGTAATCATTATGTTTTGAGAAGAGGAGTATATCTATAGTTATTATTCTGTCAAGGAGTTGTATCTGATAAGAAAGCGATTCAGACTTGTGATAGTCAATTGAAGCTTTCAATATTTGTATTGATCATCTAAAGTTTTCAATAAAGGAATTATTTTTGCGGGCTGGGTTTTTCACCCTCAAGTGGAGGGTTTTCCCAGGATAATATGTTGCGTATCTTGTTCTCTTAAGTTTTCTTAGTTTCTGTTATCTGAGTTTGTAGCTTTCTGGTTCTATTTTAACATATTTAAAACCTAATTTTGGCATTTATAAACTCATTTGTTCTTCCATAAGTTAATTAGATAAACTTAGGGGAAATAATTAATTTAATATTTAGAAATGTCCAAATATTCTCAATATCAAAAGCACATTTAAATATTAAATTAAATTTTAAAAACACTTAGTGAGGTGTTGGAATTTGTGTCATTTTGGGAAAGTTGATGCAGGATGAATTTTATAAAGTTTCCACCGTTACAAGTGGATGAGAATCTGTGATAACTCAATGACAACTT
This sequence comes from Cryptomeria japonica, assembly GCF_030272615.1. NCBI lineage: Eukaryota > Viridiplantae > Streptophyta > Pinopsida > Cupressales > Cupressaceae > Cryptomeria > Cryptomeria japonica. The sequence continues at coordinate 6,312,045 of NC_081410.1, read as the reverse complement.
TTGGCAACTGTCAATAATTCAAAAGGAGGGAGTTTGAATTTGAATTTGTGCCATTTTGGAAAAGTTGCTGCAGGATTAATTTTAGAAAGTTTCTGTTGTTACAAGTAGAGGAGAATCTTGGAATTTGTGCCATTTTGGAAAAGTTGCTGCAGGATTAATTTTAGAAAGTTTCTGTTGTTACAAGTAGAGGAGAATCTTGGAAAACTCAATGACAACTTTTGGCAAGAGACACAATTAAATTAGTCGGAATTCCAAAGGAAGCAGTTTGAATTTGGGGCCCATATCTTGCATACATGATGAATACAAATATTGGGATTTTGTACTTTTGAGGGGGTTGATTATCTTTTTTCTTCTCTACATTTGCAGATTTGCAGGAAGCTTCTTCAGTGGACGAAACCCACTTGAAGGAGAGAGCTTGTGGACGGAAACCCATGAGAATTGTATGAGCAAAGGACAGAAACCGTTGTTCAGAGAGGGCATTCTCACTCATGTTGTTTGCAACTAGGAAAGAGGGTTCGGATTGCCCTAAGGCAACATCCGAACCCCTTCCCTTAAGCATAACGTGGAGGACTGGCCCCAAAAAGGGTTAACGTGGCCCTAAAACAAAGACCAGCCCCATTCACCACGCCACATTAAATTGGCGCCAAAATGAATATGTAAATGGAGGCCGACTTAAAGGGTATGTGGGTTAAATGATCATATAAATAATGATCATTTACCAAACACAAACACATTCTTATTTTCCCTCTTGCAAAGCGAAATACCTCTGCAACTAAGCATGCAAAATTAAGAAGTAAAACTGAGCGAACTCATCCAAGAAGGTCAAAGGCATTGGTTGTTCCAGAATTCTGTTAGAGAGCAGATTTGATGCAGACTTAGAATAATTAGAAGGGCAGATCTGACCATTAAACATGCAGATCTGATAAGAGGCTGAAGAGTTCAGCTAAGTATTGTATCGGTACAATTCAGATTGAATACATAATCTAACCTGTGGGTCTTTAGTGCTGGGTTTTTCCTCCTTGGAGGTTTTCCCAGGGTATTTGTGTTTGTCTCCTATGCACTTACTTTCATTCTGTCATTACTTTACTTAATATTAGCAAATAATTAAATACTGATAATCTGATCACTAATCTGGGTCACAAAATTTAACATGGTATCAGAGCTAAGGTGTTACTAACATCTGATTTTAGTAAATCATTTGTTGCATATAGCTGCTGTTTGTTTTCAGATTAAAATGTCAAGTTTGAAGGCTGAAGATAGACTTGAGGAAGCCATTGATTTTGCTGCTTGGAAGGTCCGTATTCTATTGATCCTTGAAGAGAATGATCTGCTGAAATTTGTAGAAGAAGAAGGGTTGTCTCCTCCAAAAGATGCTGAAGAACTGAAACAGTCAAGAAAGATTCCCTCAAGGCTAGGAGGATCATAATTGAATCCGTCAAGAATCATCTTGTCACTGTCATATCAAAGTTTGTGTCTGCCAGGGAAATGATCAAACACTTGGAAGGGATGTATGAAGTCAACAACCTCAGCAGGGCACTTGCACTAAGACAGCAACTTCTTCACATAAAAATGAAAGAAGAAGACTCAATCATAGCCTACTTCATGAAGATCAATGAACTAAAGGACAAGCTAAGCACTCTTGATTGCCAAATCTCGGACAAAGATCTTGTTATGATTGCATTAAATGGTCTACCTGATGAATGGGAACCATTCATTCGTAGTATTGGTGGAAGAGCTGATCGTCCCAACTTTGAGCATCTTCAATCTGATTGCATCGAAGAGGAATCTCGAATTGAGGTAAGAGGAAAACTCAAAAACTCTCACAAAGATAATCATGTTCTCTTAGCTAAATATAGGAAAGGTGGACATTGGAAGAAAGAAAAGAGAAGCAAAGATTTTAGATCCTCCTCCTATGATCCAAGGAAGAAGTCAAGAGATTCCTCTCACATTCGTTGCTTCATATGTGATAAGTATGGTCACTATGCCAGAGATTGTCAGAATGATCCAAAGGAAAGGGAAGTCAACTTAAATGAAGTTGCCGAACAAAGTGAAGATTATCTTCTTATCTCTGCTCTATCCAACAATGTTCCTACGGACAACAATACGTGGATACTTGACAGTGGTGCCTCCAGACACATCTCAGGTTTTCGTGAGCATCTCTCAGATCTGATTGAAAAGGACACCAACCTTCATGTAGTAATCGGTGATGATGCTCGATACTCGGTAAAAGGTTCTGGTACTACCTCTTTAAAACTAGATTCTGGTATTTCCTTACAACTCTGTGATATTCTCTTTGTACCTGGTATTAAAAGAAATCTTATTTCCATTTCTGCCTTAGAAGATAAAGGTTTGCAAATAGCATTTTCTGAAGGGAAAGTACTCACTTGGCCTAAGAAATCTAATTTCAAATCTGCTAGTATTATTGGAAATAGATGTGATAGTTTATATAAGCTTGCAGCTAATCCAATTCAAACTCTCATTCATGAGACCCCTGAATCATGCGAGCTATGGCATAGAAGATTGGGACATCTACACTTTCAAGCTCTTCCCACTCTCGGTAAAATGGTTAAAGATATGCCTAAACTCAGTTTATCTCATGATGATGCTTGTAAAGGTTGTGCAATGGGCAAGAATGTGAAGAATCCTTTTCATAAAAGCGATAGTAGGGCTAAAGAAAGGTTAGAACTTATTCGTTCAGATTTATGTGGTCCTATGTCTGTAGCATCTCCTAGCGGTTTCCTATATTATGTTATCTTCATAGATGATTTCTCTAGAAAAACATGGATCTATTTTCTTAAATCTAAAGAGTCTGAAGAAGTCCTAAACAGATTTAAAGAATTCAAAGCCTTAGTTGAAAATACTACTGGAAACCGAATCAAATGTCTGAGGTCTGACAATGGAGGTGAATACACCTCAAGTAGTTTTTATGACTTTTGTATTAAAGCAAGAATTAAGAGGGAGTTTTGTGTTCCCTACAATCCTCAGCAAAATGGAGTTGTTGAAAGAAAGAACGGGACCATTGTTGAAGCTGCAAGAGCCATGATCCATGATCAAGACCTACAACCTTTTCTATGGGCGGAAGCATCCAAAACAGCAATGTATATTCAGAATAGATGTCCTCATCGTGCCCTAAAGGATGTGACTCCCGAAGAAGCCTTTACAGGAATCAAACCTGACATCAGTCATCTAAGGATATTCGGGAGCCCGGTGTATGTTCATGTGCCTAAAGAAAAACGAACCAAGTTGGATCCATCTGGAAATAAAGGCATCTTAGTGGGATACAGCGAATCTTCCAAAGCTTTCAGGATTTACATTTCAGGTCAAAGGTATGTTGAGGTAAGTAGAGATGTAACTTTTGAAGAAGATATTGCTTTCAAAAGATCTAAAGGTTCATTATCCAACAATAATGATATGGAAATTGAAAATCAAGATTCAGTAGTTGATGCTAACCCTAAGCTACAGGAGGAGCCTACTGACCTTCCAGATCAGGAAGTTCAAAATGACTCATCAGAGCCTATGCTCCCTACCGATATACCTCAGGATATTGTGGTCTGCAAGAAGAGACCACTTTGGGTTAGAAACACGATTCAAGATGCTGAAGGTTTTGCTGCTCCCAGAGGAACCTTTAGAGATAGCAAGAGATTCCAAAATCACGTCAACTACATTTCTGTAACGTGCAATATCATTGAATCTGAACCTCACAATGTCGAAGAAGCTATGTCCCATTATGCTTGGAAATTAGCCATGGATGAAGAGTATGGGTCTATCATCAAGAATGATGTCTGGGACATTAACCCAGACCCAAAGGTAAGTTTCTTGTTTCCTCTAAATGGTTGTTTAAAATTAAGCATAATGCTAATGGTAGTATCGAAAAATATAAAGCTAGGTTTGTAGCTCATGATTTCTCTCAAAAAGAAGGAATAGATTATGAAGAAACTTTTGCCCCTGTTGCTAGATATACCTCTATTAGATCTATAATAGCTATTGCTGCAGCCAAAGGTTGGGAGTTGTATCAAATGGACGTTAAGACAGCCTTCCTCAATGGTGTCATTGAGGAGGAAGTCTATATTGAGCAACCAGAAGGTTATGTAATCCATAAAAGAGATTCTCATGTTTGCAGGTTGAAGAAAGCCTTATATGGGCTCAAACAGGCTCCTCGTGCTTGGTATGAAAGAATTGATAAGTACTTACTAAGCTTAGGATTTTGCAAGAATGATGTTGATGCTAACATTTACTTGAGAGTTTATAATGATGAGATGCTTATTTTAGTTTTGTATGTGGATGATTTATTTATCACTGGTGAAAGTAAATTAATCATAAGATGTAAGAAGGAATTAGCCTCAGAATTTGAAATGAAGGATTTAGGTCTAATGCACTACTTCCTAGGGTTAGAAGTATGGCAAAGATCCAATGAAATTTTTCTAAGTCAAGGAAAATATACTATTGATATTTTGAAAAGATTTAGAATGATAGATTGTAAACCTATGCATACTCCTATGGAATCTAACTTAAAGAAGTTAAGTGTTTCTGCAGCTAACTCAGATTTTGCAGATCCATCTGAGTATAGGCAGTTGATTGGTTCCCTGATGTACCTAGTCAATACTAGGCTTGATATATGTTATGCTGTGAATGCTCTCAGCCAGTTCATGAGCTTACCTAAACTTGTTCACCTAGTTGCTGCTAAGCACATCCTAAGATACCTACGTGGCACGATTGGTTATGGGCTGAAGTATTCACTTAATACCTCAATCCTCTTGGAAGGCTACTCAGATTCCAATTGGGCAGGAAGTGTCAAGGACAGGAAAAGTACTTCAGGGATCTGCTTCAACTTAGGCTCTGCAGTGATCTCTTGGGCATGTAGAAAGCAATCTTCGGTAGCATTAAGCATTGCAGAAGCTGAGTACATTGCCGCATCTGTTGCATCCAGAGAAGCAATGTGGCTTCGCAAGCTCCTTGTTGGATTATTTGGTCAAGCTAGTGGTCCTACCACCATTCATTGTGATAATCAAAGCTGTATAAAGATGTCAATAAATCTCGTATTTCATGATCGATCCAAACATGTGGAAACACACTATCATTTCATTCGGGACATGGTGCAAAGAGGCGCCATTCATCTAAAGTACATTAGCACAGATGAACAGATTGTGGACATCCTTACCAAACCGTTATCCAAGGTGAAGTTCGAATACTTCAGAGATAGACTTGGTGTTGTGGAAAATAGAACCCTAATTGAGAAGGGAGCTTCAATCTCAGTGACTCTATCTGCAGTAGGATGAATCATTCTTTGCTTGTGTGCAAGAATGAATTATGTCCAATCTATGCTTGTGTGCTAGATGGAAAATTGTAATTATGTAAAGACCCACTTTTGTATTACACCTTCTATGCTTGTGTGCTAGAACCATCCTATGCTCGTGTGCTAGGTGGAAGAATCCATTCTATGCTTGTGTGCTAGATGGAACTCTAAAGGTTCAGATTATGTATTCTCCTCTTCCCTAGTTAAGAGGGAGTGTTGTTTGTAACTAGGAAAGAGGGTTCGGATTGCCCTAAGGCAACATCCGAACCCCTTCCCTTAAGCATAACGTGGACGACCGGCCCCAAAAAGGGTTAACGTGGCCCTAAAACAAAGACCAGCCCCATTCACCACGCCACATTAAATTGGCGCCAAAATGAATATGTAAATGGAGGCCGACTTAAAGGGTATGTGGGTTAAATGATCATATAAATAATGATCATTTACCAAACATAAACACATTCTTATTTTCCCTCTTGCAAAGCGAAATACCTCTGCAACTAAGCATGCGAAATTAAGAAGTAAAACTGAGCTAACTCATCCAAGAAGGTCAAAGGCATTGATTGTTCCAGAATTCTGTTTGAGAGCAGATTTGATGCAGACTTGGAATAATTAGAAGGGCAGATCTGACCATTAAACATGCAGATCTGATAAGAGGCTGAAGAGTTCAGCTAAGTATTGTATTGGTACAATTCAGATTGAATACATAATCTGACCTGTGGGTCTTTAGTGCTGGGTTTTTCCTCCTTGGAGATTTTCCCAGGGTATTTGTGTTTGTCTTCTATGCACTTACTTTCATTCTGTCATTACTTTACTTAATATTAGCAAATAATTAAATACTGATAATCTGATTACTAATCTGGGTCACAAAATTTAACAACTCAGAGATTGCATTTGGGCTGAAGGAAATTTGGTGGATTGTTGGTTGCTTCTTTCCAGTTTCCAAGTTTACTTTGAGTGCTGTTTGGAGTACTTTTCAAGCATAGTTTTGTGATTTTTCTGTTGTCTGAGGCTTATGAATGTGTTACGGCAGTATGCCTCTGTTAATGAGTCTGTAATCAGTCCTAAGTATTATTATCTTCATTTGAGGGACAAACTATTTAAGTTAGAGAAGTTTGGAGTAGATCATGTAGCATTGTTTTGACATAGTTTGGTGATTTGAGTATAGAAGTTCGATCCATGAACTGTAAAGCCATAGTCAGGTTTTCTGTTATAAATCTGATTTTCAAACATGTTATATGATGTTCCATGTCAGAAAATCAATGCAATAATGTTTTTGGAGAGTTCACTGAATGGTTGTCTATTTTGGTACAAGATTAGTTAGCTAGTTTGGATGTTTTCATTACATGACATAACTATTGTTAAATCTAATTTTCAGATCTGAATTATATTTCTGATTTTTTGAGGATAAGGACATTACATATACAATTGCATACATGCATGTGTGTATACATATTCATATATGTTTGTGTGTTTGTGTATACATGTATGTGTATATTTGTATAAATGTATGTTTCTGTGTTTGTGTATACATGTATGTGGGTATTTGTACACGAATATATGTAGGTATTTGTACACACATTCATATTATGGTACAGAACCGGGGGAAGGAATTTTTTTTTGGCAAACTGCTAAATCTAAATCCTGAAACAGCAATATAGAATCTAACATGGCTCTCCTCAATGGAAAAGACACACCTTTACCATCAGACCTCGGCTGAGTTTTCCTCTACAGAATACACACTCATTCATCATCAGAACGATTCGAACTATTTTTTTCTCATGTAAATAACTACTTCGACTAGATTTTCCTCCATGGAATACACACCTTCACCATTACAGACCCCACTAACGCTATTTTTTTCCTCTAAAAGAAAACAAATGCCTTCACTATTACAGACCACTAAAGCTATTTTTTTCTCTAAAGGAATGCATATGCCTTCACCATCAACCCACTAAGGCTAATTTTTCCTCAATGGAACTCGGGGTAAATTTTCCTCTATGAAATGAGCATGCATTGACCATCACACCCATTCAACTACAATTTCCTTCATCGAGTGCAAATGCCTTCATCATTCAGACCCCATAAGACTAAACTTTCTTGCATGGAATGGACATACCTTTACAAGGGAACCTATTGAAGCTAAGGTTTCCCTCATAGAATAAGCATGCCCTCACCATCAGACTCACTCAGATTAAGATAATTTTAAAAGGTCAATTCCGTCATTATTCATTCTGGTGTTTCGAATTCGGCACGAGATAGAAAAGCACGCCCGTGAGTTTTCAAAGAAAAGACCAAATAAAAGATTACAATTAAAAATCACATATAAGGCGCTAGGGCATATGACCAACCTGCTAAGAGATAAACCAGCGAAACCCCAAATAAAATCGCAGTGGGAAGAAACACCGCCATCCAAAAATACTGAGCGGCCTCCTCATCAGTGAAATTATAAGCCCTCCCGTTCATATGTAGCGGTTGAATACGAGTTCTCTGGCAGAAGGCGTGTTCTCCTTTTGGAGGAAAAACAACGCTCAATGTGAGCGCCACTGAAATAACAACAGCGGCCCCTATAAGGGTGAGAAGGACCATGATAAGCGGGCGCTGGAGGCGAGCCCATGCCTTGTCTTCTTCTCGCAGGGCTTCGTATTGGTCTTTGGGCATAAATGCTTGGCGAAGGGCATCCCCGAATATAGCCCCCCTCTGCCCCATCATTTATAACCAACATATAACCACAGGGGATTCTCTGATAATGTTTCCCTGGCTTTCTCTGCCAATCTTTTAAATGCAGGAAGAGGAGAATTGATTTTTCTTTGCTTGCAAACCTACACTTCAATTTCCCTCCAACTACCAGACAAATTCTCCCGAATCTGAGGAACGAATTTTTTAAAAAAGTTATTACAGGGATTTTCTCTCTTTTTATTTCCAAGATATCATTTTTTATGTGAGAAAATTGGGAGTGAGATGCATTGTATCATATTGGTTTTATTAGAAGATTCAAGATGTAGCAGTCATAATGTTTTTGGGTTTTGTATGTTTTCTTTGTTGGTTATTATAATGGGTTTCATTGGCTATTTGGTCTTATGTACCTTATCTTCATTCATTCATTCATCTTTTCAAAGTATATTCTGATATTTATGAGCATAGATTCTAAGTTGACCAACTCTAACATCTAAGACTTATAAATTTTAGTAGCAAAGTTTGAAGGGAAAATATTAAAAAATCCTATCAAAATAGATTTAATGTTTCAACTTCTTGAAAGTAATAGGAAATATAGTCATTATCTACTATAATATTAAATTTTATTTGTTGATATTCAATGTTTAGATTTCACTTGTTATTAGAAATGTTATTCAAGGAGACAAACTCATTTTAAAGTCAACAATGCAATTTATTATGATGTATATAATATGCTCATGTTACTCAATTCATTAATAGAGATAAAATTTAATTCAAGGAAAAGCATTGCTAGATAGACAACACATAAAATAGGCAGGTAATTTTGTATTACAGAGTGTCTAACAATTTTTTAAAAGATTGTATGTTTAATTGTATAGATTTGAATGACATCATAAATGAGACAATATAATGTTATTAAAGTAAAAAAAAAAAAGTAATTTTCTTATGATGTGGAGAATGGTGTTTATGTCATTCATGTAGTTCTCTTATCCTATGATTCTCTTTCTTAAGTAACCTTTTTGCATTCTTTCAATACAAAAAAAAAATGCATTAAATGTAATTTATATAAAAGATAAATTATAATTTCATTTTTGCACTAGCTATTCCCAATCTGCACCAATAGAGAAAAAGATAAAATACCCAAGAGAAATACACTAACTAACATGCAAAATAGAGATAACATTTTTAATTTTTTTTAAACATCACATAAGCTAATGCAGCATATATAATCAACTACTCATATACATTCAACATTCATTAACACAACATGCAATTACACATCATAGACAGAATACACAAATCATGATACACAAGCGGAAATAAAACACATTATAACATCTACCTTCCCTAGGGTATCTCAACCCCACTACTTTAACTACACTCTTAACAATTCCTAACCATTAGCATCCATTCCTAACATGATATCATATAAATTTCCATTAACCAAGTGCAACCTAAACATGCTATCCATCTATCTCTGCATGCATACACATAAGATCCATTACTTAACATAGATTAATTACATCCATCAATGAATATTCTAACCATCCCATTAAGTTCATTTTAAAGCATCAATGTCACGTGTTCCTAAACCCAACCAATAATTTCCTTTAACTTCAAATAAACATTTCAATACCAATTACCACATTATTAACCATAGCAATATGAACTAATTACATCATCTAAATACAAGGTACACATCCATATTTCAATGTCAATATTTCCAGTTAATGAATCATTCCCAAGATATACATGATAGATCATTTTGCCTAATACATCTACTAGATAAATGAGTACAATGTATTTTACAACAATGAGCATGTCTCTCAAATATAATTACATCTACATGTCTAATGAATCATGATCAATAAGCTTCTACAAATATCCATCCACGAGCTGAAGAGATAAGAGATCCACATCCACGTAAAGCATCCAAGAAAAGCATCCACTGAAGAACATCCCAATGGAAGAAAGGCATCAACCACCCGACCATGTGGAACCAAAGGAACCACCCCTCATGTTAGGAGATGACACAAGATCCCACACACACTCTAGATCTAAGCTGACTCCTATCAACCAAAGAGCAAGGAACTCTAACACAACCAAGGAAAACATACCAAACAACCAAGAGACCTCCAGAAGCGACTCATCAACAAGACATAAGGAACTAGGATCAACATGTAGGGAAAGAGTGTCATCACATGCTACCACATAGGATACACATGCGGAACTGTCTCAACCTTTGAGGAAATCAAGGGAGTTCGGTTTACTCGGTTACCAGATCTTCCAACTCACTCTGGTTTTTTGATCCATGAGATGGGTAGCACAGTACACATTTATTATCTGGCTTAGATGAGTTACTCTACCCAACCCACCTAGTATTAATTATTATGTTGTCACTTATCAATTACAATGGAAAACCTCCAATTAGCTATCCAAACGATCTAGACCCCGACTCTCCTACTTCTTGAGAATCCTAGTAGTCTATTCCTCGTGACCTCGATAGTCTCATGGAAGCCCACTCCCCCTAATCACACATCTAGGCCTCAACAACATAAGCAATCAAAACAAGGAAACTCTCAATACATTGTCCGGCTAACCGAGATAGAACATCATAAATGAATAAGAACCAATAACGTATCACATAGGTCACATAGACCACACAACATCATAGAGAAAAGAATCCATAGCAAGGCATCAGTCCTCTTGCAACAATATAAGTGATCAAATAATGCATCAAATCTTACTCTGAACATCCAAGAGTATTCAGAAAACACGACACAACCTTTGGACAAAGCCCTGGAAATGATTGACAGTCGGAAAAATTTAAACTGAACTCAGAAAATCTGGAAAAAGACTCAAAACACAGAAAAATGCCAGAACGGCGCATTTACTTCACTGTTTAGTGCTTATACTATGTCTGGCAGCACTTATATTCTATTATGTCGTGCATATACGCAAAATGATAGTGCATTTATTGTAAAGCAGTGCATTTAATAAAATTATGATAGCGCATTTATTGTAAAGCAGTGCATTTAATAAAATTATGATAGCGCTTTTAGCAAGTAAAACAGTGCATATGAGAAAAAGAACAACGCAAATGAGTAGGGAAACAACACATATGATGTCTTAGCATGAATACTCAGATACACAAATGGAAATAATAAACTTACGGTAGTAAAATAAAATTAAATAAGTATCAAAAAGACCCAAATAAAGGCTCATAAGAAACGCCCAGTCAAGAAGAAATGAATGAAATAAACCAATCTTCTAATCATAAGCCATAAGGAAAGAATTTCTCAAAACAACAATCACAGTCCCGAGAAAACCAATCTCAAATAGAGACATGAAATAGCTCACAGGGACAACCAAAACTTCCCAACTCTTCCCAAAACAACAAAAGATTCCATTGAAACCAAAGCACTCAAATCCAACAAAATCACATACAGGAAGGAATCCATAATACACGGACAGAATGCACTCACGATTGCATACAGCCAAGACCCAAATATTCTCCCCCAGCTATAAAATATAACCTTAGGATATAAAGTGCATATAAAATATTTCCAACAAAACTATAGAATAGGTTTATTTTTCCCAATCTACCCAAAAACAATCTTTCTGAGCAATCACGGAGAATACAATCTTTTCTGAAAATAAAATACACAGAAAGAAAATTCTTCCAACCTGGAAAATAGAAGTTATGACCAAGAAACTGATGAAGAACAACCAAAACAATCCTCAAGCAACCAATATTCAAAGCCAAGCCAATTATGCAGAAAATTCTTCCCAAAAGCCAACCCAAGTGAATACACAAAAAACCCATTAAATAGAAAATCAAGCCAAAACCATAGAATATGTCGACCAATCAAAATAATAAATTAAATAATATTCCTTACCAACAAATATCAAACTCCAAGGTAAATATGATTAAAATAATAGTTAATTTATTCACCCAATAATTCAACCAAACACATGAAAGGGTACGTAAAATAATATTTAATCAACCCGAGAGGTAAATAATAAATCAATCAATAAAATAATACCCGTGGGCACAATTAACTATTAAGCCCAATAAATCAATATAATAAACCTAGGGCTATAAATAAATCAAAGCCACAATAAAATATAATCAAGGGCTATTTAATTAATTAAAAATCAAAGCCTTATTTATTACAAAATAATATTAATATAATATATGTAGACGTATAAAAATGAGCATATTCCCAAATGAATATTTCATGTTCATTCATCTATTTAGTTAAATCCAATTTAATTAAATCACCCACATTCCTCTATGTAATTAAGTAAATTATTCAATTTGTTTAGTTAAATTCACTAAAGCCCCTTTTGCATCATTTAATTGAATAAATCATTTTATTTAATTAAAACCCTCCTCTCTACCTTTTAATTAAATTCACATTTAATTAAATAGTTTACCCCAATTAAATAAATCTAATTTATTTTAATCCCCAACTTGCAACCAAATTGAAATAAAGCAATTTATTTTAATTAATTCTATTTTCCCTCACCCACTTGCATTTTCCTACATCTCCCACTTGCATCCTAAACCCTATTCCTAAATTCTTCTAGAATCCATCTAATCCTAATCAATTAACCCAAACCCATCAATTATCCCCTTTCCCTAAATTTGAGGAGGTCACTTCTCAAAATTGGAGTAAAGTCTTCAAAATGCATTAAAGTCTTTATCCATTCAACAAGACAAATTTGTCCCCAAAGTCTTCAAACCATTAATGGTTAACTAACCCTTAGTGGCATGGTTAGAGACCTTTTGCCTAACTTAACCTCCATCTAACCCAAGGGTCTCATCAAGCATTTATTGTTTTGACTATGGTTATTCATTTAACCCTTGCACAAGAGTTTATCCTTTGGGTAAAAGCTTTATCTAATGGATAACCTTAACCTAACCTAAACCCTTACCCCCTAAGGTAACCATGAGGTCTTCTCAAGCATTTAATGCTTCTTACATCTCCTCTCAACTAGCCTTATGTTGACAATTGTCACCATTTCATTGGTGAGAATTGTAAACATGGATTGACAACTTTCAATCTTGGCCCTTGATTAACTCTTTCAATCCTGACCATCCATTGCCCTGTTTTTGCTATAAATAGAGCTCTCCTTCCTCCATTTTGGGGATCCATGAATCTAAGAAATATATTATCTAAAATCCATGCAAGCTTTAGTATCTCATTTATGCTCAATTTTAGCAGATCTAGTCTCTCTTTGAAAAATGAATTAATTTAATAAACATTTTAGACTACTTCCTTTATCATTAGCTTAAATCACATAACTAGTATATCATGTTAGGATAGTATTAATACTAATCTTGTCATCTTATAATCTAGTTTATTGCATTTGTAGGATCATGCATAGCTAGGATGCATTCTCATGTTAAAATCAATCAAAAGCATCCCTCGTTCTTACATTTGTCATCCCTAAGCCACTTTGCTCAGTGATCTAAGAGCAAAGGCATTGGCTTGAGGGACCTTGTAAGATAGAGAACCATGGAACCATCCTTGGGAAGTTGAGTCATTCTTCATAACTCCATAACTTGCACCAAGAAGTCATGTGGGTGTGTAGACAAGCCTCTTGGAGCTTCATTTTTCACATTTTGAGTTTCATAGCCCCGCTTTTCCTGCATACATTTCTGGCGCCCACCGTGGGGCAAAACCCCATTAATCAAATCGATTTTCAAAAATAAACACTTTTGTAGGTACGCGGGAAATAGGAATTAGCGTGTAGGGAACATCACTTAGCGCATTTGGTGGATCTTTTAGCGCATCCAGTGCACTATTTAGCGTGTGGGGTCTATTCTCTAGCGTGTGTGGTCTTTGCCTTAGCGCATCGTCCCCACTAATACTTTCCTATAGGACTCGACGCGGAAGAAAAATAGAGTAGCGCATATGAAACACAGTTCGGTGCGTTGGGCCTTTTCGATAGCACATCCGGATTACTTTATAGCACGTACAATTTGTTCTATAGCACATCACAAACCGAGGCACAAAAAAAAAAAAAAAAAGAAAAAAAAAGTTGTAACCGAGTGCGAAATTAGACTTGTTGAAGTCCATAGATTATCTAACGATTTTGCTTGTTATTTTGCAGGGTTCTAACAATTTTCTTGCAGATAGGAGCTCCATTTTTGGGATCATTAAGATAGTTTAGAGTTTTTATTAACTTAGATAAATTAGTTAAAATTTGAACTTTTTTTATTTTTTCTTAAAACTGAACTCACATTTCGGTTGGGTACCTAAAAAGAACCACAATCAAAATCTTTCTTGCTTTCATAGGAGAAAAACTTTCCTTTTTGGGTTATTAAAACGAACAAAACAATCTTTCATTTTGCAAAAAGCTTTAAAAACAACCTCACCATCCTTTGGTGTTTAAAATGATCAACTTCAATTTTTTGCAAAGTAAAAGAAACCACATTTGTTGGATTTTTGTTTTCAAAGAGGGAAGTCCTTCCCCTTTTATCGATTTCTTTTGTTGACCACCAAGATCGAAGTTCTGCTTTGTTGACCAGATTCTTTTCCTAGATTAGAAAATCATTGCTTTGAAGGAATAAAATAAACACCATGTTTTCGTGGAGCAACATCTCCATATAGATTTTAACAAATCATTGCAATGAAGAGTTAAAAAGAACACTTGTTTGCTTTGCTACGAAAGTGGAAGGAATATGCTCTCCCCTTAACTGGGTGATAAAAAATCCAAACCACTCTTATGCTTTCAGTGTTTATTGCATTTAAATCCTTTAGCAGGCCTGCCTCCCCGAGGGGTTGAAAAACTCTTAAAGCCATTTTTGGTCGGTGTGAAGGGAACGACTTAAGTGGGAAACGACTTTGACGCCAAGTGTTCCAACCCACTATAACCAAAAGTGAAAAGCGACGAAAGTCCTTTTCAACGGTTGCGCGCAGTGATTAGCCTTCCCCTAGTATCCTTGAGATACGTAAAGCCTTTGTTCTAAAGGTTGGGAAGCCTCCTGAGGGAGTTTATCACTGACGATCGAACAGGAAGCTTGATTACAAACCTTAGCATAGAAACTTTGAGCCGAGTCAGTAACCAGACATTTTTAATATCATAGTGCAAGGGTGGGGAAGAATCTGCCCCCAAGATCACTCACCATATATCTCCCAAGATAACTATTCAATTGTGAAGCAATTCACTTTGAGTTAATTTCTGGCAAAAGGCAAAAAAACGGGTGCCCTCTAGGGGGTGACACGACTGTTTGAGCTGACGGAGTATCGAGACTAGTGGGCTATGGTATTACTTATGACCCTTGAATAAAGAGTTTTTTTGAAGTGTATTCTTTGTATCCAAACCTGTTGAAACATCGGGGATTTGAAAACATCATCGCAAAACATACACTTACTGTTTAGATTAAGCAAAAATGACTACTTCTTTGGTGATGTGTCTTCATTTGTTACTTCAGAAAATCATCCATCACTGAAAACTCAAGGCAAAACTCCAAAATTGCATAAAACAATCAAGTCAGGGCAGTTTAGCACATAAGAGCAACATCTTAGCGCTTCTAAACCATACTTTAGCGCATCAAATCTTATCTTTAGCGCGTAAAGTCTTAACAGTAGCGCTTTACTAAAATCTAAAATTAACAGTACCAGTTAGCGCATTCTGAAAATAGTTTAGCGTGTTGAAGCATCAGCTTAGCGCATGGAAGTCAACCTTTAGCGCATAGAGTATAAACAGTAGCGCGTCAACAGCTCATATTAGCGCATGATCTTTTAAACTGAAGTTGAAGTAAATTTAACCAGTGAAACCAGTTAGCGCATAGAAGGGGGCAGCATAGCGCGTGGGGTCTTTTCCTTAGCTCTTTGAGAACTTTCTGTAGTGCATAGAGTCTTCGTTTCAGCGCGTGGTTAAAACCAAAAAAACAGGGGGCAAAACAGAGGTCAAATTGGAAAATTTTGAAAACATTTTCGGAAACCTCCTTTCATCAGCCTTAACTTCGTCAAATCAGAATACCAAAAACAGAGTATCAAAAGCTATTTCCAAGCAAATTTTCATCAAACAAAAGTTGTCCAAATCTGAAACTAGTCGCACTATAAACATATCTATCTTATCAAAATCAGGAGACATCATCGCAAGTGGCAAATAGGTCCTTTTTATCACGAGGATTTTTATCCCAAAACACGCTTGTTTAAAACTCTAAGTTGTCAAATCGAGTTTCCATATCGGGAAAGCTCTATTCCATATCATTTGACGCACTTTGTCATGAGGGGGCATCTAAACCTTCACTTTGATAAAGTAAAACCTAAGTTTCCAAAACAAGATAAACTGAATCCAAAACAACTCAAAGGAAACCATTGATCGCTTGTGCATGACTAATCCTCATATTCTGAGAAAGAATATTTATCATAACACTAAGTTGAAGAAACAACAACCAAGTTCTTCGAAACTTGCCAAAAGAAATAATTTTTTATACATCAATCGTCAACTCTTCAAATCTCATCGAACATTCCTTCATCATGTACGATTATATATTCAGAACAAATCAAACGAATTTGACAAGAAACCTTTGAAGACTAGAGCATTCTGTCAAAAATCTGCATTTAGTCAACAAATAAATCGTGGAGGAAAGATCAATCCAGCATTCTTTCCCGACAAGTGCATCACTTACAACATCCCCCAATTTGAACCACCAACTCCTGAACAAAACATTGAAGAAGAGTTCATCCCTTTTGTCACATAAAGCTTTTACTAGATGCATGTTGTTACTCGCTCTCAACGAAACAAACAAAGCGAGATGCAATCAAAATCCAGCATGAATCAGAGATTATCAAATCCTTTCAAGCATCTGAATCTAGAGGACGTCGAAATTTCTAAAGAACTTCTTCAAGAATGTCAAGAAAGCGCTTCATTTCAAAAACTTGTGGAAAGACTCATGGAAAATGACAAGGAAAAATGCCTACTCATGCTCACAAGCAAAGGGGTTAAACTTCCTGAAGACTTTGACACAGACATTTTTAGAACAAAATCTCAACATTACGAATATCAAGAACGACAACGAGAGGAAGAGACATGTGACCCTGAGCAGGATATTCTTGAACAAAATCTACAAGAACAAAATATACCTAAGCAAAACATCCCCGAGCAAAACATATCGTTCCATACACCATTTCAACCTAGAAGTAATGCAAGGGAAGAATTCTTCCCTCGACAAAACAATGCACCTTTGATTGCTCTTACTCAACAAATGCAAATGTTACAAAGACAAATGCAAGACATGCAAGAAAGTACAACAGTATGGTACTCCTTAAATGAAATTCGTCCTTATCCGTTTGACAGAAGATTGAACATGGTGCCTTTTCCTCCAAACTTAGATGTTCCCAAGTTTGACAAATACGATGGAAAAAGTGATCCCCGTGATCATATTCGAGAATTTTGCATGATGAGTCTTGAATTCACTCATGATGATACCTATTTGATGAGGTTATTCCCAAGAAGCTTGGGAGGGCAAACAATGGAATGGTTATCCAAAATCACACCTCCCGTCAGATCATTTGATGAACTAGTCAACAAATTCATAACTCAATATTCCTATAACATTCAACATGCTATCACCATGTCAGACGTATGTAACACCAAACAAAAAATAATGAAACATTCATGGTTTTCCTTCAATGATGGCAGCGTATGGTTTCAAGATATCCTCGAGATATTCCTAAAAAGGAGAAAATGGAAATTTTCATCGACAACTTAAACGGTGAGATGAGTTACAGGCTCAAACTCCAATGCATACCATCTTTTGTTAAATTAATTGAAAATGGCATTCAAGTCGAAGAAGCATGTGTCAAGAAAGGAACACTAAAATTCTTCAAAGAAGGAACAAGTTCATCGCCTTACAATAACCAAAAAAACAACAACTTGGACAATTCCAGATTCTGGACCAAAAACAAAAACAATGGAGGAAATGAATCAAATGATCCAAAATCAAAATAACCCGTGCTCGCATTATCAGGTAACCCTCAAGCTACGAAGAATCCCAAAGGTGCTAACCCAGTCACTAATGCTTATGCACCGCATACCAATCAAGATCAACTCAACACAAACAACACCAACAATACCCAAAACAATCCAACAAATCGAGGGCCTAATAACAATTCACGAGGTCACACCAACAATTTTCAAAAATGTGTCTACACACCATTGGGACAATCACTGGAGTCAGCATTCAAAGAACTCTTGGAAAACAAAATATCTCTTTACCAGCAATCAGCAACTATGAACCACAAATCAAACCACCTTGGTGGAATGACTCGCACTTTTGTGATTTTCATTGCAACAAAGGTCATCAAACAAATGACTGCATGAGACTGAAAAACATTGTTCAAGACATGATCGACAGAGGTGATTTAACGGTGGATGGTCTCAAGACAAATGGTGACCATGGAGCCTTTAAGAATCCTCTTCCGAACTACAACAAAGATGGAGCTTCAACCTCAAACGATACACGTGGGGCTCATATCAATCACATCTACAATAACACCATCAATCATATATCAATTGTAGACAATCAAGTTAATGTCATCACAATCAAAGACAGGCGTGAACATGAATCCGTCAACTAACAACTAGAGCTCAAGAATATGTCTTGAAGGGACATATGCCAACAACAAACATCGTACCCAAAATTCAATATGATCTAGTCAGTCAACTACGCAAAACTCCTGCTCAAATATCTATACTAGAGTTGCTGAAACTTTCACCAAAACACAAAGACATATTGGAACAAGCGTTGCTCGAAACAAATGTACCTCAAGATCTAGATGCTGACAAATTCCAAGCCATGGTGGCTCATATGACAGGACCTCATAACCTCACTTTTTCTGAGCATGATAATATATCATTGAACCATACACATAATACTCCTCTCCATATTGAAGTCATAGTCTATAAACACCAAGTTAAACGAGTATTGATAGATGGAGGAGCTAGACTTAATATCTATACCTTAAAACTTATCCATGCATTAGGCTTTTCTAAAGAGTCTATTGATCCACGCAAGAAGATCACTATAAAGGCATATGATGATGAGGAAAGATCATCTAAAGGAACTGTGATGTTGCCTATTCGAGTAGGACCGATACAAAAGGATACTATGTGCCAGGTCTTAGACATAGATCTCACATACAATATCTTATCAGGTCGACCCTGGATACATGAAATGCAAGCAGTGCCTTCTACATATCACCAGTGCGTCAAATTTCCCTATAATGGCCAGGAGGTTTCTATATCAGCTGATCATAATCCATTTCAACATTGTAATGCTATGGGGGCAGCCCAAGACAACTTGGTTCCACATAACAAAGAGAAACAAAATTAATCAACACAAGATCTTCAACAAGAAACGTCTAAATCATTACCTAGATATTTCAAGCTGAAAATGAAGATCAAAGAACAAGGCATGGGAGAATACACTCTGGAACCCATGTGTTTGGCCAACTTACCAACATCACCTAGATCTCATGGATTACCTACAACATCAACACATCAAGCAACTCAGCCCATCACCAAGTTCAATGGCACATTCATTCAACTCGACACTTTAGCACATGAATCTGAGGAAAAGGATATCCTTAGTTGGCTATACAAAGATGAGGAAGAAGACAAACCAACTACTGTGGAAGTAGCTATACCTACACACCTGTATGGAAAAGGTTACTTAATCATGTAGCAAATGGGATACAATGGCAAAGGACCTATTGGTAAGTGCCAGGAAGGCATCACAGAACCATTGGATCCTCCTTCACAATTCAGTAAAGACAAAAAGGGATTGGGCTTTGAACTCACTCTACTACCAAAGAAGGTACTGCACAAATATCAAAAACCTCAGTGGAAAGCAAAGAAGAAGTACAAGGAAGACTCCTAGCAGGAGGTACTATTTGAGTCAGCAGAGACAATACATAAAGAATGTGAACATCAAGAACGAGAACAAAGTCAAAAGCAGCCTATCAACCAAAAGAAGGAAGCATCTATTGCAGAAGCACATCATATTCAAGAACCAATATCCAACAAAGAAGACTCCCCTCTAGATTACATCATTCCTCCCCAAGGAGAGACAGTATATGAACAAATTCAAAGAGTGGAAGCAGGATCTGACACAAAATCAAAGAAAACTATCAAACTTGTCTCAATTATCAAAGACCCGTTCTCACCCTACAACATACCAATTCATAGCACTGCTAGAATCTAGGATAATACCTCTGAGACTGATTCTAGTGAATATGAATGGGGTAGTTGTTCTAATATTACTGAAGATATTTGTGCAAATGACAGTAATACACCCATCTCTCAAGAAGAACACGGCACAAAATCCAGACCACTTGAATTTGGTCCACAAAATATCTATGACGCCAAAGAAAATGAGTAGCAACATTATGCGCAAGTCTATATGGAAGATGATACCATCAAAGACCTCGACGAAATCCTTAACTTCTTTAACACCCCAACCAATCACGATGATACTTCCATCCTGACACTCACAGCAGCAGAACTTGATCCACCAAACGATTCCTTACTACTTGTCTTTCCTGACCTCATAGACTGGGACAAACCTGAAATTCATGATATACCAATTTTCCCAATGACGAATCCATTATCCATTACTTATGTACCATCAACCCGGAAACGGACTCTACCAGTGAACAAAGTAACGATGTCTGCAATCAGGGGAGTGCCAAGTCTCTCAGTCGCAAAAATGAACCAAATAAAAGATCTATTGTTGAAAACCAATCAATGACAACAATAGCTCATACAAAAGTAAAAATAAAGGACGCATCTGAGGGTGAAAACCTTTTTAAGGCACCTAAGGATGGGAGACTTGACACTCTTCCTAAATATTATCATGAGCAATCACCCATATTGATTGAGCCCACTCAATCAATCAACACTGGTACTACAGAAGCAACCAAAACTATACACCTTGCAGAATCTCTGACGGAAGCAGAAAGATCAGAATTTATCAAATTTTTTAAAGAAAAGCAAATCAATTTTGCTTGGTCATATGCAGATATGCCCAGGATTGATCCACAATTAATCATGCACCACTTGTCCATTGCTCCAGGAGCTAAGCCAGTCAAGCAAAAACTGTGAAAGATGAATCCACATGTGGCACTCATGGTTAAAGTTGAATTGAAGAAACTATTAGACATCAGATTTATTCGACCCATTGACTATGCTGAATGGATTTCCAACATTGTACCAGTATCAAAACCAGATGGCAGCATTAGAATCTGCACTGATTTCAGAGATGTCAACAAAGCCTGTCCAAATGACGACTTTCCTTTACCCAGTATCGACATAATTGTAGACCTCACAACATGCCATTCAATGCTATCACTAATGGATGGTTTTTCAGGCTATAATCAAATTAAGATAGCCCCAAAAGATCAAGATAGAACAACATTTACCTGTCCATGGGGAACATACTGTTAGAATGTCATGCCTTTTGACTTAAAGAATGCAGGAGCAACTTATCAACGAGCAATGACAATAATCTTTCATGACATGATGCATACCTTCATGGAAGACTATGTAGATGATTTACTAGCAAAATCCTTCATCAGAGAAGAACATCTAAGCATCTTAGAAAATATTTTTGATAGATTGGAAAAATTCCAAGTCCGGCTCAACCCTAAGAAGTGTGTCTTCGGGGTTACATCAAGAAAGTTACTAGGCTACATAGTTTCAGCAAAAGGTATTGAAGTGGATCTAGCGAAGGTACAAGCCATTATGGAGATGTCACCACCAAAGAACATCAGCCAACTCAGATCTCTATAGGGATGACTCCAATCAATCAGGTGATTCATCGCTCAGCTAGCAAATAAGAGTCTCCCATTTAATCATTTGCTACATAAAAATGTACCATTCAGATGGGAAGCCAAATGTGCAGAATCCTTTTATCAAATCAAGCAGTATCTAATGAACCCACCAGTTCTAGTACCACCAATAGCAGGAAAGCCACTCATTCTCTACATTTCAACAACAGATATATCACTGGGGGCATTGTTAGCACAAGAAGATCAACAAGGCAAGGAACGAGCTATATACTACATCAACAGGACATTGAATGGATATGAATTAAACTATACATTCATTGAGAAGGCTTGTCTAACAGTGGTATTTGCCTCTCAAAAATTCTGACATTACATGCTAGCTCACACAATTAAGCTGGTTGCAAAAATTGATCCTCTCAAATACTTACTCAGTAAAGCAGATCTTACAGGCAGGCTAGCTAAGTGGGTCATGATCCTCAGTGAATTTGATATTGACTACACAGAACAAAGAGCTATCAAAGGACAAACAATTGCAGATCAACTGGCAGAAGCACCACTACTTGAAAAACAAACTATGGAGATCGAATTTACAAACAGAGACGTTCTTACTATCTCCACCAAACAATGGACCTTATATTTTGATGGATCCTACACACAACATGGCTCAGGTGCTGGCATTCTGTTTATCACTCCCGAAGGACACACTATACCGAGATCATATAGGCTTGTGTTTCCATGCACCAACAACATTGCTGAATATGAGGCATTGGTTATAGGCATCAAAATGGTCATAGAATGGCGAATCACCGAATTAAAAGTCTATGGAGATTCACAACTCGTCATCAATCAAATCAACAATGACTATCAAATAAAGGATGACAAGTTGCTACCCTACAAGCGAATGGTGGATGACTTCAAGCAATATTTTGTACACATCACCTTCGAACAAATACCAAGGTTGGATAACAGAGCAGCTGATGCCATGGCTACTATCGCTTCACTGTTGCAAATTCCAGAGCAACAGAATCGTTACGAGTTCCTGGTAGAGCAATTGTTCTCCCCTGCCTATGACCATTCATAATCCCATGTTATCTATGCCTTGACTGGTTCTGACTCTCCATTATATGGACCCATCTACGACTATCTTAAGAATAATATCCTACCCATTGACGTATCCCAAAATGAGAAGTGCAACTTTATACGGCAAGCTGCCCGTTATATTCTTACTGCTGATACTTTGTACCATCGAGGTCTAGATGGTACTCTTCTTCATTGTCTTGATCATAATGAATCTGAGTTCGCTTTACACGAGCTTCACAAAGGTATCTATGGCACACATTCAAGTGGTACTACTCTTGCTAAAAAGCTTCTAAAAATGGGATATTACTGGCCAACAATGGAAAAAGACTCTTATCACTTTTCAAAAAAGTGTCCTAAATGCCAAATCTATGGCAATCTCATACATGCACCAGCACAGGAACTGCAACCATTCACAACATCCTGGCCCTTCTGTCAGTGGGGACTAGACTTGGTTGGCAAAATTCATCCTTCATCTTCAAATGGACACAAGTTCATTATAACTACAATGGAATACTTTACAAAATGGATAGAAGCAGTTCCCATGACCACAGTGACTGGGAA
The DNA here is from genome assembly GCF_030272615.1 of Cryptomeria japonica. Taxonomy (NCBI): domain Eukaryota; kingdom Viridiplantae; phylum Streptophyta; class Pinopsida; order Cupressales; family Cupressaceae; genus Cryptomeria; species Cryptomeria japonica. The sequence goes on along the minus strand of NC_081410.1, from coordinate 6,288,627 downwards.
ACAAATTGCCTATTTTATCCTTAATTGTCTGACCTGCAGATATGGTATTCTGAGTTCCATCATCATAGATAATGGACGACCTTTTAAGAACCAAGATGTGCAAGAACTATGTGAAAAATTCAAAATCCAACATCGTTTTTTTACACCTTACTACCCACAAGGGAATGGTCAGGCGGAAGCATCCAACAAAACAATACTGAAAATCCTAAAGAAAACAGTGAATGATGCAGACAAAGATTGACATGTACAACTCAATCCGGCACTTTGGGCCTACAGATTCAGCATCCGCACACCTACAAGAGCTACACCCTATTCATTGGTATATGGATCACAAGCTATTTTACCTTTGGAGGTAGAAATTCCATCTCTCAGAGTCTCTTTAAAAGGCTTAATCCCAGATGAAGAGTATTGAGTTAACCGACTGCAAGAGCTCGAGCTTCTAGATGAAAGTCGTCAACATGCCTACACTCATCTCAAAGCATATCATCAACGTATGTGCAGGAACTACAACCACAAGGTCATTCCCAGAATTTTTAAAGTCGGTGACCTAGTACTCAAAGAAAATCCTAAAAATCAGCAAGATCGGGAAAAGAAAGGAAAATTTGAACCTAATTGGTTAGGTCCCTATGTCATCATATCAGCCTATGGATCAGATGCCTATTAGCTAACAACTTCAGAAGGAGATGTGCTCAACGAACCAACTAACAACATTTATTTGAAGAAATACTACACTTGAGTAATCTAATGCACGAAAAAGTTAAAAAATCAAGAAAAAGGTAAATAAAAAGGTACAATAAAAGCAATTGGTGAAAACCTGGCAACAAGCACTATTGTGAGAGGACATCTCCTCTATATCTATCCATACCATTATCTCCACAGTAAAGCACTATCGGCCATCGCCCAACATTTTTAGCACAATATCCATCCAGGCCATACTTAGCGTAGTAACTATCCTGGTTTATCCGCATATCCTTTTACCGCATCTCACCATGGTTTGGTAATCACTGTACATATCCACATTAAGAAGTACACTTGACTAGGGGCAGTAATCAAAACTTGCAACATGTTCGAAATGTCAAAACTTTTCGCAAACTTAGAACTTCATATCCAGCAAAACAACACTCGTACAATCGCAAAGCAAAACATTGATCGCTTAACATGATTCACAAAATATGATGGATGATTTTTCGAAATATCAAATGTTGCATCTTGCATAAAGTTTTGACTATTTTTGCACTTTAACTTTTTGAATTATTGGATCCTCTAAAATTTTCTCAACAATGCTTTAAAGCTAGAGAACGTCATAGGGACTCTAATATTTTTCTTAGTTTTCTGTCTATGAGGCGATCATCTGTACTATGTAAATACTTGTCTCGAGATGTGATTCACATCATATCACCGAAGACATGATTCCACTTTACACATACAAATGATTTAATCTTGTCTATTTATACGCAATCCGCACTCAGGTCGTCCTGGTTCAATTATACCTTGATGCTTGTGCTATCTTGCAAAATCAAAAATCATGTAAATTTTTCTCAGGTCATTATGGTTCAATTATACCATTATGCTTGTATAAATTTTTAACATATCCCACAACAAATCAATGCTCAATGATGATACATACAAAGAAAGCAAACAACATGTGGCTATACAGGGATGACGAATGCAGAATGAGGATGCTCAAAATCAATTAGTTGCATATCATTTTACAATTAGTTGCATATCATATCATACATCTCATTTTCAAGATACATCTCAAAACATATCATATCATACATCTCATTTTCAAGATACATCTCACAACATATCATATCATACATCTCATTTTCAAGATATATCTCACAGCATATCATATCATACATCTCATTTTCAAGATACATCTCATAGCATCATGCATTATCACATCACATCCATCAAATATCGCATCACATACATCTATCTAAGCATTGCATCATCATAGAATAAACAAAAACATATAGAACGCATCATCCATAACACATCACATGAAGATGAAAGAAAATGGTGTCATATATATATTATATATGAGATCAATGTACAAAATATGTCATGTCTGTGCCAATACAACACAATGATCAGAATACGATGGAGACAACGTCTCTCATGTATGACTATCTCCTAAGGGAGACAGTCTCGCTGAAGATGTCCCAACACCTGGATCTCTAGGTGGATCTTGTCTAGGAGGCCCTGTCATGCCTCTGCTCTCCGTCCTTGACCCAGTCTCTCGAGATCGACTAGATCTCAATTGTGTAAAACTCTGCACTCGGCGCTCTCTGAGCACCACATCCTCATAATGTCTCCTATAATACTCTGCCTCCTTGGCTCTCAAAGCCAACTCTCTCAAGGTGTCTCTCATCGGGCCACCTGTTGCCTCTCTCTCCAAAGCCTCTGCTTGAGCCTCGACTCGACCCAACCGCTCCAAGGCAGTATCCCGCTCTATGGTCAGTTGTGTCATCTGACGCTGCTGTGCCAACATCTGTGTCTGCAACTGTTGCATAGACAACTGCAGCGATCTAATCTATGCATCCTCCGCATGTGTTAGAATCTGCACCTGCAAGGGTACATATGAAGGAGTACCCCCTGTCCCTCTCACTGTCCTCGGTGCTAGTGGAGGTAAAACATCTGACCTCCTCCTCTGGGCTGGTTGTCTGAAATCATCATACCCTCCCACCACCGCTAACACCTTGCCAACCCGCTCCTCCTCTCCAGCTCTAATAGCCAAACCTCCTCTCCTCCTATCCATTGCCACTCGCCGCCCTACGCTCTCACCCTGTATCCCTCTAGCACCACCATCTCCACCTCTCTCTCCTCTCCTCCCCTGATCAAGTCTCCCTCGATCCAATCTCCTCCTCTCCCCTCGTCGCCCTCGGCCACTTCCTCTACCATCTCCTCCATCTCCTCCTCCTCCATCACCCCCCCCCCCTCATCTACCTCCTCATCATCATCAAAAGCTAGAATCATCTCAGCTGGATCAGATATCCTGGCCACCGCCCATGCTGCAAAGAATGTTGCAAATTCGTCAGTCATCCCTGCATCCACAATCTCAGGGGCATAATCCCAAATCTAGCCGGCTGCATGAAAGAACTCCTCCACTGCTGCCCCGCTATCAATCGTCGGTCCCCAATCTGGAATACCCTGTCTCCGTCGAGCATAAAAACATGCTCCCTGTGGCATCCCCTGTTGTTGACCATATTGTCGCAACACCTGACTATGCAGAAATCTCTCAATCACAAACGACATCCGCCCTATCAAATATCTAGTCATAAAGACATAGGGCATCTGCATCCCATCCTCAACCCATACCTCGCAACCTGTATATGGTCGCAAGACGACCGTATCAATATCATCCAACACTCTCCTCCAATGCTTTAGTTTGCCCAGCTTACGCTGGACAACTATCCCTCTGTACCCATATGCGTACGCACATCCAACAGGCCTATCTCCATCTGCCAATGGCCTAGCTGCGGGGATATGCTCCAATGCCCATACCTATAGGAGTGTCACTCCAGCTGATAGACTGTCATAACCCAAATACACTACCTCATGCAAATCCCTGTATAAATGGGCCAGCATAGCCGACCCCCATGCAAATCGATGACCCTGCATCACCATGTCCTCTAGCACCAATCCCCATCCCACTGACAGTCCCTTCGACCTACGGTCGGGAAATAAAAAACCACCTGTAGACACCCAAAATTGTCCAGTCTAAATAAATAAATATTTTATTTATTTAATTATTTAAGCCTAATTCTTCTATTAATTAAATAAATCTTTATTTATTTATTTAATTCATTTATCCTCTTCTAGCCTTATTTGTCATTTAAATAAATACATTTATTTATTTAAATTATCCTTTTCTTAATTTAAATAAATATTTTATTTATTTAATTGATCCCACTTCTTCTATTAATTAAATAAATCTTTATTTATTTAATTAATTCATTAACCTTTTCTACCCATGACACATGTCATTCATCTCTTAATTCATACACTACCTACCCCTCTTATTATTTTATTATTTCTTTTACCTACCCTCTAATCATAGCCGACCTCCTTTTACACCTCTCAATCTTATCCCTCCATTTCATATAGTGTCTTCTATATAAGGAGATGCTTCCTTCATTATCAACTCTAATCGTTCTATGCATTCTAATCAATCATTCAAACTACTTGATCAATTGACTACTTGGCATATGCAATCCTACTTGCAACCACATTCCGTTTTTTGTTGAGCTCTTGTGCACATAAAATCTGAGAGCAAATATATCAAGCAAGATCAATGGAGATAGGAAGAATGAAGATCCAAACCCTATTGGACATGTGAAGGTATAATCTTTGTGATTTCATTTGTTTTGCATTGTCTTAGGTAATCTTCATATGTTATGGTGGATCTTTGTTGTTGTTAGGCTAGGGTTTTGTGGTTGAATTCATTTAGCCTTTCAATATTGTTATTATTGTTATCCATTTTCACCATATACATTTTGGCACGCTCGGTGGGACTCTTGTCCCTTTTGCATTTAACATCCTTGTTGCAGATTTTGTATTTTGAAGTTGCAGATCTGACGTTTTTGGCAACATTTTGATATTTTCGCGTCTGCGCACTTTCGGACCGCGTTTTTGATTTTTTGGCGCATCTGCAACATCTGGAGTAGCGTCTGTGTTATTGGCAATATTTTATTTTGCAGGTTCCAGGAAAGAGCGTTTGTGTTATAAAGTTGCGTCTGCGCTGTTTTTAGCTGCGTCTGTGTCCAGAAGCTGCATCTACGGTCTTTAGTCACGTCTGTGTTTCACAGAACCGCGTCTGTGTCACCAAGTCACATCTGTGTTGAGGGTAATCGCATCTGTGTTCACCAGTTTCAAATTTTGGGTTTTTATTGATTCAGTTTTCGGATTTTGCATTTAGGGTTTCAGATCTGATTTTTTTTGAGCTAACATTTTCAAATCTAGCTAACAAAATTGGTGCAGCTGGTCTTGAAAGCAAAATCGTTTGGTTGAAGGCCCCTATTTTCACAAAGTCTTTTGGATCTAAAATTTACCTAACTTGTGTGCTTGCAGGAAGGGGTGATTATTTCAAACAATCCAAACTACTAATAAATCTTTGTTGCAGGTCCTTGGCAAGGGTTTTTGGATTTTTATTATGTGCCTTGTTTTCATAGACTAGCAAACACTTCAATTGGTGCACTAAAATTGAATCATTGTCTTTTGTGTCTTCAGCAATAGGCTCTTTTTGTTTAATCTTTAGAGGGTCTGTCTTCCCGTGTGGTCATTAGGACTACTAGTGAGAAGAGAACGACCCAAGTGGTAGCGAGGAAAACCCACCTCTTCCGAACCACTATAAACAAATGTATTCATGGTGAAAACTATGGATAACGTGTGCTGATTAGTTCATACTGACACTATGTCTCCCCATAAACCCATTTGATCAAATTTATTTGATCAGTTGTAGGGCGTAACCCCTACCGGTTGGGAGCCTTCTGTATTTACAGAGCTGAAAGTACCGCATGTATGGCCACATGAGTGGATGCCCTTACTAGCACCTTTTTGTTTTAGAAGCCCAAATCCTTCTAGTTGTTGGGGCAGGAGGTCGGACCTCTAGTAGCGGCCCACACACATACAGTTCTTAGCAGAGATACAAAGTTCACCACGGGGAGTTTTCGTGGGGACTGATGCTTGGCTGACCCGAGAAGTGAGTGCCAAGGGTGGAGCCAGTGAGGTCGAGCATATAAGTATCCGCTCTGAATAGCGTAGCCTCGAGGGTAAAACCTCATGTGGGATCAACAACTATTGTCTTGGCCAGCCATAAGAATTGTGCTTGACTTATTTTAAACATTCAGAACATTCAAGACCAAACAACAAAACATTGTGTCTTTCATGTCTTCAAGTGTATGCAAAACAATTTTACATCAAAACAACACACTTTTATTAGAGTCATTTTTGAGTCTAGACACTTGCAAACATTGAGTCATCATCAACACTATGTCCTCTTGTCACGAAAAACAGTCAAATAGTCAGATTTGGTCACAACAAAAATGACTTCACAGATTGGAAAAGATTGCACAAATTTTGTAGAAACGCATCTGTGTCTGATATAATAACGTCTGTGTTGTATAACCGCGTCTGTGAAGGGCAGAATCACGTCTGTGTTCCCAAAATAAACATTACACTTTGCAAAAAATCTTAGAAGCGCGTCTATGTTGAGCAGAGCCACGTTTGTGTCTGGAAACTGCGTCTGTGAAGTATGCAAGTGCGTCTGTGTCCAGAATTGAAAAACTGTTACAGTCCAGCAAACAACCACAGTCAGTTCCAGAATTCTTGAGCTTCCTAGGTCATTTCTCCAGGGTTTCATTTAGCAGTCAACCTGTCCTTGGGTCTCACAAAGTCCATCATTGCTTTACATCTCTCACTTTACATTCACATTTGTCTAAACTTGAGTCAAAAGGTCACTTGCTTGTCCTCACTATACATTGTCAACACACTACATACAACAACACTTTGCTAAGTGGTCCCTCATCAAGGTTTCTTACCTTTGGGTCTCATTTGGTCTTACTTAGAGTCAAGGTCAACTTACCTCATCAAGAGAAACTATCCTCTCTTTGGAAGTCACACCTACTCTACTACATACATACTTGGTCTTACACTTTGGACATTGCAAGTACACCTCAGATTAATTTACATTCCATCCAACTCTTAGTCTTCCATACTGTTTCCATTTTCATCTAGTCTCACACATCTTGGTCAATACCTAGTTCATGGTTGAAACCCGTCTTCAAAAATCTAGGAGAGAAACTAAAGAGGCTCAAGAGTCCGCAAACATGAGTTCTTATGAGTATGATAATGATATCTTTTTCAATTCTGAACATACCGCATTACCTGACATGGATGCCTATAGAAACATTCCAAATGTTGAGAACATGGACACTACAAACAACAATGCTACACACAATGACAATATGGACAACTTCTTCGTACATTCAGCAGATGTGGAAGAATCCATTATGAATCCCCATTTCAATCGATTGGTTGAGGAAATAATGAGGAGGGATAGACAATACTTCTTACAAATGATGGCACAAAGTGGAGCCAAGATACCTCATGATTTTGACATGTCTCAAATAATGGAAAATCGACCTTTGCAACAACCTCACTCCAACATGGATCAAAGGAGACCTAATAGTGGAGGCAATAGAGGACCACATATGGTGCCTGAATCACCATCATCTTTGTTTCAAAAACCAGAGGTCCCACATACACATGGTCAAGCATATGATACTCACCTTCGCAGACCATTATGGAAGTCTTATGCAGAGAAATATGCTCAATCACATATCAATGCTAAGGATCAACCACCAAAGCAATTGGATATTCAAAGGCATGCTCAAAATTTGGACACAAGGAAACCCCATGTCAAATTTGGGGGCAACACATTAGAACATGACATGCCTGTAGAGTATGGTATACATGTACAAAATAGATATTTCATTCCTCAACATGAATCTATACCAAGTGGTCCATATATGCAGCATCACTATAGACCTCCTCCATATGAACATGTGTATGGTCAATATCATCCATATATGCAACATGCTTCTCCTCCAATTGGTGCCTCAAGCATAGGGTATGGTCCAAGAAGTCGATCTCCACCTAAGAGCAATTTGGAACAACAAATCAGGGACTTACAAAAGAAAATGGAGGACATAAATACACCAAAGCCAACATACACAATGAGAGACATATGTCCTTATCCATTTGACAAGAGCATTCCAATGCCTCCATTTCCTACACACTTTGTGATGCCTAAGTTTGATAAGTACAAAGGCAAAGGGGATCCTAAGGCACACATAAGACAATTTTTCATAGCCTACATTGAGGTAGCAGCAGAAGAGACATATTTGATGAGATTATTCCCACAAAGCCTAGGTGATCAAGCTATGGAATGGTTCTCCCAACTTCCACCTGGCATTAAGTCATGGGGTGATCTAGCAGAGGCATTTATTCAACATTTCTCCTACAACATAGAGACAGACATATCAGCCACTACTTTGTGCAACACCAAGCAAAAAGAGGGAGAGTCTTTTGCATCATTTTTACAAAGATGGAGGAATCTAGCCAACATATGCTCTTGTGAAATCCCACAAAAACAAATGGTAGAGATGTTCACCCAGAATGTTAACAAAGACATTGGATATGATCTAAGAAAAGATTGTTTGTCCACCTTCAAGGATGTTATTGAAAAAGGCTTAGCGACAGAAAAGGTCCTAATTGAACAAGGAGTCATTAAGATATTCAAGGAAAACAAAGATGACTTTAAAGGAAAAAACAAGCCAAGATTTTGGAATAAAAACAAGAACATAGTCAATGATGGTGTTGTTGATGCCAATACAGTGCGACCCAAATTCATTTTTTCTGGATCAAGTTCTACAAACAATCAAGTGAATACTCAAACAACTTCCAGATCATGAAGGAAGTACACTCCATTGGGAGAACCACTTGAGTCAATTTTCAAAAAGCTAGTGGCAAACAAGGTAATCACAGTTCCAGATTTTCCTCCATATGAACCAAAGGTTAAACCAAATTGGTGGAATGATGATGAGTATTGTGAATTTCATAAGAGCAAGGGTCGTAAAACAGGAAATTGTCATCGATTGAAGAACATCATACAAGATTTCATTGATAGACGTGACATTGAAATTGAGGGACACTCATCCAATCAAGAACATGAGATGTTCAAGGAACCATTTCCAAAGCATGACAAGGGAAAAGCTAAAGCCACAGATGACCAAACCAACTATACCAAAGCAACCTATAACTATGATTCAACTATCAATCACATCTCGATGGACAATTATGTCTCTACCATTATCATCAAGGACAAAACATCTAAGAATTCTACCTGGAGACCCAGGATTGTCCTAAAAGGCATTGGATCTTCTTCCGAACCTACCTCTGAATGTCATGTCACAACTCGTCAAGGTAAAATCACTTTGCAAGGTGCTCCAGCCAAGAACACCGCCTCCTCATCAACCAAACCTGAGTATGACCTTGTAGAATAATTAAGGAAGACACTCGCGCTCATCTCCATCCTTGAGCTCTTACACATATCCCCTGCTCATAAAGCCATTCTTGACAAAACCTTGAGAGACACCGCCGTTCCTACTGATTTGAACGTGGACTAGTTTCAAGCCATGGTGGGATACCTTTCCATTCCACACTCCCTTACTTTCACAGAAGTCGATGATGCCTCCGTAAGTCAGCCACATAATGCACCATTACACATTGAAGCCTTCATACACAAACATAGAATCAAACGAGTCTTGATAGATGGAAGAGCAGGTCTAAACATTTGTACATTGAGCATAATTAAACAATTGGGATATTTTGATAAAGCTGTGAATTCTACAAACAAAATCACCATCAAGGCATATGACGATGAAGAGCATTCATCCAAGGGCACAATCACCTTACCTCTCAGAGTTGGGCCAGTTACAAAGGATGTGGTTTGTCAAATACTTGATCTGGATCTCACATACAACATATTGCTAGGACATCCTTGGATTCATGAAATGAGGGCAGTCCCGTCTACATATCACCAATGCATTAAGTTTCCTCACAATGGAGTTGAAATAACAGTTAATGCTGACCCAAATCCATTCATATATTGCAACAATCTGCGACCTAGATCAGAAATAACAATTCCAGCTAATCGAGAAGCTGTTCCATCTTCAGCATATGTGGATCCAGAATCATTGAAAGCTTCTACATCAAAACAAACAGAGCTCAAAGGAAAAATCAAGGTTAAAGACCTAGGATGTGGTGAGTATATATTTCATGTTGACCAACTCCCACTATCTCCTAAGACATTCAGTTGACAAGAACAATCTATAAACAATTTACAAGGAATTGAGTGTGAACCACCTAGTGTTGTGGCTACTAAGTCTGAATGCAAATCTCCTCTAGTGGTACAAGCATCTCTTGATATAAATAGTCCTCAAAGTGGTTCCAACGAAGAATCTATTGAGCGTATCACCAACCCTCTTGAGAACTCACATAGCTTTACCATATCATCCACTCATTCCATTTCCACTCCACTTCCAGACTTGGATCAACAAGAATCACAAAAGCCCTTACTATTCGGGGATCAAAAATCAAGCTTTCGAAAGAAAAAACTAGAAGTCAAAACTAAAGAAAATTCCTCCAGTCCAAATCAAAATCAAAAGCTATTGGACTCTGAAAAAATCAAGGTCAAGGATAAAAATCCAATGAAAGAAAAAGAGCAAGAGTTGATCTCCCTTAATATCAAAATAACTGGGGGCAAAAATTCTACAATTGCAAGTCAAAAAGATTACTTGTTGATCCTAAGTCTCCATCATGCTATCCTACTTTCACTTCTTTTCGCAATCATAAGCCTTCATCACTCATCTACTTGTTCCACACATCCTTTCCCTTCTAGCGATACATCATGGACCTTTAATGGAGCTTCCTCGAGGGACTTTGTTATCAAGGATGCCCAAAATTCTTCAGGTGACACGCATACGGGCCTGTGTAGTCCACACACTAGTAATTCTATCTCAGTTCCTTCATCGAGGAAGACATTCAATCAAGCTACACATCATTTAGTCAAGGAACAATGCAACTACAATCACAAGGTAAAGCCTCACACATTTGAGGTAGGGGACTTAGTTCTCAAAGAAAACCCCAAAAATCAGCAAGACAGAGAGAAGAAGGGCAAGTTCGAACCAAATTGGCTTGGTCCTTACGTCATTACAATAGCATATGGATCTGGGGCATATCAGCTCTCAACTACAGAAGGTGAACCTTTGGAGGATCCTATCAACAACATGCACCTTCGCAGGTTCTACACATAGCTCTTTGGAATATCCTAAATTCAAAAATACAAAAAAAAAAATCAAAAATTTCAAAAAAATACAAAAAAATCAAAAATTTCAAAAATACAAAAAAATAAAAAATTTCAAAAATACAAAAAAAAATTAAAAAAAATTCAAAAACACAAAAAAAATTATAAAACAAAAAAAATCGTTACTTGGTGAAAACTTGGCAAACAGGCGCCTTGTGACACAAAAAACATTGAAAAATTGAAAAAAGTAAAGAAAAACATTTCGTCCAACGGTGAAAACCACTTCGGTGGCGCCCTGGGCAAGTACCATGGTGAAAACTGGGTCACCAGCGCCATGTGTAGAGACATTGCTCCTCCTTCCTTCAGGATTCACTTTCATCCTTTCACTTTGCACACACTCACAACCTATTCGTCCATAATAAACTTACCCATTCCCATCATGGCTTGTTATTGATCTCCCTAAGATTGGTTAGCCATTCATAATAAACCTCCCTTTCCATCCATAATAAATCAGATCCTATCTGTGGCTAAGGCAAATCCTACGTCTAGTGATGGGTGTGGAACTGAGAACATCACATGTTTCGAGGAGTACAGTTTCTTCCAGCTTCCTTCAGTCTATCCGCGCACAATCCGCAATAAAGCAACATTTGCATCACATATCCGCAATAAAGTTTCATCTTCTTCGCAATAAAGTATCAGTTTCACGGATTCAGTCAGTTTCAGATGAGATAGCAGCAACAATGGGCTTCAACAAATCAAATCTTTCAACAGACTCAGACAACATATGGTTCAGTGCTATCTATCCTTTCTATGAAAGTAAACATTATGACCACAATCAAATAAGACTTATACAAGTGACAAGAGACACTAAACTTGAGAACTACAGTGGATGTTGGTGTCGAGTCTTGGTTTTCTTTTGATTTTATCTTTTTGGTGACATGTCTTTTAGCTTTTCCGGGTTGTCTCTAACTAGAGATTCTATCTCCAGGATGTCTTTGACTAAAAAGGCGAGGATGGGGTATCGTCACCTATTTGTATTTGTTGTCTGTGGATTGTCTCTTAGTAATGCTCTAACTTGTCCAAGGATATGAGGACACTGTGAGTCAAGTATGAACTGGGGCATTCCTTGTTTGTGACTGTCTTATCTCCATGCAAACAGGTACAATGACTTTCTGGGTCGAACATATGCCTCGATTGTCATAACCTACTTGCCATAATAAAGCTCAATGATGATAACGCATAAGAAGCTCTTTCACTTTCATATCTTCTATTTTTCATCCCCCTTTCTTGATTGACTTTCATCATCCTTCTCGAGTCCGCGTAGCCTGCTATCACATGACTGAGTATAATGACACACCAAAAACATTTGTATTTCATATAGTTGCACCTGCATTACCACATATAAGCATTTCATACATACATATAGATATCACAACTGCATCACATCCTGCACACAACACCCATTAGCACAATTTACATTTGCATTATCATATTCATCTGCATTACATACATTCACATTTGCATCATGCATACACATATAAAACATAAAAGAACAAAAATATTGCATTTCATTATGTACATATTTGCATCATGAAACATACATCACATAGGTACGCATGCATATAGCTGCCACAAAGATGAATCATCTCATATATATAATCATAAGTGTCATGATACAATGATGTCAAAAATCATATGGCTACAATCACCCGCAGGTGTCTACATCATCATACAAAAATTGTACAATACTGATACATAGGGAGCCCTCTACGGCTATGATGAACTCCCTCCCTCAGAGCCGGCTGGCCTCGACGGAGTTTGAGCCCTAGAAGGACCTGCCCCAAGATCATCTCTCCTGTCCCCTCTGTCTCCTGAGCCTAGTTGTCTCATCCTCCTCCTCCCTGATCCTACAACCAACCCTCGTGTTGCTCTATTCGGACAAAGGAACCCACTGATAACTCTTGCCAACACTGTTGGTATTGCTAATCCTATCCATGTCATGGTATCCCATGCCACATGTCCCAACCTCATCTCCAATGCCGGATCCTGGAACACTCATCTAAGGGCATCCCTGTCTCCATCTCGATCGTACGGAATCAGCTCCCCATTAATCGGTATCCACATAATCCTGTATACATCCTCCAGGGTGACTGTCATCTCACCCATCGGCAAATGAAATGTACATGTCTCGGAGTGCCATCTCTCTGCTAGCGTAGTCAACAGTCCCATGTTCACCCGAAACTCAGGCACATACAACACATGTCTCAATCCCATAGCCTCAATCGCAGCTCGCTCCTCGGTTGTCAGCTCAGGTTGCAATCTCTGAGTCGATGGGAATCTCTCCCGTGACTCCAACATAGGCAAATACTCTTGCAGTCAAGCAAATCAATCATGTCAGTCATCGTGGCATTCACTGTTCATCACAAAATGCTACTTTTTATCCAAATGCATATTGCTATCTACCCTAGTGACACTCACTGTTCATCACAAAGTGTTGCTTCTACCCTAGTGGTACTCCCTATTCATCACAAAGTACTACGTGTTATGCACTCCTTGTTCATCACAAAGTGCTGCTCACATTTGCACTCCCTGTTCATCACAAAGTGCTGCTCATATTTTAGTACTCCTTGTTCATCACAAAGTACTCTATCTTGGTACTCACTATTCATCACAAAGTGCCTTGATCTATCCTAGTCTTCCCTAGAGGACCTGCTTGAGTGTATCCTCTCAGCAGCTTATCCAATCGACAGCGTATGTTCATCACAGAACTGTCGATTTGACCTAGAAGACAAAATTCACATTTTTGGACACAAACGCGTTTTCCTGACATAAACGTGCATTTATTACATTACCTAGCATGCATTGATGACAACAATAAATGCATCAAAGTACAAGGAGGTTTTATGGTACTCACCGGCTCTCCTGCCTCTGTTGGCCTCTGGAATCGACGAACGCGGTCGAATCTGTGAACAAAAGCCATTGCTGCTGACTGCTGTTGCTCTATTTTCGCTCTACACTCTGCTCTTGTGGATGTGTAGATGACAATGAGGATGTATTTTCCCCCGTGGTCTATCTTATAGACTACCCCTAGCCCTCGTTTCCCGAGTCAGTCTTCATTATCCCGTGACTCTGTCACTTTATCCGGTCAGTCCATTCTAGCCTTTCTTTCTTATCGAGAGATTGTCTGTGGTCTTTTCACACATTTTCATACAATCTCTCGAGGGGGCATATCATTCCCATCTTGGGGCAACTCTGTATCAATTCATATTATCTTCTTTGAAACAACGCGACAAGCCGCATTGTCTCAAAGAGGGGCAAAATGTAGACACCCAAAATTGTCCAGTCTAATTAAATAAATATTTTATTTATTTAATTATCTAAGCCTAATTCTTCTATTAATTAAATAAATCTTTATTTATTTAATTAATTCATTTATCCTCTTCTAGCCTTATTTCTCATTTAAATAAATACATTTATTTATTTAAATTATCCTTTCTTAAATTAAATAAATATTTTATTTATTTAATTGATCCCACTTCTTCTATTAATTAAATAAATCTTTATTTATTTAATTAATTCATTAACCTTTTCTACCCATGACACATGTCATTCATCTCTTAATTCATACACTACCTACCCCTCTTATTATTTTATTATTTCTTTTACCTACCCTCTAATCATAGCCGACCTCCTTTTACACCTCTCAATCTTATCCCTCCATTTCATATAGTGTCTTCTATATAAGGAGATACTTCCTTCATTATCAACCCTAATCGTTCTATGCATTCTAATCAATCATTCAAACTACTTGATCAATTGACTACTTGGCATATGCAATCCTACTTGCAACCACATTCCGTTCTTTGTTGAGCTCTTGTGCACGTAAAATCTGAGAGCAAATATATCAAGCAAGATCAATGGAGATAGGAAGAATGGAGATCCAAACCCTATTGGACATGTGAAGGTATAATCTTTGTGATTTCATTTGATTTGCATTGTCTTAGGTAATCTTCATATGTTATGGTGGATCTTTGTTGTTGTTAGGCTAGGGTTTTGTGGTTGAATTCATTTAGCCTTTCAATATTGTTATTATTGTTATCCATTTTCACCATATACACCACCTATAAAGCCTGCCAAAACTAATGGTAGAGGTGCGTAATCCAAATCCAAAAACTCTTGCCAGGGGATCTCATACCCACAAGTAGTGTCATCCTGAAAAATCCGGCGGAGTGCCTTAGTCCCACCCTCCTCCGTCTGCTCGTAGGGTAGTAATGCACCTACTACGGGAATCTGTAGAATCCGGTAGCAATCCTCATGCATCAATGTAATCTTGCCTATTGCCAAATGAAAGGTGTTCGTGTCGCTATGCCACCTCTCTGCCAATGCTGTCGATAAATCTTGGTTTACGATAAACCAGGGCATATCTAACAAAGAGGTCAAACCACACTTCTCAATAATGTCTCTGTCAGCCTGTGTCAATTGTGGTATCAAGGACCACGGTCTCGGAAATCACTCACGCGACTATACTACTCCAAGATACTCCTGTCCAAAAAAAAGCAACGCAAGTCCAATATCAGTTCCCTCATCAACACATGGATATCAAAATCAAATTTATATCAAAAACTTGAAAACTTTGAACAAATCTAAATCAAGTTCCACATCGTATCAATCGATCAAAACATATCAACTTGTAACACAACTCAAGTTTCACATTCATATCAACTTGTAACACAACTCAAGTTTCATATCAACTTGTAACACAACTCAAGTTCCACAATCCATATCAACTTGTAACACAACTCAAGCTCCACAATTCATATCAAACACATTCATATCAAAAACTTGAAAACTTTGAACAATTTAAATCAAGTTCCACATTATATCAAAATCACATCAAATCTACATCAACTTGAAACATTGCAAATCAAATCAAGTTATCTCAAAACTCATATTGGAAACACTTATCACACCAATGGCACTAGACACGAAGACTAGCAAAACACACTTATCCCGACAGAACTGGCATCACCCTACCCATTTTCTTCATTCCTAGATCCCACTATACCAAAATTTTTCCTACATGCGCTAAAACATCTTGTCTAAGCGCTAAGCTGCTTCTCATGCACTAATCTGTTTTCTCAACGCGCTACCCAATAAACCCTAGGCGCTAGCAGAAACCTACGCGCTACCCTTTTCTTCCAAAGTGCTACCTAACCTACCCTATGCGCTATTCTATCTTCTCTAAACGCTACACACTTAACCCTATGCGCTAGGTCACACCTACGCGCTATATAGATCTACCCATGCGACCCCCTAGAAGCCTTATGCGCTAGCATAAACCTACGCGCTACCCTGTACCCCCGGTGCGCTAACCTAATCCTATGCGCTACCATAACTTAACAATGCGCTAGCCTAAACTTTTCAGACGCTACCCTCTATTGTTAAAATCTACGCGCTATGAAATTTTTCGTATGCGCTACCTTTTTGACCCGACACTCTAAAACATAAAAATCCGAATAAAAAATTCAAAAAATGACCAAAAACGATAAAATAAAAAATCAAACAGGGGTCAAAAAGGTTGACTTACTAATGGTCCATACACAACAAGCCTCCGATACCTCCTAACGTGCTCGAATCGATGAGAAGAATACATAATCGACATGTTGACTTCTCTCCAAGTGTCACTTTGTCCAAAGTCAACAAGCACAAATGAGACAAAAAAAATCACTTTTTCCCTTTATATAGGGAAAATCGAAATTAGGGTTACATGGAGGAACGCAAAAATTGCTTGTAGTGTCTCATGCCAACCTACCCAACATCATTTTCGGGAGATGAATCAATTTTCACATTCAACATAGACCAAAATTTACAATGCTATCAAAATTATCCAAATCAACTCAATTTTTCAAAAAAATTTATTCATCTCCTGAGGGGGCATTATCAACATCATTTTATCAAATCTGGGGCATCATTCTATCAAATCTAGGGCACAACGTGAAAATTCCAAAATGACATAAAAATGGATCACAAACAAATCATAATGACTCATCATTTTCTTTGAATCAACATGTGCACACACATCACTTCAAAGAGGGGCAAAATGTAGACGTATAAAAATGACCATATTCTCAAATGAATATTTCATGTTCATTTCTCTATTTAGTTAAATCACTCACATTACTCTATGTAATTAAGTAAATTATTCAATTTATTTAGTTAAATTCACTAAAGCCCTTTTGCATCATTTAATTGAATAAATCATTTTATTTAATTAAAACCCTCCTCTCTACCTTTTAATTAAATTCACATTTAATTAAATAGTTTACCCCAATTAAATAAATCTAATTTATTTAAATCCCCAACTTGCAACCAAATTGAAATAGCAATTTATTTTAATTAATTCTGTTTTCCCTCACCCACTTGCATTTTCCTACATTTCCCACTTGCATCCTAAACCCTATTCCTAAATTCTTCTAGAATCCACCTAATCCTAATCAATTAACCCAAACCCATCAATTATTCCCTTTCCCTAAATTTGAGGAGGTCACTTCTCAAAATTGGAGTAAAGTCTTCAAAATGCATTAAAGCCTTTATCCATTCACTTGTTGAATGCCCCCAAATTTGGAAGAACTCTTACAAATTTGTCCCCAAAGTCTTCAAACCATTAATGGTTAACTAACCCTTAGTGGCATGGTTAGAGACTTTTTGCCTAACTTAACCTCCATCTAACCCAAGGGTCTCATCAAGCATTTATTGCTTTGACTATGGTTATTCCTTTAACCCTTGCACAAGAGTTTATCCTTTGGGTAAAAGCTTTATCCAATGGATAACCTTAACCTAACCTTAACCCTTACACCCTAGGGTAACCATGAGGTCTTCTCAAGCATTTAGTGCTTCTTACATCTCCTCTCAACCAGCCTTATGTTGACAATTGTCACCATTTCATTGGTGAGAAATATAAACATGGATTGACAACTTTCAATCTTGGCCCTTGATTAACTCTTTCAATCCTGACCATCCATTGCCCTATTTTTGCTATAAATAGAGCTCTCCTTCCTCCATTTTGGGGATCCATGAATCTAAGAAATCTATTATCTAAAATCCATGCAAGCTTTAGTATCTCATTTATGCTCAATTTTAGCACATCTAGTCTCTCTTTACAAAAGGAATTAATCTAATAAACATTTTAGACTACTTCCTTTATCATTAGCTTAAATCACATAACTAGTATATCATGTTAGGATAGTATTACTACTAATCTTGTCATCTTATAATCTAGTTTATTGCATTTGTAGGATCATGCATAGATAAGATGCATTCTCATGTTAAAATCAATCAAAAGCATCCCTCGTTCTTACATTTGTCATCCCTAAGCCACTTTGCTCAGTGATCTGAGAGCAAAGGCATTGGCTTGAGGGACCTTGTGAGATAGAGAACCATGGAACCATCCTTGGGAAGTTGAGTCATTCTTCATGACTCCATAACTTGCACCAAGAAGTCCTGTGGGTGTGTAGACAAGCCTCTTGGAGCTTCATTTTTCACATTTTGAGTTTCATAGCCCCGCTTTTCCCACATACAATATCAATAATAATTCCAAAAGCCCATAAATAATGATAAACATCCAATGATTATAAAATCATTTACCAAATATTTATTTATTTTATGATTTCCAACCATATTTATTTCTTTTATTGTTATAAACCTATTAATTTAATTTAACATTATTAAACTATATAAATTACTTAATAAATTAATAATTAAACCAATCAATAAATACATCACTCCAAACATTTAAATCTATTAATTTAATTTAACATTATTAAACTATATAAATTACTTAATAAATTAATAACTAAACCAATCAATACATACAACACTCCAAACATACCAACAAAAGACAACTCAAGAGATCACTCAACACTGAACTACAACTCACACAAGACTGACAAGGGTAATTAATCTTAAACCTAGAGTGTAGAAGAGGATTTTATGTCATCTTTGATCAACTTGCCATTGGGATAAGACACGCTTAGACCTGTGAAGCTTGGTGGAGTCAATGTCTGGTACCTGCAAATCTTGCATCAACAAAGCCACGATACGACATATATAATATATATAATACAGGCAAGTGATAGAGAATCGCAATGGCACATCCCGCTCACAATGAATGATGTGTCATCGTCCCTATCACGAAGACAATAGAAGACACTTGCAAACAGTCAAGCAATATCATAATAAATCTCACATCGTGAAATAGGGTTAGCACATCATAAAATATCCTTAAATCATCGTAAAAAAGGTATAAACAACATATAGAAAGAGATACATATAAGTCATCAAATGAGCACCTATCATCATAATAACCCATATAACAATCCATATTGTCATCATCCACATGAAATAATAGTATCAAATGCACTATAATATGTCCAAAATGCATAATAAAGCATCCAAATCATAAGTAAAATCCATAAACATCCACTAAAAGCATCTCAAATTAGACTAAGCTATAGCAATATAGTGTACCGATGCACCAAAAGAAGGACAAATCAGGGAAGGACACTACATGTAATTTATATAAAAGATAAATTATAATTTCATTTTTGCACTAGCTATTCCCGACCTGCACCAATAGAGAGAAAGATAAAAAAAAATAAAAATTATCAAATAGAAAAAAGTAATTATAAACAATAGGATTGCGGCTCAAAAATTTGAATTGTATATATAATGATTGGCTAAAATAATAAAAGAAATTGGATGCAATGGATGCATTAGTATTCCTATTGAAGGCGGGAACAAATAAAAATGAAAAAAAGGTTCTAATCTTTGGTGTCTACTTGTGCTCCTTTCACAAATATCACTCTCTTTTGACTACTTTCAATAGCAATCTTATTTTTATGAATTGATTCAATATTTAAAAAAATTACAATAATATACATAAAAAAATATATCCAGTCATATATACTATCATTTTTATTAAAATATGTTTAATAGAATAGAATAGAAGATTTTTAATGTCTATAAGATCAAAGGTCTATGGGAAAACAAACCTGTTATTTTTGCTTTGTCAATAATTGATCTCTTACTATTCAATCTAACAATGACCTCACATTATCTTTGTCTTCTCCTTGTTGAATAAATCATGAGAAACCATTATTGCTTAATTATTTATGCACTTGACCCAAATGTCTTCATACACATTGCAATCTAAATAAAGTGTTTTTCTATTTTCATTATCCCCATTGTACAAAAACACAAATCTTCTCTACCTAAACCTCTTTTGGCCTTTTTCCACCTATCTATTTCACAACAAAGATGACAACTAGATAATGAGAATATTTGACCTTTACAAGATATTAACTTCTAAATCAACATTTTACTAATAGTTCAAAATGGGTTTAAATTCATCAAGGTAAATTTTTTTCTCCCTGATGTTAGGATTAAGGTGTCATCTACCTCGTAAATCCTATGGCATGGTTCCAACATCCTTGGAAAGTGTCCTAAGGCACTTAGGATGTATTGGAAAAATTATTTGTAATATTTATTTCTCACTATAGTTTGTGATACATTCATAAGGGGTGATGGGTTCCACTAGCAACAATAAAAGTGGGTTGTGAACACAATTATTTAATATTATTTTCCCCACTTATGGATGTCTATAATAAGAAATTTAATGACTTGGGAAGTGGACAAATGAGTGACCTATGAGCTTATCCAAGTGGGAGATTGGAAGAGCAAACATGTGTCTCTTGATATTCCATCATTTATTGTATTTAATGTAATGTATATCTTACGAGAATGGGTACCCAGGTTGGAGGGAAAGCATTGGATCCAAAATTGATGACTTTTCAAGTTTTGTTGAGACATTTCAAAGGTTGTAGTCGTGGTCGTGAGGAGTGAAGAGGTTTCTTTGGACATCTTTAGTGGTGGTTTTGTAGCTCTTGTCATTCTATAAATTCAAGCTTTTGGGTCATACAACTTAGAAGTAACAATTGAATGTGGAGTTTCTCTGCAAAAAACAAGGATAGGTGGGAGGCATAAGGAGGTTGTTCACATGTACATAGGTGTTGCTATGTTGGAGGCAAGATAATAGAACTTATTGTATTGCAAGCATATTTATTGTTGATAATTCAAGCTTGGCCTCTCTTCTTGGTGGATTTTTTCCCTGCAAGGGTTTCTCCACGTAAATCTTGTGTTGTGTGGTAATATTATGTCGTTGATTTATGCCTTATTGTTGCTATCTTATGCTAGTGTTAATCATTATTTATTGTTGTTATAAGTTCACATAAGATAGGTTTATTAAGCATAGTTTACAAGTTGATTTTTTGCATCATTATGAAGAATGATCTACTTACGGTTTTCCATATTAAGGCAACTCAATTTTTCAGATTTGCATATGAGTTTCAGATTTTCATGTTGTAGTTATCCAAGCCTTATATCACATCCTTTGATTGATTTATTGGATAAATGTTGATCTTCACAATCTTTGGTAATGAATCTATTTATTTCCCAACATTTGGTATCAAAATTGAAGGTTAATAGTTTTGGGTGTTCCTTTAATTATCAATTTCTTAGCTCGACAGACTTGTGGGAATGTATTAGAAGGAATTAAAGGTTGTTGAAAGGATTTTGGGGCTGCAATGAAGGTTTTGTGAGTTAACTTTGTTTTGTAGATTTGTGAGATTGGAAACCATGAATATTGTCAATGTAATCTATGTTGTGCATTTGAAGCTCATGATTGTGGATCTTCATGGAATTAGTTATGGTTTGGTAACCTAGAGCTCTTGTTCGATAATATATGTGTATCCTCTTGTTTGGTGGTTTTGTTCCTTTACCTTGTGGTCATGTGTAGTGATAAGGTGTTCGCATTGGATGGGTATTGACATCCTGGTCACATGGAGAAACATTATCTTTTTGGACTACAAATTGGTGTGCTTGTGTTGGGAGCATGGTTTTAATCCATGGTTACATGCAAGCATTGAAAGATAAGCCATTGACCTCTTTGTGAGTTGTGTGTTGCGACCTTTTCACACATCGCCCCATTGAAAATGGGGAACCCCCTATTTTTGCTTTTTAGGGTTTTGCCTTGGCGTCGCAATTGCTAAGTCCAATATTTTTGCAATGAGGAGTTAGAGTTTTTGAGAAGTTATCTAGGTCAAATAGGGAATTGATGCTCGGAACGGTGTCTAGATGTCGTCAAAGTGCTCAAAAGGCCCGGAGGATGAAATTAGCAATTGCTTAGGGTCAATTCTGATACCTTCCTATTTTTAAGGAGTTCTACTTTTTTGCTTTTGTGTCTTTTTTCTTCTTTTTTATTTTTTGCACTTAGGAACCAATCTGGGAAGCAACTTTTTTGGCTTGCTTTTTGCTTTTTTGCTTTTTTTTCTTTTTTTCTACTTTTTTGAAAGTAGATCTAGGGTTGGGTCCCTCAGGTCATGGCATTAGTGCCTACATCTTCAAAATCAACAAATTATGTCTCCGAGTGTAAAAAGCACGGTAAAATATCTAGGCTAGGGTTTGTTTTAGAAGATCCAAATAAGCAACATGGTAGATCAATTATCGACATGGCAAATCAAACTTGAGGATGGCAGAGATGGGAGGGATTCAAATATGGCACATGGCCAAAGCCTGCCAAAATTCTCGCCCAAGGTTTGGACACGTCCGAAGAGCCTACCAAAATTCTCGCCCAAGGTTTGGACACGTCCAAAGAGCTTGCCAAAATTCTCGCCCAAGGTTTGGACATGTCCAATCAACTGTGAAGTTCGCCCCAGCCAAGTTGCACAACATCTGACACAAGTTGAAGTCCGCCCAACCAAGTTGCACAACGTCCGGCATAAGTTGAAGTCCACCCAGCCAAGTTGCACAACATCTGACACAAGTTGAAGACCGCCAAGGAAATTTTTTAGAAAATTGGCTAAGTTTTGATACCTTGGAGAATAAAATTTCAAAATTTGGTTAAGTGTCAAGGAAATTCCCTAAGCAAGAAGCGAATTTGCCCAAGGGAGATGAAGGAAATTTTGGCTAAAGTGTTGGTGGATTGAACGAAAAGTTGAAAATGTCCATTCTATGATGAATTCGCTCAAGAAATAGCCAATCCAAAGTTCACCCAACTATGTAAGAAAGTGGCAAGGCATCTGCAAAGTCTGCCCCAAGCTTGGCGAAGCTATGATAAAGTCCTCCAAGGAAAGAGTCAAAAAAAATGTCCAAACACTTGTCAAGTCCGCCCCACCCAAGGAGAGAGAGTAAGGTTGAATGGAGAGACAAGCATAAAGTCTGCCCAGCTAAGGAAGGTGTCCAAATATTCATGAGGTTCTCCTGTGGTTGGAAGACTGTGAAGTTTGACATAAACACAAAGATGATCAAGTTCGCCAAAGAGAAGGAAAAGATGGCTTGAAGAGGTTAAAGTCCACCCAGCACCTAGAGAGGTTGGCCAACCAACCTACACATGACTAGACATCTACAAAGTTCACCTAGGGGGATTTGAAGGTAGAAAGGTAAAATGGCACAAACTTAGTATGTCCAAACATGTGCAAAGTCCGCCATGACTAGAAAATGATGGCAAGATAACCAATTCGGCCTAGCAAGAGACCAAATTCGCCATCGAAGAGGAAAATGGCTAGAGGAACAAACAAATTGGACAAGAAGCATGAGATCCACCATTGAAAGATCAATCAAGATTGAAAGGGTTGGAAAATAAAACTTGACACCTAAATATTTTTTTATTTTTTCCAACACTTAGAATTATTTTCAAAGGGAAAATAAATTCAACACTTGAAAATTTTTGAACACACATGAATTTATAAAGGTGCTTTGCCAACACATTCACCTACCCAAGGAATGAAAGGAATTTCCAAAGTCCGACCCAAGTGTTGGAATTCGCCAAGAGAATTTTTTTTTTCCTTTTAAACATGGCTGTGTGGAATTTTTCACAACAAAAGAAATCAAATTTTGACTAAGTGTTGGAAAGAAAACAGGAAGAAATAAGAAGAATAAAGAGGAAAAGTAAAGAGGAAATGAATAAAATCCTTGTTCGAGGGTGGAGTTTGTCCTACTTAGCACAAGCCAAATTCAGAATTGAGGGCAAATCCATAGGCAAAGTTCACTCAAGCATAGAGATGTCCAAAATCTCAGTGAGGTGTTGGAAGGTTCACATGAAGGTGTCACAAAATGAAATTGAATAGCCAAAAATTGGCTAAGTATGGGAAATACTTCACAGAGAAAGTTCCAATTTCCTCCATTGTGGTGTAGGCATAGGGGAGTTCTTCTCCAAATTCAAGGCACATGAAAGAATTTCAAGGCATCAAGAAAGGAAACTCTTCAGACTTGGTGAAAATATAGAAAGAAATTCTAGACTTCTTGGAGGATTTCATTTACAATCCTAGACCTATTGAAGCAATCAGGGCAACTTCTCGAAGGATTTCATCTCCTGAAGAATTAAAGACAAGCTCCCAATCAGAATCAGATGGTGGTAAGAAGAGTATTCCAAACAAATTTCCATGCTTAGACAATTTCTTGACACAAATTGGAGAATTCAAGGACCAATCAAATTGTTCCCAGTCAACATGTTTAGGTTCAATGAACCTGACTTATCCAGAAGCTTCTAGAAGGCACACTCCACAATGCAACAACCTTATATTTTTTAATGGTTTATATTTAGCAAGAAGGACAAATATCCTCAAATGTAATTTTCTCGTTGGTCAAGGGGTAGCTAGTTGTAGCAAACCCTAATTAGGGTTTTATTTTGTAATCTCAATCATTGATTTAAAATCAATCCTGACCATTGAATTGCTATTGGGGAACCTATAAATTGAGCGTGCCCCTCATTTGTAAATCATGGGAGGATGTTGCAAAACATGTTGAGATAAGCAAATTGTAGCTTACGACTACCAAAGTAATAAGTAATGCATTGTTTGAATTGATGGTGATTACTTCTCTTATTTTGGAGTTTGCATGGTTCTTATCCCTCATCATAGTTTAGATTTTATTTCATGTATGTTAGATGAATGCAAGATCTAATAAGTATTGATTTAAGGTGAATCTTCCACTCATACTTTTGATGAATAGATGATTTTTGTTCATTTTGTAAAGTTAGTCTGAGCTTACTTTGTGGATGCTTAACTTCTGTTTGGATGAATATTGTTAGATTTGATGGTAGTTATTCGTGACGTGAAAAAAATAAGCACATCCTTTGAAGATTGCACACACTCCGTGTAGTTGTCCTAGCATGGCGAAGCAAAGTGTTGTTATTGGGTTCACATAGTCAATATCGTCTCTTGAATTCTTAGGAATAGATTAGAACCTCTTAACGCTTATCTCCTTTTCAGTTTTCTTAAAGTCCATGATTCAAAACCCAAATGATGGATCTTCATTGTGAATTGAACAAGCCAAGCGTAAGTCCCCCTTGTATTTCAGCATACATAACCAAGGTAGCTATCCAACACAAAGTCACCCATTCACACATATAAAACTTGGAGTCGTCGTGTGGTCTTTCTCGCAATCTTGGCACACATACTGATTTTGTTCAAGAGAGGGTAGAGTATCCTTGGATATTTTATCTAATGTTCGGTAAATGATAAAACATGAACCAACAATGTGGAGATGATATGTTTCATATGGTTTAAGCTCTTGTATAACTTTCATTTTATTGTTGGGTTACAATAATCTCTTGTTTTTCAGTTGTTGGGTTTTGTAGATCTATTCTTATTAGATTGTTCAAATGACATGTATAATGTGAGTGTCTAGATGTTTAAGTGGATTTCTTATTTAAATAGATGGGTTTGCAAGTTTTACATGTTAACTAAAATATGTGGTATGTAGATCTATGGTAAGAATGTATTCAATGTGTTCTAATTAGAGACAGTTATAGGTTCACATGACTCCTTGAAAGGTTTTTATTGATCTATGGTTAATCCAGTGTGAGTTTGTTTGGCAAAACAAATCTAGCATCGATTCTAGTGTTTGAGTCATGAAAATCTACATGTTATGCTTGATTATCTTTGTTATGCATGATACTTATGTGGGGTTGAATCTTTTAGTTATTTGAGATTGAAGCATTGATTAGGTATTTCTTCTTTGAGATGTTGCATATGTGCTAATCTTGTAAATTATTTAATGAGGATTCAATTTGGTAGGCCTTGTTGTTGGTCACCATTATTACCTTGGTGTTTTGATTGTAATGAGAAAAGGATTTTTAGGGAGTACATGATATACTTATTCATTTGAATCTTAGTAGTAGATTATGATGCATGAGAAGTTCTATTCACTTTTAGTGGAGGTTTGGTAATGATATTGTTCATGGTGCCATGTATAACTCGATATCACTTTCTGTGATAACTTTATTCAATTACATAATACGTTCTATCTTCTTTGTTTCAATATTTTGGTTGTAAGTTGTCGTTGTTGCAGTGTATTGTGAGCCATGTACAATCATTTATTAGAAGATGGATGATCTTTTGCAATGGATGTTGGTGTTATGTGCAGCTCTTGGATTCTGCCTTTAGATTGTAATGAGAGTTTGACATCTTTGGTTCTATGAAAAAAGATGTGTAGTGTATCTTCTTATTTTGGAGATTGTGGTTTGACTCTTCCTATTGGGAGCTCTTGGTTGAGTTCTTTGATCATGTTGGGGCCATGGAGGATCTTTAATTAAGAGATAGAACTATCATGTTGCCTAGAGAGCTCGGTTACATAGTTTAATGGGAGCTTTGGCAATGATGTGGATTCATCATTTGATTGTGGATGTTAACTTCATGTGGTTTGGAGATGGTGACATCTTGGTGTAGGACTCTTAAGTCTTTGGTGAGATGTTGTTGGTTCTCCTTGGCATCAATCGTGTGTTTGGAGCTTCATGATTTTGTAAGATTGCACTTGAAGTTAAGCATGGATTGATTCGCGGACGCTCATGGAGACTAGAGACTCTTGGGTGAGGCTATGAGTTCTCATATTTTTTAGGATCCTGGGCAACATGATAGTTCTATCTCTTAGAGAGACTTGGGTGAGGCTATGAGTTCTATCTTCAATCTTATCTCTAGCACTTGGTTATGGACATGAATCCATCGTGGTCCTAGAGATAAGATTGTAATTTATTGTAAGCTTTCATTGCTTGGTGTTGTGAGCACATGACAATCTTGTTTCCTGCTCTTGGTCTACTCGGCAGGTGAATGATTTGAGAGGTATTGTCTACTTGGTTATGAAATGCATTCTTTATTTTGTGTCTTCTTTTCTCATGTGTGTGAGTCTTGAATATAGAAGTTTTGAGGACGTGTTGAGAAGATGCATAGTTTTATGAATTTATGTTGTTCTCCTTCTTGTTAGTCTTAAGTTATGGATATAGTTTTGAGGACTTATTTGGAGAGGTACAGGACATGGTTTGTGGCTTTGGCTTATTTTCTTTGTTGTGGGAATTATTAGTTTGTTTGATCTACCTTTCGTATGAGAGATTTGCATCCATTTCAATTTATTTGAATGTTAGATGTTGACATCATTTCAGTTTGGGAATAGTGAAGGAGATCTTACATTACACACCTTGGTACATATTAGTGTGGAACAAGGATTTGGTTTGATTTGTAGATTCTTTCTTTGGTCTTATTCCTCTTCCTCGATATTTGTATTCGTAAGGTTGAGTATGAAGAATATGTGAGAGCTATGAAGACTAGTCGTGAAAGAGTTATCATAGCATATTTGGTTACAAGATTTGTAGATCAATGTATGTTTCCATGACACTATGTAATGGAGGAGTTAACCACATCCTCTATATGAAGTACTATAGATAGACTTTGCATGCTTTGATATATTTTCAGATTTGACATTACTCGTGCAGTGGGAGTTTCTAGAAAAGTCTATTTATCCTTCGTGACATCTTGGTTTGTTGATTATTGATGTGATGATGAGTTTGCATGTTTCATTGGATTTGGATCTACGAGTTATGCAAGTTATGGATTAGCTACCCATTTTCATGTAGTGGGATGACTTGGATGTGGATCGTCTATATCTACGAGATTATTTCAATGGTGGTGCAAACTTGGTTAGTTGGCCTTGTCTGTGGTCATTTATGCATTGGTATGTTTTTTTGAGATAGGCGTTTGGATTAGGTCTCTTGTATAGCAAGAGATGTTGGTGGTCAAAACATGGCAACAAATAAGTTGCAACAAGACATATTATAGATTATTCTTTGAACATAGAGCTTAGCTTGTTTGGGTTGTGAGAATTCAAATTATTGGTTTTCATCACTTGTTAATAATTTATTTAACTTTTGTAGAGGTGATGGTGTTTGATGTATATTAAATGAAGAAAACAAATTACAAACTCCAGCACAATTACAATCATTTTGAAGTGGCAATGCAGAGATATAGTAGTTTGGTAGTTGTAAATGCATAACAATTATGGTAAAAAGACTAGAAATGAGGTCCAACATTATGTCTACTTTGTTAAGCGTCAATTTGGTAATAATGTGGTTGGTTAGTCGTAACACATCACAATTGTTGTATATAGATTGCTAAATAACTTACATTAAGTGTTCAAGGTTTTCACAACAAATTTGATTGAATTTTTGTGGGATCTCCATAAATAGTCATCTATAGTGACAACATCACCATTGCAAGGGAACCCACATTGCACACAAATACCTCTACGCTTTTTTTTGGTATAAGGGAACAATCATGAATGTAGCCAATACTTTGGGAGTTTCACCTTCTAATCTATCCCCCATGGAAAAACTTTTGAAGCATGCAATGCCATACGTCATTTTTATCTTGCAACATCAACTGATGTGAAATCAACCCAAGCACGACCCAATTGTATATGTTAAGTATTTAAAACTTTCTTTAAGTATTTTAATTAGAAATTTGATTGAAAATAGAATTACCAATTAAAACATGTATATGTCACTTATGGAGTCAAAACAACAACAAAACATTGTCGTACTTGCACAAAAATAAATACTACATTGACGAGGAATGACAACTATTCTATATTACATCACTTTTATGTCACTTACTTCGATTTTGGTAAGATACTAATATAAATATCTTAAATACATCTATCTAAAAGTCGAGAGATCAATCTTGGATTATTTTATTTTACTTTAGAACTATTAAAGAATTATTTTATTTCATTTATATTGTTAATTTTTATTTTTATCTTCAAAAACTACTTTTAGATCTATAACAATAATTTTATTTAATTTACTCAATTTTTATATATTTTACTTTACACTCAATTAATATTTTTTTTTAATCTATTTTTACATTGTTTACTTGATTTTAATTTACTTTAGAATTATTTTATTTTATCTTATTAATTTAGACTTATTTAATTTGATTATATTGTTTAACAACTATTTTACTTTTGAATGTAAATTTTAGTTTTACTTTAAAGAAAATACCATTTTCATTATTTCAACACATCTTTAATGTAGTTTTAATTTTTGTTGACATAGAATACCTCTCAATCTTAATAATACTTTGATGTATAAATTATTATTGAACTTAAGATAAAAGGCAAGAGTTTTTGTTAACACACTCAACTGGTTGCAGCCACTAGTTATTCCTCTTGGCTACTGAGGCTGGGGTCCCATGGAGGGGGGCCTCCTAAAATAGAGTGGGTGCTGCAGAGGTTTATTAGGAATTTTTTAAAATGGGTGGTCCCATGAAATTTGTAGCACAGTTCTGCTTAAAAGTTTAAGCTCCTAAATTTAAAGAAGTTGGTGGTCTCATGGATACATAGCTTTGTCTTCTATTCTTACTTATTTTCCCTCCAAAATTATTTTTAAACAGCAATCTAAACTTAAATATGTGACAAGTGGCAGAAATCATCCCTAAGCGGGTGGGGCACCCCAATTTGACCGGGTGAAATATGCAGTCCTTAAATGCAGGGGCTGCTATTTTTTAGGAAAAGATTCTAAATAAACCTGTAGCATAATTTTTTTTTGTTGCATGGGACCTCCTGCTCCATGAAAATAGAAGCTTAAGCCCCCTCATGGGACTGCACCCTGAGTTACATGTATTTGTCTTAGTATTCTGACTATATCAAAACTCTACTCTGAAATTTTGCATTCATGCAATTTGCTAAACCTATTGTATAAACCCCAGATCATAATTGGTCCAGTCTGGATCTTTGATTGAAAAAATCCAGCTAGAGTTAACTTACTACAGCCTATTCATGGCATGGTTGAAAAAAAAAGGGAACTGTGGGAATGATAGGATTTATGTCAATTTTTGTAGAGACATGTTCAATCATGATAGCTTTTTGTAATACTCAATAATTGCTTCTGGATTTGATTGTGTATGTATGCCAATTTTATCATCAACGTTTCAAATCACACTCCGTGATTCATCATCAAGATGAGACAAGAATACCAAGGAGATGAAAGAATACCAAGGATTGAGCTTTTTGTAAGCTAGACTGAAAATTGGAAAAGCAAAGAGGCTAATGAAGTTTACAGCATTAAAAGTGCTGCAATTGTGCGTTAATTGAATGCTCTTGTTGCATTCAATAAAAAATTGCAGCACAATTGTTTTCTGTCATCTCCTAATCAAATTTTTACATCTAGAATGATTACAAGGCTATTTAAGAAAATGGCTCCAAATGTCTAGGTCTTGACATTAAAAGACATATTGCCTCATCTCCCCACGTTTGTTAGCCTCCGCCAAATCTTCTCTCCAAATCTTCCCTAAGTTTCATTTATCTGAAAGTAGGAAGTAATGCTGCAGAATTGAGCGATTGGCAAATGTGTGATCTGATCTCAAGGTAATATGAAAATTTCTAAATATATGTCATGAAGTTGAGGAGAGATTAACTTCTTTTCAAGCCTAGTACATATAATATGACTAAACGCAATCACTTGCAACGACTATCATAGTTGTAAACCTGAAAAATATGGCCTATCAAGTTTGACCAAGGATCACATGCGAGAATAATTCTGATAAATAACTTGCCTTTCACTAGACGTGAAGTTCTATATTGTGCTTCCATGCTTAATTAGTAATACAATTACTGAATAGTGAATTCCATATAAGGAAGATCGTGTTCCATCAGCATGGACATGGCAAAAAATTAAGATTATAATTTATTGCAACAGGCCACCTTAAACTTTTCCTGAAGAATACATACACAACAATAGGAAATGAGGTCTTTTATA
The DNA here is from genome assembly GCF_030272615.1 of Cryptomeria japonica. Classification (NCBI taxonomy): domain Eukaryota; kingdom Viridiplantae; phylum Streptophyta; class Pinopsida; order Cupressales; family Cupressaceae; genus Cryptomeria; species Cryptomeria japonica. The sequence continues at coordinate 6,257,617 of NC_081410.1, read as the reverse complement.
ATGAAATTAAAAACTTCAATTGTGCAATACGCCAATACCCATATCCAATCCACTTCAATAGTTTAAAAATTCATGGAAATCGAGACATATGCAGAGTAAAAATACTGCCAAATTCTAAATTGAACTTATCAGATTGGAACGAGAAAAACTATTTCAACAATAGTTTGCATCTTGATATAATTAAAAACCAAATGAAATCGATTTCCCAAACTTCAATCTGATATTCCCAAAAACTCTCTAAGTCTTTTACACTTAAAGTATGTCATACTTATTACATCGCATGAGAACAATCCTTACACCCCAAGTGATAAATGCTTACCTGCCTTCAAAAATCATCTCGGTACAGAAAGACCGAGTTCTAGGAACAAAATGTCAAAACAGATTAATCAGCACACGAGTCACATCGAAAATTAAAAAAGAAATATTAAAATCAAAATATTGAAAAGCTTCAGATCAACAATCATTTCACATGACAATTTTATGTTGAATAAGCAAACATCTGCTCTAACTTATATGAATTTTCGTATAATCAAACTACAAAACTAATACATCATCCATAGATTTGTAGGCTACATGATTTTTCCGACTGTTATGGATAGAAAAATATACTGAGACAAAAAGGCTTCACATCATAATAAAGACAAAAATGGATGAAAAGCACTTATGCTAAATTGTTAAGTGTCAAACGTAATATCATGTACCTAAAAACTTGAAGTACTTGAACGTAGAATTTTAAATTACAACCACTGAAAATTTCATCAATTTGAGCAAAACAAATTTTGTCAAAGTTAACAGTTTATTAAACGCTACTGTTCTCCCAGCACAATGAAGTAGATCTGCAACTAGTGCCAACATCATGATGTCCGCAAGTCTAACAAGCATATCTTCTTATGGTCCATCATCGCCATCTGATCATGCATTTCTCAACTTTATACAGTGCCATGGAGAAATAAACATATTTTGACCACAAAATAAAATTTTTAATAAGCATATAGCCTTTATACTCCAAAACAATGACATTCTATACATTTTCTTTTTCAATTTATCCACAACCTTTAGATTGTGAGTTTAATCATCCCTACAAATAGGGTTTCGCTATACACATTTTAATGAAAGATTTGATGATATCAGGCAACTCATTAAGACATCTAATCACAGTCCATGAAAGATGCATTATTCAAGATGCTAATGCAGCCCACTTTTAGAGGGATGCTGACATCTCACTCTGATTAAAAGGTAGAAATAGGGTTTATCCTCTGGCAGGGAAGAAATTTTTGTTATTCTTATTGCACACTTTCAGCAAGGTATTCTAGAGCACCTTCCATACTTAAAAAGTTGCTTGTGGCACCCAAAATTTTAAAATTATGAGGTGAACTGGTGGCATACATAATAACTGGTGTGCAAGAAGTCTATAGCCTAGAAACTCAAAATAGTTCCAAATGACTAGCTAACTGATATGGCATTTGCTGAACATCTATTCTAGCCTAAGTTACCAGTTCTGGTTCAGTTTGCGGGTTCGATCCAAAAAAATTTAGGGTTACGTTCATCCATACAAAAACATATAAAAAACAGAATTATATACATATTTGTAGCATTAATTAAGTTCAAAATACACCACTATATTAATAGTCAAATATTAGTTAAACATGAATGTCAATGATACATATTAGAGTTAAAAAATAATAATATCAAATTTCAACAATCAGCCACCATTAATCAAATATCATATGGGTCATCAAAAATATCATTATCATCATCCATATTAGATATGCATGCGGTGGTAAATTAGAAGAACCACAAACAATGCCACTGACACTAGCATTCTAATGCTCACTAGTTGGCTCATAGTTATCGTCAACATCAAATGCAGCAAAGTGGGCAGTGCAAGCATCCAAGTCAATACGCTTTGGCTCAATATCCCAATTCCTTGTGTCCCCTTCTTTGTAACCACTTTGTTTGCGTATAAGGAGACGCAAGTTTGAATGCACAAACACCAAGTCCTTTGCCTTATTTGACTGTAGTCTATTGTGCTTTATTGAGTGGATGGAGTATGTGCTTCAACTAGCAACCTATTAAGACAAATTAGAGATAAGAGTTGCAAAATTATAAAATGTAAATTATAACATTAAAATATAAATAAAACTTAAAAGATAAAAGATTTTTCTTTTATAAAACTTACTTGTGATAAATTTTGATTGCAACAGGTTGTAGGTGTGTGTATGTTTCACCACGGAAGTACCACCAACTATGAGCATCGACCATATGCTTGTCCCGAAGAGCATCAAAACCACCATTGTTGGAGCATGCAAAACCATGAACTCAGCCCTCACTGCATCCCGCATGTCACAATCAGCGAAGAGTCTATGAAGTGTTGCCTTGACCCCTTGAGTGACTTTAGGATCTCTATATGGGGCAATTCTTGATGTAATGGAAAGGAGTTGAGAACTATAATATTTGGGACTCAGTGCAAAGGCAAGAAGATGCAACGGAGTGGTCATTTTGTTCCATCTCTCTACAATGATTTTGTGTAGCTTTTTGAAGAAATTTTCTTCAAGATCTTGCTCTTTTGCATTTATGATGACTTTCATCTTCTCAATCATTGAGTCAATGCCATCATATACCTCACTCGAACAAGGCCTTTCCATAACAATATGGGCTTAATGAAACTGAGGAAATACTCAACACAATTCTACCAAATGTCATCTAGGATCATTTGTTTAACCTTTGCTGCCCTTGTAGTGCTAGATTGCCTCCATATGGACCAATTTGGGCTCATGAGCATGTTAGAAAGTGCCTCACGAACCTTCACAAGTCGTCTCAACATAGTTGTGTCGGAGGCAAAACAAGCCTTGGCAACTTGTTTGAAAAATAAAAATAAAAATTAAATTTATAAAATTAATTTTTTTACTAAAGTGAAAGAAAATTATTATTTAACTTACCTTCAACAGCTCCAATTTCAAGAATTGTCTAAATATGCCTTGTGACGTATGGTGGTTGGTGACAAACATTTGGATCTTTTTGGCCTCAACATACACTTGTTTAATCCAATCAATTTTGGTGCCATTTATTTGTAGCACAAAGTGTCCAAGAAATATGTGAATAACGTGAGAAGCACACACATACATATAAAGGGGGGGCGGGAGGGGGGGTGTGAATCAATATAAGATAAACATTTACTTAAGAACCAACAACCACAACAATAGCAATCACAAAAGATCCACACAATTAAGAGTTCAAGATTTATGTGTTATCCCTTTTGGGGAAAAACCATGATGAAGCACTGCTTGGATCTACTACTCAAATCCAACCACAACAAGAATAATTATGATCTTACAATATTTGCATGCACCAACCCACTGGAGACACTAATCCTCACTTATAGAATTTGCAGACACCAACCTATTAGAAACACCAATCCCCACAACTGAGCACCAACTCAGCAAGAGACACAAATCTATTCTTTTAGTAGGCACCAACCTCTTCTACAAAGTGTCACCTTCTAGATGTTGCTTCTTCAACGTATGATGAACAAAATCTGATTTGCATTAAATATGCTCTGCTTTGTATTCTAATGATAAAGCATTACACACACCACACTAACACCCAAACTCGCTTCATCTTTTTATACCACTTCATGCACCAAAAATTGAATGCATTAAACACAAAGGTTAGCCATACAAAATTAAATCAAAATATTAAAAATTCTATGAGATGGCCAAACAATTGAAGGCACTATAACAAACAATCTCCCAAACTTTGACATCAATGACCATATTTCCAACAATCTCCCCCCTTGAACAAAACACACTTTGACATCGATGACAATATTTCCAACATAACACTCCTCAACCAATAATCCTACAATTTTTGGCATTGTCTATTATAACTTGCACATCATTTTGAATGCTCACTTCCTCAATGGCTTGACAAAGAATGTTAGCAATAAATGCACCATCATTCACCTCTCCTTCACAATCCATTGCTCTCAAAAACATTGCCCCTTTAGGGGACACTGCAATAACATTGATCAACAGGTGTTTTTTTGCCTCTTTCCATACAATAGAAACAATGGACACCCCTATTTCGACCCACGAATCTTTTATTCGTTTCAAGGATTCCTCTACAAATTTAACTTGTTTATCCAGTAAGGTGCTATGCACCTTCTCGAAACCTATTCCCATGTACTATTTTGGGGCCTCATTAATTGATTTCCCCATTTTTTGCCAATATGATGAGCAAACAACATTGAATGCCAATTCATTCACATAAACACATCTTGCTATGTCTTGATTGGCAATCTCTCTAGACTCGTTTTGAAATGCCATTTCCAATGGTCCCTTTGATCTCTTACGTATACAGGCCAAGTTCTTTAGCTATGGACAAAAATGGATGGCTCTCTATAGGTTGAAAATGACAAGGTGGTGGAGGGAGCTTCATCCCTCGAGATCCTTTCTTTACTAAAGAATGATTTGATTTATGGCCTGAAGCTTGATTTTATTTTTCTAGCTCTTGAATATATGTCAATACTTGTACATCTATAAGGCCTTTATCTTCACTTGGACAAAATTCGATGCCTAGGCCATGGATCTTGCACAAATGGCCTTTCACTCAATTGTATGAACTCAAAAATCTAACTTTACAATGACCACAATCCAAACATAACCTCCACCACTTGGAAGTTCTACAATTTCAATATATTCCAAAGGGGGGAGTTTGGGTATGTTTGAAGAGGGTTGGTTCACGGAGCAAGAAATACTTGCCATTGTAATACCTAAGACAAGAAGTTCAATAAACAACACATTTGAAGAATTGAAACAAACGAAGTTTGAAACCAAAAATATATTAAAACTTAAAAGTTAATTCATATTAAAAAAATAAGCATGTTTATAGATACCTAGTGTTGTTTTTATGATCAGAATTAAATTAAGCAGAAATCAAACAATTATTGAACAATTGACACAGCAATATACCGTGGGAAAACCCTCCCACTTGAAGGGAAAAAACGCAACAACAATATTTCTTATATATATTGAAACAATTTGATTACTGATTGTTAATAGATTTGCCTTTCCTTTAATATTTTTTAATGATGACTCATGCATACCCTTGATGAAAAGCAAATGAAACCAACAGTTGGGTGAACCGAGTTTCGGTTTATCCTCTGCATAAGAGTGCAGCTCCTCATATGATATCCAATGAACTTTTATGCAAATAACTCACAAAGAAATACACTTTTGACCAGAAAGCGAGAAAGGCTTTCACATTCATTTGTCAACACAATAAGAATGCTACAAGATAATTATCTATAAATATAAAGCTCACGGACTCAAACTTTAAACATTTCAATTCAATGTAGCATAAATGCTGATCGATACTCGCTCATGCCTCAAAGGACAAGGGGGATCGGAATCATTTAAACGACAATGTACCACTAATTTTTTTAATCAATGAATTCACAGACTTATAATAAACTGATAATGAAGTAAAATACTCTGCACACAAGCATACATCCTGTTGTGACCATTTCACACATCGCCCCATTAGAATGGGGACCCCCTCTTTTTGCTTTGTTTTTTGCTTTCTCTTTGTTTGTTCTTCTCTCCGTGTTCAGGGTTTTGAGTGAGTGAGTGGTGATCCTGGGCTAGGGCTAAACCTTAGGGGTTCTTTTTTGGTATCGTTCAAGCTAAGTCCAGCTAAATTTTGGAAGTGTTAAGTGTCTTCCTGAAGAATTGAGATTATTGAAATGAGGTAAGCCTTTCAGAGGAGTCAGAGTAGGTCTCAGGTTAGGTCCTGTTTGAAATTAGGGTTTTTAGAGTCAAGTCCAGTTTGTTTCTAAGTCGGCGTCAGTTAAGCAAGGTCAATAAAGAAAATGAGTCTAGTAGGCTAAGTTAAACCAAGAATGAAATAGATCAAGAGCCTGATAATGTAAAATTCGCTCCTGACCCTAGCTGAGGGTCCAGGGCGAAATTCCTTGTAGACTGGATTTGCTTCACAATTTTGACTAAGTGTTAGCATTTTTGAAGGAGAAATTGTGTGTTCTTGCCTGAAGAAGTTTTGATCAATTTTTGGAAAGTGAGATGATGCTTGAAACAAAGAAATCGCTCCTAACCCTTGCTGAGGGTCCAGGGCGAACTTTATCCTAAGTACAATTTCTTGTTTTTGATGGACTTGCTAACTGGTTCCTAGCCTTGAAAGTGACCTAATTTTGCCTAGTGAAGTGGTTTGAGACTTAAATTCTGAGCAGTTTAGCCTAAAAAGGTAAAATTGCTCTTGACCCTTGCTGAGGGTCTAGGGCGAAAATGTTGTTTAGGCATATTTTGTCACTGACTTTTCTAAATTGTTTTGTGCAGGGTCTCCCGGAAGGATGATTGGACGTGACTTGATGCTTTTGAAGGTTTGAAGACATGAAAAGGGATGAATTTTGGAGACTAAAGGGAAATCGCTCCTGACCCTTGCTGAGGGTCCAGGGCAAAATTTTGATTTCCCTCACTTTGCAGTGGAAAGAGACCAAGTTTTGAGCATGAATGGAGCATGAATGACTTTCTCCACCCTCCTGAAAAAGTTTTAACTTGAAATGATGAAGGATCTTTTTGAAATCATCAAAATCACTCCTGACCCTTGCTGAGGGTCCAGGGCGAAAAATCTTATGGAGGTCATTTCTAGCCTTGTTTGGTCGATTTGAGATGTCAAAGGCATGGTGGAGGATGAAGTGAACATGATAAAGCATCCAGACTTGATTGAAGATGATAAGATGAAGGAGTTTTGCCCAGGAAAGGTAAAATCGCTCCTGACCCTTGCTGAGGGTCCAGAGCAAAATTCTTTGCAAACATATTTTTTTGACTTTTCTTGGACATGAGAACCTATTCATAGCATGAAGCAAGATGACATCTTCCTTAGCAATGTGATTTTAAGATGAAAAGTGAAGGATTTTGGTCACAATTACAAAATTCGCTCCTGACCCTTGCTGAGGGCCCAGAGCGAAATTTTCAAAAACACATTTTTCTTGCAGAGTTAAAATGTTTTTATGATTGGAATGGAGTCAAGGAAGCATGTCTTACCCATTGAATATAACTTGGACGATCAACAAGGAAGCAATCAAGCCAAAATTGGAAAATCGTTCCTGACCCTTGCTGAGGGCTCAGGGCGAAAAACCTAATATTGGACCTTTTCCTCCAAGTTTGAGCGAAGCTGAGGCTAGACATGGATTTGAAATAATGTTCAAATTGCCTTGAAGTGAAAAGAGATTGTTGAGAGTCAGGATTTTGAAGACAATTGTAAAAGTCGCTCTTGACCCTTGCTGAGGGTCCAGGGCGAAAATCACAAAAACTGCATGTTTGCTTCAAAATTGTGCTAAGGCAAGGTTAGGCTAAGGAAGAAAAGTCCTTCAAGGACATGATGAATAATGATTTGCCTCCGAAACTTGATGATCTTGGGCTAAAATGAAAAAATCGCTCCTGACCCTCAGAGAGGGTCCAGGGCGAAAATGTTGAAAACTCTTATTTTACCTTGCAACAACGAAGCAAATTTGGATGGAGTGGTTAAAGGAAGGACATTGCCTAGTGGTGAACAAAGTTTTAATGAAAATTGATGGGGAATTGAGCCCAATTTGCAAAAATCGCTCCTGACACTCAAAGAGGGTCCAGGGCGAAAAATTTGGAAGGATGATTTTCTTGCTTATTTTGGAGGCCTGAACGTGATCTAGCTTGGTGAGAAAGTGTTTTGATAAGGGAATGAAGATTTTTAGTTGAAATGGAAAAAATCGCTCCTGACCCTTGCTGAGGGTCTAGGGCGAAAAACACCAAAATTGCACTTTTTCTCCCAAGTTGGATAGAGCAAAGTCTGGAAGTCAGTGAGAAAACCTATTTGAAATGTCTTGAAAAGATTTTGAACGTTAAAAAATGCTAATCTTGAGCAAAATTAGGAAAATCGCTCCTGACCCTTGCTGAGGGTCCAGGGCGAAATTTCCTCTAAAGACATCATTTCCTTCAAAATTGTTGATGAATTAACTCTATAGTGCAAGGAAATGGATTTTGGGAGTGGCCTAGAGGGTTCAACAATCAAGCTGAGGTGGTTTCCAGCTAAAAAATGAAAAATCGCTCTTGACCCTTGCTGAGGGTCCAGGGCAAAATCCACATTCCCACCTAAATTTCTCATGCAAAATGTCCAAATTTGAAGTGCAACACCTTAACTGGATATCAATTTACCCTCCAAGGGATTTTCAAGTCAAGATGCGAAGTATTCAAGGCTAAAATTAGAAAATCGCTCCTGACCCTCAAAGAGGGTCCAAGGCGAAATCATCATAGAATTTGATTAAACCTTGTTTTAAAAATTGATATTCTCCAATTTGCATTAGATCGCCAAAATTGCTAAATTTGAGGCATTTGGAAAATTAAAATTAAATTCGCATTAAAATTAAAAGCATTTTGGCATTTAATAAATTAATTTTAAGCCTTGAGAAAATCGAAATTTTACTTTGGAGGCATTTAAAATTAATTTTTTATTAAATTAAAATCTAAAATAAAGCGCTCAAGGCATTATTTTGCTTTTATTATACAAGTCGGCCCCCTTTTTTTGAGATTTCATTTATTTTTTTTTACCTCCTTTTTGCCAAGTCGGCCTAGGGGAAGCAAGGGGTGACCGCTCTATATATTGGAGGAGTTTTGTTTCACATTTCAAATCATTCAATCATTTCCTTAAGTGCGAAATTGGAGAGCTAATTGAAGGAGCGAAATATAGCTGGTTTGGAGCGAATTTCTTCCAAGTGTTGAAGGCTAAAAGGAATTGGAGTTTATTCTTTCGAAGCTAGAGGAGGCGCAATTCATCCAAGAGAGGAAATTGATCTAAACTTTCCCTAGCGAAATTCATTTTTTGCATCACTTCTTAGAGTTTAGTACTCAAGAGGAGGTATGGCGAAATTATCTTAACACTCTTGTTCAAGACTTGATTTTTGGATGCTTTTTTAGTAAAGTCTAAATGTTGATTGGTTAATTAGGAAATGATAACTCTAGACTTATCATGAAGTTTCCTAATTAAAATCTTAAATCTTCCTTTTGAGTCTTAATTTCTACACTTCAAGATATAATGCTTAAGAACTAATTTTGAAATATTGTGTAGGTGTCAAGATGGCAACTCCAAAGGCAGGGGCATCTACTAGTCGCCCGACTCTCATCAAGGAAGATCAGAAGAATGACGAATTGGAGACTAGGATCGTGTCCCAATGGAGTAATATCGGAGACACCAACTTGGGAAACTTCAATGTGAAGAAGTTTCGAGAGGTCCCCTACATTGGCAAGCCATCACCTCTTGTGAAGAAGATAATTGAAAGTGGCATCATCAAGGCGGCAGGATTCCCTCCAGCAGTCAAGTGTCATGAACTGATGATCGAGTGTGCCCGCCACTATGACTCACAATCAAGATCGATCGTATCCAAGGAAGGGAACACCTTAGCTTACCTTTCAGAGGAGGCTATAAGTGAAGCTCTTCATCTTCCAGAGCATAAAGACATGATTTACAAAAGTTTAGAAGGAGCCAAGTCAATGTATGAAGATGATCCCGACACCTGTCTGAACCTCACCAACAAGAATTGGTTGCTCAAAAGTCGGCCTCGCCTGAACAAGATTCCGAACACACCGCATAGGATCGACTTCCAGGAGGAGTACAGAGATTTGATAACTTTGCTCAATCGAGTTACAGGGGCTCCTCAAGCCTTCTACTTCGAAAAGTGGATGTTCTTCTTCATTCAAGTGATAGTCCAAGGAAAAGGAATGCTTCATTGGGCCAAAATTATTAGCAATAGTCTGGATGTGCAGTTGAGAAGGCTAAGACCTACCAAGTCATTCCACATGAGCTCATATGTTATATATGCCTTGACAAGGAGTTTCGAGTATGCAGGGCTACCTCACAGAGGAGTGATTGGAAGAGGACCCGGAGAAGTGAGAGTTTGTGACTCTTATGTTCATCTGCATCATCCGCCTCGAAGTGACTACAACTTAGTCAATGATACCTTCACGATGAACATCACTAGGATATTGCAAGGTGGAATTCATAATCGACTATCTCTGGATGCACAGGAGCTTGTGAAGAAGTATGGTGCGTGGTTTATCCAGTTTCAAAAGTTTACATACATCAGAGTTCATGGGTGCCCTTCACCTCCCTACATGTTGCTGAGATATCCAACAGATAGGATAGTGCTACTTGAGGTAACTAGACAGTTGGCCGCTTACGCAAAGGTATCCAAACACAAGCATGGAAATGGAATTCCCGTGCCCATCATATTGGGGAATTCAATTGAGGTATGTCCTAACACTCAAGCCTCGGAGGATGTAGAGAAGGAATTAGCCTTGTATTCATTCACATTCTTTGCCTCACGGGAGAATTTTGATCCTCATGGTTATATGGAGGAGACAGTTGGTAAGAAGTACAAACATGAGTTTCAGGTGGAAGATTTTTGGATGAATCTCTCAAGTGATTTAGAAGTTAAAAGAAAGATGCATTCCAGGCTACCTTTAGATTTCATCAGGAAATGCAAAGTTTATAGAGTAGCTGATCAGGCCCAAGATAATGGCAGGTACCTCCAGTCGTCCTATGACAAAGAAGATAAAAGAGTGAAGATAGATTGGAATGAGCCTAAGATTTTAGACTTGAGAGCTTTGATGGCTCCTGTTTTATCATGTACTCGCAGATGGGTGGATGTACAACATCAGAAGTTGAGAGAGCAAAACGTACCAATGACTTTTACTTTGGAGGCAAGACCAGAAGAAGGAGAAGCAAGCGTGAGTGAAGACACTTCTCATCCTAGAGGCACAAAGAGGAAAGAAAGACCTGAGAAAAGAGAATCTTCCAAGAAGAAGCAAGAGGCCAATCGAGATCGCCCATCAAGCACATCTTCTCGACATGAAAAGAAGGCAAGTCAAGCTGAAGGTCAAGAGAAGATGGTACCTGAGGTGGATGAATCTATGGAATCCATGGTGCAAAATGATAAGCCAGAGAAGGGACAGACACCTCAACATTCATCAAGTCAATCTCCCCGAATTGATGAGCTACAGGAAGATCAGAGAAATGATGATGAAGCAACATCTCCTCTCCGAGAAGATGAACCATTGCCTAAAGAAATACAAGTTAGAGAAACAAGATCCGTCATCCCGAATTGGTTAAAAGAGAGGCTGACAAGGGTGATTGTGGTTGAAGAGGAAGAGGATGTAATTGATTTGGAAAGCCTTATAGGAAATTCTCAAGAAATGACGGAAAAGAAGAAGGCCACAAAGATGTCCAAGGTGATAAGGGATGAAACAGGATCCAGGAAATTGCAAATAGCTACACCAGTGGTGGACAAGTATGAAGGTGAGATTCTTGCAGATGAGTATGACTTAGAAACATTTGAGCTTGGTCCACTCACTACTGAACAGGCAATGGAAGAGGCAACCGATTCGTTTGAAGCATTTAAGGACAAACTCAAGGAAGAAATAGAAAAGAATAGGAAGCTTGAGAGGGAGGTCGGTGCTTGGAGAGGCTACTTTAGTCATCTCAATCAGCCCTTGAAACGTCAGGATCTAGCAGTATCTCCTTTACAAGCACTTCCTCTTGAATCAGTTGGCGAAGCAGAAAGGGTCAAAAGCTTGGTTCAGCTTATGAGTTTTTGGATTGATAAATCCCACACGGTAGCCGTTGAATTTGCAACAAGAATGATGAAGACAATTCATCGAGCTATCCAGGTCCTTGAGATTATCCATAATCTATTGATAACTGTGGCTGCTTTCGCCCACACTAGAGATGTTATCATTCCTGTCCTGCAAGTAATAAGGCAAACACCAAGACGGATCCTGGCACAAGAAAAGATAATGGATGGAGGAACTCATAACCTCCTACAGTGGTCAGCTCTGCTCCAGATGAAAGAGATTCTCTTTGAAGACATCAGCACCAAATGCAGTCAAATTGAAAGTACCATCCATCCAATTCAAGATAAGGTGTTCGAGGTGTTGTGTACCATTCTTGGCAGGCGGATCGAGATTGAGACAGATGTGGACATCCAAGAGTTGGAAGAAAGAATCAAGGTCATCTTTTGCAAAAAGGAGGATGTCATCACAGATGAGCAATGAGATTTGATGGTCACTACCATGCTCCTGATTGAGAAGATCAAAGAACTCGAACCAGGATGGGAAACAACTCTTCTCACTGCTTTTGATCAGGTCATTCACTTGGAGGAACGAATGAAGAACTTCCTGAGATTCCTATTTCTGAGATTGAAGGAATTGTGTCCAGATTCGTTGGATATGCTAAGAAAGAGCATAGGAAAGGGAACAAAGTTCTAGAAGAAAGGTTGTTATAGGATGATGTGGCATCTTAATTCTCATTGGTCTATGTTTCCTCGACTTTTGTGCCAATTAAATATTTGGCTATGCATTTAATAATGTTCATCTATAAGGGGACTTTTTGTAACAAACCCTAATTAGGGTTTAGGTGTCAAAATCTCAGCCATTGATCTTCTTTCGATCTAGACCGTTCATTGTAATTGAGGATGCTATATATACCCTCACTCATTTTCATTTTGTCATGAGATGATTAGATATTAAAGAGAGAGATTAGAATAGCTTAAAGAGAAGAAAGTTATTGTGTAGCAAGATTGAGTGCTGAAGAAAGAATTTTGAACAATTGTTGTCTATTTGGCTTTGAGATCAATAAAATATTGAAGTTATGGTGTTTTATTGCAATACTTGTGGCTATCTTCATGGTTGTTTTATCTTCTTGAATCATTCTCAGTCGAAGTAGTATTTAAGTTTGAAGGACTAAGTGTTGTGCTTGATCTTTGGTAAGATTCATATCCAAACCACTAGCTTCTTACTGATTGTAAGGACGCCTTGTGTGGTCAACTAGAGATATTGAGATTGCTTGAACATTCAATCATCATTGAAATATTGATATGTATCTTTATGATAGTATCCATAATCCTTGATGATTTGAAAACCACTAATCACCTTAGAAGATCGCATCAATTCCAGTAAAGTTGTAATTCCTTGGCAATATTGAAATTGGTAGAATCTTACCAAGTCTAGCCTACATTGAGTCATTCTTAGGATTAGATTAGAATTCATCTCTTGCAAACCCTATCTTTTGATCTTTTTTAAGAACCTGTTAGCTTTAGGAAAATCCTGTTCCTGCAGATCGAAAACGTAAGGCCCCTTGAAGAAACAGCATTTACAATGACCACTGGTGCTTATCCACACGTAGAGATCCTACAACGAAGAACCTTGAAGTCACCCTGATTGATCCTTTTTGCGATATCTTCAGCATTCAGAGGCTTTACTCAAGAGAGGATAAGGTACCCTTTAGGTATTTTATTCTGTGTTTGATAGTGTACAAAATACACGTCAACAAAATTGGTGCTAGAAGGAGGGCCTTTGAACCACACGAAAGTTGGATTATCAAAAGGAACAGTACTATCCAGAAAATTCAAAAAAATATATTCTTTCAAAATGGTCATGTATCACGATGGTGTTGCTGCATGAAGGATTGAATGAGGTAGTGCAACCTAATTTGGAAATAGGAAATACTCAGGAAGACATTGTTTCAGGATTGAATCACCTAGTGTGGAATGTAAAGAGAAGTGAAGTTGAGTATAACAGAATTAGAATCATCTTGGAACAAGAAGAAGACAGAGCCAAAGAACGCCAAAGAGCCGCCGCTAGAGAACTTCGCAATCAAAGGAACCTGCAGTAATCTCTGCAAAACAGATTTTCACGCTAGATCGTATTGGTTCTTTCTTGCCCGAAAAACATCAAAGAATATTGAGGTCTACTCCAGGCACCAAAAATCTGAATGAGCTTCAATTCACTTCAAGGTCAAAGCGAGTCAAAAGAGAAGATACTCCAAGGGAATTTGAGCCAAGATTATAAGACACTTCTGAGTCATCACAAGCTCCATCTCTTCAAGAACAAGTACATTCAAACGCACAGATTTGAAAGTCGTACAAAATATATCATTTCATTTATATAAAATGTCTACACTGAAATTCAAAAGAAAATTAAGTCTGCCAATTCAAATCAAAGTTTTTTGGACCCTCGATAAAGTTTTGCTTAATTACATATATAGCCTCCCAGCTAATAGTTTTTTTTTTGAAATTAACCCTAAATTCTTAAACTCTACCCTAGAGTTAAAAGAAATTGTTTTCTTCAAACTGTATAAAACTTAAATGATCAAAGGCCACAGATAGGATGACAACTCATCCATAAACCGATCAAGACTCCAATGTGGTAGAAGAAGCTGCTGATTTGTCCTGTTTTGTCGCAGTACCACGTACATTTCGCCACTCCAAATGTGTTGTTGAGAAATTAAGGATAACCTAATAGTGTGGGAGTCCAATGTGCAGAATGCGTTGCTTCCAGACTTCTTTGTCCATGTTTACCTGCATAACTTTAATTTTATGCGCTTCCAAGTGATTAAAGGAGACTGCTAACATTGATTCTATCCTTGCCACTTTGGAGAAGTCATCTATAGTTAGAGACTTTGTTTCTTTAACAAGCTGCACCCTTTCTTTAAAGGTTTTGACCATATCTGCCGCTGGTTCAATTGTCTGTCCATCCTCCTTCAGGAGCTCTATATCGATGCATTTTAAATCTTTTTGCATCGTATCAATAAGTTCTTTTAATCCTTCCAGTAACTTGATGGATTCTTCGTGACCCTATTTAATGATAGATTTCCTCCATTCAACATTCTTTCTTGATACATACACTACGTTGTAATCCAGGTTATCCACTGGTTTCTCAGCAAGAAATTTCATGACGCCAAATTTTTGTACATCATTCATCTATGCTAAGACTGCTACCCATTTATTTATTTCTTTGTCCCATGCGGTAGCTTCCAATTCTAGCTCTTTACTCATAGTTATGGAATTATCATACACCTTGATCAGGCTAGCAATGTAGTATGTGCCCAGCTGCACGATGGAGTCAAGCCACTCATCAAAAACTTCAGCTATCATGCGGCTTCTTTGGACCTGAACCAATAGCTTTTGATTTACTAGTGATTTAAGGTCAAAGGACAATGTCATCTATGTCAGAGGCTGAGGACTCGGGTGATGTATGGCATTGATATATTCTACCATCTGGGTAACAACTTGTTTCAACTCCCGCTTTTCCTTCTCATCTTTCCAGGTCCTGGATATCATTCTTTTAGTGGAGGATTCTAAATGTTTGGCATCCACAACCCTTGAAGCAACTCCCAGGTCAATTTTCTCAACAATAAAATCATTCTCAGTGGCTTTTTCTGGGTCTTTATCTGAGATAGGCTTATCTACTTCCGCTACCCAGTGGCCTGTTTCATCATCAACCTCCATCATTGCCTGTGTTTTAAGCTTTTAAGGTTTGGATATTTTCCCAAGGCACTTACTTACCATATCCTCCATGGGAATAGTAATAGGAACAATACTGCGTTTCTTTCCAATTGAAGCTCCAAGCCATCGAGAAGTACTGGAAGTCTCTTTGGGCAGAGGTGTCTAATCATCAGGTGGGTTGACAACAGTCATGGTGCTCATCGGATTTGGATTTTCTTCAGGTTCTTTCTCTGCATCCGCATCCTGCACTGAAGGATTATTTAACACTTGTTGATCCATGATCACCTGGGTTTCTTCACTTGAATCTAAGTCCACAACAATTTGGTCCGCCACTGGTTCCCTGTTTTTCTTTTTGCTCCTTGAATGGATGACTCGATCTGCTGAAGAACTCAATGGGGATTTCTTTGATCTTTTGGTTTGAACCTCTCCAATTTTAAGCCTTGTGGCACCTGCAACATCAATAATTACATTAGAGGAGGAAGTGGGAATCGGTGTTGTAGCATGAAGTGGACCAACTGTTAATTCTTTAGGAGTAATAATCGACTCCTTTCTAAATTTGTGGTCCCTTAACCACTTCTCCATTCTCCTTATAACATTGAAGGACTTGGCTTGAATATTTTCTTCTTCTCTCCTATCCCAGTCAATTTTAGGGATAGGTTACCCTTGAACCCTTTCATTGAATTCAGGATCCAATACATCTTCCCCCTCCTCTTCTTGTATTCCTGCCACATTAATGGACAACTTCATTGTAACAATCTACTGCAGAGTGAACCTTGACCACAATCTTCTTCTCACTTCAAATTCATCACAACAGTTTTCCCAATAGTCTTCTAATTGAGGTTCATGGAAGAAATTGTCATCAACATTTAGATGTTCTACAACATAGCCCCTACTATCAAACTTACGTCTGGCAATGTAGGGCTGTAAATTCATTTTCTTGAACTCTAATTCTAGGTTCAAGGCATCGGAAAAAGTCTTACAACTATAATATCCAAGTTCAATTGGAAAGGCAACTCCGGATTTACTCTTCGTCCCTAACCTTTTGTCAATGTGGGCTAGCTGTTTGCAAACTTCAAAAAGCACATAACTATCAAAGGCATACCTGGGCAATTTGAATGGTTCACCTTCAAAGCCTCCCACTCTAATGTAAGTAAATTTGGGAAATTGGATAAAATAGCTTCCATATATACTAACCAGCTCCATGGCATCGGCTGACATTCTTTTATTTGTGTCTCCCTGCAACTCAAAGACAAGTCTTCTTGCAAAAACATCATTCCATCTTGTAACATTTCCTGCATATCTCTGTTGTTGCAAGTGTGGGTAATAATCATAAAACTTCATGCAGTCCACCCATGGCTCGTTATGCAACCCTTGCCATTCTCTGGTACAAGCCAATATATAAAATAGATATGAGGACATGTAAAAACTAGACATTCCAACAAAGTTACTCAAACCCTCATGGAGCCTTTCAGCAATAACCTACGCCCATTCAAGATATTTCTCGCCAGCTAACACCTGAATATAAAAGTACATCTAGTCTGCCCAATAGAAAGCGTGCGAATTCCCTTTGAGTTTGTTTAACAGTATTACAATATCCCGCACCTTCGTGATCAAATGCTCTCTTGTAAGAGGTTTGGGTAACCGGAACCCCCCTTTCTAAACCTTTAGAAGCCAATTCCTTGCAATGATGCTTTTATATGCGCTTTTCTTCTTAGAGAAAAAAGTGTATGAGGTACCAATTGACCAATCTTCATACGGCTCTTTATGAGGGATTCCAATTGCAGCCATCATCATTTCTCTATTAATTTCTACTAACAATTCACCATTGTTGGTCCTAATGCACCTGCTATCGGCATCATATCTGTTCATGTTGAGACATGGACCAGCTAGGACTCAAACCTAGGACCTTCCATATGTTGTTGGAGTGCTCTACCACTAAGCTACTGGGACCAATCCATCGTCGGTCCGAGTGTGGCTTATTTCCAACACCAACACCCCCCCTTAAGCCACACCTCTCGTGTGCTTGGGGCTCCTAGCCTGGACCTGGCTCTGATACCATGTTAATTTTGGGATCAAACTGATAAATATAGATAGCAAAATCAGAGAATCAAATCATTGAACACAAAGAACACCAAAATACCTTGGGAAAACCTCCCTCTTGGAGATGAAAAACCCAACCAACTTAATCCAGATCTTTATTAGACAAATCAGTATGAGACTTTACAAATGTACTTCAACACTTGAATATTCAGAACAACAGCGTAAGCACAGTAGCATAACACAATAACAACTTATCTAGAACACAACTTGCAGAACAAGGAGAATATTCGCTGTCTTTCAAGTTCGCTGACCCTAGAATGAAGTCGCTGTCATTGGGAATGACTTCGCTGTTCTTGATAGTATCTTTGCTGTCCTTGAGTATATCTTCGCTGACCTTAGGAGAAGGTTGCTGCTGATAGGAATATAATCTTTGCTGACCTTGGAATGATGTTTACTGACCTTAGGAGAAGGTTGCTGCTGATAGGAATATAATCTTCGCTGACCTTGGAATGATGTTCGCTGACCTTAGGAGAAGGTTGTTGCTGAATGGAGAGTGTATTCGCTAAGTGTATATGGATACAATGACTAAGCCTTTGTATATATATGTGACTCAGCCTCCCAATTCACTCTAGGTCGGCCCTTTCAACTTGGCACCAAAGCATAGGGTTAAAATTACAAGATACATAAGATAGGGCCTGCCCTATTCACAAGTTACAAGTTACATTCAATATAGGACCACATGTTACATCGCTCAATTAGAGTCGGACCAAATTACAAGTTACATTATATATAGGTCTTGCCCAATATTCATAGCAAGATATAATTACAAGTTGAATGTATTTGGGCCCAGCCCTAAGTGGTTCGGATTGCATGAGAGGTAATACATAGGAATTTTAATTGTCATTGACAACATTAAAATCCAATAGTCAGGTATCCGAGCTAGCTACAATTTTCAACAGTTCATACATGCTATCACTAATTCTGGACAAGGAGCGGCAGTTGGGAAAGTAGTAGCTTCAATCAAGCCACTTCTAACTATTCTTTCCATCATCAAGTTAGCCTCAGGGTTTCTAGCTCTTTCTAAAAAATCTCCTAGGTCAGCTTGGGCCAAAGAAGTGTCACCAATTCTGGAAGTGTACTGACTAGGCATGATGTGTGACCAAGTTTTGGAAGAGTCGGTCTCATAATGGCCGCTTTTACATTCATCAAACAGTTCCTAGAAAGAACAGAATTCTATTCCAAAACAAAGAATTTTCTTACACTGACTTTCTGAGCTAGTAACACAGCGGAGGGGAAATTATCAAAACTCACCTGTAACCACCATCAAATCTGTGAAGCCCTCGGAAGTATGGAGTTGAAATTGCCTTTGGCGTCCTTCGCTTCTCCAACAACAACAACTACCACTTTCACAATTTGAGAATTCACATGTTAAGAGGCGGAAAAACTGAGTAATACCTACGCATGCCTCATGATAATTCATCCAAACGTGTGAGATAACCCATGATTCGATGGGATCCTGACAACTTTCTTAATTAAACATCAACTCCGCACAAACGCCTTGAGTTTTCATGATTTCTTTCCACAATTAGAATTTTAAAACATAAGATGTCCAGAATATTCCTTTTGCCACGCCACCTTTTATGTTATTAATGTCCTCGGGGCCAACTTGAAATGAACCTTTGAACTTTTAACCATTTAACAAGAAGTTCAATGGTTCAAGTTCAATCCTGAGAAAACAAAAGAACTCCCAACTTGCGGCTCAACACAACACCGAGAACGAGCGAAGACTTTTAATCAATTATAAAGGAAGACTTTGAACCTTGAACCGCTTTAGGAATGGTTCAAAAGTTCAAGTTAAAGATCGACTTAACACATTCACGCTCGCTCGCTTAACAACATAACAAAGCCGCAACCCACACAAAGGCACCAGTTGAACTTTGAACCTTGAATCAATACGCAGGTTCAACCGACGGGTCCATTGGGGCAGAAAAGGTGAAACATAAAGGAACAAAAGGTGCATGGCTAAAGACGGATCAAACCAAATGAGGGAAACAAAATTAAATACAAATTATTTTGTTCAAGACAAATAATGGGGTAACAATTACAATGTGGCCAAACACAAGGCCAACAATGAGATTAGTTACCAGATCGATCTGCAACTAATATAAGAGCACCTCTTTATTAACAAGAGCAAGTATTAATCTCCTTGAACACGTATTCGAACTGTTGTGTATGAAGTGAATTGAAGAATATATGTGTATTCGATGCAAGTGAATGAGCCAACCTTATGTATAAATATGTGGATCGTACCCCTTCTTGAATAGTCAGCCTCCAATAGAGGCGACTATTCAAATGTGAAGAGAGACGTCTCTTTAAAAGAGGCGACTCCTCCTTGAGTCAACCTTAAGAGACACGTCCTCTTAGTAATGAAATAAACATTATTTAAAGTGAGCGGCGATTCTTAATGAGCATTGGCCTCTCAAGGAATATATCTCTTGCCGCTACATACTTCAACACTCCCTCTTAGCTAGGGAGATATCTTCTCAGATACTCATGTCATGGAGTCTCTCAACATGACAATCACAATGGCTACATCCATTAGTGAAAAAGGGTTTATCACGGAGTCTCTCAACGTGATATCATCATGGAGTCACTCAACATGATGTCCATCATGGCTAATCCCATGAGTGGAAGAAAACAAGTGCACAAGTGCCCATCATAGAGTCACTCAATGTGATGTCATCATGGAGTCTCTCAACATGACGTCCACCATGGCTACTCCCAGAGGGTGGATAAACACAAGCATAAGGATTTCATCATAGAGTATCTCAATGTGATGTTGTCATGGAGTCTCTCAACATGACATCCACCATGGCTACTCCCAGAGGGTGGAACAGGGCTTTCACCTCAAACTTCTCTCTCACAGAGAAGAATGCATTAACAAGGGCTAGCACCTCAAACTTCTCTTTCACAGAGAAGAATGCATTAAAGTATATCTCAAGAAATCCCTGATGCTGAGACTCCCTCTCAACAAGGGCTTCATTCTCCACAACTCCGAGTTTGTCTCAAATATGCACAAACTTCACTTTCGCAAGGGGCTTGGTGAGAATGTTAGCCGTCTGTTCGTCAGTGCAAATATATCTCAACTGAATAGCTTTCCTCTATACCATATCTCTGATGTAATGGTATTGGATCTCAACATGTTTTGTTTTGTCATGGAACACTAGATTGACAGATAGCTTCACACAGCTTTAATTGTCACAATGAATAATAGTTGGCTCCAATGTTTGTCCAAACAATCCTGCAAGGAGCTTTCGAAGCCACACTGCTTCTCGAGTTGCTACACATGCTACAATATATTCTACCTCCGTTGTGCTTAGTGCCACTAAAGACTGCTTCCTGCTGCACCAAGAAATCATTGCAGACCCCAAACTAAAGCAACAACCAGATGTGCTCTTTTTGTCAGTCACACTCCCAGCCCAATCAGAATCAGTGTAACCTTGTAACTTCAGATCTAAACTGGAAGTATATTTCAAACCATATCCTATTGTGCCACACAAGTACCTTAAGATATGTTTTACTGCAACTAGATGAATATGTCTTGGTTCACACATAAACTGACTGAGAGCACTTATTGCATAACAATGTCAGGTCTAGTATTGACTAGATACATCAATGAACCAATCAACTGTCTGTACATGGTAGGATCTACTAAATTTGAACTAGCTGCAGATTCCCTCAATTTCTTTAGATTTGTTTTCATAGGTGTAGACATGGACTTGCAGTCCATCATCCCAAATCTCTTCAAGATATCAATGGTGTACTTCCCTTGACTTAGTATGATTTCATTGGGTCTTTGCCATACCTCTAATCCTAGAAAGTAGTGCATAAGACCTAAATCCTTCATCTCAAATTCAAAAGCTAACTCCTTACATTTGTCAATGAGATGATCTTCTTTGATAATAAATAAGTCATCAACATAAAGAACCAAAATTAGAGCTTCACCATCAATTACCTTGAAGTAGAGATTTGAATCTGCATCATTCTTGGAAAACCCCAAGTCCATCAAATATCGATCAATCCACTCATACCAAGCATGAGGAGCCTGCTTAAGGCCATACAAAGCCTTCTTCAGTCTGCAAACATGAGACTCCTTCCTATTAATCACAAAGCCATCAGGTTGCTCAATGTATACTTCCTCTTTAGTCACACCATTAAGAAATGTTGTCTTCACGTCCATCTAATGAAGCTTCCGTTTCTTTGTTGCTGTAATGGCAATAATGGTTCAGATGGATGTATAGCGAGCAACTGGAGCAAATGTCTCTTCATAATCTATTCCCTCCTTTAGCCACAAATCTTGCTTTGTACATTTCAATACTTCCATCAGCTGCATGCTTGATCTTGAAAATCCATTTGGGGGATACAACTAATTTTCCTTCAGGTTTCAGAACAATGTCCCAAACATCATTCTTGATAATAGATCGATATTCTTCATCCATAGCATCTCTCCATACATGCTGACTTGAAGCTTCTTCAATAGTGGAAGACTCAAAATCAATGATGTGACTCATTAATGCCACATAGACTGGAAACCTCTGTCGTCTCTTACTTTCTCTAAAGGTGCCTCGAGGAGCTGCATACTTTTTTGCCTCTTGCATAGTGTTCCTTGCCCAAAGAGGTCTCTTTTGATTCACAATAATATCTCTAGGCCCATCAGTAGGATCCAAGGGTTCAATTGGATCAATAGTCTCTACTGGTTCAGTAGACTCCCTCTAAATCTCAGGAGTATGATCAATGTCCATGTCTTAAAGAGTCTCTTGCTCTTCATCATCTATCTCCATGCATGAACCTTTAGATTTTCTGAATGCAACATCTTCTTCAAAGGTGACATCTATGCTAACCTCTATATGCTTCTAACCTGGAATGTAGATTTTATAGGCTTTAGAAGTTTCACTGTAGCCCACAAATATCCCTTTCTTGCTAGAAGGATCCAGCTTAGTTCTTTTATCTTTACGTACATGAACATACATTGGACAGCCAAAGATTCTCAAGTGACTGACTTTAGGCTTCACACCTATAAAGGCTTCTTTTGGAATCATATTCTGCAATATCCGATGAGGACTTCTGTTTTGAACATATACTGTTGTCCTGGATGCTTTGGCCCAAAGAAATGTTTAAAGGTCTTTATCATGGATCATGGCTTTTGCAGCTTCAACAATGGATTTGTTCTTTCTTTCTGCAACCCCATTTTGTTGTGGGTTGTAAGGGACACAAAACTCTCTCTTAATTCCTGCCTCAATACAGAAATCATGAAAGCTACCAGAGGTGTATTCACCTCCATTATCAGACCTTAAAAATTTAATTCTTTTCCCAAACAAGTTTTCTACTTGGGCCTTAAACTCTTTAAATCTACCTAGGACTTCATCAGATTCTTTAGTCCTCAAGAAATAAATCTAAGTTTTCCTAGAAAAATCATCTATGAAAATTACATATACAAAAATCCACTTAGGGATGGCATAGACATTGGACCACATAAATCAGAATGTACAAGATCTAATATTTTTTTTGACCTACTTTCACTGATATGAAATGGACTCTTAGTATAGCACAACCTTTACAAGTACCGTCATGTACATGACTAAGTTTAGGAATACCTTTAACCATCTTTTCCAATGATGGAAGAGCCTTGTAATGTAGATGACCAAGTCTTCTATGCCATAGTTCGCTGGAACTGGAAGAGTCATGTACAAGAGCTTGAACTAGATGAATGGAAAGCTTGCACAAACTCTCATGCCGATTCCCGATCACACGAACAGTCTTGATGCTGGAGTTCTTTGGCCATGCAAGAACTCTCTTTCTAAAAATGCTACTTGATAACCTTTGTCCTCCAAGGCTGAAATAGATACAAGATTCCTCTTGATTCCTGGCATGAACAAGACATCACTTAGATGAAGGGGAATGCTAGATTCTAGATAGAGAGAAGTGGCACCAAATCCTTTCACGAAATAGCATGCATCATCTCCAATGATCACTTGAAGGTTAGTCTCCCTTTCCACCAAATCTGAAAGATGTTCTCGATAGCCTGTGATGTGACGAGAAGCTCCACTATCAATCAACCAGGTGTCACTATCCGTGGGAACATTACTTGATAAGGCGGATATGAAGAGGGATCCATTAGAATTGTCTCCAGCTTCCTTTTGAGTTGAGACTTCGTTAATATTTGTCACTTGTTGCATTGGCCTTGTTAAACAATCTCTTGCATAGTGACCAAACTTGTCAAATCTAAAGCACTAAATGTGGGAGAGATCTTTCTTCTTCTTCTTTGAATCAGGTACAAAATCTGATCTTTGATCTCTATTCCTCTTGAAGTTGCCTTTTCTCCAATTTCTTCCTTTCTTCTTAGTAGATTGAGTAGCTAGAACATGAATGTCTTCATTTTGAGAGCCTTTGCCATTTCCCCTTGCAGCCAACCTAGATTCTTCTTGGATGCAATAAGCACGAAGATGATCAAACTTGGCCAACTTGGATCTCCCACTAATACTTTGAATAAATGGCTCCCAAGAATGAGGAAGGCCATTTAATGCCAACATGACAAGATCCTTATCCACAACTTGATCTCTAATGGCGTTTAGTTGATCCCTCAGGTCTGAGATCTTCATGAAGAATGATATGACTGTTTCTCCTTTCGCCACCTTGACTTGATGAAGTTGTTGCCTCAATGCAAGAGCCCTACTTGTGTTGTTGATCTCAAATAGACCTTCCAAGGTTTTGAACATGTCTCTTGTAGTTGTCATCTTGGAAATGAGAGGCACTAAGTGATCCTTCTCAGAGTCAATCAAGATCTTCTTCGCTTTTATGGCATTCTTCTTGAATTGAAGTTTCTCTGCTTGATTTTCTGGCTCAGATAAATCTTTTTCTTCCACAAACTGAAGATCATTTTCTTCAAGTGCAATAAGAACTCTAAACTTCCACGAAGTGAAGTTTGAAGCACCTTCAAGTCTATCTTCAACCTTGAGACCATTCACCATTTTTAGACCATCACCATTTTTTTTCAAGGCTTTGATACGCTCCTTGAAGGTGAGAGATGAAAGAGAACTTCACTGCTATAAGGAAATTTGATCACGATCTTCTCAAACCTGGCTCTGATACCATGTTGTTTTTATGATCAGAATTAAATTAAGCAGAAATCAAACAATTATTGAACAATTGACACAACGATATACCCTAGGGAAAACCCTCCTACTTGAAGGGAAAAAACCCAACAACAATATTTCTTATATATATTGAAACAATTTGATTACAATGTGGCCAAACACAAGGTCAATGATGAGACCAATTACCAAATCGATCTGCAACTATTATAAGAGCACCTCTTTATTAACAAGAGCAAGTATTAATCTCCTTGAACAAGAATTCGAACTGCTGTGTATGAGTGTATGAAGTGAACTGAAGAATATATGTGTATTCGATGCAAGTGAATGAGCCAACCTTATGTATAAATATGTGGATCGTGCCCCTTCTTGAATAGTTGGCCTCCAATAGAGGCGACTATTCAAATGTGAAGAGAGACGTCTCTTTAATAGAGGTGACTCCTCCTTGAGTCAACCTTAAGAGACATGTCCTCTTAATAATTAAATAAACATTATTTAAAGTGAGTGGTGATTCTTAATAAGCATCGGCCTCTCAAGGAATATATCTCTCGCCACTACATACTTCAACACCTAGAAGAATGAAAACAAACCAAAAAATTCAAAGAAAACAAGAGTTCGGTTGTAAAAAAATAATGTAGGAAAAAAAACTACCTATTTGAAGAAATATCCTCTGTAATCCTTGACAACAAATGAACACTTGTAAACGCGTAGGAATAACACAACAACCAGCTTGGAGCGTTCAACAATCAATCTTCAACTCTATTTGTGCAATGGCAAGCAAGAAAATAAGTTCAGCAATGGAGGAAAATGTTTTTGTGTTTTCATTCACAATATGAAAAATGAGTTTGCCTTTGCCTTTCGGATGTTTTGTATGTCACATTTTAGGATTGGGGGGCAAATGGCCCTTTTTGGAGTTCAAAAAATAAAAATAAAAATTTGAAAAAAATTTGCAAATTCAATGACTAGGTGTTTTTAGGGGTCGAAATTCTTCACGGGTTCGCCCAGCCGAACCCACAATCTTTGGGCAGAACCTTGTCCAAACCCATAGAGAACTAACCTAGATCTTGAATTGGGTTCGAACAAGACTATGACCCGAGGCTTTCCCTTGGCAAACTAGTAACTTAGTTCTAGCTAAAGATTGTAAGGATTGGCATAATGCATTTTCCTTAATCATGAGAGTGACAATTCATTTCAAGAACCATATGTAACTCCTTAGGCACAATAATTAAATGACAAAACTCAAAGTAACACGTTTTTAGTTAGACTTTATTTCCCTAACATCTTCAAAGTAAATTTCATTTGGAATAAAAAATGGATAAGACATAAAAATAGTATGAGGAATTCTTAGCAACAATCCCATGGGATAGTGTGACCAAAACAAATTAAAATACATAGTGCCATCACTCAAAACCACCCATTTTTGGTCTAAATACATATTTGTAAGGTAAAAAATTTCATAGTTTGCACTTTTCACCTTACATCTCTCCATTTATTTTGGTGTCCCTTTTTCACGTTTATAAAACATTTAGCCCATTTCTTCAGCTTGTAAACTATTTCTGGTGTGCCCCACATACAGTTCCAGACTCATCCTACTACCATAGACCTTTCCCTAGAAGTTGTAGCCTTCATTCACTATTGGACACAAGTACCCATGGGCACTCCTATCCAATTTTGAAATTCAAAATTTGGCTCCCACCAATGGTAAAACCCTAAACCTAACCATCTTTGCTGCATTTTCCTAATGTATAGTTGCTCATTCTCATTCATTTCCAAGCTCTCTACTCTTGATTCTACTTGGCTCTATTCATGGTTTTAATTTGCAACTCTCCACTCAATCTTTTGCAATATCACTTCAATTCTTAGATTCTACAACTCTCCCTCTTCCACTATAACTTGGAGTTACCAGTGAACCATTTCTTTTATTAGGTTCGCAAGCTCCTCTCACATTACCTTGACCCATATCCTTATGTTCCCACCCTTAATTTTCCCTCCACTATCTCAAATCCTAACCTCTGCAATTCTCATTCTCCTCCCTCCATTGCTGCATAACTACCTTCAAAATATTCCTTGCACAACACCCTTGGCACATAAGAGACTGCCATCTTCCCATCCTTATCCATTGCACTTGCATGCACCACCACAGATTAGTCATCCTCCTAGGATTTTTCTCATAGCCACAAATTCTTGCATACACCACCAACACTATCAGTTAGGGTTTGCACACTCCTTAATTTAATTTCTATAAGTGGAGGTTGAAATATGTCATCACGGGGATTGACTGAGGCAATCTCCTACACTAACCCTCTTTTTACCCTTTTCAGACTTTCAGACATTCATATCTTAGTACTGAAAATGAATGTCAGGATTCTACTCGAGTCATAATACCTTGAATTAGAGTGAGCAACCTCACAAAGTTGGAGTTAAAGATACAAGCACTTGACAAGGTCACCAGTGCCTGGAGGTTAGGCACAAGTGCCTAAGGATCAAACACTATCGTCTGACATTTTTCAGATTCTTCTTAACAGTCCAGCAAGCTCTAGAATCCTCCTTCCAGCCATTTCCAGCAACATCAATTGATAGATCAAGAAGCATTTCTAACCTCTTTGTCAATTTCCTAGTCATGTTTCCAATTCACAGCTCATGCGTTTGTCAAATATAGATCTTGGGGATACCTATCATTGCTTGTGCTTCATATTAATATTACACCTTCTGAAGGTGTAATATTTGCACATGGACTTGATTGCACCCATTCTTTAAGTGTAACAAAGCTTGTTCAAAGATCTACAAATTAATATGCACTCTAATGCCTTTGGAGCATTCTTCTATGTTTTTTACATGTCTTAAGATGAAGGAAGCTTTCACAAAGATCCTTGCTCCTAATCAGCTTCAATCGCCCATATCAGTAGCATGCTTTGCAGTAGTGTAACCACTCGTTGTGCCTGATCAGCAACCATAGCATCAGCAACACGCTTAACAGTGTCACCACTACTTGTGCCTAATGAACCGAGGTTTCAACTTTATTGATCTACATTAGAAACATGCTTTGCAATTGTGCCACTGCCTCTTTTGTCTGCTTAGCAGTCAATGCATCAGTAACATGCTTTGCAGTCATGTCGCCAACACTTGTGCCTAATAAAATTCAGTCTCCTGCATCAGCAGCATACTTCATAATCACATCATTGCTCCTTGTGTCCAATTCGTAAATATAGCATCAGAAGCATGGTTTGAAATTGCTTAACCACTACTTGTGCCTGATCAGATTCAATCACCTACATCAACAACGCACTTTGCAGTCATTTCAGCCCCCTTTCTGCCTAATCAGCAATCATAGTATTGGTAGCATGTTTTGCAGTTGCATCAACACTCCTTAAGCCTGACTAGCAAATATTGCTTTAGCAGCACACTTAGCAATCACATCATCACTCC
This sequence comes from Cryptomeria japonica, assembly GCF_030272615.1. Classification (NCBI taxonomy): domain Eukaryota; kingdom Viridiplantae; phylum Streptophyta; class Pinopsida; order Cupressales; family Cupressaceae; genus Cryptomeria; species Cryptomeria japonica. Next base: position 6,229,675 of record NC_081410.1, on the reverse strand, counting down.
TGTCTGATTATGAAAAACGCACTATATTGCCCAAAGTGGTCAAATTGCTCATTGTGCTGAAAGAACAAGAACAAAGGTTCAGTCTCTCTATGTACAGAAGATGCAAAAAGTATTCATACACACATTCATTAGTCTCCAGGATTGACTTGAGTTTCAAAAGCTATCTTCAAGGGAGGATGACCAATTCATTTTGTTCTTCAAAGGCCAATCAAACTTAAGCAGGGATGTTATTGCGCATTAAATTGACTTTGAACTCTTTCCTATGGGCACCATTGACTTACTCTGTATAATACTGTGTATAATGTTTTGTGTATACTCTGATTATTTGCATTTAGAAAAATGAAATTAAAAATTGGCTATGGTTATCAAGGGATACAAATTTGGATAAGATTGTCCAGTCTAGATAAGGAATAAAAGTTGGCCTTGAGGTAAGGTAGAAGCAATTGCCATGACGCTGACCCAGGTTTAAATTCCATGGGAATGCTCCAGAGCAGCCATGTTAATGGAAGCCCACAATGGACTAACTGGATCAGACTGCAAAGTCTAATGCAAATTTTCAAGCAAAAAAAGCCCCTTCACACATGACTTATAAGCTGAAAGGTGTTCTTATCTGAAAGCAGGATATGTGTTACGAGTTACCTAATAAAAAAAACTTCGGACAAAAGGTTAAAAATATGGGAAGTGGGGGCTGGGATTACAAACTCACAAAATAAAAACTACCGATCTGGAGAAGTTCGACAGAGGGTACCCTGAGACAGCGATCGAGAATTGATAGAAAGCCGAGATGTCAGTCGAGCACTTGCAACTGCACTATGTAATGGAATTAAAGACTCTATGCAGCACCCCAATTCTACAGGTAACCTGCCATTATATAAAATGAAGTTAGATGCGACTAAAAGGATATCTCCGATCACAAACTAATATACATTAAATCTTAAGTTCCCTGGAGAAATTCTTTAAAAACAACACACATAGCAACAAATAAGTAAATAAATAGATATAACTGACTATGTCCTGCAGTCCAATTTAGCTTAAAGATGTTAAAAGCCATCTCCTCTCATTTGTATATAGATAAAAGCGTTTATTTATTATGTGAAGCAATCGAGAACTGACACACATAGCAACAAGAATGTAAACAACTAGATCTATTTGAGGAGGCCCTACAGACCAATTTAACCTAAGATGTTAAGAGCTATCTCAATTTTTATCCGGATGATATCAATGCTTTGTTACTCTTGAAGCAATCAAGAGAAGATGAACGTTTACAATCAAATACAAGAATGGACGGACGGACAGGTCCAAGGGATTGCTGTACAATGGTAATGGGAAAATTTGTAAAAGCATGACCCAGGTTAAAATCCACCATTAAAATGATTGAAGCCCATAACTTGTTAAGCACAATCATACCTTCAACCAGTATTTAGGATAAACTTTAAAAAAGAAGATATATTTTTATAGATCCTAAAGATCGATTTAACTTAAACTGTTAAAAGTCATTCCATCTTGTGCACATACACTTCAATAGATCCTAAACACCAATTTAATCTGAAAAATTAAATTTGAACAACCCACAATTTAAAGAATTTAAATATTCTTCAATTAATTCCAAAAAACTCATACACAGCAAAGCATTGTGAACAGCCACATGGAAGCAAACTATACATTTCAGCTATGCGATGAAATCTCTAGAAGAAGAAGAAGAAGAAATGCAATGAAATGAGGAGGAGGCTAGTCAAGTCAATTATTTTAAACCTGGTGATAGAGAATAATCGACGAGGGTTGTCGGTACGAATAGAAAATGAAAATAGGGATGGGCTGCTTCTTAAGGGAGCTGATGATTTTGCTGATGTTCTTACTTGAGCTTGTGTTTTGAGGTTGCCACCAATACTTCTCAAACAACCCATTGCAGACCTTGACAGATTAGCCATTCTTTTCCTGCTCAGGAATTTATAACTGGTTAGCTTGGTGTAGTGTTTTTATCTTACGACTAGTGTATAATTTGGTGTATTTTTGTGTAAAAGTTGGTAAATAATTTTTTATTAGATTTATTTTATTTTTACATATTTTAAAAGTCTTAACTTAATTTATAATCTCTATTATTTATTATCTTGAATTATATTTGTGGGTGCATAACTCTCACTAAAGTCTAAATTATTGTATGCTAGTGTGTTATTAAAAAAGACATGTTCTAATGTATCTCAAATTCATCGAAGATACACTTTTGAGGAACATTCGCATGAGAACACCACATAACATCCCAAATGCATTATTCACTTGAATAATCATTTTAGGCATATTGCATCCTTGCCTATTATCTTTAATGCTTGCTTATCTCTATCAAATTAACATGTTCAGAGATTTCATAAAATAAATACTACTCCTTCCTCAATGGTATCCCTAGACACTACCCCACTTTAGACATAGGTACAACCAACTAATGTGATGCATTCCCAATTTGTAGGTTTCTATCAATCCATAATAACAACCTAGATTTAAAAACACATACAAGATTCAATTTTGCATGTAGAAGGTAAAGCTTATGCATATAGGGATCATTTTGATGAGAAAGAGAGTTGTCGCAAATTAAAGAGCTTAATTATAGCATTAAGTCTCTTGAACTTATGTATAAATAAAGGAGCATATCTCATCTCTTGATATATATTAGATCATCTCTCACATCACCCATCTTGTCATCGTGTTTTCATAATCCCATTTATTTTCTTATTGGTCATAGTCTTCTTGATCTTCATTGGTGAGAGAAAGAGAATAGTTCACATATAGAGAGAGAATAGGATAGTTGTTATCATTGAGAGTTTGCTAGTGGATAAGTTGTGAAGCCAACACGTTTGTGGAAAGCAATTAATATTTGTGTGGAAGTTATAATATAGGCATGAGGATTCTACCTACTCTTTTTTGTAAGGAAGTTAAGTAGCGGAAACAACTTCCTACACTAACCTTGAGAGGAGGGTAATGCAAAACTTTTTCAGATCGTTACAACAGTTACAGAAAATAGAAATAGATATAATAGCATTCATACCACAACACAGTGATTTACGTGGGGAAAACCCTTTCAGGAGAAAAACCCCACACTCCAAAAGCAGCTCAATATTTTATTCAGCAATCAAAACAGATTACAACATACTTGCAGAGCAAGCTCTTCGCAGGAGTACCACTAATCAGAGATTCAGAGGCAACTCAATAGCCATAAGACTCTTACACACAAACTCTATCTCACACACCTCATAAATAGTCTTCTCTGCAGGTAACTTTGCTTCAGACGAAAGAGCACCCTTAGGTACCCAAAAACCATTTCCATCTGCTGAAGGTGAAACCTTCAAATCTTCCAGTGAAGTATCCGCAGATTTACTTTTTACAGAAGTGCTATTACACTCAACAGTGTATGCTTCAAGCTTATACAAAGTGCCAAACCTGACACCTCTAGCAACTATCATAGCACCCTTAATCATCTTACATCCTGCTTCAGAAAAGACTACTTGCACACCCGCATCTATCAGTTTGCTCACAGATAACAGGTTTCGTTTTAATCCAGGGATATGTAGCACACCATTAATCCTTTTTATTCTACCATCAGAAAACCTGATTCTAACTTTACCTCGACCAACAATGTCTAGAGGTGAATCATCACCCAAGTACACCTTACCTCCATTAAATCCTTCATATTCAGAAAACCAATCTCTATTGGAAGTCATATGAAAAGATGCACCTGAGTCAATTAGCCAAGCATCATTACCTACATGAGTCGCCAAAGCCGCAATAAATGCATCGCCATCTTCCTTGTCGGACTCGGAATCAGAATCGAACTTTTTTTTCTTCTTCTTCTTCTTTTCTTCTTTGCAGTCCTTACGGATGTGACCCGGTTTACCGCAATTCCAGCAAATGACTTTGGACTTTCCAGGAGATTTCGATCTCCCTTTGGATTTGGACTTGTTGCGCTTCTCATTCTTCTTGCCTTTCTCCTTAGGTCTTCCACGAACGGTTAGGGCTTCCTTTGAACTGATGGATACCTTCCTTCGCATCTCTTCACCGAGTAGGGCACCCACCACGTCTTCAGATTTCAAAACAATAGAAGTACTACCGATAGCCATAACAAGAGAATCCCACGAATCAGGCAAAGAGCAAAGCAAGATCTGACATTTCTCCTCCTCGTCCATCTTAACACCGACGGATACTAATTGAGCCACCAACATATTGAATGCTTCCAGGTGGTCTACAATTCGTCCACCCTCTTCCATCTTCAAGGAATACAATTTCTTTCTTAAGAAAATTTGATTTAATAAAGATTTCACTTGATACATCTCACCAAGCTTAGTCCATAGCTTCTTTGCAGAGTTTTCTTCATGGACATTGATTAGAACAGAGTCTGCCAGGCACAGTCTGATTAGACCCTTGGCTTTTCGGTCCATAACATCATACTGAGCTGCCGCAGTAGGATCTGAGGGCCTTTGGACATTCGCATCAACAGCATCCCAAAGATCTCGATCTATTAGCAGATCTTCCATCTTCAACTTCCACATCTCAAAATTACTTCCATTAAATTTCTCCACCTCTATTCTCCCTGACGAACTCGCCATCTGAATATTCCTGCAACAAGATCAAAAAGTGTCTTCTGCACAAGCTCCCACTCAAATCTGGATTAGTTCAAAAAACCCAACTGCCCACAATTGAAACCAAAGGTGATCAGGCTCTGATACCACTTGTAAGGAAGTTAAGTAGCGGAAACAACTTCCTACACTAACCTTGAGAGGAGGGTAATGCAAAACTTTTTCAGATCGTTACAACAGTTACAAAAAATAGAAATAGATATAATAGCATTCATACCACAACACAGTGATTTACGTGGGGAAAACCCTTTCAGGAGAAAAACCCCACACTCCAAAAGCAACTCAATATTTTATTCAACAATCAAAATAGATTACAACATACTTGCAGAGCAAGCTCTTCGCAGGAGTACCACTAATCAGAGATTCAGAGGCAACTCAATAGCCATAAGACTTTTACACACAACCTCTATCTCACACACCTCATAAATAGGAGATACAATACAAGAAACTGTCAAACGGTATTACAAAACCATGGGCTAAAACCACCCAATAAGGTGTAGCCGACCTAATCTCCCTTCTAGATGCCCTATGACATGTTAAAGCACACATCAACACGTGTCGCTCCCTTTTACAGCTCATTTATGTATCCGATACAAATTATTTTTCCTATTTCAGGAGTACAAACTTCCAGAGGCCATAACTTGAGAACCGGGTGTCCGATTGACGAACCGTTTGAAGCGCCGGAAAGCTCGCGAAGTGCTCTATCACCTCGTAACCCGCTGCACCGGTTACGGCCACTTTTCAGGGCATTTGGGAGCCTCTAAAGTCCCCAAAATTAAGTTTAAACATTTTATCGCACCCCTCCAAGACGAAAACTTTAATATCTTCAAAACTAGCTGTGACCTTGCGACGCAACTTTACCGGAATGCTTATCTAGCCAACCAGAAGCTTCAGGGAGAGTTTCGCACCATTTCGTGCTCAAATGAAAACTTACTATAAATAGTAACCTCGCATAAATGCAAGGTTGAGACACCATTTTTCCCAACATTTTTGAGTTATGTTATATATAGGTTATGATGTTGCATAAGCTTGATTAAAAGCAATGTTTCAAATTGAGTTACTTATAGGATATGCAATCTTGAGTTGATAAAAGCTTGATAATTCTTATGATTAGAATTACGTATATGTGTGTGTAATAGCTAGGATAGTGCTATGCTATGATATGTATCCTTAATAGGTAGGAATGACTGATTGGTTAATCTCTGGGTTAGGATAATCCGTGGATGGGAATAACCTAGATAGTTATTCTAATATTTAACCTTGTGGGAAAGGTATGGGAATAGAATTTAATGGCCAGTTTACCAAATAGAGCAATGAAATGGGTGGACATATGACTCTCGAAGTACTAGGTGATGAATTATTTTCCCAAAGTAGTGTAGGTTGCCACTGTCTAAATTGTTGGTTCACTGTGATCCAAGTTTACATACTAGACAGGAATGTCATACATGTAGGTTGTAGCCAATGTATGGTAGCTCTAGTTATGTAGGAAATGACACTATGCTCATAAGGCTATATTATTGTGAGGTCATCAAACCAAATCAATGATTATACTTCTAGAGACATAGTTGTTTTCTTTAGTTACAACACCATATCAATTTTCTTTTAACAGTTGGCTACAATTTCTTTGTTCTCTAGTGATGTTCTTCATGTTCCTCTTGTTTTTTGGGACATTATTTTGGACGCTTCTTAGTCCTTCATTTTTTCTCTTTTGGAGAAACATTTTCTCCTACTAGTTTTTTCTCCTTTTTTCTGTTTGTGAGAGATTGTATTGCATTGTATTTGTGCATGGGTGCCTAGCATGGCCTTGTTGTCAAGATCATTTTGTATCTTGCATTTTTTACATCATTTGCATAATAATTTCATCTCCCTAAGTTGCACTTAAGGAGAGGTGTTAGTGTGAATGGCATTAGTTCACATCTAGTCATTAGTGGAAAATTATTCACATGTTAAGTTTACTTAGGTCATAAGTTAAGTGTCCTTATATCCTAGGTGTCATTCTAGAACTTACTTATAAGGGGGTCATGTTCACCTCATACTTTTAGTCACTTAGCATTTAAAATTGTGCATCACACATTTAATATTTGTTATAGGGGATTTTCTCATACCTCATCACACCTTGCCTATTTATCAAGGTGTTTTATACATTATAAATCATCTCATGTAGATCATATCTCATTTTCATTGTAGTCGATATGGAGTGGAATAACATCTCTTTGTGTTGCTACTCTCTTGTTTGTGAAGGTTATTTGTTTTTGTATATTGTTGATCTTGGTTGGATACATCAACAGTCATAATTCTTGATGAATCAATAATGATACTCATAATCTTTTGGTCATGTACCTAAACAAAATGGTTGATTTTTGAAATCTTGAAGTCATAGAGGTGCTCAGAGTAGAGAAACATGGACAATCATTTGGAATGCACATAAATTTCATATGTTATAGTAATAGCTTGAATACCTATAATTTCTTATTATACAACATTTGGTTAGAATGCTAACACACTTTCCACTTCCATGACCTAAAGAACATGGATCTCATTGTCATGTCATTATAGCTTTATTAAAAACTTAACACTAGAAAAATCAACTATGAAAATCTTCAAAACGACTAAGTATCACTTAAATATAAAAATAATTTTATATGATTTCCCAATTACAATGATGATTTCAACATTTGATTATTTATTATGGCAAATTAGGCTCATGAATGCCATACTTTATAAAGATTGACCTCCCATGCCTAGGAAGTGTAACTTCGAAGATGCTCTTGTAGTATGCCAGAAGTATGTCTTTAATCAATTTTGGTGCCTTTAGCATAATTTGAATTTGTAACTACCCACTCCCTAAAATATGTCAATTTTTTGAAGCCATAACTTTTAATCTAGGCCCCTGATTGAGCCCAATTTTTTTTAAACCAAAGATATTAGAGTGCTCTAAATCATTTAAATGTCTAAAATTCAAGTTGATTATTTTTTATATAATTTTTGAACTTTGAAACTTCAATATTTCATTATCTACAAATGATCTTTGGTTAAAATTTTAACCATAAGCTATTTTTGCAATTTCAAATCTATGGGTAAATTTATAGGTCCATACATGCTCAAATTCAAACTTCCTAATAATAGAAACCTTATTGTTTTTATCCCTCGTTGAAAATTATTCATCAAACCATACAAAAATTAAAAAATAAATATTTTGTAGGTGATGTAGGATTGCTCTTATACCTTGGATGCTCTTGCATCACATATAATGATTAGCACAAAATCATTGATTATACAACTCTAGTAGGGTTGAATGTATGTCTTTTGAATTGCTAGATTCTAAAATAAACCTACCACACAATCACTAAAAAATCTCTTTGGAGTATAATGAGATAATTATTAGTTCCACCATGAATCCTTTGACTTATTTAGACACTTAATCATATAATGAACTAAAGACTTGAATTATATCTTCTATACTTGGCGGCACTAGAAGAATATGAAACATTGCAATTGAATACAAATATACCTTGAAACTCATCCCCGAATTGGAAGCACAAGTCTGGAGCAATAATGAAGTTATCACAATGATCAATGCCTTTGGTATGATAGTGATTTTAAAGGGCATTGCCCATAATGCAACCCTATGTGTTATGGAAATAGTACAATAGTTACATATACCATATGGATCCATCATATATTAAGTTATGTCCCAATTTGCAACACCACCCTAGAAATAATGATGTAATGTATATATGTGAAACCTAGTAGTTAGATGTATAAAACTCTTTTCATTATTGCATCTATGATGTAATGTATCAATAGAAAAAAAATGATCATAAGGAAAGTATTTATATTCTCTAGTGACAATGATTTATATAGCTAACAGTACCCAACTGTTGGTGTGCTTCTTATATGTGAATTGTTGCCACAAACTTGATATATTTCTTCCCAAAAAGAATGCATAATTACTCTAGCAATCACATCACCACTTCAAAACAAGTGTAATCAAAGCATTTGATCTATTGTGTTTTTAAGAGCACTAGACCAAAGACTATAGTTCCTAAGTATAAATTTCACTTAAAGACTTCATCTTTAGACCAATCAAAGGAAGTTTCACATAAGGAAGAGTTTTGTGTACAATCTTAATAAAAGGAATTACACTTGTTTTTTATCACTTGTACAACCTAATCAAAGGAAGAATCCTATGTACAACCTTAATCACTTGTTATTTTATTAATGCACTTTATTAATTGTTTCTATAAGGAAGTTTCACTTGCTTTAATCAAAGCCTTGAAAGGTTCAATTTAGATCATTTTTGGAAATCCTTCACATATCTCTCTATTGTTCCCTTTTGTTTCAATTGGGCCAAATCTCTAAAATGAACTTCAAGATCTTCTCTATCAAACCTTTTGATCAACCTTTTACAAAATTCATCATTTATGTCAATCAATCTATGACTTTGGGTAACCAACCCATGGTACCACCATTTGTGTGTTGTGCCTTCCAAGTGTTGGTGAATGATGACATCATCCTCAATCATAGGTTTCAAAAATAGAGATGTGCCTAAATTTTGCACCCATGCATGAGTTATACATTTATTAGAACCATCAATTGTAGATAGTGTTAACTTTCTCAAAACTTGTTGCTAGTCATTTCTTCGTTGAGATCTAGGTTCAATTCTTTGTGTATTTCTAACTTTTTCATAGTCATGTAATTAGTGAGAAGCATTGCTTCTTGCATTTCTAAAGGGAGATTTCTATACTCTATATAACAAACAATAATATCATCTTGCAATGAAATTTGTGTTTCCCCCACAGGAAATTTGTCTTTCCTCTAAATGAAAGTAGGATGAGTAAGTCTATCAATAGACCCAAACATGGTTCTCTATGTATGACTTTTATACTTATTATTGCTCTATTATTGTCTCAAGAAGAACTTGCCTCACTATTTTGATTGTTGGACTTTGATGCATTATTATATGTTTCCTAGTTTCTATGCATCATATATAATATTTAGCCCAAATATATAACATATGATCAAACTTCCTTTCAAAATAATATGTAGGATCTTTTAAATCTTTCTTCTCTCTTTCCATATTTACTTCTATGTTCAATTCAAAAGGAGTTTCTATTTCTTTGCTCTTAGGAAATAGATTTCGAGTTTTTATAAGTTCTCTTTAATGATACCTCTTGGCTCTACTATTTGACTACATAAGAAGGCAATCTCATAAGCTAACAAGATCCAATTTGATATCATCGTAATATCATGGATGAAACATTTTATATTATTTGATTTACATATAATGATTAGCACAAATCATTGAGCAGACAACTCTGTTGCGGTTGAATGTATGTCATTTGAATTGTTGGATTATAAAATAAATCTACCACGGTCATTAATTTTTGTTTGGAGTATTATGAGACAATTATTGAGTCCACCATGAAAGCTTTGACTTGTTTAGACCCTTAATCATTCAATGGACTACAAACATGAATTATAACTTCCACAATTGGTAGTGATAGTATAAATATGAAGTATTGCACTTGAATACGAATATCCCTTAAATTCCTTGCCCAAATTGGAAGCTTGTGTCTAGAACAATAATGAAGTTGCCACAAATTGTGCACCATAACCCAAACTCGAATTGTTGTTATAATAACAATTAAAGAGCTACATATACTACATGGATCCACCACATATAAAAGTTATGCCCCAACTTGTAGCACTATTGTGGAAATAATGTAATTTATATATGTGGAACCTAATGATTAGTTGTATGAAACTCTTTTCATCGCTACATTTATGATACATTGTATCAATAGCAACCAGTGATAATAAGGAAACCATTTTCATGCTCTAATCACACCAATTTGTATGAGGGATGATACCTAGTTGTTAACACACTCCTTATATGCAAATCATAGTAACAAACTTGTCACAACACCCCTTCAACATGTAATTTTAACATCAATATGAGATTTCAATAGTTTAGCATAATGGCCATTCATGTATGAAATCACTCCGAGGAATTTTTTTTTTGGTCTTCCAATTCTAAACCTAGAGGATTTTCATCTTCAAGTTAATTTAACCGAAGTCCAAAGCCCGAAACTCCAATGGGGAGTAGAAATCATAAAATAGAATGCATGATCAATATGCCTCCTCTTTGCTTGACCTCTCTTGAATAGAATTTTCATCAAAAAGACATGCCTCGTCAAATGTCCCTTGATTGATATTATTACGAACAAACTTTAATTATAATTTCATTTATAATATTACTTAATTCCTTCTCTTAGAAATTGCTTGTTTTGTTTGATGAGAATACATTTGCTACACCATGTTTGTATTATATACTTTCATACTTGCTCCATCATGCTCTCAAGCTATAAGCATGGTCTCACAATAAAAATGTAGCTCATCTAAGTCTAAAAAGGGAACAAATTTCTCATTGGTTTACCTTTTCTCTTATTTTGATGTGACTAGTATGCTCTTTTTGCTGCCTTTCGTGTTTGTAACACTTTGAAATATAGCATGCATACATGCACAATGTGCAACCACCCATTCCTCTTTTATTTATGTTTCCATGCCTTTCTTCTGTCACACATACCTATGTCAACTCTTTTCCAAAAAGTTAATGACATTAGCCAATGAGGACTTTGAAAGGTTTTTAAAGAGCCCACCAGGGATCAAGTCTACTTGAGTACAAGACTCCTACATCACAAGGGACGAGGTTGGGATCTTGCCCGAGGCAAATTTGGTGGAATGAACCCCTCAATCCTTAGCTCTTAGTCGAAGAGGTTCAACCTAAGGCTCATGCTCCCATATCGAGTAGCTAAGACAACTTTGTGGATAAAAAATTTTCAATCACAAATAATTTTTTATTTTTATTTTTAAACTAACTCATGAGGATGTATTTATACTTTTCTATCAACATAGGCTCACGTCAAAATCCCTGAAGCCAAGAAGTTACAAATACTTCGCCTACAAACACTATTTTATATATTTATTTCTCATGCGCAATTGCATTCAAGATAGAAAAATTTCCATGACCAATTAAAGGCATGCCAAACTACAATCATAAACACAAATATTGAATTTTGCATTGATAACAACATGACTTAGTTTTTTTTCATATTTTCTTAAGAACCTGCTTTAGTCATGCTTGACTATAAGGTCACTAGATAACCTAAAACCTCTACACACACATGGACAACTTTTACACTTTGTTCTTGACTAGAATTCATCATTTGTAATATTGAAAGCATGTTTTAAGTGAGACGCTTGGCTTGTTTTGACTAATAGATGAGAATAGTTACTGGGGTGTTTTAATTAACCCTTAAGATGCAAATTTGATTACCGAAGAAGAAAAAAATCACATTAATGATTTCTAATATCAATTGTTATGAACTAGTGGAGATTAACTGATAGAAACCCTTACTAATAAGAGATCGAGAGTTGATTATTATAAAGTTAAAATATGGAAACCCTTGAAATGATTGGACCTAGAAGATGTTATTGTTAAACTTTTATACCATGTAACACAAACAATTGCAATGAGAACAAAAAACACAACAAAATGCGGGTACTATATTAAGTATATAAAAATATGAGAAAGAATGTAATGATTATGCTTCTCAAGAAAGAAAACTTATAAGATAAAAAAACAAAAGTAGAATAATGCTTGTAAAGAAAAAGAACTATTAGAGAGAAAAAAGAACGTGTACTAAAAAAGGCATAAAGATTTAAAAAAATGAAAAATATACAAATATTTTAATAAATCGTATGGCTCTTCTATCATGTGCTTGACATTGTTAAGATCCTACAAGTACACGACATTTTAAGTAAAAAACTAATTCAAAAATTGAGAGTCAACCATAATCCCTTTAAAAGCTTTCTCATTAAAGTTCTAAGGTATTACAACAATAAGTGTTTATCATACCATAAAGATTACAATGGTCGACAAGTACCCTTGCAAAAATTTACATATTGAAAATTATTGAAAGTGAATGTTTCTTTAAGGCACGACACTTCCTACAAATTTCACAAATGGGGCAACGAGCTAGGTGGGCGTCATCTTAGGGGACTCTCCATAGTTGAACACACAAGTCAAAGTAGTACTAGGACGGGTGACCTCTCAAAAAGTATCAATGCTTCACCCCTACAAGCATCACCTAGATGCAATGAGTGCTAAGTGGATCATTCATTTTCATGAGATGGGGGTTCATGTAAGTATTACTTATGAAATATGGGTCAACAAGTTTGACTTAAAAACTATGAAGATGGGGGTTCATGTAAGTATTACTTATGAAATATGGGTCAACAAGTTTGACTTAAAAGCTATGTACTTCAATCCTAATAGCAATATCATAATTTGACATATTGGTGAAAATACCTCCTTTTCGATCGATGAGCTAAAGGGGCTCTACAATTAATAGTTCATAATACAACACTCGTTGAAGGTTTTGCAAATGGGATAGCAAGTTAAGTGAACTTTATATTGAGAGAAATTTCAAGATTAAGCACACTTGAGTCAAAGTAGTATTGAGATGGGTATCTAATAAGAAGTGCCAACACTAAACTCCTATAAGCATCACCTAGATGCAATGAGTACTAAGTGGACCATTCATTCCCATGAGAGATGGTTTCATGTAAACTATACTCATGAAATATGGGTCATTGAGTTTGACTCAAATATTATGCAATTGAATTCTGATAGTTGTATCATAATTTGACACAATGAAAAATACTTTCTACTTATCACTTTATAAGATAAGGGGCTCTATAATGAATGGTCCATAAAGAACAACATTTGTTAAAAGTTTTGCTAATGGGCTAGCACACTAAGTGGGTTGATCTTGGGGGAAGCTCCATAGTTTAGCACCCTCAAGTCAAAGCGATGTGAGAATGTGTAAACTCTTGGAATGTACTAATGCACTAATGCTTCACCTAAATGCAATGAGTGTTAAGTGTACCATTCATTCTCATAAGACTTGGTTTTGTGTGAATTACTACTCATGAAATGTTTGTTAATGAGTTTGACTCAAAAACAACAGAGTTGAATCCTAATAACAATAACATAATTTGACACACTATAGAAAATGCCTCCTTATTTATTGAAAATAGTAACAAAGGATGTGTTGCTTTAGTATTTCAATGGTTGTATTCAGCAACAAGTTCGCAAACCATGAGAGGTTCCTTTTCCTCAAGCACGGTGTTCATGAGTATAATTTAATACTTCACCCAAAAGAAATCAATATTGTAGACTTCAGCCACATGATAAAACTTTTAGAGGGCATTTTTTAAAGAACTTCAGTTCAGCAAGGTCTACAATCCTTAGATATTTTGGTTTGTCCTAATATTGTAAGTTAACTGACCAAGTTACTCCTTCAATTAGCATCATGAAATGATACACTTTGAAACCTCATGTTAGCCACTAAAGGTAGTACAAAAATCGATTGAAAACTATTGCAGGCTTGAAATTCTAACATGCGAATTGGGAAACATTGCCTTATGCCTCGTAGAAAACATTTGACAAAGTAGCTGCACATGATAGTTAGATGCAAGAGCTCAGCAGGGACATTTATTTTAAAGTTCTATAAAAAGTCCCACTGTGGTAGCACCTGGTGAAACCTATAAATATATTGTCAACATCATAAACTGAGCATGGGCAATGCTATATATCATTTTCTTCATCCTCTGCAAAGGGTTCCAGAAACAAGATCACAAAGGCATTTATTGCCTAAATCAGTAATAGCTATCCATTTGTACCATTACTTATATGTTATTATTCTATAATCTAAATTCAAGAATTGAAAATGGCAACGATCAAAATATTTGTCCATAGTTACACCAGAACTTATCATTCACACATGCCAAAATGATTCAACACATCAATTTGATTCCGACAAAACAAATGCTCACATCATCTTTCACCAGTTGTACGGGTCTAAAAACAGAATTAAAAAACTTGTCCCATGGAAAGAAAATGATGCCTAATTATCAGCACATCTTGGAACAAAAGTAAAAAATTCTCAATGGTGAATAAGAATGGGAAACATAGTCAACAACTGGGGAGTGGCCTATGTCAGCCCTTGTAAAATGGATCTTGGCTGTGAATGGTGACAAAATGGAATCCATTAGCATATAAAGATTTTCCAGAAGCCAGAAATAATCATTCAACATTATGATGAAGGCTTTTGACAAGCACTAAATAGTTGCCAGCTGATGAATGCCATCAGTAATGATGAAAATAATTCGAATCCAACAACCTTTGGGAAGTCCCATCCCAGTCCTCTCCGCAAGTAGCTGTAATAACATCAACACAGCTTATTCAGAATAATCAAAATGGCTGCAAATGCACATCATACGTAGTACTAGATAAATAATAGTAACAACAAAACATTAACCTTTTGGATTCTGTGTGTCTACCAAATGCTTAAGGATATTTAGAGTTCTTAGCTCCATTTTTTTAATATTTAAATCTAGACAGTTGAAGCATCTTTGTAAATTAATGAAATTTTCTATGATTTTCATTATGTACTCTTCAATAATGTATTATAGCTTCCCTTCAGTCTACCAAACCCAGAAGAGTGAATCGCCAAAACTTGTACCTTGCCATCCAAAAACATATTTTGACCAAGTGTCTGAATGGCAAAGTTTTGTTTTATTAACTTTAAAAAAAAAAAAATCTTCCTTCCAAAAAAGATAAATTCTATAATATAGTGGGTGTAAGTCCAAAGCTAGATAAATTGCTGACAGACTAGTAATCAAAATGAAATTGCCACATACAAAACAACCGGAATGTGATACAAGAAATGACAAATCACAATAAAAATCAATAAACTGTCTGACAATCCTGTTTTCATGGGAGAAATTAAGCATATCAGAGCTAGATTAATTAAGTTAACCACCAAAACTTAAATCTAACTAGCAAATCCGCAAAGACAATGAAATATAATCAAATCAACAAAATACGAAATATAAACTAGATGAACCCCCTTTGTTGATCCAATAAGCTTCCATTTTTCTTCTCAATTATCATGGTTGATTGGCTCTCAATGTTGCACTAGGAATCTTACATAAGAGTGACAATAATTTCAAAGATAGTGGTTATTGAAAATGGGGGGTTGATGCTCAATTTATAGATTTCAAATGGAAAGATTAAACAGTTGAGATGTATCTAGGAACTGAATTGATCAACGGTTGAGATCAGTTGAGTCAAAATTGATTGAGTTAAACTCATTTGATTGATCAGTGAACTGGATAGATGAGCTTGTTAAAAAACGCTGATTGAAAGTTAGAAAAAGGTGATTGGGGAGTTAACTAAGTTAACTGATTAATTGACTAAATTAACTGATTAGTTGACTAAATTGATTGCCCAATTAGAAAATGGTTATTGACAGTTAGACTGAAAGTCAGTACCAGTTAGGATTTTGACATGTGATGTAGGAAATTGATTTAGAATTGCACTTGATTATTTAAATTTGCATTTTCAAAATCATGAAATGAAATGCACATATTATTGAAATTAATCGAAATTAGAATTTGGGGAATTTTGAATTTTTGATAAAAATGAGTTAGTTAATTAAATTATTTAAAGAAATTATTTAATTATTTAAAAATTGAATTTAATTAAATAATAAAGAATACTTAATTGAAAGTATCAAATTGCAATAATGAAATAACAAAATTAATTAATTAATTTTAAGAAAGAACGGTTAAATGATTAAATGATTAAATGATTAAGATGGAAATTGAATAATTAAAGAAGATGAAGAAATATTAATTGGAAGAATAAAATTAATAAGCTTCCATTGTTCTTCTCAATTATCGTGGTTGCGTTGGGAATCCTGCATAAGAGGGACACAATAATTTTGAAGATAGTGGTTATTGAAAATGGGGGGTTGATGCTCAATTTATAAATTTCGAATGGAAAGATTGAATAGTTGAGATGTATCTGGGAACAAAATCGATCAACGGTTGAGATCAATTTTGACACATCCCTATTAACAAAGCTATATAAATTAACAATAAACAAGTAGCCAAACTGAAACCACACATAAAGAACTCTGAGTTTGATACACGACATGACAATCCATGGTAATACTCAATAAACTGACTGACTACCCTACCCCCAGTCTTCATGTATACAATATTAACAGCAAACCTAATACTACTCCAATCATTGTATGGAAAATCACACAAAATAGAAAAACAACATATGTGAACTATTCTTGACAATATAATATATTGCAGACAGAGTCATGACTCATATCAGATGATCTTATTGGGCACGGTTGAAAGGATTGATTCGATATATATAGCCTCCAAATGCATACTGAAAGATCTTATTTTAACCTCCATGTCATCATAGTGGCCTCTGTACTCGTGGAAAAGTATCAGGAAAGTTCAACAACAAGATGTAAATATTAATCGTCTGCTAAGGTTAAAGTATCCAGAGAGTAAGTAAAAAATCATATTAAAGTGACAATTAAAAAAAAAAAATTCTTTCAGGGATTCCATCTGAACGAATAAGCATTCCATGTGTGTCCTTGTCATCTCTAACAAGATTGTAATATCAATGGCAAAATTTTCTGTGACATAACCTGTACTCCACAGCATATAAGTAAACAAGCATTTTTATGTGAAAATCAAAAGCAAGTTTCTCTTTTGCAGATTCCATTTGTAGGAATAAACATTCCATAGCTGCCCTCATTTCATCTGTACCAAGCTTGTGCTCCAGAGCAAAATTAAACAACTATTTTTATGTGACAATCAAAGTAAACTCCTTCGTGGATTCCATTTGTGGGGATAAACATTCCATAAGTGCCCTCACTTCATCCATGCAAGTCAATATGACCAGCAAGATTTCTCAGACATTAGCATCATGAAATGACCAAGAGGCGCAAGCAAGCATTTTTATGTCAAAATCAAAGCATAGAGCAGAAGGTTACATGAAGTGACCAAGAGGCACAACAATGTCACCCATGCGAAGATACAGCAAGAAGAACCATTAAACTTCTTGGACAACTCTCCCACTTGAAGTTCGACTACAAATGAACCCATCAGCTCAACCTGTTCCATCAGTGACTAATTTGACTTCGGTTGAACTAGTAAGAAAAGTTTAGCGAATTCCTCACTATTAACAGTTCCTACAACTTGCAGAGGTTGATAAATGCATATAGAGTCTAGACTCAAAATGAGGTATCTTTTTTATACTGCATAGCTTTTTGAGAAAAACCCAAATATGCATAAATATAACACTTCAGAATCTCAGATAACTCCCTTACGCTGTTTTTGACCCTACAACAACACTGCATTTTCATGCTATCAAACTGTATCTGAATGTTTATCCAATGATTTTCAGATCAAATAGCATACACGGTAATATAAATATGACTGAAACATATCAAATTACAACTTTTGAAGATATACAGAAAATTGTAGCCACAATTAGAAGTTCTTGAAATTGTAAAAGGTGGTCATAATGCCACCTTAAATCATCTGAAACCTTTATCTCTGAAGTAATGTGAATATTTCAGCATTAGTTCAAATGAATGCAGCCTGATCTTATTAGGAAGTATCTATCTACAGTAATTTGATTTTATAAGAATGGTGAAGAGGATGTAACTGTCAAATTATTCTGTATAGATATTTCACCAAGCATTACAACAAACCAATTCAGCAACCAAGCAAGTTTGTATAAGCCCAAATTTATAGCAATTAAATTTTCAGTCAATTCCTCCAACTTCACAAAGTCTATGTTACAAACCACCAAGCAGAACACAGTTAAACCATCATTGTTGAATATTTACAACAAACCACTTCAGTAACCAAGTTTGTATAAGCCCAAACTTGTAGAAATTTAATTTACAGTAAATTCCTCCAACTTGACAAAGTCTATGTTACAAACAAGCAAGTGGAACACAATTAAATCATCACTGTTGAATATTTACAACAAACCACTTCAGCAACCATGTAAGTTTGTATAAGCCCAAATTTACAGTGAATTCCTCCCTTCACAAAGTCTGTTACAAACCACCAAGTAGGACACAATTAAGTCATCACTGTTGGATAAACTACCCCCAAAAACTACATGTAAATGATATACTGACTAATTTTAAACCCCTGAATGGATAAGGATTGACAATTCATGTTGATAATAGCTATTTTTAACAATGATGGTAGCATTTTCTCCTGTTTTTCTCTTGAAACAATGATGAATTGTACTCTCCCATTATTGGCTTAAATTTTTGGTTTCTCTTTTTGTATAGCTGCAACAAGGAAGTTTCTGACATGCAATAAGAAATAAATTTTAGGAATAATTAGCATTGCAGGTTATAATCTGAGTTGAGAAATTGGGATTTGAAATAAACTTTATGCAGGTTACTTTGGTTTGAGGATGCCAAAAAAATCTCTAGATGGCTAAAGAAAACCACATGAACAGAATGAGGAAAAATTATTTCCCTCTCACAAACTCTGTTTTTTAAAGTTGCAACTTCCTTGCGTGTTTCTCTCATTCTTATGTGTTCACTTCTGAACCATGAACATCACTTGCAATTTGCAAACAACTAAAACAAGAACTTCGTATGGCAACTGGATGTACATTTTCTGTAAACAGCATGCTTTAAATTATTATCTAATTTGTGCTTTTCATAAAGCTTTTTCCTCAGACTCATATATTGTGTTTCTTCTGGTGCTCCAACTGAAGAATATGTTCCCAGTAATTAAAAAAGTTCTTGATGCAAGAAACTTTAATTGTTGAGAAAATATCAACGCATTAGGCTAACAGAGATAGAACCAGAGAGGAATAGATGTTGTCCTTCTCTCCCTAACACTGTTTATTTAGTTGCATCTTCCTTGTGTGTTGCTTTCATTATTAAATGTTTGCTTCTGAATGATGTAGACCATTTACCAACAAGTAAAACAACAATTTCATATAGCATCTGGACATTATGTGTTTTCTGTAAGCCACGCCTCTTAAATTACCATGTCTATTCTGGCCTTTTGATAAAGCTCTTTACCCTGCCTCGTATATTTGGTTTCTTAATTTCTGGTGCAAAAACTGAAGAATTTGTTCCCAGTGTTTAATAAGGCTATTCATGCAAGAAGAATTAATTGTTGAGAAATATCAACAAAAACCTTATAATAGATTTGTCAGGTTTTAAATTTTGTTTGTCTTAAATCCTTAACAAAAAGTGGTCTGTGCCAACAATATTGATAATCAAATATCCATGTACCTCTGATTCCCAACTAAAACTCCAAAGTTCTGCGTTTGGCATAACAACTATGTAAATTCTTATTATGGTTATGATTCTATGAAATGTTTAACGCAAAGGTTGTTCTTAATTTCATTGAAGCTTCTAAATTAAGGTAGCTTAGAAACTACTAATTAGCATCAAATTTTCCAAACATATGCACACTCACTAATAGATTTACTGAAGTTAATGATAATCAAAATAACAAACCTTATAATAGAAGGCATAGTTGCCAGAACACCGGCACTTGCATATATGATGGGCACCAATGTCTTGGGTTTATTCTTGCGAAGCCACATTAATGATCCTAAAGCTGCCAGTGATACAGTCAGTACCTGTAGCCAAGTAACAAATATGTCAGCACACATGTAGCACCATATATGAAAAATAGAAGATAAATGAAACAATAAAATATATACATCAAGAAACTAACCAACTTGAGGGAAACGTTATGGATTTATTGATTTTAGAACATTTCTAGTGACTGCATTTTCATCAATGAGAAAGAAAACTGAAATGGAGAAAAGCATACCAAATTTGCATTTGCCTCCAGCCCTTGAAGAAGGTAATCCCAGGTAAACTCTAGTCCTTTTGCTCCAACCCAGAGAGGTGCCAATCTGTGTAATAGTGAATCGGCAAATGCCCACCCTGTGTCAAGAAAAGATTTTATTCAACTTGAAATTAAAGAGAATATAAAAGATATTTTGCTTAATATTTTTAGAAGTACAATTCTTAACCTGCAAACTTAAGTCCAAGAAAATAAAATGAAAGACATTAATATTATGCCAGAGACCACTCTAAACTCTAACACACTTGAATACTTCCAAAGTCAAAAATGTTACTTGCAACTTGAAATTTGAGTAACTCAAGGGACGTGGATTGTCATGCTTGCTTATTAATACCCTTGGACAGTAAAGATGACAATAAATCAAGCTTGATTATTAAACCTTTCTGAACTAAACCTAAAAAACTGATGGTGAATTGTAGAAATCCATCTCTCATACCTATAAGTGCCCAAAAATGAACAGGCCAACATGGCAAGCCCAATGATGTCTACAATCTAGAAAATAAGCTGACAAGGCATATAAATGCAATATACCATTTGTTGAGCATCTACAGCTCCCCAAGTGTTGCTTATGTTTGCCAGTTGTCATTGGTTAATTTTTAAAATGTTGGTGTGGCTTAAGAACTGCATTTTCCACCCTTAATTATGAGTTCTCTGCTTGGCTTAGGCCATGGCAAATTTTTTACTAGTAAAGTGTCATCTCTGCATAAAGCTACAAACTCATCCAATTTCTCAGAATGTGTGATCAAATACAAAACACAAGTTTCCCTTCAGTTCTTCGTCCAATCATGACCAGTTTAGATCTGCCAATCATACCTTTGGTTCCAAACTATTAGGTATTTTATAAATAAGCCAACTTTTGTCATTTCGTGGACTTTGAAAACAAAAATGCTACAGCTCATTGTGAAGCATTTTTTCCTAAACCACTGTTTAATTGCAGATCAACCAGCTATTGTTCAGCCATTATCAACCTTGTCAACACCCTTGTCTCATTTTTTGAATCCATGCCCTGCTTTGCAGATAGACTATTGTCCGGCTATCACAATAGAAAGAAGCATTTGTATCTTGAAGCTCTAAGGATGCAACTGCCAATGTCAAATTTTGCTTTTGCACCTGAAGCAATCTAGCTCCAGGTACGGAGGATCTGTTTTAATTAGATTTAGATTTCCTTTTAATAGTTTAGAACAGATTGTTTGAATTAACAAAGATTTAGTTTGTTTGTTACCTAAAAATCTCTTCATTCATCTCAGCTTTTCATATCTTCTCTATAAGCAACACAAACATAACAAAATAGAAGAAATTGCCCTCCAAGAGGATTTTGCCTCTGGTGTTTCTTGGAAAACCTCAAAGATTTCTAGAGAAAGGTTCTCTTAGGAAACACTGGGATTTTTCTCAGTGGACATTAGTTTATCCTCAACAGCAATTTTCGAAATTAATTCAACAGCAATCCTCCAACATTAATCAAATAGAAGAGCTTCAAATCAAAATGTTTTTCTATTTATATTTCAAAAGAAGCAATTTATTTCTTTGTTAAAAAAATGATTTGTTTGTGTGTCAGTATAATATTGAATAAAAGCTTCCCTGCTGATTTTGCTTATATTGAGAAGATTGAAAAGAGGAAATCAGTTTTGTCTCTTGCATTTTTTAATGCTTCTGCATAAAACCTAGAAAAAGCAAAGTTCTTATTTATAGAAATATTAGATAGTTGCATTCACTTAATTGATTGATTTTATTAGAAATGATTAGAGCACTTTGAAATATTTAGTTTAGCTATTGATTATTTATCATTATTTAACTAATTAGTTATTTTATTGATTTATCCCAAATAACAGAAAAACAAAACAACCTGCAAACTCACTCAGTTTTATTATATCACTTAAACTATATTTATCATTTTATTCACTTAATTAAATTAGTCTATTTTTCTCAGTTAAAATACAATATATACATTTGTCATTTTACAAACTGCTCAAATAATTCAAATCAAAGTATTTCAAACCGTTTAAACAAGAAGACCACCATCTCAACAGATCAATCAAAGACATCCAAATCTGCAAGTAAAACACATACATTCAAACACCAAACGAACAATCTTAATTAGATTTTACGTGTCATGGGTTGCAACCAAACCTTGTGAGAAAGTTACAAAAGGAGGTTTCATCTATTTCCCTTGCTGTTTTCCTTGAATAGCTCAACATTTTGAAAAACTGTTTGACAAACTTGACCATTCAAATGACTTAGAATTCCACTTCAACCGACAGTTCAACCAACATTACATTTATTATTACCTCAACAATAAACCATTCAAACAAACTAACCAACCAAAATGACCTGTCATGCACCCACCTAAACCACCACTTGATTTATTTCTCAATAGACACCAAATCATCTGAACATATTAACATTTATGTGTGCACCCATTTTAGGGCATATAGTACCAAAAATTCAAAACTAAGCTCTGATACCAAATGTAGGAAATAATATTAGTCTTAACAGAAGAATACTTGCATAACGAAACAGAACCTAAACAATTCAACAAAAAAATAAACACTTAAACATAAGATTTATTTTGGGAAATTCTTTCAGGAAAAAATGCAACAAAAAATAACCACTCTGTATGTATTCACAATAAGAGATTTGCAATACAATGAAAGAATTTGCAATATGTAAGTTGAGGGAACCTCATCAAAATGAACAAATATCGTAACACAGAAATTGGATAATCAGATACACAGCACAGACATAACTACTGGAAATCTAAATGCTGCATGTGTAAGCTTAGAGTTTAGATAAAAACAAAGAAAGCAACACACATGGAACTGTCATTATGAATGTTGACATCTATTAAATAAAAGCATAATTAGATTTATTTTACTTAAGGTAATTTCCAAGGCTTTCAAGTTTTACTGTAAAGAATAAACAATTAAGGAAATGTTTTATGTTGGATAACATTTGAATTTTATTATTTAATCTTAATAGAAAAGTATATCATTTTGACAAGGTTTTCATATTTTGACAATTTTATTTACCATTCTGAAGTTTTTCTATTCATATAAGTAAACTTGCAGTGAAATTCAAACAAAAATGAGCTAAGCATTCCATTTAATAAATATATAATTGAAGAATAAAGTTAGATTAAATAATTCTTATCATATCCAAAGTTTAACTTCCCAAAATTATCCTATTAGATCAAACTGAAGATATGGCTTCTTTGAGTACTCTCAATTAGAATAGAAAAAATAGTCCAAAGGATCAAGATAATGTCAAAATTAATAGCCCTAATTTAGAATGTCCTAGAGTAAACATTACTCACCAAGTCCAATCGCTTGGAATTTGTGATTCTGAGATATATTTCTGTGTGTCAATTGTGTGAGTGCAAAATACAGACCAGCCACATCAATGAATCCTATGAATGCCTTTAACAGCTCCTGCGAAACAAATACAATGGTTTTAAAGGAATATTACCTTTCATGATCACAAGTTATATCCTACACTTAACATTTTTCAGAGGATTTTGGCATCCCTTAATGAACAGTTGTAGCCAGAGAAACTCTTTGTCAAATTCTAAGCTTTACATTTAAATCAAAACAATATCACATTCATTTGTGTGCAGATTATTATATAAAAAGAAAATTACAAAAGTGATTTGAATCTATTTACAGATAATATAACCTATCGAGAATGAAAATAATATACTGATTTTTTTTTCAATTGCAATTAACTCAACAAAAATGAAAGAAGGAAACAAAAATTATTAATGCCCACAAATGATCAAAAGTAGGTCAATGGGAATCAATATACAACAAAAAGTTCTAGGAAGAGAAAATCCTAGAGAGGCCCAAGAAGGAGAAACAACAAAAGCAAAAACAAAAATACAAAACAGATCTGTACCATTATCACGTGTGGTCAAGCCAATACATATAGCCAAGTGAGGGCAACATGATTCCCAAAGAGCACAAGCTGCATTTTGAAGAGTTAGGACACAAGTCTTATTGAATATATTTGTCCTAATGAGGTATTCATTAGTGTCATCATCAATCACTATGAAAGAACCAATACAAAATCTGATAGTGCTCAT
The DNA here is from genome assembly GCF_030272615.1 of Cryptomeria japonica. Classification (NCBI taxonomy): domain Eukaryota; kingdom Viridiplantae; phylum Streptophyta; class Pinopsida; order Cupressales; family Cupressaceae; genus Cryptomeria; species Cryptomeria japonica. The sequence continues at coordinate 6,205,171 of NC_081410.1, read as the reverse complement.
TAGGGAGTGTCTAAAGGCTGGGAGGCCCATCTAAGGAATTTTAAGAGAAAGCAAGGCACTCCTAGAATTACACTTAACATACAAAGCCCATGTAACGCCATAGTAATGAAGAAACTTGTAACATGCATTTGTCTTTGTGGCTAAGGGGTGGCCAAAGAGGAGTAAATCTATGTCACTAAGGAGCCAAGTAACACTAGGAGAAAGAAGCAAAACCACGTTGCCAAGGGGAAACATGTTGGAGCATTTGAGTAGAAGTGATAAGCTGTGAGAAATGTTGTCTCATAGGTCCATCCATGTTTGTGTGTTAAGTAGTAGTATCCAAAGGTAGTTTAGAGCAATTAGTCTCCTAGATTTGTTGGAAGGAGCCTTAGGGCTCTATTATCACAAAAGCTTGCAATCTTGCTGAGCTATCAACTCAGCAACCTTGTGAAACATGGAAACAACCCTACAGTGTGGGACCTTGCGCAAGGGGGTTGAATCTCCGGAGAAGGCCGACTTCCTTCTCAATCCAAGTGCAGGGGTTAAACCAACTCAACACTTTAAAACTAATTCCTAAGCCTATCCTAACAACTTGCAGAGGTAAAGGGAAGAGAGAATGCTTGAAATAGAAGGAGGTGATGCACCAAGAAGAGATTGTTCCTCTCCCCATCGAGATGACACAAAGAATTAACTGAAACACCTAGGAGATGCACAAACTTCAATTGTATGAGTGACTCCAACGCATGTATGGAGGTTAGAATTCGCTAAGTGTCAAGAGGGGAGAAGGATTCCCACAAGTCACACTCAAAAAACAAGTTAACACAGCATATATGGGGAGAAAAGCCACAAGACATACACCTATGATGAAGGTAAGAAAACATACACAACATACATAGGTTGAAAGAAGGCAAGAATGGTGATTTTCAATTAATTATAAGGTCAATGGCAAAACTTACAGTTGCATAAATGCAAGATAAATACAAGAGAAGTGGGAGAGCATGGAATAGCTCAAGCCAGTAGGGAGAGAACTCTTTACAATGAGGCTTAACAGCCTTTATATAGAAAAAAGGTTACAAGGGTGATCATGACCCCTGCATGTCAGTCTGGAAGTGCATGCACTTGACTTGTACATGCAAGCAACCTAGCCATATCACAAAGGGCAATCCTGATAAGGTGGATTGACTGACCTTCCAAAGTCAGAGTATGCAGTCATGACACAAGTCACCAAGCATGGCCTCGTACCTCCCTTGATGGAAACTCTGCCAAAAACATTAAATGCACCCTTGTGGCTCCACAAAAGAAAGTGTACAAGTCACCAAAATTGTCGGAGCATTTAAAGCCTTAAGTGTCGATCACGCCATCCGAAAGTGTTGCCAACCGGGAAGAAGTTTGGAAAACTTCGGGGCCTGGGTCACCGAAGTTGGAGAAACTTCAGAGACTTGGGTCACCGAAGTTGGGAAAACTTGGGAACTTGGGAACTTCAAGGTTCTGGAGTTCCGAGGTTGAGGAAGAGAAGACCAAGGAACTTCAGAGACCTGGATCACCGAAGTTGGGGAAACTTCGGAAACCTGGATCACCGTAGTTGGGGAAACTTCAGAGACCCGGGTCACCGTAGTTGGGGAAACTTCAGAGACCGAGGTCACCATAGTTGGGGGAACTTCGGAGACCTGGGTCACCGAAGTTGGGAAGACTTGGGAACTGGGGGATCCGGCAAGACAACACTTCATACTTCATGATTCCATTGTTTTCTCCTTGATCAACTGAGGCAGCGGTGGTCCATAGAACATATCTCTGATCGGGTCTCACTGATGGACCAAGGGTGTCATAAAATGACAACAAATCCCAATGTACGCATTTCTTGATGACCCATAAAATTTTGACAGACCCGAAAGAGTGTTTTGAAAAACCCAGAAAATATTTTTCTAAGAATGGTTTTCCAAAAAACCCTATCCACAGAAAAATACTAAAGGTTCATAAAAACCCTAGGCGGCACAAAAATGGTGATCGCAAGCTAGAAAAACCTGTCGCGGTATACCAATCGCAGAGAAGAAGGAACCCTAGCCAAAAAAAAAACTCCACGCCCTGTTGTCACCATTAGAAAATCACAACACAAAATCACGAAGAAATCAATGCGGGTGACAGAGACCCATTGTGGGAAGAGAGAGAAGGGCACGTGAAAGAAATTTCTCGCCGTCGCGAACAAAACCGAACCACAAATCGTGCAAAAAATCGCGAAATAACTACAAAAAATCGCGAGCAATGAACAATCTCGATGCGGAACTCTCACAGGCGCGGAAACACAGAAGTGCACGCAAAAAAGTAATCGCAGGAAAACTCAGAAGTTGTGGAAATAATTTCCGACGCGAAATGCAAAAGACAGCCTACAAAAAACCGACGCGACCACGAACACAGGCAATAGAAAAGATTTCGACATGGATCGAGCTCTCTAGTAAAATACAAACGGATCGTGAAAAAAATCATGAGTACGGAAAAAACCTAGGCAGATTTTTGAAAAGATGACTAAAATATGATTCAAAAAAAAAAGGGAAAAATAAAAATCTTTTCGATAAAATTATATGCCTAAGCTCTCATACCATATTACACAGGTAATTGGTAAATAATTGAATGAATTAAATGAATGATCGAAAGATCATTTATAGAGTTACAAGATCAATGTTTCCATAAAGAAACAATCGACAATTGAAGCAAAATTAGAAACATCTAATATTTACGATACTTTCCAATATTGACCATTAATAATTAATAACTAAGATATTATTCTAATAAAATGCTCCAAGCAGGTTGTTGTTCTATTCCTACACATTTGCAAGTGTTAGTTTATTGTCAAAGAGATCGTAGAGTAAGATTTTTTCAAAACAAGTAGGTTTTTTGTTTCACCTTCACTTTTTTTAACAAATGAACTCTCTTGTTTTGTTTTGTATTTTTTTTCTTTTTGGTTTGTTTCGAATGTGTTGTTTATTGAACTTGTTATCGTAGGTTTTAAAATGACAACTATCTCTAGCTCTAGGAGCCAACCTTTCTTTTAAACAAACCCACACTCTCCCCTTTGAAAATATGTTGAAATGGTACAACTTCCAAGCAACAAAGGTTACATGTATTTGAAGTCACTGCAAACTAAATTATTCAAGCTCATACAGTTGAGTGAAAGCCATTTTGCACTTTAACCCTAACCAAGGCATCAAATATTGTCTCAATGCCCCAAATGTTAAAGGCCTTCTTTCAAAGGAACATGTCTTGGTATACATTGAAGAGCAAGCAAAAGCAAACCAAGCAACAAGGAAAAAAGTTGTAACTCATCCTTTGCTGAAAACTAAGAAAGGATCGAAAGGGATGAAGGTCCCTCCATTGCCTTCTCTTCAACCTAAGGCCATCCATTTTTGTCCATACTTGAAGAATGACCTACAATCTCTACACATAAGAGATCAAAGGGACCATTGGAAACAACATTTCACAATGAGCCTAGAGAGATTGGTGTTCAAGACATAGCTAGATGTGTCTGCGAATTGATTAACATTCAATGTTGTTTGCTCACCATATTGGCAAAAAATGGTAAAATCAATTAATGAGGCTCCAATGTGGTACAAGGGCATGGGTTATAAGAAGAATCCTACTACCTTATTGAATAAAGAGGTGAAATATGTACAAGACTGACCTGCAATCTCTACACATAAGAGATCAAAGGGACCATTGGAAACAACATTTCACAATGAGTCTAGAGAGATTGGCGATCAAGACATAGCTAGATGTGTCTGTGAATTGATTAACATTCAATGTTGTTTGCTCACCATATTGGCAAAAAATGGTAAAATCAATTAATGAGGCTCCAAAGTGGTACAAGGGCATGGGTTATAAGAAGAATCCTACTACCTTATTGAATAAAGAGGTGAAATATGTACAAGACTCCTTGAAGGCAATAAAGGATTCATGGGTCGAAACAGGGGTGTCCATCATATCTAATGGATGGAAAGATGCAAAAAAATTCCCATTGTTATTGATTGCAGTGTCCCCTAGGGGCAATGTTTTTGAAAGCAATGGATTGTTTAATAGAGTTGAAGGATGGTGCATTTATTGATAGCATTTTTTAAGCCATTGAGGAAGTGGGCCCTAAAAATGTTGTGCAAGTTTATAACAAACAATGCCAAAAATTGTAGGGTTGTTGGGTTATTGGTTGAGGAACGTTATGAGCACATTTTTTGGACACCATGTGTTGTCCACTCCCTCAACCTAATGCTACAAAAAAATGGCAGCAAATTGAATGGATCAAACAGGTGTATGTTGAGGCCAAAGGGATCCAAATGTTCATCACTGTCCACCATATGTCACAAGGTATATTTAGAACATTCTTGAGATTGGAGCTGCTAAAGGTAAATTAAATATTAAATATGTTTTACTTTAGTAAACTTTTTAATTTTATTTTATTTTAATTTTGAAATAGGTTGCTAAGACCGTTTTGCTTCCAACATAATTATGTATAATTTTTGAAGGTTCGTGAGGTATAAACTAACATGGTAATTAGCCCAAATCGGTCCATATGGAGACGATCTAGCCCTAAAAGGGCAGCAAAGGTTAAGCAAATGATCCTAGATGATATGTGGTGAGATTGTGTTGAGTATCTCCCCAATTTCATTGAACAAATATTGAGCATGATTTGTTATACTGACATGGATAGGCCTTATTTGGGTGAGGTATATGATGGCATCAACTCAATGATTGAGAAGATAAAAGTCATCATAAATACAAAAGAGCGAGATCCTGAAGAAAAATTCTTCAAAGAACTACATCAAATCATGTTACAGAGATGGAACAAAATGAACACTTCATCGAATCTTCTTGCCTTTACATAGAGTCCCAAATATGAAGGTTACTAGCTCCTTTTTGTTGGCACAAGAGTTCCCCCATATAGAGATCTTGAAGTTGCTTAAGGGTACAAGGCAGCACTTTGCAAACTCTTTGGTGATCATGACATGTGGGATGCAATAAGGGCTGAGTTCATGGATTTTGCAAGCACAAACGATTGTGGTCTTTACGCTCTTTACGACAAGTATAGGGTTGATGTTCATGGTTGGTGGTACTTCCATGGAGAATCACATATGAACCTACAACTTCTTCTGATCAAAATTTTATCACAAGTTTTATTAGAAAAAAAATCTTTAATCTTCTAAATTCTATTTATATTTAAATTTTATCATTTAAATTTTTTAATTTTGTAACTCTTGACTCTAATTTTGTCTTGATAGGTTGCACATACTCCATCCACTCCATAAAGTGCAATAAACTACACTCAAAAAAGGCAGAGGACTCGATGTTTGTGCATTCAAACTTGCAGCTCCTTACACACAAAGAAAGTGCCTACAAAGGGGAAACAAAGAAGTGGGATATTGAGCCAGAGCGTATTGAGTTGGATGCTTCCATTTCCCGCCTTGCTGCAATTGAAGTTGATGATGACTATGAGCCACCTAGTGAGAATGAGTGTGATCATCTAATATGGAGGATGATATTTTTGATAACCCATATGATATTTGATCAATGATAGCTGATTGTTGACACTTGACATTATTGTTTTTGAACTTAAATATATATCATGACAATCGAGTTTGACTAATATTTGACTATTAATATGGTGGTGTCTTTTGTTATGTTATTTGATTATTAGTATGGTGTGTATTTTGAACTTAATTACTATTGCAAATATGTATATATTTTTATTTATATAGGTCTTTGTATGGACAAAGCCAAAACAAACCCAACCCAAAAACAAACTTGCCTGAACCTGCGAACCGAATCTGAACTAATAAGTTAGAAGGATAGGAATACTAACGCACTACAAAAGCATCCTCCCGTAACGTCCCCTTGTTGAAATAGGATTTATTACTAAATAATAATGATAATAAATTAAAGTATAAAAGAACAAAATAAAATTTAATATAATTAAAATTTAGTTAAGTTTAATGAATGGTCAAAAGGCATGAAATGAAAAGTTGCGACTCCCTCAAACATGAGATATAAAAGGGAGAGAAGAGAACTTCATTTGGGGAGAAAAAGGTAGGAAGGAAAAAAGAAGGGAGCAAAGGAATTAAGCATGCATTAATGGGAAGAAGACAAGGAAGTGACCCTTCCAAAGGGGCACCAATGATGAAGGGTTGTGACTCTTTTGAATGGTGGTAATTGTGAAAGGTTGTGACCATTATGAAGAGGTGTGACTCTCCCTCACATTGGAGGATATAAAGGGGAGAAGTTTTCATTTGAGGAGATAAAAGAAAGGGAGATCAATTTGAGAATAATATATAATTATCAAGGGCAACAATGAAAAGTGGTGACTCAATTCTTATGAAAGGTGGTGACCCTTCCACCAATAAACTATAAAGGAGAATTCATTTCAAGCATTGAAGGGGACTTATCAATCAATGGAGGAAATCAATACAATTAACATCAATTCTCCTAAGAGAGCAAAGAACCTTCAGCAATCAAATACAGATCAAACCATTCAGTAATAGCACTCATCCAATAGAGCAGCATTCAGCTTTCAAAGAGGGAAACAACATCGAATTGAATCTGTCCAAATGACCACAGCAGACTGAAAATACATAACCTGCAATAATTCTACAAGTATAGTGGTCAAGATTTAGTGTCCTCCCAAAAGGGGACATTACACCTCCACAATACTACCCGGAAGACAATAAACAATTTAACTATAGAGGAGGAAGAGGACGCGAAAAGAGTAAATGTGGGAGAGATGATGCAACTTGTTACAAGTGTAGTAAAATTGGTCACTTTGCCACAGAATGTTGATCTGAGAAGAAGAAGAATTGAGCATTTTGTTGCAATGAAAATCATGATTTGTTCAGATGTAAGAGGGCACAACAATACTTTCAGAATGCCCCACCAAATTCCAAAAGTGATGACCTGCAAGGGGATAGAGGAGCAAGCATGATCAAAAGAATTCTTCAGCAGCAAGGCGTTAGAGGATGTCACAAAATAGATATGATTGGTATCAGATACATCAAATGGAGAATACTCTGAAGAAGAACATCAACAGCATATGAGAACCCCAAAAAACAAATAATCAAATAACTAAAGGATAAAGTTGCAGTATTTAACCCACCAAGGGGCAGATACCGAGAGGAATAAGAAGATAGTTGAAGAGATTACTGAAGAATCTGGTCCAGAAGAAGATGAATATGATTAAATCCAGCCTACTAAACAACATGATAAAGTAGTAGAAAATGCTATACAAACTATAATACAGCAGCAGAATGAAGATGTAGCTTGATTTTCAGAAGAGGAAATACTCATACTAAAGAGCTTAGCCTCTCTAGCTCAACAAAAAGATTTGTTGGTGTAGTTGAAACAATCGGATAAATATTGGAACAAACAGAAGGAACCGCAAATCAACAAAATCACAGAAGGCTAGAATTGGAAGAATGGACCTCTATCAATCAATGCACATCTCAATAATGTCAAGTTGAAACATGTTATGGTAAACTTGGGTGCAGACATAAACATCATTCCAACAACCACTTGAGAATGACCAGGTCAACCCAAGCTAGTAAAAAACCCATTTAATGTAAGTCTTAACAGTGAATCAAGAATGGAAATACTAGGCACACGGAAGAATGTATGAGTGAAAACACAGTCCTAAAATAGCTAGCAGATTCAAGGTAGTAAAGATGAAGGAACCGTTTAATACATTTAGGGCACTGTTAGGCCTGAAATGGTTTGTAAATGCCAATGGCATTCTAGACTAAGGAAAGAAGAAATTTCCTTTGTGGATGAAAATAGGGTATTACACATCCCCCTAGGAGATAGAGAAAATAGAGCTTATTTAGAAGAAGTTGCTCAAGACAACAGTGAAGAAGACCATGAATGCACAAAATCCTTGGTTATATTACGAGGTCATGAATGCACAAAACTACTCCTACTACTACACTGCTGATCAATGTTTTTGTTTTGAGTGATGTGAGAATGGTATGTGGTTTTTAACCAATGCCTATTCCTTAGGCAGCAGAGTCATGGTTCATAGAGAAGAAACAAACTAGAACCAAATAACATGAATTTGTGTGTTTGCATACAACAAAGATCATAAAGTTGTATTGAAAAAATACTTATTAATCTATAATAGAACTGCACATATCTATATATAAAGAGAGAAAGATCATTACAAGCCTCGCAATGTTTTCATAATGTCATTACATTCATCTAGCCCAAAATTACATCCGTGCCAACAAATGTGGCAAAGCAAAATCCCTTACAACTAAGAAGCCCTCCTTGATATAGACATACCATCGTGGAGACATTCTGCAATAAGATCCACTTGCAATATTAATCTCCTTTGATTCCACATGTTTGTACTTGACCCAAAAGAACTTGACTAGCATCTATGGCTGCCCTACAACACACTAACAACTTTTTGGTGTTTGAAAAAACACAGTCGAACCAGCCTCCTTGAAAATAACTAAAACTCTTGCTTTAACACCCACAAGGTGTCAACCCTAACCCATGGCATTGTAGTAGCACCATATCTACAACTAAGGGTCAATCCTGCCCAATATGTGCATCTTAGATTGAACAGGATTAGCATTGATTGCTAGTAGTTGAGTGATTGTTCTGCAATAATGGCAAGTAGTTGGGACCAAACCTAGGTGTGAAGTTTTGGAACCCAAACATATTTTCAAATTTATGTTCTTTAAGTCCATGCTAGGTGGAAGATGCATTATTGGTGTCTCAAATCATCAAGAGAGTAGGTGGGAGACGTATGCCAAGCAATACCATGTATGAACTTTATGGACATCGAGACGAATTTTGGGGATTTTGAAGTGCAACTACACCTTTGCAAGAGTTTGCCACTAAATCGGACTTAGCAAATTAATCTATCTAAATTACACTTGCAAGAAAAACCATCTCAATCGAACTTATGGGAAAAATCATATCAATTGAACTTACAAGGCAACCCATCTCAACCAAACTTGCGATAAAAACAATCTCAACTAGCAAACTTCACAATTTTTTGGTTCCTAATTCGGAAGAAAAGCTTTGATGATGATGTCAACATATGGACAAGGTGACATCATCATGGACTAGGATGGACGATGGGATGCCATCCTGATGACGTTAATAGGGTTGTAGATGTCAACAAAGTATGACTTGCAAGAAAATGCAACTAGATTAGTTTCGCAAGGAAGACCAACTGAACCGGATAAGAATTTACTTTTGAAAGGTTCAATTCAATTGGTTAATGGATCTCCACAAAAGGGCTAATGATGAAATGGTGATGGAAAGATGATGTCACGATGGCATGGCCTGCGCAATTTTCAAGGTGAACTGGACTTAAGTTCAAATGGACCCCAAACATCTGCAACACTTTAAATTTAGTTTTATAAAAGTTCAGATGCAGAAAAGGCTAAGTGAAGCAAACAAGTCACTTTCAAAAGGAGGAAGTTCAAATGGGTGACTTCCCACAAAAGGCCTTCATGCGGAAAGGTCAACAGAGCCAAACATGAGAGAAAACGCAACTAAACTGAAACCAACTACATTTAACAAAGGCAGTTCAGTAGATATTGGTAAATAGATTTGTCAATACAAATATGCCTTCAAGAATGACCCTCTTCACCCAAAGAAACAGTGACAACTGTTCCAATAGTTGGACAGATTGATATGGAATAGTGATCTTCCTTTATGTTTGAGAGGGGCAGCTCCCTCGTATGATCAAATTTGGTGTTTTTGTGGTATTTTAACCAAAAATACCTAAGGTAAAAAGGAAAAAACTAAAGAAGGATGGCTAACACTAACAGAAACCCTAGTTATAGACACCAACACCAACACCAACACAGTTTCGCAAACTCAATGAAAACTAAACAAAACACATCACAAAACTAGAAACTACTTCCCAGATTCAAATAATAAATCGCATAATAATGTCTATGATACTGTAACAATAATGGATGAATAGAATGCAAATCCCAGCATACAAAGGGGTAGTCATGAATAGCATTTAAATCAAGATACCGAGATTGTAGTTTTAATTCTTTAAACATATTGCACGCCGTATAGGTACCCCAACAGATAACCAATGGCTTTCCACAAATGACATGGAGAGATTACTGATTCAAAATACGAGAAATCAATAATGATAATCCAGAAATCCATCTAGAACACACGAACCAAATGCAACCTTTATTATCCTTTTGAAATAGTACAACTTCAAAAACAACTCTGGACAAAGCTCAATCTAGCAACCCTCTGTTTGCTCTCAGTTCTTCTCTATATCAAAAGAAAAACTGAAAGAAAAACGGAACCCTTTTATATTGGAAAACATTTCTTTTTATAGACTCCCAGCTTATAACTAACAATTAAATGCCTTGCAACTATTACTTTTAAGACTCTACAAAATGTTTAAAATATTACAAAGCCCTTTTAAATGAGCATACACTATCAGCTCATTAAAAAGAAATGTTTTACAAACTTATAAAACTGATTTGAAGATAAAATGTTGGGTCATTAAAATTTGATGGCCATTTCTTTTTATAGACTCCCAGCTTATAACTAACTATTAAATGCCTTGCAACTATTACTTGCAAGACTCTACAAAATGTTTAAAATATTACAAAGCCCTTTTTAATGAGCATACACTATCAGCTCATTAAAAAAAAATGTTTTATAAACTTATAAAACTGACTTTATGATAAAATGTTGGGTCATCAAAATTTGATGGCCATTTGACTGATGCTGCATCATGTTGAACAGTTTGCATATATTTATTATTGACTGTAGATATTCATTTGCAGATATGGTGGCAGAGAAATATTTCTATTTCTTTCACTTTCACAACATTAAGTAAATGCCTTCAATCTGGAAAATATCCAGCTGCCCTTCATCTTCAAAGCCAGTTTCCACAAGTTTACATAAGAAACTATACCTGTGGATATGATTTGTCTTCTATCTTTCATCAATTTCCTTATCATTTGAAACTCGCCCCACTTGCCCAGTCATATTCTCCACTTCGGTTACAAAAGCAATAAAGAGATCACAAGTACTTCCACATGAACAGTTCTTATGGTCATACTTCATATACTTCCTATAACAATTGCAACTGGTTAACTCCCCATCAAATAAATCATCTTCTGATGATGCATTTGCATTGTAGCTGTGTGAATCATAGCATCTACAATTCTTGGTGCTTTTATTCACTCCCAAAAGGTTTATAATCCTTGTTGATGCTAGAAAATTAGGATTAGAACTAACATCATGCTTAATCCCACTTACTTTTATGTCAATATCCGGAGTCTACTGCAATAGATGCTAGATAATCTGACACACATTCTTCATCTTGCACCATAGAGATATTTTTACTACAAATAAATGCAAAAGTGACTTCCTGAATGCCCACAATACAAGCTTGAGTTGAGCTCTGGGCTATCATTTTCCCGTTATTGTGTCTAGAATAACTGAATTGGCATCACAATATGAATAATTTAAGTTATGCAACTCTAATTCAAAAGATGGTCTGCAATTAGTGCACTTGAGACTCTGATTTGTAGCGGGAACTAGCAATTGATCTCTTAAAGAGCAACAATTGCTAACTTCAATAGGTTCCAACATCTCTGCACTCTTGTGGTTCATGAGTGCTTGTTTGATAATCAACTTATACAAAATGCAATCAATAAAAAACTTCACTACTGTATTTTCTAATGAGCACCAATGCCTTTAAATGGTGGCAGGATCCAAATAATTATAGCAAGAAACACTAACATCTGATGTACATATCTACAAGTGCACTACCCACAAAGATATCTACTTCACATCCACCTTTGATTACATATCCATGAATCATCCTTCCATCTTGTTGAACTCCAAAGTAAGCACATTGCGAGAGAACACTCATCGTCGTAATGGAATCTGGCTATTTGCATTTCATGAAACACCTTCAGAGCCTCCTTGTAACATCTGTTGTATACATATCCACTAATTATTGCACTGCAAGAAACAAAATTCGTATCTGGCATACATTCAAGCAATTCCCTTGCAACCTCATACTCTGCATTTTGCATATTTCTGTATTAGAGAGAAGTCAAAACCAATTTCCTCACGATTGTTGCTTTAATCTGTTCACCAAAAGTACAAGTAAAAGAATTGGGGGTTCAAAGCTACTAGATTCTTAAGCTCAAGACAAGAATTTTGCAGCCTTTTAAATAAATAAATAAACTTAAATGCGAGTTAAAATTTGTCTTCAGGCTGAGAGGATACTAGTGTAGGTTTAGGTGTTTAGCCTTATGCCTGCTCAATGCCTTTGATTGAAAGTTTCTAAAAACTTTTCAACAAATCCATTTTGTGCATATACTGCAATCTCATTGCATTCGATGAGGCAACCACTCTTTGAGGCATTCTGTCAAACAATTCTTACGATGTTTATGCTTCCTGTTATGCCTTGATGAATGTCCATATGCTGTCCAAAGCTCCCATACCGATATGGACATCACAACATGCCATTAGACTGTATTTCTGTGAGGGATTCTGTTAGTCAATCGTGCAATCTATTTGTGTCTTCATATTTTATATATGAATCTGCCAGGGCACTTAAAACTACATCAGCTATTTGCATTTGCTTGAAGTTTCTAAAGCCATTTCAACATATCCATTATGTGCATAACTTAAAATCGCGCTGTACCCTAAAATCATGTTTCCTTGAGACATTTTGCCAAAGAATTTAGGTGCAATGACCCTGTTTCCAAAATTAACATACATGTCAACTAGGGCTCTAACAAACACACTGCATTTCAAGCCATGATTTCTCACAAAAATCCCCATTCCACTTTGCTTTAATGGGTTACCATATCCTACCACAATAACAATGGTGTCCATGAGAGCACATCTTCAAGGCCCTCTACCAAATAGTTCATGTGCATAAATACAGGGGACGTGAATAGGACATTTGCAACTAATTGGAACTTTAGGGAGAATGGAAACATTTCGAAAAGTTTCAAGTTCCTAACAATATTCCGAAAATGTCAACAAAATGCCTTATCAGGGAAAAAGGAGGTTCCTCGTACCCTGAGAACCTCTGAAAAGTTCCTAATGATCATAAGACCTTCGATAAATGATTTTAAATGCCCCATTTTTCAAAAGTGCTATGGGGACTTTAGAGTCTTTAGGAACTATCAAGGATTAGACATCTATCAAGGACTGAAATGGGTGAAACCTCAAGAGTTCAGGGTATTTTAGGAACTAAAGGAAATTATGAAGATTTTCATACGATTTTTACATTTTAAAATGTTAATAAAGTAAAATGGCAAAAAACACTCCGGCAATGTGAAACTTTTACAAAGAACTTTTTAAAATCCAATCAATACTCTAGCTTCTGACATTTGAGTTTTCAACTCAAAGAAATGTCATAAAGAAAAATTATCAAGATTCCATCAAACTATCTAAACTCGCAAACCTTGCTCCAAGAGGCACACAACAAATCTGCAAGCAGGGTCAACGAAGATTTATGCATAACTTCCACTCGGATCAGTATTTTATCAATAAACATTTCCACGGTGCATATAATGGTGCTGTAAACCTCCCTACAAAACCATTTTGCTCCAAATGCTACAAAACTTCAAATTTAATTGTTTCCATAAATTTTCTCATAGAAAATTGAAGTGTTAAAATCTCTCAAACCAAAGGCATCTTGACGTGCAAACTTGCCACATTAGGAAAAATAGCCCCAAGAACATTACCATAAAAGGATTTTGCACCATCTTGCACAGATTTTGAAATTCAATTGTTTTCATAAATCTCAATGGATTAGATAACTGCCCAAAGTATTTTGACTGACAAATGGTAAGAGACTCAGCATGTTAGGATAATTAGGGATTCTTTAACTAGGAGGTACTTAACACGAGGGTTTAGGCACAAAAGTTTAAAATTTGACCAATTTAAAAATGGGGCTAACAGTACCAAGCCAGGTTTCCACAAAACAAAGACATACTGTTTTCCTTTGTAATTCTTCCTTTTGTAGGGATTTCTAAGTGGACAGGTCCTTGCAAGGAAATCAAAATGAACCAGACTTGGTTCAGTTGGGAGGGTAAAACCCGTGAGCCAACTTTTGACACACTTTAACTTATTTCAATAAACTTCTTGAACATTTCCTATCCCTCTTGAGCAGCACTTCAACATGGGGGCCCAACTTGGAGATTTCTCAAATCAATTATGAATAATGGGTCACAAATGACCAAAACAACACATGGAAAATGAAAGGACTCAAGAAAAAAAGGGCACTACAGATTTGAGTCCCAACAAGAACAACATCATCAGCAAAAAGAAGTATGGTTATAACCACCTCATGTAAAATACAACCATCATCCATATGAGTATAATGCCAAAGAAACTCCAGCAACTCATCAACATAAATGTCAAAGAGGGTCACTAGGAGAGAAAGACCCTTGTTTGACTGCAATGGTAATGGTACTCTTCAGAAAGTCAAAAAGACCATGAGAAGTATGGAACTGTCCATTAAGCTTCTCATAAGACCCCCAAGCTGCAATAGTGAGAGAATCAAGAATACCAACATCATGCATCCTCCAGAAAAGCGTCTTGGAACCAAGTCAAGGGCCTTCTTGAAGTCTATAAAACAACAAAAGACTCCATTACATCATGGTATACTCTACTTGAAAAAAAAAGTGTATGACCCCATGGATAGTTGTATTCAAATCCGCTAAACTTCATTAAGCTCCTCTAGCAAACATTCTAAACTACCAGAAATATTCAATGCACACTGCACTGAGAAAATCAGAGCTCATAAGAGTTTATATTTATGACTGACATGGAAGAGCAAATGAAGCTAAAAATAAGAAACAAACATGCAGAGGAAAGGAAGGGGAGGGCCTATTTCAAATCTTCTCCTTGGTAGTACTCAATGTAATAATCAGAGATTAACAAAGAGTTTATATTTATGACTGAAATGGAAGAGCGAAAGAAGCTAAAAAATAAGAAACAAACATGCAAAGGAAAGGAGGGGGAGGAACCATTTCAAATTTCAACTATGGTAGTAATCAATGTAGTAATCGCTGCAAAATTTTAACAGCCAAATCATGGGAATTCGTAAACAAGCCAGAATTTAAGGAAAGTCTAGAAAGTTCTGTATTTCTACCTGCCTAATGTAATAAACCTTGGGATTCAAATATCACAACTTTTGCAGGCAATTTACTTTAACAAAACATGTGATTCTACCTGATAAGGATCAAAGTTGTCATTATCCGATACTTGGAGGAAGGTTGCAAGACAGACAAGCTGCACAAAAACACAGAATTGTTGGACATAAATTTTATTTCAAGAATTCTATTTGTTATATACTAAAAGGATATCCAATGATTGTTATTAGCCTTTTCTAGAAATCTTAATTCTTAATGCAATTTCCCACATCAATATTGAATTTTTTATCACTGATGTAAGTAATTAGGAATTAATATTTATAGAAGTTTGACAATGATTTCATCTCCATATAACATTTATCTTTCAAAAACTTTAACTGCAATGTTCTAATTAACACTTTTTAACCTTAATCAAAGTAGTGCCAAGGTAGACAAGGGCCGCTTTCAAGCAAGTTCCAATTGTATCATATTCAGATCTGCAAGCAAACAATTAAACAGTATCTCATCTACATAATACCAATACATTTAAAGCAAACTGAATAAACATTAGATGTGCACCGCCACCCATATTGCAAGAAGATAGGAGGATCATCCAAATAGTATCCACGTGAGACAGTATATCTATAAAGATACTTATAATCAACAGAAAGCGGGGGCTGTTAGTGTAGCACCATTATTGACAAGGGATTCACCTAAGCATGATTATGTCAGAAGCAACACAAAACCAACTAATATTATGTCGCTCCCTACATAATGTAGCCCCTTGCACGATTTCCCACATTAATGGGATGTTGGTTAGAAGGCAATGTGTAAAAAAGCGAGGAAGTGGATGAGTATTTATAACAGGGTTAAAGAAAATATGTTTACAACATATGACTCGTTGAACATTATTGTTTTGACTTTCTTTACTATTGTGGTTCACAAATGACCAAAACACGTCAATGGAACTTGATACATACATTTAGCTGTATTAGAGAAGTAATGGGAAAAAAGGACCCTATAATATGAAAAGTGACTAATCACAAAGTTTTAAAGTAAATATAACACGTGTGAAATGGTAAAGCAATTAAGCCCCTTATCATTGTAACTCTGTGTTACTGGCTACTTGGAGAACCAAATCACACACAAACCAAATTTGTATTGAGTACAAATCTTGGTCAGGGTACAACTTGGGCTCTTCCAAGGTTCTGACCAGGGCTTGTGGTTCCACCTCAGATGCGTTTGAGACATTCTTGAGGCAAACCCAAAAGAACCTATGGCAAAAAAATTTTAAAAATGTTTTTAAATTTAAAGAGGAGAAAAGAGAAACCTAATATAACATATACAAGCCCTAAAAAGTGACTTCTAAGTCACTAACAAGACACAAAATAAAAGCAGAACTACATTCCTACCTTTCATTCCTCACTAAACCAAAACTGCATTCCTGACCATTGCCTTGGGTTGCAAGTCGTGTTTGTGTTCAAACATTGTTCTCCCATTATTTGTATGCCTTAGGCAGCGTTTAATAGGTGTGTGCCAAGAAGATAAAGGGTATTGCAACAGTAGAATCTCCATTCAAGATTACTTTCTTTTTTAATTTCTTTCCTAGCCTGACAAGAGATTTTCTTGCATTTGAAAAAAGAGTTTATTATTGCTTTTAATGCCTTGTTGATTTTTTCAATAAGTAATCATAGGTTAGGGTTACATCATTGTTTTTTTCTTCTGATATTTGTTTATTTTTAAAATGTGTGGATCTAAGTATATTCCAGAATGGTTGGGAGTTCTAGCTATGTGGGCCAAGTGTCAGCTAGGGATTTCAAAATTGATCCTTTATCACCACTTTAGTGACACTACCAAAGCTAATCGGTGATTTTCCATTTTTTTTCCGAAGTCATGGTTTTAGTATTAAAAATTAGAGCAGCATTAATAAGATCTAGGGAAAACTTTAATAGAACAATAGAAATGAGAATATTAATAAACTATTTGAAATCTTCACAAAGAGAGAATATAATTAAATCTAGGAAATATTACATCCCTAATATTTTTCTTAAAATTAGCCCTTCTCTCCCTTGGTGACAAAATGCAGAGGTCCTTAAGCTAATTAAGCTAATAGTCACAAGGAGGAAAAGATAATTGCCTAATTGCCCTTCGCCTTGCTCAAGAACCATCCAAGGTATGCCTTGTATCCATGCCTCATATGCCCCTTCCCTAATGTCCACTATTTACCTTGCTCTACCACAAGATTTTCAACCTCCAATATCCAAAGTATACAAGGCAATAAAATAGTTTTCAAGGTAATTGAAAGACAACCAACATAACCTTTTGTCAATATCCTTGATTAGACCACTTAATATTTTTTACAATTTACAAAGGTATGCATTATTTAACAGTTTTTCATCATATTTACATAAGTCAAAGGAATATTAAATACTTAATACATTTAGGTACAAAAAAATTATTAAAAACATGTGATGATGATAAAGTAGATTCCTAGAGGCAGAGGTTATCTTTGTCACTACAACAAGTTCCAAAACAAGTATAAGAGATCCTATAGATGTGAAAGCTCACTTGTCTGTACTTGCTAGCCAAGGAATCAAAGTTTTTGGCAAACCAACCAAATTTGGGTTGGCAAAGGGATAAATTCAAACATATATTAAAGAAGGGGATGTAAAGTTGTAAACAATGTGACCAAAAAATACTGATCAAATTTAATACTTCAGCAAAAAAAGGATCCCACGAGTCACTTATAGGACCAACCTCAAGTGCTTCAGTAATGGCTGCCATGCATCTATTTCTTCCAACACTATCTTCATAAGAAGATGACAATAATCCATTTTCCCACAAGAAAGCAAAGGATGCGGCCCCATTAGAAAAGGTGTTTCAGAATGAGGTGAAGGCCAATGCCAATGAGTTTTCTCTCAACCTCATAAAACCGCCATATTGGTTGGAAATAGGGAGGGGTATATGTGAGGCCCTGTTGACGTGTATTTTGTACACAATCATACACAGAATAAAATACCCAAAGGCATCTTATCCTCTCTTGAATAAAGTTGCTAACTGCTGAAGATTTCGCAAGAAGGATCAGTTAGGATGACTCCAATGTTCTTTTTGGTAGGGTCTCTACGTGTGGATAAGCACCAGTGGTCGTTATGATTGCTGTGTCATCAAGGGGCCTTACGTTGCCGAAGATTTTGCTAAACTAAAGAAGCTTTTAAAAAATAACAAAAGGATAGGGTTTGCAAGAGGTCTAATCTAGTCTAACCCTAAGAATGACTCAATGCGGACAAGACTTGGCTAGGTTCAACCAACTTCAACATTGCCATAAAGTAACAACTCAATTGAAATTGATGCGATCTTCTAAGGTAACAAATGATTCTTCAATACATCAAAGATCAAAGACACTACCACGAAGGTACATATCCAAGATACAATAACGATTGAAGGTTAAGTGATTCGAGTATTCTCCAGTCGACCACGCAAGGCGTTCCTACAATCAGCAAGAAGCTAGTGGTTTGGAAAGCGAATCCTACCAAAGATCAAGTCCAACACTTTGTCCTTCGAATTAACACACTACTTTGATCGAGAAATGATTCAAGAAAATTGAACAACCATGAAGATAACTAAGAGAATTGCAACAAAACACCATAACTTCAATATTTCATTGATTTCAAAGTCATCATGTACAACAATTGTTTGAATTCTTTCTTCAAAACTCAATCTTGCTACAAAAGTAAATTGCTTCTAAACTCTAATCTCTCTCTAATGCTGATTTTCTAGCTATTTCTAATGACAAAATGAAATGAAATGAGGGTATAAATAGCATCCTCAATTACAATGAATGGTCCATATCAAAAGCAGATCAATGGTCAAGATCATGACACCTAAACCCTAATTAGGGTTTATTACAAATAGCCCCCTTTTTACTGAACAATATTAAATGCATAGCCAAATATTAAATTTGGCACAAAAATCTAGGAGACATAGACCAATGACAATTAAGGTGCCATGTCATCTATAACAACCTCTCATCTAGAATCTTATTCCCTTTCCAATGCTCCTTTTTAGCATATGCAATGAATCTTGATACAATTCCTTCGATTTCAGCAATTGGAATCTCGGGAAGATTCTTCATTCTTTCTTCCAAGTGGATGACCTGATCAAATGCATCTAGAAGAGCTGCGTCCCATGTAAGTTCAGGTTCCTTAGACTTTTCAATCAGGAGCATGGTAGCAAACATCTGGTCCTGTTGCTCATCTGTGATATTAGCGTCCTTGCAAAAGATGACCTTGATTCTATCTTCCAATTCCTGCAAATCCACATCTGTCTCAACTTCGATCCTCCTGCCAAGAATGGTACGTAGTACCTCAAATACTCTGTCCTGGATCGGGTTGATCACCTCCTCAACATGACTGCATCTAGTACTGATGTCCTCAAAGAGAACTTCCTTCATCTGGAGTAAGGTTGACCACTGAAGTAAACTGTGAGGTCCTCCATCCATAATCTTTTCCTGCGCTAAGACCTTCCTCGATGTTTGTCTGATTACTTTCAAGACAGGAATGATAACATCTTTGGTATGAGCAAAAGCGGCTACAGTTATCATCAAGTTGTGGATGATCTCAAGAACCTGGATAGCCCTATGAATAGTCTTCATCATCCTTGTTGCAAATTCTACGGCAACTGTATGAGATTTATCCATCCAAGTACTCATACGCTGGACCATACTCTTGAATCTCTCTGCCTCACCAATTGATTGAAGGGGAAGTGCCTATATGGGTGATCTTGCTGGATCCTGACGTCCTAAAGGCTGACTGAGATGGCTGAAATATGTTCTCCATGCACCGACCTCTCTCTCAAGCTTTCTACTCTTCTCCATTTCTTCTCTAAGCTTGTCCTTCAATGCCTCAAAGGAATCTGTGGCATCATCTAGTGTCTGCTCGGCTGTGGATGGACCTAGCTCAAATGTCTCTATATCATATTCCTCTGCTAGGATCTCCCCTTCATACTTGTCCACCGCCGGTGTAGCTATCTGTAATTTTCTGGATCCAGTCTCATCTCTAATCATCTTGGACATCTTGGTAGCCTTCCTTTTCTCTGTCACTTCCTGGGAATGTCCAACAAGGCTCTCTAAGTCAATTACATTGTCTTCGTCCTCAATCACAATCACTTTTGTTAATCTTTCCTTCAACCAATCTGGGATGGCTGATCTTGTCTCTTTGACCTGTATTTCCTTATGCAATATTTCTTCTTCTCTGGGAGGAGATGTTACTTCGTCATTATTCTTGTCTTCATGTAGCTCATAATCTTGGAGAGATCCACTTGGTGACTTTTGAGGTACCTGTCCTTCTTTATCATTCTGAACCATCGACTCCATAGACTCTTCCACTTCAAGTGTCCTTTTCTCTTGTCGAGAAGATGTACCGGATGAACGATCTCGGCTGGCCTCTTGTTTCTTCTTGGAAGATTCTCTCTTTCCAGGTCTCTCTTTCCTTTTCGAGCCTCTCGGATGGAGATTGCCTTCACTTGCACTTCGAAGGTTGCCTTCACTTGAATTTCTAGGATTAGGATTGCCTTCGCTTACACTAGCTCCACCTTCGGCTAGTCTCTCCTCCAAGGTGAAAGTCATAGCTATGCCCTGCTCTCTCAACTTCTGATGCTGCACATCAACCCATCTGCGAGTACAAGACAAGACTAGAGCCATTAAAGTATCTAGATCCACAACCTCGGGCTCATTCCAATCTAACCTCACTGATTTGCTTTCTCGATCATAGGATGATTGGAGATGTCTGCCACTGTCCTGAGCTTGGTCGGCCACTCTGTAAATCCTGCATTTCCTGATGAAATCCAAAGGCAATCTAGAATGCATCTTTCTTTTTACTTCAAGATCATCCAAGAGATTCATCATAAAATCTTCTATCTGAAACTCATGCTTAAATTTCCTACCGACTGTCTCCTCTATATATCCATGCAGATCAAAGCTTTCTCTCAAGGCAAAGAATGAAAAAGAATACAAAGCTAACTCCTTCTCTGCGTCATCCATGGCTGAAGCATTAGGACATACCTCAACTGAATTGCCCAATATGATAGGTACGGGAACTCCATTTCCATGTCTGTGTCTGAAAGCCTTCGCATAAGCTGCCAACTGTCCTGTTACCTCAAGTAACACTATTCTGTCTGTCGGATATCTCGGCAGCATGTATGGAGGTGAAGGACATCCATGAACTCTGATATAAGTAAACTTCGGAAATTGGATAAACCAAGCACCGTACCTCTTTACCAGTTCCTGTGCATCCTGAGATAATCTATTGTGGATCCCGCCTTGCAACGTCCTTGTGATGTTCATCGTGAAGGTATCATTAACTAACTTGTAGTTGCTTCCTGGCGGATGATGCAAGTGAACATAGGAATCACAAACTTTGACTTCGCCGGGTCCTCTTCCAATCACTCCTCTGTGAGGTAGTCCTGCATACTCAAAGCTCCTAATCAAAGCATATATGACGTATGAACTCATGTGGAAGGACTTGGTAGCTTTTAGTCTCCTCAACTGTACGTCCAAGCAATGGCTAATCATTCTGGCCCAATGAATTGTTCCTTTTCCCTGAACTATCACCTGGATGAAGTAGAACATCCACTTCTCAAAGTAGAAGGCCTGAGGGGCTCCTGTGACTCGGTTGAGCATTGTAATCAAATCTCTGTACTCCTCCTGGAAATCGATCCTATGTGGTGTGTTCGGTATCTTGCTCAGGCGAGGACGACTCTTGAGTAACCAGTTCTTGTTAATGATGCTTAGGCAAGCATCTGGATCATCTTCGTACATTGACCTGGCTCCTTCTATGCTTTTGTAGACCATATCTCTGTGCTCTGGAAGATGGAAAGCCTCACTTATAGCCTCTTCTGAAAGATAAGCTAAAGTGTTCCCTTCCTTGGACACGATTGTTCTGGATTGAGGATCATAATGACAAGCACACTCGATCATCAACTCATGGCATTGTACTGCTGGAGGGAAGCCGGCCGCCTTAATGATGCCACTTTCGATTATCCTCCCGGCGACAGGTGATGGCTTGCCCATGTAAGGGACCTCTCGAAACTTCTTCGTGCTGAAGTTGCCCAAGTTGGTATCTCCAATGTTGCTCCACTTAGACACGATCTTGGTCTCCAGTTCTTCGTTCTTTTGATCTTCCTTCATGAGAGCTGGACGACTGGTGGATGCTCCCGCCTTCGGGGTCGCCATACCTACACAACATTTCATAATAATTAACTAGATATTGCAATGCATAACATAGATTAGATTAATTTTAGGAAACTTCATGATAAATCCTTGAGTTATCATTTCCTAAATAACGATTGAGCTATTGAAATTCAAAATTTCAAAATTCAAAACTTAAGGCAATGACGATCAAAATTCAAAATTCAAGGGATCCTCGCCATACCTCACTTGAGAGCTAACTCTAAAATGCAAAATGAAGAAAATCGCCTAGGCAAAACTTAATTTGAAGCTTCCCACGTGATCCCTCTTCAAATGAACGTCCTCTTTATCAATTCGCCACCCTTGGGGTCTTTGATGTGATCTTCAATGTCTTTGGCAAGTTCGCCTTACTTTAACTTCAAGTTCGCACTCCCTTGATGATGTTTGCGCCTTCCTTGGAATGGAAATTCGCTCCACTTGAATACCAATCGCACTTCTCCAAAATCACATATGAAAGATGATAAAATGATAATGTGAAAATGAAAATTTTCACCCTCCTTTTATAAGCGCTCACCTCTCATTTACCTCTAGGCCGACTTTGCCAAAATAAAGAAATTAAAATGATTTTTAAATAAATAACAAGGGCCGACTTTTATAAAATAAATCCAAGCGCTCCAATTTTCTATAATAATAAATTAATTAATTGCCTTTATAATTAATTTTTTCGATTTTTAAATAGGCAAAATTAATTAATTAAATATCCAAGCGCCATTTTTTATTATTTAAAATAATAATTAATTAATTAAATGCCATCGTTTTTTAATTAATTCGATTTTTAAATAGGCAAAAATTAATTAAATAAATGTTTTGCGCAAATTTTAAATGCTATCAATTGAATATTCCTATTTATCGATTTTTAGCATTTAATAAAAATTCAAAAAATGTTTAGCGCCAAAATTGGAGGGAAAGATGCAAACCATTATCGGAGGGAAAGATGCAAACCATTACCGCTCTGGTCCCTGACTGAGGGACAGGAGCGAATTACCATTTTAGCCTGGAATCTCGTGCTTTCGACGTTCAAAATCTCCATCTTTACGTTGAAATTGGCATTTTGCTGGGAATTTCAAACTTGGTTAACTTGACTTTGTAAATGAATGCCTCCTGAGGTGATATCGCCCTGGTCCCTTGGCGAGGGACAAGAGCGATCTTGGTGTTTTCTCCTTGATCTTGCTTGTTCAATCACCAATCTTCATCATATGGCAAGTAATGACGTTGTCCTTCCATTCCGCGCCTGCTTTATTCATTTTTAACAAGGCATTTAGATGTTTAGATGGATTTCGCCCTGGTCCCTTGGTGAGGGAAAGGAGCGATCTTTATGCTCTTAGCCAAAATTCTTCGTTCTTAACCTCAATTTCTCGTTCATCGCCTTGCAAATGATATCTTTGATCTTGTGTATCTTAACCTTGACGTGACCTTGAAGGATAATGAATGATTATGTGAAAATTGCCCTGGTCCTTGCCTGAAGGACAGGAGCGATATAGCTTCTTGGTTCAATTTGATCACCTTTTGACATTTGATTTTCTCGCATATCATCTTCTCAAGATCACTTTGACCCTATGCGACCCTGTACAACCTTGACTTGGCGTGATTTTTGAAAGAATTGGCTAGTATGATGATTATCGCCCTGGTCCCTGACTGAGGGACAGGAGCGAACTTCAATGTTTTGGGCTCATCCTTGCTTGTATCAACTTGCAATTGCTTTCACCATGTAGAATGAGGTCCTTTGATCCCTTTTGGCCACTTGAAACTTGATAAACCTTCAAAACTTAGGCCCTCATAGGAATTTCGCTCTGGTCCCTGACTGAGGGACAGGAGCGAATTTGGGTATATAGTGAAAATCTTCCATCATATTAACTTGTAATTATCTTCAAGGCTTAAAATGATGCTCTTCACTCCCTTTCAAATATTTAAAATGTGAATAGCAACCCAAATTTGGCCTCATTTGAACATTTTCGCTCTGGTCCCTGACTGAGGGACAGGAGCGAACTAGGGCATTTTAGTGCAAATCCTTCATTTTGGCGATCTTTATAACTTTGTTCTTCGTCAAGACGCTTCAAAATATCTTTGCCTCCTTGTATCCTGACTTGGAGTGGTCTAAAACTTGGGATGAAAGCAAGATAACCACTATATCGCCCTGGTCCCTGGCTGAGGGACAGGAGCGATTTTGCATTTTCAGGCTCAACTACACTTTGCCAACTTCAAAAATTATCTTCAATGGTCTTGTTGTGCATCCTTTCATTCATCCATGGCTTGGAATTCATTCAAACTTGGCAAGAAATTGACCTAAGGCAAAAATCGCTCTGGTCCCTGACTGAGGGACAGGAGCGCCTAGGCCAATTTGAGTCTCCTATTGATGTCTTGTAATCTTCAATTTGTATTCAACAGGTTCATTTCATCCTCCTTTCTTGCCTCAAACTCAAAACTTGCTCAATCTTTACCCAAATTTTGCCCTATGAGGAATTTCGCTCTGGTCCCTGGGAGAGGGACAGGAGCTACATTGAATTTCGACCTGGTCCCTGACTGAGGGACAGGAGCGAATTTTGCATTTTTGGTCTGTTTTCCTTCACGAAGGCACTTCAAGTTATATTCAACTGATGAAACATATCTCCTTGGTTCTCCTCAAATCGTCAAATTGTTCAAATCCTGCAAGGACAAGGCAATGTTTGATTTTGAGCTTCGGTCCTTCATTGAGGGACAGGAGCGATTTTTACTCCTGGGGCATTTCCGTGCTCATGAAATTCTTCAAATTATATTCAACGGAAAGATCATGCCTCCCTTTACCACTTCCACTCGAAAGATCATCTTGATCCTGCAGGGACAGTAAAATTTTTGAAAACGAGCTCCGGTCCTTCACTGAGGGACAGGAGCGATTTTGCTCCTACAGGCCAAAATATCAAGATTTTGGGATTTTAATCACTTCACAAGGCAAAAACAAGTACTTTCCAATGCCCGGGATCAATTATCAAAATTCTCAAAAATTGGTCAAAATTACTCAATCGGACAAAAATCAAAATCTCATCATCAACACTTAGACAAATTCATTCAAAATTCCAATTGAAAATAGACCAACTCACTTAGCCTCTGGCGAATTTACTTTATTCAAAATTGCATCCTACGAGAGGAAGCTCAAAAAGCTCTCAAGACTGACTGGACTTTGGCCTGAAAACGACAAAACAGAAACCCTAAGGCTTGACCCTAAATCCAGACAACTGACAAACTACCAAAACCCTAAAAAGCAGAGAAAAAGAACAGGCAACACGAGCAAAAAGAGGGGGTCCCCATTTTAATGGGGCGATGTGTGAAATGGTCACAACAGGCCCCTAAAGGATAAGAAAGACTTACATATGAAAAGGTATGCATTGCCTTATTGACCTAAAAGAGAAAAAAATTACATACTGATTGCAACCCATTTGCAATTCATGGGCCAAAAGAAAAAAGGTATGCATTGCCTTATTGGCCTAGAAGAGAAAAAAATTAGATACTTGATTACAACCCATTTACAATTCATGGGCCAAAAGAAGGGGGCCCATCATTTTTTATAGATAAAGCGATTCTAAAAAAATGATAACAGACCACTAATTAATGCCCTTATGGTGTGTCCTAATAGAGCAACGTATTTAGGATACTTGATTGTGATATGAAGATGTTGGGTGTAAACTTCATCACCAACATCCTCATAGAGTCCATTGTGGCGGTAGGAACTCAAAACATTATCCTAGTTATAAGAGACAAGAAAATATTGCAAAGCCATAGGGTTGTTGGAAGAAGCAAGATACAAGCACATATTTTGGACATTGTTTTCATTCACTCACCCAATTTGACGATGGTGAATCTTATCACGTAGATAATGAAACACCTCTAAACTAAGGCTAATTAGATTCCAATTTTTTTAACTAATCATCATGTCATGAGCCATCTTTAGGCTCTTCTCAAGTGTTCTAAATTTTTAACACTATATTAGGTCAATTTACTTCACACACAATTGTCTTGAGACCTACTGTGAAGGTACAAAAGGCCTTGAGCACCAAAGTAATCAGCAACCTTTAGAACATATGGAGGCAATCTAATATAGAGAGGGCCAAAAATGTCAATGCACCAATTCTAGATGATGATTGGTGGGCTTCTATGTGTTGAATTCAATTCAAAACTATCATGAGTATGATCAAATTCACCAATTTGAATCAGCCATGTTTGGGTGAGTTATATGATGATATTGACTTTATGACAGGAAAAATAAGGGATATAATAGCAACTAAGTAGGAGGACTCCTATACAACATTTTTCAAGCAGGTGCAAAGAATTATGGTTGAATACAATATGACACAGTGTTGCATTTCGCATTTGCTATGACCTGCAAAAAGATACTTTCTTTGCCCAAGAGGGTGCCACCATACAAAACCATTTAAGTCAAAGATGTGTACGAGTCGACATTCACAAGACTCTTACATAGTCTAGATGTAAAAGGCATAGTAGTAGGCAAGTTTGATAAGTTTATGGCTTCGACAATGCATAGGGTTAGAGGTTTTCACAATAATTATAAGGGTACTAACACAATTGAACCTCCATTGCCAAGGTTCTAGTTAGCTGCAATCTCTTACCATCAATGTTCTATCATAAGTATGTATTTTTTATTTTATTAACTTAAATTTCATTGGCAACAATAATTTTAAAATTTGCATTGACTGTCTCAAATCTCAATTGGTTGCAAGTTCCTCTTTAAATAAGCAAAACTTACTCCTTTATCCACTTGGTTAAGCATAGTCAACTGGCAATGAAGAAGGCAAAAGAGTTGGTGTGTGTGCATTCCACCTACACCTCCTCTCACACAAACAAGTTGGGTAAAAGGAGAGGATGATGAGGCATTAGGATGTCATACTAGAGCATGGTCTTGATCG
Organism: Cryptomeria japonica; assembly: GCF_030272615.1. NCBI lineage: Eukaryota > Viridiplantae > Streptophyta > Pinopsida > Cupressales > Cupressaceae > Cryptomeria > Cryptomeria japonica. Next base: position 6,177,926 of record NC_081410.1, on the reverse strand, counting down.
ATGATGACAAGCATAAGTGTGCTACATAGGACAACTTTCCTTGGTCTTGGTCGATGATGACAAGCATAAGTGTGCTACATAGGACATGCATACTACCACTAGTGGGGGTGGCAATGGGACTTGTAGTTCTAATGAACCAATTGATAATGTCGATTTTCTCAAATAAAAAGCAATACCAAGATTTATATTGATTTTCAATCTGCAATTGAACTAATATAAATTGTTTAATTTATCTTTAACATTTGACATTGAATTATCATCTATTAGTTGTGTTAACTGTTATGTATTTCACTATGTAAATTTTGTACAATTTATGAGCATGTGTGTGTGTACATATACATATATATATGTACACATACATATACGTATGTATACATACATATATATACCTATGTGTATATATATGTACACATACATATACGTATGTATGTATATACATACATACATGTATTCAAATTTCAAACACACACACATATATATAAGAACCAAATGATAATGTCAATGGTCTCAATAAAGAGCAACAACATGATTTGTATTGATTAGCCATGTGCAATTGTACTAATATAAACCATTTGATTTATTTTTAACATGACATTGAATTATCAATTATCGGGTGTATTATTACGCCGAAGGTGTATTAAACTCACATAATGGATGCAAAATGTTCGTCAATAAAAACTAGAAGCATTTAAAATGACGTGTTTGTGACACTTAATGCATGAAAAACAAAAAAAAATTATTTATTTTCTCCTCTCAACTACCACTAACTCTAACCGATCAATCAATTATGTCTATCTCCATGATGCAATCAGTTAACTTCGTAATTACCTCAATCTAATATTATAATAATAAAAATGAAAACATAATAATATTTTAATATTAATCACAATATCATTATATAATAATAATTTAATATAAAAAATATAATAATTTTTTAAGTGGAACAATTAACAAAAATTATATTTTTCGGTGTACTTTACCTATATCTCTTTATGTGTGTGTGTGTGTGTGTGTGTGTGTGTGTGTGAAGGGGGAGGGTGCGTGGGCATGCATGTGCGTGTGTGTAATTAGTACCCAAACATACAAAATCCAAATAAAAAAATTAGCAAACAACCAAAGCTGAACCTAAACTAATAACTTCGTTGGAACTAAGTACAAATAACCTTGTGATGGAAGTACCCCTTAAGACATGGGATTGGGATTACCACATAATTGTAGTAAAGCTTGAGCTAGAAAAACAACTGGCATCATCATCCATCACCGAAAAATAGCAAACAGACTATCTAAAAAAATGCTCATTGGGAATGTCCAAGGGTGAGACAACCATGTTGGACAATCCAAGGAGAAAGCTATGTACTCCTGCAAGAACCTCTCCTAACATACAAGGCCAATGAATCTTTGGGAGAAAAGAAGAAACTAAAAATGTGTGTTGACCTTGTAGCTGGGCAAGAGAAAGTTCCTTGATGTTAGAACAAAGAACATCCACTCCACCTAGAATGGGAGTGAGGGAGATAGTACATTTTGGCTGCAATATGCAACGAGAAATATTGTATTGCGTATAATCATCAGAATTGGCTAGCTGAACAATAGCATCTAAGAACTTTTTGTGAGAATTTGCCTATAGCAACCCAAGATCTAGAGGCCAATGAATAGCACAAAAGTAAGAGAACAAAATAGACAAGAACAAACTGTATTCTTATCAAAATGCAAATTGCCCAACTAGACTAACCGGATTACATGTAATGTAAATGAGTATGCTTTAAAGGCAAGGCCATAGGGAAATGAGAGCACACAATAATGACATGTGGCTCAATCAGATACAAGGGTAGGTAAGAGAAATAATAGAATATCCCACTAAAGGTGGATCACCCACCGAAGGTGGAATGCGATAACAAGATAACACCACAAAAGGTGGAATTTCTCCTACAACCATCTTCCCTAGATGTTCAATTCCCCAAGTGTCTCATATAAAAACTACAATAAATGCATTATCCTAAGTCAACTTAAGTAAAATGTAATTATGAGACATAATTTACACCAACAATTTTGGAGCAAAATTGAAAATACTCTCGACCGCTACCATGATGTACTAGGCTCAATGATGCTTTTTGTGAGAATTTGCCTATAGCAAACCAAGATCTAGAGGCCAATGAATAGCAGAAAAGTAAGAGAACAAAATAGACAAGAACAAACTGTATTCTTATCAAAATGCAAATTGCCCAACTAGACTAACTGGATTACATGTAATGTAAATGAGTATGCTTTAAAGGCAAGGCCATAGGGAAATGAAAGCACACAATAATGACATGTGGCTCAATGAGATACAAGGGTAGGTAAGAGAAATAATAGAATATTCCACTAAAGGTGGATCACCCACTGAAGGTGGAATGAGATAACAAGATAACACCACAAAAGGTGGAATTTCTCCTACAACCATCTTCCCTAGATGTGCAATTCCCCAAGTGTCTCATATAAAAACTACAATAAATGCATTATCCTAGGTCAACTTAAGTAAAATGTTATTATTAGACATAATTTACACCAACAATTTTGGAGCAAAATTGTTGGTGTAAACTCTCTCGACCACTACCATGATGTACTAGGAATTGTATAACCAAGGTTGAGAAATAGAATTTATGGTAAATCTAATATCTAAATATCCAAATAAATGAAAGCAATGGAACACATTTCTAAAAACATCGAACAAAAGCTTGATGGTAAAGAACTAAGACAATATGTCTTACGACGAAAAATCTTTGATACAAAATGTTTCAATTTTATGAATAGAAAAGCACAAGTTACAAAAAAAGAGACCTAGTTCCAACCAGCCTTAGAAAATGAGCTAAACAAAGAAAGTGAAAACAGTTTGAAGATTAGTAATTCTTCCAAGGCATTATTGAGCTACATATCAAAAAAGGTGTGTTTTCAATCCCATGGTCGCTTCAATAAAATTAAACCATTATGACTTAAGATAAATCTACGATTTGAGAGGCTAATTAGTAAGCATAACAGAATGATGCATTTCAATGGTCATATAGACCAATTTGGTCTAATGGACATTCAAAATCGTCCTCATCATTGTCATTTTTTATTTTCCTCCCTAGTTGCATGCTCAATGATAAGGACCCTTCTTTCATGTTGGCCTTGGTTTTTGCAAGGTAAAACCCTCTTTCTTGACGTGAGAGGCTCAAACCATAAGGACGCTCTCACTCTAGGAATTTTATAAAATTACGACAACCTAGAGAATCAAATCTAAGCTACTAATTGTAAGCTCCGACCAACTTAGCACTCACACATAGCACGGCCAACAAATTTACTAGCCTTGTTCTTATTGTAAATAGCATCGAATTGATTCATTAATAGCATTAATGTGATGCCATTTTTTTATTTTTTATTTTTTAACAAAACCTATAACGGTTGGACTTACTAATATATGCAATCCCTGCTAAAGTAATTTGTAAGACAACTTTTGCCCTTTTTTCTCTGAATTTCCAAGCTAGAACATTTCTTCAAACTTTGTAACTTGATCTTAGTTGGGTGGTAAATCGTCAAAACTTTCAGATCATAGACTTTGGATTCAAATCTACATGAACATATTAAGTTTGAAAGGAAGAAAAGCATCACATATAAGCATGTTTGTAGCATTCCACAATGGAAGAAGTTATGCCTTGGTAGTATTGTCTAGACTCTAGACCAATGATTACCTTACAAAGGGATTCTTTCCGGCAATCAAAATCAACAAAGTGGTTGCACTATGTGTTGTAGACATCAGCAGAAATTAGAAACATAACTTTAACAGATCATTTGTCCTATCTGGTTCGAAACAAGTGGAAATAATTGCATGTGTGTACATCAAGTGATGACATGGTTATGATCTTTCTGAAAAGTAGCAAGAAGATAAAGAACTTAGTGTAAAAAATCAGCAAAACCACCAAACCTCTTCATTTGCAACCCATCAAGCCAGTTGGGAGCTCATGTCAATAGTCAACTAGTAGGCAAAAGGAGATGAGACTAGAACAAAAGGGATCAAAGGGGGATGTTAATGTTAGATAAAAGGTTGAAGAGGCTAACATAAGAGCAGGCATTCATTTGTTGCCCTAATTGGTCCATCAATAATACTCCAAACATATTCGACTCAAACACTTTTGAAATAAGTGTTGGTCTTGGGTTCAACCTAGATATGCACAAAACACTTACCCAAGTCTATGTATTCAACTCGAGTACATCTCAAGTGAACCTAGGCCAACCATGCAAGCTCAGGTACAAACCCTATGAATACCCAAGTGGCACCTAACCAAAGACTTGTAACCAAACTTGTTTGGTACAGAAGTGTATATGCCATCATTAGGTTTAGTATCCACACCATTGACACCATGTGCCCATGATGCACACGCAAATAGATCTAATCTATGGGACCAAACATTACCCTATTGACCCCCACTAGTAAGCTAGTTGCTCAAGGGCCCATCAGCTTTTCTATTGCCCCTCTACAACTACAACTATTGATAGAGAAGGGGCTCCCCGACCTATATAGATTGAGTCTATCAATAAGATAGATGTAGAGCTCCCCAATTATATGTAGAGATCCTCCAAAAAAGAGTAGAGCATATGGTGTGATGTTGGCCCCACTATTTTGTTACTATTACTTCTCCATCTCATGTACGTTTGCAAAAGAAATTTTAGCCAAGGGAAGGGGCTTAATTGTTTTGAGGTGTCAGAGATAACTTCAATGTCGAGAGATAGCTAACACTCAAGCTTTTGTTGGACTGAAGCAAGAAGACAAAGAGCATGTCAATGAATATATGTAGATTTGTTTGCTATTGCTCACATCATTCACAGATACAGATCTAGATCTACTACATCCGTAACTTTGAATGATTGTTCACACCCACATCTGTTGCAGTCTGATACAGTGGATGGATGCATGGTTTGTTTATATTGAATGATGCAACCATAATGGAGTAATTTACAAGAGTTGACCCTGTTTGTGAGGACAAGACAAGCATGACAAGTAGAACTTGTCTTTCATTAGAGAAATGAAAGAATTGGTTACATTTTTCATAGGCTCTCCCCTGATAGATAAGGATATTTTTAGAAAGCTTTTCCTTCGACTCAATTCTACTATTATTCGAGTTCCAAATAAACAGATTTTCAAAATTACTAAAAATCTGATTTTAGAAATCCATTTTGGTTATCTATATAAATTGAAAACTTGGTCTATTAATGAAAAGGTAGAGGACCCATGCTCCTAACTTTACATTTCAAATAAAAAATATAAGTACTTCAAAAAAGAAATTGTATCTCCTATTATTGTTACATAAAGGCCTAACAGTTTACACTTTCTTTGGCATATGTAAAGTCCCATTTGAATTTTTAATATCCTCGAAGAAATATTTCATAATATCCAATCAAGTTTTTTTTTATTTGTGTACCATAATACATTCACCAAAAACTATACTTTTTCAAATTAATATTTCTGATAATTAATCGAATTTGCACAATCAAATATCTCTTTTAAAGATAGCAATCAGATTTGTGATAAAGAGCAAATATTATTAGCTTGAAATTTTAATAATGTCTTCTAGAAGCTCAATCAACTTAGCACAATGGTGGTTTTCTGCCCTTGAGAAATTGTGGGTTTCCAACTTTCCACCCTTCAATTCCTACCATGAGGGGTTTTGTCCCAAGGTAAATGAACAGCAGTTCCATGCTCCAGAGGAGAAATAATCCAATAATAAAAGATTTATTCTTTGAATAGTGATTACTTCTGCTTGTTTAGTGTCTTATATATATCTTTTTCCTTCAATAGTCATGATCCTTCATATGCCCCTTGACTTTTAATGAAAACTTGGATTTTATATTTATAATTATATTATATATTATATTTTTTTATTTTTTTTTGATGTTTTAATTTTTTATTAGTTATTATCCCATTTTGAAAAGGGGATATTACAATCCACCCTTTCCAAGATTGCTTGTCCTCAAGAAATCACAAACTAAGATACCCTTCTTCACTTGACTGGGCCTTTTTTAAGATGCCAGGATCCCCAATCAATCTTGGAAATTTGTAATTCCCAATCCTCAATCCAAAACTAAGACCTATTGCTCAATTTCAGGAACTTGAATGATTTGGCATGATAACATGTTGATCATCTTCAACATTCATCTCCTTTGACTTTTTATGCAATTTGACAGTTGCATCTTCAACCTTCCCACAATTTGATGCTAAAGAAGGTAATCTGTTGACTTTAGAAACATTAGTGTCAATAGTGGATGTATCTATTATTCTAGGACTAGTGCTGCAAAACTAATTTGTTGAACTTGATTTTGGCTTCCATTCCTGGTTAGGTCCCACTACTTTCTGAGGACCAACAACTTGCAAAGATCTGATATTATAAAGATTAGCAACGGCAGAAGACCTGCCCATAGAAGATGTTGATCTCATATTAGATGCCTGGTGTAGCCCTTTTTATAAACAATGATAACCATCCACTATTTATGACTGATTGACAAATTGATCAAGAGAAAAAGTATGGACAGTTGCAAAGGGAGCACATTGCTATTGAGTTGGAAATTGTTGTGCATTATTTGACTTAAAAGCACTAGTCGTAATGTTATTTCTAATAGTAGTACTCCAACCTCCTGCTGAAGCTTAATACACCTGATGAGTTCATATTAGGTATAATAGGACCCTAGTTATAGTCATTGGCATAAAGCTTGTGCTAGTACATTTGTCTTAGATTGTGCATTCTGTGATATTGTAGGAGGTTTATGAGAATTTGAGTTAACCCAATCTACAGCATTTATACTCGTGAAATTTGTGAAAGACATGGCCTTTTGGATTCAGTGGAAAGATTTTTATAATCTGCACACATGGTATGAATATCATCTTTGTTGAGACATGGACCAGCTAGGACTCGAACCTAGGACCTTCCATACGCTGCTGGAGTGCTCTACCACTGAGCTACTGGCCCCTCTTGGCCCAGTCCATTGTCGGTCCGGGTGTGGCTTTTCAAAATCAAACATGATTGGATCTTCCTTAGACTATACCGGATGAAGAAGATGAGAAGAGACAATGGATAAAGAACAACAATAAGACCATGAAGCTGTTAGTAGACGCAGTCGAGGATCACATAGTACCTATAATCTCCAAGTTAGATACAGCATTCAAAATGTTCTCAACATTAGAAAGCATGTATGAAATAAACAATACTAGCAGGGCTCTATCACTAAAACAGAAACTTCACCATATGAAGATGAACAAAGGAGAATCCATTACATCATATTTCATGAGGATCACAGAATTAAAGGACCAACTCTCCACCATTGGTCACCTTATAGATAGCAAGGAGCTAACTATGTTAGAATTAAATGGATTACCTAGTTCATGGGAAGGATTCATGCAAGGAATTAGTGCTCGCTCAAAACTTCCAAAATTTGATCGATTAAAAACAGATTGCATTCAAGAAGAATCCAGGCTAATTGCAAGGGGGAATGGTCAAAGCCCTATCAATGAAGACATTCATGTGCTGAACTCCTCTTCACACAAAAAGGGAAAGAAAAGGAACGTCAAAAGGAAGGAGGACAAAGATTCAAGAGGAAAATACTCTTCCAAGGGGAAGAGGGATATGACCAAAGTACAATGCGTCAGATATGACCAATATGGGCACTATGCCATAGTGTGTCTGGACAGACCAAGACCTCAAGTAACTGTTGCAGAAGTTAGTAAGTCAAGGATAGAGAATGATTCAGAGAAACTTGTGTTCTACTCAGCTCTTTCAAGTCAAGTATCAACTAACCCTGATACCTGGGTAATTGATAGTGGAGCATCACGTCACATTACAGGATTCAAAGAACACCTTGATAGCCTAAAAGAAAATTCTGATGAGGAAGTAACTATTGGGGATGATTCAAGTTATCCTGTAAAAGGAATTGGGACCTGTACTATAAACCTAAATTCAGGCATCTCCCTTCAACTCACATATGTATTATATGTCCCAAGGATAAAGAGAAATTTAGTCTCCATTTCAGCACTTGAAGACAAAGGATATAGAATCACCTTTATGGAAGGAAAGGTCTTGGCATGGTCAAAGAACTCAACCATCAAGAAGACCTATACTATTGGAGTAAGACATGGGTGCCTCTACAAACTTTGTATTTCCTCCTCTCAAACTTTAATGCATGAGTCAACAAGCACAAGTGAAATTTGGCACAAGAGGTTAGGACATCTTCATTTCCGAGCTCTCCCTTCAATTGAAAAAATGGTGATAGGTCTACCTAAACTAAAGCAAAATCATGAAGGAACATGCAAAGGATGTGCTCTAGGGAGAAACACAAAAGGTACGTTTCACACCAGCGATAGCAAATCTAAAAATGTATTAGAAATTATTCATTCTGATTTATGTGGACCCATGTCTGTAACCTCTTTAGGAGGCTTTTTGTATTACGTTATCTTTGTAGATGATTTCTCTAGGAAGACATGGATATATTTTTTTAAATGTAAAGAGTCAGAAGAAATCCTTATGAGATTTAAGGAATTCAAGGCTCTAGTAGAAAATATATCTGGTAAGAGAACTAAAATACTAAGAACAAATAATGGGGGGGAATATACTTTAGATAACTTTAAAAACTTTCTTATAAATGTTGGGATTAAGAGGGAGCATACAGTTCCTTATAATCCTCAACAAAATGGAGTGGCAGAGAGGAAGAAGAGAACTAATGTAGAAGCTGCTAGAGCTATGATGTATGATCAAAACTTAGAAACTTATTTTTGGGCTGAAGCCTCTAGTACTGCTGTATATGTACAAAATAGAAGTCCTCACTCTCTCCTAGATGACAAAACCCCTGCTGACATAAGTCACCTAAGAATCTTTGGATGTCCAGTCTATATTCATATACCTAAAGAGAAAAGATCCAAATTAGAACCCTCAGGCAAAAAGGGCATATTTGTAGGTTATAGTGAAATATCTAAAGCCTATAGAATCTATATACCTGGACAAAGACAAATTGAATTAAGTAGAGATGTTATATTTGAGGAAGATATTGCTTTCAAAAAATCTAAAAGTACTCAAGAGTTAGAAGACCTAGAATCTCCTCTAAACATGGAAGAGGATCTTGCTCCTGAGATTCAGAGGGAGACTTGAGAAGTAATAGAAAATGAAGGACAAAATGAACTCATGGATCCTGCAAATGAAACCAGAGGTACTCATATAATCGAAAAAGGCCACTTTGGGCAAGAAAAATGATTCAAGAAGCTAAAGACTATGCAGCACCACAAGGAACCTTCAGGGAAAGCAAAAGACCTCACAGGTTTTCCAGCTATGTTGCCTTGATGAGTGAGATCATCAAATTAGAGCCTTCCAGTGTCAAAGAGGCCATTGAAAATCAAGTATGGAAGGATGCTATGACAGAATTGTATCAGTCCTTCATTGAGAATGATGTTTGGGACATTGTGCCCCGACCTAAAGACAAATCAGTAGTATCCTCAAAATGGCTTTTCAAAATCAAACATGTGGCAAATGGCAGCATTGAGAAATACAAAGCACGATATGTAGCCAAAGGTTTCTCTCAAAAGGAAGGGATTGACTATGAAGAGACTTTTTCCCCAATTGCCAGATATACTTCTGTTAGAGCTGTCATTGCCATTGCTGCATCTAAAGGATGGAAGATTCATCAGATGGATGTGAAGATAGCTTTTCTGAATGGGATAATAGAAGAAGTATACTTAGAGCAGCCTGAAGGGTTTGTCATACATGGAAATGATGCATATGTATGCAAGTTGAAGAAAGCCTTATATGGGCTCAAACAAGCCCCTCGAGCCTGGTATGAAAGAATAGATAAATATATTCTGAGCTTAAACTTCTTCAAGAATGATGCAGATCCGAATTTGTACTTCAAGGTAATAAATGGTGAAATGTTGATTCTCATTTTATATGTTGATGACTTATTAATTACAGGAGAAGATCACCTAATTGCCAAATGTAAGCAAGACCTTGCTTCAGAGTTTGACATGAAGGACTTGGGTCTTTTACATTATTTCCTTGGTTTAGAAGTTTAGCAACAAGCAGATAGCATCATCCTAAATCAAGGAAAATACACTATTGACATTTTGAAAAGATTTGGAATGATGGAATGCAAACCTATGTCTACTCCTATGGAAACAAACTTGCACAAATTAAAGGAAGCAGTAGCAGAATCAGAATTTGCAGATCCTACCTTATACAGGCAAATTATTGGGTCCCTAATGTATTTGGTAACACCAGGCCTGACATTTGTTATTCAGTTAATGCACTTAGTCAATTTATGTGTGAACCAAAGGAGATACATATGGTTGCAGCGAAGCATATTCTGAGATACCTACGTGGTACTATTGGGTATGGTCTTAAATATACAAATGTTGATCTAGATCTTCATGGTTACACTGATTCAGATTGGGTTGGAAGTGTGGTAGACAGGAAGAGCACATCAGGGTGTTGTTTTAGCCTAGGATCAGCTATGATTTCCTGGATCAGTAGGAAACAATCCTTAGTAGCACAAAGTTCTACAAAAGCCGAGTACATTGCAGCTTCCATGGGAGCAAGGGAAGCAGTATGGCTAAGGAAACTCCTTGTGGGGTTGTTTGGACAACCTTTGAATCCTACTATCATCCATTGCGACAACCAGAGTTGTATAAAGCTTTCAGTAAATCCAGTGTTTTATGACAGGTCTAAACACATTGAGATTCCTTATCACTATGTTAGAGACATGGTTGAAATGAATGTGATTCAGCTGAAGTATGTTAGTACAGGCGAACGGACTGCGGACATTCTCACCAAACCTCTATCCAAGACAAAGGTTGATCACTTCTGGGATAAACTTGGTATGGTTGGAAATATAAGTTAATTTGAGAATAAAATCTAAATTATTTAAATTATGTTGTACTTAAAGGTGTTTAATGTATAAACCCTTTGTCATGTGTGAGACTCCATGACCTGCTTGGGCCCTGTGAACATTTTTGAAAGATGACGATTTTTCAAAATGAACACTTGTATATGGTTGATATTGTAAAGTGACGACTTTGCAATATTTAACATCACTATCATGGTGGGTATCATGAGACTTGATATCTATGAACATGACATGATAGTTAGCATCTCTGTAGATATTATGGTGGGTATCATGAGATTTGATATCAATGGATAACCATAATAGTTGAGATAATCATGGTGAATATTATATGACGTAATATTCATGGATATGCCATGATTTATATCCCTATGATAGGTATCATGTGACATGATGCCAGTGCACATATCATAGTCTATGGATATATATATATATATATGAGAGTCATGGCAAATATCACGTGACTTGATATTTGTGTACATGCCATATCTCTCAGATATCACCGTGAGGTGATATTATTGGATCTACTATGTTCTGGATAGAATTAATCCTCCCTAGCTAAGAGGGAGTGTTAATGTTTTGTAGCTTCGGTCAGATAATTCTAATCGATGAAATCAAATGCATAATTGGCCTATCGGCCTTAAGCATTTGATATCTATCCTCTACAAGTATTAATCCATTATTTGCATTATGTATTTAATAAGATTCTTGCTTAAATATTAATCTTGAAATATGATTATGAATTAATCATATGTATGTATTTAATAATGTATAACTATACATTATTAAATATACACATATAATTAATTTTATTATATCAAATAACATTTAATCATATGTTATCAATATTTACTATCGATCAGATTATGTGCGTTTAGCAAATCATATTAACAATGTAACAAATGCAAATTGGTTACCAATAATTATCGACTGCATTACATTACGTATCGGTGTGTTCTTACATGGCCGAGAGACATGTCTCCGTAGAGGCATGTCTCTACGTAGAGGCGTGCCTCTACGAAGGCATGTCTCTCTCATTATATAAGGAGGGAGACAATCGTATTGTGGACGTACAGAATCATTACAGTGCAGAAACAATATCGACTGCCTCCCAGAATATTGCAGGCCATTTGCTGTTGGAAGTTTAATATATTAATTGATTCTATTTTCATGTTAAATTCCGATAAGATTAATATCAGTTTTAATTGATCATTGTACAGCAGTTCATATTAAATTAATTGATATACAAAGGAATCCTTATATTGATATAAGTAGTGGAAATTGCATTAATAAGATTTAAAAGATCCTATATTCAAATCTGATATAAACATTAACAATCTTGTATTGCGCTCTGTGATTTCCTCACATGAACTTCTTTTTTTCTCTGATTTCTGGAAGCATTCATATTCTTTGGTTTCATGTGGAGTATTTGACCCAACATATCTATCATTATACCAAATTTCTTTTCAATTTTATCTATAAGAAGTTCCCCCAAATGATTTTTTGCTTGCTATCTACCATATTCACTTCTTTGTCATTTCAATGAAATAAGTTATCTTTGATAATATCTGCTGGCTCTATTACTAAATTGCATATGAAAGAAGCCTCACAGGCTGGTAGATCCACCTCTGATACCATTTGTACTGTCCATTTGAATTTATCTATCCTAAAAGGAATATTTCATAATATCCAATAAAGTTTAATTTTAAAATTCTATACAATAATATATACACCTGAAAATATAAACAAATAATGTTATTAACTTGAATTTTAATAATGTCTTCTAGAAGATAAATCAACTTAGCACAATGGTGATTTCACACACTCTTGAGAAATTGTTGGTTTCCATCCTTCAATTCCTGCCATGAGGCATTTCATCCACAAGTTAAATGAGCCACAGTTCCATGCTCAAAAGCAGTAATAATCAGATAGTAAAAGATGTATTCTTCATATAGTGGTTACTTCTCCTTGTTTGGTGTCTCTTAATCCTTTTTCCTTCAATAGTCATGATTCTTCGCCCCTTGCCTTTTGATTGAACTTTTTAATTTTATATTTTATAATTATATTATATTTCATATTTTATTTTTTTTATACTATAACTTATCATTATTATTGTCCCATTTCGGAAAGGGGACATTACGGCATATTCTATGCCAGGCAAGGTTAAAACCTCCACTTGAGATAGGTTCCAATAAATCAAAAGAAAATGTAAGCACTTTACTGAGGACTCCAAATTGATCTTTTGGTGTGGGTTTAAATTTACCAGTAAAAGACGAGTTCTAAAACATCATTTGTTTCCAAGTAGTTGCTGCAGCCATGTCAGCCATTTTGTACTTTTCTGAATCCTTCCATCAGCTGGGCATTCAATAAATTGCTATTCTTCAACTTGATTAACACACAAAGGCTACTAGAGATGAATATGGTAGGCTTTTATCAGCGGTGGCACTCCCCTTGGGTTGTCAGACCAACCACCTGGCTGAAGCTGTGGCGGCCTACCATGGGTTAATGTTGGCTAGAAATATTAATGCCAATTCAGTTTGGCTTGAGGGGGATTCTAACAACATTATCCAATGCCTAATGGGAAAACAAAAACCTTCTTGGAATATCAAAATTTGGATAGAGAAATCTAGGGATATTATAAAGTCATTCCAAAAACTTAAAATCTCCCATGCCTATCGTGAAGCTAAGGGGTTGGCTGACCACTTTGCTAATGTGGCGTTAGGAGTAATGATGAAAAAGTATGGGGGCTTGGTGATTGTTTATCGGCTGAAGTTAAGGCTTTGTTGCTATATGATTTAGCCGGCGTGAGACAAGCCAATATTCTTCAATAAACGCCTATGACACCTCTTAATATGATGACTCGGATTTTTATGATTAAGCATGTCATTCTTTTGCTACTCATATATGCTTCACACGCTTTATGGGTATTTTGTGGCCTATTCTAAAGCATTCTTGCCCTGTGCACTATTGCCTTTGTTAACACCATGGGAGGAGAAAGGAAAAGGGTTGAACCCTTGAATTGCGACGAGCTCAGGAAGAATAAAACCATATGGCGTATATTGGATTGTGGCGGGATTACCCCCTTCATAGAAAGATTGCATGCTGCAGATGCCAATGTCACGAAGAAATTCACCAAAGGTTTGAAGGATGGTAAAATCCAAATTGGAGGTAAGAAGGTTGAGATTGATGAGAAGTTAATTGCTGAGGTCACTGGTTTGTCAATGGAAGGTGTGAAATTCTACAGAGATAGGAAAATGTCAGATGCTGTTGTCAAAAAATTTCCTAGAAATGAGAAGGAAAGGGTAAAGTTGGCCAAAGTGGACAAGAGAAGCTACGATGCGGGTAAAATCAAATCCATTTGGCACTCTATTCTTGTTGTTTTAATGAGATATGTTACCCTAGATGGTAGATATACTAGGGCATTCGAGCATCACTTTGTTCTGCTAAACCACTTTAGGCACAAAGTGCAGATTTCTTTCCCCTTCTTTCTGCTTGTGTCCATCAATGCCAACATTAAAGATCACAGAAAGAACAAAAAAATTCTTGTCCTTCATGGGGGTTTGCTTTTCTTGATCCATGAACATATTAATACCTTGCCCTCTCCTTCGTCTAGGGTTCCTAAAGGTTCTAGTGAGTCTGAGGAAGATGATCATGTTAACCTCTCCTCTGGTGAGGAGGAATGGAATACTGAGATGGAAGAGTCTAATTCTGGGTTGAAATCTTCCTTGAAGATTGTGCACAAAGTTAAGACAGGCAAAGCATCCACCGTGTCTACATTTGATTTTGAATCTCTGCCCTCCCATAATTCTATTCTGGATAAGTCCGTTCCTGGCCCCGCTAGGAATGATAGACCCCCTTTCCCGAAGGACCTCAATGCAAATTCCTCTTTTCTCAGCTTGGATAGAGAGAACCCAAATGATGTCCTGTCCATCGCTCGTGATTCAACTGTGGATAATTTTAGGATGTTTAAATGGGCTTTCCATGAGATCAAGGACATCAATATCAAGCTCCAGGCAATCAACAGCAAATAAGAAAATCAAGGTGCGGAACAACGGACGGTGGACCAAAGAAAATCAATTGTGGACTCCATGCAGAAAACGGTGAGCACTGTAAGTGAAATGAAGAAAGACTATGATAGCAGAATATCTTGTCTGGAAGAAAAACTCAAGGAAGACTATGAAGGTAGATTGAGTCAGATGGAGAAAAAATTCCAGAAAGTTAATGAGAACCTGATATCTCTGGTTATTTACAGTCATAAAGTGGTGAAGAATTCTGCTGAGAGCATAAACACCATGGTTGGGAAGCTCGAAACTCTCCATCAGGAAGGAGCTCCTATGGATGTGGATTCCATGGATAAAAAACAGGAGGAAACAACTAGGCCCTCTAAAAGAACCAGAGCCAATCTGAAGAAATCTACAAATCAAGAAATTCAGGAACTCAAGAAAATTGCTTTAAATATGACTCAGCTGGAAACTGAGGCCGCGGAGGCCCTTAAAAACTTGTACTGGTTTCTTGTTGTTGTCTCTTTGCTAGGTTTTGGCTTGTTGCTGGTCTTTTGCTGACTCTTGGCTGTTGTTTAAAATGGGTATATCCCTATGCCGCTTTTTGATGTAGAACTTTGTCAAAGGGTTTCGGGTCCCTTCAAAACCTATTTGTTCCGTAATCAAAAACACACAAAGGCTACAAGGTAAAAGGATAGAGGTCCAAAAAGGCCCCAAAAAAACGGCAGCCACAAACAAGACGACCAAAGCAAATTGCAGCTTTGGTGTTTTACAGACATACTGCGATGATTCAAAAAGAAAAAAGGTACATTTTCATTCCATTGAGCTATTGCCTACACCAAGGTAAAAACCTAAAAATTGTGATGCCACTTTAACAACTATATTTATAATTTTCCTCCTACAATTGCATGCCCGATAATGGTTCTCCTGCTTTTACACTGGTCTTAGTTTCTTTTTGATTAAGTGAGCCTGCCTTTCTTTGTGGAGGAGGGTCAACATTGAGATGGTTTTCAGCTTGGTAAATTTTCTGACACGTCAAGAGAATCTATATAGCAAAAAGGGAGCAATTTCTTCCTGCTGTAAGGCAAAACCTACATGTCTGGAGGCCACTTTACCATATGTATTTATTATGTTTCTTAACTGCTTGCAAAGGGTCCTGTGATGATGCTCCTGTCTTATTTCTTCATTAGCTAAACCTTTTTTTCTTGGCCAAAAAGGCTTGAAACCCAGAATAGCATCAGTCTGGAGATTCCCTGTTAGAAAGCAGCCCTGAGATATGGGCTAATTGCGGCAATGTTTTGTAAGATAGAACCTTTTATTTTGGCATTTTTCATAAGGCCAACCCATTTCTCTTGTTTGAGGAGGACCAAACCCTGGGATTCTATCACTCCAGAGATTCCTGGCCTCCAAAGCAACCGTAAGAATTTAATCTGGGGTAGTTGTGTAATTTTGTGTAAGGTGAATAGGAACCTCTTTTTCTTCGCTGAGGGTCAAATCCTGGGATGGTATAGCCATACAGATCCCCTGCCCTCAAGCAGCCCTGTATACTGAATCTGGACTAGCAGTCAAAATGTTTTACAAGGCGAGTCCCCTTTTTTGGCTTTAAATTAGGTGTATACCTTAACTAACAGTCATAATGTTCCATAAGACGAGCTCTTTTCTTGGTTTTATATTAGGTGAGCCCCTAATAATGTTCTATGAGGTGAGTCCATTTTGGGGGGGTTTTATTAGATGAAAACATTGTTCTTGTTCGACGAGAGTGGAACCCTCGGACGGTATTCCTCTAGAGTTTCCCTGCCCACAAAAAATCCCGAGAGTTGAATCTGGTCCAGCAGAAATAAACTTCAGCCAATTTACCACCCAAGTGCAACCCACCCGATCAATTTAATAACCTTAACTTTACCGTAATCAGCATCGATTTGATCCATTAACAATATATAATGGTGTCATTTTTTAATTTTCTATTTTTTTAACAAAACCTAGAAAGCCTGGATTCACTAATGTTACAGTTCACAGCTAAAATAGTCCGTAAAACAATAAGTTTTAACCTCTTCTACAGCTAAATCCACAAGACAGACCATTTCGCGGTCCATTTTAAGCTGGCCTATGATAAGAGATAACAAATGCAACAGAACGTAATCAAATGTACTGAGTCTGCGAGATTAAACTGAAAGTTTACTGTTTATCCTATTTGCAGACAACAGATCATTATGTTTGGCAGGTAATGACAGCGAAACGAAGCTTGAAGTGATAGATTCTAGTTGAAATTCAAAGTTTAAAAGAATGAAAAAATAAAATAAAAAATTAACTGGTATTAAGATTTTTTTTTTTTGTAATTAGAACTGAATATAGGGGATTGCGTAAAGCTTACAGAGGAGTGGCTGTGTAATAGACAGCATGGGGGCCGAAGGTGAGAGCTGCACAGTTGAAGAAATGGAATATCGTCATTCTTTTTTTGGTATAATCTTCTCCGATTTCGCTTCGCCTGCCCCAGATATAGTAATGAGAATTTAGAAATTCGCTAACGTTTATGAATAGAAAATTTTCAGAGCTAACGTGAGACTTAACTATGGTCGTGGTGTATTATGGGAAGGTATAAAGCCCCGGTTTTTCTTTTGGTTATGCGTAATGATGCAAGAGAGTAAGACCGATTTGTTAACTAATTTGCAAACGGAATGAATGGACTTTATGATCTAAGGGATCAAGTCACACAATATTAATTTTTTTTTTTTTTCGATGTAAGTTTTTCTATTTTGAATCTTGATTAAGAAATGTATCGTTTTGTGAAGCTTTGTTTCTTCGAATATCTCATTCATACTATTTATCTATAGTGTTTTCAAACTAAGTATGAATATTTTCATACACTACACACTCTAAGATGAATCTAAATCAGCTACAAAAAATGCAAGTTCATTCTTCCCAATCTGCCTTGTCTATTGTTAATTTGTTCATCTCACATCTAAGATGATGAAAATCAGTCCTCAGTTGTGCAACTAAAATTTTAGCCTTTCCCTTTGTGGCTCACAAATAAGGTTTTTAATCATGTTTCCATATTGGATTGAACTCTTTAATATAGTGTATTTTTTTTTATCAATTTGTTTTGTCCACATGGGTCTTGGATTTTTCTAACACAAACTTTTTAATCTCTTTATTAGTGTTAGGTCATTCTTGCAAAGTAACATCCTATTTGCTCATCCCCTTCTTGTTTTGATTCATTCAAGTCTTCTTCCTACAATCGAAATCCTCCTCAACAACCATTTTCAACGAGAAATGTTTGTCCATGTTTCCAACTTTTTAAAGTATATTAGCAAATGAATTATTGTCGATGCTTCCATCAGAAGCATTCCCCCATCAACCAGAAGGATCTCATAGGGGATTATTGATTTGACTTTAAAAGTACTAGTGAATTAATGTTTTTGGATTCTTTCTAAGTGTCTCCACTTGAGGTTTGATATGCTACTCCCCCAAACCTCACAACCATAGAGGATAACCATAATGACCAACAAACCAAAAAAGGTTTTCTTCGTTTTCCAATCCCATAACTCTACTTTCCTACACTTGTTCTAAAGTAGGTAAGAAGCTTTCCATATTCCTTGCATCTTTTTTGTTCTTCATGTTTCCTAACTAATCCTATTGTGAAAATTAATTCCTAGATACTTGTATTCTTCCACTATCTATAATGAGCTTCCCTCAAAATAAAGTTATTCCTTTGCAAGGATAATCATGAATTTGGCCTTGGTGATGTTCACTTGCATCTCGACCTCTTGGAGATAGCTCTAAAACCTTCAAATGTTCTCTCAAATCATGGGCAAATTTTGCAATTACAATAAGATTATCTGCATGCAAAACTAAATTCACCACAAAAACCACCAGATGGATACCTTCTCTCATGGTTTCGTTTAGTCATTCTTCTAGTATATCAACTAGAAATAAAATTTTAAGATATTATCCTTAAAAAAAATACTTTTTGGCAAGTAGCCACCAAAGTCGCTTAGCAGATATGTAAGTGGCCTTAGGTAAAAAGGTTGAGGCCCTTGGTTATCACCATCTATAATTGGTAAACTTAGTTATCAACATTTATAATTGGTGTATTCAAATGGTAAAGTGTGAATCTTTTAGTTTTCAATACTTATGATTAACTTATATTTTAGTAATAAGGTAGAGATCTTTATTCGTCAAAATTATAGTCAGTATATCTAATGCATTTGTGTAGTTTCGATTGTTGGTATTCATAGTTGTTGTATTTAGATAGAAAGGCATAAAAAAGCTCTTGATTAACAGCATTTAGGAAATCATAAAGATCTTAGTCATCATCATTGTTATTCAACTTGGGTAGAAATGCAGCAAGCCCTTGGTCATTAACATTTACAATTTGGACTTGAGAAGGAAGGCATGAAGTCCTTACTCATCAGACTTTTTAATTCACGTGTTAAGTGGAAAGGAATAAAGCCCTCAATTGTACATTTACACTTGGTATATTGGTGAAAAAAGTTCAAGAATATTAAATTATTGGTATTCACAATTGGTAGATGGACAAGAATATACAAAGCCTTCAACATTTATGTTTGGGTGGGAAGGCATGAAGCCTTCATAATTTACACCAAATACACTTGTACAAAAGGCCCAAGATGTATATATAGCCTCCATGATGATAATTGAATGCAATTGATTTTAAAATGTCATCCCTCTCACCAATTTTCCTTATTCCTAACTAATCCAAAAAGATCATGTTTATTTTAAGGTTCACACTACAACCCTATGCATAGTTTGGGTTGAACTAGGGATTGAGCTCAAAGTTTCCTCATGTTCTAAGGGCTACGAGAAAAATGGCAAAAGTCCTCCTCTTGGAATTATATCATGACACTCCAATAAATGTGTTCATATTGCTATCTAGTTCTTTATTTTTATTTTGTAATATGGGAAAGGTGATCCTAGACTAACACATCCATTAATCTATGGATCAATTCCTTTTCCCATATAATATTAGAGGTGTTAGTGGGCTTGTCTTAGCATCCACAAGGAAGAGCCATGTTGTCCTAGACTCGCACTTCTATTATTTATGTGTGATTGGAATTGATTGAGTATATGTGTAGTGAACTATGCTGGACTAATTAAGACAATTATCTAATTATTTATTAAATAGTCATCTAATTGCTTTTTCACTTAATCTAAACTTAGGTGTTTTTTTATTATCTAGAGTTTGCTTTTCTAGCTTTAGTTCTAGTTGTAGTTGAGCTTAATTTAGCTCCTACTTTGCATTGCTTTAGTTCTCCTAGCTTTAGCACTAGGGTTTGCACCTAGGGTTTCATTCATCCTTTTATAAGGATTCATTCATTCATTTTAATTGTATCTCCAATATTGTTTGTGTAATATTAGAGGAATTTCTAGTTATTATAGGGCATATTGTAGATGAGGGAATTTGTTACCTCTAAGATGACAAATCTTAGAGAACAAACTATTTGTCACTACCTCACTTAACTAGCACTAAAGGTGAGCTAGGGGATAAAAAAGTAACAATGTGGTAACAATAAAGTAAACACTAAATCAAACTTATGAGATTACAGAATATCAAAGTACATATAACAGATTAGTAAAGTTTTGACTATTATGGAAATGCAGAAATAGAAATAAATTATACTAGAGGACCTATTCAGTCTCGGGTCTTGGATGCCAACACATCACGAGGATTTCTACGTGTGGTGCTATTGTCTGTATGGACAAAGACCTGCAAATGTGTCCAAGATACTCCATAATTTATTTGTAGCTGCCTAGAACCTGTTCACCACCTACACACATAGAGACAACCTGGGGAAAATCTTGGGGTTGTATAGGGGTTTGCCTCAGACAAACCCCTCGCTTTGGTGTTTCCACCACCACGGACAACCAAATAGATAGATTGGATAAAAAAATAATTATAATAGAAACTAACCCCACTTAATGGAGGAAAACCCCTACTACATATGATTCAATGATAAATGATAAATGCAATAGAAACAAGCCCTATTTAATGGGGGAAAACCCTTATTGCAAGATATAAAAATGATAAATTAAATGCACCTATACCATAGATACATTCAAAGATGTAATAAAGCAATCCATGTAATGTTAAAGATACAAGAGATAAGAGAGAAGACAAAGTGTTCTAGCCAAACCCCTCTCTTGAGATAGGAGTGTGATGAAGATTTGGATGGTGTTGTTGTTGCAAGATAGTTGCCAAGTATTCACAATGAGAGCCAAGAGAATAAGAGAGTGATCCTTGAGATCTTTCTTTCCAAGAGTGTCTACAGAGATTGCAATTGACAAGAAAATAAGTTTTTAGTGCAATGAACGGGCAGGAGGAGTTGTTATGGACGAGTTCAATCGAAAGGGAATGCATCCAAAAATGTTTGATGTAGGATATACAATTCCAGATTCAGGAATTTGATGGGACATTAGCGCGGTGCACAGACGTTTGTGCAACGTGTTGATGTCCACACCAAGATGGTCCCAAATGAGGTCTCAGGGCCATTGGGGACACTTTGTCTTTTGAACCCGTGATGTCAAAGTAATGAGATTTTGATCATGAGCCTTGTCATAAATGCATCGGGTGTAATGTGTGTCATAAATGCACTAGGCATAATTTAGGACACTACATTTTGACCCCACTTTAGTGAATTGGTCGACTTAAGGGATAAGGTGCACTAAGTAGTCTAGAAAGATGGATTTATTAAACATATGCAGTGCATTGAAAGCAGTAAATGCATAACAAAAAAGGATATTGTAGAGACTGTGAAGGTTGAGCGGGCAAATATGAGTAATTCCCCTAGGTCTCTATGAAAACCACAACATTCCATTGTGAAAATTCAAGTACTATAAAGATCAAAACTCCATTAGCACGAAAAATGGAGGAAGTTATTGTAGTGAGAAGAATGCTTAAGAAGCATCAGTATAGATAGGAAGTGAAAATTTTGATGAAGGCGAGTATATGCCCCCTCATTTTTTTACCCAATGAGGTGGGGAAAATAAGAAGAAAGACGAGCCAAACGGGCATCAAAAAGGGGTTGGGACAATTCGACTATATACTTGAAGGGTGGGCCCCTAGAAGGGTCGTTAGCACTATTCATCATGGGTATTTTCTTTGAGATTTGTATAGAGCCTTAGTGAAAATGCCATGCAAACAACAGCATGGGGTGAGCAGGGTCGAGGAGTTGTGCACTGTAGTGGAGCAAGGCGAGCACCCAAAGCATGTAAGTCTCAGATCTCAGTGTTTTAGTTGATTTTATTCATTTTATAAGGATTTTAGATTTCAGAGAAATGCATGTGTCTATGGGACGCACTAAGGTCCTAGACCCACATATTTGTCCCATGGACGATATTCGCGTTGTCGTCCGAAGGACACGCTGGCATCCATCAGACCCACTGGTGTTTGCATGGTGTGCTAGCACCCTAGTGAATACATAGAAAATTGATCATAATTTTATTTTGATGCGGACACTATCCAAGGTCCAAGAACACACATCTAGACATCTCCTTAGCTTGCTGTGGGAGAGAGAAGACGAGCTACCTACAACTAATTGTCAATGACTCTGAAGAGTGAGACTCTGCTAGGTATATCACATCCAGAGTTCTGCTTCCATGCGGCGATGCTAAGAGCTTTGATGGAGAGGTGGGACATAGACACAATATCATTTCACCTACCCACAAGGGAGATGACAATGACTGATGGATTTTTATTGCACCTTGAGACTACCCGTTCACAATTGATGAGCCTCATTGGCTATCTCATCGATGTGAGAGCTACAGGCACAACAGGAGTGGGATCTAGGTCAGGTTATAGATACGACCGACCATATCTACCTTCAAGCATTCGATTTGGGACAAAGGCCAATACCATTGATCTGGTACATTATGATCGTGATTGTAGTGCTAGGAGTACTCATCAATGGACGAGGATTGAAGCTAGCAGTGGGCTTCATTCCATTGTCGAGAGATGAAGGAGGAGGGTATTGTGTTTGCATGGGGATGGAGCATGCTCACACATCTCTACTATGAGCTCTCCCGCTACATCCACCATGAGTTTCAAAGCTTGTTGGCATGCACACTATTATAGGTGTGCATGTTTGAGTACAGCACCTGCACGAGGCCCATGTGATTCCCATGTCTGATGCCTGTAGACATGCCATGAGCATATGTAAACCCACTTCAAAACACTGAGTGGAGGACCAATGATCTGACATACTGGAGAATCACAATCGATCAACTCGAGATCAGAGATATTTGTTGTCCAGCAACCTTTCCAGGAGATGGAGATATGGATTATAGAATGCACATAGTTTCCACGGATGCAAAAAGATAAGTTTTTGCTTGGGCGATAAGACCATATAGTCATCCCCTACTATTGGTGTTGGTGCATGCACTAGTTTGAATAGGTTCAAACTATTCCACCTACCGCACCTACTTATGTTCGATAAACGAAGAGCATTGTGTGGCTACAAGACCTTCCCTAGACTACCATCGATGACATATGGAAGAGTCCAATGGGCAAGGATAATGACAATACTACACCCTAGTTGGACATCGATGATGTTGGGGTGACTGAGGATTTCGCTGAGTGGTGGAGCATAGTAGGTCTAACACCCATTTTTCCAGCCAATGTAGAGAGAGGGGATTCCAGAGCCTTGGTAGGAGACATTAAAGAGGGTCATCCTTAGGCAGTGAGGGTGAGAGACCAACGCGAAGGCAATGAGTAGCTAGTTGGAGCACGGTGAGAGCTGCACAAACTTCGTCACTTAGGGGGTTGACACCATCACTTGTTGCACCACTGGCGATAGCTATAGCAAGGACCACAAGGGCATCCTCGAGTAAGGTGCCATCACAAGATTTAGACTAGAAGAGGGGTGATCCAAATCTCACTACACCACCATCATACTTTTCCATGCTCACAAACTTAATCTTACCACCTGTCATATGATGAGAGCAACCACTTTCAATAACACATTCACCTTTCTCTTCAATCTTAGCAGTCAAAGCTTTCTCTTCAATAATGCAGCTAGTAGAATCAACAGTCACTGGACCATCTTCCTTGATAGAAATGAACACCCACTCATCTCCTGAATTTTCCTTATCAAACTCATCATCTGTCACACCTTCATCATCAACAAAGTAACACTTATTCTGATATTTAGACTTATAAGACTTAAATTGCTTCTTAGAAACTCTTTCTGGACAGCTTGAGACAAAATGTCCTATCTTATTGCATGAAAAACATTTAAGAGGCAACTTCCCTTCATACTTATCAGCACCTTTAGGAAATCTTCTGGCAATCAAGGCTTCAAGCTCTTCAAGCTCTCTTTCATCTTTGTCAATCTCTCTCATTTCCTTCTCATATCTAGATACTCTTGTTGAACTTTCTCCTGGATCATTTTTCTAGCTTCCCGAATATAGTAGCTTTAAATGAAGATTCAGATTTAGGAGGGGTTTCACCAAACTTGCTCAATTCAAAAGCAACAAGCTTACCAATCAACATGTCTCTAGTCACATCTGTCACTATGTGGATCTCTTCAATAGCAACAACCTTATGCTTGTAAGCAAGAGGCAAGGATCTCAACACTTAAGCCATAATCTTAGATTCTTCCTGTAGACACATAAATCTGTCCACTTAATTAAATGGATATTTAATATTTATTTGATTATTTAACTATCAATTAATAATTAATTAAATTAATATATTTAATTAATTCATCTTAACCCTCTTCTCCTATTAATTAAATAAATTATTCAATTAATTTGATTTAATTCACTTAACAAATTCAGACTATTAATTAAATAAATAAATCATATTTATTTAATTAAATATTCTCTCACATTTAAATAAATTAATATTTATTTAAATCCCCCAAAATCCCACCTCTCACATTTAAATAAATTAACATTTATTTAAATCACCTTTATCCTCCACCCACTTATATTTTCCTACAAATGCAAGTTGCACAACTATTTTAAATAAATCATTTATTTAAATCACCTTTATCCCCCACCCACTTGCATTTTCCTACAAATGCAAGTTGCACAACTATTTTAAATTAAAAAAATTATATATTTAAAATCCTATTTATCCTCACCCACTTGAAACCTTTAATGGTTTCCCTTAAAGTTTTCAAACTTAATGGCTTCCTTCTAGAGTCTTCTCAAACCTTTGATGGTTTCCCTTAAAGTTTTCAAACTTAATGGCTTCCTTATAGAGTCTTTTTAAGCCTTTAATGGTTTCCCTTAAAGTCTTCAAATTTAATGGCTTCCTTCTAGAGTCTTCTTAAGCCTTTAATGGTTTCCGTCAAAGTCTTCAAGCATTTAATGCTTTATCTTCTTTTTCTCATGTAAATAAATTAATATTTATTTAAATATTTATCCAAATCCAACTTACACCATTTAATTGAAATAAATGATTTTATTTTAATTGAAAATACTAAAATTCCTCCTACTTGCATTTTCCTACAAAATCCACTTGCATGCCTAAACCCCTTCTAGATTCTTCTAAACCCTTCCTAATTAACCTAATCCATCCCCTAAATATTGTCACATTCCTAAGCAAATTGGAGTCACTTCTCAAAAACTCCAAAGGCTTTGAAAAATAATTAATGCTTTGTGTGTTCAACAAATTAACCTCTAAAGTCTTCCAAACCACTTATGGCTCTTACATGACCATTAATGGTTAATTCCACTTGCACCCATGGTTAAGGACTTTGACCCCTAACTTAACCCTCATGTAACCCATGTGTCTCTTCAAAGCATTTATTTCTTTAACTAGGGTAACCATCATGTCCCCTCAAGCATTTAATGTTCCTTATCTCTCCTCTCAAGCCTCCTCACGATGACACTTGTCAACATGGGATTGGGTTGAAAGTCTCACATGGATTGAATATCTTTCAATCCTGACCCTTGTTAAGATTGCTCAATCTTAACCCTTCATTTCCCCGTTTCTTCTATAAATATAACCCTTCTCCTCAAACAAAGGAGGAAGCATTAGAGTATTGTTGTTATACTGGTATTAGCATAGAGATTTTTCATAGCATCACTATCTACACTTGCATAGCATTTGCTTATCATATTCAACCATCTTGAATCTCCATATGACATCCATGGCTACTGCTAAAAGCTGAGAGCTACACTCATTTGGGACTTGGAGAGGGGAGAAACAAGGGAGAAGCATCAAAAGGCATCATGGAAGCATCTTAGGGAGGCTCTTCTCCTTTCTTTTATTTTGTTAAACTTCTTTCATGCTTTTTGAAATCTCTTTTGATATGTTTGGATTTTTTTTTAGTTCTTTGTTTTGTTTTTATGGTTGAAACTAACTTATTAACTTTGAACTTTGTTGTTGCCTTGTCCCCATTTCCATGACATCATTTGGTGAACCCGATGTGAATCAAACACTTTTGTAACTTTGAGGACATTCTTTTTTAGGCTTGTGAGCCCACCATGTGTACTAACTTTTTTTGAATGTTTTAGTTGCAGATTTTCTAATTTTTTTGTGCAAGTTTTGGAAGGAGTTAGTTTAAAACATTTTAAATTTCTTTGCTTTAAAACTTCATCTTTCTTGTTTTTCACAAAGGGATAAAAAGAACTTCACATTTTCTATTTGGTGCAACTAAAACAAACTCAACTTTTTCATTTGGTGTATTACAAAGAACTCCATCTTTCTTGTTTTTCACAAAGGGATAAAAAAAACTTCACATTTTCTATTTGGTACAACTAAAACAAACTCAACTTTTTCATTTGGTGCATAACAAAGAACTTCATCTTTCTTGTTTTTCACAAAGGGATAAAAAGAACTTCACATTTTGTATTTGGTGCAACTAAAACAAACTCAACTTTTTCATTTTGTGTATAACAAAGAACTCCATCTTTCTTGTTTTTCACAAATGGATAAAAAGAACTTCACATTTTCTATTTGGTACAACTAAAACAAACTCAAATTTTCATTTGGTGCATAAAAAGAACCTCACATTTACCTTTTTTGTTACAAAGGCTACACTACTTTATTTTTGTTGACCAAGTTTTGTTTTCCAAAAGTTTGTCAAGTGTCAAACATTTTGATATCTTGGTTAAAAAGAACAACATGATTATTGGAGCAACATCTCCAAATAGTTAGATCACATTGCAATGAAAATCGGTTAAAAAGAACAAGTGTTTTTGGTGATTGACACACTTGTGCAAAGTTTGTCGAGTGGTTCTACTTCTAACACACACTATCCTCTCCCTTGGCTTTCGTGGTCCTAGGTGCAAGAGAAAAGTGTTAGTAACACTCAAAGTTTCTATTTTTAAGAGAGGCCTGCCAAGGGATCGTCACTCTTGGGAACGACCTCGCGCGGTAAATCCTTCGAGTCGCTATAGAAATTAGGTGAGAGCAAAAGTTGTAGCCTCGGGTATAGCTATTCCTACAGTGTAACTTGCCGAAAGGACAAATGGGCCCCACCACAAGTTACAAGGCTCTTAAGTGAGTCACTACAGAATGAACTTATGTCCAAAAACATAAAAATTACTAAATACCTCTAAGTAGAAGCCCACATGTTCTATTGATTGAGAATATTTGAGATACAATTCAGTGCAAGAGCATAGATGGTTTTGCTCCCAAGATACTCACCATACATATTTCCTTGAGTCGAAACATAGCTTTTTGAAAAATCACTTGTGGCTTGATGAAAGTGGTGACTCCCCCATCATAGGGATCATCTTTTTGTTATGCTCGTGCAAGACTTAGTATATCACATCCTTACCTGCCATGGTAGGATTCATAAGATATGTAGTACCAAAGTCGAAGAAATATCAAGATGTGGGCTAAATTTATCACAGCTGGCCATTTGACCTTAGGGATAAAAAGTGTTTGAAGTGTTTTCGTTTGTGAGTCAAGACCAAGTATAAATTGAGCCAACTTCAGGCTTTGGAAGAACACCTTAAAAAACACTTAAAGGAAAAAGGGTCATACAAAGTCCAAGATTGGGTTGATCTAGACCCATACTTATTTGTGCCTTTTGAGGCAACATTCTTGTGTTTGTGTGCTTGCTTTGTTTTCTTGTCAAAGAAAAATCAAAACAAATCAAATCCAAAAATCAAAACAAGTATTCATCCAACACAAACATCTTTCAACAACCAACCAAACAACCAAATCAAAAAAAAGATAAAAAACAAAGAGAAAAAAAGTATCAAAATATATGACCATTCTTCACATCTTGAGAAAGAAGAATTCTTATCAACACATCAACTTAAAGAAAAAGCCATTAAGCTCCAAGGCTTTAATCAAAAGAAGGAAATTCTTCTATCTAAATAGACAAATATTTGTCTCTCATAGAACCTTCCTACGTCGCATGCGCCTTTATCTTCAAGGAAAATCAAACGAATTTGATCCAGAACCATTGAACCGTAGAACTTTTATGCAATATAGAGCTTTGAGTTATCACAAAAACCAAGGAGGCAAGATCAATCCTAACTTTTTCCCAAACATTTGTATCACATACAACGCAGCTCGAGAAATGCCACCAACTCCCGAAAGGGAAGAGGTAGAATTTGTTCCATTTGTGACACAAAGCTTTTATTGAAGTTAAACATCCATTCTCACATTCACATCATCAATCCATCTTTCAACTCTCAAAACATTAAGAGGTTCTTGTCCTAAAGTTCTCTTTTAGATATTGCTTGAATCAAACACAACCAAATCACTTTTTAGATTGTTTCTACATCTAGGATAAGCTCATCCTAATAGACATATCTACGCAGGTTAAAACTAGTGTATGAGTGAATCCTCTCATTACTAGGTAGTTAAATCTGTAACACATCTCAGATTTCTCTAAACCTTATCACATCAAACCTTATCAAACACAACAAGCAATTCCAGAAAGAATTTTGGTCACATCCACCTTTAAGTGTTAGAGATCCATATGCAAAACACTTCACCAACCATCAATCTTTCATTTCATCAACAACTCATCATCATTTTCACCCAACTTCAACAAAAGCTTGTGAACAAAATGGCCCAAACCCGATCACAATCAAGGCAACGAGAAATAGAAATTGAAGAAGAAGAAGAGGAAAATCTCAATGAATTTCAAGAAGCACTTGGAGGAAATGCAAATGACGAAAACCCAAGTACTCCTACTTCTGCAACCATAGAAAGGGCTCAACACAACCCCCTCTTTAACAGACTTTTTGATGAAATACTCAGGAGCAATGCGGATGCTCACTTTTTAAAGCTTGCTCAAGATGGAGCTAAACTCCCCTCTGACTTTGATCTTGCACAACTAAGACAAGCATCAGAGCGACATAGTCGCAATGAGGATGATAGAGGTAGAGATTGCATTAGATATAACATTCCTCAAGGTAATCCACCACCACCTCCTCCTCTTAATGACATAGAGATGTTGCGGCAACAAGTTGAAAATCTTTCCCAACAACTTTGTAGTGGTGTGAAGACTAATCAATTCTCATTTAATGACATTTGTCCCTATCCCTTTGATAGGAATATTTATATGCCACCTTTTCCACGCGGGTTCGAAACACCCAAGTTCGAAAAGTATCGAGGAAAAGGAGATCCTCACGATCATGTCAGAGAATTCCATTCAGCTTGCCTCGAAGTGGCATACGAGGATACATACTTAATGCGCCTTTTTCCACAAAGCTTGGGAGGAACAACCACATCATGGTTTTCCCGATTACCAGGTGGCATTAGGACATTTGAGGAACTCATCCAGAATTTCCTAGCACATTACTCACATAACATTGAATGTGATATCACCATGGCTGATCTGTGTAACACTAAACAAAAACCAGGTGAACTATTCTCAGTCTTCCTGCAACGATGGCGTCAAATGTCTAGCAGACGTTCTCTTCAGTTGCCTGAACAAGAACTAGTGGAAATATTTATTTCCAACTTAAACAAAGAAATGGAGTTTCACCTGGATGTCAAAGACATAGATTCTTTCAATGACATGATCACCAAAGGCTTGAAATGTGAGTGGGCCCTCATCAAGAAATGACTTATCAAAATCTACAATGAACCAAAGGATGGTCCTCATCCACACTTCAATAGTGACAAACCAAACTTCTGGAACAAAAACAAGAATATCGTCAACAACGGGGTTGTGGATGCCAGAACTATCAAAAGAGCACAACCTATGGTTCGATTTGCAAGACAGAATCCCCCACTTAAAACTAACACAGTTGCTCCTCCAAATCAAGGCCACATCACATCTCAAGATGAACCTAGACCGTGTCAACAAAAACCAAAGCAAACGTACACTCCTTTAGGGGAACCCATTGAAATAGTGTTACGACAGTTGGTTTCTCAAAACCTGGTAACCCTACCCAAAACATCAAACTATGAGCCTCAAGTCAAACCTGCATGGTGGAGAGATATTGAACACTGTGATTTTCATCAAGGAAAAGGACACAAGACAAGCAATTGTCATAGATTAAAAGATCTTATTGACCGAGGTGATATTGAAATCGAAGGACATAACCCAAAGACAACAAACAATGATCATCTGATGTTCCAAAATCCACTTCCATCACAAGATCAAAGGGGTCCTTCCACTTCCAGAAGAAACACTGATACCACTGATTATACGCAAGCTGCGTATAATTACACTGTGAATCACCTGTACGATGCCGATGAACAAATTGCAACTATTACCATATAAAATCCACCCAGTTCCAATTGCAATGTTGTTACACATCACGACAAGGTTACCATAAAAGCAGCTCCACAAGCTACCACATCCATACGAAAGCAATACAATCTTGTGGAACAATTAGACAAAACGCCTGCGCTTATATCCATTTTAGAGCTATTGCGTCTATCTCCGTCTCATAAAACAATCTTGGATCAAGCTCTCCAAGAGGCGTCAGTCCCTGCAAATTTGAACATAGATCAGTTCCAAGCCATGGTTGGAAATCTAAGATCATCACTTTGTCTCACTTTCTCTGAAAGTGACAACACATCCTTCCAGCAACCTCATAACGCCTCACTCCATATTGAAGGGTTTATCAACCAGCACAAGATCAAGCGAGTCTTGATTAACAATGGAGCAGGCCTGAATATTTGTACACTACAACTAGTCACAGCTTTGGGATGTGCCATTGAATCCATGGATCCTCGCAAGAAGATCACAATCAAAGCTTATGATGATGCAGAGCGTTCATCCAAAGGAGCTGTGGTACTACCAATCCGAGTGGGCCCGGTGGTGAAGCACATCATATGTCAGGTTCTGGACCTTCCTCTACCGTACAATTTATTGTTGGGAAGACCTTGGATACACGCCATGAAAGCCGTTCCATCCACTTACCATCAATGTATCAAGTTCCCACATAATGGAGTAGAAATCACAATCCTGGGCGATGCAAACCCTTTTGCATATTGTCATAACATAAGTCATCAACCAGAGTTTACCGTTCCCAATAATAGAGAAGCCATCTCCTCCACATCATACGTAAGTCCAGCTTCCCTCACCAATTCAAACACTATTATACCCAAGCAAGAGAAGCTTAAGATGAAAATTGCAGAGGAAGGTCCGAGAGAATACAATCTAAGCCAACTCTTTTGTGTTGGACAAATGCCTACTTCTCCTAAAACACATGGCAAACCTCAACAAGTACTTCAAATGACACTGGTTAAACCAACATGTGCATTAACACCTTTCATCCTTGGAAAGAGTCAAGAAGAGGAAACCAAAGATGAAGACGTAGCAGAATGGATATATAAGGATCCTATCACTATCGATATTCCGCAAGCTCAGCTTCCCACAGATCAATATGGCAAAGGTCTTCTCATTATGCAAAGAATGGGATATGATGGTCAAAGTGCTTTGGGGTATTGTAAACAAGGGTGACATGAGCCGTTGCTGCCGGAATTACAACCCAAAGACAATGCAGGCTTAGGCTTTCAAAAGGAGATCTTTCCTAAGCTCAGATTCAAAGGGAAACCCAGCAAACCGCTATATCAACCCACTACAAAGAGGCCACCTTTGATTATAAAAGCAGCACCCCAAAACATCACAACTGCCTCATTGAAGCTACAGATCCCAGCAAAACCATCTACAATGCCAATCATCCCACCAATCAAACCAGTGATCCCATCAGCAGCATCAATAACATCAATAGCACCATTAGCAGCAACAACTATATCAGAAATCTTAGCAGTATCGACAACACTGGCAATTCCAGTAGAAGTGGCTGACTCAACACTACCAATACTCCCTGTATCGGATTCATTGCTCCCCATAATCCTTCCTACAACCCCGATCATCTCAAAGGTACATCAACCAATCACATCTGCAGTGTTTAACTCAAATGATATTCCAGTATGGTACAGTAACCGGATCCTAGAAAGCTACTCAGAGACTGACTCACATGAGTGGGAATTTGATTTTGTCCAGCTTAATACTTCAAATGAGGAAGACACATCACTACCTCCACCCCGCAAAGACATCCCTGTTTACGGAGAAGCACAGATAAAGACCTCTTGGGTTCCTGAGCTGGAAACTTCTTCCACAAACCCTACGTCGCATCCTATGCCTGATTCTGACAGGGAGAGTACCATCAACACCCTTCACCACAAAGTTTTAACCCTCACTGACACATCTAATGAACATAACCTAATTGATGAGATAATGCCCTTTATCCATCCTGAACTCATCTAATGGAACCAACCTAATCCCCCATGTCTTGACCATTTCCAAAACGATGAGGCAATCATTGACTTCTTGGACTTACGGGATACCATACCAAGCGGGGATCACAAAGTCGGATTCTCCATAGAACTTAATAGCGCAACATACTTTGGGGCGGATGCCAAACCTTTCAGCTGCAAAAATATAACGATAAAACATGGATCTTCCAGTGAAAACCACAATGTGGCACTGTTTGATCCCACAAAAGTAAAAAGAAAGAGCGTATCCAACGGTGAAAACCTCTCTGAGGCGTCTGAGGATGAAAGGTTTGACATCCTTCCCTGTAGCACACAACGGGAACGATCAACAATTCTCATTGAAGAAACCAAAGAATACAATGTGGGGACTCCTGAAACTCCTCACCTCATACATTTGGCATCTCTTTTAACTTCAGAGGAACAACCCAAGTTTGTCGAATTCTTCCAGAAACGCCAAATCAATTTCGCATGGTCATATGCAGACATGCTTGGACTTGATCCTGATTTAGTCATGCATCACCTCATAGTAGCAGAAGGAACCAAACCTATCAAGCAGAAGCTTCGTAAGATGCATCCTCAGATTGCAGTCCTAGTCAAAGCAGAACTTAAGAAACTCCTAAATGTTGGTTTCATTAGACCCGTTGATTATGCGGATTGGATATCCAACATTGTTCCTGTCAGCAAACCAAAAGGGGGCATCCACATTTGTACTGATTTCAGAGATCTAAACAAGGCATGTCCTAAGGATGACTTCCCCCTACCAAATATCGACATCATAGTAGACCTGACAGCAGGACATGCCATGCTTTCACTCATGGATGGCTTTTCAGGATACAATTAGATAAAGATCGCACTAGAGGATCAACATAAGATGACCTTCACATGTCCATGGGGCACATACTGCTGGAATGTAATGCCTTTTGGTCTAAAGAATGCAGGAGCGACCTATCAACGAGAAATGACTACTATCTTTCATGGTATGATGCATACCATAATGGAAGATTATGTTAATGACTTACTGGCAAAATCACTCACAAGAGAAGGTCATTTGGACATATTAGAGAGAATCTTTGATAGACTGGAACAATATCATGTTCGACTCAACCCAAAGAAACGTGTCTTTGGAGTAACCTCCGGGAAACTTCTAGGATACATTGTCTCAAGCAAAGGTATTGAGGTCGACCCAGCAAAGGTAAAAGCAATTATGGACATGCCACCTCTAAAGAATATCAGTTAGCTAAGAACATTACAAGGACGACTACAATCCATTCGAAGATTCATTGCACAACTGGCAGATAAATGTCACCCATTCACACACCTGCTACATAAGAACATCTGCTTTCAGTGGGATGCCAAATGCCAGCAAGCATTTCAGATGCTTAAAGATTAGCTCATGAATACGCCATTGCTGATCCCACTAGATCCAAGTAGACCATTATTACTCTATATATCGGCAACAAGTACAGCATTGGGTGTACTATTGGCACAACATAATGCAGAAGGGAAAGAGTGTGTTGTTTACTACATTTCTCATACACTGGTGGGCTATGAACTCAATTACACACCTATTGAGCGAGTTTGCTTAGCAGTAATCCTGGCAGCCAGTAAATTGAGGCACTATTTGTTAACACACAAGGTACAACTCATTGTAAAGATTGATCCACTCAAATATTTACTCAGCAAAGCAGCATTGACAGGCCGCTTGGCCAAATGGGTGATGATTCTAAGTGAATTTGACATCGAGTATGTAGATCGTAAAGCTATCAAAGGACAAGTCATTGCAGATCAGTTGGCCGATGCACCACTCATAGGCGATCATCCTCTCATTTCCAATTTTTCAGATGAAGAGATATTCATGATCACAATGGCACAACCATGGAAACTATACTTTGATGGTTCGTACACTAGGCATGGCTCAGGGGCTGGAATTCTGTTTATCGCACCTCAAGGTGATAGTATCCCGAAGTCTTACAGGCTCACATTTCTATGCACCAATAACATAGCAGAGTATAAGGCCTTGATCACAGGACTTAGGCTAGCCATACAATGGAAATTACAAGAACTACAAGTATATGATGACTCCTAATTGGTCATTCGACAAGCAACTA
Organism: Cryptomeria japonica; assembly: GCF_030272615.1. Taxonomy (NCBI): domain Eukaryota; kingdom Viridiplantae; phylum Streptophyta; class Pinopsida; order Cupressales; family Cupressaceae; genus Cryptomeria; species Cryptomeria japonica. The sequence continues at coordinate 6,143,262 of NC_081410.1, read as the reverse complement.
ATGAATATCAGACCAAGGATGACAAACTCATGCCATACAAAAACATGGTGGACAAATTAAAGGCATCATTTACTACTATCACCTTTGAGCAGATACCAAGAGATCAGAATCGAGCTGCTGACGTTATGGCTACCATCGCATCTCTCCTAGATCTTCCGTAGAATTCAACACGCTACAAGTTCTTGGTAGAATAGCTTTGGATTCCCGCTTATGATATCCCCGAATCTGAGATGATATGCCACCTCGTCGGTTCCAAATCCCCATTGTATGGTGAGTTCTACACCTATCTCCGCGATCACACCCTTCCTCCTAACCAATCGTATAACCAACGTAAAACCTTCATTCGCCAAACTACTCGATATACCATGATTACCGAAACCCTATACCGACGCAGTCTTGATGGTACTCTCCTTCGATGTTTAGAGAAGAATGAGATAACAAAGGCCTTGGAAGAGGTACATGAAGGAATTTGTGGGACTCACTCAAGTGGCCCGTCACTAGCCAAGAAGATCATGCGAGCTGGATACTATTGGCCATCTATGGAAAATGACTCCTACTACTTTGTTAGAAAGTGCAAGAAATGTCAAGTTCATGGAGACCTGATACATGCACCAGCACAGGAATTGCAACCAATCACAACACCATGGTCTTTTTGTCAATGGGGACTTGACCTTGTGGGTAAAATTCATCCATCTTCATCCAACGGCCATAAATTTATCATTATTGCTACCAAATACTTCACAAAGTGGATCGAAGCTGTTCCACTTACCCAAGTCACCGGCAAGCAAATCGCCTCATTTATCCTTGATTACATCATCTGCCGGTATGGTGTACCCATGTCCATCATCACAGATAATGGGCTTCCTTTCAAAAATCAAGATGTCCGTGAACTCTGTGAGAAGTTTCACATCCAACACTGCTTTTCCACCCCCTATTACCCACAAGGCAATGGTCAGGCTGAAGCATCGAATAAAAACATATTAAGAATCCTCAAGAAGACAGTTAATGATGTCAGCCGTGATTGGTATGTTCAATTGAATCCAACACTATGGGCATATCGAACTAGTATTTGAACCCCTACAGGTGCAACTCCCTACTCATTGGTCTATGGAGCAGAAGCTATTTTACCTATTGAGGTTGAGATACCATCACTACGGGTTTCCTTGCATAATCTGATAGATGGTGAAGCATACAGAGTCTCCCGCCTCTAGGACTTAGAGCTACTTGATGAGAAATGACAAGCTGCATACAACCACCTCAAAGCCTATCAACAGCACATGAGCAGAAGCTATAATCATCGGGTTAAACCTTGTACATTCGAGGTAGGTGATCTTGTTCTTCGAGAGAATCCTCGTAACCAACCAAACAGAGAACATCAGGGAAAGTTTGAATCAAATTGGCTGGGTCCATATGTTATCACTACTGTATTTGGGTCTGGGGCATATCAGTTGGCTACTTCAGAAGGAGAACCGCTAGCAGATCTGATCAACAACATGCACCTCAAACGGTTTTATACGTAAAGTTGTACATAGTATCAGGCTCTCATACATACCAGAAAAACAATCCAAAAACATTTAGATAAATGTCCTGAAGAAAATATAAAAACATCAAAAAAGTAAAGAAAAATCATGCATCCAAATGGTGAACAACCACTCCGGTGGCACCTTGGGTAAGTACGATGGTGAAAACCTGGCAAACAGGCGCCACTCGTAAAGGCTATGGCTTCATTATCCTTCAGGCTTGTTGCGATCACATTCATTACACACACATCCATCCGTCCACACCATGGCTGGTTATTGATCTGTAATAAAGAGACAACACTTCATGTGTCTTGCATTCCACTTTTTCATGGTCCTGCCTATACTGGAGGCAATGCCCTTAACCTATTGATGGAAGTGGATTTCTGCATTACTTGTGATTCGTGGAGTTCTTCATTCAAAACTGTCTCACAAAATACCAAAAACATTCAAAACAATCAACAAAATACCAAAAACATTCAAAACAATAAAAAATCCAAAAACATTAGAAAACATAAAAAATCAATCAAAAACATGGTAACACATTGTACATACTCATCCGCGTAGATACCAAACAAACATTGTGATATACTCCACAAAATGACCACTTATCAATCGACCACACAATCAACATCAACACTCAAAACTGTCTTCAACAAGGATGCATCCTTCCTTGCCAAAACAAAGATAAGATGACATTTTCTTTGACAAGAAAATTCTATTTACGCTATCAAATACTTGGTTGATTTATGGGCTAGTTATTTATATCAAGTTCCTACAACATTGTTTGTGTATCTTCGATGCATTATTCCGATGAAGTTTTGGGGCATGTACTAATGGTGTCTACGTGGGAAGTTCACTAAGCTACGTGATCATAGGCAAAAATACAGTCATAGGTCACTACAGCTTGCTGACTACAACATATACCTCGACCATATGAGCATGAACCATTACCAAGGATCCATATTCTTTATTCTTTATGTATATACTGTTTGTTTGCAGGTACAATGCTCTTTCTTTGGTTCCTCCTACCTCATCCAAATTGGATAAAGGTTTTATCTCTTATTACGATATGCACTTGTCTCAGGATATGATCAACCTAAGATCAAGGAGGATGATCTAAGTCATGCATGAAAGGAGATAATCCTTGTCTGTTCCGCAAGCAATACTCAACTCAACTTGATCCATTATATCAAGTTGCTTGTATTAACTTGCTATATCAAATCCATGTAAGAAATACTCTGGTCATCTTGAATCTTTATGTCAAGTTGCTTGTATTTTCTTACAACATTTTAAAGCTCAATGATGAAAATAGAGCATTATGGATCGTCATCTCATCTCATCTGTATATATTGCATTTCGTTGCATTCCACCCATCCATACATTCATAATAGCTGCATATCATGCATACATAGTCATAATAATGCATACTCTATTTTACTCATCTTCTTCCATAGGACTCGGTCCTAGTCCTCCATATCTTCTATCTAACATCGAATCCCCCCTCACCCTCCCTATCTTGATCATCAACATCATCCTAATCCCTTCATCGCTTCCCATCCTCACTCATCCACAAAATTAAGCCAATTACTCTGTCTACACAGATACATCGACTCCCACACACCTAGACTATCAACAAATACTCTGATCAAGTATCTTCGGGTCTCAACAAGTAATCAATCATGGTAATCCTAGACTACATCAGGCATTTATCATAATGACCTAGTCTCAACAGGGTTGCCATGATTCCCCACAACCACCCATCACACGCACACACTATCAATTGATCAACCAATCAAACACAATTCACCGGACAATTACATCAATTGTCTACGTCTCAACGAGAATTTTGCTTCATATACCTTGACTTCATCGAGCAATTACATCAATTGTCCAAGTCACATCAGGTCACTTTGATTCACTTACTCAGATTTTATCCTGTCCAAGAGACCAACTGACATCAACTATCACGCTTTGACTCGACCAGGGCAATTTAACCAATTGCACTAGATTGTCCAACCATTTTGATAAATTATATAGCATCATTCAAAAGCACAACACCACATTTGCACCATATCTCCTACATAACCTACGGGTACTCACTGGCTTGCCATTTCTCTATATTCACTCTATTTTTCTTCCATTCTTTCACCATTGTTGCTAATTTCTTCTATTCTACCTCCCCTCCACTTCTCATTCTTTTTCGAAAGATCGCCCGATTTTTCGAAATTTATCGGCCCATCTCTCGAGGGGGCATACCACCCACTAAATTAACATTTATGGGGCATATTTTTTCACACCTATTTTTCTTTCTTTGAAACGACACAATAAAACCGCACCGTCTCAAAGAGGGGCAAATGTAGTTACATAAATCTGTCCACTTAATTAAATGAATATTTAATATTTATTTGATTATTTAACCATCAATTAATAATTAATTAAATTAATATATTTAGTTAATTCATCTTAACCCTCTTCTCCTATTAATTAAATAAATTATTCAATTTATTTGATTTAATTCACTTAACAAATTCAGACCATTAATTAAATAAATAAATCATATTTATTTAATTAAATACTCTCACATTTAAATAAATTAATATTTATTTAAATCCCCAAAAATCCCACCTCTCACATTTAAATAAATTAACATTTATTTAAATCACATTTATTCTCCACCCACTTGTATTTTCCTACAAATGTAAGTTGCACAACTATTTTAAATAAATCATTTATTTAAATCACCTTTATCCTCCACCCACTTGTATTTTCCTACAAATGCAAGTTGCACAACTATTTTAAATAAAAAAAATTATTTATTTAAAATCCTATTTATCCTCACCCGCTTGAAACCTTTAATGGTTTTCCTTAAAGTCTTCAAACTTAATGGCTTCCTTCTAGAGTCTTCTTAAGCCTTTAATGGTTTCCCTCAAAGTCTTCAAGCATTTAATGCTTTATCTTCTTTTTTTCATGTAAATAAATTAATATTTATTTAAATATTTATCCAAATGCAACTTACACCATTTAATTGAAATAAATGATTTTATTTTAATTGAAAATACCAAAATTCCTCCCACTTGCATTTTCCTACAAAATCCACTTGCATGCCTAAACCCCTTCTAGATTCTTCTAAACCCTTCCTAATTAACCTAATCCATCCCCTAAATATTGTCACATTCCTAAGCAAATTGGAGTCACTTCTCAAAAACTCCAAAGTCTTTGAAAAATAATTAATGCTTTGTGTGTTCAACAAATTAACCTCTAAAGTCTTCCAAACCACTTATGGCTCTTACATGACCATTAATGGTTAATTCCACTTGCACCCATGGTTAAGGACTTTGACCCCTAACTTAACCCTCATGTAACCCATGTGTCTCTTCAAAGCATTTATTTCTTTGACTAGGGTAACCATCATGTCCCCTCAAGCATTTAATGCTCCTTATCTCTCCTCTCAAGCTTCCTCATGGTGACACTTGTCAACATGGGATTGGGTTGAAAGTCTCACATGGATTGAATATCTTTCAATCCTAACCCTTGTTAAGATTGCTCAATCCCTTCATTTCCCCATTTCTTCTATAAATAGAACCCTTCTCCTCAAACAAAGGAGGAAGCATTAGAGTATTGTTGTTATACTGGTATTAGTATAGAGATTTTTCATAGCATCATTATCTACACTTGCATAATATTTGCTTATCATATTCAACCATCTTGAATCTCCATATGGCATCTATGGCTAGTGCTAAAAGCTGAGAGCTACACTCATTTGGGACTTGGAGAGGGGAGAAACAAGGGAGAAGCATCAAAAGGCATCATGGAAGCATCTTAGGGAGGCTCCTCTCCTTTCTTTTATTTTGTTAAACTTCTTTCATGCTTTTTGAAATCTCTTTTGATATGTTTGTATTTTTTTTTAGTTCTTTGTTTTGTTTTTATGGTTGAAACTAACTTATTAACATTGAACTTTGTTGTTGCCTTGTCCCCATTTCCATGACATCACTTCCAATACTCCATCGACACATTGATGTTCAACACAAGCATGTTCACTTTATGCATGAAGGAGGTAGGGTTCTCATCTTCACCCATCTTCAACATTTCATACTTTCCCTTCAAACTCTCAAACTTAGAAACTTTCACATGTTTATCACCTTCATACAAAGTCTCTAGCTTCTTCCAAATCTCATGAATAGTCTACAAATCCATCACATTAGTCATCTCAGAATCAGACAAGGCACTCAACAATGCTTCCTTAGCTCTAATATTGAATTCAACTTCCTTTATCTCATCCAGAGTAGTAGGGCCATTCTGAGGATCATTATACACATTCTTAGTAATCTTCCAATAGTCTTCATCGATGCATCACAAATGACATTCCATCCGGTTCTTCTAGAGATTCATTCCATCAAATCTCGGACTATCCTTCTTAAAAGCAAAGGTTGTCATCTTGGATCTCCTCAAGCGATCAAGCTTCTTCCGGAGGATCTAGCTTTGATACCATTTTTTGGCAACAATGTAGCAAACTGAGAGGGAGCTAAATCAGTTTGCTCACAAACTCAACACAATCCAAACTTAAATTCAAATCTGATTATTAGTAATGAAAGCACAAATCAACACTACATCAATAACACATATAACACCGAGATTTTTTATGTGGAAAACCTGGTTAAGGGAAAAACCATGGTGGGAACCTACCCACAATGAGATAATACCTTATTAGGAGTAAGTAAAATATTACAATGATGAATGCACATGCATTCAGACACACTACCTAGACCTCACTACACAAATCACAAAACAAGAAGAGCTACAACCTTGAGGAAGACTCACTGTCTTACAAAAACATTCGGGTTACATCTGGAGGATCATGAGCTGATGAAATAGCATCTTCTCATGCCTGGATACAGTTTCGGTTAAGCACATATACTCAAACTTTTCTCTTCACACTTATTTCATACTCTTTCACACTTCTCCTCTGCTACTGGAAGATTAATTCAATGTTTGCACACGCAGATACATCTCTCAAATGAATATTACATATATTTTATACAAATCATTAGTCTATATTTCAAGGTCGGGTCAACCCTGAACACAAAAATCAAGAATATAACCTCACACGCTACAACAATACATGTGGACCAAAATAATGTCGGCTAAGACATAGTTTGGACCTAAATCAATACCGCAACCAAGAAACATTGTCAAGAATTATGCCTCGAACATCTGCAACATGCTGCAATCACCAAGAATGTCACATAACATGAAGAACACCACCGAATCAAGAGAATGATCAACCACATGCACAACAATCAATGCATACCATCGATGTGGATAAGACCCGATCTAGAAACATCCACAAAGAACATGAATCACACCAGAAACAACCACAACAACACCACTTACTAGAATCTTCATCATCAATATATCGAGCCTCAATAACACACGTTGAACTGATTGTCAAACTGAAAGATTCACTTGCGAAGCTCTAAATCATGAACCATCTGAATTGAGGATGCATATGAACATCCCAAACACTCTGTCAAATCCGTAAATCAAGATAATGCGATTTCAGAGCAATGCATAGCACAAACCAGAATACTGAATAACATGAACAACCGAGTATCAACCATAATACTAGACCTTATAAATTGATCAAATCGTCATGTAGACCACTGAAACTTTAGCTTAATTGACTAGAGATAAGTATCTCTAAACCCATTAAACCGCAACATCTCAACTGCAACACACTGGCCAAACCAACTCATTTAATCTGATTGCAACACTATAATACACAAAAGAATATGTTGACATCAATGACAACACATCATTCCAACAAACTTCTCAACAATATCCAACACTTAAAGGATATAAGCATCTAGATTCTATAGTATCCTATAAACCCACTCTAATTTTATAGTATCTTATAATGGCATTGAGGTGGCAAAAATATCACTCTATGTATCATTATTTTTTTGTATGAGTTAAGATTTTTGTGCATGTGAATCCATGGCATTATTTCATTTGGAATTGTAATTGGGATGTATATGAAAACTTTATATTCTTGTCTAGTTTTTAAAAGGAAATAGAAACATTTGATTAGTATTGCTAAGGTGGTAGTGTGTGCTCTTCTTTTTTGTGCTCGCAATTTTAATAGTCATGGAGAGTCAATCTATAGTGCATCATGGTTGGGAACAATCATCTTAATATGGTATTTGTTATCATCATTTACAATACATATTTTTATGTCATGTATCTTGTCCTCAATAGGGCTTTTGAAATTTATTTTTGGTAGAGTAATTACTATTAAATGATCATTAGTCTAAGGAAGATATTCTTGAGGAGTTTAGTGAAGAAAATTGAATTTTATTGAAGTAAGCATCTCCTTTGAAGTTACCACAATCTCTCAAATTGGTCCTTCTAAAATCCATGGATTGCACTTCAAAAATAAACTATGAAAAACTTGCATGCGAGAGCTAGAGAGTATTGTGAACAATATTTTCCCAAAGCTTCAAGGTACAAAGGAAAATTATTGTATATATTATATACCATCATTCTAGTTTTAGATGTGTATATCATAAAATTAAAAATGTTAATTTTGGTGGCATCTTTCAAGGTTGATTTATATAATGTATATTTATGATAGAGATAGATTTTGTATATATATTTATAAGACATCTAACTATTGTTAAATATGTAACAAGTACTTGAGATGAGATAGATTGAATCTATAAAAATAGTACATTTTGAAGTTTCTAATCTTAGAATTTGGCAAGTGAATATCTAATGAAAAGACTTAACTAGTATTTCATGTATAATAGACCATGTTTTACATATGTATAACAAAAAATCATATCTATTGTCTAAAATAGTGAGATGTTGGATTAAATTATATATGCATTAGAAAACTTATATCTATATTGTTTAATTCATTTCATTATAATTATGAATATAGGTATCTTTAAATGTAAAAGTTAATTATAGTAAAGCACATTGTAGTTTATTTCACGTGTTAAACACAGTACATTAGAGATGGCAAATATGTATGTTTTAATTTGTGAAAGATTGGTTTACATTATGATTCAACTAATATGTCTATATAATAGAATATATTTTGCAAAAAAAATAATATTCAAATACATGATTTTTTAAATATAAATTAATTAAATTTTACTAACATCAAATTATTAAAAGTAAAAGTCAAGAATTAAATTTATTGAAATTAAATGTTTATAAATTTTAAATAATAAATTTATGTATTTGATTTTAGTTTTGATGTGGAATGTGATAGTATTTTCAAGTGATTTGTCACTATTGTAGAAAGTCAAGGTTTATGCATCAAAATTAATTTAAAAAAATCGAACAAAGTTTGTTTCTTTGAATATGAATTAAACCACATAAGTGTGGAATTGAACAAACCTATAAATGTGATCCTTGGCCATTTGGATTTAATCATTTTAATTTGTAGGACTTTTATTTTGGATTTGCTCAAAGATTTAGATTATCCATGCATATAAACTAGATCTTGATCTTTTTCATTTGTATTTGACATGGATATTTACTTTCTTCTATTAAATCATTAAAAAATTTAATTCAATGAATTTTGAACAATATTTATGATAACTAGTAATTTTGTGTGTGCGTTTAGAAATATTAATATGATGATTATATCATTGGAATTTTTTTATTCCAATGACGTGTGTTAGAAGGCGTGCAACTTGTGTTTGGTAGATATTCTAACTAATAATTAGTTCATTTAAATAATACAACCTCATATCCCATATAATAAATTACATGTTTCAAAATTCAATTGATAATTATGTGTCAAAGGGAAAACAACTAAGTGCCCAAATTGTAAATTTGTTTTTAAAATATAAGTATCACTGTCATGGCTATATGTATCTAATATGGAACATATAATTTATAAAATAAATATTAGGTCCAAATCATTAGGTTGGATGTAGATGACAAAAGAAAATTAAGATCTAGCTATTTTCTAATATCCATATGGAAACCATCTTTTTGCATAGTTGTGTTATCCATGAAACCTAAGTTGTGTTAAAGGCCCACAAGTCTTGTGTCCTTTTATTTTCGAGTCTTTGTGTGTTCTTGCATTGTAAACCTCTATTGTTCACTTTGATAATCTAAGACCTAAGTCACGACTTTTATGCGTTTTCAAAGCCAATCGCTAGTCCCTCGCATTTCTTAACCATGTCGTAGAGTTATAAGTTTCTATAAGCTCCTAATTACCTAACTTGTCTCCTTAGCCTCTTTGTCTTGGTCACTTGGGCTGAAGTTATCGAAAGTTCAAAAGTCTTGATCGTTGGTTCTGAAGATCTAATTTCTCACGATTGAAAGTGATTTGTGAGTGCTGCCTAGGTTTTCGAGCGCCACCACCTTGTAAAGTAATATGTACAGACTAAACTTGATTTCTCTTTTAAACAAGGACATGGAAATTAAAAGAGTGATTTTTGAGAGGCGAAGTTAATGCAACATTAAATGCATGTCATGTCTAAATAAGTACATAGATGGGGTGATGAATTTTTTTTCAACCTACATATCATTTTCAGTTGTTCTTTTCATGCAGTATTTTATTTCAATAGTTCACGCTCATGTAGAGTGGAATTCAAAATCATTGGGCTGGCATAAGGGATACCGAGATTGAACACCTTGATGTTGAAATTTTTTTGGAACAACTTGAGTGAGGTGATAGAACCACACTGCAAGACAAAATTCTTCAAAGGGGTTTAATGCATGCAAGAGGTTTTTCGTCTACTATATTCAGTGCCAATTTGGTAATTGCATGCTCAAAAAGATATAATCTGGTGACTCAAGAAATCTGAGCTGAAGACAGAACGATGATTGTGAGAATCACCCTTGAGAGTATTTCCTGTGCACTATGTATTCTAGAAAAATAAGCTCATGAAGAAATGTCTGTGATTGCAGGAGAAGAATATTTCAAAGCCCATGAGGATTGGTGCAAAAATTCTATAGCCAAATCTTGGTTGAAGTCTGAAAGGGGAGGTAAGTCCCAATTGCTTGCCAAGCTTAGAAGAATGCATTTCAAGGAAGGAATTTCAGACATTATTGCTTGTTGCACCGTGTGGTGGGAAGTGTCCACTCAGACACTTTTGAGTTCTAGATGTATCGTTTCATCTTGGTCATCTATAGTCAGAAGAATTCTGTTAATTGGGCTACAATAATTAGCTACCATTTAAATGAACAGTTGAAAAACCTCCAATAGACTATAGTTTTCAATAGATGTTCATATTTAATTTATGTCTTAGCTAGCCAAGAAGTCGCTTGGGTGGGGTTAGAATCGCAAGGTCCTCCTACATCAAATGTGGCAGTTTATAGAAAGTTTCCCCAACTCACCATGCAAGTTGGGATGAAAATTTACTCCCGTGTCAATGATTCTTTTCTTATGGAAATTGTTAAAAAGCTTGAAGGAAACCCCGGATTACAGATTTCACATGAAGCTATTGCTCTGATAATGAAATTTGGGAGTTTTTATACTCAGTTTGATAGGTTCACCTACCTTAGAATTGGGGGTTTTGAAAAAGCTCCATTGAAGCTACCCTGATTTCCTAGTGATTTTATTGTTTTCCTTGAAGTGTGTTGGCAAATGGCCATGGTTAATGTTAAATATTTGAATGTGGGAAAGAAGGGGTATGTATTTCTATTATCTACATCTTTCTTTTCTTGCAAAACCAATAGTGCTTCCAAGGGGGTTTGAGAAAACCTAGATGAATTTCATTTTCAATACTTACCAACAAGGGTTAACTTGGATTGTAAAGGATATGTGAAACAATATTTGTATGGAGCCAAGAATTATATGCATCGTCCAGATATTGAAGATTTCTAGGAAGATTGTTTAGAAGATAGTGAGGTATATAAAAGAAGTTTCATGAGGTTAACTTTGAAGCAAATACGAGCCTTTGGTATCTCTTTCAATGTCCCTGACGATGCAAAGGAAGATGAGGCCATTATTGACCCAGAGTATCACACCCTTGTTGCCAAACCCTCGTCCCAAATTGATTGGTTAAAATGAAATTTTAGATTTGATGGTTCATACTATCCCTATTCTTAGAAGAACTTCGGATTGGTTAAACAGAGAGTGGTGACAAAATGTCAGTCCTGCTCAAGAATAGAAATCTTCATCAAGGAGGGAGCAAGGGGTCATGTCTGCCACTATTGTGAAGGTGTCTATGGATAAGTCAACAAAAAAATTGTCTAGCCAAAGATCACAATTGGGAGGTGACGACAATAAACCTAAAGAGACTAGAGCTAATCTTAGAGAAATTTGTGAGCAAGATGATGAATCTACACAGACTAAGGGGAAAACGGTACTTGTTGACTCTGAAGACATTTACCAACAAATAATAGATGATAATTCTTTACCTCCACTCTTGGAAATTCTCACTTCTCCTATTTAGAATGCCTCTGTGAATGCTCAATCGAAAAAAGTTGTGAGGAGCGTGGATGCTGCCAATAGAGACACAAAACTTGAGACCCCTTCTCCAGCTTGGTTGAAAACGAAAGTAGAAAAGAAGAGAAAAAGTGCCTCTCCCATGCGAGATGAGGTCGACATTGTCACTTTGCTACTGCAAGGCTCTTGTAAGCCAAAGAAAGATAAAATAATGTCTCGAATCATCTTTGATTCTGTGTCTGAGCATCAATTGTTAGAGATTGTTGATCCCGTGAGAGATATGAATGAAAATGAAATAACAGAAACCGATTATAAAATCAACCATGTTGACATGGGACCATCTACCCTAGAGGGCGATGTGTATCATGTTCATTTCTCGGTTAATGCATTGATTAAAAGAGCCAAGGAACAAAAAAAGGAAAATCTAGAGTTGCAATCCAGGTTTAGTCTTTAAGAGATTTTATTTCATCAATTATAGACCCTGTCACTGGAGGAGCTTCGAGCTCAAATATTCAAGGAATTGACCCCAATCATGTCTGAAAAAGTTAAAAAGAATCTTGGATACGCCAAAGTTACCAGTGATTGGGTAGAAGAATTGTATCAGGGTGGTTTTCTCTATCTCACATAATTCAGACGGATGTATATTAATGTAACTAATAAGAGATGAGAATTGGTGACCGAGCTTCAACAATTCAAAAAAGAACATGACAATACGTATGTGCTTTCTAAAGAAATCATGTAACTTATCTCATTGATTCATGTCATGCTGGTTGCAGAAAAGCTGGTAGAAAACCCTAAGGAGATTGACCCCACCTGGCTCAAAGCCTTGGAATGGAAGGTGACTATATGATGATTACATTAAGGATATCAATAAGATATTGAAAAAATACTTTGAAATCCTAGTGAAAATAAAGGAAAATTTTTATGCCTTGGAAGTAGACCTCATGGATGGGTTGAAGGAGAATGTGCGAGATCTCAAGGAAATGATGGAACAATACAATGCAATATACTATAAGAAAATTAGAGATCTTCAAACTGCCACCTCAGATGCATTCAGAAAGTTGAGTAATTTGAAAACTTATGTAGTGTCATTTGAAGCTGAGATTGATGGTATACATAGGACTCTTGCCGAAGTAGATAATATGCTTCCAAAATGGAAAACAAGGCTACAAATCACCACTACGCCAGGGAGAAAAAACATCACTACAATTGTCAATAGATACCAAGAGTTATGACCAAGAATCAGGGCACGTGAGGTGGATGTGATCGAGGACAAGAATGCTGGAGATGGAGCGACTATTTAATTTCTATAGTTTTAATTGCTTTCTTAATATTGGTTCTCATGACATTTTAAAGAAGTCTTCAAGAAACCACCAATTTTATGTTCTTTAAATAGTTGGATGCAGACTGATTTAGGATCTTTTGGGCAAACTTTGTTTTTCTCATAAGAGCAAAAAGACTTTTGTTATTTTCAAGCATTTTCTGTTTTTCTGGTTAATCTCAATATAGAAAAGACACTGCTGGATTCCAAGTATTTGTAATCTTTGAACTATGGTATATAGATTTGTTCTGTTTATGTTGAATATTTTGTTGGTGGATTGTCTGATATTGAGATGGTGATTCTTTTGGTTATTTCTATCACTGTGAAAGTATTATTTGTGAATGGTGCTTTTGTGGTGATTATTTTACATCTCAAAAGTTTGAAAAGTTAATTTAATTTGATTCATTTTGCGTGTGTGCTTTTCAAAGCTTTCTGGTTAAAAGCATTTCCTTAATTTTCTTTTTGGTTAAAAGCAATCTTGATTAGAATATTATTTGTTGAATATCTGATGAAGGTAGCTGCCACCTTTTAAAATAAGTAGAGAATTAGTCAGTAAATATTTGTTAGAGACTGGTTCAACTGTGGTTACATTTGTCACTTATGTGGGTGTGAGAATATAGAGTTAGGTGATAAATCTGTTAATCAACAAGTTGATACTACATTAAGGATAAATGAGTCTTTTTGAAAGGCCCGAATGAATGAGAACATGCAACTTATCTAAAACATGCAATGTATCCAATTTTAATCATAACGAGCTAATAGAAAAATTAATGTGTGAGAAACTTATCATAGTAAGAAATAATGGGCTAATAGAAAAATTAATGTGTGAATATATCTCAACTAATTCCCACGTAATAAATTAAATAATTAAATGATTAACAATAATTATTTAGATAATAGAATCTAAGATAGTAAAATTAGAAGAAAATATGAAAAAAGAGGCTTTAGACACATATGTAGTGCATGTATCACCAAAAGGGAAAGAAAAAATATGGTAAACATAAATCATGGAGTTATGTTCAAAACTACGGGTTGATACCATCCTCTCCCAAGCCTAGAATAAAAGAAAGGGTTAATAAAGAAACATTAGAGACAACACAAAATTCTTGTATAAATTTTGTTAAAGGAAAAAGAAGAAATATAAACATAATCAAATTAAATAGTAGAGAAAGATTATGTTAGAGGAGAGATTCTTAGGAAGAGTGGTCATATAAACAAGATTCCCAACAAGAAAGGAAAAAATTAAAATTATTTATTAATAAGGTCCCAATAAAATAGATATTTCATTCACATATTTTCTAATTGATTTAATGCAAAATATCAAGGATTTTTTTGGCACAATAGATACATATCTAGCCAATGATCATACTCTCATAGCTAGAACTCTATATTTTTAGTTCTCAAATAGATATATCATATATTTACCCACAACAACAACAATTTTTTTTTTTAACACAAATTGAAAATATGTTACCAAAAAAAATTTGTAAGAATATTCTTAAAGAGCATGTGAAAATAATAAAAACTACTTAAAGTCATTCACAATAGTCCACAATCTAGTATCTCACACCTAAGAAGAGACACCTTAACACTAGCGGGGCAATAGTTGCAAACAAAAAAAACAAAAAAAACATATGGGTCTGCTAACTTAAATTGAAAGTTAGGAAAATACGATGAGACAAAGAGAATGATAAAAATAGAAACAAATTTTATGAAGATATAAGGAAAAGGTATGCCAATGTGCATACGAAGTTAGAAGAGGAGGTTAAAACATGTAGACAATTATAAATAACATTAATACAATATATCTAGGTTGGATGACCTCAATCAAACTAAAGTGATGAAATATTTAGATGGAAACATTAAGGTACATATTCAATATCAACAAGTACATGACTAAGGATAAGGCTCGTAGGTTCAAATAAAATAATTAAGGGGAAAAAATCGCTTATTTTTGGTAATGCAACTTGATTACTAATAAAAGGAAAGAAATTTATAATTATATTCAAATATCTATAAATTTATCAAAAATGAGAATACTCTAAGAGAAGATCAATGGCGAAATATAGTTATTACAATAACCTTCCTAATAATGATACAATAAATTTACATAGATTAAGGACACATATAAAGACATTGATCATAAATAGAAATAGATCTAGTATAATTTTGGAGTTTTTTATAGAAAATTTGAAGGATGGATTTTTCAATCAGAGTAGAACAACAATGACTTGAGGATAAGACATGGTATCAAACCAAAGACGATACCAGAAAGATAAAAACAACTATGTAACCACCCTCTATTCCACTTATTATTAAGTTTTAATAAATATTATTAAAAGATAATAAAAAAGTTTAACATTTTAACATCGATATATTAATTGATTTCTAATTTCTATCTATTATTTTCTTTTCTTTGTACCTAATTTCATTATATAAATGCATTTTATGATTATTATTAATTTATTTTATTATTATGAATTGTGTCCAAAATTTTGACATATTAAAAAAAGGTATTTTATAAGAAATATTATGTCTTGCAACCAAAGGGGGTCACAAAAATAATCCTTTATGGAGTATTATTTGGTATTAAAGGATTCTCCATGGAGTGGACGAGGGGGCTAAGATTAGAAAGTAACAGGGGGAAGAGGAAAGGAGATAAATCGAATCCTTTCTGGAAGAAGCTCTTTCGATATCACTAGAGAGGGGTGACTATGAAATGAATGGATATCATTACATTTTATTTACTCTTTTCAGTCATTCTTCACTGGGCAGATCTATAAATGAAGATGTTGATATTAACTCCTTAAAACCCTATATAGCCTGACACAAGTGAACAAAAAAAAAGGCTCTACAGTCGAATCTTATAGAAATTTCTGAAAAATAATTACATTCCTCTGACACTTTTGAGTAAATCTAATGAGACGGGTACACATAGATTAATTTAATTTTTGTTTTGTTATAAACTTCAGAATAGGAACTCCAATTATTCAATTCTAAAATATCATTTATTATGATTATATGATAGTTTGGTCGTTCTGTCTTCGATGAATTCATGAGCATCATGTTACGATCATGCAAAGAATTCATATAACAATATCTAAAACTATTGAAGTGCATGGCATATTATTTTTAGGAATAATGGCTATTTTCATTTTTTCAAATGAATATAGTGATTATGTTGTTATTTATTTAATGTCACTTAGGGTTCGTAAATTGAGTTTGAAATATAATCTAAGAAGTTATAGATAAGATATTATATTCACATATCATTCATAAAGATTGTTTAGAACTTAGAAGAGAATATGCTTTGAAATATAATATTTCTTATCTTCAATGATGTTTAAATAGACATACCTTTAGGGATATGCTTATCCTTTAGTAGTCTAATATGTGATAATTTTAGATAGCTTTATGTTTTATTAGAGGAAATGATAGAAGGTTTTTATCTTAATTTTAAATTACTATAAATCAATTGTAAACTAGAATACGTTTATAAATTCATATGAATACAAGATGCTAATTGTTATATACTTATAATTATAGAAAATAAACATACAAGGGAACAATAAATATATAAACAAATGTTAGATTCTTGATTATAAATGATCTAAGGCATTTGTTCATTTTCGATTTATAGTGTGTAGATGATTATCATAGTTTGTATTCTCATATATATTTGGTAAAGTGTTGGTTATCTTAACTTATTTTTATTATCATAGATAATTGATCATTATTATATTTTAGCTTTTAATGAATAAATATTATAGATAAAGTTCTTGGATGAATTTGATAAGGTATTGGTTATTGTTTATCATCACACATTGACATGTTCTTTGTTGACTCATGACATTGATAACATGTATATCTTTTTAGTATGATTGCAAATAAGTCTTTAAAAAGTTATCAAATTGATATACAAATATTGTGTTGGCATTATAACAGACAAGGGAGATTGTTGGCATTTCAATAAGGATATTGAGAAGGTTGTTATGGATATAACTGATTAAGGATGTTTACTGTCTTAATATTATTATTTTGTCATTGATGTCAAGAAATTGATTTTCTAATTCAGTATGATGTTGCCATATCTTGAGAAGTATGAATTGGTGAGTATAAAGATGTCGGTAAAAGACACAGAAAGAATGTGATGAATAAGGGGAGGAATAAGTTATTCAAATGGGCAACTATTACCAAGTTGGACAATGATGAGATCATGATGTTTAGATTGTTTTGATATCCTACATATGTTATTGATTGTAAGGTTAATACTATACTATGTTACCGAGCAAAGAACCTAGTCAGTAAACCCTAAGGAATCTAGTCGGTAAACCCTAAGGTTATCGCTATCGGTTAATGAAGGCGGTTTGTCTATCGAGTGAAGTTCAGTATTTACCGAGTTGCAACCGAGTAATAATAGAATGCATTGAATGAATAAAAGCATTATTTAATGAAGGGAGCTGATGAGTTGGTTATGATTAAATGATTGGTATGCCATGCATGAAGTTTGTTAAAAAATCTATGGCAAAGGAAAATCGACAGGAAGATCTACACCTCAGATTGAACCGCAATACCCTAGCACAAGTTCCAAGAAATGTATGCAAGTTCCAAGGCGGGGTAAAACATTTTCAGATCGAAGTATACATTGAACCTGATCAAGTTTGAAGATCTGATGGCTATGATTGATCATGGGATATGTGATCAAGGAGATTAAACGGTTGGTAAATTGTTTATAAATAAGGAACTATTGATAAACAATGTATGCGGGCAAGTGTATGCACAAGGATGCTACATAGTGATTACCGAGCACATAAGCTTGATAAGACATATGGCTTGTAACTGTCCTGACAAAGATTCTACTGAAAAGAGAGATTACCGAGATGACAGACATAAAGATAATCATTACAGAGGACACCTAGACTTCAGAAGAAGAGATAGAAAGTCATGCCTAATAGCTGATGAGAAATCCAATGATGATAAATCAGATGAAATTGATACAGAGGAAGTAGTTTATGTGGCTATCAAAGATGGATCAGATGAAGAAAGTTATGAAGAAAAAGCCCTAATATCTCACATAAATGCTAATGATTCTTGGATCATAGATAGTGGATGCTCACATCACATGATAGGTGATAAACACAAATTTGTTACATTAGAAGATTATGATGGAGGCTATGTAAGATTTGGTAATGATGCACCATGTCCGGTAAAAGGTAAAGGATCTATAACACTTCTTGACAATGCAAGATGCAATGATGTTTATTCGGTTGAAGGTTTGAAATACAATTTGTTGAGTGTAGCACAACTAAACAATACAGGTTACCGAATAGAATTTCAGAAAGGAATTGTCAAAGTTCATGACAAGCATGGAAAGTTAGCTGCTACCGGGACACAAACAAAAGGTAACACATTTCACCTTGACTCAACTTAGAACAAGTGTCTGTATGCAAAGATAGATGATACCTGGTTATGGCATAAAAGGTTTTGTCATGTAAATTTTGATAATCTGATCAAAATAAGCAAGAAGCATCGAGTAAGAGGTCTACCGAGTCTTGAAAAACCTAAGAATGCTATGTGCTGAGGATGCCAGATGGGTAAAATGACAAGATCAAGCTTTACAAGTAATTCCTACACTTCTAAGAGAATTTTAGATCTTGTGCACACTGATCTTTGTGGTCCTATGAAAGTTCAAAGTTATTATGGTGATAAATATTTCATATTATTTGTGGATCATTACTCAAGGATGATGTCAGTAATGTTTTTAAAAGAAAAATCAAAAGATTTTCAAATGTTTAAATGGTACAAGGTAAGAGTTGAAAATGAAACAGGAAGACAACTGAAATGTCTTAGATCAGACAGAGGAGGAGAGTTCACATCTGACGAGTTCAACCTATTCTGCAATAATCATGGTATAAAAAGACAAGTCTTTGCACTAAGAACTCCACAACAAAATGGGATAGCAAAGAGAAGAAACAGATCTATTGTGGATTGTGCCAGAACCCTGATGATTGAAAAGAAAGTGCCACAAACATTTTGGAGAGAAGCAATAAGCACAACAATTTACACCCTGAACTGAGTACAACTGAAGAAAGGAACTTTGAAGACACCATATGAGATCTGGTATGACAAGAAACCTAATGTAAGTTACTTCAAAATCTTTGGAAGTAGATGCTATGTACACAAAGATGATAGAAATGGCAAGTTTGATCAGAAAAGTGAAGAAGGAACATTTCTTGGTTATTCTTCTAGAAGTAAAGCATTTAAATATCTGATCAAATCATCTAACAAAATAGTAGAAAGTGCAAATGTGAAAATTGATGAATTTGCAGAAAGAAATGATGAAGGAAACTCCAAAGAACCAGAAGATTATGGTGAATTTGTCTATGTTCAACCGACAGGTCCTACTGAGAAAACTGTAGAAGAAAATGAAGAGAATATCCAGTTACCGAGTTATGAAGAAGATCATACAGAGCCTACAGAGCCTGTATTAGCCAAGTATGTCAGAAGACATCATGCATCAAGTCAGATTATAGGAGATAAGGATGATCCAGTGATGACAAAGAACAAATTGAGACAGAACATATGTCTGATATCTGAATTTGAACCGAGGATAGTGAAAGAGGCATTTAACAGTGAAGATTGGATAAATGTTATGACAGAAGAGATTGATCAAATCAAGAAGAATGACACATGGACACTGGTCCCAAGACCGAAGGACAAAAATGTAATTGGTACAAAGTGGATTTTTAGAAACAAGCTGAATGAAAAAGGTGAGGTCATTCGAAATAAAGCAAGACTAGTGTGCAAAGGTTATGCCCAGGAAGAAGGAATTGATTATGGTGAGACTTTTGTACCTGTGGCAAGACTTGAAGGAGTAAGAACATTGTTGGCATATGCTGCTTACAAGAATTTCACGGTATATCAAATGGATGTCAAATCTGCATTTCTGAATGGTATATTAGAAGAAGAAGTTTTTATTGAACAACCCGAAGGATTTGTTGAAGACAAGAATAAAGATCAGGTATGTAAATTGAACAAAGTTTTATATGGTCTAAAACAAGCACCTAGAGCATGGTATGACATATTGCACTCTTATTTAATCAAGATTGGTTTTATAAGAACTGTAGACATATAAAAATGACCATATTCCTAAATGAATATTTTATGTTCATTTCTCTATTTAATTAAATCCAATTTAATTAAATTATCCACATTCCTCTATTTAATTAAGTAAATTATTCAATTTATTTAAATTAAATTCACTATACCCATTTAATGAATAAATCATTTTATTCAATTAAATTCCCCCTATCCACTTTTAATTAAATTCAAATTTAATTAAATAGTTATCCTAAATTGAATAAATCTAATTTATTTAATTTCCCCAAATTGCAACCAAATTGAATTAAGTTAACTTTATTTCAATTAAATTCTATTATCCCTCCATCCACTTGCAAAATCCTACATCTCCCACTTGCCTTCCTAAACCCCTTTCTAATCCCTTCTAGACTCTTCTAATCACTTCTAATTAGCCTAACCCATCTTCTAAACTTTGTCACATCCCTAAGCAAGGGGAGGTCACTTCTCAAATCCTCAAAGTCTTTGATAACCATTAAAGGCTTCAAGTCTTCAACCACTTAATTCCCCAAAGTCTTCATAACCATTAATGGTTAACTCAAACCCTCTTACATGGTTAAAGAATTTCTTTTAACTCAACCTTCATCCAACCCAAGGGTCTCATCAAGCCTTTAATGCTTTGACCATGATTATCTCTTAATCATTTGCACAAGGGTTTATCCTTGGATTAACTCTTAATCCAATGGGTAATCTTAACTTAGACTTGACCCTTACCCTCTAGATAACCATAAGGTCTTCTCAGGCATTTAATGCCTCCAACCCCTTCTCTCAACCCAACCCTATGTTGACACTTGTCACCATTTCATTGGTACAAATTGCAAACATGGATCCCCAACTTTCAAACTCAACCCTTGATCAACTCTTTCAATCCTGACCATCCATTGCCCTATTTTTGCTATAAATAGAGCTCTCTTTCCTCCATTTTAAACATCAATCCTTAAAATTTGTAGTATCACACTTATGCTTAAATACATTCAAGCCTTCATATACCATTTTTATGCTCATCATTTTAGCCTCTCTTTAACTAGGAATTAGTCTAAATATACATGTTTAGAATACTTTCTTTATCATTTAGCTCAATCATAGACTAATATATCATGTTAGGATAGTATTTATACTAACCTTGTCATCTTATAATCTAGTTTATTGCATTTCTAGAATCATGCATAGCTTAGGATGCATTTCATTCTAAAATCTATCAAAGCATCCCTCGTTCTTACATTTGCCATCCCTAAACCATTTTGCTCAGTGATCTGAGAGCAAAAACATTGGTTTGAGGGACATTGTAGGATAGAGAACCATGGGACCCACCTTGGGAAGTTGAGTTATACTTCATGACTCTATAGCTTGCACCAAGAAGTCCTCTGTGTGTGTGTGGACAAGTCTTTTAGAATATTTTCACATATTGAGTTCTATCGACCCGCTTTTCATATATCATTTTTATGCTCATCATTTTAGCCTCTCTTTAACTAGGAATTAGTCTAAATATGCATGTTTAGAATACTTTCTATTATCATTAGCTTAAATCATTGAACTAATATAGTATGCTAGGATAGTTTGTTTGCTAACCTTGTCATCTTATAGTTAGTTTATTTGCATTTCTAGAATCATGCATAGTTTAGGATGCATCTCATATTAAATCAACAAAAAGCATCCCTCGTTCTTGCATTTGCCATCCCTAAACCATTTTGCTCAATGATTTGAGAGCAAAAACATTGGTTTGAGGGACCGTGTAAGATAGAGAACCATGGGACCAACCTTGGGAAGCTGAGTGATACTTCATTACTCCATAGCTTGCACCAAGAAGTCCTGTGTGTGTGTGTGGACAAGTCTTTTGAAATATTTTTCACATATTGAGTTCTATTGACCCGCTTTTCCTACATACAAGAACAAGTTAAAACGGTAACATGTACATGAAGAATGATGAAAATGGAATATTGATTTCAGCCATATTTGTTGATGATATTATCTTTTGTGGAAATGACTCTCTATGCAAGAACTTTGGAAATGAAATGAGCAAAGAATTTAAGATGTCATTAATCGGTGAGATAAAGTATTTCATAGGTTTACAGATACTGCAAATGAAAGATGAGATTTTCATTACTTAATCCAAGTACATAAAGGAAATCTTGAAGAAATTTGGAATGGAGGATTCAAAACCAGTAAGTACTCCTATGACTACCAACTGTAAATTATCAAAGAATGATGAATCTGCATTTGTTGATGAGACACTTTACCGATCCATGATTGGAAAGCTACAATATGTTGTTCACAATAGGGCAGACATAGCACATGCAGTAGGTATAGTTGCAAGATTTTCTGCAGATCCTAAGGAAACACACATGACAACAATCAAGAGAATTTTCAGATACTTGAAAGGCACTGAGGATTATGACTTAGTGTATCAGAAAGGAAATATTTTTGATTTAAAAGTTTATACTAATGCTAATTGGGCAGGCAACATTGAGGACAGGAAAAAGCACAAGTGGAGGAGCTTTCTTTTCAGGAGAAAGACTAGTGAGTTGGCTTAGCAAGAAACAAGGATGTGTTTCACAGTCAACAACAAAAGTTGAATACGTTGCTGCAACATTGAATTGTACCAACATAGCATGGATCAAACAACTATTGGAAGGTATAAATGAGCAAGTTACCGAGCCAGTAACTATATTCTGTGACAATACTAGTGCCATTAACATTTCAAAGAATCTTGTTATGCACTCTAAGACAAAGCACATCTGTATCAAATATCATTATCTTAGAGAAGAAGCTCAAGAGAAGAAAGTGGTGTTGGAGTATGTTAGCACAAAGGAACAAATAGCATATATCTTCACCAAGCCACTACCAAGGGACACTTTTGAGTATCTCAGAAGTAAGTTAGGGGTCCTACCCCTATCTTCCATTCACTGACCAAGTTCGGTGAAAGCATCAATTCGATGACTCTACTGAATATCTTTTAAGAGTTGATGCTGATTTACACACTTTAGGATGTTTTCTAAAGGTGTGCAGGAAACAAATACAGGGAATAGGAATTGAAGACAAAATGCTTTGACCGAGACTAAGTTGACACATAACAACAGGAAATCACTTCATACAGGAAGAAATTATGTTTTAGTTCTTTACTTTTTGGCATTGTTGTCAAAGGGGGAGAAGACTGAAGAAAAGGGGAGAAAACTAATCTATGGGGGAGAAGGCCGATGACAGGAGGAGAGCATTTCAACATTTCAGAATCTCACAACAATTCGAATCAATTAGGTCATATCAATTGGTTTTGCCATCAATGCCAAAGGGGGAGATTGTTGGCATTATAACAGAAAAGGGAGATTGTTGGCATTTCAATAAGGATATTGAGAAGGTTGTTATGGATATAACTAATTAAGGATGTTTATTGTCTTAATATTATTATTTTGTCATTGATGTCAAGAAATTGATTTTCTAATTCAGTATGATGTTGCCATATCTTGAGAAGTATGAATTGGTGAGTATAAAGATGTCGGTAAAAGACATAGAAAGAATGTGATGAATAAGGGGAGGAATAAGTTATTCAAATGGGCAACTATTACCAAGTTGGACAATGATGAGATCATGATGTTTAGATTGGTTTGATATCCTACATATGTTATTGATTGTAAGGTTAATACTATACTATGTTACCGAGCAAAGAACCTAGTCGGTAAACCCTAAGGAATCTAGTTGGTAAACCCTAAGGAATCTAGTCGGTAAACCCTAAGGTTATCGCTATCGGTTAATGAAGGCGGTATGTCTACCGAGTGAAGTTCAATATTTATCGAGTTGCAACTGAGTAATAACAAAATTTATTGAATGAATAAAAGCATTATTTAATGAAGGGAGCTAATGAGCTGGTTATGATTAAATGATTGGTATGCCGTGCATGAAGTTTGTTAAAAAATCTATGGCAAAGGAAAATCGGCAGGAAGATCTGCAGCTCAGATTGAACCGCAATACCCTAGCACAAGCTCCAAGAAATGTATGCAAGTTCCAAGGCAGGGTAAAACGTTTTCAGATCGAAGGATACATTGAACCTGGTCAAGTTTGAAGATCTGATGGCTATGATTGATAATGAGATATGTGATCAAGGAGATTAAGTGGTTGGCAAATTGTTTATAAATAAGGAACTGTTGATAAACAATGTATGCAGGCAAGTGTATGCATAGGGATGCTACATAGTGATTACCGAGCACATAATCTTGAAGACCTATTTGAATAACAGAGTATAGAGCCCAACAGATGGACAAGATTAGTTCTATGTCTAGATTGTATTGAGCAAATAAGATTCTACTTTAGCATTTTTAGATGTGAAGTTGCAGATAGAATTTTATTACTGTTATTTTGTAAAGTGATTGAAAATCTCTTAACCGAGTGGACTTAACAGTCTTATTTGTAAAACCCTCTAGCAAGGTGACATTTTGATTGAGTGTTTCAAATCCTTTAACAAGGTCACTTCTAACAAGGTGAAGATTCTAACAGATCTGAGGGAAATCCCTTAACTGGGTCACATCTAGCAATGTGTTTGTAATCTTTAACAGGATTTGCTTTTAACCGAGCATACTCTAGAAGAGTATATTTCTTAGTGGGTCTGAAATCCCACAGTGGTTTTTCCCTATTTGGGTTTCCACGATAAATCTGGTGTTATGAGTGTTATGATGTTTATATGCTTATGAGTTTGCTTGTTTAGCAGTTTTGGTTATATTGCTGAAGTATATGTTACCGAGGTTGAATCTGTTGTTTTTATGGAAGATTAAGTTTGTATGATTCACCCCCCCCTCTCATCTTATTAGCTTGGCATCTGTACTTAACATTAAGTACCAGAACTATCATATTGTTGCTTATGTATGCATTTGTAAGCTTTATATGCTTGAGTTTTAGTTGATGTTGGTTAGGTGTCATAAATGGTGAAATAGATAAGGGTAAATTTCTAGTTTAATTTTACCTATCGAAAGTTGATTCAAAAAGATGCTTTGGTCAAATCTTATTTTAATTATTAGTATTTAATTATTGCTATTTTATCAGTTAATTCTCTTTCTGTCATAACATATCAATATCATTACATTATATATATATTATGCTGCACCATATTCCATCACCCCTTCCATTTTTGGATTACTAGGCATTCTCGTACAAGGTTTTGCATACCTCATTATAAGGATTTTGGGGAAGCATAAGCTTTGAGGTTGGGTGGTAAAGTGCTTTGATGATTTTCTCACCTGTCGTGTTCTTGTGCAAAGGTTACAAGTGAAAAGTACCTATTAGGATTGATTCAGTTATGTATTTAAGTACTTATTGTACTCAATGTTAGGTAAGCAGACCAAGACGGGGGACCAAAAAGGTGCCGATTTACATTTTGGTTCCCACTGGAGCATTTGGTAGATGACAAAATTGGTTCTCTCTAAATTTGAAACTTGCCAAATGGCTTGGAATGACCAAGTATTAGGCTTGGTCAATTCAAAACATTTGGAAAGCTCCAAATATGGTGAGTGTCAAATATGCCTAGTGCCAAATGGATAAGTATAAAAAAAAATGCAAAGTTGTTGTCATTTATCTGTTATTCCTCCCATGACTTACTTTTTCTTCATTTCAAAGCACACTCATCATAATATGAAGCCATTTTTCACCTTGAATTTATGGGCAAAAGCACAAAACCATGTCAGGTTTTAGGCCAACTTATTAGCACAAGTGAATTTAAGTAATTCTAACTAAAATTTAATTTTAGTCAAACATATGGTCTATAGAGATTCATTATAGCTATCTTATATATGGGCCACAAGTTTTCCAATTGGAATTGTCTACTAAATGTATATTTTATACCACTTTGGGTCTAATTACCAGTTTTTTTTTTCAAAAACTCGATGTTTCAACAACTCCTACTCTTATAACTAATATTTTTTGAAATATAAAAAATACCATTTTATAGATCTATAAGTGAATTTTCTAAAATATATCTTTTAATATTTTAATTAGTTTTTATATTATATATATATATTTTAATTGAAAGTAGGTCATGTTAGCACTAAAATATAAGGTTGATTATCTTGTAAAGGAAAAATACTTAACTTTATTTAAAAAAATTGAAAAAAAAAGTGTACGAGAGAAAAGAGTCTATGTCAAGATGATACAACTCTTTTCTAATTTGGATAAATAATTAATAAAAAAGGTGATGCCAAATGGAAAGAGTTATATTTCAGTACATGCAACTTTTCAAATTTATTTAAAAATATATATACGTAAAAAATATATTTTTGTACTAAAGTTTCAAGTTATCAATAAACACAAAAAATTTGAAGACTAAAAGGTAAAATTTACTATATGAAGTGTCATGCCTCGTGTAACTTCAATTTCAACATTTTATTAGCAACTAAATTATAGTATTTACTTTATAAGAAAGTATATTCAAATAATTTTTTAAATTTTTAAAAAAATTACAAACATAAAATACACCAAAAAATATACATTTTATTAGTTTACATCATTTCAAAATTCAAAACATATATTTCACTTTTTATTGATTCAATTTAAAAAGTTGAATCAACATTGTGCCATTTCCTTTATAAAAGTGTGACACAACTTTGCGCTTTTACCCAAGAAATATTCATTAAGATACCACCAAGATGTTGAGGAGGTCAAAGAGGTAATTATCTTTAATTTTCTAGTGTCATATTTTGATTAAATTGTATATTGAATTAGGTTTTTTATTAAATTTATTTTAATTTCTAGGAATTGATATTCTACCCCCAAATGTTGAAAATCTTCCATTACCTCCTCATCAAGACCCTCCTAAACAAAAAACACACCAAACATCTCTATCAATTACTATTAGCATGCCACTATTTTTCTTGCCAAGTTGCTTGAATGTTTCAGGCCATATCCTACTGATGCATTCCCTTAAGTGTCTTAAGTGCAAAAAATGTTGACCTTCAATAGAGAATTTCTTAAAGTCTGCGACACATAAGAATTAGTCATTTGATCATAGGGGTTGTGATAAGACCCTCTACAAAAAAATCTCTTAGAATTTTAATACTCGAAACTATTTTGTCATGGTGAAATTTTTTTGCCACCCTAACAAGCATCACATGCATTTACTCAAAAGTTGCAATATGCCCTAACTTTCATTTTTCTCATCATGGGCACAAACCATCAACACCTACATGTCCAAGAGGTTAGGTTTCTACTAGGCATGTCCCTATTTTGCTTGTCAAGTTACACAAACATTCTAGGCCATTACCCTACCGATAAATTCTTTTAAGTGCCATAAGTGTGAAAATTGTCAAACTTTGACAAAGCATTTCTTGAAGTTTGTGGTACATATGAATGATCCATTTCATCCTATGTTTAATGAATAACATAGCATAATTTGTGACACTCACTATAGGTCTATGAAGTGCAGTTCAATGGAGGATTTAGGAACTTCATATTTTTGGTGATTCCCAATTAGTTATCTGACAAACAAACAATGACTATGAGACAAAGGATGAATAATTGATGCCTTATAAATAAATGGTGGATGAATTTAAGAAATATTTCACAGAGATAACTTTTGAGTAGATTCATAGAGATAACAATAGAGCTAATGATGCAATGGCTACTATTGCTTCTTTGATTGACATGCCATAGAACACAACCTGCTTTGAGTTCTTGATGGATAATATTTTGGTCCCTGTGTATGAGATCCCTTTCTCTCAGCTTATATGCACTCATTAGCACATATGGAGGATGAAATCTTGGGCCATGCTACACCAAATTCTTCTTTCTATTGATACATGAATTTGGATTGTCCATTATCATCCTATCATGACTCTTTTTTATTGTACCAATCTATGTAGGATGAAATAGAATCGGGTTAACTTAGACCTAATCTCACTCTAATTCACACATTGGAATACAAAAGAGCCTAAGGAGATGATTCACTTTGACTACTTTTTGGGTAGCTATATATATGGTTTTGCCGTAATCAAACCCCTTGTTTTGGTGATTTCCACATCCACAAATAGCCAATGTAAAGTTGAAAAGTGTGTGTGCCCTATAATGTCATGCATTTGTATGATCCTAAATGAGCTAGAATGAAAATTAGAGGAGCCCCATGATAATTCTCCAAGCAGGGACCAAAGTGCAAGAAGTTGCCCCAGGGGTATTTGGATCTCATTTTTTAGGGCCCCGGGGTAACTTTTTCCCTAAGCGGGTGGGCATGAAAATTGCCCTAGGGTAACTCGAGAAGGCCAAAATGAGGACCCGAGGTAACTTAGAAGCTCGACAGAAGAAGCAGAAAATTGCCCCGAGCTACTTTTGGGGGTCATTTTGGAGCCTCCTATAGAACCTTTTGAGAAATTTCATCCTATTGTGAATGATATATCTTTTCTTTTGATTTCATTGATTTTATTTTTAAACTCATGCCTCTTTAGAATCACAGAAAATCTTTGAACTACTTAGTCTTGATAAATTCATCATCTAAAATAAATTTTGCACAAGCTATGGGACTTATGTTATTTTTTTGTTGCCAAAGTACTTGAGATTCAACTTCGTTATAATTATTAGCATGACAGGAACTAAAATCCTTGGGGATGAGGAAATGGGTTTATTTATCTCTTTTTCCTTTTCCACAATATTTTTTGTAATTTCCTCTCCTTTTGTTGCGTACCTATCCATTTTCTTGATCAATGATTGTTCTCTTTTTGGTATATTTCTTTGAAGAGGCAACAACAACTTGAGACATTTCTACTTAGTAGTTGAGTCACTTACTATAGGGACATACCATGCAACAAAGACATTAGGATCCCCATGACATGTTGGCCCTTCCTCCACTAAAGGGGATTTTTTGTTTAGTTTCTCCGCACTTGCCAACATTTTTTGTAATATGAGAATTGGATCCTTCTCATTTGTAATCTAAGAGTTTTCACGAGAACACAACAAAGAACTTCATTCTTTTGAAAATAATTGATGCAATTAAAAGTAGTCGTTAAAGTGACCAGGATGCACTATTTATTTGATCTCAATGGCCTAGAATTGGATTAGCAACAGTCACTTCTACCATTACTGATTTCATGCTCGAATGAAGTGTGTATAACTAACTATTTTGAAGTCTAATATTATTCAAAAAAGACATAATTAGCATTCTCACAATTCCTAGTTCATATATAAGTGTAATATTAAACTAGAAGAGGAAAACCCTTATCATCAAATTCCTATACTTTCAAATTCTTATGCCACAATCCTTTTCCTACATATAAGGACATATGACACAACAATGAGTACCATCTAAAATCAACCTCTTTCTCATTGGCCCTAATGGCCACTAACTATTTGGGCATGCCCTTTGTAATAAATGTAGAATAACCATACTTATTATTCACCATATTATCTTAAAAATCTATTCACATGAACATGTGGGGATTTGCATTTTTATCCTTCCATTTCAATCTACAACCTGACATAAAGTATGATATGTTTGTAAAAAATATTCCTCGATTTTCTATGCTAAGGGGCTCTATCTTAGTCCGACAAAGATTAATTAGCCTCTTGTCCAATCCTCTTAACTTGTGCTTTGGGATAAGAACCAATCTATAGCTAAATTTATGAAATTGGTATTTTTCCTTGAAATTCTCAAAATTGATGACTTAATTGGTAGTTAAGTCTAAAAACATTAGAAATGTAATCCTTGGTCAAAAGTATCATCTCAACATCATTATGTGTTAATATTTTTATGATCTACGCATCATATCTCCTTGCTATGGCTCTAATGAAGTCATAATTTACAAAAACATTTGGGACTCTGAGCTTGACTTGGTCGAGAAATTAGGCTTTTGCTTATGGGAATTGGGATTGCTTCTTTCTATACTAATGTTCAAATGAAGAACATCATATCACACGAATTTCAACATCTCTACACCTTCCTTCACTATCTAACAATCTATTTGAATACAACTTAGACCACAAACATCTACAATCCTCCTTGATTGATGGTCCTTGGAACTAAATAAGTAGGTCTTCATCTAGTGCTCCCTTTGAATTGGATGTTTAGTTAGTTGAATGGCTCATTTTGCTTGAACACAAAGCTTAGGATTTAGTTTGTGAATTATTTGCAATATAACTCCATCTTCACTCAATTTGACTTATACGATCATACGATCATGTAGGAACTCAAGTATAGGAGATACATATTTGCATAAAATCACAACTGAATTGAGCTTTGCTTGCACACCCTAGTTTTCACGAGAACACAACAAAGAAGTTCATTCTTTTGAAAATAATTGATTTAATTAAAAGTAGTTAAAGCGACCAGGATGCACTATTTATTTCATCTCAATGGCCTAGAATTGGATTAGCAACAGTCACTTCTACCATTACCGATTTCATGCTCGAACGAAGTGTGTATAACTAACTATTTTGAAGTTTCAATGTGCACTGTTGATTCTAATTCATCATGGCAAGATCCACGGTTTAGATTCATCGGACTAGATTTGAAAAATCCACTATGCTCATTGAAAAGTATCGACCAATCAAAACCTGCCTTGCAAAGACTACAGTTTCCTTATCAGCAGACGGATCGCACACATTAGCTCCTCCAGATATTCTGTTAGACAGGGGCCCGTTAGACAGGTGGCAACATAGCACAATAATGCAACTCTGTTAGTGTACAAATCTCTAGATCCCATGGGCATGCACCAACCTATCAAATGTCATCATCATCGAGATTTAAAATATACGGTTTTTCAAAAATGGTTTTTTGAATATGATATGTTATGAACAACTGATTTTGAAAAAATGTATGGTTTTGATTTTCATTTTGAAAAATACAAAAAAAAAAAAAAAATCAAAATATAATGCTGCATAGCCATCACCATTAAAGACTTGGGCATAGCGACAAATATTAAACCTTATGAAACAGATTGGTTGCTAGGAAAAGGGGCCAGTAACAAACGACACTATAAGACTTAAGGTTATAACTTAGAGACCATTAACATGAAGCAGCAAGTCACAAGCATATAGAATACACAAAGAAAATTTGAAAGGTACTATCATTGTACAATTTGTAAAACCAATGGTTCTATCATTACCCATATGGATCAAGGGGAGAATGCAATGATAATTCTCATAATCCTAAAAGTAGTAGGAAAATACTTTATAATTTATATTTCAACCTAGGTGCACTAGATTCTTCTCCTATAGCTCTCATCCTGATGATGAATCACATAGTGTGATTCGAAATGTTGATGCAAAAAACTCCTACACTGCTGAATCCAGAAGCATATATATCAATTTAGTATGGACTATGGAAATCTCATCTCACTAGTTGAATAGTTATTTAAAAGATGTACTAAATAATTAATTTTTATATTATTAAAAATGTACATCTTGGTTCACATTATGATTATAACCTTTCAATGAATATATTATCTAGTCATGTCAACATCTTGATCATTTGGCAATCTTCTTTTGCATTACATTTTTGGTCCTAATGTGTAATTTGCAACTCATTATTTGTTTTCCTTATTTGTTATGGTTGCAAACTTTCAATTTTCCTCTATTTTATTGTTGTGTGTAGAAATTAAATCTATTATTTATTTGATTCTGCATCATTTTTTAAATCATTTCTTGATTTGTGTTTATTATTTTTAGATAGTTAATTCTAAATGACCTAGCCAAGGTTTCCCTATTCTCTAACTTTTGAACTTCTCCCCTTTCATTCTTTTATGGTTTCTCATTAAAAGTATAGAAACCCTAAGAATACTCCTAACATATGAGAGAGTCTCCCCCATAAACATAAGAAAATTGCCCTCTCAATAGTGATTTCTTCGACTAATACAAACATACTTTGTTGCCCATTAGGTGAATTAGGTTAATGTTTCAAATAGCCAAAGCCTAAGAACACAACCATTTTTCCTATGAGCATCATGTTAACCATGGTCTTAAGTAGTAGAGGGTCGAATAGAATGCTCATACCATATCCTAGAGATTTTTGTAGTGAAGGAGAATTATGAGGACCATGAGAAGACCAATAATTGTAGCCATGTTAACGCCTTCCAATAAATCAAACAACAATACAATAAATATAATCAGTAATAATTTTATAGTATCTACAAGTGAACAATGTCTAATACAACATTATTAACTTACAATTTTCTTAAACAAATCATCAACTTAAATTTAACTAGAATAAATTATACATAATAAAAAAAAGAGAATCCATTCATTTCAATGAATCTTCCTATTACATAATCCACTTTAGTGAATAATTTACTAAAATATGTCACAAAAATCGTAAGACAAAGATATTTATCTCTCCACATTTTTAATAACTTTCAATAAAAAATGAATTATGTTATTAAGTTTTAATAAAAAAGATATATATTCATAATTTTTTAATTGTGACATTACCATGGTAAAATATATAAACTTAAACAATAAAAAGTAAATATTCATAAATTTTCTTTATAACATTCAAAAAAATTCTCCATTATCACATCATTTTTTTAAAGCATATAAATTTAAATACTAAAAAATATAAATATCAAAACCATTATTTCTCTTTCGACATCACCCTTTTAAAACATGTAAAATCAAATTTTAAAAGTTATCTAGACTCTCATTAAAATTTTCCAATTATCACATCATCTTTTTAAAGCATATAAATTTAAATATAAAAAATATAAATGTAAAAAACATTATTTCTATTATGACATCATCCTTTTAAAGGATAGAAAATCAAATTATAAAAGTTATCTAGACTCTCACTAAAATTTCTTCATTATTACATCATCTTTTTAAAAAATATAAATTTAAATAATAAAAAATATAAATATTAAAAACATTATGTCTGTTATGACATCAATATAAAATCAAATTGTAAAAACTTTATCTAGACCTTAATTAAAATTTCTCCATTATCACATCATATTTTTAAAGCATATAAATTTATATAATAAAAAATATAAATATCAAAAACATTTATCCCTGTTATTACATCACCCTTTAAAACACACGAACACAAATTGTAAAAGTTACATGGACTCTCATATCTAAAGTGTATAACCCTTTTAAACATATGGGCCAACTTCAAACAATATTTTCCTCTAGCTTTCCAAACTTTTTTTGGACCAAATGTAATACAACCATAAAAATATTTTTTCCACCACAATCATTTCGTCATAATGAATCTACCAAGCATTTCAACTGATGTTGTCTGTTCTATACAAATAATTAAATACAATTTTTTCCAACTAACACAACATTTGCGTCAAACATGTGGGCCAAATTTCAAAAGTGTTAGATAGAAATTTGAGAGGTACGATAATTAATAAATGTTTTAAAATGTACAATTCAAGATAAACCCTTGATTTTACACTTTATAGCTTAGTGAATTAGCTGTGCCCAATTTATAATGAAAGTCATTTTCAATTAAAGAATAACAATAGTGTGAAATCATTTTCAATTAATGATTTTGAATTAATGAGCTTTGAAAGTTATTCACTTCCATAAAAAAATGTCACTTGATTTTGAGTTGCTGACAATTTTTTATTTATTTATTATTTAACTATTTTTTCTTTTAGAAAAGAAAATAAAAAGACACCAAATCGAAATCATTTCAATGTCACTTTGCTAGTGACAGGATCAACTTTCCTATAAATTTGTTTCATTTCACTTTTGTAGATGGAAATAAAGGCAATAGTTAAAATTGCCCTCCTTACAAGAACTTTGTTAACTAAATGCGAGAAATTAGCACAAAAAACTAATATTTAATGTTACATTTACTAGAAAAATAATCTTGTTTGTTTGTTTTACATTTTAGTGTTAGTTAAAATGCTAATATTCAATGTTGCATGTAAAACAAAAGTTATTGATAAATGTAAACAATAAAATAAAAGCAACAACAAAATAAAGAGCCATTTAAGTGAACCACTACCTAGAGGGTTTTACTTGGTGTTTTGGTGATTGTTGGAGAAGATGGTGATATGGTGGAAGCTAACAAAATCCTAATGATAGAAGAACTCAATACAAAATGGTGAAGTCTTGAAGGTTGAGCAAAAAATGAATCTTGCAAAATGCTATAGTGGCATTTTTTGCTTCTCTTCAAAATTGGTCAATACAATTTTTTTAAGGCTATCAAACAAACTTCACAATTATCTTTCAATTTTTTTTACATCCTCAAAATCATAGAGATTAAATTTTGTCTAAAAAATTATTAAAGATTTAGAAAAAATGTTTTGCATGTTACCATGTTGTTCCAGAGAGAATGGAAGATACAAAGTACATCAATCTCCTTATATAGGCACAATAGTCTCAATCTATGATGGGAAAGGAATATTATTTTCTTGATATATGTAGATTAAAAAACTAAAAGATGACAAATTCTCTAGATCCAATCATTTGCACATAATAATGCCATGGAACCTACAAACCACCAAGTGTTGAATATAGGTACAAAAGGCCACTTGATGTGCCTTTCTAATCTTAGATTATGCATTTGTTAGGTCATATCACACTTGGAAAAATAAATAGACACTAAAATGGATCATTCATCCTCTCTGTAGTTTTCATGTCACCCCCTTATTGCTCACACACAAGTCTCTATGCTCAACACTTATAAGATTGATACTTTAGGCATGACCTTTCTCTACCACTCTTCTTAGGTGAATGAAATTGCATCTCATCACACAATAAAATTTCATGGTCAAACAATAGGCTAACCTCCTCAATACTTCATGTGAGTGTCCTCCCTAACAAATTATTAAAAATCTGTAGGCTTTCACAATACAAATTTGTGGACAAAGATATGTTGCTTTGCTTAATGAAGAGGATGATTAAAACACCACTTGACTCTATGGGGAGCTATTTACTAGTCTAGGGGTGGGATTCCACATAGGGTTTTGATAGCATGGCTTTTATACCATGTTAGGATTACCTATGAACAAATGACCAAAATGAAAATTAACTTCGCCAAGATATAAGCACACAAAATGAGCCAAATTATATTATCAAGAATTGATTTAAATGAACACAATATCCTTACATATGTATGTAGGAGAGTAAAGGGAGGATGGTAGGAAAAAATAACTAATTGCCTCTCCAAAGATACAACAATTGTTAGGTCACTTGACAAGCATTCTAGTGAGTGGAAAGTATATATGCAAGATGCATCTCACAAAGAGAGCAAACATCTCAATTTTCATGATAATTTGCAGACTATGTACTTTCTTTCAATTTTAATATAATGCTCTATTTACCAATAAAAAAAAATCATCTCAACATCACATTGATAAGTAGGAGGTATTATCCACAACAAGTCAAACTATGATATTGCTATCAGGGTTCAATTGTGTAGTTTTTGAGTCAAACTCATTGACCCATGTTTCACGAGTAGTGGTTCACAAGAACCCATCTCTCATGAGAATGAATGGTCCACTTATAACTCATTGCATCTAGGTGATGCTCACAGGGATGAAGCATTGGGACTTCCCGAGAGATCACCCATCCTGTTACTTCTCTAGCTTAAGGGCGCTTAAACAAGGAGTTCCCTCCAAGGTTAAACCCACTTATCTTGCAACCCCATTTGAAAAATGTTAGGGTTTCAAACAAATCCGAAGCAAATATGAACTAACAATTATATGCAGATTTAAATACAAAAGATAAAGAAATAAAACAAGACACAGATAACACAGAGATTTAACGTGGTTCACCCAGAATGGGTTACGTCCACCATACACAGCTGTCCAATCTTTCTTATTATCCAGCAAAAATAGTACATCAACCTTACAATGCCTTAAGCATCCCAGCCGCTTATAACATGCGTTTTTAGGGCAACAAACAAAGTCGGTTTTCATCAATGAAAAATGGTAAAAAAAATTTTCTCGGGGGCTGCCGCCCTCAAACCCCCGCTTGGGGCCCAGCCCAGCCCCGGACCTCGACGAGGATACGTGCTGAGTGTACAATACTTTGCAAATCAGTCACCGCATTTCAACAAAAAACCTTCAGAAAGTGTTGTGCCTTATGAACCATTCATTATAGAGCCCCTTTAGCTCATCAATTGATAAGTAGGAGGTATTTTCCACAACAAGTCAAACTATGATATTTCTATCAGGGTTCAACTATGTAGTATTTGAGTCAAACTCATTAACCCATGTTTCACGAGTAGTGGTTCACAAGAACCCATCTCTCATGAGAATGAATTGTCCACTTAGCACTCATTGCATCTAGGTGATGCTCATAGGGGTGAAGCACTGGGACTTCCCGGGAGGTCACCCATCCCAGTACTACTCTAGCTCAAGCACGCTGAACCACGAAGTTCCCTCCAAGGTTAAACCCACTTATCTTGCAACCCCATTTGCAAAACCTTCAACAAGTGTTTTTCCTTATGAATAATTCATTATAGAGCCCCTTTAGCTCATCAATTGATAAGTAGGAGGTATTTTCCACAGCAAGTCAAACTATGATATTGCTATCAGGGTTCAACTATGTACAGTTGAAGTGCTTTTCCTTATGAACCATTCATTATAGAGCCCCTTCAGCTCATCAATTGATAAGTAGGAGGTATTTTCCACAACAAGTCAAACTATGATATTTCTATCAGGGTTCAACTGTGTACAGTTGAAGCATTTTTCCTTATGAGCCATTCATTATAGAGCCCCTTTAGCTCATCAATTGATCAGTAGGAGGTATTTTCCACAACAAGTCAAACTATGATATTGCTAAAGGTTTTGTAAATGTGGTTGCAAGATAAGTGGGTTTAACCTTGGAGGGATCTCCATGGTTAGGCACACTTGAGATGGAATAGTACTAGGATGGGTGACCTCTTGAGAAGTCCCAGTGCTTCACCCTTGTGAGCATCACCTAGATGCAATGAGTGATAAGTGGACCATTCAGTCTCATGAGAGACGGGTTCTTGTGAACCACTACTCGTGAAACATGGGTCAATGAGTTTGACTCAAAAACTACACAATTGAACCTTGATAGCAATATCATAGTTTGACTTTCTGTGGAAAATACCTCCTACTTATCAATTGATGAGATAAAGGGGCTCTATAATGAATGGTTCATAAGGCACAACACTTTCTGAAGGTTTTGCAAATGGGGTTGCAAGATAAGTGGGTTTAACCTTGGAGG
This sequence comes from Cryptomeria japonica, assembly GCF_030272615.1. Classification (NCBI taxonomy): domain Eukaryota; kingdom Viridiplantae; phylum Streptophyta; class Pinopsida; order Cupressales; family Cupressaceae; genus Cryptomeria; species Cryptomeria japonica. The sequence continues at coordinate 6,105,764 of NC_081410.1, read as the reverse complement.
GAACTCCTTGTTTAAGCGCTCTTGAGCTAGAGTAGTAACAAGATGGGTGGGGAAGTCCCAATGCTTCACCCCTGTGAGCATCACCTAGATGCAATGAGTTATAAGTGGACCATTCATTCTCATGAGATATGGGTTCTTGTGAATGACTACTCCCAAAACATGGGTCAATGAGTTTGACTCAAAAACTACACAGTTGAACCCTGATAGCAATATCATAATTTGACTTGTTGTGGAAAATACCTTCTACTTATCAATTGATGAGCTAAAGAGGCTCTATAATGAATGGTTCGTAAGGAAAAACACTTTCTAAAGTTTTTGCAAATGAGGTTGCAAGATAAGTGTGTTTAACCTTGGAGGGAACTTCGTGGTTAAGCGTGCTTGAGCTGGAGTAGTACTGGATGGGTGACCTCCCAAGAATTCCCAGTGCTTCACCCCTGTGAGCATCACCTAGATGCAATGAGTGCTAAGTGGACAATTCATTCTCATGAGAGATGGGTTCTTGTGAACCACTACTTGTGAAACATGGGTCAATGAGTTTGACTAAAAAACTACACAATTGAACCTTAATAGAAACATCATAGTTTGACTTGCTATGGAAAATACCTCCTCCTTATCAATTGATGAGATACAGGGGCTCTATAATGAATGTTTCATAAGGAACAACACTTGTTTAAGGTTTTGGAAATGGGTTTGCAAGATAAGTGGGTTTAACCTTGGAGAGAACTCTGTGGTTAAGCACACTTGAGCTGGAGTAGTACTGGGATGGGTGACCTCCTGGGAAGTCCTAGTGCTTCACCCCTATGAGCATCACCTAGATGCAATGAGTGCTAAGTGGACCATTCATTCTCATGAGAGACGAGTTCTTGTGAACCACTACTCGTGAAACATGGGTCAATGAGTTTGACTCAAAAACTACACAGTTGAACCTTGATAGCAATATCATAATGTCACATTGTTAAAGACAACACTAGGTTGCCATTAACTATAAAATTTTTGAATTTCACCTCTATGGATGAAAATAAAGGAACAATTAAACCTTACAAGAACTTTGTTAACTAAATGCTAGAAATTAGCATTAAAAAATGATATTTAATGTTAAATATTAAATAGAACAATAACCTTTTTTGTTTTTTATATCATGTTAGTTTTAGTTAATTGTTAAAATTCAAAGTTACATAGAAGACATAATTTATTGATAAATGTAAACAATAAAATAAAAGCAACAACAAAATAAAGAGCCATTTAAGTTAGCCACTACCTAGAGGGTTTTACTTGGTCTCTTGGTGATTGTTGGAGAAGATGGAGATATGGTGGAGGTTAACAAAATCCTAATGATAGGACAACTCATTAGAGAATGGTGAAGTGGTGAATATTAAAAAAATAGTTTATCTTGCAACACGTTATTATGACATTTTTTGCCTATGGAGTGAAAAACACTTCAACATTGGTTAGTACAAAAATTTGAAAGCTATCAAACAAACATCACAATTATCCTTCAAATTTTTCACATCCTCAAAATTATAGATATTAAAATTCCTCTAAAAAACTGTAAGAGATTTATATTTTTTTTGCATTCTACCTTGTTGTTGGAGAGAATAGAAGATGTAGAGCACATCAGTCTTGTCATATACACATGACACTCTCAATTTACGATGCTAAAGAAATTATTTTCCCTTGATTTTTGTAGTTAAAAAAACTAAAGCATGTCAAATTCTCTAGATTTGATCTTTTGCATATAAAATATGCCATGCAACCTACTAACCACCAAGTGTTGAAGATGTTAGGCCCAATATGGAAAGCTAATGTACTGAGAGGGGAGGGGTGAATCGGGCTCTCCAAAACTTTTCTTGAATAATAACTCTACTGTTATGCATAAACTGAATAGTGCAGTAACATAAAATAAAGTTAAGACATACAGATAACAATCATATATGATTCACTCCATAACACATATATTTTGGTTATGCAGAAAATCTTGGTTAGACAGAAAAACTGCGGTGGGGATGGCACCCACAACTTCACTACTGCAATAATAAAGAATGCTTAGTGAGAGCTACATTTAGCTATTTCTGATAGCTTACCCTGTTAGGAGTAACAAGATCTATTAGATCTACCTTGCTAAAGGATTTTACAACATTTATTCTGAATGCTGCACCTGGTTAGAGGCTTTACAATTTATAGACTTGGTTAGAGTCTTTTACCCTGTTAAAGGTTTCTCTTTCAACTTCACAATATTACAATAAAATCATTACAAACATCTGCAACTTTACATCTAAAATGTTATAGCAGATTCTATGTGCTTAGAATAAGATTACCTTGCTTATAGCATACCTCGGTAACCCATATAGTAACTCGGTAGACCCTTTTGTTTACTCCGTTCTTCAACTGTTCTCTGAAAACCTTCTCGGTGACCTCTGTGTCTCTGTAACAGTCTTCCTTCATGCATACATACACTTCAATAATGTTGTATATATAGATCTCTTAAAATGGTGATCTAATTCATTGCTTCGATCTTACAAACAAGATTCCTCGAATGAATAACTAAACAAAATTCTTCATTGGTTAGATTGACCTTGTAATCATACACAATCTTCTAGTGCAATTTCCAATGTAATAACGGTTAGATGTGCCTCGATCTTGTAACACGTTTTCATATGCATGTCCAGGTTCAATGTATCTAGTAACACGTTTCACTCAGTGAATATCAACTCAGTGTGTTAACTTTACTGCTCGGTAGTCTAAAAAAGATACTCGGTAGACAACTCCGTGTATACTATGTTCTGTGACTGCTTTCTTCTGTAACCGACTAGACTGTGCATACCGACTTCTCTGTTCATATCGACTTCATGATTCGGTAGTGCTAACTGACTAGAATATATAGTATGAATTTGAATACAAAAACTAATGGCAACTTGATAAGTAGTAACAATCTCCCCTTTTGACATTAGTTGAGATGTTTGACAAAAAATACTTTCAAAGTCATAACTCAAAAATCTATACACTTTGCAAAATGACTACACTTGACAATATATACAATAGTCAGTGAAATAGTATATGCAGATATACTCCCCTTATCATTATTTTGTATATAACTTAGATTTTGCATGCTCGGTTCTGTTTTGTGCTTGTGTGCTCTATTTGCTCTGCATGATCTATATATTCTGCTCGGTATACTCTCCTGTATACAATTGTATTACCAAAACTGTATCACTCTCCAAATATAGTAATACTCCCCCTTTGTCTGGTATTACTCCCCCTATATAGTATTATAGTATTACTCCCCCTTTTTGACAAACATCAAAAACTTAATTTCCATCCGGGGGCGGTAACTGATCAAAAATAGATTTATACTTGTTCTGGGCATTGGTGAGTGCGAGTGAGAGTGCATCCTTTACACTTTCCATTAAAGAATTTTGTGCTTGAATATCAGCCAATAGTGATATTAAGCCATCAAGAGTGCTTCCCTCTTGTGTAGTAGATAGGCGTGTAGCTTGGTTAATCTGCTCTTGAACTGATGAGAGATGAGGAAGGAATAATGTCTGGAGGGTCATTATATCCATCCTAATCTTATGCTCTTCATTTCTGAGTTCTAACTGTTGATCCATGAGCCGTTGAAGCTTGGTATAAAAATTCTGAACTGAATTAGGCTCGGTGGTCAACTTAGTTGAGAGATCGGTGATCTCTTTCTCAATTGCATCAATTTTATTCTTGATACCTTTAATGAATAAGGAAAATGTACAAAGTTTCTAAAATAAATAAATAATATGCTTGAGTTGAGGGGACAACTAAGCAATGAATTTGACAAGCTTTACTTTTCCTATAGTGAGAGCTTTTTGTACCTCTTCTATCATCTTTGCAGTAAGCTCTTTATCTTTTAGCTTGCCTAAGTACTCAGATGCATCAACTCCAGATGTTTCTATTTGAGTAAGGAGTTCATCCAGTTGAATGTGGATGGCTGCATCGGTTGACACTGTTGCTGAAGGTAGCATATCTGTTAGTAGCGTCTTTACCTTCTGTAGTACTTTATTCTTCTTTTGAATAGCCAATTGTTTTTCTCGTTCGGCCTTTGCTTTGCATAGTTCACCGAAATCAATAAGTGCTTGCCCTTTTAATTTTGAGATATCCACTTTGGGCAACACTATCGGTTTAGTTAAATCAACTTTGAAACTATGCTTTCTCACCTTCTTCTCTTTACCCTTGGTCGGTTGTACCAATACAAGTGCTTGTGAGGCTTGCTGACCCTCGGTAGGTTGCTCGGTAGATGCAACACTTTGGTCGGTTCCTGTAGCCGTTGTGGTGTCCTTGGGTGTCTCGGTACTAGGGGTCTCAGTTGTAACATTTTTCAGTGCTTGACGGTGCTTGAGATGTTTGATCTTTAGTTGTATCTTCTACTGCTTCAGACTTGTGACCTTCAGTACCTTGTTTTGTATCCTTAGGAGCTTTGGTAGAGACAGGTGGCTTGACTGGTGGGTAAGGCTGAACTTGTTCTAAGATAGATTCACTAGATACAAGTTTTGCATAGGTAGTGCCTTCTATCATTTCCTACTCCGGTGCTTCTGCATCCATGACATCTTCATCGATTTGAATAGTGTTAGCTGGGTCTTGCTTGGTAGCATCAGGACCTTGCTCGGTGACATTAGGATCTTTCTTGGTGACATCAACAATTTCAACTTGAGATTGTTCACCGACATTCTTTAGTTTGAGGATATCCTGCCATTTAGCTTTTGTCTCCTTTTCCACATCAATGTATAGCCCATTCATCAATTTTAAGGCTCTTTGTTTGACAAGAAATTTAGAATTGTATGTTGTCAAATGCTCCTTAATTTCTGCTACAGACATATCAGGAAATAGATGGACTAGACTTCTTTCTCTTATTTTTTTCTCTGAGTCCATTGCATATTTCCATCTGTTATCAATATGTAAGTATAATTCACTCGGAAGTGACTTTACTAGTTCTAATGGAGCTAGCCGAAACTTTAGAAGTGTGTAGATGACAGCTTCTTCAATTTGTCGCTTCTCATCATTATTTCTAGTCGCATACTTGACATATCTAAATCCTGCAAATCCACCATATTCTTTAAGATTGGCACAAAAGTTTTCAACACTATGAATATTTACCTTCTTGCTTTTCACAATCTGAAATTTGTTTGTATCATCGGATTCTGTATCACTAGACTCTTTTGCCAAAATGAGTCTCCGAGTAGATTTCTTGTAGGTCTTGGTTACCTTGGGTATAGTAACACTCTTTTGTTTCTTACTTAGTGATGCAGCTGATGCTCTAGTGTTAGGTTTCTTTGTTGGCGGAGTCAGTAGGGCCTTTGAAATGTCCTGTTTCTTTCTTTTCAAAACTTTACCCTTAGGCAACTCGGTACTTAAATGTTATTGCTGCCTCTTGAGCTTCTGATTCCTCTTTGGTAATGGCAAGAGTGCCTTTGATAGGTGTAGAGGAGGATTCTTCTCCGAATTTCTCAGATAAAACCTTTATCATCTTTGTAGCCTTTCTTGTAGCCTTAGGTACTACAATGCTCATTTTCACCTTTTCCTTAACTTCTTCATAAGTTCCATATCTTAGTTCGGTAGCATGCCTTGGCAGTGAAAGATAGGCATCAATTTGCTATTATGTGATATCATAGTCAATCTCATAACCCATTGGTGGAAAATATTGAGTCCTCGGTTCTACAGCATTCACATAACAGTAATCGGTGTCTACCTCAAAACATATATCATCCTTATATTTCTCTACCAGCTGTGGTGGAATTCGATACCTGTTGTGCATCTTCTCTTGAAATTTGCTGAAATAGTCATCCATGATATCATTAAAATTATCTCCCAGTTTCTTGATAAAATCATTGATTTGATGGGTGATAGGTTGGTGTAGCTTCCAAACTACTTTACCGATAGAGGGAAAGAACTTCTCAAAGTATAAAAACATGCATACAAGAAGTGAACCAAACTTCAGTGTGTTTGCCGAGTTGTTCTTCTTCGGCTTCCTTATTGTGTTCAGGTTCTCAAACAAGTTCTTCAATAGCACTTTACACAAATCTACTTTCATTCCCTTTTTCACTATTTTATAGGCTAAGTCAACTGCGACACAAGGTACACTGTTTTCCCTTGCAGATTGGAAGAAACAGTAACCAATTACTCTAATTGCAAATTTAAGTTCTGCATCAGTGACATTATTCAGTTTCAGTCCTCGGTAATTAGATTCTACTCCAGTTAGACTGATTAACCCCTTCTGTGATATCATTTTCTGTGCTCGTGCATGATCATAGATAGGATACCCGGTGATCAGATGAATGATTTCCTTAGTGATTTTGAATGGTTGCTCTCCTAGCCACATAAAATCATCATGTACTCTGCTCAAGACAAACTTAACCCATTGGGGTTTGAACACATTGGGATAGACTAGGGCTTCAGTTAATCCCTTGATTCTGATATGCTCGTACTTGCTATCCATTTTGCCATCAGTACAAAGTTCATCATATGTGTTACTAAGCTCAACATGACCGAGTTCTTCAACACGACATTTGGTGTAATAATCTAACATCTTCAACTAACAAGATTCGATCCGGGATGAGTGAAAATGCAGTTTTGGCATCCGGTTCAAAGGCGATTTTAGGAGTCAAAGAGTACTTCAGCGAGGGCTTCTCCACATTCTTGACAACTACCAGATCTTGGATCTTGGACGCCATTGTAGATTTCAGATAAAAACTTAGCAAACTATCCTTAGGGTTTGATGGTTTACAAACGACTGATGCTTCACACTTGGTAGATAATAGCAATTTGACAAGATCGGAAACCAGCTTAACAATGTGATGAGATTTGATGTAAATACCTTGAAATTCGCTCTGAATGAAGTTTGATCGCCTTGATTCGCTCTGCTCTGCTCTCTTGAAAACTTGGTGAATGAAAATGACCGCGAAAATATCTTTAAGTACACAAAATACCTTATTGGGCTCCGTGCGAGTTAGGTCAAAACATTAAATGCACCCGGTTCACCTTTGACTGATTTACTCTTTTTTTTGTTTTAACCAAGTAACCAAATTTCCTTTGTTTACCGACTTGACAGGCTTCCTGTATACACCGACTTGACAGGTTTCCTGTAAAGTGCTTTTGATAGAATTTCAAACTTACTAATTGCATCTTAACTATGTAGATTTTGAATTTTGTACATAATAGAAATAGGAACTGTTATGATTTAACCTTTAGAGAATGTAGTCCCTTCATACCTTTTCTGATTAATTTGGAATAGGTGCACCTAACTCGGTAGGTAAGGTGCTTTCTTCATCTGACATGATTTCCTTCTTTTTCCAAATCATCTTAAATTTTTCTTTTATCTCTTCAATGTCTCTTCTAGGTTGATCTCTGCAATCTCCAGCTAAATGTCCAACTTTGTGACAATGAAAACATGCCATATGAGGATTTCTCCATGATCTTCGGTTGTACATTCCAAACCTTATAAAATAGTTGGCACTTATATGTCCATATCTTCCACAACATTCGCACCATATCCTTGTATTGTAATCCCGTGGTACTGCTGCATATTGTTGGTAAGGATCTGTGTGATTTCGGTAACCTCTAGCATTTGCTCGGTGTGCAGACCACATGTAATTCTTTTGCTTAACCCATCACTTCTTGGTACTATGTCCATATCTATTGTAGTTCTTACAAAACCCTTTGAATTTTGCTTTCTGATAGTTGTTAATAGACTTTGTCCTACATTGACTAGATGTGTGACCATATTTATTGCAATTGCAACAATATCCATTGGACTTAGTGATATTCGGTTGCTTACCTTTTCTAATCTGGCATATCTTGGCAATATGACCTTGATTTCCACAGTAGTAGCAAATAGGCTTCTTCCTTTTGATGTTATTCCTATTTCTAGCTTGCTTTGATGATTCTCCTCTCTCGGTATTATGAATTCCTTTCTCGGTAGATTCTTTTCCTTTGTAACCGAGTCCTGCATCTTTGTTGGGTCTTCTTGTATTCAGTTGCTCATCCAACATCTTTGATGCATCATAACTCTTCTTCAATGTTTCTTTGGATTTCTTCTCTGTTTCAAGTTCATCAGTCAACCTTGATACTTCAAGTTTCAATGCTTGATTTTTATCATTCTTTAGAATCGTTTCATGATGTGCATAACCTAATTGATCTGTCATCTTTTGTTGAATCCCAGTTAACCTTATGATTTCATCATTCTTATCAGATACTAAGACTTCAAGTTGTTGTTTCTCTCTTTGTAGATCTCTTGCTTTATCCTCTGCTGTCCTCAATGCATCTAGATTTTCAATCATCTGTATACTGAAATGTTCATGTTCTCTTTTCATTGCTTTTAGTTGATCAGCCAATGCTTTGTTCTTTTCTTTCAACACTCCAATCATTTCTTCAGTTTCTTCAGATATACTGTTCTCAGATGATGTCTCAATTTTTTCCGCTAACTCTTGAGAATCCTGTAGGTCATCAGATAATCTTCTTCTTACTTTAAGAGATTTTTGCATTTGCTTTTGCATGTCTGCAATCACTTGATTTGCATGATCGAGCTCTTCTTGCAGATACACATTCCTCTGAGATTGTTTATAGCCTTCCATTGATAAGATCTTTCTCTTTAGGTAGTTAAACCCTTTTCCAAGATTCAAGCTCTGATACCAATTGTTAGGCCCAATATGGAAAGCTAATGTACTGAGAGGGGAGGGGTGAATCAACACTCCAAAAATTTTCTTGAATAATAACTCTACTATTATGCATAAACCAAATAGTGCAGTAACATAAAATAAAGTTAAGACATACAGATAACAATCATACATGATTCACTCCATAGCACATATATTTTGGTTACGCAGAAACTCTTGGTTAGAGAGAAAAACTGCGGTGGGGATGGCACCCACAACTTCACTACTGCAATAATAAAGAATGCTCGGTTAGAGCTACATTTAGCTATTTCTGATAGCTTACCCTGTTAGGAGTAACAAGATCTATTAGATCTACCTTGCTAAAGGATTTTACAACATTTATTCTGAATGTTGCACTTGGTTAGAGGCTTTACAATTTATAGACTTGGTTAGAGTCTTTTACCCTGTTAAAGGTTTCTCTTTCAACTTCACAATATTACAATAAAATCATTACAAACATCTACAAATTTACATCTGAAATGTTATAGCAGATTCTATGTGCTCAGAATAAGATTACCTTGCTTATAGCATACCTCGGTAACCCATATAGTAACTCGGTAAACCCTTATGTTTACTCCGTTCTTCAACTGTTCTCTGAAAACCTTCTCGGTGACCTCTGTGTCTCTGTAACAGTCTTCCTTCATGCATACATACACTTCAATAATGTTGTATATATAGATCTCTTAAAACGGTGATCCAATCCATTGCTTCGATCTTACAAACAAGATTCCTCGAATGAATAACTAAACAAAATTCTTCATTGGTTAGATTGACCTTGTAATCATACATAATCTTCTAGTGCAATTTCCAATGTAATAACGGTTAGATGTGCCTCGATCTTGTAACACGTTTTCATATGCATGTCCAGGTTCAATGTATCTGGTAACATGTTTCACTCAGTGAATATCAACTCGGTGTGTTAACTTTACTGCTCGGTAGTCTAAAAAAGATACTCGGTAGACAACTCGGTGTAGACTGTGTCCTGTGACTACTTTCTTCTGTAACCGACTAGACTGTGCATACCGACTTCTCTATTTATACCGACTTCATGATTCAGTAGTGCTAACCGACTACAATATATAGTATGACTTTGAATACAAAAACTAATGGCAACTTGATAAGTAGTAACAGAAGATAGGTGCAAAAGGACACCTCATGCGTCTTTCTAATAGTAGATTATGCATTTTTTACCTATCATACCATGCTTGGAAAAATAAATAGATACTAGAAATGATCATGCTTTTGTAGGATCGTAAATTATCATTGGTCCAATTTACACCTCGTGTTTGTGCTCCTACTTTAGTGTGTTCTATCCCCATCTCGTGATCTCTAAGTCTGATTTGTGCTTACTACCCAACTTTGATGTTAGGTACACAACCTTTTGTGGGTCCCATAGAGGGGTACTCACCTCCTTGACACCTTATTTTGGTCCTCTTTGTAGTGGGACTAGGGTTTAGTACATCTTGGTCTAGACCATGGCGCCCTAGAACACCATGGTCCTCCTCAAAGGGGCCCAAACTTGAAATAAGGTGAGTGTTGTATTTTTTTGGTGGGAATTCATCCTTGTGGCTATAGATGACTATTGTAGGTCATCCTAATTGGTAATTTACCTAGAAAGCCCTATATAAAGACATTTTATCATCCTTTTTTTTATCTAAGCAATGTAATACTGCATCCTTATTATTTGTGCATCCATGAAGCCTTCATCATCAAGCATTTTTAGAGATCTTCAAGGCTACATATTCATTCTTCAACCATTGTGGAGTAAAATGACATCAATCTTGTGCAAACATGCGTGTGTGTGTGTGTGTGATTAGGGGTTTTCGTGTTCATTTATTTGTCATGTCATTGCATACAACATTTGTGATTACATTCAAAGAGCATTGCATCATCATCAATAATTTTAAATCTAAGATATATCTATTCAACATTTATTTCAGTATTTTGCATTATTTCATTCAAGTAACGTAAACTAGGGTTTGACTCCCCTATTCCCAACAGTTTTACCTTTCTTTCTGTGTGTATGAAATAGATACAAAGCTGTGTTTGAGAGGATTGATAGAGTTCATAGAGATGAATAGGTTTAGCTTTTGATGACAAAAGATTTAGAAGACCATGGCGAATTGATACTACCTTGTCTCGAATTTAAATCAAGCCAAACTTCTAGGAATACATTTGAAACATATTCTTTTCTCCAAATCTAGGTTGGTGGCCTCATGCCATATATGTAGATTACTATTTTTAACCAAGATTACTTAATTTATCATTTATTTTTCCCTAATATTCAACAATCAAATCCATTCAATCTAGGGAAGGAGAAAGACCCTATCAAAAGGAGCCTGAAATTTGATCAAAATATTGATCTTATAGGGCTAGATCTATTATATTCCTCACCTCCCTAATGTAATGGTTAATTAGGTCATTTAGTAGTTTTATTATCTTAATTCAACCCTAAACCGAATTATTCACCATTACATTTTGGCGAATTGAACTTCTTACACCATTATTTTTTAAATTTGTGTTCTCATATATGATTTGTAGGTGTTTTAATTTTAAAAAATTTCACTCAGATTATTTTTTTAATCAAATTACATAAATTTAGAGGTCAAATTCATAAAAAACTTAATTTATTTTGGTTAATTTAATTTGTGGGTTGTATAATTTGTAACTTTTGTTTTTAGATTTCATCTTAGACATTCATAATGACACTTATAGATTTGATTTATTTTCCATTTCAGATATGATTTTACTACTTTTTACTTATATTTATCAAAATCATGTGTTTGATAATGGTTTCTTTCACTTTACATTGCTTCTTTTCTTCATAATTCAATCTTGCTTTCAAAATGTAAAATAATATTTAAGATTAAAAGATCTTATATTATCTTGTAATAAATGTTCAATATCTTTATCTTAAATAAAATATTATTTTTATATTTTATTATCCTATTATATAAATTTCATCTTGATTTTGAAATCTAAAATAATATATACATGTTTTAAATTATCTTTCTTATTTGGTTCAAAATTTAAAATTACTATATTTATTTAATTTTTTATTTTTCTATGTTAGGATTGATGTCGACTTTGGAGGATGTGTTTGTGTGTGTGGTCCGTTGGAATTGACTTTGGAAGACATGTGACGTATTTGGGTCCCCTTTATCTCCTAGGGTGGACTGCATTTAGCATGGTTACACTTGCTGGCCAACTTTGAGTAATTTTTATTTATTTTATCTATAGTGAACCTATTTGAGGGTTTCAATGAATAAGTTGATATAAATAGATGTGTAGATGTGTGAATTGTGGTGTGGATTGGTTGGTGAGTGTATGGATTGATTGTGGATGATGTAGAAGTTTAAGTATATAAGTTGACGCACAAAAAATATTTGTGATGTGCTTATGATCAGGACATCATACTTAGTTTAATTCATCTTTTCTATGTGCCTTCTAGAAAATAGTGTGTCCTTTTGGTAGCTTGTGTAGATCTATATCTTGTCTTGGGATTCTATGTCTCACTAATGCAAGTCCATTGCATCTTGTCATACGGTTGTGCACCTTAGCCTCCAAGTCCAAATCAAGAGTAGTGAGCTTCCTTGGCCTTGTGCCTAAAAAAATGTATTCAATTATTCTTATTGTGAGTGTGATTCTCCCCATAGTTTTCTCCATATTAGTTTTTTCATATAAAATCTAGTGTTCACGTGTTTGGTTTTTATTGTTTCATTTTTTATTGATTCTTGGTTGGATAAGATTTAATGATTTTCTCAAGATTGATTCGCCCCCCCGCCCCTCTTAGCCTTGTGGTGTGTTCAACAATCATAACCCTAATTGAACTAGTACCCTAACCTTAATCAAACCCCAGTTGTAATTAAAATCTTACCTCATTCTCTAAGTTATTTTAGTAAATTAAAAATATTTATTTTTAAATCTTAAATAAAACATAATTTTCTTATTATCTAAATTCCATCTTGCTTTTAAAACATAAAATAAGAATCAAGCAATATAAATAATGAAAGTTGTCCAAACTGGACAATTTTTTGGGGGTTTTGGTAGGGGAAGGATGTTGCACGGGCGGATTTTTGTAGAGGGCCGAGCTAGGGTTCTGAAGCCCTAGCTCGTGATCAGGGGCTTCCGCAGGGTGTCCAGAGTGAGAGGCGAAGGGTGTGCAGGGTGGGGGAGTCTGGGTGGAGCGGGGAACAGTGAAGGGTAGAGGGGAGAAGCACGGCGGTTTGCGTTTGGGTGCAGGTTGAGCGGATCGACTGCCGTTCCAAACAAACAATGAGCTCCTGTGGGGTTGGGGACCACGGGGGGACCTCCATCCCAGGAGTGTTGGGGAGGGGTGGGGTTTTGGGGGGTTTTTTTCTCTCTTTAGGGCCCCTTTGGGGTTTAAGGACTTTGTCCTTGTGTGTCTTACGATGAGTATTGGCGGGGATGTTTCGAAGGACCAGACAGCCTTGGATTTTCAGGCGGCGGTGGGATCAAAACCCCCACCACAGGGCATGAAGACATTCAATAATACCCTCTATTCATCAGATGGGGGATCTGGTAGTGCGGGGAGGTTGCACATTTTAAAGATTAATGACTGCTTGGAGAGATGCAACGAGAGGCCAAAGCTGATAATTCCTCCTGAGATGATAGCGGAGGATGTCGAATATTTTTCAAAACACTCGCTATATTGCAAATTTTTGGGAATGAGGGTTTCTTTGCAGTTCTTGGAAAACTGGGCGCAAAGGACTTGGGCCCCAGAGGGGGAAATGGAGATCATGCTTCTGGCAAACAACTATTTCATGGTTATCTTCAACTGTATGGAGGATCGCAATAGGGTCTTCAAAGGTGGGCCATATTTTTACAACCAGGTGGGGTTGTTTATCAAACCTTGGCATGCAGGGTTTAACCCTTCGGAGGAGCTCCCGAATAAGGTGCCTGTGTGGGTTCATTTACCACGTTTCCCGATGGAATGCTGTCGAGAAGATGTGCTCCAGATGCTTGCCGCTCTGCTTGGGAAGCCAGTGGGATCCTCTATGCAAACCCTGGGGAGAAAGGTAATGACCTTTGCGCGTATCTTTGTTGAAATTGATCTTAGTAAACCCTTGCCAGATGGTATAGATATGTGTGCAGGATCTTACTCTTGGGTTCAACAGTTAGATTATGAAACTTTACCTTTCCGTTGCCGGGTGTGTCATGAGTATGGTCATTTACAACGCAAATGCCCTAGATATAAACCGGTGATGCGCCAACCTCAGCAGTCGGAATCGAGCCAAGATAGGGCTGAAAAAGGGAAAGCTCCTATGTCTATCGAGGCTGGGGGTACTAATGGTTTTGTCCTAGCTAGGACAAAGAAGAGGAACCGAGGACAAAAGAGGCCTTTGCAAGAGAGACAGGAGGAGGACACCTTCAATAGATTTGATGTTTTGGATGACCTTGGCCATCAAGAAGTTAATCCGGGGCTAACCCCTTTGGATCAAGGAGCGTTAGGAGGGGCCCTGGAAAGAGTAGCAGAGGTCCCTACCCAGGCCTTGCTAGGGGTTGGAAGCCAGCAGATGGAGATGGATCAACAAGTAGGGGTTCATTTGGGACTCACTCCTGGGTCTGAGGTGATTGTGGCTGAAGGGGAGGGCTCTCTAATAGCATCGAAGTTGGAACCGGTTGGGGTCAAAAGCAATAAGTCTATTGCTCATCTGGGTTTACATCAGAAAGACATTAAGAAAAATGTATCAGAGAGGAGCTCAAAGGTAGGTAGAAAGAAGGATTTGGACAAGATTAGATTGATGGGGGAGAATTTGGTTGAGTCAGGGTTGGTAAAGACTTTGGATTCTCACTTTTCCAATCCTCCGAAATGATTGTGATCTCTTGGAATGTGAGGGGCTTGAATAGTGGCCCTAGACAAAAAGCTGTTCGAGACTTGATTAGGAATCATTCACCTGATGTCATTTTCTTGCAAGAAACTAAACTTATAGTTGAGAGTATGATGGGCCTGGTGCCGAAGATGTGAAATCGAGGAGAATGTTAGTGTGTTGGGGTAGCAGGATCCTCTGAAGGGGTGGCCTGTCTTTGGAATCCCTTAAGGTTTCACCCTATCTAGTGGGTTGCCTCCCGATCGTCATTATCCAGGGTGTTCTCTAGTCTTGAGACTGGGGAACTCATTTTGTTTTCTAACATTTATGCCCCCACTAATCTTCTAGGTAAGCAAAACTTATGGACTCATATTTCCGGTATGCGAAGGTTGGTCCATTTTCATCCTTGGATTATGGTAGGAGATTTCAATGCCATCCTTGAGTTGAGTGAGAAGAAGGGGGGGTGATGAGGTTGGAGCCTTCTTCCTTCCTCTTTCAGGATAATATTTCCATGCTGCAACTTGTTGACATTAAGCCTGGTAATGGTTTTTTCACCTGGAACAATAGGAGGGTGGGAGATGATTGGATTGCAGAGAGATTGGATTGTTTCCTAGTTTCTAGTTTTTGGATTGGTGGGGGGTGGTCCACTAGCTCAGAGATTCTTGACTGGAGAGGGTCGGATCACTAGCCCATCAAGCCGGTTTCTTCTTTGGCTCGGGTCGCTCACTCACCTTCATTCAAATTCCAACTTATGTGGCTTCGAGATCCTTCTTTGTAGGCTCTTATAGTGGAGTGGTGGAGGAAAGGGAGGCTGGCCTTTGGCACTGCCATGTACTCCTTTGCCAAGTAGCTGCAATTTGTTAAGTTTCAGCTCAAACAGTGGAATCGACAGGGCTTCGGGAACATCTTTCATGCCAAAAAAGCTGCTCACATGGTGCTGAATGGGATCACTAGCGTAATCAGAGAGCAAGGTTGGTTGGAGGAACTGCTCAAGGAGGAAGACAGGGCGGTTAAGGTGGTTGAGGAATGGGAGCTTAGGGAAGAAATTTATTGGAAGCAGAGAGCTCGTATTGATTGGCTGAAGGAGGGGGACAAGAACACAACTTTCTTCTTCAACTCAGTGAAAGCTAGAAGGCATGGAAACTCCATCCCTACTTTGGTTAATGATAGAGGAGAGCAGTGCTTATCCTTGCCAAAGATATCTAGGGAGGTGTCTCAGTTTTTTCGGTCCCTCTTCAGGGAAGATCCCCAGGGGAAAATGGGGGAGGAGAATCGGGTTCTCGCTTGCATTCCTTCTCTTGTCTCGGGGGAGATGAATGAGCAGCTTTTGTGTCCTATTTTGTTGGAAGAACTTGAGAGGATTGTCTTTCAGATGAGAAAAGGAAAAGCTCCAGGATCGGATGGGTTCCCAGTTGAATTCTTTCAAGAATTATGGGATATTATCAAGCTGGATTTGCTGGAGGTGGTGCAGGAATCACAGAGGAACAAGCAGATGCTTAGGGCACTGAATGCAACCTTTATTGCTCTTATCCCCAAGTGTGAGGGGGTTGACCGGTTAGGCTAGTTCCGCCCCATCTCTCTATGCAATGTGATTTATAAAATCATCTCTAAGCTGATAGTAGATAGATTGAAGAAGTGCTTGGGAAAGGTTATCTCTGAGGAACAGAGTGGGTTTGTGGAAGGGCGTCAAATCTTGGATGGGTTAGCCATTGCGACGGAGACAATTCACTCTATGGCAACTTCCAAGGAAAAAGCTATGTTTATGAAGCTGGATATGGCTAAGGTGTATGACAGAGTCTGATGGTCCTTCCTTCAGAAGATCCTAAAGGCATTTGGTTTTGTGGATGAGTGGATCCAGTGGGTTATGAGCTCTGTTACGACTACTTCTTTCTTGGTGCTTATCAATGGAGATCATACTGAGCTATTTGGTGCATCTAGGGGTCTTCGTCAGGGAGACCCCTTCTCCCCTTATTTATTCATTCTCATGGCTGAGGGTCTGGGGAGGCTGATTAAACATAATGTGGGTCAGGGTATTATTCAGGGTTGGAGATGGGGTAATGACTTGCAGCTGCAGTCCCATTTGCAGTTTGTGGATGATACGGCTCTTATGGGGCTAGCTCGAATCAGAGAGGCTAATAATCTACGTATGGTCTTGGATGTTTATCTTGCAGCTTCGAGCCAACTAATCAATGAGGAAAAATCTTCTATCATCTTCTTCAACACTCCTGAAGTTATTCAAAGGAGGATTGCTCTTATCCTGAGATTCCAAGTTGGCCCCCTGCCCTTGAACTATTTGCGTATTTCTATATCCCCTGGTAACCCTCCTAGGAATTCTTGGCAAGGTATCTTGGATAAATTCCACTCGAAGGTTGAACATTGGACTCATAGATGGTTATCCTTTGCTGGGAGGGCTCAGTTGATTCAGTCGGTGGTTTAGGCGCTTCCAATCTATCAGTGTATGCTTCAAGTGGCTCCTAAGTGGTTCTTGAAGGGTTTGGATTCTATGGCTAGGCAATTCTTATGGGTAGACAATCTCTCCTCTTCAAAATGGAGCCTTGTCAATTGGGACTTGGTTTGTAGCCCGAAGCAGTTGGGGGGGCTTGGCTTAAGACAGTCTATTCTTTTTGGGGAGGCACTGGCGGCTAAGTTATATTGGAGGTGGTGTGTGGAGCAAGATCGAAACTAGGCTATAATTCTAGCCAACAAATATATGCAGAGGGTCCCAATGGAGGAAATCCCTAAATATCCTCTTGAGGGAAAGGACTCTTCGATCTGGTATACTCTCAAGAAAGGGGCTTCTCTCATTAAGGCAGGTCTCTTCTAGATTTGTAGGAGGGGGGAAGAGGTACTCTTCTGGAATGACTCTTCGGATGCATATCCTCCCATTCTTGATCAGTTCCCCAACCTTGGGAACTTGGGCCAGAGGTTTTTGGAGGTTGGATGGTCAAGGGTGAGTGACTTCAAGGCTGTTTATAGGTGTGGGTGGCTGGATTTGGAGAGGTGGAAGACTCCTGATGAGTGGCCGATTGTTGGGACAGAGGAAGAATGTGCAGAGCTGCAGGGCATTTTGGCGAGTAGACACTGTAGCTCCCTTAAGGGTAGGGATGGGCTGGCTTGGTCTCCAAATCCTAAGGGAGTGTTCACGGTGGCTAGTGGATACCAGGAATTGTTATACCGAAGATTTGAGGGAAGAGAGGTGAACTGGTGGAAGCAGGTATGGAGTAATGTGTCTTGGCCGAAGTGTAATTGCTTTGTTTGGACTTTGGCTTTGAATAGATGTCTTACCTGGGACAATATCTACAAGCGTGGATTTTTGGGGCACTCTATCTATATTTTGTGCGATAATGGGGAGGAATATTCCTCACACCTGTTCTTTAGATGCCCCTTCTCTCTGCTTATTTGGCATTATTGGTGGGGGGTTTGGAAGCATCCTTGTATCCACGCGGATTCTCTGGTGGAGTTCTGGAGCAGTTTGGGTAGACCTCCTATTCTGTCCTCCTTCCTTCAGACTGTCTGGTATATTGGACCCATCTTCATTCTGTGGCAGATCTGGCTCAAGAGGAACAAGAGGATTTTTCATGAGGTCAGATTGTTTGTTCAGCAAGTTTGGAATAGGATCATTGCAATGATCAGGGAAACTGTGGAAGCAAAATGTGAGGTGAATTTTCCTTTGGGTAGAGAGGAGGCTGACATTGTGAGTAGGCTTGGTCTGTAGGAGTTGTCTCCAGCCTCAGCTTATGTCAGGAGAGGTAGACGGGCCATGAAGAAGGTGCAAAGTGGGGGAAGGTGGATACCCCCTCAGGATGAGTTTATAAAGATTAACACTGATGGCTCGTTTAGGGGTAACCCAGGCCCTGCTGGAGTTGGTGGTGTTGGCAGGAATAGCAGGGGGGAGGTTGTTTTCCTCTTTTCGGTGCATAAAGGGTGGCAGTCTAACAACTTTATGGAGGGACTGGCGATTCTCTATGCCCTTGAGCGTGCTTGGGAGTTGGGATGAAGGAAGGTGATTTGTGAATCAGACTCACAGATTGTGGTTAACTTATTGACTGAGCAGAGGGTGAGTGGGATTCAATGGCAATTGGCAGGGGTGGTTCAACAGATTCTCCAAATTAGCTCTTTAATGGAGTAGGTGTCTTTTGTCCACATACCTCGGGAATGGAATAGAGCAGCTGATTGTTTGGCCAAGTGGCCCTTGGAACAGGGTAGGGACTGGAAAGTTGAAGGTGGGAGCATCTTTCTGGGGATTACTGTCAGTATCTGCAGAAGATATTTATTGAGGACATGGATGGTTATGAAGTAGGATAATCTCGGGTTGGTTGGGTGGTTCTCTTCTGGGGCCTTGGGGCTCTAGGCCTCTTTGTAATTCTTGATTCTATTTTTCAATAAAGTTTTTACCCTTTTATTAAAAAAAAAACATAAAATAATATTTAAAATTAAAAATACATTATCTTGTTAATTAATTAAAAATATTCAATATCTTCATCTTAAATAAAATATTATTTTTTATATTTTATTATCCTATTATATAAATTCCATCTTTCTTTTGAAATCTAAAATAATATTTGATTTTTTTTTTTTAATTATCTTTATTATTTGGTTTGAAATTATAAAATTACTACATTTATATACTTTTTAAGTTTTTTTTATATATCATCCGTCATTACAAAATATAAGTATTTGCATATATTGCTTATTGATTTCATCAACACAGATGCATAGCCTTCTATATGTGAGTGGTACATGCCTTCGATGTAATAACTAGAAATAGTTTAAAATATCCCTAACTACTATGGTTGGTAAATTTAAATCCAGTTTATTTCTATAGTATAGACAACTAGGAGCTTAAATGAATAGTATAATCACAAAATGAATTTGATGAAAGAATGTACCTTTAACAATTAAATAATTTAAAATAGCAATAAATCGTGTCAAAATTTTCTTGATTAAATAAAAAATTATTTACTTAAATTTTCTTTTCTATCACACTACATTTTTTTAGCATATACAATTACATATTAAACGTTCTTTCTTTTGGTTCCTAAACTGTATAACACATATTTTTAAGGACTCTAGTTCAAGACATGCAAACCAAGTTTAAATAATATATACCTCCAACTTTTGACAAAAAATCAAAAGATATTTAACATTTGACTCTCCTTCCTAATGTATATAATGCGTATTTCGAAGGACAAGACATTTCCAAACATGTAGGACAAACTTAAATAAAAATTTCCTCCAACTTTTGACAAACAATGAAACATATTAAACATTCTCAACTCTCCATCCTAAAGTGTATAATGCATATTTCGATGGACTACATACGTCCAAACATGTGTGCCGAGTTTAAATAATATTTTCTTCCAAATTTGGACAAGTAATGAATGATATTAACCATTCTTCACTCTCCTTCCTAAAATGTATAACATGTATTTCTGAGTACTACATAGTTCCAAACATGTGGGACAAGTTTAAATAATATTTTCATCCAACTTTTGACAAAAATATATTTACTAGCTTTTGAAAAGGTATACATTCTTAAATTTTCTTTTTTATTTCATTACCTTTTTAAAGAAAATAAACTTAAATATTAAATGTTGTTGACTCTCCTTCCTAAATGTTATTGAATCTCCTTCCTAAAGTGTATAATACATATTTTCAAGAAATACATAGTTCCAAACATGTGGGTCAAGTTTAAATAATATTTTCCTTCAAATTTTGACAAAAAATGAAATATATTAAATCTTTCATTTCCATCCTAAAGTATATAACACGTATTTGAAAGTACTACATAGTTCCAAACATGTGGGCCAAGTCAAATTAATATTTTATTCTAGATTTTGAAAAAATAGAAATATATTAAATGTTTGACTCTCCTTCTAGATATTTTGAATGAGTACATAGTTCCAAACGCGTGGGCCAAGTTTAATATTTTGTTCCAAATTTTGACAAAAAATAGAAATATATTAAATGTTTGACTCTCCTTCTAGATATTTTGATTGAATGAGTACATAGCTCCAAACGCGTGGGCCAAGTTTAATATTTTCATCCAACTTTTGACAAAAAAATATTTACTAGCTTTTTAAAAGGTATGCATTTTTACATTTTCTTTTTCATCACATTACCTTTTTAAAGCATATAAACCTAAATATATAACACGGATTTTGAAGGACTACATAATTCCAAACATGTAGCTCAAGTTTGAATAATATTTTCCTCTAAATATTTTAAAAAATTTGAAAGCTGTTAAATGTTTGACTCTCCTTCCTAAAGTCTATAACGCGGATTTGGAAGGACTACAGAATTCCGAATGTGTGGGCCAAGGTCAACTAATATTTTCCTCTAAATTTTCACAAAAAAATGAAAGATGTTATATGTTTGACTCTCCTTCCTAAAAGTGTATAAAGCAGATTTTGAAAGACTGTATAACGTGTGGACCAGATTAAAATAATATTTTCCTCTAAATTTTGACAAATTTAAAAAGATATTAAATGTTTCACTGTACTTGATAAAATGTATAACTGTGATTTCGAAGGACGTGTGAGCCAAGTTTAAAGTGTATAACATGGATTTCAAAAGGCTGCTTAATTCCAAACATGTGAACCAAGTTTAAATAATATTTTCCTCTAAATTTTGAGAAAAATTGAAAACGTGTTAAATGTTTGACTCTCCTTCCTAGATTGCATCGCGGAAATTTTCAAGGACTACATATTTCCAAACTTTTGTCAAAAATGTGAAAGGTGTGATTAACCATGCAAAAGATTCTCAGACCACACTCTTGCAATTCAGAACATTTTGGAGCAAATTATATATGATTTGACCTTAATCATTTCGGGATAATGAACTTAGCAAGGACTTTACCATACAAAAATTTGAGTCCGAATTTGTGGAGACACTGCCATTCGCTATAAAAACGCTCTTTCCCCTTCTATAGAAGTGCTCTTTCTTCCATTATTAATAGACTTCTGGTGAGCATTGAATACAATTAAAAGAAATCTATTGCTCCAGGGGAAAATTGCTTATTGAAACGGCCAGTGTGTTTCCATACTGATTTCTTACAATGGACCCAGATGGTGCTATTCAAGATGACTATATTCAGTCAATTAAGGGACCGTTTAAGTCGGTGGCAATGTTATCAGGTCTTGTTTATTTTATTTTTCTAATGCAATGTGATGTAGTGGTAGCAATAGCTGGTAAACCACTTAGCATTTGGATTCCAGCAAAATCTCTGGTTATCAGTGCTTTGATGATCCAGATTCTTTCTTATCTGGAAGTTAAGGATATTTTTGGAAGTGAACACGAAGTTTTAGTGGGTGAGTTAGCAAGAGTTGTAATATGTGTGTTGATTGGCTATTTCTTGCCAGGGACGGCTCGTGCTGGAGCTGCAAGTGACTGGAGCACACTTGTAGCCTTGGTGCTTAGTTTACTTACCTCTGTGTTTTACTACATCAACCTTATGATGAGAAGCTTGCATATGAATCGCACTTTTTTCAAATACCGGTTAGCAACCAATTTGATTATAGGTGTGTCAATTGTATTCATGGTTTCATTTTCAATCTGTGCAATTATAGCGGGTAGAACAGTTCGTGAAATGCTTGCGCAAAGGATTTCTGTAATTCAACGCGATGAAAGCAAGAAAAATCAGGGTTCATGGGAGAAATTTAAACGTGAGATAGTGGAATCATGGTTTTTGGCTCGTGTTTGTCATCCTCAATATGTCATTGCAAGGTCAGTCTTGACCTCAGCTGTAGGTCTGCTGGTCGGAATTTGCATCGTTCTCTTGGGCATTCTACAATTTCGTATCTATAAGCATGGCCACATTTTTCATTATTCCAAGATAATTTCATTCTCAGGGATGACATTTTTGCTTCAGTGGATCTTCATTGGAATAGTAGGGCTCGTTATCTTCTGTAGATGGTTCACGGTGGTAGTCTTCTAACCAAGGTTTTTTGTTAGAATAACGAACCGCAGCGGCACAAGAGTTTTTATGGAGGATTTTTGGACGAAAAGTATCTTCGACCTGGTTCAAATGTATGATTTACAATCAAAAGATGGAATTTCAAAGGGCCTGGCGGTTTGCATGGCTACAAAATTGAAGATACATTACCTGTTGTATTTGCTTTGGATCGTGCAGTTTATTCTTGTCTTCTTTTGCAAATTCTGTTTCTTTGTCTCTGAGCTGCTTTTGAGCTTCATGAATTTGCGGAAATGTTTGTCGCAAAATCATGAAGCGTGTATGCCTGGAGAATACAAGAAATTATTGAAGAAAGTGTGTATGCCTGGAGAAAATCCAGAAAGCCTGTCGATAACCAATAAGAGATCTCTACAGCAAGCCAATAAACGTTTCAATGAACCTAGAGGAAGGCAAAAAGTGCGGGGAGCTCTTCGAATCTATTAAGCCTCATCCGGAATCCAATAATGAGAGAAGATTTCTAGATCAGCTTGTTCGTTTCCGGCCGCCTGTTCCAGAGCATTTTCCTGCTGAGCTGGATGAAAACTGCATGAGGATGACAGCACTTTCATTGTTGAATGTGATCATCAACCTCTTACCTTTGCATACGGATGTGGATATGGTGAAAATATCTATTGAAGCTTACCAAAAAGTTTGTGACCTGATGTCTTTTGTCGATAACTCTGATCCTCAAAAGCCCACTACTATAAATGTGCTTAAAGTTATCGACATTGAAGGTGATGGAGTAAGTGTCGCTGTATCCAATGAATTCCAATGGTTGCTAAAACTGCAGAAGAAATTGATTAACAAACCTCATCAGGAGACTTCTGAAAGCGCATCTGACGTCATAAATAAGCTATTGAGTAATGCTGAGGAAGAACTCAAGAAGCAGAAGGTGGCAATTATAAACAAGGATAAGCAAAGTGGAAGGGCGAATCAAACTGGTAGAGGAGAACAAAAAACTGTGGGCGAAGAATATTGTGATTCGAGGGATTGGAGTGCAATAGCAGCCAGTTACAGCAATTATAGAGTGTGTAAACTGATTCTCAGCCGCCATTTTGGCAATGAAAATCAGTTGGTGGAATACTTGTATGGGTTCTTGGCAGACGTAATTGGGCATTGCCTGTTAAGATTACCGGATGTGCTTGTAAAGAGATGCAGAGAGTGGGCGGTACAGTTTGAAGAGGAGAAGATTTGGGATGCCCTGTACATAGCAGGAAAGCTTGTGGGAGTGACTATTGTCAACAAGAAATTTCTGGAGCAAATGTTTCCCACCTATACCAACGGTGAAATGCAAACGGTATTTAACTAGTTTCCCTCTGGTTTTATTATAATAAAAATATATAGATCACTTTTATCATGTGATAAAGAAAGATGCATAGTGCCCGGAAAAACGCAGAATTATATTTTTTCATGCCGTATTTGTTCATGATTTGATTTCTAATGAAAACTCTTGAAACTATATTATTATTAAATATTCAGATTTGTTTAGTTAATTTGTATTTTTTAATTTAGTTATAAATTATTGATCCTGGTTAATTATAAATTGTGTCAGTGGATGAATTAATATGGTGTGACTTTAATCAAGAGTGGACTTGGATTACTATAGCGATTGAATTATTTTATGTTTGAATTTTGAAATTTGGATTGATACATTGAGGAGTAGTGTGAATTAGATTTTATGGTTTGGTGAAGAGGTGCGTTTAACCTTGTTGAACATTTTTTGAAAAGAATGGTTATTATAGAACTTGACTATAAAAACTCTTCTACTAGAACATTTTTTTTTTACTTCATTTACCTTTATTTCTTATTGTATTATAATTTATGCTTTCTTTCAATTCTTTTCTATATTTTATTCTTATTTTATTTCCATAGGGAAAGGCTTGGGGTGTAAATTGATAGACATTATGTATTTATTTCTTTTCTTCACTTTACTTATTTCTTACTTACTAACAACGCAAGATAGCCCTTTATAGATCCAAAATCACTAACAATAATGAATAGAAACTACCTTAGGGTGGAGTATCCACTGTGACTCAATCTTCATTGATTATATTGAGTTTAAGGCTGGTTCATAGAATGTGTTGCCAAGTCCACCTTGTTACATCCCAAGCACCTACATCAACTCTCTTACACATATCATTGCAATGTTAGTACCGAGTTAGTCTGACAGTCATGACATAAAACTAGAAATGAAACCATTTCATGATCAAAACGAAACCATTAAAATTAGTATTTCTCAATTACTTTAAATTCATACCATTAAACCATATTAAGGAGTAAGTTCATAGAATTCAACATTAAATTCATATATACATCAAAATTAAAAGTGTTATATTGGTCTAGAGTTATTAGAATTTCACTTTTGTCCAAATTATACTGGGATGACATATGAGTACCAAAATAAAAGCTAGTCAATGGAAATGTGACATCCTTCCCCCTCATGCAAGCTTAAAATAAGGTTATTCTTGTTTAATAATTTCTTCATCTTCCTAGGTAGCTTCATGATCCTCCTATTGGTCCCATATGACCTTAACCTGTTATATGGTGCAGTTGTTGAAGGTAGAGAAAGAGAATGAAAATAGAAATCAGCATGTATGTTGCAACATAAACAATTTCTTTAATTGATTTCAAAATCACTCACTACATTTATTAATAGAGGATTTCATGCGATGGAAACTCAACAGATAACATACTTAAATTTTTTCTAACACAACAGATCTGACATAGAACAAAATGCTATAACAAATCAGACTAGAGATTAAAAAATAAACTGAAACAATTGATTTCCTAATTTTTGGCTAGAGAGACTTGTATATTGACAACTATTTCATATGTGTAGATTAGTTTTAACTAACTACATTTTAACTGCTCTAATGTGAAAGAATTACAGTCTAACATTCCCCCTTAATTCTTCCACTTACAATATCAATTACACCTAGATTTTTTCGTAAAAACTCAAAGTTCTCCTTAGATAATGCCTTAGTCAAAATATCTTCCAACTTATCTTTGGATCTGTAAAATTCTAGATTGATATCTGCATTATTCATGATCTCTCTAATGAAATGGTACCTTGTATCAATATGCTTGTTCCTCTTGTAAAAGATGTGAATTTTTTACAATGCAATTGTTGATTTGTTATCACAAAAGATTGGTGTTGGCTCTTCCTATGCTTGCAATAGATCTAACAATTCTCTCTTCATTCAAACTACTTGACATGTTGCTTATGTGGCTGCTACATACTCAGCTTCGGTTGATGAAAGTCTCACAATGGGTTACTTTTTGGATGCCCATGAGTCTACACCTGTTCCAAAGTGAAAAGCATATCCAAAAGTACTCTTCCTATCATCAATGTCACTTGCAAAATCACTGTCAGTATAACCAATCAAAGTAAAATCATTAGTGCTAGAATATAAATTTCCATATCCCATGGTTCTTGCAACATATCTGAATATCCTCTTTCCAACTTGCCAATGTGAGTCTTTTGGTGACTCCATGCATCTTGAGATTAAAATAACACCATAGATTACATCTGGCCTTGTAGTTGTGAGATACATTAAACTACCAATAATTCTCTTGACCAAAGTTGCATTAACATTTGGCCCGTTATATTCTTTGCCAAGTTTTGTTCCTATTGCAATTGGAGTTTGTGTTGGTTTACTGTTCAACATTCTAAATTTTCTTAATACATCCTTGGCATACTTATATTGACAAATAAAAATTCCTTTATTAGATTGAACAACTTCAATGCCTGAAAAATATCTCATCAAACCCAAATCTTTCATTTCAAATTATTTAATCATTGCTGACTTGAACATGTCTATAGACAAATTCCTAGTAAAAATCAATTCATCAACATATACACAAAATCAAAATATGACCTTCTTTATTGATCTTTGTGTATAAAGTGGGCTCACTTCTACTTTTGTTGAAACCATTGCTTGTCATGTATGCATCAATCTTACTATACCATAAACTATAGACCTTGTCTTCATGTCCATGCACTTCATAGCCTAGTGTTTTTTTCACATACACTTCTTCTAGAAAACCATTCAAAAAAGATGATTTGATATCCATTTGTAAAAAAAATCTAATTATATTGTGCAGCTATTGCTAAAATCATTCTAATAGTATCAAGCATAGCAACTAGATAAAATGTTTCATTATATAATCAATTCCATGTTGTTGTGCAAAACCTCTTGCTATTAACCTTGCCTTGTGCTTGTTAATTTTACCTTCTACATTAAATTTGGTTTTAGAAATCTATTTGATGCCAATGCAATCCTTACCTTCAGGTAGATCCACAATCTCCCATGTTTGATTTTTTTTTCAGTGGAATTTATTTCTTCATCCATAGCTTTGATCCAATGTTCCTCCTTAATTGCTTCTTAAAAGAACATAGAGTCATAAGAGAATAAAGAAAAAAGTTGAGAAAAAATCCAAACTTTCTTCTCCTTGTTCATATATCTCTTTCAAACTTATTATTTTCTTACCTTTTAATGAGGCAAGTGTAGGATTTGACTTATTACTAACATTTGGAGTGGGATGCTCTGCATGACTTGATGATTGTCCTTGCACAAGATTTCATGGTGGAGTGCTTGATCCTACTTGATTTTGTTGACCAACTTGTTCTTCTTCATTATTAGGTGTTGGTGCTCCAATTGTGACTATATTGTTACATTTTCCATCCCATGCTTCTTCCTCCTTAAATATGACATCCTTGCTAGCAATCATTTTCTTTGAAACAAGGTTATATAATCTGTAAGCTTTTGATTGTTCACTATAAGCAATGAAAATACCGTTTTCTCTCTTATCATCTGATTTTCTTCTTAATTCAGCTGGCACTAAAACATATGCAACACATCCAAAGATTCTAAGATGAGAAAAATTCCACTCCATGATTCTTATGGGATTTTATCTTTAATGCTCACCATAGGACTTTTGTTCAGAATGTATACTACACATGCTACTATTTCAGCCCAAAATTTATTAGACAAGTTTTTAACCTTTAGTATACTCCTTGCCATCTTCATTATGTTTCTATTTTTCCTCTCTACTACACCATTCTACTATGGTGTGTACCTGGTTGTTAATTATTTCTTGATCCCATGATCTCTGCAAAAATACAAAAATTCATTAGAACTATATTCACCACCTTTATCAAAATTAAGGTGTCCATACCTCAAATTCTAGAGTCGTGTCTAGTCTAAGTTTTCTGCCTTGAAATTAGCTTCTTTTATTCCTTGAATACCATGAATCTGAAGGGGGAACATCAGGTTCTTGGTCATCTGAACCTTGGAAATCAACCTATAACTAGGATTTCTATCCAAGATTGTAAAAACATCATTGTTAAAGAGAACTCTGCACCTTTTTTCAATTAATTGACAAGCACTCATTAGATTATTTTTTAATCCGAACACATTGTAAACATCAGGAATATACCTTTTTTCTCCATTTTTAGTCAGCACATGTATAACACCTTTCCCCATTATAGATACAATACTATCATTCCCCAATTTTATTTTAAATTTCACATAATCATCCAGATTAGAAAATAACTCTCTATTTCTTGTCATGTGGTTATTGCATCCACTATTTAAAAACCATACATTCTATCATTAGAGAGAGAGAGAGAGAGAGAGAGAGGGGGGGGGTATATATGAAAAAATAGATGTCGAGAGGGAGAGAAAAAAAGGGAGATAGAGAGAGGAAGAGGTTGAGGGAGGTTATGGTGACAACTTGACAACCTTGACAAACTTTAATGAAGTCTTTTTAGGTTTAACACGAAGGAACACCTTCTCCCCTGTTTCAAATTCTCTTGGAGTTCTTTTGGAAATCAATGGAAACTTTTAGTCTTTGCCTAATAATATTCACTTGTTGGTCACAATTATGATTAATTTTACACCCTATGTGAAGTTGATTGTCCAATCCATCCTATCCAAAAAATGTTCTACAATTCCTTCCAAATAATTTTTTAAAGCATCTTTTAAATGGAAGCTTGATAGTTATTATGATAAGAAAACTCCATCAGTGATAAGTATTCTTCCCACTAATATAATTTGTCCTCCTCCATAATATGGTTGACTCTTTCACTTTGACCATCTATTTCTAGATGGTAAGTTGTGTTGAAGTTAAGTTTAGTTTTGAAACCTATCATTAGAGTAGTCTAGAATTGAGAGGTGAATAATTTCTCCATTTCCAAGATGATTAGTTTTGGAACCCATGTAGTCTAATTACCTCCTTAAGGAATTTTATTGATATAGTTTGATCACAATCCTTAATATTTTTGAATATAAAGTGTGTCGTCTTGGTTAGCTGTGAACCACTACTAGGATACTATCATTATTAAGGAGGGTTTTTGAAAAATTTACCACAAATTCCATTGATTTTACTAGCCATTTGTGTTCTGATAACTCGTGTTTATAATACCCCTATGGAATGACAATGTTTAGCTTTAACTTAATGACATCCTAGCCACTTGGCCACAAAATTTACCGATATTTTTTCATTCTTAGCCACTAGTAGATAGATTTGAGATATATATACATTTCATTCACCCTTGGATGTCCTAAATATGATGCATTATGGCTTTCTTCTAAGATTCCCGTTCTCAATATACTTTGATTGGGTACTACAATCCTACCTTGGTATCTAACGATACTATCCTCTCCTATGGATTATTTTTTCTAGTTCATTAATTGATCCATATCTAATTTTATTTGTTTGAAGAAGGAATCCACACCTTGCATTTTTTTAAGGGTATCTAATAGGTTTATCCTTGTGTGAGGCTCCCAAACTATCATTATCACTTAGTGCATGATCCACAATTTAGTTTCCTTCCCCTTTACATTAGAGATGTCAAAATTATAATTTCATAGGAGCTTCAACAATATAATTTGATGAGAATTTAGGTTGATATTTGTGAATAAATCTTAGAGTCACTTATGATTGATATTCAATTTGAATGGTCACTCTTCCAAGTAATGACTCCAAATTTTTAAGGCATGCACAATTATGGCAAACTCTAATGGGGGTTACCATTACTATAGGGTTTTTTTGAAGGAATTTTTATCATAAGTGGCGATGTTGGAGAAGGCTTGATTTTTTTACAAAGTGGAGATGCACATTATTGACATAAAGAACATATGTAGGGAATTGAAGTGTGCTACTAGCATAGGCCTACTACATTAGGTATATTATTAGGGTCAGGTGCATGTTATGCCTATATCTGAGTAGATGACAAAGAAAAGATAATTATAAGAGAGATGAATTGAAAAAAAGAGTAGATGACAAAAATAAGTCTAAAAGGAGTTATTGTTCAATGGAGACCTACTCCTTGAAAGATGAAGTTGGTAATTTTACTCAAATGAGGAATCATTGTTTTTAGTCATAGAAGAAAAGGATAGTGAATGGCCTAGTACTCCACATGATGATAATAATAGTGAAAGTTCAATGGCCAAGAATATTGCACTACATGCAAAGAGGAACCTAAATCTTCGATAATTGATTTCAAATGCTCAAATGATATAACAAGTGATAGAAGAAATTTCATAGACTTAAAAAAGTATGATGGTGGATCAATGAAGTTTCTAGTGAGGAGGCAATCCCTATCTATTGTAAAAGAACTATAACTATTGATGATAAGCATAAGAAAGATGATATTTATTATGTTAAAGGTTTGAGCCATAATCTTTTGAGTGTGTCAAAATTTGAAATAAGGGCAACAAGCTCATATTTCATGGGTCTAGATGTGAGATCAAAAAAAGGAGGTTCTAGAAGACTAGTTGCAAAAAGCATAAGAACAAATGGGAATGTCTACTATGTGAAGGAAAATAGAGGAAGTAGTTTTTTGGTGGTGTAGAGAAATGAATGTTGGTCTTGGAACAAAATACTTTGACATTTTAACTTTGACAACATCTTGAAGATCAATTTAACTCATACTATGAGAGGTTTACCAAATATTATCAAACTTGTTGATATAGAGTGCAATAGACGTCAAATAGGAAGGAAGACAAAGAATAGATTAAAGAACAAGGAATATTCTACTACAAGACCCTTAGATTTTAATCATACAAACCTATGTGGACCTATAAGGAAAAGAGGACTAAATGGTGAAAGGTATTTTTTGTTTCTTATTGATGATTATTCTAGAATTACATAGGTTACTTTCTTAATAGAGAATTTTGAAGCATTTGATATATTTAAGATATTCAAATCTATGATTTAGAATCAATAGATGATAAAATAAAGTTTTGAGGTCTAATAGGGGAGGAGAATTTATATCAAATGAATTTGATAGATTTTGTGAAGAACATGGTATTAGAAGACAATTATTTGGACCTAGGATTCCTCAATAGAATGAAGTTGTTAAGAGAAAGAATGACTATTATTGAGATGTCTATAACTATGTTCAAAGATGCTAACCTACCTAATGTGTATTGGAAAGAAGTTGTGCATACTGCTTTGTATATTCTTAACAGGGTACAAGTAAGAGCAAATCATACAAAGACAAATTATGATATATGACATGGAAGTGAACCTACTATCAAGTGTTTCAGAATATTTGGAAGCAAGTGCTACATAAGAAGATATTAAGAAGACCTATAATAGTTTGATGCAAGGTTAGATGAAGTAATAGTCTTGGGATACTCTACAAAGAGCAAGACTTATCGATATTCCAATAAGAGGCTGAAGAACATTGTGGAAAGTATGAATGTCATATAAGTGATGCAGGAGCATCCTCGATAGTTGAGAAATCTTGCATTAAACTATATATATATATATATTCAATTGTTCTTTTTTAGTGGTGCTATTCCTATGCTACTTCCAGAATTATCCGGTAGTTGTTCATTTTCCATTGTGGATCAGATTTTTGGTTTCCAAACATGTTCTTATTCCTTTTTCTAGTTTTCTAGTTCATTTGGGTGCTTTACCAACAAGTTATTGCTTTCAAGTTGGCTATTTCTTGGTTCTAAAGTAGTTTTTGAGCTTAATAGGTAGTTGGAGATTTTTTTTTCTTGAAAAGTAATTTCTTGACTTACAGATCTAATCAGCACCATGCACAATGTTCCTAGGCCCTTGGCCGACCTTCTTTGGTGGTCCGCACTTTGTTATTGTCTTTGACGAAGGTGATAATTAGATTTGGACATAAAGAGATGGATAGAGAGAAGGTGGCTAGATACATAAATTGACTTTGATTTAACATTCAAGATGTGATGAGTATGCTGAGGATTTCTACAGTGGAGGAGGCTTAACAATATTCTTTGAAAGCTAAAGACAAAGTGAAAAGAAGAAAACAAAATAACCCTAAGGGAAGAGAGATATATGAAGTGAATATAGGGCAGATGAGTGGAAGTATGGAGAAGCAGACTACGAAAGATGAATCAAGATCTAAATGGAGTAAGGAATCAAATTAGAAGACTCAAAGAAAAGGGAATGGAAGTAGTAGCAGGGAATTCATGGGTAAGTGTTTCAAGTGTGGAGAAACTGAACACAGATCATATGAGTGTTAATTGAGGACTGATAAAGGAATGGCAAGGAATTTCATAGCTTGTGAGGAACTAGAAACTAGAGCTGTAGATGAGAGGATGATAGCACCGAAGTAGGGAGAATCACTTATGTTTAGAAGACTCTTAGTGGAGTAGACAAAAGAAGAAACTAGACCTACACAAAGAAAGGATCTTTTTTGGATTGTATGCAAATCAAAAGGTAAGTGCTGTAAGGTTATTGTGGATACTGGAAGTACTAAAAATTTGGTATTGGAGGAGATGGTAGAGAAGCTTGGTTTGAAGAGGCATGAGCATCATTTTCCTTACAAGGTGAGTTGGTTGAGAGATAATCATTTGGTAGGGGTGAGAGAGGAGTGCTTGGTTAATTTTAATATTGGACCCTTCAAATATGAAGTCTTGTATCATGTTGTGTCTATGAGTGCTTGCCATGTTTTGTTGGGTAGACCTTGGCAGTATGATAGAGGATCTCTCTATGATTGTAGAAGAAACCTGGTCACTATTGAGAAGGATGGACATAAGTTTACTTTAACTTATTTGAAGGAGAAAGAGAAGGAAGTGAAGAACTTGAGTCTTGTGAAGAGTCACAATGCTGACAAGAAGGATGCAAAAGCTATACTAGATGATGACATGGATTTGAAGAAAGATCTCACGGATGTGTCTATTAGCAAGATGGTACCGGATGGCAGTGAAGTTAGAGTTGTGGTGACAGATAAGATGAGTCTTGGTGGAAGGAATAGATCAGATTTGAAAAAGAAAGAGGGTGGTAGTAAGAGATAGTGTGCAGGTATGAAGCAAGGAAAAAGGGGAGAAGAGGAAAGGAAGTTGATCGACTTACCCAAAGGGGTAAAGAGGAAGAACTTTACATACAAAGAAGACATTTGGATCATACATGAGTATGGGTCTATATTCTGAATCCTTTTCGATGTTCATGGGTTGCCTCTCAAGAAACATCTTTTTCCACCTGGATGTCTAATGCAGGAGCATCCCCAGTCATTGAGAAATCTTGCATCAACCAAAAAAAATAAAAAATAAAAATATTTGGTTTTTAGTTGTTCTTGTTTAGTGTTGTTGTTTCTGTGTTCTGAAATTCTCTGGTGGTTGTTCATTTTCAGTTGCGGATCAGATTCTTGGCTTCCATACATGTTCTTATTCCTTATTCCTTATTCTATATTTCTAGTTCATTTGGACTCTTTTCTAGCAAGTTATTGCTTTTGAATTGGTTGTTTCTTGGTTTTAGAGTAGTTTTTGAGCTTAACGACTAGTTGGATATTTGTTCTCTTGTGGAGTGATTTATCGACTTTTGGATCTAATTGGAATCATTAATGATGTTCCTAGGCCCTTGGCTGACCTTCTTTGGTGGTTCATACTTTGTTATCTTCTTTAGCAGAGGTGATCTTCATGCTTTGGGTTCAACATATATTACACGTTTCATTTTATCATCTTTGGAGAATGAGATCTTTTGTGGCCGACCTGGATGTGTTCCGAATGGTATTTATATTGTTGTAATTGATCCTTAGTGAGCAGAGAAATATTGTATGAGAATGATTTTGTATTATGTATTTTGGATACCTTTTGGGGGTCTAGATGGATTGTAATTTGGAATGTAAGTTGTTCTAGGCCTATTAGCTTATATCTACATTGGATGTTGCCAGTTGGTTGATGGTGAGTCTATGATGTTGTGGATGTTTGAATAAATATTATCTCCATGTTTTGTTGTTTCTTCCATCGTGTTATTCTTGTTGCATGATCTGGACTATTCTCTTTGAGGACCCTCCCAATTATGTCTACGTCACAAAGTGAGTGATGAATATAAATATATCTCACTTAAAGTTGAGGTTGAGATAGAGGATTCTTGTGTTGCTATAGAAGAGAATCTCTAGAAGACAGGGACTAAATGTAGAAGAGAAAGAACCTAAAAAAGGACCAAAGACACCTAAAAGTATGTGTGGAAGAATGATTTAGAAGATCAAATCATCGGAGACAAAGATAAAGGAGTTCAGAGAAGAAGAAGACTTATTGAGACTAATGAATAAACAATTTTTTTTTTTTCTCTTAGGTGGAGCCAAATTTTTTTGCAGAAGATTTAAAGAGTGAAGGTTGGATGAAAGGTATGTAAGAGGAGTTGAATTAGATTAAAAATAATTAAGCATTGGAACTGGTACCCAGACTAGTGGACAAGAATCTGGTAGGAACAAAGTGGGTGTTCTAGAATAAGCTAAATAAAGATGGAATTTTCATAAGGAACAAGGTAGGACTAGTTTGCAAAGTTTATTCATAAGTTGAAGGTATAGACTTTGAAGAGACTTTTTCTTCGGTAGCAAGGATGAAATCTATAAGGATGTTTCTTGCATTTGCTGCATACAAGAAAATTAAAGTATATCATATGGATGTCAAGATAGCATTCTTGAATGGACAACTTGAAGAAAAGGTGTATATTGAACAGTTCCATATGGGTTTAAGTTGTTGGAAGATTTGGATATGGTTGGAAGCTCAAGGAAACACTCAATGAACTCAAGAAAGATCCCAGAGCTTGGCATGCAAGGTTGGTTAGATACCTGTTGCAGTAAGATTTAAAGAAAGGTACAACAAATAGTAATCTTTATTTCAAAATTGAAGGTGATAAACTATTAATAGTTGTGTATGTTGATGATGTCAATTTTGGAGATGATGATAACATTTGTCATAGATTTGATGAAGAAATGCTAAAAATAATTGAGATGTCAATGATTGGTGACTTATCATTTTTCCTTGGTTTCCAAGTGACACAAATAGAAGAAGTTTATTAGAAATAATATTAGTCTATGATTGGATGATTTTTGTATTTGATTGCTTCAAGATTAGATATTATGCATTTTGTATGCTTGGTTGCTAGATATCGAGCTAATCTAAAGAAATCTCATGATCAAGAAATAAAGAGGATATTCAAATATTTGAGAGGGACTCTAGATTTTGGTTTGTGGTATAAGGAGTGATGATTTTACTTTTAAGGCATACACAAATGTTGATTGGGCCAAATGCACATATTATAAAAACTACAAGTGATGGTGCATTTTCCTTAGGAGACAGATTGGTCTCTTGGTTGAGAAAAAGTAGGATTTAGTGTCTTTATCTTTTACGGAGGTAGAATATATTGTAACATCTTGTTGAACTCAAGTCATGTGGATGAAGAAAAATCACAAAGATATCAAGGTGATGTATGATGAGGAAATTTCTATTATATATGATAACACAAGTGCGTTTAATATTTCAAAGAATATGGTAATGCATTCAAGGACTAACCACAATTCTATCTAGTATCATTTCATAAAAGAGAAGGTTGCAAAGAAGGAAATCAAATTGGAGTATATGCCTACAAAGGATCAAATTGTAGACATATTTATCAAGGAACTAGTGAAGGATGCCTTTGAGAATCTCAAGAAGAAGTTAGGGGTTATTGCCCCTCCTTCAAACTAGATGCATAGAAGGGGTGCATCTTTCTAAGGGGAAATTACAAACTATATTTTATCTATTGGATTGATGTAATGGTTTCTCTTAGGGGGAGAAATGAAGGTTGTGGTTATCCCTATTAGAGAGAGTGTTATCGTTGTTAGTTTTTTGCCAAGATGTGTGTGTGTGTGTGTGTGTGTGTGTGAGAGAGAGAGAGAGAGAGAGAGAGAGAGAGAGAGAGAGAGAGAGAGAGAGAGAGAGAGAGAGAGAGAGAGAGAGAGAGAGAGTTTACAATTTAAGAGAAATTTATTATTTTCATGTATTCTTTGTGCTTGATGTCAAAGTAGGAGAAAGGTCACATACATTAAGTGTGGGAGAGAGATACTATTGGAAAGAGTTTATTGCTAATTGGTGGTTCATGTGTTGCCATTAATAACAGAGGGGGAGATTATTCGAATGTTGATTTGTGTTTCTTATGTTGTCATTTATGTCACTATGTGTAGTGCATATGTTGTAGATTGTTTGAAAATGAGTGTTGATATGTTTGGTGGTGATATTCAATAAGTATGAGGTATTTTTGAAAGGTTAATAAAGTGGAAGTTAGAATATGCAAGAAAGAGTATTTAAAAGTCTTAATGGATGAATGTTTTTCATTCCCTTGGTTCTTTATTTTCATGGCCTATGATTCTAGATATAATGTCAGCATTTTGTGGATATTGCACTATCATGTTTTTTAGGTTCTTAGTTGCTCAGATGATGTAGTTGGTTGTGACAATTTGCTGACAATGTGGTTGTCTATCAAGACTGGTTTGAAGAATTCTCTACATTTCTCTATTATGTGTATTCAAGTGTTGTCTCTTAGAGGATATTTTCATATGGTTCATGTACTATTATAGTTTATTTTTCTAGTGTTGGTTGTATCAACATGTGAAGTTATGTTCACTCATGTGGTATATCTTCTTCGGACAATAATTTTTGCTTTAGATATACTTTAGAGGTTGAGTTAGAGTATGGATGTGGGTCTGAATATAATGTGTGTAGGTCCACATTGAGTACTTTGTATTGGATGATGCATTTGGTTTGACTAGTTAACATGTTTCATTTTTTTTTCTAGACATTATGTTTTATGCCGAGTTTGGAGGGAGTGTTAGTGCATATAGTTTATTGGAACTGGCATAGGAAGATGTGTTGTGATGTGTTTAAGTCTCATTTATCTCTTGGAGAAGACTATATTATGTATTTTTTGTTTGGGTTGCAAATTTTATGTAATTCATGTATATTTTGTGTGTGGCAGATCTAGTTGAGGGTTTCAAT
Source organism: Cryptomeria japonica (assembly GCF_030272615.1). Taxonomy (NCBI): domain Eukaryota; kingdom Viridiplantae; phylum Streptophyta; class Pinopsida; order Cupressales; family Cupressaceae; genus Cryptomeria; species Cryptomeria japonica. The sequence goes on along the minus strand of NC_081410.1, from coordinate 6,069,064 downwards.
ATATAACCTTGTATAAATAGAAGTGTGGATGTACAATTTGGTGTGTGTATTGTTGTGAATTGGATGCATGAATGATATGCAAGTAGTAAAAGTGTGAAGTTTAGTTTGTGATGATCTTTAATGATCGTATCTTCAATGCAATAATGTGTTGAGACAATGAATAGAGTTAGAGATGTTTTCCATGATATTATTCACTTCACATAGTGGTTTAAGGATAATTTCATGATCAGGAGATCTTTGTCATTACAATTCATTATTTTTTGTACCTGCCAAAAGAAAATGAGTCATTTGTTGGCCTGTGTAGTACCTTGTATCTTACCTTGATATTGTAAGTCTCAGTATTGCAAGTCCTTTGTATCTTGTCCTAAGGTTGCGTACCTTACTCTTGCAAGTCCAATCGAGTGCAGTAGGCTCCTTAGATTGAGCCTAATATATTTTAATCAATCAATACATCAATCATATTATGAGTGTGGTTCTCACTGTGGTGTTTCCCTCCTTGAGTTTTCCAAATAAATTTGGTGTTCTTGTGTGTATTTTGATGTTTCATATTTGTAGCGATAAGCTAATTTTGGTTTAAAGTTTAAAAGATTATAAGTTGTTTTAAGGTTTGTAATAATTCACTCCCACCTCTCAATCATGTGGTGTGTTCAATAATATAAATATTTAGTTTTTAAATATATTAAATAATTTTAACTTGATTTTAATTTATAATTAAGTCTTGAACATGTGAACTAAATATTTGTGCTCGTACAGGAAGCTCATTAGAATTCTACGTCAAATCAACTAGAGGTTAGAGAGACTACTACTACAATGCTAGTTGTATTGCAAGAGCCACCCAATGCATGTACATACTATTTAAAAATTTAACTATGGTTTAAAATTTACATCATTTGAATTCATTATCATATATATCTCTAGGTTGAGACCACCCTAATGAACCAAGTGGATTTCAAGAGTCAATTATATTTTACGTTGTTTAATTATTTTTTGTGTGCACAATTTGTAGGTCTTTAAATGGATTGAAACACATTTTTTATACTAATTTATATACATGTATTTCATTTGATCTTGTAGGACAATGTTATGGGTTCTTTCATTTCTAATGACACCATGTAGATTGTGTCTCGAGGTGAGCTAGAAATAGTGGTAATTTAAAATTTGGATTATATTATATAAATACATGTTGTGAATGATTTAAAGTATTTAATTTAAATTGAACAGTTTTGATGGGTTTTTCTTTTTCTTTTATAATAGGAGATAGAATTGATCCAACGCCAAAGACCTATAGAAGGACATGGAGAGAACTTGGACGAGGATACGAGGCTCAGCCCCATATGGTAATTTAAATGTTTTTTTTTATTAAAGTGAATTAAATTATTTTAATTTTTTTTTAAAATTTGATTTCAAATTTATTTATCTTGTACAGAGTGATTCAATTTGACATAATTCGCATGGGCTAAAGAGGAGTATTGATTTTAGGGACTCTTGATTTTAGTGATATTTCAAAGATGGACTAGATATTTATATATCTTTTAGTAAATTTCATAGACTCTACATGTACATGTTTTGTAGTATTTCAATATTTCATCTAGAATAGACCACTTTATATGTCTTAGTATATTTCATGGACTCTACATGTACATGTTTTTAGACTATTTTAATATTTCATGGACTAGACCTCTTTATATGTTTTAGTATGTTTCATGTACTCCATATATGCGAGCTAGATATACATACATATGTTTTACTATTTCATGGACTTTATATATTTCAATATTTTATGAATTTATCTATGAGATTCTAGATTTGCTTGTGTGTTTTTTTGCATCAACATTTCGTATCACACTCTGTGATCCATCATCAAGATGAAAGTAGAGAGCACAAGGATAAAATAGATAGTGTTGCAGACCAAACACATTAAGAAGAGGATCACAGAGTGTGATCCGAAACGTGGATGAAAAAAAACTCACACAATCAAATTCAAAAGCTCATAGAGACATACTAATGGATTGTGGAAATCTATTGATATTGATTTTATGAATTATAATTATTTTAGTATTGCGTGCACATTTAGTTCATTAAACTTATAGTTTTTTTAAATTAATACATTAATTTAAATATTGAAATAGAATCAATTTACAAAGTTACAATTCATTTAAAAAATTGTAGCAATTTAGGAACTTATAACATATATTTTTCAACATTAAAGTTGAATCAATTTATATATTAAATAGTATTATAATGTTAAACATACATAACATTCTATTTGTAACATTTATACGTAAAAAATGAAGCAATAAATACAAACTTTAACAAACACATGTATAACATTGAAATTGTAGCAATGTGAACAAATATAAGAAAGAACTTTAAAATTGATCCACTTTAAATAGTTCAAGAATATAAAATTGATTCTAAGCATTGACATGATTGCAATGGGTAGAGACAATTATGTTGGATATTAGATTGAACATGACCTAAACAATAACAAATGAATGTAAGTAAATTAATGGGAAAACTAATAGTAAATATATGTTAAATAATATATTAGAGAGTACAAATCGAAGAATGTGAAAACTAAAACCAACGCATTAAAGTCTAATGGGAAATATTTGAATTAATTTTTTAAAATATAATTCAAACATTTTAAATTATTTTCAATATATTTCCCCTTTTGATCTTTTTGAAGAGAAAGAGAAATTAAAAGTCCTTATGTAGGTGAACAGGTGGAACATTTGCAAGTAATCTTTTACTCAATACCCTTAATTGCTCAAAAATTTCAAAATTTTAACCTTGATAGGTTAAAAATGCTCAAAAAGTGAGCAAGCCTAACATATTGCTTTGAAAAGTCAAAATCCTAACTTTAATAGGTTAAAAATACTCAAAAAGTGAGAAATCCTAACCTATTATGCTCACTTGCTTACAAATCCTAACTTTCTAACCTCCCTTGCTTTAGAAAAAACTGAAGTTGAGAAATTCATAAGTATTTTTGCAAGTTATGTACAAAATGAGATGTTGAAAAGGCTATAGAATTCTCCAAGCAAATGAGATGCACATATGTAAAAACTCAATTCTATGACTTTTTCTCCTACCCTCTCTGCTCGCGCACTTGTTGGAACTGCATGGGTCAAGTAGACAACAATGCAAATTTGTGGTGCATAGCAAAGGCACATGAGTAGTTTGACATGATTTTTTGAAGAGATGCATTTTGGTGTAAACGACTTTCAAAAATTAATAGCGCATGCAAAATGTGGAATCATAAGACTTGTTTGACAAAATGCCTGAAGAGAATTTATCTCATGGTATGCGTGACTGGTCCAAATATGCATAAAATTGACATGGTTAAAGGGCTTCAGATACTTTGAAATGAATGCAACCAGTAGGCATTGAAGTTGATTCCAACAACCTTTGTGCCCATCCTCCTTGATCATGTGGGAGAATTTTGGGTTGATAATATAATCAGAAATGTTCAGGTGACATACATGTTAATGTAGAGCCATAGACATTTCACCTGAATTGTTTGACTGTGTGCCTCAAAGACATGTCATCTCAAATAATGAAATGTAGTGATCGCACGATATGAACAAATGAATGCATGAAATTTGGGCAAATGTAACACACTTTCACAAAGACATCCTTTCCTTACTAGTGCAGACAAGGAACTTGGAACATGGTATGGAGATCCATCGAAGATTGAAAGATAGAAAAGGATATCTGTCATATGTTCTCGTGGATATGCCTGTGGAATGTTAGTTTAGTTAGCTAGGACAATTGGTTGTCCATATGTAATAATTGGTAAATAATTGTTTGGTAAATAAATTTTGTTAGATAGGGACAATTATGTGTTAATTATTTGATCTCTTTTAGAAACTTCTAGCAACCAATTTTGTTAGGGTTGTTTAGTTGTTATTAATCTTAGCCGTTGATTGAGAATTAATCTTGGCCATTGGTTTTCCAACGAGAGTAGTATAAAAAGGGGTCAAGGGTCATTTGGAGCATATGAAGTTTGTGGATAAACTTGTAGTGTTAGCAAGGGCGTAGTTATAGAGTTGGGATAGTAGCGGGGTGGAATCTTAGCGAGAGAAATTGGGAGGTCATCAAAGCTCTGCCAGTAAGAGGAAAGCAATATTTGTATCTCTTGATTTGCTATAGTTAATATATATTCCTCATCTGTAGTACTGGTTTTCCCTTTGGGGTTTTTCCAGGGACAATTGTCTGAAAATATTGTGTCACTGTGTTGCATATTTCTTTCTGTGTGTTTTTATTTGTGAAGTTGCAGCTATGTTATTTTTCAGTATTTTGTAGTTAAATAATCTTTATGAGATAGGAGATTAATAATCAGTAACTGCAATAGAATTTTCACATGGTATCAGAGCTGAGTAGAAAAAGTTTATTCTAGGCAAAGGAAAGAAAATCGAGGGTTTATAAAACCTAGTTTGACCTCTTTAGAATTAATATTTCTTTTATCCCTTGAGATGGCCTCAACATGTTTAAGAGATCAGGATAGATTAGATGAAGCCTCAAATTTTGGTGTCTGGAAAACTAGAATTTCTTTATTGCTAGAAGAGAATGGTATCAAGGAATATGTTACCATTGTTGGGACTATACCTACAGATCCAATAATTCTTGCAACATATAAGAAGGAAGATGCTAAAGCGAGGAGAATAATCCTTGATGGTGTTAAGGATCATATAGTTCCGCATATCTAAAATTTGGATACAACAAAGACAATGTGGGATGCCATCTTGAATCTATACCAGAATGCGACCACTAACCGGAAGCTGATTCTCAAAGAAAAGTTGAGGAATACTCAAATGAACAAGGGAGAAGATGTGACAAGTTACCTCACATGGCTTAGACTTGTCAAGGATGAGTTAGCAGTTGTTGGAGATAAACTAGGTGATGATGAGCTAGTACGGATAGCCCTAGATGGGTTTTCTAAGCAATGGAATGTCTTTGTTCAAGTTATTAATGGACGAGACACCTTACCAAGTTGGGATCAAATTTGGAGTGATTTCACTTAGGAGGATCTTAGACTAAGCCTTGTCAATGGATCCAATAGTAAGATTCAGAAAGGTGAGATGGACCAAGAAAACATTGCCCTAGCAAGAAAAGGGAAAACAAAGAAGAGGTCTAACAAAGGATCAAATCCACAAAGTGAGAAGAAGAAGAAGGACTTGTCTAAGATCAAGTGCTATGGATGTCATGAATTTGGCCACTATGTTAGCGATTGCCCACAAAGGAAGAATGAGAAGAAAGGGAAGAAGCAGATGGCAACTTCAGCAAGTGTAGATGAGCTCTCTAGTAGAATGGAGGATAGGTTTGCACTCATAACTTGTATGGTTAGCTCAACCTAAAGAGTGTCTGGTATATAGATAGTGGAGCATCATTTCATATGATATGATTTAGAGAGTATTTCTCCAATTACAAGGAGGAGAACACCAGAATCTAGATCTCTATGGGCAACTTGTCCAAACTCAACCCAGTTGGGAAAGGGACTATTCAGTTTTAGAGGGAGAATGGAAAGCTGATTTCCCTTCATGATGTGTTGCATGTGCTAGGCTTAGGTATGAATCTGATTTCTGTATCTATCCTTCAGGATAAAGGCTACAATGTACTCTTTAGAGGGGCTCATGTGTTGATCAAGCATAAGGATTGGAAATCACCCATAGCTATTGGAGTTAGGAGTGGTCGACTTTATAGGTTATAGTTTGATACTCCTAAGCCACTCATGAGCAACAGTAATCCTAGAGATATTGGAGAGCTATGGCATAGGAGGATGGGCCATATACATCATGGAGCACTTAAATTGCTTCATGAGACTGTGACAGGTTTTCCAAAGGTGAGCACATATCATGATGATGTATGCAAGGGATGTGTGTTGGGAAAGTTTGCAAAAGCATCTTTTCCAAGGAGTGACACTCGATCTGAGGGTGTTATTGATCTAATACATTTAGATATATGTGGGCCAATGTCTACGAAGTCTCTTAGAGGATACAAGTACTATGTTACTTTTATTGATTATGTCTCCAAGAAGAGCTAGATATACTTCTTGAAGACCAAGGATGAGGTTTTTAGTCGCTTCCAAGAGTTCAAGGCTCTTATGGAGAACTTGACAGGAAGGAAGATAAAGTTTCTTCAGTCAGACAATGGAGGCGAGTACAAAGGAAATGAATTCCAAGAGTTCTGTACCAGGGAAGGAATAAAGAGAGAGTGGATTGTTCCTTACAACCCACAACAGAATGAGGTTGCTGAGAGGAAGAATCGGTCCATATCAGAGGCAACAAGGGCTATCCTACATGATCAGGACCTTCCCCGCTACTTATGGGCATAAGCATGTAGTACGATAGTATACATACAAAACATGGTTCCACATAAGGCACTAGGGAAGATGACACTAGAGGAAGCTTTTATAGGAAAGAAGCCAGATGTCAGTCACTTCAGGATATTTGGCAGTTTGACATATTGTCATATTCCAGGGGATACACGTACCAAGTTAGATCAGACTACAGAGAGGGGGTACTTTGTGGGGTACAATGAAACCTCAAAGGCATATCAGATATTTATTCCAGGGACCAGGAGGATTATAGTCAGGTGTGAAGTCAAGTTCATGGAGGACAAGGCATTTAGGAGGTCCATAGATTTGCTAGCAGAGCATTAGAGTGAGCAGCTAACAGAAGCTCCAAGGATAGCTCAACCGAGTCAAGGGTAGCAAAGATCGAGTACAGTTACAAGTACCAGTATAGGCTCAGGTGGTGAGAGTTCACAGAGTATGGAGTAACAGGTGCAAGAAGAGATGCATCAAGAAGACATGGAGGTTGACATTTCATCCTCTAGAGTTGGGAGTAGGAACCACGAGGTTCAACAAACACAAAAGAATACTTAGGAATTAGTGGGTACTCCTAGGCTCCTAGGAGGAGTAGTAGACAATGGAGACAACCAGCCAGGTATGATAACTATGTTGCATTAGTTAGTCAGTTGGTAGATAGAGAACCTTCTAGCTATTAGGAGGCTGCACAACATCAAGTGTGGCAAGATGCAATGGTTGAGGAATATACCTCAATAATGAAGAATGATTTGTGGGAGGTAGTTCCTAGACCAACATATAAGGTTGTGGTTGGATCGCACTAGATCTACAAGATCAAGCATGGTGCAGATGGTAGAATCGAGAAATACAAGGCGAGGTTCGTGGTAAAGGGGTTCTCTCAGAAGGAGGGAATAGACTATGAGGAAAAATTTTCTCCAATGGCTAGGTATACTTCTACACGAGTTGTAATCTTAGTTTTAGCATAGATGGGATTGCAGATCGATCAAATGGATGTCAAGACAACATTCCTAAATGGTGAGTTGAAAGAGGAGGTATACATAGAACAACCAGAAGGCTTTGTAGCACACAACAAAAATACCCACGTGTGTAGATTTAAGAGAGCTTTGTACAAACTCAAGCAGGGTCCTAGAGCATGGTATGAGGGTATTGATAGTGTAGACACCTAAAATTGTCATGTCTAATTAAATAAATATCTTTATTTATTTAATTATTTTAGCCTAATTCTTCTATTAATTAAATAAATCTTTATTTATTTAATTAATTCATTTATCCTCTTCTAGCCTTATTTCTCAGTTAAATAAATTCATTTATTTATTTAAATTATCCTTTTCCTAAATTAAATAAATATCTTATTTATTTAATTGATCCCACTTCCTCTATTAATTAAATAAATCTTTATTTATTTAATTAATTCATTAGCCTTTTCCACCTATGACACATGTCATTCATCTCTTAATTCATACACTACCTACCCCTTTCATTATTTTATTATTTCTTTTACCTATCCTCTAATCATAGCCGACCTCCTTTTACACCTCTCAATCTTATCCCTCCATTTCATATAGTGTCTTCTATATAAGGAGATGCTTCCTTCATTATCACAACCGCCTGTTGACTACTTGACTACACTACACTTTTGAACATAGGCGATCCTACTTGCAACCACATTCCGTTCTTTGTTGAGCTATTGTGCACACATAAAATTTGAGAGCAAATATATCAAGCAAGATCAATGGAGATAGGAAGAATGAAGATCCAAACCCTATTGGACATGTGATGGTATAATCTTTGTGATTTCATTTGATTTGCATTGTCTTAGGTAATCTTCATATGTTATGGTGGATCTTTGTTGTTGTTAGACTAGGGTTTTGTGGTTGAATTCATTTAGCCTTTCAATATCTTTATTATTGTTATCCATTTTCACCATAAATAGATAGTTACTTGCAGGAAATGGGCTTTGTGAAGAGTGAGGCAAATGCTAACCTCTACTACTTGATGGTTGGGGGTGAGATTCTCATTCTTGTCCTATATGTGGATGACTTGTTTCTAACAAGTTCACTGGGGCTCATATAAGAGTGCAAGAGGGACCTTGCAACAGAGTTCGAGATGAATGATTTGGGACTTATGCACTACTTTCTAGGCATGGAGGTGTGGCAGACAGATGGAGAAATTTTTCTTGGACAAGGGAAATATTGCATAGAAATCTTGAAAAGGTTTAGGATGGAGGATTGTAAAGCCATGTCTACACCTATGATCACGAATTGGAGGAAGGTAGACACATCCAGGGAGAAGGATGTAGATCCCACCTTATACAGGCAGTTGATTGGTTCTCTCATGTATTTGGTCAACACCAGGCCAGATATAGCATTTGCAGTAAACTCTCTTAGTTAGTTCATGGTTGAGCCAAAGGGAGTACATTGGACAATGACAAAGCATGTGCTGTGTTATTTGCAAGGTACAATCGAGTATGGGATTAGGTATGCTCGAGGTGAAGGAATCAGGTTGATGGTCTACTATACTGACACAGATTGGGCAGGTAGTACAACAGACAAGAGAAGCACTTCAGGGTGTTGTTTTAGTCTGGGATCAAGAGTTGTCTCTTGGTTCAGCAGGAAGCAAGAGTGTGTGGCTTTGAGTTCTGCAGAGTCGGAATACATAGCCGCTATCATGGTGACATGTGAAGCTATATGGCTTTGGAAGTATCTAGTAGCCTTGTTTGGTCAGAAGGTGGAGACTACAGTGATACACTGCGACAATCAAAGTTACATCAAGTTGACTGAGAATCCGATATTTCATGATAGGTCGAAACATATAGACATCAGGTATCACTTCATCAGAGATTGTGTATAACGGGGGATTATTCAGCTATAGTTTATACCTACAAATCAACAGGTAGCAGAAAGTTGGGTTTCATGTAGAACAACTTCCTCGCTAAGAGGGAGTGTTAGTTTGGTTAGCTAGGACAGTTGGTTCTCTATATGTAATAATTAGTAAATAATTGTTTGCTAAACAAATTTTGTTAGATAAGGACAATTATTTGTTAATTATTTGATCTCTTTTAGAAACTTCTAGCAACCAATTTTGTTAGGGTTGTTTCGTTGTTATTAATCTTAGCCATTGATTGAGAATTAATCTTGGTCATTGGTTTTCCAATGAGAGTAGTATAAAAAAGGGGTCAAGGATCATTTGGAGCATATGAAGTTTGTGGAGAAACTTGCAGTGTTAGCAAGGGTGCAGTGATAGCGTTGGGATAGTAGCGGGGTGGAATCTCAACAAGAGAAATTGGGAGGTCATCGAAGCTTTGCCAGTAAGAGGCAAGCAATATTTGTATCTCTTGATTTGCTGTAGTTAATATATATTCCTCATCTACTAGTTTTCCCTTCGGGGTTTTTCCAGGGACAATTGTCCAAAAAATATTGTGTCACTGTGTTGCATATTTCTTTCTGTGTGTTTTTATTTGTGAAGTTGCAGCTGTGTTATTTTTCAGTATTTCGCAGTTAAATATTTTATGAGATAGGAGATTAATAATTAGTAACTGCAATAGAATTTTCACATAAAATGAGGAAGCATGCATCGGAAGTGTTTTACATAACTCAGAGAAATATGGGAGCACAAAACAACTTGTAAATTGTTTGACAAATTGCATGATTAATGTGGAACGACGAAGAAGTAACAAGGCAAGTGAAATGTTTGACATAACACCACAAAGAAATATGATCTCGCTGCATGTCATGATATGCACAAAATTGATTTAACTATTTTAGAAAATTTTAGGCAAATGCTATGACTGATATGCATACAAAATGTGGAGAGCACAGTCAAAGTACACCGGGTTGTTTGATAAAATAACCCAAAGAGGTGTCATCAACTTAAGGAATGAAAGGAAATGGTTTCAGAATGTGCAATAACTTATGATGAAAATGTAGTCACAAATGGGGTAGATGTTTGTGATGGTGTTAATGGAGCAACTCAGTTTATAGCTTCAAGTAATGAATATGGTATATGAAAATAAGAAGTCAAGATATTTTTATTAATGAAACATTTTCTTTTCCTTAAGTTGTGATTATATGATGAAGGATCCAATGCATATTCCCAAGATTGTTAAATATTTGGAGCAGAGGTGTTCTAAATAATTCTGAGTTGATGATTTTGGAGTGGTTAAAGTCACCATATCTTATTTTATTGGTGCAATATTATCAAAAGATGAAAGATTACAATTAAGTATGGATTTGCAAATATAGTTGAAATCCTTATTTTCCTCTATGTGAGCATGGACACATTGGATACTGATAAATGGAAAATGTTTGGAGGGATCGTAATAGGTGGAAATTGAGAATGATCAGTGTAGTTTTTATTCTCAGTGTAGTTGTTCTAAAAAGTAACAAGATCTTGACTCAAGATATTAAATTGTTCAGGACATTCAGAGTTCCACGTGAACAATATCAAGTTGCAATTCAGAGTTCTTCTACCAAAGATGTCGATACAAGTGCAGAAATGTGACTTTCTAGCTCTCCAAATTAATTGAATGTTTAATTTATTTCTATGTAATTAAGTCAAAGTTAGAATTTTGATTCTTTACACTTAAATGTCAGACAATATCCAACTTTATTAAAATTTATCTTTAACTGTTTCAATTGTACAAATAACTACCTTGTTCAATTAAGTTGGTTACAAACCCAAAACGTGTAACTATGAAATGAAGGGTCTATAAATGTGAGACTCATAGAATTGTATTTGGGACTCTTACGGAGGGGAAACTCTATAGAATTTCGTAGAGAAACTTTAAAGAACTTTTGGTACTCAAAGCTTTTGGACTTGTATATTTTCAAAAGAATAACAAAGAACGCATTTGATTCATATGTATTCGATGTGTTTATGTGTTACGATTATCTCTTTCTCATATGTTAAATTGATAATCCTTTTGTGTATTGGTGGAATTAATTGATTCTCTATTCCAAAATTTATGTAATTGATGAATCACATCATTTCTTGGTATCTGGAATTGTATGTGTTTGTACAATTTATTTCTTCGTATGTTGAGGTTTGTTGTATTTCTTTCATCATCCTTTCATATCTAAAACTTGTTTTATTCTTAAATCTCCTTTGTATTTGTCATCATTTGTGAAATCCTATTTGGTGTTTGTATGTCTACCATTGGGGTTTCTATTATTCACTTTTCTTTAGTTTTGTCTCCTTTTTGTACTTTCAGGTAAAAAGTACACAAAAATTCCAAATACCCCCATCATACGAGGGAGCGGCCCCTCTCAAACGCAGAGGAAGATTGTAGTTTGGTTGCAATCTCTCCAATTGTTGGAACATTTGTCACTACTCTTTGGGCAAATAGGGTCAGTTTCAAAGAAACAATCATAGTGACAAATTTGTTTACCAGCAATCCCAAATCAATCGACAATCAATCCCTAACTAAACTTCAAATAAGTTACTTTTGAAAGAAGAATAAATAGGTACATAGAAACAAATACACAAGAATGAAAAATCTTCATTAAAATGTACTCTAAAAATGTCCAAACATATTGAATAAAACCCAGTCAATCTTGTAAGTCCAATTCGACTAGTTTTTGATTTTTTAAAAGGTATTATGGTCTCACTCATGGGGATTATATAATTGATCATCTAATATCATTTCTTCTTATAGTTCATTTCAACTAATACGTGCTTCCATAGTGCATTAGAAGTCAAGTCCTATGCCATCCCCTATTGATGAACATATGTGTGATAGGGAATCACATGTATCATTCCTTAATTAAGTAGAGAATGGGACAACATCACGATTAATGTGATCTATATATATATGTATGTATGTATGTATGTATATGTATATGTATATTGTCATGCCCACTTTTTAACCAAGTGAACAAGACACAACACTAACATTTTTTTTTACTTGAACACAAATAACATATTATTTTAGTGGAAATGCAATTCCCAAAACGTACACACTTAATAAATGCAACTAATCATAAATGAGTTACACCATAGTTTTCTATTTTTGCAAAATATATTTTTTTAACCACAACAAAATACATTGTGCACGTCAAGCAATAGTGGCAAATAACAAGTTGTTATTTCAAATAGGATTAATTGGTAGACATTAACTTAATGCTTTCTTTAGTTCTCAACACAATATACCTCCTTCTTACCCAAGTTTCTCTTGCATTCCTTCATGATGTGATTTCCCGACCTCCTATACCTGCACCTGCATGATGTTTATTTGTCTAGATATTCAACACAAGATTAGAGGGAAGTTAGGTACATGATTATCATGAATCATTACTAACTGGTTTAATTTACAACAATCACTTACTAATTTGCATAGATGAATAGAGAATGCGTAAGATTATGAAGGAGTGGCGAGATCAATCAAAATTCAAACATGCAAGACCTAAGGGCCAAACCTAGTGCCTTGGGGGCTCATCAAAGATGCCCTTGCCTATGTGAAGGCGCACATACCTCGTAGTTTGTAAAAATAATTTAAAATCCATCTAATATGATGGTATAAGAGTGGGCATGCAACCCTTTCTATGGTCCAATCCCTAGACAATTTTCTCGTTAGCTACCACCCACTTAGGTGAAACATAGACGATTACTTAGCTAAAACAAATGGGTCATCCATAACCCATATACCAATGTATATTGTAAAATAACTATTAAAGTAAAAATCAATTTGCAATCATCTTAAATTGGTTATCTCTACTATACTTATGTGATCTCCCTGGAGTCCTAAACAACATGATGAATCCTATAACTCTCATGACAACTCACATTGAGGACACAAAAGTTTCAAGATTAAAAGTGTAGACAAAATTTATGTAGAAGATAAGGACCATTCAAACATACACTCTCCAAAGGAGATCTTTAAGCATAGGCCATGTAGTTGGATAATATAGTGATATAACCCTCTAGATTCAAAATTTAACTTTAAATCATTCCACTCATAATCCTAGTAACACTATTCCACTTCTTGTAAGAAATTGATATTTTGAGAAAATAGATTAATACTAGAAATGCGTTAAAAAATAATTTTCTTAAAATTTCAACAAGTAATAAACAATTCTCGCAGTAGACATTTTGAGAGAACATACCAATTCTTTTTAGACATCTACCAATGTACGCACATCTTACACATAGAGCATGAACAAGCACCCTAAGTGTATGTCTTTCCCGAAAGAAATAATTTAGTATACTAAACAATGAAACCTTATCTTCTCTTTAATCTAAGGGTGTACTTTTATACCAGGGTTTTAAAGTCTTGTATAAAACAACCAATAATATATTTTATAACAACAAAACCATGTTTGAATTCCTTTGAAAATATTGGGGATAACTCCTACATATAGTTATCAATCAATATATTTGACCTTAAGAAGAAAATTAAAACCTTTATATGAGAAAATAAATATATCTCTAACCCAAGACTAATATAATGGACTATCTAATGATAGTCAATATAATTTTCAATTCAATGATCACCAAAGCTCTAGAATAAATGAATGGCAAGTATTATATACTACAAAGGTACCACATTTTGTAAGTGAAGCTACTCATTTCTATAATTAAGCAATATGATTAAGTTTGCATTTACTTAATATTTTACAATGAACTTCACTTGGTTTACTACGAAAGTATCCAAAATAATGCTATCAATCTGGGTCTCAAAAGATGAAGTTCACTATTAATACTGATTATATACTATATGCAAAGCAAGGGAATTGTTAGTTGAACATGTAGGATCTCAAAGTTCATGGTTGTGATGCACAATCAAATGAGACGCTTCATGAGGAAATTGTTTGTATTGGTTCTCAAATTGCTTGTGCATCAGGACCCTTGTAATTGGGAACGTTTTGATCTTGAAAAGCCTACTAATAGTGGAGATCACCTCAACTCAATTAGTTTACACTTTTGAAACTATTCCACTTAAAACATAGTATCTTTCATACAACTAGAGGTTGAAATACCCAAACTGAAATGTGTGTCAGAGAAAGCGATGCAATGATTTAATCTGCTTGAGTCTATTAGGATTTACATTAAATAGAGCAGGACTTGAGTTAACTTCGCCACTTCACCTAGAAATAAAAAACTATGAAATTTTTTGTTTATTGAGGCCAACAATGGCTTGGCTGTAGCTATTCTGGCTCCAAAATGACATGCCTCTACATGATGCCGAAGGCATACCTTTCAAGTATGAAATGTCCATGAGACCGACGTTCCTGGGACCCACAAATGACATGGAGGTATTTGCGGTGGCGATGACATGGATGATGTTGCCTTTTTGCTTTTGATGGAGAAGCTTTCTCATGATTAATATTTTCCCGACCAATGTCACGATAATGCAATGGTTACATCGGGCGAGGTGGTTAACATACCCTCGGCCACACGGTTAACATTTTTGGTAACCAACTTTTTTGCATCCATGAGGTGACTAACATTGATGGTCATGTGTTATGGGTATAATTTTCAATTATTTTTTTAAAAAATTTGAATGAAAACTCGATTTCGCAAAATTTTTGGATATATTTTGTACGGGAGCTGCATGCAGAACTCTTAATGTAGTGGAGGGGACAATATTTAAAGAAATCCATGTCGATTGTGGCATCACAATGTCCCTGGTTGAATCACTGAGAAAAGGAGTTGTGCTTCCATTGGAGTTATAGGTATGCATTGTCAAAATATCTGTGGCTCCGAAGGGGAGGACAAAAGCCGACCGCATGCATAACACGAGTTGTATGGGTATATTGTTATCGCGTGTTAACATGTAGGTTCTTTCATGTGTAGGGAGGAGGTATCATAGCACACAGGTGGGTTGGACGTTTGAAGATTGTTGTGTAGGATTATGAGGACATCGATAATTTCAAACCCTAACAGATAACGATAGTTTTCTGATTCCTTCCTGAACCCTATGTTTTCAATTGCAAATTTTCTTATCATTTTTGTATCGCAGAGGTGGTTGTGAGTGTGCCCTTGGGAGGTGTCAAAAAGATAATGATTTGGGTGGAGGCTTAGGTGGCTGCGGTAATTTGAAACCCTAAGACATTCAATAATTTTTTATTTATTTCTTGTTTCATTTTGTGTTATGTCTATGAAAATTAGGCATCATTTTGTAGCATGGTCATGTCACGATACCAAGGTTCATTATTTGTGGGTTGGCGGAGTGAAAAAGATCTAGAAGATTTTAAAGGTGTGTATATTTCCATAATTATATGTGTCAGTTTTCCATAGTGAGAAGAGATGTTAAAGATGAAATGCTCATTCTTATACATGCACATTAAAACCAGAAAGAAAAAAACAACCATCTACGTGTGTGTGTCTGTGTGTATATTGCTTCATATTTATATATATATAGGGGTTTGGCGTGAAGCAATATACACACAGACAGACACATATAGAAAAGGCGATGCAGATGATCCTCTGAACCTGCAATTTAACAAACATGTCCTCTGCAATATAGAGGAAAAATATAGAATAAAACATAGACAAAAGAAACTACGAAAATTTTATGCTCTGTTTCCATTATTCTTAGCTGCTCATTAGATCAAAAAAAGAAAACCTAACCCTAGTGGTCTCTAACCCTAACGCGACAGTATGCATCTATTCTGCCTCCAAAATGGACAAATATTCGACATAGGTTGAAGCTATTCTAGCTACATATAGAGGCAAACAAAAAACACAAACAAACAATGCAAAACTTGATCATTTTAAATAAAATCCAAACCGAAAAAGGAAAAAATTGAGTTATAGAGGCAAATTTAAACATGCCTCACACCCACCACAACACAGAAAAGCCCTCAACAATGAGCCTTTAATAATCAAGCCTTCAACAATCGAACACCCTTCAACAATGAGCTAGATAAAATGCAGGTTGCTTCAATAAGGAGCCCTTTAATAATAATGTTTCTGTTCGCACATTAGTCTTCCTTTTTCCACTTTAGGTAGATAAAAAAGGTGTCATGTTTTCTATCATCAAACAAATAGCAGATCAACTCCTAATTATCAGCAAACAACAGATCAACTCCTAAACAAGAGCAGGTCACACATAGTCAAGGAATGGTTACATCAACTAGTCAATAGCTTGATTTTGAGGAGTCTGTTTGCATCAAAAGGGAAACCATAATGATTTTAAACACAAAATGCAAACCATAACATGTAAACGAGGTCAAGACCACGTAAAAGAAGCTCAATTTGAAATAGAACATTTTACATGACTTTCTCTTTCATGTAGCTATTAGGTGCCTGCCAAATGTATTTGCATATATATATATATATATATATATATATATATATATATATATATATATATATATATATATATATATATATATATTCTCAGGGCCATTGGGGACACTTTGTTTTTTGAACCCATGATGTCAAAGTAATGAGATTTTGATCACCAGCCTTGTCATAAATGCACCAAGTGTAATGCGTGTCATAAATGCACTAGGCATAATTTAGGACACTACATTTTTGACCCCACTTTAGTGAACTGATCAACTTAAGGGATAAGGTGCACTAAAGTAGTCTAGAAAGATGAATTTATTAAACATATGCAGTGCATTGAAAGTAGTAAATACCTAACAAAAAAGGATATTGTAGAGACTACGAAGGTTGAGCAGGCAAACATGAGTAATTCCCCTAGGTCTCTATGAAAACCACAACATTTCATCATGAAAATTCGAGTACTGCAAAGATCAAAACTTCGTTAGCACGAAAAATGGAAGAAGTTATTGCAATGAGAAGAGACATATAGGAAGTGAAAAATTTGATGAAGGTGAGTATATGCCCCCTCATTTTTTTTCCCAATGAGGTGGGGAAAATAAGGAGGACGAGCCAAACGGGCCTCAAAAAGGGGTTGGGACAATTCGGCTATATACTCGAAGGGTGGGGCCCTAGAAGGGTCATTAGCACTATTCATCATGGGTATTTTCTTTGAGATTTGTATAGAGACTTAGTGAAAATGCCATGCAAACAAGAGCATGGGGCGAGCAGGGTCGAGGAGTTGCGCACTGAAGTGGAGCAAGGCGAGCAGCCAAAGCATTTAAGTCTCAGATCTCAGTGTTTTAGTTAATTTTATGCATTTTATAAGGATTTTAGATTTCAGAGAAATGCATGTGTCTATGGGACGCACTAAGGTCCTAGACCCACGTATTTGTCCCATGGATGATATTCGCGTTGTCGTCCCACTGGCGTTTGCATGGCGTCCTAGCGCCCTAGTTAATACATAAAAAATTGATCGTAATTTTATTTTGATGCGGACACTATCTGAGGTCTAAGAACACACATCTGGACATCTCCTTATCTTGCTATAGGAGAGAGAAGAGGAGCTACCTACAACCGACCGTCAGCGACTCTGAAGAGTGGGACTCTGCTAGGTATATCACATGCCAGAGTTCTGCTTCCCTGCGGCGATGTTGCAAGCTTTGATGGAGAGATGGGACATAGACACAATATTATTTCACCTACCCACAAGGGAGATGACAATGACTTTGATTTTTTATTGCACCTTGAGACTACCCATTCGAAGTCGACGAGCCTCATCGGCTATCTCATCGGCGTGAGAGCTACAGGCATAACAGGAGTGGGATCTAGGTCAGGTTATAGATACGACCGACCATATCTACCTTCAAGCGTTCGATTTGGGATGAAGGTCGATACCATTGATCTGGTACATTATGATCGTGATTGTAGTGCTAGGAGTACTCATCGATGGACGAGGATTGAAGCTAGAAGTGGGGTTCCTTCCATTGTCGAGAGATGGAGGAGGAGGGTATTGCGTTTGCATGGGGATGGAGCATGCTCGCACATCTCTACTATGAGCTCTCCCGCTACGTCCACCATAAGTTTCAAAGCTTGTCGACATGCACATAGTTTCTACGGATGCAAAAAGATAAGTTTTTGCTTAGGCGACAGGACCATATAATCGTCCCCTACCACTGGCGTCGGTGCATGTACCAGTTCGAATAGGTTCAAACTATTCCTCCTACCGCACCTACTTATGTTCGATCAACAAAGAGCATTGTGTGGCTACAGGATCTTCCCTGGCCTACCATCGATGACATACGGGATAGTCCACTGGGCAAGGACAATGACAATACTGCACCCTAGTTGGACATCGATGATGTCGGGGTGATTGAGGATTTCGTTTAGTGGTGGAGCATAGTAGGTCTAACACCCATTTTTCCAGCTAATGTAGAGAGAGGGGATGCCAGAGCCTTGGTAGGAGACATTAAAGAGGGTCATCCGTAGGCAGTGAGGGCGTGAGACCAACGCGGAGGCAATGAGTAGCTAGTCGGAGCACGGTAAGAGCTGCACAAGCTTCGTCGCTTAGAGGGCTGCCACCATCCCCTGTTGCACCACCGACGACAGCTATAGCAAGGACCATAAGGACATCCTCGAGTAAGGTTCCATCACAAGATCTAGACTAGAAGAGGGGTGATCCAAATCTCACTACACCACCATCATACTTTTCCATGCTCACAAATTTAATCTTATCACCTGTCATATGATGAGAACAGCCACTATCAATAACCCATACTTTCTCTTCAATCTTAGCAGTCAAAGCTTTCTCTTCAATAATGCAACTAGTAGAATCAACAGTCACTGGACCATCTTCCTTGATAGAAATGAACACCCACTCATCTCCTGAATTTCCCTTATCAAACTCATCATCCGTGACACCTTAATCATTAGCAAAGTAACACTTATTCTGATATTTAGACTTATAAGACTTAAATTGCTTCTTAGAAACTCTTTCTCGACACCTTGAGACAAAATGTCCTATCTTATTGCATGAAAAATATTTAAGAGGCAACTTTCCTTCATACTTACCAACGCCTTTAGGCAATCTTTTGGCAATCAAGGCTTCAAGCTCTTCAAGCTCTCTTTCATCTTTGTCAATCTCTCTCATTTCCTTCTTATATCTGGATACTATTGTTGAACTTTCTCCCGGATCATATTTCTGCTTCCCGAATACAATAGCTTTAAATGAAGATTCAGATTTAGGAGGGGTTTCACCAAACTTTCTCAACTCAAAAGCAATAAGCTTACCAATTAGCATGTCTCTAGTCACATCTGTCACCATCTAGATCTCTTCAATAGCAACAAATTTGTGCTTGTAAGCAAGAGGCAAGGATCTCAACACTTAAGCCATAATATCAGATTCTTCCAATACTCCACCGACACATTGATATTCAACACAAGTGTCTCCACTTTATGCATAAAGGAGGTAAGGTTCTCATCTTCACCCATCTTCAACATTTCATACTTTCCCTTCAAACTCTCAAACTTAGAAACTTTCACATGTTTATCACTTTCGTATAAGTCTCCAACTTCTTCCAAATCTTATGAGTAGTTTGCAAATCCATCACATTATTCATCTTAGAATTACACTAGGCACTCAACAATGCTTCCTTAGCTCTAATGTTGAATTCAACTTCCTTTATCTCATCTAGAATAGTAGGGCCATTCTGAGGATCATTATACACATTCTTAGTAATCTTCCAATAGTCTTCATCGATGCATCACAAATGACATTCCATCCGGTTCTTCTAGAGATTCATTCCATCAAATCTTGGACTATCCTTCTTAAAAGCAAAGGTTGTCATCTCGGATTTCCTCAAGCGATCGAGCTTCTTCCGGAGGATCTAGCTCTGATACCAATTGTTGGCAACAATGTAGCAAACTGAGAGGGGGCTGAATCAATTTGCTCACAAACTCAACACAATCCAAACTTAAATTCAAATCTGATTAGTAGTAGTGAAAGCACAAATCAACACTACATCAATAACACACATAACACCAAGATTTTTTATGTGGAAAACCTGCTTAAGGGAAAAACCATGGTGGGAACCTACCCACAATGAGATAATACCTTATTAGGAGTAAGTGAAATATTACAATGATGAATGCACATGCATTCAAGCACACTACCTGGATCTCACTGCACAAATCACAAAACAAGAAGAGCTACAACCTTGAGGAAGACTCACTATCTTACAAAAACATTCGGATTACATCTGGAGGATCATGAACTGATGAAATAACATCTTCTTATGCCTGGTTATAGTTTCGGTTAAGCACATATACTCAAACTTTGCTCTTCACACTTATTTCATAATCTTTCGCACTTCTCCTCTGCTACTGAAAGATTAATTCAATGTTTGCACACACAGATACATCTCTCAAATGAATATTACATATATTTATACAAATCATCAGTCTATATTTCAAGGTCGGCTCAACCCTGAACACAAAAATCAAGAATATAACCTCACACGCTACAACAATACATTTGGACCAAAATAATGTCGGCTAAGACATAGTCTGGACCTAAATCAATACTGCAACCAAGAAACACTGTCAAGAATTACGCCTCGAACATCCGCAACACGCTACAATCACCAAGAATGTCACATAACATGAAGAACACCACTGAATTAAGAAAATGATCAACAATGCATACAACAATCAATGCAAACCATCAACATGGATAAGACCCGATCTAGAAACATCCACAAAGAACGTGAATCACACTAGAAACAACCACAACAACACCACTTACTAGAATCTCCATCATCAATATACAAAGCCTCAAGAATACATGCTGAACTGATTGTCAAACTAAAAGATTCACTTGCGAAGCTCTAAATCACGAACCATCTGAATTGAGGATACACATGAGCATCCCAAACACTCTGCCAAATCCAAAAATAAAGATAATGCGATTTTGGAGCAATGCATAGCACAAACCAGAATACTGAATAACATGAACAACTGAGTATCAAACATAATATTGGACCTCATAAATCGATCAAATCATCATGTAGACCATTGAAACTTTAGCTTAATTAACTAGAGATAAGTATCTCTAAACCCATTAAACCGCAACATCTCAACTGCAACACACTGGCCAAACCAACTCATTTAATCCGATTGCAACACTGTAATACACAAAAGAATATGTTGACATCAATGACAACACATCATTCCAACAAACTTCTCAACAATATCCAACAGTTAAAGGATATAAGCATCTAGATTCTCTAGTATCTTATAAACCCACTCTAATTTTATAGTATCTTATAATGGCATTGAGGTGGCATAAATATCACTCTATGTATCATTATTTTTTTGTATGAGTTAAGATTTTTGTGCATGTGAATCCATGGCATTATTTTATTTGGAATTGTAATTGGGATGTATATAAAAAATTTATGAGGTTATTTATGAAAAAGGTATTCTTGTCTAATTTTTAAAAGGAAATAGAAACATTTGATTAGTATTGCTAAGGTGGTAGTGTGTGGTCTTCTTTTTTGAGCTCGCAATTTTAATAGTCATGGAGAGTCAATCTATAGTGCATCATGGTTAGGAACAATTATCTCAATATGATATTTGTTATCATCATTTACAATACATATTTTTATGTCATGTATCTTGTTCTCAATAGGGCTTTTGAAATTTATTTTTGGGAGAGTAATTACTATTAAATGATCATTAGTCTAAGGAAGATATTCTTGAGGAGTTTAGTGAAGAAAATTTAACTTTATTTAAGTAAGCATCTCCTTTGAAGTTACCACAATCTCTCAAATTGGTCCTTCTAAAATCCATGGATTGCACTTCAAAAATAAACTATGAAAAAATTGCATGTGAGAGCTAGAGAGAGTATTGTGAACAATATTTTCCCAAAGCTTCAAGGTACAAAGGAAAATTATTGTATATATCATATACCATCATTCTAGTTTTAGATGTGTATATCATAAAATTAAAAATGTTAATTTTGGTGGAGGATTTGACATCTTTCAAGGTTGATTTATATAATGTATATTTATGATAGAAATAGATTTTGTATATATTTATAAGACATGTAACTATTGTTAAATATGTTGTAAGTTTGAGGCTATTAGCATGGAGGTAACAAGTACTTGAGATGAGATAGATTGAATCTATAAAAATAGTACATTTTGAAGTTTCTAAGCTTAGAATTTGGCAAGTGAATATCTAGTTTGAAAAGACTTAACTAGTATTTAATGTATAATAGACCATGTTTTACATATTTATAACAAAAAATCATATCTATTCTCTAAAATAGTGAGATGTTGGATTAAATTATATATGCATTAGAAAACTTATATCTATATTGTTTAATTCATTTCATTATAATTATGAATGTGGGTATCTTTAAATCTAAAAGTTAATTATAGTAAAGTACATCGTAGTTTCTTTCATGTGCTAAACACAATACATTAGAGATGGCAAATATGTATGCTTTATTTGTGAAAGGTTGGTTTACATTATGATTCAAATAATATGTCTATATAATAGAATATATTTTGTAAAAAGAAAAATATTCAAATACATGATTTTTTAAAGATAAATTAATTAAATTTTACTAACATCAAATTATTAAAAAAATAAATCAAGAATTAAATTTATTGAAATTAAATGTTTATAAATTTTAAATAATAAATTTATGTATTTGATTTTAGTTTTGATGTGGAATGTGATAGTATTTTCAAGTGATTTGTCACTATTGTAGAAAGTCAAGGTTTATGCATCAAAATTAATTTAAAAAAATCGAACAAAGTTCATTTCTTTGAATATGAATTAAACCACATAAGTGTGGAATTGAACAAACCTATAAATGTGATCCTTGGCCATTTGGATTTAATCATTTTAATTTGTAGGACCTTTCTTTTGGATTTTCTCAAAGATTTAGATTATCCATGCATATAAAATAGATCTTGATCTTTTTCATTTGTATTTGACATGGATATTTACTTCTATTAAATCATCAAAAATTTTAATTCAATGAATTTTGAACAATATTTATGATAACTAGTAATTTTGTGCGTGTGTTTAGAAATACTAATGTGATGATTATATCATTGGAATTTTTTAATTCCAAGATGTGTGTTAGAAGGCGTGCAAGTTGTGTTTGGTAGATATTTTAACTAATTATTAGTTCGTTAAATAATACAACCTCATATCCCATATAATAAATTACGTGTTTTGAAATTCAATTGATAATTATGTGTCAAAGGGAAAACAAATAAGTGCTCAAATTGAAAATTTTCTTTTAAAATATAAGTATCACTATCACTATCATGACTATATATATAATATGGAACATATAATTTATTAAATTAATATTAGGTCCAAATCATTAGGTTGGATGTAGATGACAGAAGAAAATTAAGATTGAGTTATTTTCTAATATCCATACGAAAATCATCTTTTTGCACAGTTGTGTTTTCCATGAAACCTAAATTGTGATAAAGGGCCACAAGTCTTGTGTCCTTTTACTTTTCAGGGTTTTTGAGTGTTCCTGCATTGTGAACCTCATTGTTCATTTTGATAATCTAAGACCTAAGTCGCAACTTTTATGCGTTTTCAAACCCAATCGCTAGTCCCTCACATTTCTTAACCATCTCACAGAGTTATAAGTTTCTATAAGCTCCTAATTACCCGACTTGTCTCCTTAGCCTCTTTGTCTTGGTCGTTTGGGCTGAAGTTATCGAAAGTTCAAAAGTCTCGATCGTTGGTTCTGAAGTTCTTTCTCACGATTGAAAGTGATTTGTGAGTGCTGCCTAGGTTTTTGAGGGCCACCACCTTGTAAAGTAATATGTATGGACTAGCCTTGATTTCTCTTTTAAACAAGGACATGCAAATTAAAAAGTGATTTTTGAGGGGCGAAGTAAATGCAGCATTAAATGCATGTCATGTCTAAATAAGTACACAAATTGGGTGGTGAAAAAATTTTGAACCTACTTATCCCTTTCAGTTGTTCTTTTCATGTAGTATTTTATTTCAATAGTGCACATTCATGCAAAGTAGAATTCAAAATCACTGGGCTGGCATAATGGATATCGAGATTGAACATCTTGATGTTGAAAAGTTTTTGGAACAACTTGAGCGAGGTGATAGAACTATACTGCAAGACAAAATTCTTCAAAGTGGTTTAACGCATGCAAGAGGTTTTCCGTTTTCTATGTTCAGTGCCAATTTGGTAATTGCATGCTAAAAAATATATAATCTGGTGACTCAAGAAATCCGAGCTGAAGACAAAATGATGATTATGAGAATCACCTTTGAGAGCATTTCTCGCGCACCGTGTATTCCAGAAAAAGAAGCTTCTGAAGAAATGTTTGTGATTGCGAGAGAAAAATATTTCAAAGCCCATGAGGATTGGTGCAATAATTCTATAGCCAAATCTTGGTTGAAGTTTGGAAGGGGAGGTAAGTCCCAGTTTCTTGCCAAGCTTAGAAGAAAGCATTTCAGGGAAGGAATTCTAGAAATTATTGCTTTTTTGCACCGTGTGGTGGGAAGTGTCCACTCAGACACTTTTGAGTTCTAGATGTATCATTTTATCTTGGTCATCTATAGTCAAGAGAATTATGTCAATTGGGCTACAATAATTAGCTACCATTTAAATGAATAGTTGAAAAACCTCCTATAGACTTTAGTTTTCAATATATGTTCATATTTAATTTATGTCTTAGCTAGCAAAGAAGTCACCCTGGTGGGGTTAGAATCACAAGGTCCTCTTGCATCAAATGTGCCTGTTTATATAAAGTTTCCCCAACTCACCATGCAAGTCGGGATGAAAATTTACTCTCGTGTCAATGATGCTTTTCTTATGGAAATTGTTAAAAGCTTGAAGAAAACCTTGGATTACAGATTTCACATGAAGTTGTTGCTTTGATAATGAAATTTGGGAGTTTTTATACTCAGTTTGATAGGTTCACCTACCTTAGAATTGAGGGTTTTGAAAAAGTTCCATTGAAGCTACCCTAGTTTCCTAGTGATTTTATTGTTTTCCTTGAAGTGTGTCGGCAAATGGCCATGGTTAATGTTAAATATTTGAATATGGGAAAGAAGGGGTATGAATTTACATTATCTACATATTTCTTTTCTTGCAAAACCAATAGTGCTGCCAAGGGGGTTGATAAAACCCTAGATGAATTTAATTTTCAATACTTACTGACAAGGGTTAACTTTGACATTAAAGGATATATGAAACAATATCTGTATGGAGCCAAGAATTATATGCATCATCTAAATATTGAAGATTTCTGGGATGATTATTTAGAAGATAGTGAGGTATATAAAAGAAATTTCATGAGTCTAACTTTGAAGCAAATACGAGCCTTTGGTATCTCTTTCAATGTCCTTGACGATGCAAAGGAAGATGAAGCCATTATTGACCTAGAGTATCACACCCTTGCTGCTAAAACCTCATCCCAAATTGATTGGTCAGAATGAAATTTTAGATTTGATGGATCGTACTACCCTTGTTCTTAGAAGAACTTCAGATTGATTAAATAGAGAGTGGCAACAAAATGTTAGTCCTGCTCAAGAATAGAAATCTTCATCAAGGAGGGAGCATGGGGTCGTGTCTGCCACTACTGTGAAGATGTCTATGGATAAGTCAACAAAAACATCGTCTAGCCAAAGATCACAATTGGGAGGTGACGATGATAAACCTAAAGAGACTAGAGCTAAGCTTAGAGAAATTTGTGAGCAAGATGATGAATCTGCACAAACTAAAGGGAAAATGATACTTGTTGACTCCGAAGACATTTACCAACAAATAATAGATGATAATTCTTTCCCTCCACTCTTGGAAATTCCCACTTCTCCTATTCAAAATTCCTTTGTGAATGCTCAATTGAAAAAAGTTGTGAGGAGTGTGGATGCTGCCAATAGAGACACAAAACTTGAGATCCCTTCTCAAGCTTGGTTGAAAATGAAAGTAGAAAAGAAAAGAAAAGAAAAAGTGTCTCTCCCATGACAGATGAGATTGACATCATCACTTTGCTATTGCAAGGCTCTCGTAAGCCAAAGAAAGATAAAAGAATGTCTTGAATCATCTTTGATTCTATGTTCGAGGATCAACCGTTAGAGATTGTTGATCCCGTGAGAGATATGAATGAAAAGGAAATAACAGAAACTAATTATAAAATCAACCATGTTGACATGGGACCATCTACCCTAGAGGGGGATGCGTATCATGTTGATTTCTCGGTTAATGCATTGATTAAAAGAGCCAAGGAACAGAAAAAGGAAAATCTAGAGTTGTAATCCCAGGGTCAGTTTCATCAATTATAGACCCTATCATCGGAGGAGCTTCGAGCTCAAATGTTCAAGGAATTGACCCTGATAATGTCCAAAAAGTTAAAAAGAATCTTGGATACGCCAAAGTTACCAGTGAATCTACAAAAGAATTGTATCGGGGTGGTCTTTTCTATCTCACATAATTCAGATGGATGTACATTAATGTAACTAATAAGAGAAGAGAATTGGTGATCGAGATTCAACAAGTCAAAAAAGAACATGATAATACATATGTGCTTTCTAAAGAAATCATGGAACTTCTCTTATTGAGTCACGCCATGCTGGTTGCAGAAAAGCTGGTAGAAAACCTTAAGGAGATCGATCCCACCTGGCTCGAAGCGTTGGAATGGAAGGTGACTATATGATGATTACATAAAGGATATCAATAAGATATTGGAAAAATACTTTGAAATCTTGGTGAAAATAAAGGAAAAATTTAATGCCTTGGAAGTACACCTCATGGATGGGTTGAACGAGAATGCACGAGATCTCAAGGAAATGACAGAGCAATACAATGCAATATACTATAAGGAAATTAGAGATCTTCAAACTGCCACCTCATATGCATTCAGGAAGTTGAGTAATTTGAAAACTTATGTAGTGTCATTTGAAGTTGAGATTGATGGTATACATAGGACTCTTGCCGAAGTAGATAATATGCTTCCAAAATAGAAAACAAGGCTACAAATCACCACTATGCTAGGGAGCAAAAACATCACTACAATTGTCAACAAATACTGAGAGTTATGGCAAAGAATCAGGGCACATGAGGCGGCACAAAATCAACAGGAGGTGGACTTGATTGAGGAAAAGAATGTTGGAGATGGAGTGATTGTTTAATTTCTATAGTCTTAATTGCTTTCTTAATATTGGCTCTCATGACATTTTAAAGACTCAGTTTTAAAATGGTTGTCTTCAAGAAACCGCTACTTTTATGTTCTTTAAATAGTTGGATGTAGACTAAGTTTAGGATCTTTTGGGCAAACTTTGTTTTTCTCATAAGAGAAAAAAGACTTATGTTATTTTCAAGCATTTTCTACTTTTCTGGTTAATCTCAATATAGAAAAGACACTGCTAGATTCCAAGTATTTGTAATCTTTGAATTATGGTATATGGATTTGTTCTGCTTATGTTGAATATTTCGTTGGTGGATTGTCTGATATTGGGATGGTGATTCTTTTGGTTGTTTTTATCACTGTGAAAGTATTATTTGTTAATGGTTCTTTTGTGGTGATTATTTTACATCTCAAAAGTTTAAAAAGTTAATTTAATTTGATTCATTTTGCATGTGTGCCTTTCAAAGCTTTCTGGTTAAAAGCATTTCCTTAATTTGCTTTCTGGTTAAAAGCAATCTTGATGAGAATATTATTTGTTGAATATCTGATGAAGGTAACTGCCACCTTTTAAAATAAGTAGAGAATCGGTCAGTAAATATTTGTTAGAGACCGGTTCAACTGTGGTTACATTTGTCACCTCTGTGGGTGTGAGAATATAGAGTTAAGTTATAAATATGTTAATCAACAAGTTGATACTACATTAAGAATAAATGAGTCTTTTTGAAAGACCCAAATGAATGAGAACATGGAACTTATCTAAAACATGCAATGTATACAATTTTAATCATAATGAGCTAAGAGGAAAATTAATGTGTGAGAAACTTATCATAATAAGAAATAATGGGCTAATAGAAAAATTAGTGTGTGAGTATATCTCAACTAGTTCCCATGTAAAAAAATAAATAATTAAATGATTAACAATAATTATTTAGATAATGGAAGAGATAGTAAAATTAGAAGAAAATTTGAGAAAGGAGGCTTTAGACACATATATAGTGCATGTATCACAAAAAAGGGAAAGAAAAAATATGGTAAACATAAATCATGCCCAAGTCTAATAATAAAAGAAAGGGTTAATAAAGAAACACTAGAGACAACACAAAATTATTGTATAAATTTTGTTAGAGGAAAAAGAAGAAATACAAACATAATCAAATTA
This sequence comes from Cryptomeria japonica, assembly GCF_030272615.1. Lineage (NCBI taxonomy): Eukaryota > Viridiplantae > Streptophyta > Pinopsida > Cupressales > Cupressaceae > Cryptomeria > Cryptomeria japonica. The sequence continues at coordinate 6,040,620 of NC_081410.1, read as the reverse complement.
AATAGTAGAGAAAGATGTTAGACAGATTATGTTAGAGGAGAGATTCTTACCTGAAGAGTGGTCATATAAACAAGATTCTCAACAAGAAAGGAAAAAATTAAAACTATTTATTAATAAGGTCCCAATAAAATAGATATTTCTTTCACATATTTTCTAATTGATTTAATGCAAAATACCAAGGAGTTATTGGCACAATAGATACATATCTAGCCAATGATCATACTCTCATAGCTAGAACTCTATATTTCTATTTCTCAAATAGATATATCATATATTTACCCACAACAATTTTTTTTTTTTAACACAAATTGAAAATATGTTACCAAAAAAAAACTCAAGGAAGATTATTCTTAAAGAACATGTGAAAATAAGAAAAACTACTTAAAGTCATTCACAATAGTCCACAATCTAGTATCACACCTAAGAAGAGACACCTTAATACTAGCAGGGCAACAAATGCAACAAACAAAAAAAAGGAAAAGAACATATGGGCCTGCTAACGTAAATTGAAAGTTAGAAAAATATGATGAGACAAAGAGAATGATAAAAATAGAAACAAATAGCATGAAGATATAAGGAAAAGGTATGCCAATGTCCATACAAAGTTAGAAGAGGAGGTTAAAACATGTAGACAATTATAAATAACATTAATACAGTATATCTAGGTTGGATGACCTCAATCAAACTAATGTTATGAAATATTTATATGGAAACATTAAGGTGCATTGTGAAATCCTACATATTCAGTATCAACAAGTACATAAGGCTTGTAGGCTCAAACAAAATAATTAAGGGAAACAATTCTCTTATTCTTGGTAATGCAACTTGATTACTAATAAAAGGAAAGAAATTTATAATTATATTCAAATATATATAAATTTATCAAAAATGAGAATACTCTAAGAGAAGATCAATGGTGAAATTTAGTTATTACAATAACCTTCCTAATAATGGTACACTAAATTTACATAGATTAAGGACATATATAAAAACATTCGATCACAAATACAAATAGAAAGACATTCGATCACATATATAATTTTGGAGTTTTTGATAGAAATTTTGAAGGATGGATTTTTCAATCAGAATAGAACAACAATGACTTGAGGATAATACATTGCATCAAACCAAAGATAATGCTAGAAAGATAAAAACAATTATGTAACCACCCTCTATTCCACTTATTACTAAGTTTTAATAAATATTATTAAAAGATAATAAAAAAGTTTAACATTTTAACACCAATATATTAATTGATTTCTATTTTGTATCTATTATTTTCTTTTCTTTGTACCTAATTTCATTATATAAATGCATTTTATGATATTATTGATTTATTTTATTATTAGAAATTGTTTCCAAAATTTTGACATATTAAAAAAAGGTATTTTATAAGAAATATTATGTCTTGCAACCAAAGGGAGTCACAAAAATAATCCTTATGGAGTATTATTTGGTATTAAAGGATTCTCCATGGAGTGGACGAGGGGGCTAAGATTAGAAAGTAAGAGGGGGAAGAGGAAAGGAGATAGATCTAATCCTTTCAGGAAGAAGCTCTTTCAATATCACTAGAGAGGGGTCCAAATATTTGATCTGATCCTTAAGCAACTCTCATGCTATGTAAATATGTTTTTCTTTTTGCATGTACATATATTTGAATCGATGAAACCTTATGACAGACTATAGTCATACAAATCGTATCCTATAAATCCTATATAGTAGTATAATGGCATGCGGTTTATGTATATTTCTAGAATCTATAATAAGGCTTAAAAATCTTTAACAACACGTCTCATTAGATTTACTCAAAACTGTCAGAGGAATCTAATTATTTTTCAGAAATTTCTATAAGATTCTTTACTCTCAGAACTCATGGATGGTACACATAGATTAATTAAATTTTTGTGTTGTTATAAACTTCAAATAGGAACTTCAATTATTCAATTTCGAAATATCATTTATTATGATTATATGATAGTTTATAATGCAAAGAATTCATATAACAATAGCTAAAACTATTGAAGTGCACGACATATTATTTTTTAGGAATAATGGCTATTTTCATTTTTTTCAAATGAATATAATGATTATGTTGTTATTTATCTAGCGTCACTTAGGGTTCGTAAATTGAGTTTGAATTATCATCTAAGAAGTTATAGATAAGATATTATATTCACATATCATTCATAAAGATTGTTTAGAATTTAGAAGAGAATATGCTTTGAAATATAATATTTTATATTTTTGATAAAATATAAAAGGACAAGTGTTTAAATAATAAAAGTGTTTAAATTTAAACCATCTCATCTGATTAGCTAGTTAGCAGTGATGCTATCTTACTAAGAGATTACAAGCAAAATAATATATTCAATGATGTTTAGATAGACATACCTTTAGGAATATGCTTATCCTTTAGCAGTCTAATATGTGATTTTGTCTAATTAACCAAACAATGTAATTTTAGATTGCTTTATTTTTGATTAGAGGAAACGATAGAAGGGTTTTATCCTAATTTTAATTTACTTTAAATCAATTATAAACTAGAATGCTTTTATAAATTCATATGAATACAATTAGCATTGTTATATACTTATAATTATAGAAAATGAACAAACAAGGGAATCATAAATATATAAACAAATGCTAGATTCCTGATTATTAATGATCTAAGGTATTTGTTCATTTTCAATTTATAATGTGTAGATGATTATCATAGTTTGTATTCTCATATATATTTGGTAAAGTGTTGGTTATCTTAACTTATTTTTATTATCATATTTTAGCTTTTAATGAGTAAATATTATAGATAAAATTCTTGGATGAATTTGATAAGGTATTGGTTATTGTTTATCATCTCAAATTGACATGTTCTTTGTTGACTCATGACATTGATAACATGTATATCTTTTTAGTATAATCGTAAATGAGTCTTTAAAAAGTTAACAAATTGATATACAAATATTGTTGCTTTTGTTGCTTATGTATTCATTTGTAAGCTTTATATGCTTGAGTTTTAGTTGATGTTGGTTAGGTGTCATATATGGAGAAATAGATAAGGGTAAATTTCTAGTTTAATTTTACCTATCGAAAGTCGATTCAAAAAGATGCTTTAGGCAAATCTTATTTTAATTATTAGTAAATTATTGCTATTTTATCAGTTAATTCTCTTTTTGTCATAACATATCAATATCATTACATTATATATATTATGTTGCACCATATTCCATCACCCCTTCCATTTTTGGATTACTAGGCATTCTCGTACAAGGTTTTGCATACCTCATTATAAGGATTTTGGGGAAGCATAAGCTTTGAGGTTGGGTGGTAAAGTGCTTTGATGATTTTATCACCTGTGGTGTTCTTGTGCAGAGGTTACAAGTGAATAGTACTTATTAGGATTGATTCAGTTATGTATTTAAGTACTTATTGTACTCAAAGTTAGGTAAGAAGACCAAGATGGGGGACCAAAAAGGTGCCAATTTACATTTTGGTTCTCTCTAAATTTGAAACTTGCTAGATGGCTTGGAATGACCAAGTATTATGCTTGGTCAATTCAAAACATTTGGAAAGCTCCAAATATGGTGAATGTCAAATATGCCTAGTGCCAAATTTGGCTAGAACCAAATTTGGTGCTTGCCAAATGGATAAGTATAAAAAAAATGCAAAGTTGCTGTCATTTATCTATTATTCCTCCCATGACCTACTTTTTCTTCATTTCAACCTACGTTCATCATAATATGAAGCCAATTTTCACCTTGAATTTATGGGCAAAAGCACAAAACCGTGTCAGGTATCAGGCCAACTTATTAGCACAAGTGAATTTAAGTAATTCTAACTAAATTAATTTTAGTCAAACATATGGTCTATAGAGATTCATTATAGCTATCTTATATATGGGCCACAAGTTTTCCAATTGGATTTGTCTACTAAATGTATATTTTATACCACTTTGGGTCTAATTACCAGTTTTTTTTTTTCAAAAACTCGATGTTTCAACAACTCCTACTCTTATAAAGATTTTTTTTTTTTGAAATATAAAAAATACCATTTTATAGATCTATAAGTGAATTTTCTAAAATATATATTTTAATATTTTAATTAGTTTTTATATTTTATATTTTATTTTTATTGAAAGTAGGTCATGTTAGCACTAAAATATAAGGTTGATTATCTTGTAAAGGAAAAATAGTTAAATTTATTTAAAAAAATTGAAAAAAATAAATGCATGAGAGAAAAGAGTCTATGTCAAGATGATACAACTCTTTTCCAATTTGGATAAATAATTAATAAAAAAGGTGACGCCAAATGGAAAGAGTTATATTTCAGTACATGCAACTTTTCAAATTTATTGAAAAATATATATACATAAAAAATATATTTTTGCACTAAAGTTTCAAGTTATCAAAAAACACAAAAAATTTGAAGACTAAAAGGTAAAATTTACTATATGAAGTGTCACGCCTCGTGTAACTTCAATTTCAACATTTTATTAGCAACTAAATTATAGTATTTACTTTATTAGAAAGTATATTCAAATAATTTTCTAAATTTTTAAAAAAATTACAAACATAAAATACATAAAAAAATATACATTTGATTAGTTTACATCATTTCAAAATTCAAAACATATATTTCACTTTTTATTGATTCAATTTAAAAAGTTGAATCAACATTGTACCATTTCCTTTATAAAAGTGTGACACAACTTTGTGCTTTTACCCTTGAAATATTCATTAAGATACCGCCAAGATGTTGAGCAGGTCAAAGAGGTAAGATACCCTAAACAAAAAACACACATAACATCTCTATCAATTACTATTAGCATGCCACTATTTTTCTTTCCAAGTTGCCCGAATGTTTCAGGCCATACCCTACTGACGCATTCCCTTAAGTTTCTTAAGTGCAAAAAATGTTGACCTTCAATAGAGCATTTCTTAAAGTCCACGACACAAGAATTACTCATTTGATCATAGGGGTTGTGATAAGACCCTCTACAAACAAATCTCTTAGAATTTGAATAGTTGAAAATATTTTGTCATGGTGAAATTTTTTTGCCACCCTAAAAAGCATAACATGCATTTATTTAAAAGTTACAATATGCCCTAAATTTTATTTTTCTCATCATGGGCATAAACCATCAGCACCTACATGTCCAAGATGTCAGGTTTCTACTAGGCATGTCCCTATTTTTCTTGTCAAGTTGCACAAACATTCTAGGCCATTACCCTACCAACAAATTCTTTTAAGTGCCATAAGTGTGAAAATTGTCAAACTTTGACAAAGCATTTCTTGAAGTTTGTGGTACATATGGATGGCCCGTTTAATCCTATGTTTAATGAATAACATAGAAAAATTTGTGGCACTCACTATAGGTCTATGAAGTGCAGTTCAATTAAGGATCTAGGAACTTCATGTTTTTGGTGATTCTCAATTAGTTATCTGACAAGCAAACAATGACTATGAGACAAAGGATGAATAATTGATGCCTTATAAATAAATGGTGGATGAATTTAAGAAATATTTTACAGAGATAACTTTTGAGTAGATTCATAGAGATAACAACAAATTTAATGATGCAATGGCTACTATTGCTTCTCTGATCGACATGCCGTAGAACACAACCTACTTTGAGTTCTTGATGGATAATATCTTGGTCCCTGTGTATGAGATCCCTTTCTCTCAACTTATATGCACTCATTAGCACATATGGATGGTGAAATCTTGGGCCATGTTACACCAAATTCTTCTTTCTATTGATACATGAATTTGGTTTGTCCATTATCATCCTATCATGGCTCTTTTTTATTGTACCAATCTATGTAGGATGAAATAGAATTGGGTAAACTTAGACCTAATCTCACTCTAATTCACACATTGGAATTTATAGAAGAGCCTAAGGAGATGATTCACTTTGACTATTTTTAGGTGGCTATATATAGGGTTTTGCTGTAATCAAACCCTTTGTTTTGGTGATTTCCACATCCACAAATAGCCAATGTAAAGTTGAAAAGTGTGTGTGCCCTATAAAATCAAGCATTTGTACGATCCTAAATGAGCTAGAATGAAAATTAGAGGAGCCCTAGGATAATTCTCCAAGTAGGGACCGAAGTGCAAGAAGTTGCCCCGGGGGTATTTGGATCCCATTTTTTAGGGCCCCAAGGTAGCTTTTTCCCTAAGTGGGTGGGCATGAAAATTGCCTTGGGGTAACTCAGGAAGGCCAAAATGAGGGCCTAGGGTAACTTAGAAGCTCGACGAAAGAAGCAGAAAATTGCCCTGAGCTACTTTTGGGGGTCATTTTGGAGCCCCGGGGTAACTTTGAGACTTAAGATAAGAACAAATAAGTTACCCCGGGGGTATTTAGAAGGGCCAAAGTGAAGGCCCAGGGGGAAGGATTCTCGGTGAAACAATGAGGATTAAGTTGCCCCGATGGTAAAAATATATACTCCAATGATGCCCCAGGGTAACTTTTGTGTCACATACTAAAGTAAGTAAGTATTCTTGGGGATCCAAAGATGAACCAAAGACAAGGCCTAAGATAAGAAATAAATCAAAAGAAAAAACAAAAGTGTAGACCGCATGAATGAAACAAATTTAGGGCAGGAGAAAATGAACGCGCTTTGTGCAATGGAGATGATTAGGGTTTCTATGGAATCTGTAGAGGAGATTCACATAAGCAGATTGTGAAATGAGAGGCATGGTGGGAGGCAACCATGACGAGATCTGTAGGTTTCAAAGGATACCAATCCATTTGTAAAGGGTGCATGACAAATTCATCAAACATAATTAAAGTGAAATAGGGCTAAGTGTCAACCGTTTCTGTTAGTGCCTTTGTAGATCAAATCATGAGAGCAGGAAGTCGAGGAATTGCCAGAAGTGGTGCCCACTGAGTTGATTTTGGTTAATGACTATGAAGGTAGAGCATGCAAACTGTTTTATATGCTATTGTGAAGAATATTGTGGCTGTGTTTTAGTCCATAAAGATCAGGCATATGTGTTAGCAAGGCATGTGAAGTGTATATTACTTCACCATTCACTGAAATATTAAATCTCATATAATGCCAGGTTGCAAGATAGCTAACAAGTCATTTTCAAGCAAAGGATATGTTCTTTGCTATTTATTTGCAAAGAGTTGAAATGTGTTGCTGAGCATCAGAGGTGTCTCCTCCAAAAGGGAAATTTTCAACTTCCAAGAAAGGAGGATATTTTTGCATCTCAAAGACAAAAAGGTAGTTACATGTCAGAGATCAAGAGACATCCAAATTTGGTAAGCAGTGGGGCATTAATAGGGGTGACTTTACAGGTGTTCTAATGAAGCAAATTTTCTGATGTATGCTTCTAGCAGGAGTGCAGTTGCAAATGATGGCAATTTTTTGAGAAAAGGCAACTATGAAGATGACATATAACATCAAGGTGTTTCTCAGAGATTCAAGTGTTTTTTTCAGTTTTTTTTGCAGATTGTGGACCCAATTTTGGAGAAGATAATGCAGATTCAAATATGAAGACTGAGAAAAACAATGACATGTGTCAATTCTTGATGCATTCTAGGGTTGAAATTAGGTCTCTTCTCTTGTCTATATATCAGATTTTCTTCTCATTGTAAAGGGTTCCAACCCTAATTTTCTACTGTGCTAGACAGTGTCTTGTAATTTTTTTTTTGTCTAGTATTCTTAGTTAGTTGCAGCTAGCTGAAAGCATATTTTTTGTTGTTGGATCTTATTCTTTATAATATATTTCTCAATGTTATGGTATTTGATGATTGTCTCCATTTTGAAATGTAAGCTTCTTTGAGTGAAATAATCAAATAGTATTCTCAGTTTTCAAGTACATTTGTTGTCTTGAGTTATATTGTGTGATTGTCTTCCATACAAAGAATGGAGTAAATGCTTTTCATGAGTATGATGGGATTCTTGTGTTTTCAAATGGATTAACAAGTATGATAAAATGTTACTACTTAAGTGACTATGTTATTACAAGTTAGTAGCATTCAAAGGTCTTCGAAGCATGTTTATGATGCAACAACTTAGATAATCTTTTATGTGACTCTGCTGCCCTCTCTTTGGCACTGGTCATTATTTTTCAAATATTGTTTTTGTTGGTTCCAAATCATATTCAAAGTTATTTCCTTTCTGCATTAGGAGTAGGAGTAGTGTAGAAATCCCCCTTCCCTCAATGAAGTTCATAGATGCATAGAAACTAAGGTTAAAGCCATAACCGGGAGTTAATCCATCTTTCCTTCGTATATTTTCATTGAGATGATCCATTGTAGCATGTAATGTCAAGAGTAGTTGAAGCTGAAGGTTATTAGGACATTGCATAGGTTCACCCGCCTTGGTCTTGTAGAGCCAAAAGTGTAGGAGATATCAGACATTGTGATTGAGTCTTGTTCGTTGTCCAAATCCTTTTCTAGGTCTGATCATGAGTTAGTGGTAATTCCTCTAGGACTTGGAACTGCTGATTTGGGAACCAATAGATTGGCGACTCTATTGGGGATAAGGCCATAAATCCATTTGGAAAGAGTCAAGAAAGTGAAGAATCACAACTTTGTTTTAGACATTAAGTGTGTTCTTAGCTTGAAGGAAGTTTTGTTGCAGCATGTATGAGGGAGTTTTAAGTGGCTATGCTGGTGAAGAATTCAAAAAACTATGTTTTGGGATAACTCTCTTCTATTCAAAGCTTGTTCCTCTGCAAGAAGGTGGTGACCCTGTCAAAGATCCCAATGAAATAATGCAAACTCTAAAAATTCAAAGTCTCATCAAAGAAGAAAGCGACTGGAGTAGCTGCATACTTCCAAGTATTCTCAAAAATCTTGTTGAGAACAAAGTTTTGAATATTGTGCACTTGAATGTTTCCCTACTTGATGATATTATTATTGATAGAGGGAAGATGTAATAAAAGTTTTACACGCTGAAGTTATTTTGAGTTTTACTTTTTATGAGAAATCAACATGTTGTTGTTGTATGTGCTCTTTGAAGTGTTTGTAATCACAAGCATTCATAGGTTTCTTCTATTTTTCTTGTAGTTGTATGTGCTATTTGCCTTGGTCCCAAAAGGTTGAGGCTTGTCCCTAAATTTGGATCTGCACCTGTGAGTTTCATCTTTTTGGAATATTGTGCATCTGTCAAATTCTTGTACCTGCACCCATAGCTTGAAAAATAGTATTTGGGTGGCTATATAGGGTTTTTCCTTAGTAAACCCCCTTGTTTTGGTGATTTCCACCTCCACGAATAACCAATGTAAAGTTAAAAAGTGTGTGTGCCCTATAATCTCATGTGTTTGTAAGATTTTAAATGAGCTAGAATGCAAATTAGATTTCTACCCTATGCTTTGATTATAAACCCATAAATGAATATAATATGAATGTAAATGCTTCAAATCACAAATGCAATAATGGATCTAAAGCATGTATGTAAATATGAAAACAATTATTGTGAAGATCACATAGAGATATGAAAATAACATGAAACCATACCAAACCCTAAGGGAGAGGTACAAGCCAATCAACAGTCGACATGATCTCCTATTATTCTTCAATATCTCCAAAGCTTCAATTTCAATGATGAAAATGGTTGATGAAGACTTGATAGATGCTTGATTTTCTATTTCAAACCTGTACTTTCACTTCATAAGAGTCTCCTTCAATCGCTAGAGTTGTTGGATTCTTCAAATGAGGAAAGAAAAGGCTATATGTATGAAACCCTAACTTTGTTTTTTGATCATAGTCCAACCTATAATTGATATGATTTCATACAAAGATGGATTTAAATATTGTAATACCACCAAAACAAGATCCCAAAATTCAAGAAGAAAAAGTCAGGACCAATGTGAATCACATCGACCTGGTTGACTTTTTCCAAATTTATAGGGATGCAAGGTATCATGATTATAAATTCAATCCTAGTTCATTGCGATGATTCAAGGTGTTTAGTTATGCGAAATCGGGCCTTGAAGGTTCAAATAAGACTTAATTAGGGTTTTTAATGAATTGATTAATTGAAAGGATAAAATAGAAATGGGCACAGTTAGGATTAAGGGACCAATTTTATGATGTGTAGAGGGATAAAATAATACTTTAGATTTAATTAAATCAATTAATTAAATGCTTAAATGGAATTTAAAATGCAACATGCAATCCGACTAAAGTGGGTGCTAACCTAAGTGTGGAATTGTACCACCCAATTAAGGGCGTATAATTTATGACGCTGTGTAATCAAATTAATCTTATTGCTAATCTACTAGTCAGTTTTTTACATATATAAAATGACTTCTTCATGAACTATCATCATTTTAGTTGTCTCTTTTTAATCCACATGAGATTCTATATCAAATTTGGCACTTTTATATACTTGACTTATTGTTTCAATATTGGCATCAACCTATTTGTTATCTCTATTACATTATCCTTATTTTTTTCATGCTTGGAAAAAACTATATTCAAATCTAAATAAGCCTTCCATGCATCTTAAACTTTATTCATTATTTTGGATATCCTATAATCAATCAAATCTACAACCTATTTTTAAATTAGCTTTATTTTATCTTTCTCGTTTTCTTTCATCTGCTCTTTCAATTGTTTGATCTCTACAAATTGTGGAGCCTCTCTATTTGATAAAAATGGTTTTGTAGAATTGGAAAGTGTAGAAACACTTGACATGATATTATTGGAGATGCAAGCTGAAGATACCTTGAATACTTCAAGTTTAAAACAACATTCATATATTTCTTATGCAATTTATCAAAATTAGACAATAATTTTTTGACTTAAGCTTCACTGAAAAGAGTTGTGTTCATTGCTAACGATGCAACTTGTAAGGTAGGATTACTTGATACTCTTTTAATAAGTAAGTTCGCTTTAACCCATGAATACTATTCATTTTCTTTTTCTTATTGATATTTGAGACCATTTCCAAATTGCTAAGGTCTCAAATTTATATCTAAAGCGAACGTTTCCTCATCCTATCTCCTTATAGTGTCTAAGAAAAGTGTGAATTTTATATCTGAATTGGGGAGCAATAACAAATCTCTATTCAACATTAATTTCCTTCGTTGAGAGTGATCTTACTAACATCAATTTCCCAAGCTCCTATAGAACCTTTTGAGAAATTTCATCCCATTGTGAATGCCATATCTTTTCTTTTGATTTCATTGATTTCATTTTTAAACTCATGCCTCTTAGACTCACACAAAATCTTTGAACTACTTAGTCTTGATAAATTCATCATCTAAAATAAATTTTGCACAAGCTATGGGACTTGTTATTTTTTTGTTGCCAAAGTACTTGAGATTCAACTTCGTTATAATTATTAGCATGACAACAACTAAAATCCTTGGGGATGAGGAAATGGTCTTATTTATCTCTTTTTCCTTTTCCACAATTATTTTTGTAATTTCCTCTCCTTTTGTTGCGTACCTATCCATTTTGTTGATCAATGATTGTTCTCTTTTTGGTATATTTCTCTGAAGAGGCATCGACAACTTGAGACATTTCTACTTAGTAGTTGAGTCACTTACTATAGGGACATAACATGCAACAAAGACATTAGGATCCCCATGACATGTTGGCCCTTCCTCCTCTAAAGGGGATTTTTTGATTAGTTTCTCCACACTTGCCAACATTTTTTGTAATATGAGAATTGGATCCTTCTCATCTGCATAGGTACCAAGGTAATCACCATGCAACTTCCTCATTTCATTTTCTCCCTCATGAAAAATACCCATTTATTCCCTTCTCATTCACCTCTTCAATGGTGAGACCATTTCTCATTACATTCTCTTCATATAAATTCATTAATAAAACTAGGCCTTTTGATGCTCATCTTGACCTAATTTATCAAGCTTTTATGATCAAAGATCCCTTTTTCATTCTAAGTCCATTATGTATGATTATAGAATTGGAAATTATCCAATTCATTGTTGTTTTTAGGTAAAAAGTTAGAGAACTTAGTAGAAATTGAGAAGGATCCCTTCTTCCATTCTCCCAAGTGAGCCTTATTTGACACATTCAGTTGTCAAATTACTTCTAAATATACTAAACTCTTAGGAACATATTTGTTCAATATATGAAGGATTACTCTAAATCCATTAACTCTTAATGAAATGGTGTTGATATGAAAATAGAAATCACCCTAATTATACTAGATTCCCCAATTAAGGAGTCTATTTTTTGGCCTTAAAAAGTCTATTATTGCACTAGGCAACCCAACTTGGTTATCTCTAAAGAAATTCAAATATGTTCTTACCCAAAATTATTCAAAAATGACATAATTATCATTGTCACAATTGCTAGTTCATATATAAGTGTAATATTAAACTAGAAGAGGAAAACCATTATCATCAAATTCCTATAATTTCAAATTCTTATGCCACAATCCTTTTCCTACATATAAGAACATATGACACAACAATGAGTATCATGTAAAATCAACCTTTTTCTCATTGGCCCTAATGGCCACTAACCATTTGAGCATGCCCTTTGTAATAAATTTAGAATAACCATACTTATTATTCACCATATTATCTTAAAAATCTATTCACATGAACATGTGGGGATTTGCATTTTTATACTTCCATTTTAATCTATAACCTGACATAAAGTATGATATGTTTGTAAAAAATATTCCTCAATTTTTTATTCTAAGAGGCTCTATCTTAGTCCGACAAAGATTAATTAGCCTCTTGTCCAATCCTCTTAACTTGTGCTTTGGGGTAAGCACCAATCTATAGCTAAATCTATGAAATTGGTATTTTTCTTTGAAATTCTCAAAATTGATGACTTAATTGGTAGTTAAGTCTAAAGCCATTAGAAATGTAATCCTTGGTCAAAAGTATCATCTCAACATCATTATGTGTTAATATTTTTATGATCTACGCATCATATCTCCTTGCTATGGCTCTAATGAAGTCTGAATTTACAAAAATATTTGGGACTCTGAGCTTGACTAGGTCAAGAAATTAGGCATTTGCTTATGAGAATTGGGATTGCCTCTTTCTATACTAGAATTCAAATGAAGAACATCATATCACAAGAATTTCAACATCTCTACACCTGCCTTCACTATCTAACAATCTATTTGAATACAACTTAGACCACAAACATCTACAAGCCTCCTTGACCGAACTAGATAAGCAAGCCTTCATCTAGTGCTCCCTTTGAATTGGATGTTTGGTCAGTTGAATGACTCATTTTGCTTGAACATAGAGCTTAGGATTTAATTTGTGAATTATTTGCAATATAACTCCATCTTCACTCAATTTGACTTATACAATCATGTAGGAACTCAAGAATAGGAGATACATTAAATATGAACAATTTCAAGCATAATATCACAACTGAATTGAGCTTTGCTTGCAAGCCCTAGTTTTCACGAGAACACAACAAAGAACTTCATTCTTTTGAAAATAATTGATGCAATTTAAAGTAGTTGTTTAAGCGACCAGGATGCACTATTTATTTCATCTCAATGGCCTAGAATTGGATTAGCAACAGTCACTTCTACCATTACCGATTTCATGCTCGAACGAAGTGTGTATAACTAACTCTTTTGAAGTTTCTATGTGCACTGTTGATTCTAACTCATCATGGCAAGATCCACGGTTTAGATTTATCGGACTATGCTCATTGAAAAGTCTCGACCAATCAAAACCTGCCTTGCAAAGACTACAGTTTCCTTATGAGCAGACGGATCGCACACATTAGCTCTGAATTTGTAACATTCTGACCTTCATGCTAGTGCACGAACAATCACAAATTGGTCCTCCAGATACTCCTTTCACTTGACTCTAATAAAGACTCGGGCCCGTTAGACAGGTGGCAACATAGCACAATAATGCAACTCTGTTAGTGTACAAATCTCTAGATCCCATGGGCATGCATCATCATGGAGATTTATGAATATGATATGTTTATGAACAACTGATTTTGAAAAAATTTATGGTTTTAATTTTCATTTTGAAAAATATGAAAAAAATCAAAAAATCAAAATATAATGCTGCATAGTCATCACCATTAAAGACTTGGGCATAGCGACAAATATTAAACCTCATGAGACAGATTGGTTGCTAGGAAAAGGGGCCAGTAACAAACGACACTATAAGACTTAAGGTTATAACTTAGAGACCATTAACATGAAGCAGCAAGTCACAAGCAAATAGAATACACAAAGAAATTTTGCAAGGCACTATCATTGTACAATTTGTAAAACCAATGGTTCTATCATTACCCATATGGATCAAGGGGAGAATGCAATGATAATTCTCATAATCCTAAAAGTAGTAGGAAAATAATTTATAGTTTATATTTACACCTAGGTGCACCAGATTCTTCTCCTACAACTCTCATCCTGATGATGAATCACAGAGTGTGATTCGAAATGTTGATGCAAAAAACTCCTACACTGCTGAATCTAGAAGCATATATATCAATTTAGTATGGACTATGGAAATCTCATCTCACTAGTTGAATAGTTATTTAAAAGATGTACTAAATAATTAATTTTTATATTATTAAAAATGTACATCTTGGTTCACATTAAGATTATAACATTTCAATGAATATATTATCTAGTCACGTCAACATCTTGATCATTTGGCAATCTTCTTTTGCATTACATTTTTGGTCCTAATGTGTAATTTGCAACTCATTATTTGTTTTCCTTATTTGTTATGGTTGCAAACTTTCAATTTTCCTCTATTTTATTGTTGTGTGTAGAAATGAAATCTATTATAATTTATTTGATTCTACATCATTTCCTGATTTGTGTTTATTATTTTCAGAAAGTTAATTCTAATTGACCTAGCCAAGGTTTCCCTATTCTCTAACTTTTGAAATTCTCCCCTTTCATTTTTTTATGGTTTCTCATTAAAAGTATAGAAACCCTAAGAATACTCCTAACATATGAGAGAGTCTCCCCCCAAAACATAAGAAAATTGTCCTCTCAATAGTGATTTCTTCGACTAATACAAACATACTTTGTTGTCCAATAGGTGAATTAGGTTAATGTTTGAAATAGCCAAAGCCTAAGAACACAACCATTTTTCCTATGAGCATCATGTTAACCATGGTGTTAAGTAGTAGAGGGTTGAATAGAATGCTCATACCATCTCCTAGAGCTTTTTGTAGTGAAGGAGAATTATGAGGACCATGAGAAGACCAATAATTGTAGCTATGTTAATGCCTTCCAATAAATTAAATAGCAATACAATAAATATAATCAGTAATAATTTTATAGTATCTACAAGTGAACAATGTCTAATACAACATTATTAACTTACAATTTTTTTAAACAAATCATCAACTTAAATTTAACTAGAATAAACTATACATAATAAAACAAAGATAATCCATTCATTTCAATGAATCTTCCTATTACATAATCCACTTTAACAAATAATTTACTAAAATATGTCACAAAAATCGTAAGACAAAGATATTTATCTCTCCACATTTTTAATAACTTTCAATAAAAAAAGAATTATGTTATTAAGTTTTAATAAAAAAAATATATATTCATAATTTTTTAATTGTGACATTACCATTGTAAAATATATAAATGTAAACAATTCATAAATTTTCTTTATAACATTCAAAAAAATTCTCCACTATCACATCATTTTTTTAAAGCATATAAATTTAAATACTAAAATAAATAAATATCAAAACCATTATTTCTCTTACGACATCACCCTTTTAAAACATGTAAAATCAAATTTGAAAAGTTATCTAGATTCTCATTAAAATTTTCTAATTATCACATCATCTTTTTAAAGAATAGAAATTTAAATAATAAAAAATAGAAATGTCAAAAACATTATTTCTATTATGACATCATCCTTTTAAAGGATAGAAAATCAAATTATAAAAGTTATCTAGACTCTCATTAAAATTTCTTCATTATCACATCATCTTTTTAAAGAATATAAATTTAAATAATAAAAAATATAAATATCAAAAACATTATGTCTATTATGACATCATCCTTTTAGAAAATATAAAATCAAATTGTAAAAACTTTATCTAGACCCTAATTAAAATTTCTCCATTATCATCATATTTTTAGAGCATATAAATTTATATAATAAAAAATATAAATATAAAAAACATTTATCCCTGTTATGACATCACCCTTTTAAAACATACGAACACAAATTGTAAAAGTTACATGGACTCTCATACCTAAAGTGTATAACCCTTTTAAACATTTGGGCCAACTTTAAACAATATTTTCTTCTAGATTTCCAAATTTTTTTTGGGCCAAATGTAGCAATACCATAGTTTGACTTGCTGTGGAAAATACCTCCTACTTATCAATTGATGAGATAAAGGGGCTCTATAATGAATGGTTCATAAGACACAACACTTGCTGAAGGTTTTGCAAATGGGGTTGCAATATACGTGGGTTTAACCTCGGAGGGAACTCCGTGGTTAAGCGCACATGAGTTGGAGTAGTACTGAGATGGCTAACCTCCTAGGAAGTCCCAGTGCTTCACCCCTGTGAGCATCACCTAGATGCAATGAGTGCTAAGTGGACCATTCATTCTCATGAGAGATGGGTTCTTGTGAACGACTACTCCCAAAACATGGGTCAATGAGTTTGACTCAAAAACTACATAGTTGAACCCTGATAGCAATATCACAATTTGACTTGCTATGGAAAATACCTCCTACTTATCAATTGATGAGCTAAAGGGGCTCTATAATGAATGGTTCATAAGGCACAACACTTGCTGAAGGTTTTGGAAATGAGGTTGCAAGATAAGTGTGTTTAACCTTGGAGGGAACTCCATGGTTAAGCGCGCTTGAGCTAGAGTAGTAGTGGGATGGGTGACCTCCTAGGAATTCCCAGTGCTTCACCCCTATGAGCATCACCTAGATGCAATGAGTGCTAAGTGGAGAATTCATTCTCATGAGAGATGGGTTCTTGTGAACCACTACTCGTGAAACATGGGTCAATGAGTTTGACTCAAAAACTACACAATTGAACCTTGATAGAAATATCATAGTTTGACTTGCTATGGAAAATACCTCCTACTTATCAATTGATGAGATACAGGGCTCTATAATGAATGTTTCATAAGGCACAACACTTGCTGAAGGTTTTGGAAATGGGGTTGCAAGATAAGTGGGTTTAACCTTGGAGGGAACTCTGTGGTGAGCATCACCTAGATGCAATGAGTGCTAAGTGGACCATTCATTCTCATGAGAGATGGGTTCTTGTGAACCACTACTCGTGAAACATTGGTTAACAAGTTTGACTCAAAAACTAAACAGTTAAACCCTGATAGCAATATCAAAACGTCACATTGTTAAAGACAAAACTAGGTTGCCATTAACTATAAAATTGTTGAATTTCACCTCTATGAATGAAAATAAAGAAAAAATTAAACTTTACAAGAACTTTGTTAACTAAATGCTAGAAATTAGCATTAAAAAATGATATTTAATGTTCAATATTAAATAGAACAATAACCTTTTTTGTTTGTTATATCATGTTAGTTTTAGTTAATTGTTAAAATTCAAAGTTACATAGAAGACATAATTTATTGATAAATGTAAACAATAAAATAAAAGCAACAACAAAATAAAGAGCCATTTAAGTTAGCTACTACCTAGAGGGTTTTACTTGGTCTTTTGGTGATTGTTGGAGAAGATGGAGATATGGTGGAGGTTAACAAAATCCTAATGATAGGACAACTCATTAGAGAATGGTGAAGTGGTGAATATTGAAAAAATAGTTTATCTTGTAAAACATTATTATGACATTTTTTGCCCATGAACTGAAAAACACTTCAACATTGGTTAGTACAAAAATTTGAAAGCTATCAAAGAAACATCACAATTATCCTTCAAATTTTCCACATCCTCAAAATTATAGATATTAAAATTCCTCTAAAAAACTGTAAGAGATTTATAATTTTTTTTGCACGCTACCTTGCCGTTGGAGAGAATAGAAGAAGTAGAGCACATCAGTCTTGTCATATACACATGACACTCTCAATTTACGATGCTAAATAAATTATTTTCCCTTGATTTTTGTAGTTAAAAAAACTAAAGCATGTCAAATTCTCTAGATTTGATCTTTTGCATATAAACTATGCCATGCAACCTACTAACCAACAAGTGTTGAAGATAGGTGCCAAAGGACACTTCATGCGTCTTTCTAATAGTAGATTTTGCATTTTTTACCTGTCATACCATGCTTGGAAAGATAAATAGATACTAGAAACGATCATGCTTCTGTAGCATCGTAAATTATCATTGGTGTAATATACACCTCGTGTTTGGGCTCCTACTTTAGTGTGTTCTATCCCCATCTCGTCTCTAAGTCTGATTTGTGCTCACTACCCAACTTTGATGTCAGGTACACAACCATTTGTGGGTCCCATAGAGGGGTACTCACCCCCTTGACACCTTTTTTTGGTCCTCTTTGTAGTGGGACTAGGGTTTAGTACATATTGGTCTGGACCATGGCACCCTAGAACACCATGGTTGTCCTCAAAGGGGCTCAAAATTGAAATAAGGCGAGTGTTGTATTTCTTTGGTGGGAATTCATCCTCGTGGCTATAGATGATTAGGTCATCCTAATTGGTAATTTACCTAGAAACCCCTATATAAAGACATTTTATCAACCTATTTTTGTCTAAGAAATTTAATACTGCATCCTTATTATTTGTGCATCTGTGAAGCCTTCATTATCAAGCATTTTTAGAGATCTTCAAGGCTACATATTCATTCTTAAACCATTGTGGAGTAAAATAACATCAATCTTGTGCAAACATGTGTGTGTGTGTGTGTGATTAGGGTTTTTCGTGTTCATTTGTTTGTCATGTCATTGCATACAACATTTGTGATTACATTCAAAGAGCATTGCATCATCATCAATAATTATAAATCTAAGGTATATCTATTCAACATTTATTTCAGTATTTGCATTATTTCATTCAAGGTTAATTCATAAAATGTGGTTTGACTCCCCTATTCCCAACAATTTTACCTTTCTTTCTATGTGTATGAAATAGATACAAAGCTGTGTTTGAGAGGATTGATAGAGTTCATAGAGATGAATAGGTTTAGCTTTTGATGACAAAAGATTTAGAAGACCATGGTGAATTGATACTACCTTGTCTCGAATTTAAATCAAGCCGAACTTCTGGGAATACATTTGAAACATATTCTTTTCTCCAAATCTAGGATGGTGACCTCATGCCATATATGTAGATTACTATTTTTAACCAAGATTACTTAATTTATCATTTATTTTTCCCTAATATTCAACAATGAAATCGATTCAATCTAGGGAAGGAGAAAGACCCTATCAAAAGGAGCCTAAAATTTGATCAAAATATTGATCTTATAGGGCTAGATCTATTATATTCCTCTCCTCCCTAATTTAATGGTTAATTAGGTCATTTAGTAGTTTTATTATCTTAATTTAACCCTAAACCTAATTATTAACCATTACATTTTGGTGAATTGAACTTCTTACACCAATATTTTTTAAATTTGTGTTCTCATTTATGATTTGTAGGCGTTTTAATTTTAAAAAATTTCACTCAGATTATTTTTTTAATCAAATTACATAAATTTAGAGGTCAAATTCATAAAAAACTTAATTTATTTTGGTTAATTTAATTTGTGGGTTGCATAATTTGTAACTTTTGTTTTTAGATCTCATCTTAGACATTCATAATGACACTTAATAGATTTGATTTATTTTCCATTTCAGATATGATTGTACTACTTTTTAATTATATTTATCAAAATCATGTGTTTGATAATGGTTTCTTTCACTTTACATTGCTTCTTTTCTTCATAATTCAATCTTGCTTTCAAAATGTAAAACAATATTTAAGATTAAAAAGATCTTATATTATCTTGTAATAAATGTTCAATATCTTTATGTTAAATAAAATATTATTTTTTATATTTTATTATCCTATTATATAAATTTCATCTTGATTTTGAAATCTAAAATAATATATACATGTTTTAAATTATCTTTCTTATTTGGTTTAAATTTAAAATTACTATATTTATTTAATTTTTTATTTTTCTATGTTATGATTGATGTCGACTTTGGAGGATGTGTTTGTGTGTGTGGTTCGTTGGAATTGACTTTGGAAGACATGCTATGTATTTGTGTCCCCTTTATCTCCTAAGGTGGACTACATTTAGCATGGTTACACTTGTTGGCCAACTTTGAGTAATTTTTGTTTATTTTATCTATAGTGAACCTATTTGAGGGTTTCAATGAATAAGTTGATATAAATAGATGTGTAGATGTGTGAATTGTGGTGTGGATTGGTTGGTGAGTGTATGGATTGATTGTGGATGATGTAGAAGTTTATGTATATAAGTTGACGTGCAAAAAATATTTGTGATGTGCTTATGATCAGGATATCATACTTAGTTTTATTCACCTTTTCTATGTGCCTTCTAGAAAATAGTGTGTCCTTTTGGTAACTTGTGTAGATCTATATCTTGTCTTGGGATTGTGCGTCTCGCTAATGCAAGTCCATTGTATCTTGTCATACGGTTGTGCACCTTAGCCTCCAAGTCCAAATCAGGAGTATTGAGCTTCCTCGGCCTTGTGCCTAAAAAATTATATTCAATTATTCTTATTGTGAGTGTGATTCTCCCCATAGTTTTCTCCATATTAGTTTTTCATATAAAATCTAGTTTTCATGTGTTTGGTTTTTATCGTTTCATTTTTTATTGATTCTTGGTTGAATAAGATTTAATGATTTTCTCAAGATTGATTCGCCCCCCCTCTTAGCCTTGTGGTGTGTTCATCAATCATAACCCTAATTGAACTGGTACCCTAACCTTAATCAAACCCTAGTTGTAATTAAAATCTTACCTCATTCTCTAAATTATTTTAGTAAATTAAAAATATTTATTTTTAAATCTTAAATAAATATAATTTTCTTATTATCTAAATTCCATCTTGCTTTTAAAACATAAAATAATGTTTAAAATTAAAAATACATTATCTTGTAAATTAATTAAAAATATTCAATATCTTCATCTTAAAAAAATATTATTTTTTATATTTTATTATCCTATTATATAAATTCCATCTTTCTTTTGAAATCTAAAATAATATTTGATTTGTTTGTTTTAATTATCTTTATTGTTTGGTTTGAAATTATAAAATTACTACATTTATATACTTTTTTAGTTTTTTTTTAATATATCATCCATCATTACAAAATATAAGTATTTGCATATATTGCTTATTGATTTCATCAACACAGATGCATAGCCTTCTATATGTGAGTGGTACATGCCTTCGATGTAATAACTAGAAATAGTTTAAAATATCCCTAACTACTATGGTTGGTAAATTCAAATCCAATTTATTTCTATAGTATAGACAACTAGGAGCTTAAATGAACGGTATAATCACAAAATGAATTTGATGAAAGAATGTACCTTTAACAATTAAACAATTAAAATAGCAATAAATTGTGTCAAAATTTTCTTGATTAAATAAAAAATTATTTACTTAAATTTTCTTTTTAATCACACTACATTTTTATAGCATATACAATTACGTATTAAACGTTCTTTTCTTTGGTTCCTAAACTGTATAACACATAATTTTAAGGACTCTAGTTCAAGACATGCAGACCAAGTTTAAATAATATATTCCTCCAACTTTTGATAAAAAATTGAAAGATATTTAATGTTTGACTCTCCTTCCTAATGTGTATAATGCATATTTCGAAGGACAAGACATTTCCAAACATGTAGGAGAATCTTAAATAAAAAATTCCTCCAACTTTTGACAAACAATGAAACATAGTAAACATTCTCAACTCTCCATGCTAAAGTGTATAATGCATATTTTGATGGACTACACACGTCCAAACATGTGTGCCGAGTTTAAATAATATTTTCTTCCAAATTTGGACAAGTAATGAATGATATTAACCATTCTTCACTCTCATTCCTAAAATGTATAACATGTATTTCTGAGTACTACATAGTTCCAAACATGTGGGACAAGTTTAAATAATATTTTCATCCAACTTTTGACAAAAATATATTTACTAGCTTTTGAAAAGGTATACATTCTTAAATTTTCTTTTTTATTGCATTACCTTTTTAAAGAAAATAAACTTAAATATTAAATGTTGTTGACTCTCCTTCCTAAATGTTATTGAATCTCCTTCCTAAAGTGTAGAATACATATTTTCAAAAATCTATAGTTCCAAACA
Source organism: Cryptomeria japonica (assembly GCF_030272615.1). NCBI lineage: Eukaryota > Viridiplantae > Streptophyta > Pinopsida > Cupressales > Cupressaceae > Cryptomeria > Cryptomeria japonica. The sequence goes on along the minus strand of NC_081410.1, from coordinate 6,018,405 downwards.
TGTGGGTCATTAAATCTTTCATTTCCATCTTGAAGTGTATAACACGTATTTGAAAGTACTACATAGTTCCAAACATGCGGGCCAAGTTAAATTAATATTTTGTTCCAAATTTTGACAAAAAATTGAAATATATTAAATGTTTGACTCTCCTTCTAGATATTTTGAATGAGTACATAGTTCCAAACGTGTGGGCCAAGTTTAATATTTTGTTCCAAATTTGGACAAAAAATAGAAATATATTAAATGTTTGACTCTCCTAGATATTTTGAATGAGTACATAGTTCCAAACGCGTGGGCCAAGTTTAATATTTTCATCCAACTTTTGGCAAAAACATATTTACTAGCTTTTTAAAAGGTATACATTTTTAAATTTTCTTTTTCATCACATTACCTTTTTAAAGCATATAAACTTAAATATATAACATGGATTTTGAAGGACAACATAATTCCAAACATGTAGGTCAAGTTTGAATAATATTTTCCTCTAAATATTTTAAAAAATTTGAAAGATGTTAATCATTTGACTCTCCTTCCTAAAGTCTATAACGCGGATTTGGAAGGACTGCAGAATTCCAAATGTGTGGTTCAAGTTCAACTAATATTTTCCTCTAAATTTTCACAAAAAAATGATTGATATTATATGTTTGACTCTCCTTCCTAAAAGTGTATAAAGCAGATTTTGAAGGACTGTATAACGTGTGGATCAGATTAAAATAATATTTTCCTCTAAATTTTAACAAAAATTCCAAAAGATATTAAATGTTTCACTGTACTTGATAAAATGTATAACTGTGATTTCGAAGGATGTGTGAGCCAAGTTTAAAGTGTATAACATGGATTTCAAAAGGCTGCTTAATTCCAAACATGTGAACCAAGTTTAAATAATATTTTCCTCTAAATTTTCACAAAAATTGAAAACATGTTAAATGTTTGACTCTCCTTCCTAGATTGCATCGCGGAAATTTTCAAGGACTACATATTTCCAAACTTTTTCCTCTAACTTTTGACAAAAATGTGAAAGGTGTGATTAACCATGTAAAAGATTCTCAGACCAAACTCCTGCAATTCAGAACATTTTGGAGCAAATTATATATGATTTGACCTTAATCATTTCGGGATAATGAACCTAGCAAGCACTTTACCATACAAAAATTTGAGTCTGAATTTGTGGAGACACTGCCATTCGCTATAAAAACGCTCTTTCCCCTTCTATAGAAGTGCTCTTTCTTCCATTATTAATAGACTTCTGGTGAGCATTGAATACAATTAAAAGAAATCTATTGCTCCAGGGGAAAATTGCTCATTGAAACGGCCAGTGTGTTTCCATACTGATTTCTTACAATGGACCCAGATGGTGCTATTCAAGATGACTATATTCAGTCAATTAAGGGACTGTTTAAGTCGGTGGCAATGTTATCAGGTCTTGTTTATTTTATTTTTCTAATACAATGTGATGTAGTGGTGGCAATAGCTGGTAAACCACGTAGCATTTGGATTCCAGCAAAATCTCTGGTTATCAGTGCTTTGATGATCCAGATTCTTTCTTATCTGGAAGTTAAGGATATTTTTGGAAGTGAACACGAAGTTTTAGTGGGTGAGTTAGCAAGAGTTGTAATATGTGTGTTGATTGGCTATTTCTTGCCAGGGATGGCTCGTGCTGGAGCTGCAAGTGACTGGAGCACACTTGTAGCCTTGGTGCTTAGTTTATTACCTCTGTGTTTTACTACATCAACCTTATGATGACAAGCTTGCATATGAATCACTCTTTTTTTAAATACCGGTTAGCAACCAATGTGATTATAGGTGTGTCAATTGTATTCATGGTTTCATTTTCAATCTGTGCAATTTTAGCGGGTAGAACAGTTCGTGAAATGCTTGCGCAAAGGATTTCTGTAATTCAACGCGATGAAAGCAAGGAAAATCAGGGTTCATTGGAGAAATTTAAACGTGAGATAGTGGAATGATGGTTTTTGGCTCGTGTTTGTCGCCCTCAATACGTCATTGCAAGGTCAGTCTTGACCTCAGCTGTAGGTCTGCTGGTCGGAATTTGCATCGTTCTCTTGGGCATTCTACAATTTCGTATCGATAAGTATGGCCACATTTTTCATTATTCCAAGATAATTTCATTCTCAGGGATGACATTTTTGCTTCAGTGCATCTTCATTGGAATACGAGGGCTCCTCATCTTCTGTAGATGGTTCACGGTGATAGTCTTCTTCCCAAGGTTTTTTGTTAGAATAACGAACCACAGCTGCACGAGAGTTTTTATGGAAGATTTTTGGACGAGAAGTATCTTAGACCTGGTTCAAATGTATGATTTACAATCAAAAGATGGAATTTCAAAAGGCCTGGCGGTTTGCATGGCTACAAAATTGAAGATACATTACTTGTTGTATTTGCTTTGGATTGTGCAGTTTATTCTTGTCTTATTTTGCAAATTCTGTTTCTTTGTCTCTGAGATGCTTTTGATCTTGACGAATTTGCTTAAATGTTTGCCGCAAAATCATGAAGCGTCGTCCCTGTCCGACAGCGAAATTGGAGAATACGAGCAAATATTGAAGAAAGTGTGTATGCCTGGAGAAAATCCAGAAAGCCTATGGATAACCAATAAGAGATCTCTAAAGCAAGCCAATAAACGTTTCAATGAGAACATAGAGGAAGGCAAAAAGTGCGGGGAGCTCTTCGAATCCATTAAGTCTCATCCGGAATCCAATAATGATAGAAGATTTCTAGATCAGCTTGTTCGTTTCCGGCCGCTTGTTCCAGAGCATTTTCCTGCTGATCTGGATGAAAACTACATGAGGATGACAGCACTTTCATTGTTGAATGTGATCATCAACCTCTTACCTTTGCATAGGGATATGGATATGATGGAAAAATCTATTGAAGCTTACCAAAACGCTTGTGACCTGATGTCTTTTGTCGATAACTCTGATCCTCAAAAGCCCACTACTATAAATGTGCTTAAAGTTATCGACATTGAAGGTGATAGAGTAAGTGTCGCTGTATCCAATGAATTCCAAAGGTTGATAAAACTGCAGAAGAAAAAAATTAAATTCTTAAGAAAATCACCCAGCTTGTCAGCTCCTGAGGCGACTCCTGAAAGCCGCGCTTTTAGAGCCATAAACGAGCTATTGAGAAAAGTTGAGGAAGAACTGGTAATTATAAACGCAGCTCCTCAGGAGACTTCTGAAAGCGCATCTGGAGTCATAAATAAACTATTGAGTAATGCTGAGGAAGAACTCAAGAAGCAGAAGGTGGCAATTATAAACAAGGACGAGCAAAGTGGAAGGGAGAATCAAACTGGTGGAGGAGAAGAACAAACTGGTGGAGGAAAAGACCAAACTGTGGGCGAAGAATATTGTGATTCGAGGGATTGGGGTGCAATAGCAGCCAGTTACAGTAATTATAGTGTGTGTAAACTGATTCGCAGCCGCCGTTTTAACAATAATAGTGAGCTGATGGAATACTTGTATGGGTTCTTGGCAGACGTAATTGAGCATTGCCTGTTAAAATTACCGGATGTGCCCAAGAGCTTAGTTAAAAGAATGGTTATCATAGAGCTTAGTTGTAAACCCATCCACAAGAGCAATTTTTTATTATTTCATTTACCTTAATTTCTCATATTATTTTAATTTTTGCTTTCTTTCAAGTCTTTTCTATATATATATTTTTATTTCCATAGGGTAAGGTTTGGGGTTCTAACAACATTATGTATTTATTCATTTTCCTCATTTTACTTATTGGTTAATTCAATTAAGAACTTTTACAATGGAATAAGAGGATTAATTGACCTATCGACAAGGCAAGATAATCCGTCATAAGTTTGAAATTACTAACAATAATGAATATACCTTACCTTGGGGTGGAGTATCTAGAGTGACTCAATCTTTATTGATATATTAAATTTGAGGTTTGAACCCAGAAATAGGTTGTCAAGTCCACCTTGTTGCACCCCAACACCTAAATTAATTCTCTTACACACATCATTTCAATGTTAGTACTAGGTTAGTTCGACAATCATGACATGTAGGTAGAAATGAAACCATATCTTGATCAAAATGAAAGCGTTAAATTTATTATTTTTTAGTTACTTTAAATTCATGCCATTAGACCATTGAGGATTAAGTTCATAGCATTCACCATTAAGTTCATATATACATTAAAATTTAAAGTGTTATCTTGGTCTATAAATTAGTGTTTTACCTTCGTCCAAATTACATTGGGATAATAGGGGACTAACAAAATAAAAGTTAATCAACGAGAATGTATTATCTTTCCCCCACTAGAGATAATTCATCCAAGCTTAAAATAAGTAAGGCTATTCTTGTTTAATAATTTCTTCATCTTCCTAGGTATCTCCATGATCCCCATATTGGTCCCATATGACCTTAACTTGCTTTATCCAGTGCAACTGCATAGTATGATACTATGCCTAGATCCTTAATTGCGAGTGGGCTTAGATGGATTTATTTGGCCTCTTCTACCTATAGTGCCTACCAATCAATTACATGGGTTGATTTAGGGATATCTCTTGAGAAAGGAAACATGAAACATATTATGTATGTGAGAGAGATAGAGATGGGGCAAGAGCCAATTGATAAGCCACATAAATCTAATATTCGAGCTATGATTTCAAATGGTCCAAAAAAATATGGTGACAACTTGGAAGCCTTGCCAAACTTTATTGAAGTCATTTTAGGTTTAACATGAAGGAACACCTTCTCACCTATTTCAAATTCTCTTGGAGTTCTTTTGGCAATCAATGGAAACTTTTAGTCTTTGCCTAATAATATTCACTTGTTGCTCACATTCATGAATAATTTTACACCCTATGTGAACTAGATTGTCCATTCCATCCTATCAAAGCAATGTTCTACAATTCTTTCCAAATATTGTTTTGAAGTGTGTCTTTTAAATGAAAGCTTGATAGTTATTATGATAAGAAAACTCCACTGGTGATAAGTATTCTTCCCACTAATATAATGGGTCCTCCTCCATAATATGGTTGACTCTTTCACTATGACCATCTATTTCTAGATGGTAAGTTGTGTTGAATTTAAGTTTAGTTTTGACAGCTATCATTAGAGTAGTTTGAAACTGAGAGGTGCATAAGTTTTCCATTTCTGAGATGATTAGTTTTGGAACTTTATGTAGTCTAATTACCTCCTTAATGAATTTTCTTGATATAATTTGATCATAATCACTAATATTTTTTAATATAAAGTGTGTTGCCTTGGTTAGCTAGTCAACCACTACTAGGATACTATCAGTTTTAAGGAGAGTTTCTAAAAAATTCACCACACATTCCATTGATTTTACTAACCATTTATGTTTTGATAACTCGTGTGTATGATGCCCCTATGGAATGGAAATGTTTAGCTTTAATGTAATGACATTATAGCCACTTGGCCACAAAGTTTACCAATATTTTTTTCATTCTTAGCCACTAGTAGATATATTTGAGATCTATATACATCTCGGTCACCCCTGGATGTCCTAAATATTCAATGTATTATGGCTTTCTTCTAAGATTCTTGTTCTCAATATACTTTGATTGGGTACTAAAATCCTACCTTGGTATCTAACGATACCATCCTCTCCTATGGATTATTTTTTCTAGTTCATTGATTGATCCATATCTAATTTTATTTGCTGGAATAAGGGATCCACACCTTGCATTTTTTTAAAGGCATCTAATAGGCTTATCCTTTCATGAGGCTCCCAAACTATCATTATCACTTAGTGCATCCACAACTTAGTTTCCTTCCCCTTTATATTAGAGATTTCAAAATCATGGAGAGTCAATCAATAGTGCATCATGATTGAGAATAATTATCTCAATGTGGTATTTGTTATTATCATTTAGAATAGATATTTTTATTTCATATCTTAGCCTCAATAGGGCTTTTGAAATTTATTTTTGGGAGAGTAATTGGTAGATGGTTATTAGTCTAAGGAAGATATTCTTGAGGATTGTAGTGAAGAAAATTTAACTTTATCGAAGGAATTATCTCCTTTGAAGTTACCACATTCTCTCAATATGGTTATTTTAAAATCCATGGATTGCACTTCAAAATAAACTATGAAAAACTTGCATGCGAGAGCTAGAGAGATTATTGTGAACAATATTTTCCCAAAGCTTCAAGGTACAAAGAAAAATTATAGTATATATTATACAATTATTCTAGTTATAGATGTGTATATCATAAAATTAAAAAAATATTAATTTTAGTGGAGGATGTGGCATCTTTCAAGGTTGATTTATATAATGTATATTTACGATAGAGATAGATTTTGTATATATTTATAAGACAACTAACTACTGTTATATATATTGTAGGTTTGAGGAGCTATTAGCATGGAGGTAATGAGTACTTGAGATGAGATAGATTGAATCTATAAAAAATAGTACATTTTGAAGTTTCTAATCTTAGATTTTGACAAGTGAATATCTAATGAAAAGACTTAATTAGTATTTCAAGTATAATAGATCATGTTTTAGATATGTATAACAAAAAGGCCTATCTATTCTCTAAAATAGTGAAATGGTGGATTATTATAGATATGCATTAGAAAAATTATTTCTATATTGTATAATTCATGAATCATTATAATAATGAATGTGGGTATCTTTAAATGTAAAAGTTAATTAGAGTAAAACATATTGTAGTTTCTTTCACCTATTAAACACAATACATTAGAGATGGAAAACATGTGTGATTTATTTGTGAAAGGTTGGTTTAGATTATGATTCAAATAATATGTCTATATAATAGACTATATTTTGTAAAAAAATTAATGTTCGAATATATGGTTTTTTAAAGATAAATTAATTAATTATTAAAAGTAAAAATCAAGAATGATATTTTATTGAAATTAAATGTTTATAATTTTTAAATAATAAATTTATGTATTTGATTTTAGTTTTGATGTAGAATATGATAGTATTTTTTAGTGATTTGTCACTATTGTAGAAAGTCAAGGTTTATGCATCAAAATTTGTTAAAAAAAAATCTAAGAAAGTTTGTTTATTTGAATATGTATTAAACCACATAAGTGTGGAATGGAACAAACCTATAAATGTGATCTTTATTCATTTGGATTTAATCATTTTAATTTGTAGGACTTTTCTTTTGGATTTCCTCAAAGATTTAGATTATCCATGCATATAAACTAGATCTTGTTTTGTTTCATTTGAATTTGACATGGATATTTGCCCTCTTCTATTAAACCATTAAAAATTTTAATTCAATGAATTTTGAATAATATTATTAATAACTAGTAATTTTGTGTGTGCATTTAAAAATACTAATGCGATTATTATAATATTGGAATCTTTTTATTCCAATAATGTGTGCTAGAAGGCATGCGACTTGTGTTTGGCAGATATTCTAAGTAATTATTGGTCTTCATTAAGTAATACAACCTCATATCCCATATAATATTATGTGTTTCAAAATTCAATTGATAATTATGCGTCAAAGGGAAAACAACTGAGTGCCCAAATTGAAAATTTTCTTTTAAAACATAAGTATCACTATCACGACAATATATCTAATATGGAACATAAAATTTATAAAATAAATATTAGGTCCAAATCATTAGGTTGGAGGTAGATGAGAGAAGAAAATTAAGATCAAGCTATTTTCTAATATCCATATGGAAATCATCTTTTTGCATAGTTTATACTACATTAAGGATAAATGAGTCTTTTTGTCAAACCTCAATGAATGGGAAACATGCAACCTATCTAAAACATGCAATGCATCTAATTTTAATCATAATTTATCCCCTCATACCTATAAATAATAATGGCCTAATAGAAAATAATATGTGAGTATATCTCAACTAGTCCCACAAAATAAATTAAATACTGAAATGATTAACACTAATTATTTAGATAATGGAAGAGATAGTAAAATTAAAAGAAAATTTAAGAAAAAAAGTCTTAGACACATATGTAGTGCATATATTATGAAAGGGAAAATAAAAAATATGAAAAACATAAATCATGGAGCTATGTTCAAAACTAAGGATTGATACCATCCTCTCCCAAGCCTAATAATAAAAGAAAGGGGTAATAAAGAAACACTAGAGACAACACAAAATTCTTGTATAAATTTTGTTAGAGGAAAAAGAAGAAATATAAGCATAACCAAATTAAATATTAGAGAAATATGTTAGGGAGACTATGCTAGAGGAGAGATTCTTAGGAAGAGTGGTCATATAAAAAAGATTCCCAACAAGAAAGGGAAAATTTAAAATTATTTATTAATGAGGAAATCAGGTTCAAATAAAATAGATATCTCAATCACATAAGCTCTAATTGATTTAATGCAAAATGCTAGGGATTTCTTGGCACAATAGATACAAATCTAGCCCATGATCATATTCTCATAACTAGAACTCTATATTTCTAGTTCTCAAATAGATATATCATGTATTTACCCACAACACCAAAAAAACACAAATTAAAAATATAACACCAAAAAATATTCAAGAAAGAATACTCTTAAAGAGCATGTGAAAATAATAAAAACTACTTAAAGTCATTCACAATAGTCCACAATCTAGTATCTCACCTAAGAAGAGACACCTTAATACTAGAGGGGCAATAGTTGCAAAAACAAAAAAATAGCATATGGGCCTGCTAACATAAATTGAAAGTTAGGAAATACGATGAGACAAAGAGAATGATAAAAATAGAAACAAACAGTATGAAGATATAAGGAAAAAGTGTGCCATTGTCCATACCAAGTTAGAAGAGGAGGTTAAAACATGTAGACAATTATAAATATCATTAATACAATATATTAGTTTTATCTAGGTTGGATTACCTCAATCAAATTAATGTGATAAAATATTGGTAAACTCACAATAATGGTTCCCACTTTTGCCAACGAACAAAATTGGCACAGGCGGGGAATTTTTTTTTGCGAGGGTTCGAACGAATTGGGGTTGTTCGAGCGAATCACCCCCGTGGGTTTGATTGAACCCACCATCGGATCTGGGTTCAATCAAACCCCACATGGATTTCGGGTTTCAATCAAACCCTATAAAATATTTATTTTTATAGGGTTTGATCAGACCCATTAATCTCTATAAAACCCAGAAATGAGAGTTAAAATGTCATTTTGAAGTTTGGAGTTTACTGTGGAGAGGGGGTTAGAGTGAATCGTATGTCAACATTACGTCATCGTGCTCTTTCAGCAACAACCAATGTTTCTCATCTTTCAACTTTCGATCTACATTATTTCAAGTGCACAAAATAACCTTTTTTTTGTTTAATAATGTTTTTTTTATAATTTTTATAATTTTTTATTAAATTTATTTAAAAATTAGTAAATAATTTTTTTTTTAAATTAAATAATTGTATATTTATTGTTTTTTCAGCATTTTAGAAAAACGTTAACAAAAACTTAGAAAACAAATCTATACTAAAATTTTAAAACTTAGAAAAACGTTTGAAATTTTTTAGGAAAACATTAGCAAAATTAAAACTTAGAAAAATGTTAGAAAACTTAATTTAATGTTTTGATTGAATGTCAATTTGTTTTTCTAATTAAATAACTGTATATGAATTATTTTTCCCAACTTTTAAAAAAAATGTTATGAAAAACTTAGAAAACTAAGGTCGTAAATTAAAACTTAGAAAAATGTTAAGAAAAATATTAGCAAAATTAAAAATTAGAAAAATGTTAGAAAACTAAATACAATAAATTAAAACGTTAGAAAAATAGAATAATAAATTTAAATTAAAAAAAATGTTATAAAACTTAGATAATAAATTTAGACAAATTACACAAAGAAAAACCTCTATGACCCCTTTTCACATGATCATATTAGACACATGACATGACCGCTTAAGACCACATATGCCCCTGATGACACTATATGTCCCTGATGACACTATATGTCCCCTAGGATCATAGAGGATCACATAGTGTCCTAAGGGGTCATATGTCATCCTAAGGGGTCACAGATGTGTTAACACATGTGTGACCCCTTAAGACCACATATGATCCCTTATAACATCCTAGAGTATACACCATACCCCTTATGATCACATAGTGTCCTAAGGGGTCACACATGTGTTCTAACATATGTGTGTCCCCTTACAACCACACATGACCCCTTATAACATCTTAGTGGGAACAACATACCCCTTAGGATCACATAGTGTCCTAAGGGGTCATATGTGGTCGTAAGGGGTCACGCATGTGTTCTAACACATGCGTGACCCCTTAGGACCACATATGACCCCTTATAACGTCCAAGTGTGTACGACATACCCCTTAAGATCACACAATGTCCTAAGGGATCATATATGGTTCTAAGGGGTCACACATGTGTTCTAACACATGTGTGATGCCTTAGAACCACATATGACCCCTTATAAATCCTAGTGTGTATGAAATATGTTCCCTTAAGATCACATAGTGTCCTAGGGGGTTGAATATGTGGTCTTAAGGGGTCACGCATGTGTTCTAACACATTCATGTGACCCCTTAGGACCACATATGACCCCTTATAACATCCAAGTGTGTGTACAACATACCCCTTAAGAACATATAGTGTCCTAAGAGGTCATATCTGATCTTAACGAGTCACACATGTGTTCTAACACATGCACGTGACCCTTAGAACCACATATGACCCCTTATAACATCTTAGTATGTACGAAATACTCCTTAGGATCACATAGTGTCCTAAGGGGTCACGCATGTGTTCTAACACATGCGTGACCCCTTAGAACCGCACATGACCCCTTGTAAAATCCTAGTGTGTATGACATACGGTCCCTTAAGATCACATAGTATCCTAAGGGGTTGAATATGTGGTCTTAAGTGGTCACACATGTGTTCTAAAACATGCATGACCCTTTAGGACCACATATGACCCCTTATAACATCTTAGTGTGTATGACATACCCCTTAGGATCACATAGTGTCAAATAAGGGGTCATATGTGGTCCTAAGGGGTCACACATGTGTTCTAACGCATATGCGTGACCCTTGAGAACTGTATATGACCCCTTATAAAATCCTAGTGTGTACGACATACCCCTCAGTCCATCACATAGTGTCCTAAGGGGTCATATGTGGTCTTAAGGGGTCACATGCATGTGTTATGTGGTCCTAAGGGGTCACGCATGTGTGTTAACACATGCACGTGACCCCACACATGCACATGACCCCTTAGGACCACATATGATCCCTTATAACATCCTAGTGTGTACGACATGCCCCTTTCACTAATATATATTTTTAAACATTAATCATTATTTAACAAATTAAATATATATGTAAATATATATTTCAATTTTTCATTAAAGTAATATTTATCATTTTTTCAATTTTTTTTTTTTTTTTATATATCATAATTACATATTTATATATTTGTATATGATCGATTCATACAAGTATATGGTTGAATCATATACATATGTATACGTATATATATATATATATATATATATATATATATATTCTCAAATGATTACGTAGACATATACAAAATTCATGAAGTAATCATATTTCACGATAATTGTTTATATATATTATATATATATGTATACGATCGATTTCACAGTTATTTAACTACCAAATATATTTAACTTGCATCAATATAACAAAATGATTAATTAAAAATAAATCATTCTATATATATATATGGTACGTTATATTATAAACTCTAATTTATTCAACTTCCAAATAATCCTATTAAGATAATCAACATAATTGAAGGTGACTCCTAATTACCTACACGTATATATATATATATATATGTATATGTTTGAGTCTGAATCTACATATAAAATATGTATAACTATAGTATAATTTGAAAACCAAACATTGAACATAGTTTCAATAATTCACCTACTTCTCCACGAAGGACATTAAATCCTAGCGTCACTATTTAATTCACATTATCAACAATTTTTCACCCTTCACAGACAAATAAAACATAACATGCAATAATTAAAATCACTTAAACATGCAAATTGAGCAAACATCAAGTGATTTCTCATAAAAGGTCAATCAACAAACTACGAAGGTCAACGACTGACAGGACGACTAACTGACAACACTCACCCAAGTGTAACTGAACAAAATAGGGTCAACTACTATCTCCTCCACTTCCATCGAAAAATATAAGGCACGCTCATACCTGTGAAGCCAGGTGGAGACGATACCTCGTACCTACCCGGTACTTGTACTTGCAATTATCCTGCATCACCGAACCACACAAGCATATATACAGTATAGATAACATGACATACACACTGATGAAGGAGAATCACGACGTTCCCTATCTTACTGAAATGAGTGAAGGAAAATAGTCCCCTTGCATCCAATACACTCGTAGACACACAACATACATTGCATAGATAAGGTAAAGTGTCAGTACATAGCAATAGTCCATATAAAAATGCCATAAATCACAAGTACTGAAATACTATAAATAAGTTAAACATCTCCTATCCAGATGAAGCATGAAATAATGTCATGTAAGCTTGAATAACAAATCATGGTAATGTATCCACTGAAAATAATCAAAATAAAATATGAGTCCAAATGAGTAGGGGTATTACACGTGTTCTAACACACGTGTGACCCCTTACGAACACTTATGACACCTTATAACATCCTAAAATGTTTATAATGTACCCGGTTAGGACCCAATTTGACCACATACTTATCACATTGTGATTTAGTCTTTTTCTCTCAAGTCCCTTGATTTGCTCAGCATGTATTTGAATTAGTATATACATGTACATGATTTAGCCTTTCAAGCTCTCTTCCCTTAATTTCCTCAGCATGTGTTTTAATTTTTAAAAATTATGTTTTTGTAGTCACATAAATATGTCCATTTAATTAAATAAATATTTACTATTTATTTGATTATTTAACCACTAGTCATCAGTTAATTAAATTAACATTTAATTAATTCATCTCTAAACTCTTCTTCTATTAACTAAATAAATTACCCATTTTATTTAAATTAATTCATTAAACCACATCCCCAATCAATTAAATGAATAAAACATATTTATTTAATTTAACCCCCTTTCCTCCATTAAATAAATAAATATTTATTTAAATCACTAAACTACCCCCCACACTTGCATTTTCCTACAAAGGCAAGTTGCACCTATTTTTTATTCCAATTTTTTGGTTTATGTGTGGGCATGTGGGATTCCTATTGCAAATAAATTTGTTTGTAAGTAACAACAATAACATCGGATAACATGTGGTAGATTGTTTGATAGAAGGATGAGGAACAATTTCTTCATCGTTGATCTTACCTAACTCAACTCATTAAAAAAATACTATGTCAAGATGGTTTGACCAATATAGGTGTTTTTGGGACTCGTACCTATATCATGAAAGACTTTAGTGATAAATTGCAAGTGTGAGTGGTGGGCCAAGAAGTATTGGACTACATTCTTAACTAATGCACCTATTTGGAGATGGGGATGAAGATCCATGATTTTGAAGAATGAGAAGATAAATAGGATCATTATGATTGTGAGGTCAATCCTTCAACTTGTGGACATAGAATGAGAGGATTAGTTAGATCATTGGGATAGTGAGGTCAATCCTTCAACTTATGGATATGTAATGGGGAAGGAATTGGTTGAATAAGGCAGCCATGCTAGGTTGTGTTTATTTATTCTTGAATATTAGTTGGTTTGTGATGTTCAATTGTGAGGTCTTTTGTTTCTGTTTACTAGCCTTTTTTCTTAAACTTAGACCCCTTTATTGACTCTTCATAGATTTAATTAAAAAACTATATTTACAAAAAGAATCCAATAAAAATTCTGATTTATGATTTTTTTTGAAAAATAAGATTAATATAAATAAATAAAAAAGGAATAAAAATAAACCAAACAAATCTAAATATTTTTTAATATAATTTTAAAGTCTTCAGTAAAAAAAATTGAAATCTTAAAGTAAAAACAGTGTGAAAAAATATAATCATGTTTTTCTAGGCAATATATGTTTCTAATAATATAAGAGAAAGTTGTCTATATATTTTTAATATAAGAGAAATCAGTCAAATACCATTTGGGTTTCATTGCCTACTAGCACATTAGGTGATCTTTAATAGGCAATAGGAAATTATGTCTACTAAGGACTCATACAAGTATTCCATCAACTCATTTTCACTATTGAAATTGCGGCTAAGAATTAGTTTACATACTCTATATTTACTGTAATTGGCTGCCATTTCTTGTAAATATACATTTGAATCAACTATAAGAGTGTATTATACATACGTATAATAGAACCAGTGTAAAAGATCTACATACACAAAATTATGTCGAAAGGCCAAGAAAAGTGCACAAGTTGTAAACACCACTCCTACAACGTGTAGGTGGGTAGAGGCAAGAAGGATAATGACACAAATGTGCTTGCTCAAAAAGGGTTTACATCTGCCTCTTATATAGAGGTTTATAGAAGCATTTATAAAATTCTAGAAAAGACTAACTTAGCTGACATATACAAAATAAATTTACAATAATTCATTATTCTAGAAACATCTACAAATTACATAAGCTGGCATACTAGAAATTAAAATTATTTCTCACTCCCCCCTAATTTCTACTATCAACAACTAATTACAACAATATTTACAATGCTCAAAATTTCTATCAAATACTCAAATTGTTCTTGTACTCTTAATGCCTTTGTGAATATATTTGCAAGTTGCTCCTTTGATCTACAATGTTGTGTAATGATTTATCCGTTGTTGACCAACTCTGGAATGCAGTGATATCTAGTATCAATGTGCTTTTTCATCTTGTGAAAAACATGATTCTTTGATAGTGCAATGGTGGACTTCTCACAATAGATTGTATTATGCTCCTCTTTCTCATGCATTAGATCCTTCAAGATTCTTCACATTCATATTGATTGACATGCTACAAATGTACCTGCTACATACTCTACTTCTACTAATGAAATTGTCACTATTGGCTGCCTCTTTCATGTCAATGCTATAATACATGCTCCAAGGAGAAATGCATATCTAGAATTACTCTTTCTATCATCAATGCTTTTTGCAAAATGACTATCTGTATATCTAACCAACTAAAAATTAAATGAAGTAGGATAAAATATGCCATGATTCATAGTTACTAAAATTTTCATCAATAAACTTTTTCCTTCTTGCCAATGTGAGTTCTTTGGTTAATCCATGAATCTAGAAATCAAACTAACTCCATACATTATATCCGGCCTACTAGTTGTGAGATACATCAAACTACAAACCAATTTTTTGAATATAGTTGAATCATTTGAAATCCATCTCATTATCTTCTCTACTTATTTTTGTGCTTATTGCCAAAGGTGTAGAAACTGGACTACAATTTATCATTCTAAACCTTCTCAAAACATCTTTTACATATTTAGTTTGACAAATGAAAATGCCCTTATCATTTTTGCGTAACTTCAATGCCAAGAAAATATTTCATCAAACCCAAATCTATCACCTCAAATTCTTTCTTCATTGTAGATTTAAACTTTGTCTTCATATCCTCTTACTTCATATCATGTTGGTTGTTGCAAATAGAGTTCTTCTTCTAAATATCTATTCAAGAAAGCTGATTTTACATCTATTTGATAGGCCTTCCAATTATTTTGAGTTACAATAGCTAGTACCATTCTAACAATCTCAAGTCTTGTTACAGGTGCAAATGTTTCATTATAATCAACTCCATATTCTTGTGCAAATCCCTTAGCTACTAACCTTGTCTTATATTTGTCTACTTCTTCCTTATACTTAGTTTTATAAACCCATTTCACACCTATGCATTCTTTATCATTAGGAAAATCAACTAATTCCCCATGTATGATATTTCTCAATTGATTTTATTTCATCATTCATTGCATCAATCTAATGTTTTTCCTTAATTGCATCTTCAAAATATATAGGATCTTGAGTAAATAAAAAAAAGTTTGATTTCAAAATTCTAATCTTCTTGTCTCTTTGTCTCAATGATGCAAGTGTAGGATTTGAGTCATTACTTGTGAACTTGATGATTCTCCTTTCTCAACTTGCCTTTATGAGTTTTCTCCTTGTGGACTTCTTGATGGACTTCCTCCTTGTTCATTTGATTGTTCTCCTTGTTCTCCTTGGTCTTTTTCTTCTTGTTCATCATATGGTATTGGTCTTGCACCTATAATTGTCTTGTCTATATTGTCATCCCAAGATTCTTCTTCTTTGAATACAACATCTCTACTTACAATTACTTTCTTGGTTATAGGATTAAACAACTTATATATCTTAAATTGTTCATCATAACCAATAAAAATACATTTTTCACTTTTATCATCCAACTTACTCCTTGTTTTTAGGCATGTGTGTATATGCAATACAACCAAATACTCTGAAATGAGAAACACTAATCATGTCCCTAACAATTATTGTTGGAATCCTATTCAAAACATAAACTACACAAGCTACTGCTTCAACCCAGTACTCATTAGGTAGATTTTTTCTTTTGAACATGCTCCTCCCCATCTCTATTATTGTTTGATTCTTTCTTTCTGCAACACCATTCTACTGAGGTGTGTAACTTGTAGTGAGCTACTTTATTCCATGATACCTGTAATAATCCAAAACTCATTTCATTTGTATTCAACTCCTCTATCCGAACTCAATACCTTGATGGATAATCTACTTTGTTTCTCAACCAGTGCCTTGAACTCCTTAAACTAGCCAAATGTCTTATATTTATATTTGAGAAAGTAAACCCAATTTTTTCTACTAAAATCATCAATGAATGTTATAAAATAAATTCTCCCCCCTAATGATGGTGTTTGCATTGGACCACATTAATATGTATGCACAATTTCTAAAGGTACCCAAGCTCTATACATGACATTTCCTTTGAATATTTTCTCTATGCTGCTTAGCCAAAATGCAACTATCACATGAACACATTGGTACTTCAATGGGGGGTAATCCTCTTACCATTTCCTTTTTTTTCAATAAACACAATATTTTTAAATTTAGATGACTATACCCATGCTTGATCTTTACTTGATTCCTCCAAACTTGCTCCAATCTCCTCCATCATTTCACTTTTCATGCAAAGTGGGAACTTTCTATTATTTGTCATTTCAACCTTTGCAATCACCAAGTTACTTGGAGAAATATCAAATATAGTGCAAACATTATTCTCAAAAGAAACTCTATAACCCTTTTGAATATATTGTCCTGCACTTATGTGATTATACTTCAAACCAGGTACAAAATAAACATCACGAATAGTTTTCATGCCAAGATTTGTTATCACATTAATTGCAACTTTCCCCATGACTTCAACAATGTTATCATTACCCAATTTGATTTTTAATTTGATTGAAGTATCCAAATTCTCAAAAAAATCTTTATTTTTCAGTCATGTTGTTACTACACTCACTATCTAGAAACCAAATATTACTTGAACTTTCTTGAGCTACATGGCATGTAATGAACAAACCCTGGACAACTCATAGAAAAAAAATGCATTTTGCTTTCCCATACCTTCTTCTTTCTTTCAATCTTCATTTAAAAAGTGACCATACTTCTTACAGTAATAACATTGAACATTCAAATGATTTGTCATACCTTTGTAATGCCTAATTATTATTGCGCCTTCTTGAGCTGAAATTTTGATTTCTCCTTCCTCTTAGATTTGGACTCTTTCTTTCTTCTCTTTGAAAATTGTTTCTTCCTCTTCCTCTTCCTTTGAATCCTAGATTTCCTCTTTCTCTGCATCTACCAAATGTTATTTGTGTTTTGAATGCATGCTCTAATGTTGTATTATCATTCTTTCTCAAGTTGTCTTCATAATTTTTTAAAGAGCCAACCAACTCATCCATAGGATATGTTGTCAAATCCTTAGATTCCTCAATTACCACAACAATTGCATCAAATTTTTTGGGAAAACTTTTTAAAACTTTTCTACAACCTTTTGATCTATTAACTCATCACCATTCTACTTTATTTGATTAACCAAATCCGTAACATGATATATAAATTGATCTATTGAATCAAAATCTTTCATTTGCATGTTTTCAAATTCTCTTCTAAGTGCTTGTAGTTTGACAATATTTACCTTACTAGTACCTTGATATGTCATCTCTAGGATATCCCATACTTGTTTGGCTATAGTGGCTGGCTTAATCCTTTCAACAACTGAATCATACAATGCTTGTCCAATCTTTTGCAAAGTCCTTTTATTTATTTTTTGCCTATTTTCATTAAGCTTTTTCTTATCATCTGAACTCAAAGTAGACTCATCTTGTGATTCAGTATAGCCATTTATAACTATGTTTGATATATCATATGAATCAAATGTCAGCTTCATTCAAAAAGCTCAATTATCATTATTCTTACTAGAAAATATTAGAATCATAGGTTGAAAATTATTAGATGCCATACCTTCAAACAACTTCAATAATTTGATAAACCCTAGCCCTGCGGCCTTCTTCTTCTTTCTTTATCTCTTATATAATCTTCTTTTTCTTTACTGGATCGCCTTCAACAAATGCTCAAATCCTTAATACACCTTTAGAGCTCTTGGATTTCACAAAATAAAGCAACCTGGGCAATTTATAATCTACCAATGATAGTCTACAATTTTTGCAAACCTTCTAGTCTTCTAAATGGCAATGGTCTTTCTTAAATTTTTGTATCTTTTGCATTGATAACCTCCTTAAAAAACTGCGATCTCTCTTTATATGCAATAATCAACAACTTCCAACAACGACAGTGGTCGATCTGACTGGTGACCGACAAATTTCCTTGTGATCTCGCCTTCAAATTTCTGCCAGAAATCCTTCTCACTTTCTTTTCTTTTATCCCATTGAATTACAAAAATATTTTGTGCAAGCATACCACGAAGTGTTCTACCCACAGAAATTGCATAAATTGAAAATAAAACTACCAATATAATTGACAACACTATAACCATATTGGTTGCAATGCTATAAGTATACATTTTAACAACAGAATCCTCTAGCTATAGCTATAGATCATCAAATTTAACAACCAAATCACCGACAATAGGTTCACACCTATTGCAAATTAGTATTACCATCTTCATAGTTCAAATAGGTCTTCTTTTAACCCTCATTATGCTCACCAATAGAAGGATGAATGAATGAGTCAACTAATGTCTCCATGATAGTTGAGTCAACACCTTTTTGTAAAGGCTGAGAGAAGCTCGACATAAATCAAACTTCTCCCACTTAACAACTTTAGTGAGCACATCAACTAGGTTATTTTTGGTGTGAATTTTATCTACATGAAACTTGCCTTTTTTGACCATGTGATGAACATAATGACTGCGAACATCAACATGTTTTGACCGAGGCTGAGATGTCTGATGCATAGTCATAAAGATGGCATTGCTATTATCACAAAACAAAGCAAAATCTGATTGCTTCAAACCCAATTCACTAAACAAGAGTTACAACCATACCATCTCCTTTGCTCCCTCAGAAAGAGCTATGTATTCAGCCTTGACAATTGTTTGAGCAACTGTATGCTGCAATTTAGAAGCTCAACTAATCACTGCCCCAACAAATGTGAAAGAATAACTTGAAGTAGACTTCCTTTTGTCTAAATCTCCGGCAAAAACAGAATTAGTAAACCCTTGCAAGTGTGCTTTGCCCTTCCCAAACCATAAGAAAAGGTCTGAAGTACCCTTGAGATACCGCAAAATATACTTGACCGCCTCCCAATGTGGTTTGCCTGGATTAGCCATAAATATGCTCACCACTCCTACAACATGAGCAATATCCGGACGAGTAGACACCAAAGTGGACATAAGACTTCCAACTATAGATTTGTATGGAATTTTGTCCATAAAATCCTTATCTTCTTGTGTTTTGGACACAATTGAGAAGACAACTGAAAATGAGAGGCTAAGGGGATGCATATAGAATTAGCATCTGCCATACCGAATCTGTCCAATACTTTTTTAATGTAGTCTTGTTGAGATAGTTTAAGTTCTCTCTTTTTCCTATCTCGAAAAATGGTCATCCCAAGAATTTTCTTTTTTGCCCCTAAATCTTTCATGGCAAACTTGTTAGCTAAGTGATTTTTAAGCTCGTGAACAATCTTCATGCTTGTGCCGACCACTAGCATATCATCCACATAAAGGAGAAGTATGAAAAATTCTCCATTGGGAAGCTTTTTAAAATAGATACAAGGATCAAACTTACATCGAGTAAACTTGTGATCAATCATAAACTTGTCAAAATTGAGATACCACTGTCATGGGGCTTGCTTAATCCCATACAAACTTCATTTCAATCTGTAATAGAGATTTTCTTGACCCTTTTTAATAAATCCCTCAGTTGATGCATAAACAATTCCACATTAAGGTTGCCATGGAGAAATGTTGTCTTCACATCCAACTGTTCAAGCTCAAGATCCCAGGCTACAACCAATCCCAATACTGCTCGAATGGTAGTCATTTTGTCTACTGGTGAGAAAATTTCTTTAAAATCAAGGTCTTGCTGCTGAGCGTATCCCTTGACAACTAGTCTTGATCGAAATCTTTTCTGACCACCAGCTTCATCTTTCAACTCATACACCCATGATTATGTAATGCCTTTCTGTCAGGCGGAAGTGGCACCAAATCCCATGTCTGATTTCACAATAATGCGTCCATTTCTTTGCACATTGCAGTGTGCCATTTATCACAGTTTGTAGTTTTACAAGCTTCTTTGTATGTTGTAGGCTCTGTTTGATCAGAGATTAACAAAGTGGGCTCAGCTTCTTGACAGAATAATAATTCATAATCAGAGAACTTAACTAGAGGTCTCCTCTACCTGGTAGATTTTCTCAACTGACTCTCTGTTGGAGTAGTGGGATCATTCAATTCATTTGGTCTCTATTTATGCAAATCAATGTTGCTTGTATTTAATGGTTGATGCCCATGGTGAATTCCATCATCCTCAGAATTTTGTATAAAACAAGGAGGATGAAGTCCACAAAAAACATGTGGATCGAGCTCATCACAGTGAGGAGGAGGCAAACCGAGGGAGTGATCTTCCGCAAAGGCATCATCCACGATCTGGGGAGGAGAATGCCCCTGTTGTGAGCCTGCAGAGGTGGAGGTTTAGGGCAAACATGTGGTTTTCCTAGCGTGTTGTGGCGAGCGCCCAACATCACGTGAAGACTGTGTTGCATGGCATGAAGATTGCGTTGCGTGGTGTGAGGACTGCCCTTCTCGCTATGGTGGCTGTGGTGTAGGCCATCGTGAGGATTGTCCACCGTGCTGCTAAAAATTATTCATTCAAAGCAGTGTTGACTATGATGTAGGCCACGGGGTAGGAGGCAAGCCCGTCGTTAATTCCCCCATGTGCGCCCGAACTAGTGAAGATGTTGTTTCAGGCTGGGATTTCTCTGTTCCAAACAGTGATGGCTTTGTTATGAGCCTAGAATATTGAATAGAAGGTCTCTCAGAGTCTTCATCATTGTGAGTCTGTCCAGGGGGCTGAAAAAATGGAATCATATGGTAGATTAATAACTATTGGAGCTCCGACTTGATAAGAAGACTGATGTAGACCACCATTGTTCTAAATTGGTGAAGGATAATTTTAAAAAACCAATAGAGGAACATACTCTATTTTTTATTTATTTGGAACTTGCAACGTAGGGAAAGAAGTCTCGTTAAAGATGACATCCCTGATGCGAATAATTTTTTTGTGAACTAGATCCCACAACCTGAAACCAAATTGTTCTTCTCCATACCCAGCAAAAATACACTTTTGCAACTTGGGATCCATTTTGGTTCTTTCCTTGGGTATATGCGATAAGGCTTCACATCCAAACAAGTGAAGATGTGAGTATGAAATCCTCTTCCCTTTCCATTCCTCTTCCGGAATACCAAAGTCTAATTTAGATGAGGGACTTCAGCTGATTAGGTATAATGTTGTGTGGCAAACTTCTACCCAAAATTCCTTGCCTAGATGGTGTAGGAGCACCCTTCCAAACTCTTTCTCTTTCTTGTTTTGTTGGTGATATGCTTCTTTAGAAGCCATTGTACATAAAATAATGAGCCATGTGCTCATAGGTCCTAGTTAGGGTCCTAGTGGAGATCCTAGGGGTCATGAGTCAAGATTGTGTTTTTCTTGAAAATGGAGGGTATGTGTTTCCTTGAAGTATTTAGGGGTCCTTTATAACATGGTGGTATCCTTAGGTTGGCCCAATGTGGGCCTAGGAGTCATAAAAAGCAACATTGGGAAAGTTGCTTAAAAGCTGCAAAAGTTGCATGACAACTTTTAAAAGTTGTCAAGCAACTTTTCCACCATGATGTCAAGTTCTTTAGGTTAGTGTGGAAAACCCTAGTTTGGGCACACAGACTAAGGCAAAGGTAGTATAAGTACTTGCAAACCCTAAATTCATGGGTTGGATGTCAGACTTGGTACAACCCTAGCAAAAAGATCAGATTGAGATTGTAAAACTGTTACCAGTCAGTTTGAATGAAGGAAACAAGCAAATTAATGGATTGAGAAACACCAAAACCTATGTGGAATGTTTTTCCTAGTGTAGATACTTTCATTTCAGGCAAATATTTTAGGTTTTTACTTGCAGATTGAGTGGGTTTGTAAATAGTTTGTAAACTGTCTTCTTACTGTCCAGTTTTGGACAGGATTGTGTAAATGAAATCTTAACTCCATTCCCCATTGTGGAACCACCATGAAACCATCGGGAATGGATGTGAAGACCTTGTACTATAGTCCCAAGCAAGCAAGGCCCTTGGAAATGCAAGGAGGCCAAGCAAAGACCCATTCCTAGGCGAGACTAGACAGTGCCTGGTTAGGAATGGTTGTTGGTGCATAGGTCTTGGAGAGCAAGGTTGATTAGTGGAGAGTGCATCCTTTGGAGGAAGTGTAGAGGAGTGTTTGAAGCCTCATTGGTGTGAAGGAGGAGCCTCCATCAATCCAAATAAGGTAGCTAACACATAGAACACTCACTGTGACCCAGGCAAACCACAAAACCCTATGAAAACCCTTAAAAACCCCAAAATTCGCCCTAGGCATTGTAAGGCCACTTGGAGGCCCAAAACCTAGAAAATCCTTGAGCCCTTGCCAATTGAATGGCAGTCCATTTTGGGAGTTAGGGTTGTTTGTGCATCATTTGTGAGAAGGATTCCTAGAAGACCGGTTAGGAGGCCTAATTGGTCCTAATCCTTGTAGCCCTTTTTGAAGGCAAAAACCCAAATTTGTGAAATTGGTAAGGGGTTAGAATCTTGAATCCTCTTGGGGGCTCATAAATGGGTGGATAGACCATGAAATAGACTAGAAAAAACCTTGCTAAGACCTTGGAAGGTGTGGAACAAGATTATCCCTTATTAGCCATAGTAAGGGATTTTGAGTCTCATGACTAGGTGAGACCTTAGGAGCAACATAGCAACTCATTGGTGGGTGGATTGGGCAAGGTCAGGGGATTCATCAAGCAAAGGAAGTCCTAGAGACCCTAGGGTGTGTAGGGAACACCAGGTGGTCCAAGGAAAGGATCCAAGAGCATAGACTAGGCTAGTCTATCCCAAACCCCATCCCATCAGATTGGTATCAGAGTAAGTTAAAGACTTGTTGGACTATGTATGTCTCTATATACTGGTGAATCGGTAGGGAAGAGTAGAGTGGTTACTAATGTAGATTTGGCTACAGTGGTGGAATAGCAGAAGGAGAAGAATAGACTCCTTGAAGCAGCAATGAGTGAGATAAGGGATAAGTTGCAGGAAGTGGTGGATCAGAGGAGACATGAACCTTGGGAGGAAGACACCAAGGGTAAAAGAAAAAGAACTATAGACATAGATGACATAATTCCTAAACCAGATCCCTTGTTCAATGAAGAACCTTTTGTGAAGGCTATTAAAGCTTTGAACACCAAGGCTTTTGAAGGATTGCCACATTTTAGTGGGAGAATGGACATAGACACTATTATGGAATGGATTGAGGGCATGGAAAACCACTTTGAGTGTGAAGGAGTGACAAAGGCTCAGAAGGTTAAAGTTGCCAAATCAAGATTAAGGGGAGCAACTTTGACATGGTGGAAGTACTTGCAAGAAGAAAGGGTTAGTATGGGAAAGCTACCTATTGCAAATTGGAAAGCTATGGTGGGTAAGATTAAGGAGAACTACTTACCAGAGGATTATGAAGTCCAACTTCATAAGAAGAGACAAGGATTGAAGCAAAAAGATCTTGATGTAACCTCTTACACTGAAGAGTTTCAAAAGCTATATCTTAGATCTAAAGTTCAAGAAGATGAGTCTATTAAGGTGGCTAGGTATCTAAGCGGCCTAAAGTGGAACATTCAGGAGGAGATAAGCCTATGGACTCCTACTACTATTCAGAAGTGTCATCAGCTTGCTGTCAAGGTAGAAGAGAGGAACAAAAGGAAAGGAGACTCCAATAACAGGGGTAGAGGTAGAGGTAGAGACCAAGTGAATCACCGAGGTGGTTACCAAAGAAAAGAAAATGATCAGAGAAACCAAGGAGAAGCCAAGTTGACTGAGCATGGTAGTGAAACCAATCTCACAGGAGGACACTCTAGAGGAAGAGGTGCACAAGGTGGTCCAAATAGGGGTAGAGGTACCAACATAGGTAACTCCTATTTTGCAACTATGAAGTGTTACAATTGTGGACACTTGGGACACCTAACATATAGATGCCCTGACAAGCCTACCACATCAAATAGTGGAAAGAGGGTTGTTTATGCCAAGACACCAGATGTGGATCAGATTGAATTGGAAGTTGGTGAAAATTTGATGTTCAATAGGATTTTGATTAGATAGCCTATTAAGGAGGAACCCAAACATAGGAGAGCATTGTTTAGGGTGAGATGCAAAGTTCTTGGTAAAGTGTGCAAGGTGATAGTTGACACAGGCTCAACTGACAACATAATCTTAGAAGAGGTAGTTAGGAAATTGAAACTCACAAGAATACCCCACACCAATCCTTACAAAGTGACTTGGTTGAACAAAGCACAGAGTGTGCTAGTTAATGAGCAAACTTGGGTAGAGTTTTCTATTGGAGGATACAAGGACAAGATCCTTTGTGATGTGTTGCCTATGGATGCATGTCACTTATTGCTAGGAAGACCTTGGCAATTTGATAGGAAGGCGATCGATGATGGAGAGGAGAACTCCATATCATTTAAGAAGGACATCAAGACTTTCAAGATTCAGTCTTTGACAGAGGATGAGGAGGGCACTTCAAAAACACCTAGTGTCTTAATGGCTACTGGTAAAGAGTTCTTAAATTTGCTACATGAGGAGGAGATAGTGAAGTGTGCCATCTTTGTGAAGCCAAAGGAGAAAGCAGACAAGTTGCAGGCAGAAATACCCAAGGAGGTAAAGAAAATGTTGCAAGAGTATAAGGATATAGTGAGTGATGGAGCACCTACAACACTCCCACCAAGAAGGTCTATAAGCCATCAGATAGACTTTGTTCCCAGTGCATCCTTACATAACAAGGCTGCATATAAGCTCACACCTGATCAGAATAAGGAAGTAGCAAGGCAAGTGTAGGAGTTATTGGAACAAGGACTGATTAAGAAGAGCATCAGCCCATGTGCAGTCTTGGTAGTGCTAGCATCAAAAAAAGGAGGTAAGTGGAGACTATGCACTGACTTAAGAGAAATCAATAGGATTACCATAAGGTATAGGTTTCCTATTCCTAGAATAGAGGATCTAATGGATTGTTTAGGAGGGGCTATGTATTTTACCAAGCTAGACCTT
Organism: Cryptomeria japonica; assembly: GCF_030272615.1. Classification (NCBI taxonomy): domain Eukaryota; kingdom Viridiplantae; phylum Streptophyta; class Pinopsida; order Cupressales; family Cupressaceae; genus Cryptomeria; species Cryptomeria japonica. Next base: position 5,992,646 of record NC_081410.1, on the reverse strand, counting down.
AAAAGTGGTTATCACCAGATGAGAATTAAGGAGGGTGATGAGTGGAAGATTGCTTTTAAAACCATAGATGGATTGTATGAGCGTCTTGTGATGCCATTTGAACTCACCAATTCTCCAAGCAATTCATGAGGTTGATGAATGAGGTGTTGAAGGATTTCACAGGTAGATTTGTGGTGGTGTACTTAGATGACATCCTCATCTATAGCAGAACCAAAGAAGAGCACCTTGAGCATTTGAGGTTAGTATTAGAGAGGTTGTATGAGGAGAAGCTATCCATCAACCTAGAGAAGTGTGATTTCTTGAAGCAAGAGCTGTTTTACTTAGGATTTGTGGTGTCTAAAGGAACCTTGAAGATGGATCCAAGCAAAGTGGAGGCAATCTTGAATTGGCCTACACCTAAAATAGGGACTGAGGTAAGGAGTTTCCATGGATTAGCTCAATTCTATAGGAAATTTGTGAGGAATTTCAGTGGTATATGTGCACCAGTCCTTGACACCATTAAAGGAGGTCTTAAAAATAAGTTTGAATGGACTGAGTAGGCAGACAAAGCATTTCAATTATTGAAGCAGGAAGTAGCCACTGAACCCATCCTTCTCCTACCTACGTTTGATAAGCTATTCACTTTGGAGTGTGATGCAAGTGGAGTTGCAGTAGGTGGTGTTTTGAGTCAAGAGGGAAGACCTGTGACATTTTTCAATGAGAAGCTTAATGAAGCAAAGAAGAAGTACTCAACTTATGACCTAGAGTTGTATGCATTAGTGCAGTCTCTAAAGAAATGGAGGCATTACCTACTTCTAAAAGAATTTGTAGTGTTCACAAACAATCAGGGATTGAGTTACATAAACACTCAAGAGAAGCTAAGAAATAGGCATCTCAAATGGATGGAATACCTCCAATCCTTCACCTTCACCATCAAGCATAAGAAGGGGCAGCTTAATAAGGTGGCATATGCATTAAGCAGGAAGTTGTTGACAGTTCAAGAGTTACAGTTGCAGAGCATAGGAATAGAAGGTTTCAAAGACCTCTATGAAGGAGATGAAGACTTCTCAACAACTTACAAGGTTTGCAAAGAGTTTGAGAACCATTTCCATGGTGAGTATGCAGATTACACTTTCCAAAATGGTCTCTTGTTCAAGGGTAACCAGTTGTGTGTACCTAGAGGATCCATGAGGGAGAACCTCATCCAAGAGAAACATAATGGCAATTTGAGTGGACACTTTGGAGTCAACAAAACCTTGGATTTAGTACAGAGGTACTACTATTGGCCAAAGTTGCCAAGAGATGTGAAAAGATATGTAGAGCAATGTGGAGTGTGCCAAAGAGCCAAAGGTGGATCAAGCAATGCCGGTTTATATCAACGATTACCGGTCCCTAACAGACCTTGGGAATGTTTAAGCATGGACTTTGTAGTAGGACTTCCCAAGACAAAAATAGGTATGGACAACATCTATGTGGTAGTAGATAGATTTTCCAAAATGAGTCATTTCATCCCATGTAAGACTACACATGATGCAAGCTATGTTGCACATCTCTTCTTCAAAGAGATTGTTAGGATTCATGGACTCCCTTTAAGCATTGTTTCAGACAGGGACAACAAGTTCATGGGTCATTTTTGGCAAACATTACGGAGGAGACTAGGAACCAACTTGTCATTTAGCTCAGCTTACCATCCACAAACAGATGGTCAGATTGAAGTCATCAATAGGGTGTTAGGTAACTTGTTGAGGTGTTTAACTAAGGAGTATGGCCAGGCATGGGACCTAATCATTTCTTAAGAAGAGTATGCATATAATGACAGTGTGAATAGAACCACTGGTAGAAGTCCTTTTGAGGTTGTCTATGGAAGACATCCAAGAGGAGTATGTGAGTTGAGAGACCTTGGTAGTTTGGAAATGAAGAGTGGGCAAGCAGAAGACTTCACTCAAACCATCAAGGAAGTTCAAGAGTAGGTTAAGAAGGCCATCCTTGAATCCACTCAAAAACTGAAAGCCAAAGTGGATGAGAAAAGGAGAGAAGTTCAATTTAAGATGGGTGACTATGTAATGGTACATTTGAGCAAAGCCATGATACAAGGAGGTAAGCCTACCAAATTGCAGATGAGAAGAGTAGGACCTTGTAGAATCTTGTCACAATATGGTAAGAATGCCTACAAAGTTGACCTGCCTCCAGATTTAGCTATATCACCAGTCTTTAATGTAGCTAACCTGATCATGTACAAGGGTGAGATAGCAGGGCAGACTGAGAACCAAGCCAAGGTACTACAGGACCTTGATGTTAATGTCTTACCATAAGTGAAGAAGCCTAACGCAGAGGAGATCTTGGAATCAAGGGTGAAGAAGTCTACTAGACACCAGGTCTACATGGAGCAATTAGTGAAATGGGCAGATCAACCAGTATCTGAAGCCACATGGGTGGAGGAGAGCAAGTTCAAGGCACTTGGAATAGACCTGGCTCTCATCTCTTCTTCTATTTCTTAATTGTGTGAAGAGGGGGAGTATGGTGTAGGAGCACCCTTCCAAACTCTTTCTCTTTCTTGTTTTGTTGGTGATATGCTTCTTTAGAAGCCATTGCACATAAAATAATGAGCCATGTGCTCATAGGTCCTAGTTAGGGTCCTAGTGGAGATCTTAGGGGTCATGAGTCAAGATTGTGTTTTTCTTGAAAATGGAGGGTATGCATGTCCTTGAAGTGTTTAGGGGTCCTTTATAATATGGTGGTGTCCTTAAGTTGGCCCAATGTGGGCCTAGGAGTCATAAAAAGCAACATTGGGAAAGTTGCTTAAAAGCTGCAAAAGTAAAAGTTGTCATGCAACTTTTCCACCATGATGTCAAGTTCTTTAGGTTAGCATGGAAAACCCTATTTTGGGCACACAGATCAAGGCAAAGGTAGTATAAGTACTTGCAAACCCTAAATTCATGGGTTGGATGTTAGACTTGGTACGACCCTAGCAAGAAGATCTGACTAAGACTATAAAACTGTTACCAGTCAGTTTGAATGAAGGAAAAAAGCAAATTAATGGATTGAGAAACACCAAAATCAGTGTGGAATGTTTTTCCTAGTGTAGATAATTTCATTTTAGGCAAATAGTTTAGGTTTTTACTTGCAAATTGAGTGGGTTTGTAAATAGTTTGTAAACTATCTTCTTACTGTCTAGTTTTGGACAGGATTGTGTAAATGAAGTCTTAACTCCATTCCCCATTGTGGAACCACCATGAAACCATGGGGAATGGATGTGAAGACCTTGTACTATAGTCCCAAGTAAGCAAGGCCCTTGGAAATGCAAGGAGGCCAAGCAAAGACCCATTCCTAGGCGAGACTGGACAGTGCTCGGTTAGGAATGGTTGTTGGTGCATAGGTCTTGGAGAGCAAGGTTGATTAGTGGAGAGTGCATCCTTTGGAGGAAGTGTAGAGGAGTGTTTAAATCCTCATTGGTGTGAAGGAGGATCCTCCACCAATCCAAATAAGGTGGCTAACACACAGAACACTCACTGTGACCCAGGCAGACCACAAAACCCTAAGAAAACCCTTAAAAACCCCAAAATTTGCCCTAGGCACTGTAAGGCCACTTGGAGGCCCAAAACCTAGAAAACCCTTGAGCCCTTGCCAATTTAATGGTAGTCCATTTTGGGAGTTAGGGTTGTTTGTGCATCATTTGTGAGAAGGAGCCCTAGAAGACCAGTTAGGAGGCCTAATTGGTCCTAATCCTTGTAGCCCTTTTTGAAGGCAAAAACCCAAATTTGTGAAATTGGTAAGGGGTTAGAATCTTGATTCCTCTTGGGGGCTCATAAATGGGTGGATAGACCATGAAATAGAATAGAAACAACCTTGCTAAGACCTTGGAAGGTGTGGAACAAGATTATCCCTTATTAGCCCTAGTAAGGGATTTTGAGTCTCATGAGTAGGTTAGACCTTAGGAGCAGCGTAGCAACTCATTGGTGGGTGGATTGGGCAAGGTCAGGGGACTCCTTAAGAAAAGGAAGTCCTAGAGACCCTAGGGTGTGTAGAGAACACCAGGTGATCCAAGGAAAGGATCCAAGAGCATAGACTAGGCTAGTCTATCCCAAACCCCATCCCATCACTAGACCTGCATTTGATAACATACATCATGCCTTTTCAAGGATTGTCCTGTTCATTCTCTCGGCTGCACCGTTTTCTTGAGGAGTGAAAGGTACAAACTTAATTCTTCTAATCCCATTATTAGCACAAAAACCATCAAATTAGTGTGAACAAAATTCTCCACCATTATCTGTTTGTAGACACTTAATCTTATGCCCAATCTAATTTTCAACTAAAGCTTTGACAATTTTAAATTTTGAAAAAACTTCAGATTTCTTAGAGAGCATACAAATCCACACTTTCCTTGTACAATCATCAAGAAAGGTGACAAAATAGTTACCTCCTCCAATGGAGGTTACCTCGGTAGGCCCAAAAACATCCGAGTATACAAGCTCCATCGGTGTTGTCTTCGATCACACCCACCTTTCAAAAAACTGACTCACTTTTGTTTGCCATAAAGACAATGTTCACAAAAGGCCAAGTTGACAAGTTTGAGACCTGAAAGCTGATTTCTTGTGTGCATAACATGGAGCCCTTTCTTGGTAATATGCCCAAGCCTTTGATGCCAAAGATCCACTTTGTTGTCCTCAACCACCATTGCAACTCCCTCTTCACCATGAGTCTTAAATATATATAGACTACCCAATTTATTGCCATTTGCAATCAACATGGTACCATGAGTTACCTTCCAAGTATCTGGAAGAAAATTCACATTAAGACCAGGATCGAAGAGCTGTCCAATGGATATCAAATTCCACTTCAATTGTGGGACATGTTGAACATCTTTGAGTAGACATGTTTTCCCACCTTCTAATGGTAGCAACACATGACCCTTGCCTGTAATTTCACAAGCTTTGTTATCTCCTAAGAAAACATTTCCAAAGTGACCTTCTTTGTAGTTAATGAACGCTTCAAGACATGAGGTAACATGATGGAAGACACCAAAATCAAGTACCCATGAATCTGGAGTAGTGACGATTGTTCAACGGATTAGTACACTATCATCTTTATCGTAGACTATATTTGCTTCGCTGTCCTGCACCTTCTCTTGTGCTCTTTTGTAGTTTCTACAAGCCTTCTTTACATGACCAACTTTGCCACAAAACCAACAATCCCCATTTTTATTTCTAGACTTCGATCTCCTTGCTGATTTTGAACGTCTATGATAATTATTTTTGCCTCTATTATGGCTCATACCTCTATTTTTAGTGCTTACCACCATTAAAGCTTCACCGGATGAAGGTTCTTCATTTTTTCTTCTCAAATCCTCGCTGAGAAGAGTATCTGCTACATCATTTAAAAAAACCTTATTTTTATCGGATATCGATGTGCTAACTGCTGTTACAATGCCATCCCAACTGCTTGGCAAAGAGCATAATAAAAGAACAACCTTTCTCTCATCATCTTGTGTCATCCCCACTGAAGTTGCTTGACTAATCAATGTATTAAATTCATTGATATGATTTGCCATTGCGCAACCTTCTTTCATCTTAAGCTTGTACAACTACTTCATGATAAATACTTTATTGGCAGCCAACGCCATTTCATACATGGATGTTAGTTTATCTCATACATCTTTCATTGTTGCTTCACCCGTGACATTGAAGAGAACATTGTTGGACAATGAGAGAAAAATTGTTGCTCTTGCCTTCTTGTCTAATTTTTCCCATTCTTCATCAGCCATCATAGTTGGCTTCTTTGCTTTCCCTTCAAGCGTAAGTGAAAGGTCTTGCTTTATCAGCAAAGACTCCATCTGCACCTTCCATAACCCAAAGTTCTAACTGGAGAACTTCTCTATCTTCACTTCTTCCATGATTCCGGAGTTTCAAACCACCAAAAAACTTAACAACGATCTAACCTCGCTCTGATACCAATTGTTAGAATTTAAAGCAAATTAGAAGAGCAAAAAAATGAACAATGAATTCACAGACAAAGATAAAAGAGACATGCAATTTATCATGGTTCGACAGATTGCATACGTCCACACTTAAGCAGGGGAATCAATTTATTGATGACCAATTCTGGTTTGTACATACATAGCTGCAAGCGGCTTCAGAAGAATCACAATAATGATATTCAAACAACTCTTAAAGAGCTTCACAAATAGAAGATGAAGAGCCAAAGGTTTTGGCGGCAAAGTGGAAGGAGTCCGTTGGACTTCACTTCCAACAAGAAGCATAGTTTACTTCTTCTCTTCTCCATAATTTATGGGCATTCAACTCATTCAACTTCATGCGTAAGCTAACTAATGCAAACAATGTGTTAGCTTTGTTTTCAACGCCTGCCATCACCGTAATATTTGCTTGCGGTAGTCTTTCTTCAGTATTTCATGCATTGATTCATAATTTGTATAAAATCATGCTTTGGCATAATGTAATTTGCACAATGAATTAATACAAGTTTTTCATTCATATGCAAATCTCTCTGCTCTATTTTTTGCTTTGTTTTCATTTTGCAATTTTTGTTGCTTTTCTCTTCTTGCTAGATCCATACTGTGAGATTTTGCCAAGATCTAGAGGCAATGTAAAGCACAAAAAAGAGAGAATAAAATAGATGAGAGGAATAAATTGTATTCTATCAAGAAAATATTTATCAACTGGATCATCAATTGTTATTTTATACAATGAATATGAGCCTGCATATATAGACAAGGCTAAATGGATATGTGAGCACACAAACATGACATGTGACTCAATAAGAAACAAGAGTAGGTAGGTAGGATAAAAAATAAAATATTCCACACGAGGTGAAATCATCAATCCACAATAAGTGGATATGATAAAGTAGTAACAAGATCAACACCATAAAAGGTGGAAATTGTCCTATACACACTACCTCAATGTGGCACAAACACCCTAGTGTCTCATACCCAAACTACTATGGAATGCATTTCCTAAGTAAACTTAAGTAAGGTGTAATAATATCCATGATGAATAATTATTTACACCAACACCCTCCCTTAAGTGCAACTTAGGGGAATGCACTTAAGTCTACAATGCAAACAAGCAATGCAAGATGGGTCCCGGCTACAAGGCCATGTTAGGTACCCATGAACAAATGCAAATGCAAAGCAAACCAATGCAATGAAATCTCTCACAAAGCAAGGAAAGAGAGAAAAACCCAATGGGAAAAAAATCCCCCCACAAAAGAGAGATGAAGAAAGCACACAATGCTCTCAATGATGAATGAGAGAGAAGAAGAGACCATGAAGCCCCCCCCTCAATGTCGAATCTCCTACAAGGATGGTCCAATGATGTTGACCAAAGTACCTTCCCATAAGGAAGAAAGAGACCCAATACTGCACCAATAATGTAAAGTGTGACAAAACCAGGTAGTAAGTTGATGACGATGAATCACTCACTGCAACAAAATGAAGATCAGGCATGGAGACAACCTGCTTTGAGCATCATCTAGATACTCGTAAATGGCAGAAATATCGGTACAATCAAAGTCTCATGGGAGCCATGCACAAATCTGTACAATCTAAGTCTCATTTGGAGTCATGCACCAAGTCTCACAAGGATATTCCTAATCTACGTGTATAAGAGGATTACATCAAATATGTCAACAATGACAAGATACAAAGAGGTGTGACACTTTATGATAGTGCGAGTACAACATTGCTCATGCAAGAGCATACAACATGATAGTGCAAATCTAGAAAAATGAAAATGATGCCACTAAGAAGCCCTGTAGAATACTGTAGAAAAAGACGCCTCCAATTGAGATGTTATCAAGAGACATAAAGGCGCAAATCGACCCCCCCCTTGATTGCCGGTTGGAAGCACTACAAGACAAGTATGAAGTGACAAGAAAAAATTGTGTTCCCAATTTGATTTATTCCATGATATTTTTGTTTTTAAAAGATTTTAAAAATCTAAATAAAAACAATTTATTATAATCCATGCAAAAAAAACTTTATTAAAAACTAAAAGAGAAAAAAAAAAAAGTGAGCCTGTGGGACAAAAAAGGGACCCCTTCCCCCAAAAAAAATTTAAATTTTTTTTTTCGATAAAAAAAAAAAACAAATGAATAACCTCCATCTGATTTTAATTCAATTTAATTTTTTTTTTTTTTTAATTATGAAAAAAAGTAAAAAACAGAAAAAAAAATTAAAATTTTTTTTTAGACCTGTACTTGCAAGTCCTTACGATGGGCCAGGAGGGGGAAATTTTTCAATTCGGGGGGACGGAGCCCGATTTTGATGAATTGACAGTTGATCTTGGGGTTTTTGGGTCTTTTGAATGCAATGGAAATGGCAGATTTGGCCAAAAACGCTCCAAAAATGCAGATCGCTGCTGGGATAAGTCACCACCCTCTACCTTCAAACGGCTCTAGATTTAGCCTCAGATGTCGGGTTTGGACAAAACAAAAGGTGATTTTGACTTTCTCAAACCTCCTCAATCCAATGGTGACCTCACATTTGACCCAACAAGATCCAATAATAACCTGCAATAGAAAGTTTCAAACTGCAAAACCCCAAATTTCTCTCAATTGGCAAACCAATGACACTCTAATGGTTCTGATACCATGTGAGATTTTGCCAAGATCTAGAGGCAATGAAAAACACAAATAAGAGAGAATAAAATAGATGATAGGAATAAACTGTATTCTATCAAGAAAATATTGATCAACTGGATCATCAATTGTTATTTTATACAATGAATATGAGCCTGCATATATAGGCAAGGCTAAATGGATATGTGAGTACACAAACATGCCATGTGGCTCAATAAGAAACAAGGGTAGGTAGGAAATAGGTGTGGGTAGGTAGGAGAAACAATAAAATATTTCACATGAGGTGGATCACCCACCAAAGGTGGAATTATCACTCCACAATAAGTGGATATGATAAAGTAGTAACAAGATCAAAACCATAAAAGGTGGAAATTCTCCTACACACACTATCCCAATGTGGCACAAACTCCCAAGTGTCTCATACCCAAAATACTATGAAATACATTTCCTAAGTAAACTTAAGTAAGGTGTAATAATATGTATGATGAATAATTATTTACACCAACACATACTGTGCAGGCTAGAAATTTTTACATGGTATCAAACCCTGTAGCTAGGAAGAAGAAACTAAACACAAATTATTTACAGACAGATTTCTAAAGAATGGAAGCTGATGTAGACCTCCGTTTCTAGATGCATGCATATTCTTCCCTTAATTTTTGCATGCTCTTTGATTTTTTTTCCTATATTGATTCTTTAAAAATTGTACATGCTTTGCAAGCACCGCATGATAAAGATCTGAAAAATTTGGAGCTTTGTAAAAAAATGAACTTTTAGAAAGTTTATATGGGGCTTTTACTTAATGCATTTAGTATAGGTTTCTTTCAATAAATTTTATAAATAAAATAGACGATTAAAGTTGCTATGCGCTCTTCCTCCAATTGACAGCCAAAAGTACTTTTGTTCTAAATGCTTGTCTACATGAGATGTCAATGTTGCAACTTTGTTCCTAGAGATTCTTTCTAGCAAGGTTCCTAACTACATGAGATTCCAGAGTCGCATCCTTGAGTGCTTCCAGAGTTTCTTTCTAGTGGGACATTATTGAGCAATGGATATACGATGACATCATCCCAGTTGGAGGTCATCTTTGTAGTTCTTCAGTTTGGAGCACTTTTTTGCAAATTCCTATCTTCCTATCTTCAGATGATCAGTTTATGTATTCAGAGACCATGTACCTGTCTGTTCATCCATTTGACCAATGCAAAATATGTATAACTGCATTTTCAAAGTATCCCAGAAGTACTCATGAAATGGTTTCTATGATTCTGTACAATCCTATTGTAGTATGGATTCATTTGCAGTTTGCAGCTTTCTTCTTTAGCTTGAATAAATGGTTAGGAGTTTCTCTCAATTGGGTTTTCTCCTTTCTTCTTTGTAATTGGGTTCTGGATCAAGCTTTGTTTCCAAGATCCATATCTCTCCTATCTCTCCTTAGTTAGACTTAAGTGGGGGGGTTGTTAGTGCATGACTTCTATTTGATCCGTGATTTACGGTGAGAGTACAGTTTGCACCGTGATCATATCTTGGGATTGCTTGGTTTAACTGTTGGGGACCACACATCATGGGCTCTATCACACATTGAGTGCCCTCGCACTTTGTGGGCCACTTTATGGGAAATGTATGGAGATCCCAATGAACCTCCATTTCCAGATGAAGACATGCTTCTCTCCCTTGATAATGATGATGATCCTATGTATGACAATGACACTGAAGAGGAAATTGCTCATTGGAAGAGTCTTGATTGTCTTGATTACACAAATACATCTCCTCTTGCTTCTCCTCTTTCCACACCTCCAGTATTGGCAGCAGTTCAGTTACCTCCAACTACCAATTTGATAGAGATCTTGGCTTCTTTGAATGCTACTTCAGATTCTCTTCAGTGGGTTCGATCTTGTTGTCTTGATGAGCGAGATATCATCCTATCAAACATTTATCATTTGTTTGTTGAATCTCTCCTCGATCATGATGACAATATTGAGGACACATGTCTTCACTCCGATGTCGAATCACATCAAGTTGCATCGTCTTTTGGTTTGGATTCTCCTATTTTCTCTCAGCCACTCCATGCTACTATCTTGACACATCGTGATTCATATCCGAACAAATCTCACACTTCAATGGTCACTGTTTTGGAATCTTGTATGGAAAAGTCATAGTTCAACATTGGATTGGAGAAACATGAGTATTTTTTAGAACCATTCATCTTTATTCCTTCATACATTTCACTTGAGTGAGAATTTAGTAGTTTGATAGCTTGATGTTTCGATCTTCTAAAAGGAAGAGGTGTCATTTATTGTGGAGGAACCTACTACAACATTCGCTAAGCTACATTCTGTATTGACATTCTTTCTCTTCTTTGTGGAGGCACAAACAAACATTTTTTGCAAGATCTTTGGTTGCAAGGCATTGTAGCATATTAAGTGTCATGCAGAATTAGCATCTATTTTGAGGGGAGGTTTTGTTCCCACTGGATTTTCCCTCTTTCCTCTTTTCTTCATTTTAGTCTATCTCCTTAGTTAAACTTAAGGGGGGTGTTAGCGGTAGTTTTTGCTTCATGCATAAGAGAAGCATAGTTTACTTCTTCTCTTCTCTATAATTTATGGGCATTTAGCTCATTCAACTTCATGCGTAAGCTAACTAATGCGAACAGTGTGTTAGCTCTGTTTTCAACACCTCTCTTCACCGTAATCTTTGCTTGCAGTAGTCTATCCTCAGTATTTCATGCATTGATTCATAATTTGTATAAAATCACGCTTTGGCATAATGTAATTTGCACAATGAATTAATACAAGTTTTTCATTCATATGCATATCTCTCTGCTCTATTTTTTTGCTCTGTTTTCATTTTGCAAATTTTGTTACTTTTCTCTTCTTGCTAGATGCATACTGTGTAGGCCAGAAAATTTTACACTTTTGCATTGACAATGTCTTTCAGATGACACAGGGTAAAATGTACAGGTTCATAACTGTGGTCAGCATATTCAACAGGAGTTGAATGATCTCCTGTGATACACAGAGAATAGGTAGCAGGCAGCCCCACTGCATTCTGCCTGCCAAGTAGTCGGACCAATTGACCAATTGCTTTATCTGCAGCTTCAAAAGCTTTTACTTTCAGCATAGTTGCCCTATGATGCCCAGTATCATCAATAGCCTTTATGTGCAGGAATCCAAAGTCATAACCTTCACTACGACCAAGTTTACAATCCTCCTATCCGGGCACAAAAATGTGAGGTGAAGGCTCTAATGGAGCAGAAAGCCCCTTGGCTATAGCTTTTACATTTGATTTCAGAAGTGTATGATAATCTCTAGTAGCTCTAGGTGCCTCAAGAATGTCAATGCCCAAAGATAACCCATGCCTGCTCCTCATCATATTCCCCCACTTGAGGCATAGAACAAGTTGGTGTCACTAGCTATGGCTCCTCCTTTGGTATAACAAGTAGGTTTAAGACGAGCATTTCTACTCCACCACCACCACACCCACAATAGATAGGGCCATCAAAAGCATTCCTAAGATCTTAATTCAGATCAACCCAATGAAATTGAGGTGGCAAGCTCTCTAGTTATCATGGAGACCCCACTTCATTCATTCAATCTTCCTTCTGTTGGTGATCGTAATGAGGGTGAAAAGAAAATTTCTTTGAACTGTGAAGATGGTAATACTCATTTGCAATGGGTGTAAACCTATTGCCAACGATTCTATTGTTAAATTTGATGAGATAGCTGTAATTTTATCCTCGATAAAATGCTCGTACTTTCCCTTTGAATGCAGAATCCAATTTGCTTGTAAACAAGTACACTCTGCAGAATGAAAATAGTTTTACATGCACCTTTGATAGGTAGTCTGGGTGGGAATGAAATTTAAACTTGACATGATATTACTAGTGTTATTATTGTCTCGGCACTGATGACAAATACTGACAAATGATGTGATAAATCGGTTGGACAAAATGATAATCGTGTGGCCCATATAATCGACTGGTTCTGACAGATCCAAATTTTCCATTCATAAAAGATGTGACGGCCCTTTGACTGATAGTGCGACAGATATTCATCCTATACAAACAATCGAATTCAAATTTCATCCTATAAGATTCGAATTGTTCAACATTTGTTCTTACAAAGGTTTGTCCATGTAAATCTTGTGTTATGCAAATCTTTTTGATTCATTGTTTTTACTCCTTTACTTTGTAGTCATGTGCAGTGAGAAGGTGTTCATGTCGGATGGGTATTGACATATTAGTTATATGGAGAAACACCAAATATTTGGATTACAAATTTGAGTGCTTATGTTGGTTTCATGATTTTAGGTCATGGTTACATCAAAGAACTAAAAGATAAGTGATTGGCCCCTTTGTGAGTTGTGGAATTGATATCTTTCATATGATTTAAGCTCTTAGACAAATTTTCTTTCCTATTAGATTGCAGTTTCTCTTGTTTTCAATAGTCGTGTTTGTAGATCTATGTTTATTCCATTGTTCAAATGACATGTATGATGTGAATTTCTGGATTTTTAAGTGGATTTTAGATTGATAGAGATAGTTTTTACATGCTACTTAAAATTTGTGGTAAGACTAGATTCAAGATGTTCTAGATAAAAATAGTTATAGGTTTGCATGACTACTTGGAAGGTTCTTATTGATCTATGGTTACTCCTATGTGGGGTTGTTTGGAAAATCACATCTAGTGTTGATTCTAGTGTTTGACTCTTGAAAATCCACATGTTATGCCTAATTATTTATGTTTTGCTTGATACTAGTGTAGAGTTCAATCTTATAATTATTTGAGATTAGAGCATTGGCTATATATTTCTCATTTGAGATGTTGCATATCGTTTTGATCTTGTAAATTGTATAAATAAGATCTAGTTTGGTAGGCCTTGTTGTTGATCACCATTATTGTACATTTGTATTTTTAATTGCAATGAGAAAAGGATTTTAGGAAATACCTGATATGTTCATTTGAATTTTGGCAATAGATTATGGTGCATGAGAAGCTCTATTCAATCTCAGTAGAGTTTTGATAATGATCCGGGGGATATTTTCACCAAAAAATTGAAGTATCTCCAAAGCTCCAAAAATCAGCATCATGGTAAAGTTCTTGAGACCCTGAATCCAATGCAACTTGAACAAGCAAAAAAGGAGTCCATATGTTCGAGTTATGGCCGGTCAAAGTTTGGTCAAACCAAGTATGGACGCTGTCAAAAGGTAAAAAATAATCATTCCAAAAGTGATCAACAATGTGTTTCAAATTAAAGAGGTCGTCGAAAGCTTTCCAACGACATTTGTTTCGTCAAAAAATGGCCGTATGAGGAAGTTATGGTAGTTCGAAGGTTGAAGGGAAGAGCATGCTTTTGATGATGTCAGCATGATGTCATCATGCTGACGTGGCAGTTTGCATGTTATTTTATTTAAAAAAATGGATAATGGGTGGATAGATTCGAACCCATAACAACTTGGAACAAATTCCCCAACTTAACCGCTAAACCTCAACTTGCACATGCTAATTATAGGCGACAGTTTTGTTTCAATCTTTATCCGAATCGCCTTTTACTTGAAAGGAAGCCAGTGGGGTTTAAACCCTTGACCACCGGCCTCCTAAAATTTCAAGCGGCCCTTGTGCTATGTATAGCATTTGTAACTGTATTAGTATATTTTATATTTAAACATTATGTTAAACCACTAACCTTATTTAAATAAGGTTATTTGTTAAAAACAAACCCCTAACAATGGAGTAAAATCCAAACCATAAAATGGAAAGAGGATATTTATGGGATTATTTTCCCAAGGGGGATTATTTTTTGGTTTTGGTGGTTTTAGCCTAATTATGGCTAATTTTATGTATAAAAGGGGGTATTAGGCCTTTGAAAATCATCCAGGTGATGAGAAGGAGATTATGAACTTGAAGGCTTGTTGATTATTCCTGCACATTGGAGAATAATGTTGCCATTGTGCTTGAAGGGAATATCTTGTAACACTTGTAATTGATTTTGGAGCTAATTGGATCGGTCCCCCTATTGGAGCAGGACCTGGAGATGTACTCCGACCAGCAGACGAACTCCGTTATCAATTGTGTTTTGTCTTCTATCTTTCTACTCTCTTTCTTTCAGTTCATTACCTTTATTATGCTTTGTTCATTTAAGCATTATTATGTTAATTCGCTCAAATTAAAGCTTTGAATTAACTTGTGTAATATTGTTAAGCATTTGTCTGTAACTATCATAGATCCTAATCAGATTAGATAATGATGTTGTTCATGATACCATGTATAATGCGGTATCACTTTCAGTGGGAGCTTTATGTGGTTACGTAATGTGTTATATCTTCTTTGTTTCAAGATTTTGGTCTTATGTTGTGGTTTTAGTGTATTATGAGCTATGGGCAATTTTTTGTCATAGGTACTACAATTTGATAGGAGAATTTTTTATAATTAAATTGAAAATATTTTATCACTATTAAAAATTATACTATATTATTTAATCAATATTAAAAAACTATTAATTTTTGTCATTTTTTATTTTTAAATTGTAAACCATTTTTTTAATGTTTTAATTTTCAAAAGATAGAATATACATGTTTTTAAATTTTTAGACCTTTTACAAGATTATCAATTAAGAATCTTTTCATTGGTTGTAATAGAAAATTTAATATTTTTCAATAATTCATGGATAGCATCTAAATTTTTAGACCAATGATATTCATGATAAATATATATTTCTTAAATTTAAAAAATAATTATCTTGCATCTTTAATTTATAAAATATAGATATTTCGTTTTTGAATATGAAAAATAATGAACTCAAATCGGATGAGAATAAAACATTTAGAAAAAAAATATGTAGCATATTAAGAAAACAAAAATGCAACATACTGAGGAATGATTTTTATTTTAAAAACAAAGGCAACTTTCTACATGCAATTTTATGCGGGCTTTATGTTATTTTTTATTTAAACAAGAGGCATACCATATTGCTCTCTTCCCATTCAAGAGTACAATGCCTCAGTAAGTACAATGATTAAATTTTCATATTTAATTTTTCGTGTAAATTTGATTTGGAAAACAAAATGATATTCACTCTCTCATTTATTTTGTGTGATTTATTTAATTTTGCATTTTAGGAGGTGGCTTTTCTTTTAATCTAGGCCAATGAAAGATTTCTTGAAGTTTTGGATTATGAATGTTGAGTTAATGGCTGAAGTTTTGTTGCACTACCTATAATTATTAAATCATATCTGTTCAATTGGGAAATCCATCAAGACATGGATAATTATTACGAATGAAATGCAATGTTTTGATCATAATATTTTTCAAAAATTAAAGATGACTACATTAGAAGGGTGTTTAGCCTCTAGTGCATTCTCTATGTCCAATGTAAATCAAAGGTTGTTTGTTACTTTATTTTTTTTGGTTGGTACTACATTCGTAAACCCTTATTGGCTATCATTGAACCTTTATTTGATAGATATCTAAAGTTGGATGTATGAAATTAATATATAGCTTATTTAATAGTTATTGAAAATTGCAACCTAACTAAATTGTTTGTCGAAGATTTTTTGAGATACATATGCTAACAATTTTAAACTAGCTAAATATCATTTCTAGCAATTTAATAAAACAACATTGAATTATTTCACAAAATGTAAAGAATACTTACATATTATATACCATTTGCATACAATGTCTAAGATAATTTAAGTTGAATGCTAAATTGACTTCTACAAATTTATTTCACAAATATATTACATGGCAAAATTCTCAAAATTGGGAAAAACAGTTACAATTACTACTAAAACACAATTATTGCCAATAAAATACTTAGACAACTACGTATAATGCAAGGTCGTCATTTTGCATGGGGATCAACTATGTTGGCCCATTTATATAGGGATTTGCATGAGGTAGTCTACCTGGGTTACGACAGTTTATCAGCTGGTGTGACACTTCTCTAGGTATAGGCATGGGAGCATATTCCCGCGGCTAGGCCATTGGCAAATAGAGAAAGGCCTGTTGGATGCGCTTACGCATATGGGTATAGAGGGATAGTTGTCTAGCGCAAGTTGGGCAAACTAGAGCATTGGAGGAGAGTGTTGGATGACATTGATACAGTCGTCTAGTGACCATATAGAGGGTGCGAGGTATGGGTGAGGATGGGATGGAGATGCCGCATGTCTTCATGTCTCGGTATTTGATAGGGCAGACGCCCTTTGTTATAGAGAGGTTTTTACATAGTTGGGTGCTACAGCAGTATGGGCGATAGCAGGGTATACCACAAGGAGCATGCCTATATGCGCGATGGAGATAGGATATCCCAGATTGGGGTCCTACGATTGACAACACGGTGGCAGTAGATGATTTCTTCCAGTTAGCCGGCCAGAATTGGGATTATGCCCCTGAGATCGTGGATGTAGGGATGAGTCATGAGTTTGCAGGACTCTTCACAACACGGGCAGTAGCTAGGATATTTGATCCAATAGAGATGATTCGAGCATTCGATGATGATGAGGAGGTAGATGAGGGAGGGGGTGATGGAGGAGGAGGAGATGGAGGAGATGATAAAGGAGGTGGGAGAGGTCGGCGAGCAGTTAGAGGGAGATTGGAGTTACGAAGGAGAGGAGATAGGGGTGGAGATGGTGGTGGGAGGGGGATACGGGTAGAGAGAGCCATCCGGTGGGTGGCCTTGGATAGAGGGAGAGGGAGTTTGGTGATCAAAGCTAGAGAGGAGGAGCGGGTGGAGGAGGTGATAGCAGTAGTGGGAGGGTATGAGGACATGCGGAGATTGACTCAGAGGAGGAGGTCAGATGTGTTACCTCCACCAGCACCGAGGATAGGTAGAGGGATAGGGGGTACCCCTTCACAGGTATCCCTATAGATGTGGAACGTGACACATGTGGAGGACGCACAGATTAGATCATCACAGTTGTCAGTGCAGCAGTTGCAGACACAGATGTTGGTGCAACAACATCAAATTACACAGCTGACCATGGAGTGGGATACTGCGTTGGACCAGTTGGGTCGAGCTGAGGGTCGAGTAGAGGCATTGGAGAGGGCAGTGGCAGGTGGTCTGATGAGAGACACCTTGAGAGAGTTGGCTTTGAGAGCCAAGGAGGCGGAGTATTATAGGAGACATTATTAGGATGCGGTGCCTAGGGAGTGTCGAGTGCAGAGTTCACACAGTCAAGATCTAGTCGATCTCGAGAGACTGGGTCATGGTCAGAGAGCAGAGGCGTGACAGGGCCTTCGAGACATGATCCACCTGGAGATCCAGGGGCTGGGACATTTGCTGTGAGACCATCTCTTTTAGGAGATAGTCATACTTGAGAGATGTTGTCTCCATTGTATTTTTGATAATTCTTTTTGTTGTAAGGACATGATCATTTGTTGATATATATATATGACACCATTTTCTTTGATCATGTGATGTGTTATGGATTTATGCTTTTTATATGCTTTTGTGTACTTTATGATGATGCAATGCTTATATAGATGTATGTGATGTGAAATGTAATGAATATGATGTAAAATGCATGATGTTATGAGATGTATCTTGAAAATGAGATGTATGATATGATATGCTGTGAGATGTATTTTGAAAATGAGATGTATGATATGATATGCTGTGAAATGTGTCTTGAAAATGAGATGTATGATATGATATGCAACTAATTGTAAAATGATATGCAACTAATTGTTTTTGAGCATCTTCATTCTGCATTTTTCATCCTTGTATAGCCACATGTTATTTGCTTTTGATATATGTATCATCATTGAGCTTTGATTTGTTTTGGGATATGTTGAAAATTTATACAAGCATAATGGTATAATTGAGCCATGATGACCTGAGAAAAATTTACATGATGTTTGATTTTGCAAGATAGCACAAGCGTCAAGGTATAATTGAACCAGGATGACCTGAGTGTGGATTGCTTATTAATAGACAAGATTAAACCATTTGTATGCGTAAAGTGGAATCATGTCTTCAGTGATATGCTATGAATCACATATCAAGACAAGTATCTACACAGTACAAATGATCGCCTCATAGACAAAAGACTAAGAAAATATTGGAGTTTCTTGATGTTTTCTAGCTTTGAAGCATTGTGGAGAAAATTTAGAGAATCCAATAATTCAAAAAGTTCAAATGCAAAAATAGTCAAAACTTTATGCAAAATGCAACATGTGATACTTTCAGAAAATCATCCATTGTATTTCTTCTGTGAATCTTGTTTAAGCGGTCGATGTTTTGCTTTGTGAGTTTGTGCGAGCTTTTGGGTTGTTGGATATGATGTTCTGAGTTTGCAAATAGTCTTGATGTTTTGAACATGCTGCAAGTATTTGATGATTATTGCCCCTAGCTAAGCGTACCTCTTGACATGGATATGTACAGTGATTACCAAGCCATGGTAAGATGGGGTGAAGGAATATATGGATAAATCAGGATAGTGACTACATTAAGTATATTCTGAATGGATATTCGTGATAAAATGTCGGGCAATGGCCAATAGTGCTTTACTGCAGAGATAAGGATATGATATAGATAGAGGAGCTATTCTTTCACAATAGCGCCTGTTGCGAGGTTTTCACTAGTTGCTTTTATTGTACCTTTTTATTTGCTTTTTCTTGATTTTTTGATTTTTTGACTTTTTCCGTGCATTAGACTACTCAAGTGTAGTATTTCTTCAGATGGAGGCTGTTAGTTGGTTCGTTGAGCACATCTCCTTCTGAAGTTGTTAGCTGATAAGCACCTGATCCATAGACTGATATGATGACATAGGGACCTAACCAGTTAGGTTCAAATTTCCCTTTCTTATCCCAATCTTGTTGATTTCTAGGATTTTCCTTAAGTACTAGGTCACCAACTTTAAAATTTCTAGGAATGACCTTGTGGTTGTAGCTTCTACACATGCGTTGCTGATAGGCTTTGAGATGAGTATAAGCATGCTAGCGTCTTTCATCTAGTAGTTCAAGTTCTTGTAGTCGATTAACTCAATATTCTTCATGGGGGATTAAGCCTTTTAGCGAGACTCTGCGAGATGAAATTTCTACCTCCAGGGGTAAAGTAGCTTCTGATCCATATACCAATGAGTATGGTGTTGCTCCTGTAGGTGTGTGGATGCTAGTTCTATATGCCCAAAGTGCTGAATTGAGTTGTACATGCCAATCTTTGCCTGCATCATTCATTGTTTTCTTTAGGATTTTCAATATTGTCTTGTTGGATGCTTTTGCTTGACCATTCCCCTATGGGTAGTATGGTGTAGAGAAACGATGTTGTATTTTGAATTTTTCACATAGTTCTCAGACATCTTGGTTTTTGAAAGATCATCCATTATCGGTGATGATGGAGCTTGGAATACCATATTTGCAGATTAGATAATTTAGGATAAAAGAGGCAATTTGTTTCCCAGTTACTATGGTAATGGGGACTACTTCTATCCACTTTGTAAAGTATTCTGTTGCAGTTATAATGAAGTTGTGTCCATTTGAAGATGAAGGATGAATTTTGCAAAGTCCAGTCCCCACTGACAAAAGGGCCAGGATGTCGTGAATGGTTTCAGTTTCTATGTTGGTGCATGTATAAGATTGCCATGGATCTAGCATTTAGGACACTTTTTTGCAAAGTGATAAGTCTTTCTCCATCGTCAGCCAGTAATATCCCATTCTTAGAAGCTTTTTAGCAAGAGTTGTCCCACTTGAATGTGTGACACAAATACCTTTGTGAAGCTCATGTAAAGCGGAGTCAGATTCATTACGATCAAGGCAACGAAGAAGAGTAGCATCTAGACCTCGATGTTAGAAAGTATCAGCAGTAAGGGTATAATGAGCGGCTTGTTGAATAAAATTACATTTTTGGTTTTAGGATAGGTCAATGGGTAGGATGTTGTTCTTTAGATAATCGTATATCAGTCGATATAATGGAGAATCCGAACGAGTCAAGGAATAGATAACATGGGATTCAGAGTGGTCATAGGCTAGGGAGAACAGTTGCTCTACTAGAAACTCATAACAACTCTGTTGTTCTGGAATTTGTAGTAATGAAGTGAGAGTAGCCATTGCATCGGCTGCTTTGTTGTTCAACCTTGGTATTTGTTCGAAGGTGATGTGTACAAAATATTGCTTGAAGTCATCCACCATTCATTTGTAGGGTAGCAGCTTATCATCCTTTGTCTGATAGTCATTGTTGATTTGATTGACGACTAGTTGTGAGTCTCTATAGACCTTTAACTCTGTGATTTTCCATTCTATGGCCATTTTGATGCCTATAACCAATGCCTCATATTTAGCCACATTATTTGTGCATGGGAACATAAGCCTATATGATCTTGGTATAGTGTGTCCTTCAGGAGTGATGAATAGAATGCCAGCACCTGAACCATGTTGTGTGTAGGATCCGTCAAAGTATAGGGTCCATTGTTTGGTAGAAATAGTAAGAACATCCCTGTCTGGAAATTTAATCTCCATAGTTTGTTTTCCTATTAGTGGTGCTTCAGCTAGCTGATCTGCAATTGCTTGTCCTTTGATAACTCTTCATTCTGTGTAGTGGATATCAAATTCACTGAGAATCATGACCCATTTAGCCAATTTGCCTGTAAGAGCGCCTGCCTTGCTGAGTAGATATTTGAGGGGATCAATTTTTGCCACTAGCTTAATTGTGTGCGCTAGCATATAATGTCAAAATTTTTGAGAAGCGAAGACTACTGTTAGACTAGCCTTCTCAATGAATGTATAGTTGAGTTCATATCCATTCAATGTTCTGCTGATGTAGTATATAGCTCGTTCTTTTCCTTATTGATCTTCTTGTGCCAATAGTGCCCCCAGTGATATATCTGTTGTTGAAATGTAGAGAGTGAGTGGCTTTCCTGCTATTGGTGGTACTAGAATTGGTGGATTCATCAGATACTATTTGATTTTATAGGAGTTGAGAAAATACAACACCACAGGAGCCTGAAGATCTTCTGCAAGCCGAGTAACCTGTTACAAGGAGAAACAATGAAGCAAAATCTGAAGAACATACAAAACACAGAGAATATGCTCAAAAAGAGAGAGCTCAATATTCACAAAAATATGTAATGTGATTCTTACAATGAAAAGAAAGAACTCAACCTTTAATAGGTCAAGAAACCCTAAAAAGGGAAAACCTAGGTTTGCACATAATAATTAATTAAAATAATTAATTATATGTACCTAAAGTTAGCTTAAGTGTAAAAGAGATAAAAGGAACTTAAATAATTAAACAAAGAATGTTTAATTAATCAAGTAAATACCCGAATACTCTAACACCCCCCCTTAAGCTAGACTTAGGGAGAAGCTAAAACCTAGAACAGCTACTGAAAGCAATAAAGATGGGTCCTGACAACAAAGCCTGATCAGGTACCCAAATACAATGAAATCTCTATGAACTGGAGAAATATAGAAAACCACGTGGGAACAAAACTATACTCCAAAAAGAGATGGAAAAAAAAATATCACTGAAGCATGAATGCCTTGCAAACTCTGTCGAAGAATAACTGCTGATCTGAAGAACATCCACTGAGCTAGAACATGACCAGGTAGAGAAGACTGTAATCTGCATGAGTGCCCTCAAATGACACTACTCGAATCAGGAGGCAAACAAGGCAAAACAACTGAAATCGAAGATACAGATGGCATGAGAAACCAAAGCCTAAAGAGTTGATCAATTGAACCACGGAAGCATTAGAACCAACAGGATAAACCTCCCCATAATGCGGAAGTGGGAGAGGGACAGGAACACTGAAAGGACAGCCAAAAACAACTACATGACGAAGAACCAAGAACATCAAAGGTGCTGAGACACATCATCATGAGGTGAATGTCATGGAAGGAACACTCACTTGACAAAGGAAGATGGCAAACAAAGGAAAACATCAACCCCCTCATGGCACTTGATCAACAGTGCATGTACAACAAGACACAAGGTATGCAAGATTCCAAGTAAACAATGCATGATGGCACTTTATCTTAGTGCGTTTGAATAATTACAAGCTACAATGATAAGAAGACTGGAAATAGAAACAAGAATCAAAACAGAGACACCCTACTCAGAAAAGAGATCCCAGGACCTGAAACAACCACGATATCCACCAGAGGGCTCAAAAGCAAAAAACTGAATAAAATATGTATGGAGTAGAATCTGAAAAAAAAATTATATTTCTAGAAAGTACATAGAACACGCTTTCTGAAAATATAAAGTTTTTGAAAAATGGAGGTCGGATGCTCATTCTACGCATCCCGGAGTGCAAAAAAGAGACCTCACTTTGACTGTAAAAAAAAATAGTCAATCAGAAAAATTGGAAAAAAATACCAACACCATGAGGTCGGCCTCAGAACCAGCTTTTCGACGCCTATTCGTTCATCAAAATCCGACTCTGTATGCCCAAGATAGGGCCAAAAAACCAAACCCCCCCTTAAAAGGCCCAAAAAAGGGGTCTGGTGGCCTGTTGGTGGTCCGGTGGCCAGGGAGCGGAGCTCCGGTGGTGAATCGGTGGCGGCCGGGTGACGGTCGGGTGGCGGCCCGATGGAGGAGCGGTGGCTGGCCGAAAAATAGGTCGGGCAGAGGCGGCGGGCCAGGGCAGAGTGCAGAGTGGGCGGAGAGACCGGCGGCGGCGACCGGAAGGGAAGCGGCGACCGGCGGCAGGCACAGGGCTGAGCGCGGGCAGGGAGACCGGCAGCGGCGACCGAAAGGGAAGTGGTAGCTGGCGACGGGCACACAGGGAGGCGGCCGCTGGAAGGAAAGTGGCGGCTGAGTAGGGCGGCCGGGACGATTCCGGCGGCGGGAAGACCAACGACAGTGGGAGCGGAAGTTGAGGCCGACAGGGGCTGGGGTCTGGTGACTTGCAGGTGCGGAGCCCAAGGAGCCGTATGATATCCGTGCACCGTACCGACACCTATAGCAACGCAGGGGCCACACGGTACCCTGCATACCGTGGGGGCCCCCAAAAACTTTGCCAAATTTTTTTTTTTTTTTTAAAAAGAAACAAATCTCTTTTTTTTTTTTTCACTTTTTTTGAAAGATTTTTTTTTTTAAAAGAAAATTTCGGCCTGCATGCCGTAAAAAGGCAAATTTTTTATTTTTTTGAAATTTTTTTTCTCGATTTGCATGCCAGGGCCGTACGGCTTGGATCTGAGAAAAAAATTGCTCCCAGAGGCTCAAGAATCAAAATAGGTCAAATTTTATATGACCATAGGGGTTTTCGGGCATTTTGAGCACAATGGTGAGGTCCGTTTAGGCCCAAAGTGCTTAGAAAAAAAGCTCAAACCCTAGGTACATAAAAAAAATTCCTGAAACCCCAGATCTGCTTCCAAAGCCAAAAATCTCAAAACAAGAACAAGTAGCTGCAGATCCATGCTCTGATACCATATAGGAGTTGAGAAAATACAACACCACAGGAGCTTGAAGATCTTCTGCAAGCCAAATAACCTGTTACAAGGAGAAGCAATGAAATAAAATCTGAAGAACATACAAAACATAGAGAATATGCTAAAAAAGAGAGAGCTCAATATTCACAAAAATATGTAATGTGATTCTTATAATGAAAAGAAAGAACTCAACCTTTAATAGGTCAAGAAACCCTAAAAAGGGAAAACCTAGGTTTGCACATAATAATTAATTATATGTACTTAAAGTTAGCTTAAGTGTAAAAGAGATAGAGGGAACTTAAATAATTAAACAAAGAATGTTTAATTAATCAAGTAAATACCCGAATACTCTAACAAATTTTATAGAAAGATTTGCACATTTGGTTTCCCATCTGAACGGTATATTTTTATGTAGAAAGTGATTAAATGGGAGACTTTTATCTGCTAGTTGAGTGATGAATCGCCTGATTGATTGAAGTCATCCTTGTAGAGATCAAAGCTGAGTGATATCCTTTGGTGGTGGCATCTCCATAATGGCTTGTACCTTTGCTGGATCAACTTCAATACCTTTAGTTGAGACTATGTAGCCTAGCAACTTGCCTGATGTAACCCTAAAGACACACTTCTTAGGGTTGAGCTTGACTTGGAATTTCTCCAATCGATCAAAAATCTTTGCTAAGATGCTGAGGTGTTCTGCTCTAGTGAAGGATTTAGCTAGTAAATCATCCACATAATTTTCCATGAAGGTATGCATCATGTCATGAAAGATTGTTGTCATTGCTCGTTGATAAGTAGCTCCTGCATTCTTTAAGCCAAAAGGCATAACATTCCAATAGTACGTTCCCCAAGGACAAGTGAACGTTGTTCTATCTTGATCTTCTGGGGCTATTTTTAATTTGATTATAGCTTGAAAAACTGTCCATTAGTGAGAGCATTGCATGGCCTGCTATGAGGTCTACAATTATGTCAATACTAAGAAAAGGAAAGTCATCCTTTGGACAAGCTTTGTTGACATCTTTGAAGTCAGTCCATATTCTGATAGTACCGTTTGGTTTTGATACTGGTACTATGTTGGAAATCCATTCTGCATAGTCGATGGGTTGAATGAATCCGACATCTAATAGTTTCTTTAGTTTAGCTTTGACCATGAGTGCCACATGTGGATTCATCTTTCGTAGTTTTTGCTTAACTGGCTTAACTCTTGGAGTAATGGACAAGTGATGCATAATTAAGTGTGGATCAATTCCGAGCATATTTGCATATGACCAAGCAAAGTTGATTTGCTTTTCTTTAAAAAATTTGATAAATGTTGTCTTTCTCCCTCTGTCAGAGATTCTGCCAGGTTTATGTTTTTGGCTGCTTCTGTAGTACCAATGTTGATTGATTGAGTGGGCTCAATCAATATGGGTGATCGCTCATGATAATGCTCCGGAAGAGTGTCAAGTCTCCCATCTTTAGGTGCCTTAAAAAGGTTTTCACCCTCAGATGCGTCCTTTATTTTTACTTTTTTGTGATCCATAGCTGCCATTGATTGGTTTTCAGCCATAAATCTCTTATTTGGTTCATTTTTGCAACTAAGAGACTTGGCACTCCCTGGGTTGCAGACGTCATTACTTTGTTCACTAGTAGAGCCTCTTTCTGGGTTAACGGTACATAGGTAGTGGATAATTGATTCATCATTCGGGAAAATTGGTATATCATGTATTTCGGGTTCATCCCAGTCTATGAGGTCAGGAAAGACAAGTGGTAAGGAATCGTTTGGCAGATCAAGTTCTGCTGCTGTAAGTGTCATGATGGAGGTATATTCGTGATTGGACTGGGTGTTGAAGAAGTTAAGGATTTCCTCAAGGTCTTTGATGGTATCATCCTCCGTATAAAATTGTTCATAATAACACTGCTCATTTTCCTTGGCGTCATAGATATTTTGTGGACCAAATTCAAGCGGTCTACATTTTGTGTTGCGTGCTTCTTTAGAAATGGGTGTATGGCTGCCTTTTGCACAAATATCCTCAGTAGCATTAGAACAACTGCCCCATTCATATTGATTGGAATTAGTTTCAGAGGTAGTATCCCAAATTCTATCAGAGCTGTGAACTAGTATGTTGTAGGGTGAGAACAGGTCTTTAATGATTGATACAAGTTTCATAGTTTTCTCGGATTCTGTGTTAGATCCTGCTTCCACTCTTTGTATTTGTTCATATACTGTCCCTTCTGGAGGAGGAATGATGCTATCAAGGGATGATTCTACTTTTTTAGATATTGGTGCTTGAATATGATCTACTTCTATATATGTTGCCTTCTTGTGAATGATGGGCTTCCCCTGATGTTGCTTCTTTTCTTGATGCTCACGTTCCTTAAGGATTGTCTCTGCTGACTTAAATAGTGCTTCTTGCCAGGATTCTTCCTTGTACTTCTTCTTTGCTTTCCACTGAGGTTTTGGATTTTTGTGTGGTGTCCTTCTTGGTAGGAGAGTGAAATTCAAAGCCCAATCCTGTTTTGTCCCTATTGAGCTCTGAAGGAAGGTCTATTGGTTCAGTGACGCCTTCTTTATGTTTTCCAATAGGTCCTTTGCCACTATATCCCATTTGTTACATGATTAAGTAGCCTTTTCCATACATGTGTGTTGGTATAACTATTTCCAGAGCAGCTGCTCTACTATCTTCTTCCTCATCTTTGTATAACCAGCTAAGGATGTCCTTTTCCTCTAATTCATGTGCTAGAGTATTGAGTTGGATGAATGTACCATCAAATTTGGTGATGGGCTGAGTTACTTGATGTGTTGATGTTGTAGGTAATCCATGAGATCTGGGTGATGTTGGTAAGCTAGCCAAACACATGGGTTCCAAAGAGTATTCCCTCATGCCTTGTTCTCTGATCTACATTTTTTGCTTGAAATTTCTAGGCAATGATGTAGACATTTCTTGTTGGAGATCTGGTGTTGAGGATTTCTGTTTTTCCCTATTATGTGGAACTAAACTATCCTGGGCTGCTCCCATTTCATTACAATGTTGAAATGGATTGTGATTAGTAGATATAGAAACCTCTTGTCCATTATAGGGAAATTTGATACACTAGTGATACGTAGAAGGCACTACTTGCATTTCATGTATCCAGGGTCGACCCAATAAGATATTGTAAGTGAGGTCTATGTCTAATACCTAGCACATAGTATCTTTTTGTATTCGTTTGACTTGGATTGGCAACATCACGGTTCCTTTAGATGATCTTTCTTCATCATCATATGCCTTTATAGTAATCTTTTTGCATGGATCAATAGACTCCTTTGAGAAGCCTAATGCACAGATAAGTTTTAAGGTACATATATTAAGTCCAGCTCCTCCATCTATCAATACTCATTTTGCTCGGTGTTTATAGGCGATGACTTCAATATGGAGAGGAGTGTTATGTGGATGGCTTAATGAGATATTATCATGCTCAGAAAAGGTGAGATTGTGAGGTCCTGTCATATGAGCAACCATGGCTTGGAATTTGTCAGCATCCAGATTTTGAGGTACATTGGTTTCCAATTGTGCTTGTTCCAATATGTCTTTGTGTTTTGGTGAAAGTTTCAGTAATTCCAGTATAGATATTTGAGCAGGAGTTTTGCGCAGTTGAGTGACTAAATCATATTGAATTTTGGGTATAGTGTTTGTTGTTGACGTATGTCCCTTCAAGACATATTTTTGAGCTCTGGTTGTTAAATTGACAGATTCATGATTATGTTGATCTCGGATTGTGATGACGTTTACTTGATTGTTTATAGCTGATATATGATTGATGGTGTTATTGTAAACGTGATTGATACGATCCCCACGGGTATCGTTTGAAGTTGAAGCTCCATCTTTGTTGTAGTTTGGAAGAGGATTCTTAAAGGCTCCATGGTCACTATTTGTCTTGAGAACATCCACTGTTAAATCACCTCTATCAATCATGTCCTGAACAATGTTTTTCAGTCTCATGCAATCATTTGTTTGATGACCTTTGTTGCGATGAAAATCATAAAAGTGCGAGTCATTCCACCAAGGTGGTTTGATTTGTGGTTCATAGTTGCTGATTGCAGGTAAGGAAATAATTTTGTTTGCCAAGATTTCTCTGAATGCTGACTCCAGTGATTGACCCAGTGGTGTGTAGACACATTTTTGAAAATTGGTGGTGTTACCTGGTGAATTGTTATTAGGTCCTCGATTGGTGTGATTTTTTTGAGCATTGTTGGTATTATTGGTGTTGGGTTGACTCTGATTGGTATTCGGTGCGCAAGTGTTAGTGTCTGGGTTAGCACCTTTGGGGTTCTTTGTAGCTTGAGGATTTCCTGATAATGCGAGCATGGGTTGTTTAGATTTTGGATCATGTGATTCATTGTCTCCTTCTTTTCCATTGTTTTTGTTTCTAGTCTAGAATCTAGATTTGTCTAAGTTGTTGTTTTGGTTATTGTAATTTGATGAACCTGTTCCTTCTTTAAAGAATTTTAGCGTTCCTTTCTTGACACATGCTTCTTCTACTTGAATGTCATTTTCAATTAGTTTAGCGAAAGACAGTATGCATTGGAGTTTGAGCTTGTAACTCATCTCACTATTCAATTTGTCCATGAAAATTTCCATTTTCTCTTTTTTAGGGATATCTCAAGGATATCGTGAAACCATACGCCGCCAACGTTGAAGGAATACCATGAATGTTTCATTGTTTTTCTGTTTGGTGTTGCAGACATCCAACATGATTATAGCACATTGAATGTTATAGGAATACTAAGTTATGAATTTGTTGACTAGTTCATCAAATGATCTGACAGGAGGTGTGATTTTGGATAACCATTCCATTGTTTGTCCTCCCAAACTTCTTGGGAATAACCTCATCAAATAGGTGTCGTCATGAGAGAATTCAAGACTCATGGTGCAGAATTCTTGAGCATGATCACGTGGATCACTTTTCCCATCGTATTTGTCAAATTTGGGAACATCTGAGTTAGGAGGAAAAGGGACCATGTGTAATCTTCTGTCAAATGGATAAGGACAAATTTCATTTAATGAATACCGTACTGTTGTCCCTTGTTGCATGTCTTGCATTTGTCTTTGTAACATTTGCATTTGCTGAGTAAGAGTAGCCAAAGGTGCATTATTTTGTCGAGGAAGAATTCTTCCCTTGCATTGGTTCTCAGTTGAAAAGGTGTGTTGAACGATATGTTTTGCTCTGGGATGTTTTGCTCAAGTATATTCAGTTATGGGATATTTTGCTCAGGTATGTTTGGTTCAGGGTCACGAGCCTCTTCTTCTCT
Organism: Cryptomeria japonica; assembly: GCF_030272615.1. Classification (NCBI taxonomy): domain Eukaryota; kingdom Viridiplantae; phylum Streptophyta; class Pinopsida; order Cupressales; family Cupressaceae; genus Cryptomeria; species Cryptomeria japonica. The sequence goes on along the minus strand of NC_081410.1, from coordinate 5,963,435 downwards.
TTGTTGTTCTTGATATTCATAATGTTACGATCCTGTTCCAAAAATGTTTGTCTAAATCTTTCAGAAGTTTAACTCCTTTACTTGTGAGCATGAGCAGATATTTTTCTTTGTCATTTTCCATGAGTTGTTCTACAAGCTTTTGAAATGAAGCGCTTTCTTGACATTCTTGAAGGATTTCATCAGTAATTTCAGGCTCTTCTAGATGTGGACCTTCAAAAGGATTAGATAACCTTTGAATCATGCTTGATTTTGGTGTTGTTTCACTTTGTTTGTTTCGTTGATAGCGAGTTATCGCAGGCATTTTTAGAAATATTTAGGGGTTGGTGGTGGTAACCTCGAGAAGTTATAAGTGATGCACTCGTCAGGAAAGAATTCAAGATTGATCTTTCCTCCATGATTGATTTGTTGACTGAATGTGGATTTTTGGTAGAATGCTCTAGTCTTCAAAGGTTCCTTATCAAATTCTTTTGATTTGTTCTGGATATAGAGTCGGACGTGATGAAGAAATGTTCAATGAGATTTGAAGAGTTGACGATTGATGTGTAAAAATTTATTTCTTTTGACAAATTTGGAAAAAATTGGTTGTTGTTTCTTCAACTTAGTGTTACGATAAATATTCTTTCTTCTCTGAGGATTAGTCATGCATAAGTGATTAATGGTTTCCTTTGAGTTGTTTTGGATTCAGTTTATCTTGTTTTAAAGACTCAAGTTTTACTTTATCAAAGTGAAGGTTTAGATGCCCCCTCACGACAAAGTGTGCCAAATGATATAGATAAAGTTTCCCGATATGAAAACTTGATTTGACAACTTGAGGTTTTGAACAAGTGTGTTTGGGATAAAATCCATAAGAAAAGGACCTCTTTGTCACTTGTGATGATGTTTCCTGAATTTGATGGGATAGATATGTTTATCGTGCAACCAGTTTTGGATGTTGGACAACTTTTGTTTGATACGAAATTTTCTCTAGAAATAGTTTTGATACTCTGTTTTTGATATTCTGGTTTGATGAAAATGAAGCTGACAAAAGGAGGTTTCAAAAAAATGTTTTCAAAATTTTCAAAATTTACCTCTATTTTGCCCCCTGTTTTTCTGGTTTTGATCACGCACTAAAGCAGAAAACCTATGCGCTACAAAATTTTCTCAAAGTGCTAAGGGAAAGACCCCACGCGTTAAGTTGCCCCGGTTTATGCGCTAACTGTTTCTGACAATAAATTTTGTTTTAGATCTAGTTTCAAAGTATCATGTGCTAATATGAGCTTTTGATGTGCAAATTTTTGTACTTCATGCGCTAATGGTTGACTTCCACATGCTAAGCTAATGCTTCGATGCGCTAAGCTATTTTCCGGACTTGCTAACTGTTACTGTTGTTTCTAAATTTTGGTGAAGTGCTACTGTGAATACTTGACGTGCTAAGGATAAGTTTTGATGTGCTAAGATATGGTTGATACGCGCTAAGATGTTGCTCTCACGTGGTAAACTACCCTGGTTTGATTGTTTTATGTGATTTTGGTGTTTTGCCTTAATCTTTTAATGCTGATGGATGATTTTTTGAAGTAACAAATTTTAACACAGCACCGAATACATAACCATTTTTGCCTAATCTAAACAATAACTGTATATTTTGTGAGGATGTGTTCAAATCCCCAATGTTTCAACAGGTTTGGTTACACAGAATACACTTCAAAAAGACTCTTTATTCAAAGGTCATAAGTAATACCATAGCCCACTAGTCTCGATACTCCATTAGCTCAAATAGCCGTGTCACCCCCTAGAGGGCGCCCATTTTTTTGCCTTTTGCCTGAAATTAACTCAAAGTGAATTGCTTCACAATTTAGTAGTTATCTTGGGAGATATATGGTGAGAGATCTTGGGGACGGATTCTTCCCCACCCTTGCACTAAGATATTACAAATGTCTGGTTACTGACTCAGCTCAAAGTTTCTATTTCTAAGGTTCGTAATCAGGTTTCATGTTTGGTCGTCAGTGATAAACTCCCTCAGGAGGATTCCCAACCTTTAGAACAAAGGCTTTATGTCTCTCAAGGATACTGGGGGAAGGCTAATCGTTGCGCACAACTGTTGAAAAGGACTTTCGTCATTTTCCACTTTTGATTATAGCGGGTTGGAACACTTGGCATCAAAGTCGTTTCCCACTTAGGTCATTCCCTTCACATCGGCCATAAATGGCTTTAAGAGTTTTTCAACCCCTTGGAAAGGCAAGCCTACTAAAGGATGTAAATACTGTATGACTGAAAGCGTAAGAGTAGTCTGACATTTTTATCACCCAATTAAGGGGAGAGCATATACCTTCTACTTTCGAGACAAGGCAAACAAAGTTATTTTTATCTTTCAAGTCAATGATTTTCTAAGATCTATACGGAGATGTTGTTCCACAAAAACATGGTGTTTATTTTAACCTTTCATGGCAATGATTTTCTGATCTATTGAAAAGAAAGGGTCAACAAAGTACATCCGATGTTTTGTCAACAAAATAAATCGATTGTTGGTCAGCAAAATAAACCGATCCAAAGGGGAAGATCTTCCCTCTTTGGTTGCCAATGACCTTTGGACTTTGTGTGATTCTTTACTTTGCTAAAACCTAAAATGGATCCTTTTATACATCAAAGGATGGTGAAATTCATTTTAAGCCTTTTTTTTTTGCAAAAATAGAAAGATTGTCTTGTTCTTTTTAGAGCCCATAAATGAAAATTTTTCTCCTAAGAAAACAAGAAAGATTTCTTTGTTGTTCTTTTTATTTGCCCAGAATAAAAGGTGAGTTCAATTTTATTTAAACAAGAAAATAAAGAAATATGAATCTTATCTAACTTAGAAAAAGTTAGTAAAAATTTAAACTAATTTAATTCTAGCCTAAATAGAATAGATTTAAAACTTGCAATCAAAATGTTAGTAACCTACAGAAAACCAGTCAATTAGTTAGCAAAAACGTGAGTTCCGTGGACTTCCACAAGTCTAAATTTTAATTTCTATTACAAATTAGTCTTCTGTTTTCTATCTGTGATGCACTACAGAATAGACTATAAGCGCTACAAGATGAGCGAGATGCGTTGCTCTATTTCTCGGATGCGCTACTCTGTGTTTCTGATGCGCTATTCTGTGTTTTGGATGCATTAGTCTGTGTTTCTTCCGCACTGAGACCTACAGGAGAAGGTTAATAAACATGATGCGCTAAGATAAGAACTTGATGCGCTAGAGGATGAACCCCACGCGCTAAACAAAGTACAGGATGTGCTATAATGTTAGCGAGATGCACTACAAAATATGCTCCACACGCTGATTCCTATTTCCCGTGTACCTGCAAAAGTGGTTAGATTCAAAATAGATTTGATATATGGGGTCAGGCCCCATGGTGGGTGCAAGAAATGTATGCGGGAAAAGCGGGTCAATAGAACTTAAAATGCGAAAAGTGAAGCCCAAAGAGACTTGTCCACACACCCACAGGACTTCTTGGTGCAACCTATGGAGTCATAAAGGATGACTCAGCTTCCCAAGGTTGGTTCCATGGTTCTCTATCTCACAAGGTCCCTCAAACCAATTTCTTTGCTCTCAGATCACTGAGCAAAGTGGTTTAGGGATGACAAATGCAAGAACGAGGGATACTTTGATTGATTTTAACATGAAAATGTAACCTATCTATGCATGATCCTACAAATGAAATGAACTATATTATAAGATGACAAGATTAGTAGTAATACTATCCTAATCATGATATACTAATTATATGATTAAGCTATTGAAGAAAGAAGCAATCTAAAATGGTTATTAGATTAATTCTTATTTGCAAAGAGAGACTAAATGTGCTAAAAATTAAGCATAAGTGTGATAATAAGAGCTTGTATATCTGAAAATGGAGGAATGAGAGCTCTATTTATAGCAAAAATAGGGCAATGGATGGCCAGGATTGAAAGAGTTAATCAAGGGTTGAGTTTGAAAGTTGCTCAATCCATGTTCACAATTTTCACCAATGAAATGGTGACAATTGGCAACATAAGGTTGGTTGAGAGGAGATGTAGGAAACATTAAATGCTTGAGAAGACCTTATGGTTACCTTAGGGGGTAAGGGTTAAGGTTAGGTTAGGGTTATCCAATGGATAAAGCTTTTACCCAAAGGATAAACTCTTGTGCAAAGGATTAAGGATTAACCATGGTCAAAGCAATAAATGCTTTATGAGACCCTTGGGTTAAATGGAGGTTAAGTTTAGAGAAAGTCTTTAATCATGCTGGAGGGTTGAGTTAACCATTAATGGTTTGGATGACTTTCAAAGTTACGTTGTTGAAGCCTTTAACGGTTTTCAAAGACTTTGAGGGTTTGAGAAGTTGACTTCCCCTTGCTTAGGGATGTGACAATATTTAGGAGATGGGTTAGGATAATTTAGAAGTGATTAGAAGAGTCTAGAAGGGGGTTAGGAATAAGGTTTAGGAGGCAAGTGGGAGATGTAGGATTTTGCAAGTGGATGAGAAAATAGGATTTAATTGAAATAAAGTTAATTTAATTCAATTTGGTTGTAATTTGGGAAATTAAATAAATTAGATTTATTCAATTTAGGGTAAACTATTTAATTAAATTAGAATTTAATTAAAAGTGGATAGAAGGAATTTAATTGAATAAAATGATTTATCCCATTAAATGGTAAAAGGGGGTCTAGTAAATTTAACTAAATAAATTGAGTAATTTACTTAATTAAATAGAGGAATGTGGGTGATTCAATTAAATTGAATTTAATTAAATAGAAGAATGAACATAAAATATTCATTTAGGAATATGGTCATTTTTATATTTCTACATTTTGCCCCTCTTTGAAGTGACGTGTGTGCGCATGTTAATTCAAAGAAAATGATGTGTTGTTGTGATTTATGATCAATCAATTTTTTTTATGTCATTTTGAGATATGCCATGCCCCAGTTTTGATAATCCATGTCCGAGTTTTGATAAAATGATGTTGATAATGCCCTCTTGGGAGATGAATCAAAAGTTTGAAAATTTGATTGATTTGGATAATAGCATTTTGAATTTTGGTCTATGTTGAATGCGTTTACTTGATTCATCTCCCGATAATGATGTTGGATAAGTTGGTATGAGACACTGTGAGCGAGTTTCATAGTCTTTTAGGGAACCCTAATTTCGATTTACCCTATAAAAGGGGAAAATTATGTCCTTTTTGTCTCATTTGTGCTTGTTGACTTTGGAGATAGTGACATTTGGAGAGAAGCCAACATGTCGATTCTGTATTCCACTCATCGATTCGAGCGCATGCGGAGGTATCAGAGGCCCGCCGCATATGGACCACCGATAAGTCAGCCTTTTTGAATTGTTTTGAATTTTTGATTTTATCGTTTCTGGTAATTTTTTGAATTTTCTATGCGGATTTTGCGTTTTAGCGCGTTGCCTCGAAAAGTTAGCGCATACGAAAAATTGTGTAGCACATAGGGTCCAGCTAATAGGGTAGCGTCTGAATGTTTTTAGGCTAGCGCATAGTTAGGCTAGGGTAGCATGTCGAGTTAGGTTAGCACACCGGGTGTATAGGATAGCGCAGAGGGTAAGTTGGGTAGCGCATAGGAAAAACCTAGTGCATAGGGCTTGTAGGAGGTTGCATGGGTAGTGTTAGATAGTACGTAGGTGTAACCTAGCACATAGGGGTAAACTCATAGTGCGTAGACAAAATGGGCTAGCGCATAGGATAGTATGTAGGTGTAACCTAGCACATAGGGGTAAACTCATAGTGCGTAGACAAAACGGGCTAGCGCATAGGGAATTTTGGAGGGCGCATGCGAAGAAAAGGATAGCGCATAGGGTTGGTCGGGTAGCGCACAAACAAAACAACGTAGCATGTGAGATGCAGTTTGGCGCTTGGGTGGGATAGGTTAGCACATATAGAAAATTTTGATAGTAAAGCGGGATTTTGTGAATGAAAATTTTTTGTAGGTAATGTCAGGGTCGCCAGGATAAGTGAATTTTCGCCAGTTTCTGTGTCTGCTGTCTTTGATGTGTCCAATATGAGTTCTGATACAACTTGATTTGTTTTGCGATTTTGCAAGTTGATAATGATGTTGATATGATTTTGGATATTTTGTGTAACTTGATTTAAATGTGTTCAAAGTTTTTTAAGTTTTGGATATGAATATGATTGATATGAATTTGTGGAGCTTGAGTTGTGTTACAAGCTGATATGGAACTTGAGTTGTGTTACAAGTTGATATGGAACTTGAGTTGTGTTACAAGTTGATATGATTTGTGAAATTTGAGTCGTGTTACAAGTTGATATGTTTATGAAACTTGAGTTGTATTACAAGTTGATATGATTTGATGGATTGATATGATGTGAAACTTGATTTAGACTTGTTCCAAGTTTTCAAGTTTTTGAGATGATTTTGATTTGGATATCCATGTGTTTGATGAGGGAACTGATATTGGACTTGCATTGTGTTTGACAGGAGCGTCTTAGTGTAGTGTAGTCGCATGAGCGATTTCCGAGACCCTGGTCATAGATACCACGATTGACATAGGGAGACAGGGATATTATTGACAGGTGTGGTTTGACCTCTTTTCTAGAGATGCCTCAGTTTATCATAAACCGAGGTTTGTTGACAGTGTTGGCAGAGAGGTGGCATAGTGACACAAACACCTTTCATTTAGCTATCGGTGAGATGACAGTGACACCTGAGGATTGCTACCAGATTTTGCAGATTCTTGTAGTAGGTGCACTGCTACCATATGAGCAGATAGAGGAGGGTGGGACCGAGGCATTGTGTCGGATATTTCAAGATGATACCATTTGTGGGTATGAGATCGCATGGTAGGATTTTTTGGATTTGGATTACGCTTCCTTGCCATCAGTTCTAGCAAGTTTCATTGGTGGTTTTTTATGTCCCGACCGTAGGTTGAAGGGACTGTTTGTTGGATGGGGATTAGTGCTGCAGGACATGGTGATGCAGGGTCGTCGTTTTGCATGGGGATCAGCTATGCTGATCCATTTATACAGGGATCTGCATGAGGTAGTGCACCTGGGTTATGACAGTTTATCAGCTAGTGTGACACTTCTCCAGGTATGGGCATGGGAGCATATTCCCGCGGCTAGGCCATTGGCAGATAGAGATAGGCCTTTTGGATGCGCTTATGCATATGGGTACAGAGGGATAGTTGTCCAGCCCAAGCTGGGCAAACTAGAGCATTGGAGGAGAATGTTGGATGACATTGATACGGTCATCTGGCGACCATATATAGGGTGCGAGGTATGGGTGAGGATGGGATGGAGATGTCGCATGTCTTCATGTCTCGGTATCTGATAGGGTAGACGCCCTTTGTTGTAGAGAGGTTTTTGCATAGTCGTGTGCTGCAGCAGTATGGGTGACAATAGGGCATACCAAAGGGAGCATTCCTATATGTGCGACGGAGACAGGATATCCCAGATTGGGGTCCTATGATTGACAGCACGGTGGCAGTAGATGAGTTCTTTCAGTTAGCTGGCCAAATTTGGGATTATGCCCCTGAGATCGTGGATGCAGGGATGACTCACGACTTTGCAGGGCTCTTCGCAGCACGGGCAGTAGCCAGGATATTTGATCCAGCAGAGATGATTCTAGCATTTGATGATGATGAGGAGGTAGATGAGGGAGGGGGTGATGGAGGAGGAGGAGATGGAGGAGATGATAGAGGAGGCGGGAGAGGTCAGCGCGCAGTTAGAGGGAGATTGGAGTTACGGAGGAGAGGAGATAGGGGTGGAGATTGTGGAGGGAGAGGGATACGGGCAGAGAGAGCCGTGCAGCGGGTGGCCTTGGATAGAGGGAAAGGGAGTTTGGCGATCAGAGCTGGAGAGGAGGAGCGGGTGGAGGAGGTGATAGCAATGGTGGAAGGGTATGAGGACGTGCGGAGACTGACTCAGAGGAGGAGGTCAGATGTGTTACCTCCACTAGCACCGAGGATATTTCTTAAATTTAAAAATAATTATCTTGCATCTTTAATTTATAAAATATAAATATTTCATTTTTTGAATATGAAAAATAATGAACTCAAATCGGATGAGAATAAAACATTGAGAAAAAAAAATGTAGCATATGAAGAAAAGAAAAATGCAACATACTGAGAAATGATTTTTTGTTTTTAAAACAAAGGCAACTTTCTACATGTAATTTTATACGGTTTGTATGTTATTTTTTATTTAAACAAGAGGCATACCATATTTCTCTCTTCCCATTGAAGAGTACAATGCCTAGTTAGTACAATGCTTAAATTTTTATATTTAGTTTTTCGTGCAAATTTTATTTGGAAAACAAAATAATAAAAAGATAAATAGTCAATTAAATAAATTAGATTTATTCAATTTAGGGTAAACTATTTAATTAAATTAGAATTTAATTAAAAGTGGATAGAAGGAATTTAATTGAATAAAATGATTTATCCCATTAAATGGTAAAAGGGGGTCTAGTAAATTTAACTAAATAAATTGAGTAATTTACTTAATTAAATAGAGGAATGTGGGTGATTCAATTAAATTGAATTTAATTAAATAGAAGAATGAACATAAAATATTCATTTAGGAATATGGTCATTTTTATATGTCTACATTTTGCCCCTCTTTAAAGTGACGTGTGTGCACATGTTAATTCAAAGAAAATGATGTGTCGTTGTGATTTATGATCAATCAATTTTTTTTATGTCATTTTGAGATATGCCATGCCCCAGTTTTGATAATCGATGTCCTAGTTTTGATAAAATGATGTTGATAATGCCCCCTCAGGAGATGAATCAAAAGTTTGAAAATTTGATTGATTTGGATAATAGCATTTTGAATTTTGGTCTATGTTGAATGCGTTTATTTGATTCATCTCCTGATAATGATGCTGGATAAGTTGGTATGAGACACTGTGAGCGAGTTTCACGGTCTTTTACGGAACCCTAATTTTGATTTAACTTATAAAAGGGGAAAAGTAAGTCCTTTTTGTCTCGTTTGTGCTTGTTGATTTTGGAGATAGTGACATTTGGAGACAAGCCAACATGTCGATTCCGTATTCCACACATCAATTTCGAGCACGTGCGGAGGTATCGAAGGACCGCCACATAAGTCAACCTTTTTGAACCGTTTTGAATTTTTGATTTTGTCATTTCTGGTAATTTTTTGAATTTTCTATGTGGATTTTGCGTTTTAGCACGTTGCATCGAAAAGTTAGCACATACAAAAAATTGTGTAGCGCGTAGGGTCCAGCTAATAGGGTAGCATCCGAATGTTTTTAGGCTAGCGCATAGTTAGGCTAGGGTAGCGCATCGAGTTAGGTTAGTGCACCGGGTGTATAGGATAGCAAAGAGGGTAAGTTGGGTAGCGCGTAGGAAAAACCTAGCGCATAGGGCTTGTAGGAGGTCGCATGGGTAGTGTTAGATAGCACGTAGGTGTAACCTAGCACATAGAGGTAAACTCATAGTGCGTAGACAAAACGGGCTAGCGCATAGGCTGTCTTAGCGCATAGGGCATTTTGGAGGGTGCATGCGAAGAAAAGGATAGCGCATAGGGTTGGTCGGGTAGCGCGTAAACAAAACAACGTAGCGTGTGAGATGCAGTTTGGCGCTTGGGTGGGATAGGTTAGCGCATATAGAAAATTTTGATAGTAAAGCGGGATTTTGTGAATGAGAAAATTTTGTAGGTAATGTCAGGGTCGCCAGGATAAGTGAATTTGTCCCAATTTCTGTGTCTGTTGTCGTTGATGTGTCCAATATGAGTTCTGATACAACTTGATTTGTTTTGCGATTTTGCAAGTTGATAATGATGTTGATATGATTTTGGATATTTTGTGTAACTTGATTTAAATGTGTTCAAAGTTTTTTAAGTTTTGGATATGAATATGATTGATATGAATTTGTGGAGCTCGAGTTGTGTTACAAGCTGATATGAAACTTGAGTTGTGTTACAAGTTGATATGGAACTTGAGTTGTGTTACAAGTTGATATGATTTGTGAAATTTGAGTCGTGTTACAAGTTGATATGTTTATGAAACTTGAGTTGTATTACAAGTTGATATGATTTGATGGATTGATATGATGTGAAACTTGATTTAGACTTGTTCCAAGTTTTCAAGTTTTTGAGATGATTTTGATTTCGATATCCATGTGTTTGATGAGGGAACTGATATTGGACTTGCATTGTGTTTGACAGGAGCGTCTTAGTGTAGTGTAGTCGCGTGATCGATTTCCGAGACCCTGGTCATTGATACCACGATTGACATAGGGAGACGGGGATATTATTGACAGGTGTGGTTTGACCTCATTTCTAGAGATGCCTCGGTTTATCGTAAACCGAGGTTTGTTGACAGTGTTGGCAGAGAGGTGGCATAGCGACACAAACACCTTTCATTTAGCAATCGGTGAGATGACAGTGACACCTGAGGATTGCTACCAGATTTTGTGGATTCCTGTAGTAGGTGCACTGCTACCATATGAGCAGATAGAGGAGGGTGGGACCGAGTCATTGCATCAGATATTTCAAGATGATACCATTTGTGGGTATGAGATCGCATGGCAGGATTTTTTGGATTTGGATTACGCTCCCTTGCCATCAGTTCTAGCAGGTTTCATTGGTGGTTTTTTATGTCCCGACTGTAGGTTGAAGGGACTGTTTGTTGGATGGGGATTAGTGCTGGAGGACATGGTGACGCAGGGTTGTCGTTTTGCATGGGGATCAGCTATGCTGACCCATTTATACAGGGATCTGCATGAGGTAGTGCACCTAGGTTACGACAGTTTGTCAGCTGGTGTGACATTTCTCTAGGTATGGGCATGGGAGCATATTCCAGCAGCTAGGCCATTGGCAGATAGAGATAGGCCTTTTGGATGCACTTACGCATATGGGTACAGAGGGATAGTTCTCCAGCCCAAGCTGGGCAAACTAGAGCATTGGAGGAGAATGTTGGATGACATTGATACGGTCATCTGGCGACCATATACAAGGTGCAAGGTATGGGTGAGGATTGGATGGAGATGTCGCATGTCTTCATGTCTCGGTATCTGATAGGGCAGACACCCTTTGTTGTAGAGAGGTTTTTGCATAGTCGCGTGCTGCAGCAGTATGGGCGACAATAGGGCATACCAAAGGGAGCATTCTTATATGTGCGATGGAGACAGGATATCCCAGATTGGGGTCCTACGATTGACAGCATGGTGGCAGTAGATGAGTTCTTTCAGTTAGCTGACCAGATTTGGGATTATGCCCCTGAGATCGTGGATGCAGGGATGACTCACGACTTTGCAGGGCTCTTCGCAGCACGGGCAGTAGCCAGGATATCTGATCCAGCGGAGATGATTCTAGCATTTGATGATGATGAGGAGGTAGATGAGGGAGGGGGTGATGGAGGAGGAGGAGATGGAGGAGATGATAGAGGAGGTGGGAGAGGTCAGCGCGCAGTTAGAGGGAGATTGGAGTTATGGAGGAGACGAGATAGGGGTGGAGATTATGGAGGGAGAGGGATACGGGCAGAGAGAGCCGTCCATTGGGTGTCCTTGGATAGAGGGAGAGGGAGTTTGGCGATCAGAGTTGGAGAGGAGGTGCGGGTGGAGGAGGTGATAGCAACGGTGGAAGGGTATGAGGACGTGTGGAGACCGACTCAGAGGAGGAGGTCAGATGTGTTACCTCCACCAGCATCGAGGATATTTCTTAAATTTAAAAATAATTATCTTGCATCTTTAATTTATAAAATATAAATATTTCATTTTTTGAATATGAAAAATAATGAACTCAAATCGGATGAGAATAAAACATTGAGAAAAAAAAATGTAGCATATGAAGAAAAGAAAAATGCAACATACTGAGAAATGATTTTTTGTTTTAAAAACAAAGGCAACTTTCTACATGTTGCCGCTCTTTTTACTCCAAGTGGTTTGAATTTTTTGCACTTTAATTGGAAGAGTTATGGAACTTTATTAGTACCCATAGTGTACGTGTGCATAAGTATTGGCCAATTTTGAGTTGGTTGTAGTGTGTAGTTATTGGGGTATCTTTATGTAGGTATTGGGGGACACTTTGAAATGACAACTTTACCATTGTGCACATAACAAATCCCACAATGTGCGTCGTCACTACTTAGAAGCAAAAACAATAGCTATAAGCAAATAATTCACATATGGAGACCAACAAAAAAAATGTCATTGAAATTCGATGTACCGTTTAGGATCCATGGGTGCACATTGTTAACTATGATGACTACTGGTATGCTTCCGTTCTCTTTGATTGAATTTTTATTTATTTAATAGACTATATATTTTTGTAAAGAAAAAATAAATTAATTTATGAATATTGAATTTACTAATTAAAATACCTAGGGGATCTAGTAGTCTTCAAAATACTACCTTAATGGATTCCCATTGAGTCACAAGGAGCTTTCATTTTACTATGAGGGCATACCATTCCAGTGCCATAGATGCTATAATACAGGCCATGTAGCGGACCAGTGAGTCAAGTAAAGGATTGATGAAGAGGCGACTTGGTGCAAGGATGTCTCTCCCCTCCATTACTTAGTAGAAAAGCGAGAGCCGAGTGTGAAAGGTAGTGTTGGCATTGAAGCCTCTAAGAAGTCATCACCAAGAAGACAACAATCTACACTAAGGAATCCAATCTCCCCTCCTAAAGGGAAGGATCATGATATGGTTGCTTTGCGACCAATTAAGGGATTGGTTGAAAATGAGGAGAACTCTATAATTTTATCTTTCGAAAGTAAAGGAAAAAACATTGGGAGTTTGGATTTGACCCAAGAAGATGGAGCAGGAGGAATTTGGGTAAAGTTGCCTAAATTGTCCCCTCCCTATAAAATCTTCAAATTTATACTTCATTTTTGAATTTGGGTGCATCGTTTATAAATCTAGGAGTTCATTTGGTTACATCAATTTTTTGTACCTAGTCATTTTTAGAGCATGTTAGATTTTTGCTTGGTTAAAAACCTTTGTTGAAGTTCGACAAGTCTTCTCATGGTCATTTAAACTTCCACTCCCTTTCCTTGTTAGCATCATTTTAACTTTCTCAGCCTTTATCTTTAGTCTTAAAAGTCACATTGGACCCAACATAGTTTTTGTATCCATGTCAAAGCCTGACCATTTGAGTAATACTACCATATGTCACTCAATACTTAACATTCACACTTAAACTTTTCAAAAGTATGAGGTTCTAAAAGGCCTATCGGAGTTAGATACTCGAACTCAAACTTTCCTTTATGTAGTCTCAAAATAAAACACACACACACACACACACACACACACACACACACACACACACACACACACACACACACACACACACACAAATATATATATATATAAAGTACTAAATGTATAAAGATCTATTAAGATTTAAATCTAATAAGTCTCAAAATTTAAAATAATAAGGTAGGTAAAAATCTAGAATCAAATTCTTATGTTGATTTTATGCAAGAATGAGTTTGAATGTCTAGAATTAATATACAACCATCAACTTGTCATATGTATGTTATTGATCTCTATTCTTTAATTTGCATAATCGTCTTCAACTTATCCTTTAAGTTTTTATCTAAAATACCTAGGGGATATAGTAGTGTTTAAAATACCTTAAGGGATTCCCATTGAGTGCCAAGGAACTTTCAATTATACAAATTTTTAGAATGTGAAAAAATGAAATAGATGGTCTTCATTCACACAAATGTCTATAAAATAAATATATAGAACTAGATATCTTTTAGAGTATAATTGAATTGTGTAGATTTGAATGATATACGAATTATTTGCTTGATTTTCATATTATTAGAATAAATACATTGAATACCTTTAAATAAAAGAGGTAGAATTATCACATAATGTTGAATTACCTAAAAGCATTGAAGATTGTATATGTGTGATGTGGCATGTCATTGTAAGAGAAACCTTAATGAATATTTGAAAATAAATAATCCATATATTTCTTATTAAAAATTGAGTGAGAAGAAATTAAACTTGAATTTTCTAAACAAGATTAGTGGAGATTAGTCACTTGAAGACCTAAGTAACTTGATTATTAAAAATATGGGTAGAGAAAAATGAAGCAGGAATAATAAAAAACAAATAATATGTGCTATCTTCTTCATCTTTCATTCAATACATATTACACCTATATAGGATTCATATATCTTATTTTGTAGGAAGCAAATCTCTAATTATATATGTGTTCTTTTAACAACTCAAACAAACAAATAAACAAGCTCCAACAAATAACTATTCTCACATTCTTAATATCTATGTGAGTTGTGATAACAACTCACATTATTAACTTATGTGAACACTAACACTTAAATTCCCAACATTCCTCCACTTCGTGTGAACATGAGGAGAAAGTACATCACATGAACTATAAATAGAATCGTGTGCCTACACATACTTTTAGGTTTGCATGATGCTATCTGGATCTTGCCGCACAAGGTCACCTACATACAACAACTTTTCTTACTTTCACTTTCAGTGAACTCATTACTGGTTGACCACACTTCCAAGAAGTCTGACATTCAAATGATCTCTATACAACTATTTATAGGATCAATTGTGTCTACATTCTCCTCTTTCTGAACTTTAACACTTTCAAGTTCAGTAAGCCCAACTCTTGTGGCTCATTATCTTAATTCAAATGAAAGCAACCCCCATCATCCTTTTAAGGTTTTGAAATAGGTTTATCACAAACCTAGACATGAACAAAAACACACTCATCTGTTCACTTCATATGGTTTTCTAGATCACCACTAACCTTTTTAAGATTCATGAACTACATTACACTAGTGCTTTTGTTGTCACTACATTATTATTCACCATGAGGGGATTCATCACACAAAAATAGAAATATTCATTGTTGTTGATCATGCCACTCGATCTCCAACAACATAGGAAATGATTACTACCACACAATAGAAAGTAAAATGCCACCAAAACTGATAAGTGACCAAGGGGGTTTTGGGGAGAGGCATCTAGGACTTTCAATAGAACATATGTTAGATAGAACATGTGTTCTATCGAAAGGAGTTCGATCAAACCCCTTGGGGTTCAACCGAACCCCCTTTCTATCCAACCCCGTAATGAAAATAATGTATTTTACACTTTTTTGGTTTCAATCGGAAGTGAGTTTTGATCGAATGTGTTTTTTGCATTCGATCAAAAGGGGGTTTCAATAGAACATGGCTAAAATTAAGTTTTGGACAAAAGAGTCAATTTCTTTCATCCAAAAAAGTGTAACCCACTATTGTGGGTTAACGTGGTTGTTCCTTGGTAAAATGTTCCTTCTCCTAGTGAATATTTGTTATCAATTTCTCTGTATTTCTAATATTCAATAATTATTTTTTGCTATGGCCAATGATAAATTCAAACATGAATTTTAGAAAACTCTTTGGGACTATGTTGGGAAGGACTTGCATAAGGTCTATCTTGAAGAATATTATTATAACTCCTTTAAAAAATTCATAAACAATGAAAATATTATATTACACTTAAATATAGGGATCTAGATAATATCTATAACTTGCCACCCATCACTTTTGTTAATGTATCTTATAATTATTGTCAAATCCACAGCCTTGAAGTTGTGTTCACCTTCTTCCCCAAATTATGTAGCTTAAATAGATTAAATATATCAATTTTGGATGCATAATGGATAATGCCATTATATTTTGGGAAGACACGAAATAGGCCCAATGATATCATCAATAGGCTCTTTTCATCAAAATTGATTTTTCTAAGGATTATGAATGCATTAAGTGGCCCTTCATCTTGGAAATGCTACATACCTTAGGATTTGGACCTTAGTTTATTCAATCTATGCCTCTACTTATCTTACTATTAATGACTAATAATTTGATGTTTTGTCATTTTTGATCTAGATGTCAAGGTTTCCCAAAGTAACTCCAACTTTATATGTGCTTGATGCTAAAAGGTTTGTGTACCTCCTTGCTCATTATATTGCTGGATTAGTTAAAGATATTTTTTTATTCAATTATTCATTTAATCTTAATAAAGGATACTTTTTTTATAATTATTTTTGCTCTTTTGGAAGAGGAAAATAACATAAAGTATGCTCTTTACTATTGGGATAAAATTTTTTTAAGGCCTCAAGTTCTTCCATTCAATGAAAAAATAATTAATATTTTAGAAACTATTTCCTTCCCATGTCTTATTAGCTTAATCATTTTATAAGGAATTGGATTGATTATAAAAAAAGGAAGATTTTTTTGGCATCTCTTTAGAATTTCAAGTATCTCTAGCTTTTTTGTCACAAGAAGTTCTTGCAAGAATTAAAAAAAATCTTATTAGGTCACAAAAAGTTTACCTCTAGCTAGTAAATTCAAGAATTATTTCAAGATTCGTGTGGCTATTCAAGTCTACGAATTTTTATTGGTTCCCTAAAAGCTTATTAATATTGAGATTAAATAAGATTCTTCATGATATTCTCCACTCTTCTTCAAAAAATCATTGAGGCATTTGTTGGGAGGCTTGGGAGTTTTATTTTCTTCCTCATGAATCAATAGAGTTGGGATTAACCTCCTTTTAACACCAAGTTTTCCCTCTTGTACTAAGTGGATCATTCATGCTCTTGGGGGTAATGAAGCTTGAAAACTTTTTTGATGGCATTGCATTCGTTTTGGTCATCCATGTGGTAACTATCTTGGAATGGGAATTATCCTCATACCCTTCTTATTATGAAAGTTTATATTCAAATTCAAGGCACCTTTGTGATAATAAATATTTAGTAGGTTTGGGGAGAAATGAAGGGTTTTCTTCTTCAAAATTGTTCTAGTTTTCATACTGGTATTTCCATGAACTACCATTATATTTGGCGGTCTTTTTTTTTTCAGTACTAGAAGCATCTGCTTATGAAGATTTCTCAGGTTCGCACTAATACATTTGGCCTAAAATTCTGATGGAGGTTTCCGATGGAGAAGGTATATTGTGATCAAATTTATTTATTTTTTGTAAAAATGCCCGATTTCGTCAGAATTCCGATGATAATGCAACATTTCATTTCGACGGAGAAGGAATTGACGATGGCATTTGGGTTTTTTCGAAAAAGTTTCCGTGTTCATCAAAATTTTGACGACTGTGTGCATTACTTCAAAAAAAAAGAAAAGACCAAGTCATTTCATAAATCCCGCGTCTTTGTCCCGTTGACCTCTGCCATTACAACATCCCGCCTCTTCGTCCTGCCTCTACCATTACAAAATCCTGCCTCTGCAGGGAACTAGTCGTGTAATGAAGTGGTGCTGTAGGAGAAGCTATACTAGGATACCAGGCAATGAGAAACTTTCCAGCTTCATGGTAGGAAATTCTGGGAATTATTTAATGTAATAAGGGCATGTTTTGGGCCCATTTGTAAGCCATTTGGCATTTTGTTAGGGGTGTATGGGTTTAGGATTTAAATAGCAAGGCTTTCTATAGTTCCCAACCCACAGTGGGATCAGACACTTCTTATTCCCACATCGACTCACCCAATCCATTACTTTCCCGCCTGCCCGGTGATGGGATGGTGCTTGGGATAAACTAGCCTAGTCTATGCTCCTTGATCCTTTCCTTGGATCACCTAGTGTTTTCCACACACCCTAGGGTCTCTAGGACTTCCCTTTGCTTGAGGAATCCCCTGACCATGCCAAATCCACCCATCAATGAGTTACAATGCTGCTCCTAAGGTCTCACCTACTCATGAGACTCATAATCCCTTACTATGGCTAATAAGGGCTACTCTTGTTCCACACCTTCCAAGGCCTTAGCAAGGTTGTTTTAGGTCTATTTCAAGGTTTTTCCACCCATTCATGAGCCCCCAAAATGTTTCAAGCCTTCAACCCCTTACTGATTTCACTATTTTGTGTTTTTGCCTACAAAATAGGGCTACAAGAAAGAGCCCCTATTAGGCTTCCTACCCGGTCTTCTAGGGCTCCCTCTCACAAACGATGCACAAACAACCCTATCTCCCAAAATGGACTGCCAATCAATTTGCAAGGGTTCAAGGATTTTCCAGGTTTTGGGTCTCCTAGTGGTCGTACAGTGCCTAGGGCGAATTTTGGGGTTTTTAAGGGTTTTGTGAGGGTTTCTAGGATCTGCCTAGGTCACAGTGAATACTTTGGGTTTTGGCCACCTTGTTTGGATTGGTGGAGGATCCTTCTTCACACCAATAATGCTTCAACCACTCCTCTACACTTCCTCCAAAGGATGCTCTCTCTACTAACCAACCTTGCTCTTCAAGACCTCTGCACCAGCAGCCATTCCTAACCGAGCACTATCCAGTCTCGCCTAGGAATGGGTCTTTGCTTGGCCTTCCTGCATTTTCAAGGGCCTTTCTTGCCTGGGACTATAGTATAGAGTCTTCACATCCATTCCCCATGGTTTCATGGTGGTTCCACAATGGGGAATGGAGTTAAGACTTCATTTACACAATCCTGTCCAAAACTGGACAGTAAGACTGCAACTTACAAAATATTTACACACACACTCAATTTGCAAGTAAAAACCTAAACTAACTACTTGAAATGAAAGTATTTACACCATGAAAGATAAAACACACAGTTTTGGATGTATCCCAATCCATTAAATTGCTTGTTTACTTCATTCAAACTGACTGGTAACAGTTTTACAGCCACAGTCTGATCCTTCTGCTAGAGCCGTACAAGATCTGACCTCTCTCTATTGTTTTAGGGTTTGCAAATACTTATACTACCCATACCTTGATCGATGTGCCAAAATTAGGGTTTTCCATGCACAAAAAGGGTCTGTGACCATCTTGGGTGGAAAAGTTGCTTGACAACTTTTAAAAGTTGTCATGCAACTTTTGCATCTTTTGAGCAACTTTGCTATTGATTCTTTCCATGACTCCCAAGCCTATTTTGCGCTATCCTAAGGACATGAACATGCCAATAAGGCCTAACACACACTCCAAGCACACTCAACCTCTCTTGCACAAGAAAATCACAATCTTGACTAATGACCCTTAAGACCTCCTGTAGGACCCTACCTAGGACTTATGAGCACATGGCTCATTATTCTATGTACAATGGCTTGTAAAGAAGAATAATGCCAACAAAAACAAGGAGGGAGAGCTTGAAAGGGTTCTCCTACACCACCCAACCCAGATCATAGCATTTCGGGATGAGATCAATTATAGCCCCATCCCCTCCCTTGTGTTTGCTACTCATTGCTGGCAACCCTTCCCACCTCCCTTGCTTTCCCCTCCATCTCTAATCGGTGGGCACGGAGGGGAGTTGATGTTGCTGATTAAGCCATTGATCCAGCAATAGCATATCCCATCTAGAACCACCTAACAAGTAGCAGATTCATCTCCATACCCGATCGAGAGGCTAAATCCTTGTTTATAAGTATATAATGTTTAAGCCAACATTAGAAAACTATTTCCTGGTCCGGTGTTTGCAGAACAGTTAAGTAACTGTTTGTTTTTTCCTTCTTATTCCCTCTAAATCGATTGGGGATGTGGGTTGGAGGAATTGAATAGTTGAGTAAATATGCCTCCTACTTGCATGTCTACCATGTGAAGTGGCCTGAACGTGGTGGAGTGCGGGAATGAAGAATGCACATTATCATTCTCATGGTCATTTGCAAGAATGGGCTGCGGGTAGAAGAAGCACACATGTGGTAGGGAAGCATCTCTATGTGCTTTCCATGAGAGTGCGTATGAATGGAAGTTGTGTGGGAATGAGTTAGGGATTGGAGATTGAAGTTTGATAGATTGCAGAGTTGTTGTGTCAGTCTGAGTTTTCTGCTCAACAACACCATGTCATCCCAGTAGGTTCCCCTGTTCATTTTCCCTCGCATCTCATTGTGTGTTTCCGTCCTCTTGAAGCCTCCCCATCAAGTGGTTCCTCCCATGTTGATTCCAGCGAAAGAATCCGGATCGATTACATGCTCAAGAAGTCACGGGTGGGGATCTAGTAAGTCAACAAGTTATTGTTGGGCCATCCCCCGATGAACATGAAGGAGGGAGGTAGACATAGGTTCCCTGTAGGTTTAATCATTGCAGGATGTAGGAATGGTTTAATCCTTGCAAGAAAAAGGTAGGGTATAATCAACAAATTCATTGTTATACATGTTCAAATATTTAGATTCAAAGTTTATTATAGATTTATTAGATTAATTACCAATAGTAGAGATGGCAAGAGGTTTCTGTAACATGTTATGGTCAATTTAAAAGAAGAATCTCTTACAAGACCTAAACTGTTGAACAATCCTAAAATCATGTATTAATTAAACACTGCATTTTAAATAATGAACAATATAGTTAGCCTGAAAAATATTAACACTACTTTCCATATTTAAGATATATCCTAATTAAGGAGAGGGTTGACCTAAACCTACGTGATCGAGTGCCATTATGTAAAATATATCCTAATTATGGATGCTGGTATATATGGCTGTGACAGAAAATCCCTGCTGCAGAACAGTGAGAGCACTGTGTAGTGATCAAGTGCTATTTTTTGTCGGTGTTTTGGAAGGGAGCATAAGTGTACCGTTAGGAAGGTGGTATAAAATGGAAGTTGAGAGGTATAAGGTTATGAGGTGTGGGTTAGGATAATATAGGGAGGTAAGTGATGAAGGATGTAATGGTGAAAGAGTAAGTTAGGATATGTTAGGGGTTTGGAAGGTAGGAAAGTGAATGGGGGGAGATAAAGGATGTGAAGGATGGAATGGGGTTAGGTAGGTGAAGTAAAAGTAAGTGTGTATGAGGTTAAGGTTTAGGATAGGATGTAGGAAAGTGGAGGAGGTTAAGATAGGGGATATGAAAGGTAGATGGAAGGTAATAATGATAGGAGGTGAGGTAAAGGTTATGAGGTGTGGGTTAGAAAATAGTGTGTAGGAAATGGAAGGAAGGGTCATATCACTTTGAGAGTTTTCACCAAGATGAGTAGCCCGAGCATGGACCTCAAATCTTACAAGCCATGGGGATCCACTTGTAGTAGAGGAGCATATACTTGCATCTTGGGAGCTTATTAGGAGTTTGCCTTGAATTTGGGAAATACACATAGAGGAGATAGAATATTGATCAATACACATTACCTATCCTCATCATGCATAAATACAAGAGGTATAGACTATAGCAAGCACATATCATGAGCCAAAGGATCATATTAGAGAGTTGCTTCATCTCCAATCCTCTACATTTTTAAGATCCACAAATGGGGTTGAGGATAAGTCTTGGTTACTTAGCTTGGACTTATGCTTTGGGTTGCATCTATATGTGCGAAAATTAAAGGAATAATTTTCAATGCAATTTTTGAGAGGACTTGATTACACCTTGTGGTACTGGGAGGATAAAATGCACCAACTCACATTGGAAACCCTCTCTAGATACCATTTTAGAGTGCTTCAAAGTGTGTTCTATTTCAAAATATTTTTGAGAGAGATGCATAGATGAGTTTCACAATTTACATAATAAGGTTTCATAGTGGCTCAACATGAGAGTTAGTTTTTGGAGTTCTTGCAGTTTGTAGATTATTCAAGACAAGTTACTTGTCAATTATTTCATTAGGGGTGGAAAGCCCAAAATTTCTTTTTTCCTACACATGGCCAATCCAAATGACTTTAGGGTTGCTATGGCAAAGTCTCTTATGGAAAAGGAGGTACATGGGAGGACACAAGAG
Source organism: Cryptomeria japonica (assembly GCF_030272615.1). Classification (NCBI taxonomy): domain Eukaryota; kingdom Viridiplantae; phylum Streptophyta; class Pinopsida; order Cupressales; family Cupressaceae; genus Cryptomeria; species Cryptomeria japonica. The sequence goes on along the minus strand of NC_081410.1, from coordinate 5,941,822 downwards.
GCATGAGAGAAGTTTGTAACCAGCTATGGAAAAGTCTCTCATTTTAGGTATGAGAGACTATAGGGCTATCAAGCTAGGCCTTCTGTGAATCAACAACCTTTTAGGGGAGAATCTAGTGTTTTTACTAATTAGGATCTTCTAATTATGGTGGGGCTTAGCCAAGATAGGGTTATATAAGAGGCACATGTTATGTATATGTTAGTATCAAACAGAGAGTTCCCACAAGGTTTTAGAGTAGGTGGACACCATCCTAGGATGTCAAAGTAGATAGTTGATAAGTGGGTCTTTACCCTCCCAACCACTCAACATATACCACCATGGGTCTTTACCCTCTCAAATAAACAAAGTTCAAAGGAAGATTCACTGCTGCAACACTCACTTTTTGTGACAGTCGCAAGAACTTCGGACAGTCACAATGTTCGTGGCCATTCTTCTTCACACAACACTCTCTAACATTAATTATGATGATAGTGTACCTCCTTAAACCTTCCAAAAACACCTAACTCAATACAAAACTCTTTCCCAATCTCGCATTGTAGAGGTTGTTTGACATGTTTGGAAAATGTGCAAGTATAGACAAAGGGGATGAACTGTTTGGTCAGATGCCTCAAAGAAATGTGGTCTAATGAAATGCTATAATTGCAGGAAATGCTATGATTGTGGAATTTCTGGAGTAATCGCCAATTCCCAAAAATGATTACTTGACTTGAAAACTCAACCAGTTGATGTCACCCAAGATATGGTTCAATCTTCATCTTACTTCGCAATAAATGCGCCATCATGCTTTTTGGCCCATGGGACCCACCTAATTTGAACACACATGAACAATCTGAACTAAGTTCATGAGAGTTCAAGTAGTTCAAAGTGTACACTGCACCAAGAAAATCCTCCTTGAAAATATTAGCTCTGTTAAGTGTCGCCGGTTGTTTGAACAACTTTGAACATGTTGAACATCGTCGGACAGTTTGAACTAGGTTCAAAAAGGTTCACGGCCTCGAGAAAGAGGATATAACACATCCTCCACGACCATGAAAAAGAACCGTTGCAAAAAACTTTAAGTGAACATTAGCATGAAAACCTTTTTTGGTGCCTTAGAACCCGCGGATCCTAAATGAACATTATGAACTTCCTACAAAATGGTTCAATGAGTTCATGAGGTTCAAACAGACCATTAAAACTTGGTGCTACAAATTAAGAGACAATTTACAAACGGATTATGAATTTAACCACAGGATATCCAGAAAAAGGACAAATAAAAATTTGTAGGGCAACTTGCTCTTGCTATGGAGGACAAATGACGAGATAACATTGGCTCTGACTAGGGATTGTATTTTGTGAAAAATGCAAAGAACTCTAAATCTCTGATTTCGCACATCAAAAATAGAAAGGGGGCAAAGAGGACACACAACAAACAGATATGAAACAAATAACTAACAACTATATACAGGAACTCTTGACGACAGTTTTCAGAGTCTGTAGAGCTTGAGGTCTTGCCCATTATAGGTATAGCACATAACCGTTCTGTCAGGATAAGCCATTTTGAATACATTCGATCCTACCACTTCATGAACCTTGAACGGACCCTTCCATAATGAGTCAAATTTTCCATGAGCACCCTTTGGTTCTTTTCTCTTGTCCCATAACAAGACTTCATCTCCTTTAAGGAAACCTCTTGGCCGAGGTGTCATATCAAAGATCTTCTTCAGCCTGCTCTGATGCTCAGTAATTCTATCCACTAACATCTCTCTTTCCTCTTCTAACTTCATCAAATACATAACTCTCTTCTCCAGGGTATTTTGGAAAAAGGAATCCTCAATCACTGTTTGAAGCTTAGCTGCCGACAATTCGAGGGGTAAAGAAACTTTCGCACCAATTCCATACACTAGATGGAAAGGTGCCATTGCAATGGCTCTTTTAGGAGTAATTGTATCTGCCCATAGGGCTTCATATACCTTCTAATGCCAGTTCCGAGCATTATCATCAACCAACTTCTTCATAATTGCCACCAGGTTCTTGTTACTTGATTCTGCTAGCCAGTTACCTCGTGGGAAGTAATCGGAGGAGTGTGAGAGAGTAATTTGATGTTCATAGCAGAACATAGTCAATTCTGCAGAGGATAAGTATGATCAATTATTTGCAAAAATCTTTTGAGGGACCCAAAAATGGACAGGAATGCAATCTCTGAGAAAATTACATACAACTTCTGAGTTCGCCCTCTTGGTGGGAACAACCTCCACCCACTTTGTAAAATAATTTGTTGCTGTCAGAATATACATATGATCGGCACTAGAATGAGGATTTATTGGTCCAATGAAATTGATACCCCATTGTTTAAAGGGTTCATCTATTACCACAGGCCTCAAAGGTAGAGTAGCTAGATGTGGTTTCCCAGAAAACAGTTGACATTTTTCACATCCTTTGACATAAATATATGCATCACAAAACATACCAAGCCAATAGAAACAATTTCTTAAAATCTTGTAAGCGGTTACCGAGGATGAAAAATGTCCACCACAGGCTTCCCCATGATAAACCTCTAGGAGTCATTGTTGTTGTGGCTTATCTATGCACCTCAAATAGGTACCATCCAGCCCTTTTTTGTACAGAACATCTTGCTAAATAACATACTTAGCTGCTTTTAACTTGAGATTCCTTTGTTCTTTAGTTGACATATGACTCGGACAACTTCCGTAGGTCAGATAATAGGCTACGTCAGAAAACCAGTGTCTTGCAACCCTACGAACAATGTCAATGGTGGCTCTTTTTCTGTCTCTATCTTATTTTCAGCTATTAGTTTGCATAAGCCTTTCCCTTTAATTGTCTTCATAGGACGAATATCTAGATCATACTCCTGAATTTTAGTTACCCATGTCACCCTTTTATTGAGTCCGACTTCTTGCTTAGTCAAAATACTTTTTATTGTAGAATCCGGAACAAAAACCCCAAAATGAGAGTGCAAGATGTAATACCGGAATTGCTTTACAACTTTAACCATGGTGAATGCTTGTTTCTCTGAGAGAAAATACTTAAGCTCATGCTTCTTGAGAGGAACACTCATGAATGCAATAAGCGCTTCAATCCTAGAATCATCCACCTGCAATAATATTCCCGACATTGTATGTTTTGAGGCATAACAGTATATGATGAAGTCTTTTCTGAAATTTGGAGTAATTAGGGTTGGCACATTGGCAACCAAACTCTTGATCTTTTCAAAATCTTCTTTGGCTTCATCAGTCCATTTAAAGGGGTACCTTTCACTCAACAAGCTAATGATATGCTTGGTAGTTTTTGTGAATTCGGGTACAAATCTTCTGAGGAAGTTCACCTGGCCGAAAAAATGACCTTACTCTTGTCCGATTTGAAGGTAGACTAAGATGTTGAATTGCATTAACTCTATTAGGATCGATCTTGACACCTTCCTTTGAAATGATATGCCCCAATAATTTGCTCTCGGTTACACAGAAAACATACTTCTTTGGATTCAAAGAGATACCATGTTTTCGGCAACGCTGTAGAACCGCCCTCAGATCTTTGAGATGATTCTTCCTATCTTTAGAAAACACAGTCAAGTCATCTAGGTAAACAACAATAATTCTTTCACAAAAATCCCTAAAAGAGGAATCCATGGCCCTTTGAAAAGTAGCTAGGGTGTTGATTAAACCAAATGGCATACGATTATATGCAAATGTTCCCCATAGAGTGATGAATGCTATCTTGTGTTGTTCATTCTTTGCAACACTAACTTGATTGTAACTAGAAAAACCATCTAACATTGACATCATTTCCGAGCCAGCTACTATTTGCAAAGTATATTCCATATTGGGCAAAGCATGGTTATCCTTAAGACTTGACTGGTTCAGATTGCAAAAATCTACACAAATCCAAATTTCCCCGTTCTTCTTCCTTGCTGACACTATATTGGCCACCCAAGTAGAGTGGTGAATTGGATATATAATTCTGGCTTTGAGCATCTTATCTCCTTCCTTGAAGATTGCATCTGCCATCATGGGATTAAAATTTCTTAGTTTTTGTCTAAAAGGAGAAACACCAGGCTTCAACGGAATTTGATGTTGGAACTGTTCATTCATAAATTCCTTCAAATCATCATAAGACCATGCAAATACATCAATGTACTCTTTCAGTAACCCATTAAGCATTCGCCTTTCCTCATAAGAACAACATTTGCCTATTGTTATCATTTTGGATCAGATTCATCACCAAGATTAATCTTTTCACAACTTCCCTTCCCGTCATCATCAGGAGCTTTCTTGCCAGTGAACACATCGTTACGGGTGAAAAACCTCTCTAACATGACCAAACCTTTTGGAATTTTGTTCCCTTTCAACTGAATGAAATTCTTATCAGAATCAATGCCAGGGTCTGGACAAAATTGTTTGCAACTATTTTCAGAACCTTTGAAATATGATTGGACAAATGAACGGGTGCACTCCAAGAAATCTTTAATTTGAGAATCTGTATCAAATACTTGCCAATGATTCACATTATCGGGAAAACTAGGTCTATAAATCGTTTCAATCCTATAAGAATCATCCTTAAAATCTAGGTGTGGTAGCAAAAGAGAAGCTGAAACGGCCAATGAATCAGCCTTGTTGTTTTGTTCCCTTGGTATAGCCTCAATTAAGAAAGCATAAAAAAAATCTATCTCATCCCAAACCCTATTCCTATAATGTTTCAATCTATCATTCTTAATTGAATAAACATTTCTCACCTGTTTAACAATCAATTCCGCATCACCTTTTACCCTAAGCAGTTTGATACCCTTATATTTGGCTTCATTCAATCCTAACAATAATGCTTCATACTCAGCAGTGTTATTAGTATTCTTGAAATCCAACTTGAAAGAAAAAGGAAAAATTTTACCATTAGGGGACAACAAAACAACCCCTTCTCCAGAGCCAGAATTGGCTCAACTTCCATCAAATTCCATCTGCTAGAGTCCACCTTGTTCATCAACTACTGCTCCCAGTTCTTTTATATCAGGTGCAAGGATGAGATAGTTTCCAAATTCAGATTCTTGGAATAGAATCTGGGCTTTGGGATTATCAGAGGGAAAGGCTTTATATTTATTCTTCGGCTCAGGTTCAAGTTTGATCTTCTATTTTCCTAATGGGATGATAACTTTTGACCAATCCATCTTAATTTCACCTCCAATCTCTTTACAGAAAGTCCTACTTAAAAGCATCCCATAACTTGCAGAAATGTCGGCAACTAAGATGGTCAATTTTACCCTTTTATCGGGACATGCTGCCAGTACTGCCTGAGCATCCTTCACCTGCCCATTGAGAGGGACCTGCTTCCCATCCATTGAATAACATCTCCCAAATGTCTTAGTAAGTGGTAAACCTAAAGACCTAGCAACAAATGATGGCATTATATTATATGAAGCCCATGAATCTATAATACAATTGCTAAGCTTCTGACCATTTAGGAGGAGGGAGATATAAAAAGGTTCGGGCTTCTGAATTTCTGTATCCAGTTTATCTTCAGTATTGTGGAAGGCACAAGGATTAATTGAATCAGTGAAAGGGCAAGAAACGGGTGTATGTTTCTCAGTAGCAAACAAATCACTATCAACCACGCATTTATGCACTGAGGACTCTAAAGTAGAATCGCGTTTAACATACTTTACCAATTTGTCTAGTTCCTTTGGATTCGGTTTCAAATATTCTACAGTAGAGAGTTGAACAGTAGCAACTTTACAAAATTCAATTATATCAAAGGAGGAAGAAGGAGAATAACTATTTCTACTTTCAAATTTTCTTTGCAAAATCTTCACTTCAGGGGTCTTTGTATGAGGGTGAAATCATTACTAGTAGGTTCCTTGCCCTTGAAATTAGTTCTGAAAGAGTTCGCAAAAGGAGTAGGTTGGGAGGTTCGTTGATTCCTTGTAAGGATTGCGCATGCAGGATGTTCAAGAGTTACAAAAATATTACCACCTCTTTCTGAATCTGATTCATATTCAAGGTAAAATGTTCCAGAGTCACCAGGTACTTCTTGAATCTTATCCGCCTCAGTGAACTCACCTAGTTCATCCTTTGAGTTTTTCATTTGAACATGCCTTATCATATTGGGGTAGGAACTCCCATCATGATCTGTTATAAGATGAAAAGAGCACATGGAACCTTTATCAAGAGGAGCCTCTATTTGCAATCTTTGCGGGGTAGCATGCAATTGCAAAGTCCGTCCATAATTATACTGGTTTGGTTTCTTTCTACTTATATCTTGATAGGGCTGTGGGTAGGAAACTCCAGGCTTCAGTATTTGTCTCTTCAAAGAAATCATGTCATTGACTAGTCTTTGAAAAACTGGATCAGTCGAAGAGGTTGAAGCTTGAAATTGACCTTGAGGAGTTTGCACATCCTTTCTCTACTTCCCGACCCTTATTAAATCATCTTCAAGCTCTATAGCCTGATTTTGTGTAGTGTCAAGATCGGCTGGCCTATTTCTTCTGAGATGAAAACCAACATCAGGAGGCATAGAGTTTATAAAGAAGCATTATTGATTGTTAGCAGTTGGTCTTTAAGCCTGGGAAATTTTATGGATAATCTTATTATACCTAGCCACATAGTCTCTCATTGGCTCATGAATCCCCTTCTTCATTTGTGTGAGCTGAGCCAAAAGAGAGTGCTCATCATCGACACTCTTGAACCATTTCTCGAAAGCAATTTTCATCGACTGCCAATCGGTTATAGATCTGACTTGCAGATGACTGAACCAATCTATTGCTCCCTTAGTAACGGTTTGAGAAAAAATCCTAACAACCACATCTTCATGTTGTACTGCTAGTACCCCAGTAGCTACATTGAAATAATTCAAGTGTTCTTCAACCAAGATTTTCCCATCCCCGTTAAACTTAGGTAAAACATCCTTAGCCCCTTTGGGAAGTGGATTATGGGCTCCGATTGCAAGAGGTCCGACTGCGGCACCCCATGGTTGGGCCATAATGAAACTAGGGTAGATAGTTACAAGGGGAGGAGATTGGATTCTGGTGAGCGTTAATGCTTGCCAGTGACTAGAAGAGGAAGGTACCTTGGAAATGGTTCCGGTAGGAGAAGAAGGTCTACTTTTAGCGTTCCTCCTGGGGGTAAAATTTATGGCAAATGATAACCCTTGCAATTCTTCAAAACAATCATCAATAACTCCCTCTCTCCTTTGTGATCTGGTATAAGGATGAGAATCCAGTGTTGTCCTCTCTAGGGTCTCTAAACAATTCTTTCAACCTTAGCAATGTTCTTGAGTTATGGAAACGTTTCTCAACCGTTCATCTTTTTTTTTGTAAAATTCCTTCCAGAGAAAGCAAACCTGTTGATGCTGTTGATTATGAGTTCAATTCTAAAATGCATGCATCACACTGATCTATTGAATGTTTGACTCCCCAGCAGAGTCACCAAAAATCTATTAGTCTGTTAGTGAACAGATTTTAGTCTTTCTTCAAATTAAATTATTTCAAACTTTGTCGGATTCTTCGAAAGAAAAAAGTTCAACCAAACAATTGGGTAAGTGTGATGTACCCCACTTCCCTTTGAATTTTAGATAGGTACAACTCCCCCCATTAGTTATTCAAAAAAAGATCTAATTAAACTAAACTGATATGCTTTTACCCTAAAAGCACATAAGGCGACCTACTCATTCTTATATGAAAGGTTAATGGTTTTACAAATATTTCAGAGGATGCTATCCTTAAAATACTTCTACATGAGAATCAGTAAGTAATTGAAACAAAGTTGAGAAACACCGATTCGACACTTCACTAAGAACAGGTAAGAGAAAATAAAATATTTTTTGTTTAAACACAAATCCTTCAAAAACACATGGAAAGGAGTCCCGAAATAATAGCGACATTTTCCATCAGAAAGGAGATCACAAGTATTTAATTAGATTAATATTCACAAAGAAATATCATTCCATAGATTCAAAACTCAAGGCTTTTCTTCTCCGAAACACATATGATCTTCATATATATATATATATGTGTGTGTGTGTGTGTGTATGTATGTGTGTATATATATATATACATATATATATATATACACATATACATATATATAGATATGTGTGTGTGTGTGTGTGTGTGTGTGTGTGTGTGTGTGTGTGTGTGTATTCGTGCTACAAAGACACAACAACATACATACATGTTCTTTCCAACTTCAGATTTTTAGAGACTGAAGAATTCCTTTCAATTAAACACGAAATTTAAAAAAAAAACAAAGTCTCAGTAAACTATTCTAACTCTTTAAATTAAACTTATTTATAGTAGTCTTAAAGAACAGAGGAGGTCTCCCTTAAAACTTGACCTCCTCCGAAGCAGTTATAATAACGAACAGAGAAATTAGGGACAAATGTCCCAAAGTCATTTGCTAGATTATGAAAAACATAAAAAAAAAATAAAACAGAGCACTGTTGTCATGCGACGCTTCCTCTCCATCATCGTCTTCTTCTCCACCTTTCTAGGCATTGTGGGTAGCTGCAAGCTCCTGGATTATAGATTGGCTTGGGTTCTTCATGGCGTTGATCTTCAATTTTGTAGCTTCTTTGTCCCATCTATGCTTCACCATTTCCTCAGCATGCTTGGGTAATTGATCATTACCGATGAATGTCATAGACTCAATCTGAGTGACCTGTGTTATATCCTTGGGGGTGAAGCTGCCTTTGCCCTTAACCTTCTCCATGTATAGCTTAAAAGCTTTTATCACGTCTTGTGTGTTCAGTCCACAAATCCCCAGTTGCCAGTCATGGTCCGGATTTACCACTTTGTTGTCGTTAACCAAGTTGCATTGGAGGTCTTGAAGTTCATAAACAAAGGTCCTAGCATCAGAAATCATAGATTTAAATGTGAGTACCCACAACATTATAGTCTTTTTCAGCACAAAGAGTTGGCACTCATCAGTTACTAGATTGATTTAATTCTCTATTAAGAATTTGGCAGCCCCGTACTCCTCTATCTTAGTAAGCATAGGCAAGACATTTTCCCACTTATGTTCTTCTTTCTCCCACGGCACGATCTGGTTTTGAATTTCTGCAATGAGGCTCTGAATTTTCTCACATAACTTCCTGGAGCTTTTGATATATTTTTCTCCATCTTTAATCACTCCCTCGATCCACTTTTCCATAGCCCCCACAATGCTTTTAGCCTATTGAACTTGACTCATCAGCTTCTTGTTTTTTGGCATGGTGGGACCTAAACTCTCTGATGTATGCAATATGGGGAGAAGCAGCCGATACTATCAATGAACTAAGCAAGAATTTTGATATGCCGCTTAAGCTCTCTTTTCTCCTGTCCATCCTTTTTGGACCTAATGATCATCTTCTTCGCTGATACCTGGAAAAAGTGATTATCTGAATCTCTACTCATATTCTCGAGCTCTACTTTGGTGATCTCAAAGTCCTTTGCATTTACCTCTTTGTTCCCATCTTTAGGCTTATAAGAAGCAATCTTAGCAACCGACTTCCCAGTCTCTTCATTAGTATCCAATCTGATAGTCATCTTAAACTTCTTTGGTTTGGGACCCTTCTTCGTGTACTACACCACCATGTCCTGGATTGGGATGGTTACTGGAATGAAACTTCTCTTCTTGCTGACCGAAGTGGTTAGCCATTTAGGGGTAGTGCTCAAACTAGCTATTCCTCTAGTCACCTTAGGTGGCAGCGACATGGCTATGGTGACCGCATGAGAATCCATAGTGTTGACAATGTCACTATCTAGGTCCTCAACTTCAAAAATCTAAGCATCAAGAAATTTGTCCTTTGCCTCTATATCTTTGGTTTGGTCCATTCTCTTCTGCGCAGCACTCTGTGACCTGGTATATCGAGGAGCAATAAAATTCAGAGCCCGATTGGGCTTGTTCTTGGCATAAGATGGCCTCTTATCTTTACCTGCATGACCAAGCATAGAAGTGGGGGTAGAAAAATGCTTTGGGGAATGTAAAGTAACTTCACTAACTCTTGCAGGCTCAATCTTGTTGCCTTGTTTCATGGTCCTTTTCTTGTTAATCCATTTCGAAGTTCTTTCCAAAACCCTCTTTGTTTTTAGTTGGATGTCATCCTCTTGTTCTATATCCCAATTAATGTAGGCCATTTCAGGCTCAGCTTGGTTCAAGTATCCAGGTTCAAAAAGCTCGAGATAATCTTCTTCAATCCCACTTATGTCAAGTTTCACCTGCAGTGAAACTACCTTCTCTAGAACCATTCTCATGTTTTCCCTTTTGAACACATCAAGCTCATCATTACAATCTTCCTAGAAGTCCTCTAGATGTGAGAATGGAAGGTGCGGCATCAAACCAAGGCTCTGTGAAAATCCCTTATTGTCAAAGCCTTTTCTTTCATGATATAATGAAAAATTGAAGTTTTTCAAGTCAGCGCCAATGCTTAAAGCATCTGACATTGAATTGCAGGATAATATACCCAATTGAATTGGAAAATGATCTTCCCATTTATCCTTGGGTTGCACCTTCTTAATCACGATAGCCAAGTGCCTACAGATCTCAGCCAGAACAAAACAATCTGAACAAAAATGAGGGAGCCTGAAAGGTTCTTCCTCGAAGCCGCCAACTCTTATGTCGCAAAAGTGAGGGAACTGAATAAAGAAACTACTGTATTTCTTCCCTAATACCTGTGCATCCTTAGACATCCTCTTGGTCTTCATGTTCATTAGCTTGTAACATAAATCTCCCAGGAAGGCATTGTGTACAATCCTAAAGTCTTGCAAAGCATTATCCCTCTGTAACATAGGGTAAAAATCATACACAAAGACCTCTCCTTTAGCGAGCTACAGAGGTATACCCACTATGTCTTTTACACACACCAAGCAATAGATTAGATATGAGGACATGAAGAAATTCTGCTTGAACTATTTGGCCATGCTCAGCCGCTCCCTCATAGAATCGGCAATCAGCTCTACCCAATCAAGATTTTGCTTCCCTTCTAGTACCAGTTGTACATAGCAATAAATCCAATCATCGAAACTATAGGCCTTTGCTGAACCTCTTACTCGATGTAGTAGTAGCATGATGTCATGAATATGGGGGAGCATATGGTTCTTGTTGGGATACTTGGGTAACCTGGAGCCACCCCTCTGAGGAACCTTCAACCAATACTTTGCTAAATTATTCCGGTGCCCAATTCTATTTGCGTTGAACTTAGTAACCGATTGGGTGGGAGAAAGGTTTGAGAACTGATAATAAGGTAATTTGAAAATAGAGGAGATAACTTCCTGGTTAATTGCAAGGAGGGTTTCACCACTATCTCTTTTGATGGTTTCAGAGATGGGATCATACCTCGCAATACATTCTCTAACTAGTTTTGGGCAAGGGATAGCGGGAGGAAAGGTTGCTGCTTCTATGAGACCACTACTCAGAATTTCTACACCAAATGAACCATCAATTCCCTTGAACACCCTTTCCTTTAAAACTTCTAAGTTTCCCCCTTTTAAGTCAGTATCACTGACTATGGGCTCTGTACATGCCAGACTAAAAATATTCCCAAAGAGGTGTAAGGTAGACTTCATAATTCATAAATAACAACCCTTATTTCCCAGCAAATCTTATTTCAAGAGAGGAAAAGCATGTAAAAATCACTGGAGAGGACAGGAAACAAACTCACCTTCACAGTTGAGATGAAACAGACGACTACCAACAAACAAAACTTCTATCCGAAAACTCTGCAGCAATTGAAGAACAAATTCTCAAAAATTAATCACATGATACCTTATAAGGAAAGAAGTGATTTGAACTCATTAAGTGCATTAATTCCAATTGTCAACTCAAATGTGTTGAGCGTTGGGATTGGACATCACACACGTGCATTAAATGCATGGTAGCATTTTTGGAGTAACCGCCAATTCCCAACAATTCCTAAAAATGATTACTTGCCTTGAAAACTCAACCAGTTGACGTCACCCAAGATATGGTTCAATCTTCATCTTACTTTGCAATAAATGCACCATCATGCTTTTTGGCCCATGGGACCCACCTGATTTGAACATGCATGAACAATTTGAACTGAGTTCATGAGAGTTCAAGTAGTTCAAAGTGTACACCGCGCCAAGAAAATCCTCCTTGAAAAGATTAGCTCTGTTAAGTGTTGCCGGTTGTTTGAACAACTTTGAACATGTTGAACACCATCGAACAATTTGAACTAGGTTCAAAAAGGTTGACGGCCCGGAGAAAGAGGATATGACACATCCTCCACGACCATGAAAAAGAACCGCTAAAAAAACTTTAAGTGAACGTTAGCATGAAAACCTTTTTTGATGCCTTAGAACCCGCAGAACCTAAATGAACATTATGAACATCCTACAAAATGGTTCAATGAGTTCATGAGGTTCAAACAAACCATTAAAACTTGGTGCTACAAATTAAGAGATAATTTACAAACGGATTATGAATTGAACCAAAGGATATCCAGAAAAAGGACACATAAAAATTTGTAGGGTGACTTGCTCTTGCTATGGAGGACAAATGACGAGATAACACAGTTGTAGAGGACTAGGTACAATGCCTTGAAGAAGTTGCTGAAGCTAATGCACAGAAGAAGCATCAAAAAGCACTAAAAACTGCCCTAGTAAAGAAACAGAATGAGCTCTGGTCTCAACTTTAGAAAGTGCAGAAGGATATAAGAGATGTTATGGATGAGGGAAAACTAATGCTAAGCAAAATAAGCCAACCCCTTCTAATTGTGATGATGTGCTTACACAAAAGGACAAACTACAATCTGATTTGCAGGCATACATAAGCAACTTTAAGACACCATATGATTCTTTCACTACATATGGGCAAACTGTTCACTGGTATCAGCTCGAGTCTGCTAGGATAGATTTGGAGATTAGCAACCGGACATGAGATTTGTAGGAACTTCAAATGGTTTTATTACCCAGACTGCAAATTCTTCAGAAGTGCTTTCTCAACCTGGAAGCATTAATGGTAACTTAAGAGATGAGCACAATTGATGCCATGGAAGAATGGGTATCACAGATGCAAATGGAAAGTGAGGTTGCTACCTCCTTACTTGAATCATGGTCATTATCCATGAAGACTTTTATGCAGGATTTTAAATCAGTTTTTGATAAGTTTCACTCATTATTGTCATAAACATTTACTTATTTTGATGATAATGAGCAACAGGGGTTATTCTGCACAGTACTTTGTCATTATTGGCAAAGGGGGAGTAGTATTTAAAATTTTGATGATTGTTATGTATACTTTCATGTTTACCTCTTTAAAGGAGTAGTATACATTGTATTTTCTACAAAAGGGATAGTGTATATGCTTAGGGGGAGTAATTTTGATTATGGCATGTTTTTTGTTGAAAAACACTTAGATGTCAAAATTTTTCTAAGTGTTGTCATTATTGCCAAAGGGGAAGATTGTTGGTATTTTTATGATGTTGTGATTGTCATTGATGGAAACACACTTGTTTTGTGATCACTTTCTCTATGTATGAGTAATGCTCAACTGGTATTTGTTCAAACCGGTATCATGTAATATAGTCTTTAGACTATCAGTGTTTTGCAGACGGTGTTTACCGGTCACAAACTAACTGAAGACCCAAAGCGATATGAAGACCTCAAGCGATTCGCGGATCTCAAGCGGAACGAAGGAATAAAGCGACAGTTATCATTTTTCCCAGTCTTATTTTTGACAAGCAGTAATCGGTAAATTGTATGAACCAGTATTACTCTGTGATGAGTTACCAATCGGTATTACTCTGTGATGAGTTACCAACCAGTATTTCTGTGATGAGTTATCATCGACCGACACTTTGGCGGTTATTCTATGCCATGTTAGAAAATGTGCCTAGATGCACTGAACCTAGGAACTTGTAGTCAAATCCTATTGGACCGACATGAAATCAGATTCCTTTATAAGGACATCATGTCTAGGGTTTGCAAGTGTGATGTATGAGTTGTTGTTGAGGGTTTTTGTATGTGCAGTCATAAAAGAGAAAGGTGTGTATGAAGAGTTAGAGTGTGAAGATATTGAAGACTGAAGTAATGTTGAAATGCATTAACAGTGAGTTGTCAAGGATCTAACCAAGCATTCTGTGCTAGTAACTAGATCACTCTACTTGTTGATTATTCATATCTTTGACAAGTCTGAAACCCTTAACCAGGCAGGCTTAGCAAATTCTTTGTAAATCCTCTAACAAGGTGGTTCACAACTGTGAATTTGAAATCCTCTCACAAGGTAGTCTTTAACAGGACTTATCTCCTAATAGAGATCTAGATTCCTAACAAGATCTGTTTTGGTGAAGAACATTGTATGACCTTAACCGGTTTGACTTTAACCGGCCCGGTTTGTATTCTGTAGATAATTACTTGTGAGTTTTTGCCCACCATAGTTTTTCCCATTTGGGTTTCCACGTCAAAACATCTTGTGTTATGGTGATTGTGCTCTTGTGGGTGAATGCTTTATTTGCTGTTTGGTTTGCATTTATCTTAACCGGTTTGTTAGTAAATATGTTATACCGGTTTACTGCTAAATTGTTTAAAAGTTTGAGTTTAGTATTTTTTGGTATACTAATTCACCCCCCCTCTTAGTATTCATCAGTCAGGGCCATCAAAAGAATTCCTAAGATCTTAATTCAGATCAACCCAATGAAACTGAGGTGGCAATCTCTCTAGTTATCATGGAGACCCCACTTGATTCATTCAATCTTCCTTGTGTTGGTGACCATAATGAGGGTGAAAAGAAAATTTCTTTGAACTGTGAAGATCGTAATACTCATTTGCAATGGGTGTAAACCTATTGACAATGATTCTGTTGTTAAATTTGATGAGATAGCTACAATTTTATCCTCGATAAAATGCTCCTACTTTCCCTCTAAATGCATAATCCAGTCTGCTTGTAAACAAGTACACTTTGCAGATTGAAAATAGTTTTTCATCCTGGCAAATATCTTGGGGATGGTTCTAGCATTCTTATAAACTCTTTCTTGCTTCACAAGTGAGCATGCAAATACTATTTGTTTTTTTCAAAATTGGTTTGATTATTTCTGTCATAAAAAAATATAGTTCACATTATGATGTTCACTAGAATTAAATTAGGATGAACTTTTTTTATCATTAACATTACAAATTACATTTTTTAATTTACTTTCTTTTCTTTAGAATTATTTAGAGTGTGATTTAAAACATTGATGATAAAAAAATTCCATACAAAATCTAATTGAAAAGTAACAAATGAAATTATAATTTGAATTGTAGAAATTTAATAGCATTAATAACAAGGATGCTAATATAAGTTTGGACCCCTTCTCTAAGGAATACCCCAGACTTGCGAAATGAATAGAACAATTGTGAAGATCATGATTCACTACATATTAAATGTTTTATGCTTAATACTTAGAAATTTTAAATTTTTCTCATTAATTTGCATTTCATTATTTATATTATTAATGTTGTAGTTGCAATATTGATAATTTCATTTCACTTGGTTTTTTAATAAATATGAATACATCATATTAAATAATACAATTTATAAAAAATGCTTGGCATTGAGAGGATTGGAATTCCTGTAAAATTGGATTGGATGACTGTTGGGAGAAGTGCTCACACGCACCAGTTGGCGGAGTTAGGAGCCACCACCAGCCAAAATTAAGGTGAAAAGATTTAGCTTTGATTGCTTAATGATTTGGCAGACCTCTGTTAGCCATGCCATTAATAGAGTATGACGCTTCGACTTGCCCAAGAAAAGTGACCAAGCTATGAAGGCAACCAGGGTTTTGCCCTCATAGATCCATATTCCTCCCCCTTAACTGCCATGTTGGCCAATGCGTCAACCTCTATATTAGCCTCTATATAAAGATGATTAACAGTAAAATTTTCAAAAAGCTTTAAAAAAATTCCTTGATTCTGTCGAGCAATTCCACAAGCTTCCAATTTGGCCTTTCTCCCCTTCTAATAGTATTAAATACGATCTTAGAGTCGCCTTTGATTTCCACCTTCTTGATCTCAAGGTCTTTGCAAAATAATACCTCAAGTGTTTGTGGTTCTATGTTTCCTTGCTGATGATAAATTTTAAGGATAGGTTGATTGTGTGTGAAGTTTAAGTGAAGTGTTTTAAGATCCCAATTGTTCAACATTTCTTTCTATAAGAGTTTGTCCATGTAAATGTTGTGTTATGTAAATTTTTTTTGATTTATTATTTTTGTTTCTATACCTTGTAGTCATGTGCAGTAAGAAGGTGTTCATGTTGGATGGGTATTGACATATTAGTTACATGGAGAACTATCAAATATTTGGACTGCAAATTTGAGTGCTTATGTTGGTTTCATGATTTTAGCTCATGGTTACATCAAAGCACTAAAAGATAAGTGACTGACCCCTTTGTGAGTTGTGGAATTGATATCCTTCATATGATTTCAGCTCTTAGACAAATTTTCTTTCCTATTAGGTTGTAGTTTCTCTTGTTTTCAACTGTTGTGTTTGTAGATCTATGTTTATTCCAAAATTCAAATGACATGTATGATGTGAATTTTTGGATGTTTAAGTGGATTTTAGATTGATAGAGATGGTTGTGTAGTTTGTACATGCTAATTAAAATTTGTTGTAAGACTGGATTCAAGTTGCTCTAGATAAAAATAGTTATAGGTGTATGCGGGAAAAGCGGGTCAATAGAACTTAAAATCTGAAAAGTGAAGCCCAAAGAGACTTGTCCACACACCCACGGGACTTCTTGGTTCAAGCTATGGAGTCACGAAGGATGACTCAACTTCCCAAGGTTGGTTCCATGGTTCTCTATCTCACAAGGTCCCTCAAACCAATTTCTTTGCTCTCAGATCACTGAGCAAAGTGGTTTAGGGATGACAAATGCAAGAACGAGGGATGCTTTGATTGATTTTAACCTGAAAAAGCAACCTATCTATGCATGATCCTACAAATGAAATGAACTAGATTATAAGATGACAAGATTAGTAGTAATACTATCCTAATCATGATATACTAGTTATATGATTAAGCTATTGATGAAAGAAGCAATCTAAAATGGTTATTAGATTAATTCTTATTTGCAAAGAGAGACTAAATGTGCTGAAAATTGAGCATAAGTGTGATACTAAGAGCTTGCATATCTGAAAATGGAGGAATGAGAACTTTATTTATAGCAAAAATAGGGCAATGGATGGCCAGGATTGAAAGAGTTAATCAAGGGTTGAGTTTGAAAGTTGCTCAATCCATGTTCACAATTTTCACCAATGAAATGGTGATAATTGGCAACATAAGGTTGGTTGAGAGGAGATGTAGGAAGCATTAAATGCTTGAGAAGACCTCATGGTTACCTTAGGGGGTAAGGGTTAAGGTTAGGTTAGGGTTATCCAATGGATAAAGCTTTTACCCAAATGATAAACTCTTGTGCAAAGGATTAAGGATTAACCATGATCAAAACAATAAATGCTTGATGAGACCCTGGGGTTATATGGAGGTTAAGTTTAGAGAAAGTCTTTAATCATGCTGGAGGGTTGAGTTAACCATTAATGGTTTGGAAGACTTTCAAAGTTAAATTGTTGAAGCCTTTAATGGCTTTCAAAGACTTTCAGGGTTTGAGAAGTGACTTTCCCTTGCTTAGGGATGTGACAATATTTAGGAGATGGGTTAGGCTAATTTAGAAGTGATTAGAAGATTCTAGAAGGGGGTTAGGAATATGGTTTAGGATGCAAGTGGGAGATGTAGGATTTTGCAAGTGGATGAGAAAATAGGATTTAACTGAAATAAAGTTAATTTAATTCAATTTGGTTGTAATTTGGGAAATTAAATAAATTAGATTTATTCAATTTAGGGTAAACTATTTAATTAAATTAGAATTTAATTAAAAGTCGATAGAAGCAATTTAATTGAATAAAATGATTCATCCCATTAAATGGTAAAAGGGGGTCTAGTGAATTTAACTAAATAAATTGAGTAATTTACTTAATTAAATAGAGGAATGTGGGTGATTCAATTAAATTGAATTTAATAAAATAGAAGAATGAACATAAAATATTCATTTAGGAATATGGTCATTTTTATATGTCTACATTTTGCCCCTCTTTGAAGTGACATGTGTGCACATGTTAATTCAAAGAAAATGATGTGTCGTTTTGATTTATGATCAATCAAATTTTTTAATGTTATTTTGAGATATGCCATGCCCCAGTTTTGATAATCGATGTCCTAGTTTTGATAAAATGATGTTGATAATGCCTCCTCAGGAGATGAATCAAAAGTTTGAAAATTTGATTGATTTGGATAATAGCATTTTGAATTTTGGTCCATCTTGAATGTGTTTATTTGATTCATCTCCTGATAATGATGTTGGATAAGTTGGTATGAGACATTGCAAGCGAGTTTCACTGTCTTTTATGAAACCCTAATTTTGATTTACCCTATAAAACGGGAAAAGTAAGTCCTTTTTGTCTCATTTGTGCTTGTTCATTTTGGAGATAGTGACATTTGGATAGAATCCAACATGTTGATTCCGTATTCCACACATCAATTCGAGCGCGTGTGGAGGTATTGGAGGCCCGCCGCATATGGACCACCGAAAAGTCAACCTTTTTGACCCTTTTTAAATTTTTGATTTTATCATTTCTGGTAATTTTTTGAATTTTCTATGTGGATTTTGCGCTTTAGCGCGTTGCGTCAAAAAGTTAGCGCATAGTTAGGCTAAGGTAGCACGTCGAGTTAGGTTACCGCATTGGGTGTATAGGATAGCGCAGAGGGTAAGTCGGGTAGTGTGTAGGAAAAACCTAGCGCATAGGGCTTGTAGGAGGTTGCATGGGTAGGGTTAGATAGCGCGTAGGTGTAACCTAGCGCATAGGGGTAAACTCGTAGTGCATAGACAAAACAAGCTAGCGCATAGGGCATTAGAGGGCACATGCGAAGAAAAGGATAGCGCATAGGGTTGGTCAGGTAGCGCATAAACAAAACAACGTAGCACGTGAGATGCAGTTTGGCGCTTGGATAGGATAGGTTAGCACATATAGAAAATTTTGATAGTAAAGCAAGATTTTGTGAATGAGAAAATTTTGTAGGTAATGTTAGGGTCACTGGGATAAGTGAATTTTTGCCAGTTACTGTGTCTGCTGTCTTTGATGTGTCCAATATGAGTTCTGATACAACTTGATTTATTTTATGATGTTGCAAGTTGATAATGATTTTGATATGATTTTGGATATTTTGTGGAACTTGATTTAAATGTGTTCAAAGTTTTTCAAGTTTTGGATATGAATATGATTGATATGAATTTGTGGAGCTTGAGTTGTGTTACAAGCTGATATGGAACTTGAGTTGTGTTACAAGTTGATATGGAACTTGAGTTCTGTTACAAGTTGATATGATTTGTGAAACTTGAGTTGTGTTACAAGTTGATATGTTTATGAAACTTAAGTTGTATTACAAGTTGATATGATTTGATGGATTGATATGATGTGAAACTTGATTTAGATTTGTTGCAAGTTTTCAAGTTTTTGAGATGATTTTGATTTGGATATCCATATGTTTGATGAGGGAACTTATATTGGACTAGAATTGTGTTTGATAGGAGCGTCTTGGTGTAGTGTAGTCACGTGAGTGATTTTTGAGATCGTGGTCATTGATACCACAATTGACACAAGGAGACAGGGATATTATTGACAGGTGTGGTTTGACCTCTTTGCTAGAGATGCCTCGGTTTATCATAAACAGGGGTTTGTTGACAGTGTTGGCAGAGAGGTGGCATAGCAACACAAACACCTTTCATTTAGCTACAGGTGAGATGACAGTGACACCTGAGGATTGCTACCAGATTTTACGGATTCTTGTAGTAGGTGCACTGCTACCATATGAGCAGACAAAGGAGGGTGGGACTAAAGCATTGCGTTGGATATTTTAGGATGATACCATTTGTGGGTATGAGATCCCATGGTAGGAGTTTTTGGATTTGGATTACGCTCTCTTGCCATCAGTTCTATCAAGTTTCATTGGTGGTTTTTTATGTCCCAACAGTAGGTCAAAGGGATTGTCCGTTGGATGGGGATTAGTGCTGGAGGACATGGTAACGCAGGGTCATCATTTTGCATGGGGATCAACTATGCTGGCCCATTTATATAGGGATCTGCATGAGGTAGTGTACTTGGGTTATGGCAGTTTATCGCTGCTGTGACACTTCTCCAAGTATGGGCATGGGAGCATATTCCCGCGGCTAGGCCATTGGTAGATAGAGATAGGCCTGTTGGATGCACTTACGCATATGGGTATAGAGGGATAGTTGTCCAGTGCAAGCTGGGCAAACTAGGGCATTGGAGGAGAGTGCTGGATGACATTGATACGGTCATCTGGCGACCATATACAGGGTGCGAGGTATGGGTGAGGATGGGATGGAGATGTTGCATGTCTTCTTGTCTCGGTATCTGATAGGGCAGATGCCCTTTGTTATAGAGAGGTTTTTACATAGTTGGGTGTTGCGGCAGTATGGGCTATAGCAGGGTATACCATAGGGAGAATGCCTATATGCGTGATGAAGATAGGATATCCCAGATTGGGGTCCTACAATTGACAGATCAATGACAGTAGATGAGTTCTTCCAGTTAGCCGGCCAGATTTGGGATTATGCCCCTGAGATCGTGGATGCAAGGATGAGTCACGAGTTTGCAAGACTCTTCACAACATGGGTAGTAGCTAGGATATTTGATCCAACAAAGATTATTTGAGCATTCGATGATGATGAGGAGGTAGATGAGGGAGGGGGTGATGGAGGAGGAGGAAATGGAGGAGATGATAGAGGAGGTGGGAGAGGTCGGTGCATAGTTAGAGGGAGATTGGAGTTACAGAGGAGAGGAGATAGGGGTGGAGATAGTGGTGGGAGGGGGATACAGGCAGAGAGAGTCATCCAGTGGGAGGCCTTGGATAGAGGGAGAGGGAGTTTGGCGATCAGAGCTGGAGAGGAGGAGCGGGTGGAGGAGGTGATAGCAGTGGTGGGAGGGTATGAGGATGTACAGAGACCAACTCAGAGGAGGAGGTCAGATGTGTTACCTCCACTAGCACCAAGGATAGGTAGAGGGACAGGGAGTACACCTTCACAGGTACCCCTACAGATGCGGATCCTGAAACATGTGGAAGACGCACAGATTAGATCGCTGTAGTTGTCAGTGCAGCAGTTGCAGACATAGATGTTGGTGTAGCAGCGTCAGATTACACAGTTGACCATGGAGCGGGATACTGCATTGGAGCAATTGGGTCGAGCTGAGGCTCGAGCAAAGGCATTGGATTGGGCAATGACTGGTGGTCCGATCAGAGACACCTTGAGAGCCAAGGAGGCGAAGTATTATAGGAGACATTATGAGGATGCGGTGCCTAGGGAGCGCCGAGTGCAAAGTTTCACACAGTCAAGATTTAGTCGATCTCGAGAGATAGGGTCGCGGTCAGAGAGTAGAGGCGTGATAGGGCCTTCGACACATGATCCACCTGGAGATCCAGTGGCTGGGACATTTGCTGTGAGACCGTCTCCTTTAGGAGATAGTCATACTTGAGAGACATTGTCTCCATTGTATTTTTGATCATTCTTTTTGTTGTACAGACATGACAGATATTGTATATTGATCATTTGTTGATATATATATATATATATATATATATATATATATATATATGACACCATTTTCTTTGATCATGTGATGTGTTATGGATTTATGCTTTTTATATGCTTTTGTGTACTTTATGATGATGCAATGCTTATATAGATGTATGTGATGTGAAATGTAATGAATATGATGTAAAATGCACGATGTTATGAGATGTATCTTGAAAGTGAGATGTATGATATGATATACTATGAGATGTATTTTGAAAATGAGATGTATGATATGATATGCTATGAGATGTGTCTTGAAAATGAGATGTATGATATGATATGCAACTAATTGTTTTTGAGCATCTTCATTCTGCATTTTTCATCCTTGTATAACCACATGTTATTTTCTTTTGATATATGTATCATCATTGAGCTTTGATTTGTTTTGGGATATGTTGAAAATTTATACAAGCATAATGGTATAATTGAACCATGATGACTTGAGAAAAATTTACATGATGTTTGATTTTGCAAGATAGCACAAGTGTCAGGGTATAATTGAACCAGGACGACCTGAGTGTGGATTGTGTATTAATAGACAAGATTAAACCATTTGTATGCGTAAAGTGGAATCATGTCTTCAATAATATGCTATGAATCACGTCTCAAGACAAGTATCTACATAGTACAAATGATCGCCTCATAGATAGAAGACTAAGAAAATATTGGAGTTTCTCGTTGTTCTCTAGCTTTGAAGCATTGTGGATAAAATTTAGAGAATCCAATAATTCAAAAAGTTCAAATGCAAAAATAGTCAAAACTTTATGCAAAATGCAACATGAGATACTTTCAGAAAATCATCCATTGTATTTCTTTTGTGAATCTTGTTTAAGTGGTCGATGTTTTGCTTTGTGAGTTTGTGCGAGCTTTTGGGTTGTTGGATATGATGTTCTAAGTTTGCAAATAGTCTTGATGTTTTGAACATGCGGCAAGTATTTAATGATTATTGCCCCTAGCTAAGCGTACCTCTTGACGTGGATATGTACAGTGATTACCAAGCCATGGTAAGATGGGGTGAAGGAATATATGGATAAATCAAGATAGTGACTACTCTAAGTATATCTTGAATGGATATTCCTGATAAAATGTTGGGCAATGGTCAATAGTGCTTTACTGCAGAGATAAGGATATGGTTATAGAGAGAGGAGTTGTTCTTTCACAATAGCGCCTGTTGCCAGGTTTTCACCAGTTGATTTTATTGTACCTTTTTATTTGTTTTTTCTTGATTTTTTGATTTTTTGACTTTTTCCGTGCATTAGACTACTCAAGTGTAGTATTTCTTCAGATGGAGGCTGTTAGTTGGTTTGTTGAGCACATATCCTTCTGAAGTTATTAGCTGATAAGCGTCTGATCCATAGACTGATATGATGACATAGGGACCTAACCAGTTAGGTTCAAATTTCCCTTTCTTATCCTGATCTTGCTGATTTCTAGGATTTTCCTTAAGTACTAGGTCACCAACTTTAAAATTTTTGGGAATGACCTTGTGATTGTAGCTTCTACACATGCGTTGCTGATAGGCTTTGAGATGAGTATAAGCATGGTAGCATCTTTCATCTAGTAGTTCAAGTTCTTGTAGTCCATTAACTCAATATTCTTCATGGGGGATTAAGCCTTTTAGAGAGACTCTGAGAGATGGAATTTCTACCTCCGGGGGTAAAGTAGCTTCTAATCCATATACCAATGAGTATGGTTTTGCTCCTATAGGTGTGTGGATGCTAGTTCTGTATACCCAAAGTGATAGATTGAGTTGTACATGCCAATCTTTGCCTGCAGCATTCATTGTTTTCTTTAGGATTTTCAATATTGTCCTGTTGGATGCTTTTGCTTGACCATTCCCCTATGGGTAGTATGGTGTAGAGAAACGATGTTGTATTTTGAATTTTTCACATAGTTCTCAGACATCTTGGTTTTTGAAAGATCGTCCATTATCGGTGATGATGGAGCTTGGAATACCATATTTGCAGATTAGATAATTTAGGATAAAAGAGGCAATTTGTTTCCCAGTTACTGTGGTCATGGGGACTACTTCTATCCACTTTGTAAAGTATTTTGTTGCAGTTATAATGAACTTGTGTCCATTTGAAGATGAAGGATGAACTAACAAAAGGGCCAAGATGTCGTGAATGGTTGCAGTTCCTATGCTGGTGCATGTATAAGATTGCCATGGATCTGGCATTTAGGACAATTTTTTGCAAAGTGATAAGAGTCTTTCTCCGTTGTCGGCCAGTAATATCCCATTCTTAGAAGCTTTTTAGAAAGAGTTGTCCCACTTGAATGTGTGCCACAAATACCTTTGTGAGCTCATGTAAAGCAGAGTCAGATTCATTACGATCAAGGCAACGAAGAAGAGTACCATCTAGACCTCGATGTTACAAAGTATTAGCAGTAAGGGTATAATGGGCGGCTTGTCGGATAAAATTACATTTTTGGTTTTAGGATAGGTCAATGGGTAGGATGTTGTTCTTTAGATAATTGTATATCGATCCATATAATGGAGAATCCGAACCAGTCAAGGAATAGATAACATGGGATTCAGAGTGGTCATAGGTTGGGGAGAACAGTTGCTCTACTAGAAACTCGTAACGACTCTGTTGTTCTGGAATTTGTAGTAATGAAGTGATAGTAGCCATTGCATCGGCTGCTTTGTTGTTCAACCTTGGTATTTGCTCGAAGGTGATGTGTACAAAATATTGCTTGAAGTCATCCACCATTCATTTGTAGGGTAGCAGCTTATCATCCTTTGTTTGATAGTTGTTGTTGATTTGATTGACGAATAGTTGTGAGTTTTTGTAGACCTTTAACTCTGTGATTTTCCATTCTATGGCCATTTTGATGCCTATAACCAATGCCTCATATTCAACCACATTATTTGTGCATGGGAACATAAGCCTATATGATCTTGGTATAGTGTGTCCTTCAGGAGTGATGAATAGAATGCGAGCACTTGAACCATGTTCTGTGCAGGATCCATCAAAGTATAGGGTCCATTGTTTGGTAGAAATAGTAAGAACATCCCTGTTCGGAAATTCAATCTCCATAGTTTGTTTTCCTAGTAGTGGTGCTTCAGCTAGCTAATCTGCAATTGCTTGTCCTTTGATAGCTCTTCGTTCTATGTAGTGGATATCAAATTCACTGAGAATCATGACCCATTTAGCCAATCTGTCTGTAAGAGCACCTGCCTTGCTGAGTAGATATTTGAGGGGATCAATTTTTGCCACTAGCTTAATTGTGTGTGCTAGCATATAATGTCAAAAATTTTGAGAAGCGAAGACTATTGTTAGACTAGCCTTCTCAATGAATGTATAGTTGAGTTCATATCCATTCAATGTCCTGTTGATGTAGTATATAGCTCGTTCCTTTCCTTGTTGATCTTCTTGTGCCAATAGTGCTCCTAGTGATATATCTTTTGTTGAAATGTAGAGAATGAGTGGCTTTCCTACTTTTGGTGGTACTAGAACTAGTGGATTCATCAGATACTAGTTGAGTTGATAGAGAGATTCTACACATTTGGTTTCCCATCTGAACGGTACATTTTTATGTAGCAAGTGATTAAATGGGAGACTTTTATCTGCTAGTTGAGCAATGAATCACTTGATTGATTGAAGTCGTCCTTGTAGAGATTGGAGTTGAGTGATATTCTTTGGTGGTGGCATCTCCATAATGGCTTGTACCTTTGCTAGATGAACTTCAATACCTTTAGCTGAGACTATGTAGCCTAGCAACTTGCCTGATGTAACCCCAAAGACAAACTTCTTAGGGTTGAGCCTGACTTGGAATTTCTCCAATCGATCAAAAATCTTTGCTAAGATGCTGAGGTGTTCTGCTCTGGTGAAGGATTTAGCTAGTAAATCATCCACATAGTTCAGCTTTGACCATGAGTGCCACATGTGGATTCATCTTTCGTAGTTTTTTCTTAACTGGCTTAACTCCTGGAGTAATGGACAAGTGATGCATGATTAAGTGTGGATCAATTCTAGGCATATCTACGGATGACCAAGCAAAGTTGATTTGCTTTTCTTTAAAAAATTTGATAAATGCTGATCATTCTCCCTCTGTGAGAGATTCTGCCAGGTGTATGTTTTTGGCTGGTTCTGTAGTACTAATGTTGATTGATAGAGTGGGCTCAATCAATATGTGTGATCGCTCATGATAATGCTCCAAAAGAGTGTCAAGTCTCCCATCTTTAGGTGCCTTAAAAAGGTTTTCACCCTCAGATGCGTCTTTGATTTTTACTTTTTTGTGATCCATAGATGGCATTGACTGGTTTTCAGCCATAAATCTCTTATTTGGTTCATTTTTGTGACTGAGAGACTTGGCACTCCCTGGGTTGCAGACGTCGTTACTTTGTTCACTGGTAGAGCCTATTTTTGGGTTAACAGTACATAGGTAGTGGATAATAGATTCATCGTTTGGGAAAATTGGTATATCATGTATTTCGGGTTCGCCCCAGTCTATGAGGTCAGGAAAGACAAGAGGTAAGGAATCATTTGGGGGATCAAGTTCTGCTGCTGTAAGTGTCATGATGGAGGTATTTTTGTGATTGGACTGGGTGTTGAAGAAGTTAAGGATTTCATCGAGGTCTTCGATGGTTTCATTCTCTGTATAGACTTGTTCATAATAATGCTGCTCATTTTCCTTGGCATCATAGATATTTTGTGGACCAAATTCAAGCGGTCTACATTTTGTGTTGCGTGCTTCTTTAGAAATGGGTGTATGGTTGCCTTCTGCACAAATATCCTCAGTAGCATTAGAACAACTGCCCCATTCATATTCATTGGAATCAATTTCAGAGGTAGTATCCCAAATTCTATAAGAGCTGTGAACTGGTATGTTGTAGGGTGAGAACAGGTCTTTAATGATTGATACAACTTTTATAGTTTTCTCGGATTCTGTGTCAAATCCTGCTTCCACTCTTTGTATTTGTTCATATACTATCCCTTCTGGAGGAGGAATGATGCTATCAGGGGATGATTCTGCATTTTAAGATATTGGTGCTTGAATATGATCTACTTCTATATATGTCATTTTGAGATATGCCATGCCCCAGTTTTGATAATCGATGTCCTAGTTTTGATAAAATGATGTTGATAATGCCCCCTCGGGAGATGAATCAAAAGTTTGAAAATTCGATTGATTTGGATAATAGCATTTTGAATTTTGGTCTATGTTGAATGCGTTTATTTGATTCATCTCCTGATAATGATGCTGGATAAGTTGGTATGAGACACTGTGAGCGAGTTTCACGGTCTTTTACGGAACCCTAATTTTGATTTACCTTATAAAAGGGGAAAAGTAAGTCCTTTTTGTCTCGTTTGTGCTTGTTGATTTTGGAGATAGTGACATTTGGAGACAAGCCAACATGTCGATTCCGTATTCCACACATCAATTTCGAGCGCGTGCAGAGGTATCGAAGGACCGCCACATAAGTCAACCTTTTTGAACCGTTTTGAATTTTTGATTTTGTCATTTCTGGTAATTTTTTGAATTTTCTATGTGGATTTTGCGTTTTAGCGCGTTGCGTCGAAAAGTTAGCACATACGAAAAATTGTGTAGCGCGTAGGGTCCAGCTAATAGGGTAGCGTCCGAATGTTTTTAGGCTAGCGCATAGTTAGGCTAGGGTAGCGCATTGAGTTAGGTTAGTGCACCGGGTGTATAGGATAGCGCAGAGGGTAAGTTGGGGAGCGCGTAGGAAAAACCTAGCGCATAGGGCTTGTAGGAGGTCGCATGGGTAGTGTTAGATAGCGCGTAGGTGTAACCTAGCACATAGAGGTAAACTCATAGTGTGTAGACAAAACGGGCTAGCGCATAGGCTGTCTTAGCGCATAGGGCATTTTGGAGGGTGCATGCGAAGAAAAGGATAGCGCATAGGGTTGGTCGGGTAGTGCGTAAACAAAACAACGTAGCGTGTGAGATGCAGTTTGGCGCTTGGGTGGGATAGGTTAGCGCATATAGAAAATTTTGATAGTAAAGCGGGATTTTGTGAATGAGAAAATTTTGTAGGTAATGTCAGGGTCGCCAGGATAAGTGAATTTTTGCCAGTTTCTGTGTCTATTGTCTTTGATGTGTCCAATATGAGTTCTGATACAACTTGATTTGTTCTGCGATTTTGCAAGTTGATAATGATGTTGATATGATTTTGGATATTTTGTGTAACTTGATTTAAATGTGTTCAAAGTTTTTTAAGTTTTGGATATGAATATGATTGATATGAATTTGTGGAGCTCGAGTTGTGTTACAAGCTGATATGAAACTTGAGTTATGTTACAAGTTGATATGGAACTTGAGTTGTGTTACAAGTTGATATGATTTGTGAAATTTGAGTCGTGTTACAAGTTGATATGTTTATGAAACTTGAGTTGTTTTACAAGTTGATATGATTTGATGGATTGATATGATGTGAAACTTGATTTAGACTTGTTCCAAGTTTTCAAGTTTTTGAGAAGATTTTGATTTGGATATCCATGTGTTTGATGAGGGAACTGATATTGGACTTGCATTGTGTTTGATGAGGGAACTGATATTGGACTTGCATTGTGTTTGACAGGAGCGTCTTAGTGTAGTGTAGTCGCGTGAGCGATTTCCGAGACCCTGGTCATTGATACCATGATTGACATAAGGAGACAGGGATATTATTGACAGGTGTGGTTTGACCTCTTTTCTAGAGATGCCTCGGTTTATCGTAAACCGAGGTTTGTTGACAGTGTTGGCAGAGAGGTGGCATAGTGACACAAACACCTTTCATTTAGCTATCGGTGAGATGACAGTGACACCTGAGGATTGCTACCAGATTTTGTGGATTCCTGTAGTAGGTGCACTGCTACCATATGAGCAGATAGAGGAGGGTGGGACCGAGGCATTGCGTCGGATATTTCAAGATGATACCATTTGTGGGTATGAGATCGCATGGCAGGATTTTTTGGATTTGGATTACGCTCCCTTGCCATCAGTTCTAGCAGGTTTCATTGGTGGTTTTTTATGTCCCGACCATAGGTTGAAGGGACTGTTTCTTGGATGGGGATTAGTGCTGGAGGACATGGTGACGCAGGGTCGTCGTTTTGCATGGGGATCAGCTATGCTAACCCATTTATACAAGGATCTGCATGAGGTAGTGCACCTGGGTTACGACAGTTTATCAGCTGGTGTGACACTTCTCTAGGTATGGGCATGGGAGCATATTCCCACGGCTAGGCCATTGGCAGATAGAGATAGGCCTTTTGGATGCGCTTACGCATATGGGTACAGAGGGATAGTTGTCCAGCCCAAGCTGGGCAAACTAGAGCATTGGAGGAGAATGTTGGATGACATTGATACGGTCATCTGGCGACCATATACAGGGTGCGAGGTATGGGTGAGGATGGGATGGAGATGTCGCATGTCTTCATGTCTCGATATCTGACAGGGCAGACACCCTTTGTTGTAGAGAGGTTTTTGCATAGTCGCGTGCTGCAGCAGTATGGGTGACAATAGGGCATACCAAAGGGAGCATTCCTATATGTGCGACGGAGACAGGATATCCCAGATTGGGGTCCTACGATTGACAACACGGTGGCAGTAGATGAGTTCTTTCAGTTAGCCGACCAGATTTGGGATTATGCCCCTGAGATCGTGGATGCAGGGATGACTCACGAGTTTGCAGGGCTCTTCGCAGCACGGGCAGTAGCCAGGATATCTGATCCAGCGGAGATGATTCTAGCATTTGATGATGATGAGGAGGTAGATGAGGGAGGGGGTGATGGAGGAGGAGGACTTGGAGGAGATGATAGAGGAGGCGGGAGAGGTCAGCGCACAGTTAGAGGGAGATTGGAGTTACGGAGGAGAGGAGATAGGGGTGGAGACTGTGGAGGGAGAGGGATACGGGCAGAGAGAGCCATCCAGCGGGTGGCCTTGGATAGAGGGAGAGGGAGTTTGGCGATCAGAGATGGAGAGGAGGAGCGGGTGGAGGAGGTGATAGCAACGGTGGAAGGGTATGAGGATGTGCGGAGACCGACTCAGAGGAGGATGTCAGAGGTTAGGATAATTTAGAAGTGATTAGAAGAGTCTAGAAGGGGGTTAGGAATAAGGTTTAGGAGGCAAATGGGAGATGTAGGATTTTGCAAGTGGATGAGAAAATAGGATTTAATTGAAATAAAGTTAATTTAATTCAATTTGGTTGTAATTTGGGAAATTAAATAAATTAGATTTATTCAATTTAGGGTAAACTATTTAATTAAATTAGAATTTAATTAAAAGTGGATAGAAGGAATTTAATTGAATAAAATGATTTATCCCATTAAATGGTAAAAGGGGGTCTAGTGAATTTAACTAAATAAATTGAGTAATTTACTTAATTAAATAGAGGAATGTGGGTGATTCAATTAAATTGAATTTAATTAAATAGAAGAATGAACATAAAATATTCATTTAGCAATATGGTCATTTTTATATGTCTACATTTTGCCCCTCTTTGAAATGACGTGTGTGCACATGTTAATTCAAAAAATATGGTGTCGTTGTGATTTATGATCAATCAATTTTTTTTATGTCATTTTGAGATATGCCATGCCCCAGTTTTGATAATCGATGTCCTAGTTTTTATAAAATGATGTTGATAATGCCCCATCAGGAGATGAATCAAAAGTTTGAAAATTTGATTGATTTGGATAATAGCATTTTGAATTTTGGTCTATGTTGAATGCATTTATTTGATTCATCTCCCGATAATGATGTTGGATAAGTTGGTATGAGACATTGTGAGCGACTTTCGCGGTTTTTTACGGAACCCTAATTTTGATTTACCTTATAAAAGGGGAAAAGTAAGTCCTTTTTGTCTCATTTGTGCTCGTTGATTTTGGAGATAGTGACATTTGGAGAGAAGCCAACATGTCGATTCCGTATTCCACACATCGATTCGAGCACGTGCGGAGGTATCAGAGGACCGCCACATATGGACCACAGATAAGTCAACCTTTTTGAACCGTTTTGAATTTTTTATTTTGTCATTTCTGGTAATTTTTTGAATTTTCTATGCGGATTTTGCCTTTTAGCGCGTTGCGTCGAAAAGTTAGCGGATATGAAAAATTGTGTAGTGCGTAGGGTCCAGCTAATAGGGTAGCGTCCGAATGTTTTTAGGCTAGCGCATAGTTAGGCTAGGGTACCGCGTCGAGTTAGGTTAGCGCACCGGGTGTATAGGATAGCGTAGAGGGTAAGTTGGGTAGCGCGTAGGAAAAACCTTGCGCATAGGGCTTGTAGGAGGTCGCATGGGTAGTGTTAGATAGCGCGTAGGTGTAACCTAGCACATAGGGGTAAACTCATAGTGCGTAGACAAAACGGGCTAGCGCATAGGCTGTCTTAGCGCATAGGGCATTTTGGAGGGCGCATGCGAAGAAAAGCATAGCGCATAGGGTTGGTCAGGTAGCGCGTAAACAAAATAGCGTAGCGTGTGAGATGCAGTTTGGCGCTTGGGTGGGATAGGTTAGTGCATATAGAAAGTTTTGATAGTAAAGCGGGATTTTGTGAATGAGAAAATTTTGTAGGTAATGTCAGGGTCGCCGAGATAAGTGAATTTTTGCTAGTTTCTATGTCTACTATCTCGGTATATGACAGGGCAGACGCCCTTTGTTGTAGAGACGTTTTTGCATAGTCGTGTGCTGCAACAGTATGGGCGACAATAGGGCATACCAAAGGGAGCATTCCTATATGTGCGACGGAGACAGGATATCCCAGATTGGGGTCCTACGATTGACAACACGGTGGCAGTAGATGAGTTCTTTCAGTTAGCCGGCCATATTTGGGATTATGCCCCTGAGATCGTGGATGCAGGGATGACTCACGAGTTTGCAGGGCTCTTCGCAGCATGGGCAGTAGCCAGGATATCTGATCCAGCGGAGATGATTCCAGCATTTGATGATGATGAGGAGGTAGATGAGGGAGGGGGTGATGGAGGAGGAGGAGATGGAGGAGATGATAGAGGAGGCGGGAGAGGTTAGCGCGCTGTTAGAGGGAGATTGGAGTTACGGAGGAGAGGAGATAGGGGTGGAGACTGTGGAGGGAGAGGGATACGGGCAGAGAGAGCCGTCCAGCGGGTGGCCTTGGATAGAGGGAGAGGGAGTTTGGCGATCAGAGCTGGAGATGAGGAGCGGGTGGAGGAGGTGATAGAAACGGTGGAAGGGTATGAGGACGTGCGGAGACCGACTCAAAGGAGGAGGTCAGATGTGTTACCTCCACCAGCACCGAGGATATTTCTTAAATTTAAAAATAATTATCTTGCATCTTTAATTTATAAAATATAATATTTCATTTTTTGAATATGAAAAATAATGAACTCAAATCGGATGAGAATAAAACATTGAGAAAAAAAAATGTAGCATATGAAGAAAACAAAAATGCAACATACTGAGAATTGATTTTTTGTTTTAAAAACAAAGGCAACTTTCTACATGTAATTTTATACGGTTTGTGTGTTATTTTTTATTTAAACAAGAGGCATACCATATTTCTCTCTCCCCTTTGAAGAGTACAATGCCTAGTTAGTAAAATGCTTAAATTTTTATATTTAGTTTTTCGTGCAAATTTGATTTGGAAAACAAAATAATAAAAAGATAAACAGTCAAGAGTCTCTTTATTATCACATTACTTTTTTAAAGTATAAACTATAGACTCACTATCTCATAGACTTTCAATTTTAGCCCCTCGATGTTATAAGTTCTTTTTTTCTATACATAAAAAATTCTCATTTTATCACATCATTGTTTAAAGCATATAAGACTTTAGTGAAAGATAATATTTTTTTTTGTTGCGAAGACAAAGACAATATTACATACTTCAAATGATATCTTGACTCTCATTCCTAAGTGCTGGAGGACGCATAGCACGAATCCTGTGGGCGAAAAATTCTTATTTTTTCCACAACTAAAAATTAAAAAATTCTTCCTTTCACGTGATTAGTGGAGCAGCTGTAGGCACGATACGAGATTAAACATAAAAGCATTCTCAGAAACACGAGAAAGCTGTAGGCACGATACGAGATTACACCCACTTTGAAAAGATGTACTACCTACTTTAATTTCCTATTATTTCTTGCCCTCCTTTTGTTTTCAGAAGATTCTAAGATGTTACGGCTGAACATTGTTAACTATGACGACTACTGGTATGCTTCCCTTCTCTTTGATTGAATTTTTATTTATTTAATAGACTATATATTTTTGTAAAGAAAAAATAAATTAATTTATGAATATTGAATTTACTAATTAAAATACCTAGGGGATCTAGTAGTCTTCAAAATACTACCTTAATGGATTCCCATTGAGTCACAAGGAGCTTTCATTTTACTATGAGGGCATACCATTCCAGTGCCATAGATGCTATAATACAGGCCATGTAGCAGACCAGTGAGTCAAGTAAAGGATTGATGAAGAGGCGACTTGGTGCAAGGATGTCTCTCCCCACCATTACTTAGTAGAAAAGCAAGAGCCGAGTGTGAAAGGTAGTGTTGGCATTGAAGCCTCTAAGAAGTCATCACCAAGAAGACAACAATCTACACTAAGGAATCCAATCTCCCCTCCTAAAGGGAAGGATCATGATATGGTTGCTTTGCAACCAATTAAGGGATTGGTTGAAAAGAGGAGAACTCTATAATTTTATCTTTCGAAAGTAAAGGAAAAAACATTGGCAGTTTGGATTTGACCCAAGAAGATGGAGCGGGAGGAATTTGGGTAAAGTTGCCTAAATTGTCCCCTCTCTATAAAATCTTCAAATTTATACTTCATTTTTGAATTTGGGTGCATCGTTTATAAATCTAGGAGTTCATTTGGTTACATCAATTTTTTGTACCTAGTCATTTTTAGAGCATGTTAGATTTTTGCTTGGTTAAAAACCTTTGTTGAAGTTCGACAAGTCTTCTCATGGTCATTTAAACTTCCACTCCCTTTCCTTGTTAGCATCATTTTAACTTTCTCAGCCTTTATCTTTAGTCTTAAAAGTCACATTGGACCCAACATAGTTTTTGTATCCATGTCAAAGCCTGACCATTTGAGTAATACTACCATATGTCACTCAATACTTAACATTGACACTTAAACTTTTCAAAAGTATGAGGTTCTCAAAGGCCTATCGGAGTTAGATACCCGAACTCAAACTTTCCTTTATGTAGTCTCAAAATAAAACACACACACACACACACACACACATATATAAAGTACTAAATGTATAAAGATCTATTAAGATTTAAATCTAATAAGTCTCAAAATTTAAAATAATAAGGTAGGTAAAAATCTAGAATCAAATTCTTATGTTGATTTTATGCAAGAATGAGTTTGAATGTCTAGAATTAATATACAACCATCAACTTGTCATATGTATGTTATTGATCTCTATTCTTTAATTTGCATAATCATCTTCAACTTATCCTTTAAATTTTTATCTAAAATACCTAGGGGATATAGTAGTGTTTAAAATACCTTAAGGGATTCCCATTGAGTGCCAAGGAACTTTCAATTATACAAATTTTTAGAATTTGAAAAAATGAAATAGATTGTCTTCATTCACACAAATGTCTATAAAATAAATATATAGAACTAGATATCTTTTAGAGTATAATTGAATTGTGTAG
Organism: Cryptomeria japonica; assembly: GCF_030272615.1. Taxonomy (NCBI): domain Eukaryota; kingdom Viridiplantae; phylum Streptophyta; class Pinopsida; order Cupressales; family Cupressaceae; genus Cryptomeria; species Cryptomeria japonica. The sequence continues at coordinate 5,907,634 of NC_081410.1, read as the reverse complement.
ATTTGAATGATATACGAATTATTTGCTTGATTTTCATATTATTAGAATAAATACATTGAATACCTCTAAATAAAAGAGGTAGAATTATCACATAATGTTGAATTACCTAAAAGCATTGAAGATTGTATATGTGTGATGTGGCATGTCATTGTAAGAGAAACGTTAATGAATATTTGAAAATAAATAATCCATATATTTCTTATTAAAAATTGAGTGAGAAGAAATTAAACTTGAATTTTCTAAACAAGATTAGTGGAGATGAGTCACTTGAAGACCTAAGTAACTTGATTATTAAAAATATGGGTAGAGAAAACTGAAGCAAGAATAATAAAAAACAAATAATATGTGCTATCTTCTTCATCTTTCATTCAATACATATTACACCTATATAGGATTCATATATCTTATTTTGTAGGAAGCAAATCTCTAATTATATATGTGTTCTTTTAACAACTCAAACAAACAAATAAACAAGCTCCAACAAATAACTATTCTCACATTCTTAATATCTATGTGAGTTGTGATAACAACTCACATTATTAACTTATGTGAACACTAACACTTAAATTCCCAACATTCCTCCACTTCGTGTGAACATGAGGAGAAAGTACATCACATGAACTATAAATAGAATCGTGTGCCTACACATACTTTCAGGTTTGCATGATGCTATCTGGATCTTGCCGCACAAGGTCACCTACATACAACAACTTTTCTTGCTTTCACTTTCAGTGAACTCATTACTGGCTGGCCACACTTCCAAGAAGTCTGACATTCAAATGATCTCTATACAACTATTTATAGGATCAATTGTGTCTACATTCTCCTCTTTCTGAACTTTAACACTTTCAAGTTCAGTAAGCCCAACTCTTGTGGCTCATTATCTTAATTCAAATGAAAGCAACCCCCATCATCCTTTCAAGGTTTTCAAATAGGTTTATCACAAACCTAGACATGAACAAAAACACACTCATCTGTTCACTTCATATGGTTTTCTAGATCACCACTAACCTTTTTAAGATTCATGAACTACATTACACTAGTGCTTTTGTTTTCACCACATTATTATTCACCATGAGGGGATTCATCACACAAAAATAGAAATATTCATTGTTGTTGATCATGCCACTCGATCTCCAACAACATAGGAAATGATTACTACCACACAATAGAAAATAAAATGCCACCAAAACTGATAAGTGACCAAGGGGGTTTTGGGGAGAGGCATCTAGGACTTTCAATAGAACATATGTTAGATAGAACATGTGTTCTATCGAAAGGAGTTCGATCAAACCCCTTGGGGTTCAACCGAACCCCCTTTCTATCCAACCCCGTAATGCAAATAATGTATTTTACACTTTTTTGGTTTCAATCGGAAGTGAGTTTTGATCGAATGTGTTTTTTGCATTCGATCAAAAGGGGGTTTCAATAGAACATAGCTAAAGTTAAGTTTTGGACAAAAGAGTCAATTTCTTTCATCCAAAAAAGTGTAACCCACTATTGTGGGTTAACCTGGTTGTTCCTTGGTAAAATGTTCCTTCTCTTAGTGAATATTTGTTATCAATTTCTCTGTATTTCTAATATTCAATAATTATTTTTTGCTGTGGCCAATGATAAATTCACACATGAATTTTAGAAAACTCTTTGGGACTATGTTGGGAAGGACTTGCATAAGGTCTATCTTGAAGAATATTATTATAACTCCTTTAAAAAATTCATAAACAATGAAAATATTATATTACACTTAAATATAGGGATCTAGATAATATCTATAACTTGCCACCCATCACTTTTGTTAATGTATCTTATAATTATTGTCAAATCCACAGCCTTGAAGTTGTGTTCACCTTCTTCCCCAAATTATGTAGCTTAAATAGATTAAATATATCAATTTTGGATGCATAATGGATAATGCCATTATATTTTGGGAAGACACGAAATAGGCCCAATGATATCATCAATAGGCTCTTTTCATCAAAATTGATTTTTCTAAGGATTATGAATGCATTAAGTGGCCCTTCATCTTGGAAATGCTACATACCTTAGGATTTGGACCTTAGTTTATTCAATCTATGCCTCTACTTATCTTACTATTAATGACTAATAATTTGATGTTTTGTCTCTTTTGATCTAGATGTCGAGGTTTCCCAAGGTAACTCCAACTTTATATGTGCTTGATGCTAAAAGGTTTGTGTACCTCCTTGCTCATTATATTGCTGGATTAGTTAAAGATATTTTTTTATTCAATTATTCATTTAATCTTAATAAAGGATACTTTTTTTATGATTATTTTTGCTCTTTTGGAAGAGGAAAATAACATAAAGTATGCTCTTTACTATTGGGATAAAAAATTTTTAAGGCCTCAAGTTCTTCCATTCAATGAAAAAATAATTAATATTTTAGAAACTATTTCCTTCCCATGTCTTATTAGCTTAATCATTTTATAAGGAATTGGATTGATTATAAAAAAAGGAAGATTTTTTTGGCATCTCTTTAGAATTTCAAGTATCTCTAGCTTTTTTGTCACAAGAAGTTCTTGCAAGAATTAAAAAAAATCTTATTAGGTCACAAAAAGTTTACCTCTAGCTAGTAAATTCAAGAATTATTTCAAGATTCTTGTGGCTATTCAAGTCTACGAATTTTTATTGGTTCCCTAAAAGCTTATTAAGATTGAGATTAAATAAGATTCTTCATGATATTCTCCACTCTTCTTCAAAAAATCATTGAGGCATTTGTTGGGAGGCTTGGGAGTTTTATTTTCTTCCTCATGAATCAATAGAGTTGGGATTAACCTCCTCTTAACACCAAGTTTTCCCTCTTGTACTAAGTGGATCATTCATGCTCTTGGGGGTAATGAAGCTTGAAAACTTTTTTGATGGCATTGCATTCGTTTTGGTCATCCATGTGGTAACTATCTTGGAATGGGAATTATCTTCATACCCTTCTTATTATGAAAGATTATATTCAAATTCAAGGCACCTTTGTGATAATAAATATTTAGTAGGTTTGGGGAGAAATGAAGGGTTTTCTTCTTCAAAATTGTTCTAGTTTTCATACTGGTATTTCCATGAACTACCATTATATTTGGCGGTCTTTTTTTTTTCAGTACTAGAAGCATCTGCTTATGAAGATTTCTCAGGTTCACACTAATACATTTGGCCTAAAATTCTGATGGAGGTTTCCGACGAAGAAGGTATATTGTGATCAAATTTATTTATTTTTTGTAAAAATGCCCGATTTCGTCGGAATTCCGATGATAATGCAACATTTCATTTCGACAGAGAAGGAATTGACGATGGCATTTGGGTTTTTTCGAAAAAGTTTCCGTCTTCATCGAAATTTTGACGACCGTGTGCATTACTTAAAAAAAGAAGAAAAGACCAAGTCATTTCATAAATCCCGCGTCTTTGTCCCGTTGACCTCTGCCATTACAACATCCCGCCTCTTCGTCCCGCCTCTACCATTACAAAATCCTGCCTCTGCAGGGAACCAGTCATGTAATGAAGTGGTGCTGTAGGAGCAGCTATACCAGGATACCAGGCAACGAGAAACTTTCCAGCTTCATGGTAGGAAATTCTGGGCATTATTTAATGTAATAAGGGCATGTTTTGGGCCCATTTGTAAGCCATTTGGCATTTTGTTAGGGGTGTATGGGTTTAGGATTTAAACAGCAAGGCTTTCTATAGTTCCCAACCTACAGTGGGATCAGACACTTCTTATTCCCACATCGGCTCACCCAATCCATTACTTTCCCGCCTGCCCGGTGATGGGATGGTGCTTGGGATAAACTAGCCTAGTCTATGCTCCTTGATCCTTTCCTTGGATCATCTGGTGTTTTCCACACACCCTAGGGTCTCTAGGACTTCCCTTTTCTTGAGGAATCCCCTGACCATGCCCAATCCACCCACCAATGAGTTACAATGCTGCTCCTAAGGTCTCACCTACTCATGAGACTCATAATCCCTTACTATGGCTAATAAGGGCTACTCTTGTTCCACACCTTCCAAGGTCTTAGCAAGGTTGTTTCAGGTTTGTTTCAAGGTTTTTCCACCATTCATGAGACCCCAAAAGGTTTCAAGCCTTCAACCCCTTACCGATTTCACTATTTTGTGTTTTTGCCTACAAAATAGGGCTACAAGAAAGAGCCCCTATTAGGCTTCCTACCCGGTCTTCTAGGGCTCCCTCTCACAAACGATGCACAAAAAACCCTATCTCCCAAAATGGACTGCCAATCAATTTGCAAGGGCTCAAGGATTTTCCAGGTTTTGGGTCTCCTAGTGGTCGTACAGTGCCTAGGGTGAATTTTGGGGTTTTTAAGGGTTTTGTGAGGGTTTCTAGGATCTGCCTAGGTCACAGTGAATACTTTGGGTTTTGGCCACCTTGTTTGGATTGGTGGAGGATCCTTCTTCACACCAATAATTCTTCAACCACTCCTCTACACTTCCTCCAAAGGATGCTCTCTCTACTAACCAACCTTGCTCTTCAAGACCTCTGCACCAGCAGCCATTCCTAACCGAGCACTATCCAGTCTCGCCTTGGAATGGGTCTTTGCTTGGCCTTCCTGCATTTTCAAGGGCCTTTCTTGCCTAGGACTATAGTACATAGTCTTCACATCCATTCCCATGGTTTCATGGTGGTTCCACAATGGGGAATGGAGTTAAGACTTCATTTACACAATCCTGTCCAAAACTGGACAGTAAGACTGCAACTTACAAAATATTTACACACACACTCAACTTGCAAGTAAAAACCTAAAATAACTACTTGAAATGAAAGTATTTACACCATTAAAGATAAACCACACAGTTTTGGATGTATCCCAATCCATTAAATTGCTTGTTTACTTCATTCAAACTGACTGGTAACAGTTTTACAGTCATAGTCTGATCCTTCTGCTAGAGCCGTACAAGATCTGACCTCTCTCTATTGTTTTAGGGTTTTCAAACACTTATACTACCCATACCTTGATCGGTGTGCAAAAATTAGGGTTTTCCATGCACAACAAGGGTCTGTGACCATCTTGGGTGGAAAAAATGCTTGACAACTTTTAAAAGTTGTCATGCAACTTTTGCATCTTTTGAGCAACTTTGCTATTGTTGCTTTCCATGACTCCCAAGCCTATTTTTGGCTATCCTAAGGACATCAACATGCAAATAAGGCCTAACACACACTCCAAGTACACTCAACCTCTTCTGCACAAGAAAATCACAATCTTGACTAATGACCCCTAAGAGCTCCTCTAGGACCCTACCTAGGACTTGTGAGCACATGGCTCATTATTCTGTGTACAATGGCTTGTAAAGAAGCATAATGCCAACAAAAACAAGGAGGGAGAGCTTGAAAGGGTTCTCCTACACCACCCAACCCAGATCATAGCATTTCGGGATGAGATCAATCATATCCCCATCCCCTCCCTTGTGTTTGCTACTCATTGCTGTCAACCCTTCCCACCTCCCTTGCTTTCCCCCCCATCTCTAATCGGTGGGCACAGAGGGGAGTTGATGTTGCTGATTAAGCCATTGATCCAGCAATAGTATATCCCATCTAGAACCACCTAACAAGTAGCAGATTCATCTCCATACCCGATCGAGTGACTAAATCCTTGTTTATAAGTATATAATGTTTAAACCAACATTAGAAAACTATTTCCTGGTCTGGTGTTTGCAGAACAGTTAAGTAACTGTTTGTTTTTTCCTTCTTATTCCCTCTAAATCGATTGGGGATGTGGGTTGGAGGAATTGAATAGTTGAGTAAATATGCCTCCTACTCGCATGTCTACCATGTGAAGTGGCCTGAACGTGGTGGAGTGCGGGCATGAAGAATGCACATTATCATTCTCATGGTCATTTGCAAGAATGGGCTGCGGGTAGAAGAAGCACACATGTGGTAGGGAAGCATCTCTATGTGCTTTCCATGAGAGTGCGTATGAACGGAAGTTGTGTGGGAATGAGTTAGGGATTGGAGATTGAAGTTTGATAGATTGCAGAGTTGTTGTGTCAGTCTGAGTTTTCTGCTCAACAACACCATGTCATCCTAGTAGGTTCCCCTGTTCATTTTCCCTCGCATCTCATTGTGTGTTTCAGTCCTCTTGAAGCCTCCCCATCAAGTGGTTCCTCCCATGTTGATTCCAGCGAAAGAATCCGGATCGATTACATGCTCAAGAAGTCACGGGTGGGGATCTAGTAAGTCAAGAAGTTATTGTTGGGCCATCCCCTGATGAACACGAAGGAGGGAGGTAGACATAGGTTCCCTGTAGGTTTAATCGTTGCAGGAAAAAGGTAGGGTATAATCAACAAATTCATTGTTATACATGTTCAAATATTTAGATTCAAAGTTTATTATAGATTTATCAGATTAATTACCAATAGTAGAGATGGCAAGAGGTTTCTGTAACATGTTATGGTCGATTTAAAAGAAGAATCTCTTACAAGACCTAAACCGTTGAACAATCCTAAAATCATGTATTAATTAAACACTGCATTTTAAATAATGAACAATATAGTTAGCCTGAAAAATATTAACACTACTTTCCATATTTAAAATATATCCTAATTAAGGAGAGGGTTGACCTAAACCTACGTGATCGAGTGGCATTATGTAAAATATATCCTAATTATGGATGCTGGTATATATGGCTGTGACAGAAAATCCCTGCTGCAGAACAGTGAGAGCACTGTGTAGTGATCAAGTGCTATTTTTTGTTGGTGTTTTGGAAGGGAGCATAAGTGTACCGTTAGGAAGGTGGTATAAAATGGAAGTTGAGAGGTATAAGGTTATGAGGTGTGGGTTAGGATAATATAGGGAGGTAAGTGATGAAGGATGTAATGGTGAAAGAGTAAGTTAGGATATGTTAGGGGTTTGGAAGGTAGGAAAGTGAATGGGGGGAGATAAAGGATGTGAAGGATGGAATGGGGTTAGGTAGGTGAAGTAAAAGTAAGTGTGTATGAGGTTAAGGTTTAGGATAGGATGTAGGAAAGTGGAGGAGGTTAAGATAGGGGATATGAAAGGTAGATGGAAGGTAATAATGATAGGAGGTGAGGTAAAGGTTATGAGGTGTGGGTTAGAAAATAGTGTGTAGGAAATGGAAGGAAGGGTCATATCACTTTGAGAGTTTTCACCAAGATGAGTAGCACGAGTATGGACCTCAAATCTTACAAGCCATGAGGATCCACTTGTAGTAGAGGAGCATATACTTGCATCTTGGGAGCTTATTAGGAGTTTTCCTTGAATTTGGGAAATACACATAGAGGAGATAGAATATTGATCAATACACATTACCTATCCTCATCATGCATAAATACAAGAGGTATAGACTATAGCAAGCACATATCATGAGCCAAAGGATCATATTCGAGAGTTGCTTCATCTCCAATCCTCTACATTTTTAAGATCCACAAATGGGGTTGAGGATAAGTCTTGGTTACTTAGCTTGGACTTATGCTTTGGGTTGCATCTATATGTGCGAAAATTAAAGGAATAATTTTCAATACAATTTTTGAGAGGACTTGATTACACCTTGTGGTACTGGGAGGATAAAATGTACCAACTCACATTGGAAACCCTCTCTAGATACCATTTTAGAGTGCTTCAAAATGTGTTCTATTTCAAAATATTTTTGAGAGAGATTCATAGATGAGTTTCACAATTTACATAATAAGGTTTCATAGTGGCTCAACATGAGAGTTAGTTTTTTGAGTTCTTGCAGTTTGTAGATTATTCAAGACAAGTTACTTGTCAATTATTTCATTAGGGGTGGAAAGCCCAAAATTTCAGTTTTCCTACACATGGCCAATCCAAATGACTTTAGGGTTGCTATGGCAAAGTCTCTTATGGGAAAGGAGGTACATGGGAGGACACAAGAGGCATGAGAGAAGTTTGTAACCAGCTATGGAAAAGTCTCTCATTTTAGGTATGAGAGACTATAGGGCTATCAAGCTAGGCCTTCTATGAATCAACAACCTTTTAGGGGAGAATCTAGTGTTTTTACTAATTAGGATCTTCTAATTATGGTGGGGCTTAGCCAACATAGGGTTATATGAGAGGCACATGTTATGTATATGTTAGTATCAAATAGAGAGTTCCCACAAGGTTTTAGAGTAGGTGGACACCATCCTAGGATGTCAAAGTAGATAGTTGATAAGTGGGTCTTTACCCTCCCAACCACTCAACATATACCACCATGGGTCTTTACCCGCTCAAATAAACAAAGGTCAAAGGAAGATTCACTGCTGCAACACTCACTTTTTGTGACAGTCCCAAGAACTTCGAACAGTCACTCCGTTCGTGGCCATTCTTCTTCACACAACACTCTCTAACATTAATTATGATGATAGTGTACCTCCTTAAACCTTCCACCAACACCTAACTCAATACAAAACTCTTTCCCAATCTCGCGTTGTAGAGGTTGTTTGACATGTTTGGAAAATGTGCAAGTATAGACAAAGGGCATGAACTGTTTGGTCAGATGCCTCAAAGAAATGTGGTCTAATGAAATGCTATGATTGCAGGAAATGCTATGATTGTGGAATTTCTGGAGTAACCGCCAATTCCCAAAAATGATTACTTGCCTTGAAAACTCAACCAGTTGACGTCACCCAAGATATGGTTCAATCTTCATCTTACTTCGCAATAAATGCGCCATCATGCTTTTTGGCCCATGGGACCCACCTAATTTGAACACACATGAACAATCTGAACTAAGTTCATGAGAGTTCAAGTAGTTCAAAGTATACACTGCACCAAGAAAATCCTCCTTGAAAATATTAGCTCTGTTAAGTGTCGCTAGTTGTTTGAACAACTTTGAACATGTTGAACATCATCGGACAGTTTGAACTAGGTTCAAAAAGGTTCACGGCCTGGAGAAAGAGGATATAAGACATCCTCCATGACCATGAAAAAGAACCGTTGCAAAAAAATTTAAGTGAACGTTAGCATGAAAACCTTTTTTGATGCCTTAGAACCCGCGGATCCTAAATGAACATTACGAACTTCCTACAAAATGGTTCAATGAGTTCATGAGGTTCAAACAGACCATTAAAACTTGGCGCTACAAATTAAGAGACAATTTACAAACGGATTATTAATTGAACCAAAGGATATCCAGAAAAAGTACAAATAAAAATTTGTAGGGCAACTTGCTCTTGCTATGGAGGACAAATGACGAGATAACATTGGCTCTAACTGGGGATTGTATTTTGTGAAAAATGCAAAGAACTCTAAATCTCTGATTTCGCACATCAAAAATAGAAAGGGGGAAAAGAGGACACACAACAAACAGATATGAAACAAATAACTAACTACCATATACAGGAACTCTTAACCACAGTTTTCAGAGTTTGTAGAGCTTGAGGTCTTGCCCATTAAAGTTTGAGAACTGATAATAAGGTAATTTGAAAATAGAGGAGATAACTTCCTGGTTAATTGCAAGGAGGGTTTCACCACTATCTCTTTTGATGGTTTCAGAGATGGGATCATACCTCGCAATACATTCTCTAACTAGTTTCGGGCAAGGGATAGCGGGAGCAAAGGCTGCTACTTCTATGAGACCACTACTCAGAATTTCTACACCAAATGAACCATCAATTCCCTTGAACACCCTTTCCTTTAAAACTTCTAAGTTTCCCCCTTTTAAGTCAGTATCACTGACTATGGGCTCTGTACATGCTAGACTAAAAATATTCCCAAAGAGGTGTAAGGTAGACTTCATAATTCATAAATAACAACCCTTATTTCCCAGCGAATCTCATTACAAGAGAGGAAAAGCAGGTAAAAATCACTAGAGAGGACAGGAAACAAACTCACCTTCATAGTTGAGATGAAACAGACGACTACCAGCAAACAAAACTTCTATCCGAAAACTCTGCAGCAATTGAAGAACAAATTCTCAAAAATTAATCACATGATACCTTATAAGGAAAGAAGTGATTTGAACTCATTAAGTGCATTAATTCCAATTGTCAACTCAAATGTGTTGAGCGTTGGGATTGGACATCACACGTGTGCTTTAAATGCATGGTGGCATTTTTGGAGAAACCGCCAATTCCCAACAATTCCTAAAAATGATTACTTGCCTTGAAAACTCAACCAGTTGACGTCACCCAAGATATGGTTCAATCTTCATCTTACTTTGCAATAAATGCACCATCATGCTTTTTGGCCCATGGGACCCACTTGATTTGAACATGCATGAACAATTTGAACTGAGTTCACAAGAGTTCAAGTAGTTCAAAGTGTACACCGCGCCAAGAAAATCCTCCTTGAAAAGATTAGCTCTGTTAAGTGTTGCCGGTTGTTTGAACAACTTTGAACATGTTGAACACCATCGAACAATTTGAACTAGGTTCAAAAAGGTTGACGGCCCAGAGAAAGAGGATATAACGCATCCTCCACGACCATGAAAAAGAACCGCTAAAAAACTTTAAGTGAACGTTAGCATGAAAACCTTTTTTGATGCCTTAGAACCCGCAGAACCTAAATGAACATTATGAACATCCTACAAAATGGTTCAATGAGTTCATGAGGTTCAAACAAACCATTAAAACTTGGTGCTACAAATTAAGAGATAATTTACAAACGGATTATGAATTGAACCAAAGGATATCCAGAAAAAGGACACATAAAAATTTGTAGGGCGACTTGCTCTTGCTATGGAGGACAAATGACGAGATAACACAGTTGTAGAGGACTAGGTACAATGCCTTGAAGAAGTTGTTGAAGCTAATGCACAGAAGAAGCATCAAAAAGCACTAAAAACTGCCCTAGTAAAGAAACAGAATGAGCTCTGGTCTCAACTTTAGAAAGTGCAGAAGGATATAAGAGATGTTATGGATGAGGGAAAACTAATGCTAAGCAAAATAAGCCAACCCCTTCTATTTTGTGATGATGTGCTTACACAAAAGGACAAACTGCAATCTGATTTGTAGGCATACATAAGCAACTTTAAGACGCCATATGATTCTTTCACTACATATGGGCAAACTATTCACTGGTATCAGCTCGAGTCTACCAGGATAGATTTGGAGATTAGCAACCAGACATGAGATTTGTAGGAACTTCAAATGGTTTTATTACCCAGACTGCAAATTCTTCAAAAATGCTTTCTCAACCTGGAAGCATTAACGGTAACTCAAGAGATGAGCACAATTGATGCCATGGAAGAATGGGTATCACAGATGCAAACGGAAAGTGAGGTCGCTACCTCCTTACTTGAATCATGGTCATTATCCATGAAGACTTTTATGCAGGATTTTAAATCAGTTTTTGATAAGTTTCACTCATTATTGTCATAAACATTTACTTATTTTAATGATAATGAGCAACAGGGGTTATTCTGCACAGTACTTTGTCATTATTGGCAAAGGGGGAGTAGTATTTAAAATTTTGATGATTGTTATGTATACTTTCATGTTTACCTCTTTAAAGGAGTAGTATACATTGTATTTTCTACAAAAGGGATAGTGTGTATGCTTAGGGGGAGTAATTTTGATTATGGCATGTTTTTTGTTGAAAAACACTTAGATGTCAAAAAATTTCTAAGTGTTGTCATTATTGCCAAAGGGGAAGATTGTTGGTATTTTGATGATGTTGTGATTGTCATTGATGGAAACACACTTGTTTTGTGATCACTTTCTCTATGTATGAGTAATGCTCAACTGGTATTTGTTCAAACCGGTATCATGTAATATAGTCTTTAGACTATCAGTGTTTTGCAGAAGGTGTTTACCGGTCACAAACTGACTGAAGACCCAAAGCGATATGAATACCTCAAGCGGTTCGCGGATCTCAAGCGGAACAAAGGAATAAAGTGACAGTTATCATTTTTCCCAATCTTCATTTTGACAAGCGGTAATCGGTAAATTGTATGAACCAGTATTACTCTGTGATGAGTTACCAACCGGTATTACTCTGTGATGAGTTACCAACCGATATTTCTGTGATGAGTTATCATCGACCGACACTTTGGCGGTGATTCTATGCCATGTTAGAAAATGTGTCTAGATGCACTGAACCTAGGAACTTGTAGTCAAATCCTATTGGACCGACATGAAATTAGATTCCTTTATAAGGACATCATGTCTAGGGTTTTCAAGTGTGATGTATGAGTTGTTGTTGAGGGTTTTTGTATGTGCAGTCATAAAAGAGAAAGGTGTGTATGAAGAGTTAGAGTGTGAAGATATTGAAGACTGAAGTAATGTTGAAATGCATTAACAGTGAGTTGTCAAGGATCTAACCAAGCATTCTGTGCTAGTAACTAGATCACTCTACTTGTTGATTATTCATATCTTTGACAAGTCTGAAACCCTTAACCAAGCAGGCTTAGCAAATTCTTTGTAAATCCTCTAACAAGGTGGTTCACAACTGTGAATTTGAAATCCTCTCACAAGGTAGTCTTTAACATGACTTATCTCCTAACAGAGATCTAGATTCCTAACAAGATCTGTTTTGGTGAAGAACATTGTATGACCTTAACCGGTTTGACTTTAACCGGCCCGGTTTGTATTCTGTAGATAATTACTTGTGAGTTTTTTCCCACCATAGTTTTTCCCATTTGGGTTTCCACGTCAAAACATCTTGTGTTATGGTGATTGTGCTCTTGTGGGTGAATGCTTTATTTGCTGTTTGGTTTGCATTTATCTTAACCGGTTTGTTAGTAAATATGTTATACCGGTTTAGTACTAAATTGTTTAAAAGTTTGAGTTTAGTATTTTTTGGTATACTAATTCACCCCCCCTCTTAGTATTCATCAGTCAGGGCCACCAAAAGCATTCCTAAGATCTTAATTCAGATCAACCCAATGAAACTGAGGTGGCAATCTCTCTAGTTATCATGGAGACCCCACTTGATTCATTCAATCTTCATTCAATCTTGGGGATGGTTCCAGCATTCTTATAAACTCTTTCTTGCTTCACAAGTGAGCATGCAAATACTATTTGTTTTTTTCTAAATTGGTTTGATTATTTCTGTCATAAAAAATATAGTTCACATTATGATGTTCACTAGAATTAAATTAGGATGAAATTTTTTTATCATTAACATTACGAATTACATTTTTTAATTTACTTTCTTTTCTTTAGAATTCTTTTCATTCGCTGATGATGATAAATCACAGAGTGTGATTTAAAACATTGATGATAAAAAAATTCCATAGAAAATCTAATTGAAAAGTAACAAACGAAATTATAGTTTGAATTGTAGAAATTTAATAGCATTAATAACAAGGATGCTAATATAAGTTTGGACCCCTTCTCTAAGGAATACCCAAGACTTGTGAAATGAATAGAACAATTGTGAAGATCATGATTCACTACATATTAAATGTTTTACGCTTAATACTTAGAAATTTTAAATTTTTCTCATTAATTTGCATTTCACTATTTATATTATTAATGTTGTAGTTGCAATATTGATAATTTCATTTCACTTGGTTTTTTAATAAATATGAATACATCATATTAAATAATACAATTTATAAAAAATGCTTGGCATTGAGAGGATTGGAATTCCTGTAAAATTGGATTGGATGACTGTTGGCAGAAGTGCTCACACGCACCAGTTGGTGGAGTTAGGAGCCACCACCAGTCAAAATTAAGGTGAAAAGATTTAGCTTTGATTGCTTAATGATTTGGCAGACCTCTATTAGCCATGCCATTAATAGAGTATGACGCTTTGACTTGCCCAAGAAAAGTGACCAAGCTATGAAGGCTACTAGGGTTTTCCCCTCATAGATCCATATTCCTCCCCCTCAACTGCCATGTTGGCCAATGCGTCAACCTCTATATTAGCCTCTATATAAAGATGATTAACAGTAAAATTTTCAAAAAGCTTTAAAAAAATTCCTTGATTCTGTCGAGCAATTCCACAAGCTTCCAATTTGTCTTTTCTCCCCTTCTAATAGTATTAAATACGATCTTAGAGTCGCCTTTGATTTCCACCTTCTTGATCTCAAGGTCTTTGCAAAATAATACCTCAAGTGTTTGTGGTTCTATGTTTCCTTGCTGATGATAAATTTTAAGGATAGGTTGATTGTGTGTGAAGTTTAAGTGAAGTGTTTTAAGATCCCAATTGTTCAACATTTCTTTCTATAAGAGTTTGTCCATGTAAATGTTGTGTTATGTAAATTTTTTTTGATTTATTATTTTTGTTTCTATACCTTGTAGTCATGTGCAGTAAGAAGGTGTTCATGTTGGATGGGTATTGACATATTAGTTACATGGAGAAATATCAAATATTTGGACTGCAAATTTGAGTGCTTATGTTGGTTTCATGATTTTAGCTCATGGTTACATCAAAGCACTAAAAGATAAGTGACTGACCCCTTTGTGAGTTGTGGAATTGATATCCTTCATATGATTTCAGCTCTTAGACAAATTTTCTTTCCTATTAGGTTGTAGTTTCTCTTGTTTTCAACTGTTGTGTTTGTAGATCTATGTTTATTCCAAAATTCAAATGACATGTATGATGTGAATTTTTGGATGTTTAAGTGGATTTTAGATTGATAGAGATGGTTGTGCAGTTTGTACATGCTAATTAAAATTTGTTGTAAGACTGGATTCAAGTTGCCCATAGAACTTAAAATCTGAAAAGTGAAGCCCAAAAAGACTTGTCCACACACCCACGGGACTTCTTGGTTCAAGCTATGGAGTCACGAAGGATGACTCAACTTCCCAAGGTTGGTTCCATGGTTCTCTATCTCACAAGGTCCCTCAAACCAATTTCTTTGCTCTCAGATCACTGAGCAAAGTGGTTTAGGGATAACAAATGCAAGAACGAGGGATGCTTTGATTGATTTTAACATGAAAAAGCAACCTATCTATGCATGATCCTACAAATGAAATGAACTAGATTATAAGATGACAAGATTAGTAGTAATACTATCCTAATCATGATATACTAGTTATATGATTAAGCTATTGATGAAAGAAGCAATCTATAATGGTTATTAGATTAATTCTTATTTGCAAAGAGAGACTAAATGTGCTGAAAATTGAGCATAAGTGTGATACTAAGAGCTTGCATATCTGAAAATGGAGGAATGAGAACTCTATTTATAGCAAAAATAGGGCAATGGATGGCCAGGATTGAAAGAGTTAATCAAGGGTTGAGTTTGAAAGTTGCTCAATCCATGTTCACAATTTTCACCAATGAAATGGTGACAATTGGCAACATAAGGTTGGTTGAGAGGAGATGTAGGAAGCATTAAATGCTTGAGAAGACCTCATGGTTACCTTAGGGGGTAAGGGTTAAGGTTAGGTTAGGGTTATCCAATGGATAAAGCTTTTACCCAAATGATAAACTCTTGTGCAAAGGATTAAGGATTAACCATGGTCAAAACAATAAATGCTTGATGAGACCCTTGGGTTATATGGAGGTTAAGTTTAGAGAAAGTCTTTAATCATGCTGGAGGGTTGAGTTAACCATTAATGGTTTGGAAGACTTTCAAAGTTAAATTGTTGAAGCCTTTAATGGCTTTCAAAGACTTTGAGGGTTTGAGAAGTGACTTCCCCTTTCTTAGGGATGTGACAATATTTAGGAGATGGGTTAGGCTAATTTAGAAGTGATTAGAAGATTCTAGAAGGGGGTTAGGAATATGGTTTAGGATGCAAGTGGGAGATGTAGGATTTTGCAAGTGGATGAGAAAATAGGATTTAATTGAAATAAAGTTAATTTAATTCAATTTGGTTGTAATTTGGGAAATTAAATAAATTAGATTTATTCAATTTAGGGTAAACTATTTAATTAAATTAGAATTTAATTAAAAGTCGATAGAAGGAATTTAATTGAATAAAATGATTCATCCCATTAAATGGTAAAAGGGGATCTAGTGAATTTAACTAAATAAATTGAGTAATTTACTTAATTAAATAGAGGAATGTGGGTGATTCAATTAAATTGAATTTAATACAATAGAAGAATGAACATAAAATATTCAATTAGGAATATGGTCATTTTTATATGTCTACATTTTGCCCCTCTTTGAAGTGATGTGTGTGCACATGTTAATTCAAAGAAAATGATGCGTCGTTTTGATTTATGATCAATCAAATTTTTTTATATCGTTTTGAGATATGCCATGCCCTAGTTTTGATAATCAATGTCCTAGTTTTGATAAAATGATGTTGATAATGCCTCCTCAGGAGATGAATCAAAAGTTTCAAAATTTGATTGATTTGGATAATAGCATTTTGAATTTTGGTCCATGTTGAATGTGTTTATTTGATTCATCTCCCGATAATGATGTTGGATAAGTTGGTATGAGACACTGCAAGCGAGTTTCACTATCTTTTACGAAACCCTAATTTTGATTTACCCTATAAAACGGGAAAAGTAAGTCCTTTTTATCTCATTTGTGCTTGTTCATTTTGGAGATAGTGACATTTGGATAGAATCCAACATGTTGATTCCGTATTCCACACATCAATTCGAGCGCGTGCGAAGGTATTGCAGGCCCGCCACATATGGACCACCGAAAAGTCAACCTTTTTGACCCTTTTTAAATTTTTGATTTTATCGTTTCTGGTAATTTTTTGAATTTTCTATGTGGATTTTGCGCTTTAGCGCGTTGCATCAAAAAGTTAGCGCATAGTTAGGCTAAGGTAGCACGTCGAGTTAGGTTACCACACTGGGTGTATAGGATAGCGCAGAGGGTAAGTCGGGTAGTGTGTAGGAAAAACCTAGCGCATAGGGCTTGTAGGAGGTCGCATGGGTAGGGTTAGATAGCGCGTAGGTGTAACCTAGGGCATAGGGGTAAACTCGTAGTGCATAGACAAAACAAGCTAGTGCATAGGGCATTTTAGAGGGCGCATGCAAAGAAAAGGATAGCGCATAGGGTTGGTCAGGTAGCGCATAAACAAAACAACGTAGCACATGAGATGCAGTTTGGCGCTTTGATAGGATAGGTTAGCGCATATAGAAAATTTTGATAGTAAAGCAAGTTTTTGTGAATGAGAAAATTTTGTAGGTAATGTCAGGGTCGCTGGGATAAGTGAATTTTTCCCAGTTACTATGTCTGTTGTCTTTGATGTGTCCAATATGAGTTCTGATACAACTTGATTTGTTTTATGATGTTGCAAGTTGATAATGATTTTGATATGATTTTGGATATTTTGTGGAACTTGATTTAAATGTGTTCAAAGTTTTTCAAGTTTTGGATATGAATATGATTGATATGAATTTGTGGAGCTTGAGTTGTGTTACAAGCTGATATGGAACCTGAGTTGTGTTACAAGTTGATATGGAACTTGAATTCTGTTACAAGTTGATATGATTTGTGAAACTTGAGTTGTGTTACAAGTTGATATGTTTATGAAACTTAAGTTGTATTACAAGTTGATATGATTTGATGGATTGATATGATGTGAAACTTGATTTAGATTTGTTCCAAGTTTTCAAGTTTTTTAGATGATTTTGATTTGGATATCCATATGTTTGATGAGGGAACTGATATTGGACTTGCATTGTGTTTGACAGGAGCGTCTTGGTGTAGTGTAGTCACATGAGTGATTTTTGAGATCGTGGTCATTGATACCACGATTGACACAAGGAGACAGGGATATTATTGACAGGTGTGGTTTGACCTCTTTGCTAGAGATGCCTCGGTTGATCATAAACAGGGGTTTGTTGACAGTGTTGGCAGAGAGGTGGCATAGCAACACAAACACCTTTCATTTAGCTACAGGTGAGATGACAGTGACACCTGAGGATTGCTACCAGATTTTGCGGATTCTTGTAGTAGGTGCACTGCTACCATATGAGCAGACAAAGGAGGGTGGGACTAAAGCTATGCTGGCCCATTTATACAGGGATCTGCATGAGGTAGTGTACTTGGGTTACGACAGTTTATCAGCTGGTGTGACACTTCTCCAAGTATGGGCATGGGAGCATATTTCCGCGGCTAGGCCATTGGTAGATAGAGATAGGCCTGTTGGATGCACTTACGCATATGGGTATAGAGGGATAGTTGTCCAGTGCAAGCTGGGCAAACTAGGGCATTGGAGGAGAGTGCTGGATGACATTGATACGGTCATCTGGCGACCATATACAGGGTGCGAGGTATGGGTGAGGATGGGATGGAGATGTCGCATGTCTTCATGTCTGGGTATCTGATAGGGCAGATGCCCTTTGTTATAGAGAGGTTTTTACATAGTTGGGTGTTGCGGCAGTATGGGCTATAGCAGGGTATACCATAGGGAGAATGCCTATATGCGTGATGAAGACAGGATATCCCAGATTGGGGTCCTACAATTGACAGCACAATGACAGTAGATGAGTTCTTCTAGTTAGCCGGCCAGATTTGGGATTATGCCCCTGAGATCGTGGATGCAAGGATGAGTCACGAGTTTGCAAGACTCTTCACAACATGGGTAGTAGCTAGGATATCTGATCCAGCAAAGATTATTTGAGCATTTGATGATGATGAGGAGGTAGATGAGGGAGGGGGTGATGGAGGAGGAGGAGATGGAGGAGATGATAGAGGAGGTGGGAGAGGTCGGCGCATAGTTAGAGGGAGATTGGAGTTACGGAGGAGAGGAGATAGGGGTGGAGATAGTGGTGGGAGGGGGATACAGGCAGAGAGAGTCGTCCAGTGGGAGGCCTTGGATAAAGGGAGAGGGAGTTTGGCGATCAGAGCTGGAGAGGAGGAGCGGGTGGAGGAGGTGATAGCAGTGGTGGGAGGGTATGAGGATGTACGGAGACCAACTCAGAGGAGGAGGTCAAATGTGTTACCTCCACTAGCACCGAGGATAGGTAGAGGGACAGGGAGTACCCCTTCACAGGAACCCCTACAGATGCGGATCCCGACACATGTGGAAGACGCACAGATTAGATCGCTGCAGTTGTCAGTGCAGCAGTTGCAGACATAGATGTTGGCGCAGCAGCGTCAGATTACACAGCTGACCATGGAGCGGGATACTGCGTTGGAGCAATTGGGTCGAGCCAAGGCTCGAGTAGAGGCATTGGAGAGGGTAGCGACTGGTGGTCCGATGAGAGACACCTTGAGAGAGTTGGCTTTGAGAGCCAAGGAGGCGAAGTATTATAGGAGACATTATGAGGATGCGGTGCCTAGGGAGCGCCGAGTGCAAAGTTTCACACAGTCAAGATTTAGTCGATCTCGAGAGATAGGGTTGCGGTCAGAGAGTAGAGGCGTGATAGGGCCTTCGAGACATGATCCACCTGGAGATCCAGTGGCTGGGACATTTGCTGTGAGACCGTCTCCTTTAGGAGATAGTCATACTTGAGAGACATTGTCTCCATTGTATTTTTGATCATTCTTTTTGTTGTACAGACATGACAGATATTGTATATTGATCATTTGTTGATATATATATATATATATATATATATATATATATATGACACCATTTTCTTTGATCATGTGATGTGTTTTGGATTTATGCTTTTTATATGCTTTTGTGTACTTTATGATGATGCAATGCTTATATAGATGTATGTGATGTGAAATGTAATGAATATGATGTAAAATGCACGATGTTATGAGATGTATCTTGAAAGTGAGATGTATGATATGATATGCTATGAGATGTATTTTGAAAATGAGATGTATGATATGATATGCTATGAGATGTGTCTTGAAAATGAGATGTATGATATGATATGCAACTAATTGTAAAATGATATGCAACTAATTGTTTTTGAGCATCTTCATTCTGCATTTTTCATCCTTGTATAACCACATGTTATTTGCTTTTGATATATGTATCATCATTGAGCTTTGATTTGTTTTGGGATATGTTGAAAATTTATACAAGCATAATGGTATAATTGAACCATTATGACTTGAGAAAAATTTACATGATGTTTGATTTTGCAAGATAGCACAAGTGTCAAGGTATAATTGAACCAGGACGACCTGAGTGTGGATTGTGTATTAATAGACAAGATTAAACCATTTGTATGCGTAAAGTGGAATCATGTCTTCAATGATATGCTGTGAATCACGTCTCAAGACAAGTATCTACATAGTACAAATGATCGCCTCATAGATAGAAGACTAAGAAAATATTGGAGTTTCTCGTTGTTCTCTAGCTTTGAAGCATTGTGGATAAAATTTAGAGAATCCAATAATTCAAAAAGTTCAAATGCAAAAATAGTCAAAACTTTATGCAAAATGCAACATGTGATACTTTCAGAAAATCATCCATTGTATTTCTTTTGTGAATCTTGTTTAAGTGGTCGATGTTTTGCTTTGTGAGTTTGTGCGAGCTTTTGGGTTGTTGGATATGATGTTCTAAGTTTGCAAATAGTCTTGATGTTTTGAACATGCTGCAAGTATTTAATTATTATTGCCCCTAGCTAAGCGTACCTCTTGACGTGGATATGTACAGTGATTACCAAGCCATGGTAAGATGGGGTGAAGGAATATATGGATAAATCAAGATAGTGACTACACTAAGTATATCTTGAATGGATATTCGTGATAAAATGTTGGGCAATGGCCAATAGTGCTTTACTGCAGAGATAAGGATATGGATATAGAGAGAGGAGTTGTTCTTTCACAATAGCGCCTGTTGCCAGGTTTTCACCAGTTGCTTTTATTGTACCTTTTTATTTGTTTTTTCTTGATTTTTTGATTTTTTGACTTTTTCCGTGCATTAGACTACTCAAGTGTAGTATTTCTTCAGATGGAGGCTGTTAGTTGGTTCGTTGAGCACATATCCTTCTGAAGTTATTAGCTGATAAGCGTCTGATCCATAGACTGATATGATGACATAGGGACCTAACCAGTTAGGTTCAAATTTCCCTTTCTCATCCCGATCTTGCCGATTTCTAGGATTTTCCTTAAGTACTAGGTCACCAACTTTAAAATTTCTGGGAATGACCTTGTGGTTGTAGCTTCTACACATGCGTTGCTGATAGGATTTGAGATGAGTATAAGGATGCTAGCATCTTTCATCTAGTAGTTCAAGTTCTTGTAGTCGATTAACTTGATATTCTTCATGGGGGATTAAGCCTTTTAGAGAGACTCTGAGAGATGGAATTTCTACCTCCAGGGGTAAAGTAGCTTCTAATCCATATACCAATGAGTATGGTGTTGCTCCTATAGGTGTGCGGATGCTAGTTCTGTATGCCCAAAGTGCTGGATTGAGTTGTACATGCCAATCTTTGCCTGTAGCATTCATTGTTTTCTTTAGGATTTTCAATATTGTCTTGTTGGATGCTTTTGCTTGACCATTCCCCTATGGGTAGTATGGTGTAGAGAAACGATGTTGTATTTTGAATTTTTCACATAGTTCTCGAACATCTTGGTTTTTGAAAGATCGTCCATTATCGGTGATGATGGAGCTTGGAATACCATATTTGCAGATTAGATAATTTAGGATAAAAGAGGCAATTTGTTTCCCAGTT
Source organism: Cryptomeria japonica (assembly GCF_030272615.1). NCBI lineage: Eukaryota > Viridiplantae > Streptophyta > Pinopsida > Cupressales > Cupressaceae > Cryptomeria > Cryptomeria japonica. The sequence goes on along the minus strand of NC_081410.1, from coordinate 5,886,274 downwards.
ACTGTGGTCATGGGGACTACTTCTATCCACTTTGTAAAGTATTTTGTTGCAGTTATAATGAACTTGTGTCCATTTGAAGATGAAGGATGAATTTTGCCAAGTCAAGTCCCCACTAACAAAAGGGCCAAGATGTCGTGAATGGTTGCAGTTCCTGTGCTGGTGCATGTATAAGATTGCCATGGATCTGGCATTTAGGACACTTTTTTGCTAAGTGATAAGAGTCTTTCTCCATCGTCGGCCAGTAATATCCCATTCTTAGAATCTTTTTAGAAAGAGTTGTCCCACTTGAATGTGTGCCACAAATACCTTTGTGAGCTCATGTAAAGCGGAGTCAAATTCATTACGATCAAGGCAACGAAGAAGAGTACCATCTAGACCTCGATGTTACAAAGTATCAGCAGTAAGGGTATAATGGGCGGCTTGTCGGATAAAATTGCATTTTTGGTTTTAGGATAGGTCAATGGGTAGGATGTTGTTCTTTAGATAATTGTATATCGATCCATATAATGGAGAATCCGAACCAGTCAAGGAATAGATAACATGGGATTCAGAGTGGTCATAGGTTGGGGAGAACTATTGCTCTACCAAAAACTCGTAACGACTCTGTTGTTCTGGAATTTGTAGTAATGAAGTGATAGTAGCCATTGCATCGACTGCTTTGTTGTCCAACCTTGGTATTTGCTCGAAGGTGATGTGTACAAAATATTGCTTGAAGTCATCCACCATTCATTTGTAGGGTAGCAGCTTATCATCCTTTGTCTGATAGTCGTTGTTGATTTGATTGACGACTAGTTGTGAGTCTTTGTAGACCTTTAACTCTGTGATTTTCCATTCTATGGCCATTTTGATGCCTATAACCAATGCCTCATATTCAACCACATTATTTGTGCATGGGAACATAAGCCTATATGATCTTGGTATAGTGTGTCCTTCAGGAGTGATGAATAGAATGCGAGCACTTGAACCATGTTCTGTGTAGGATCCATCAAAATATAGGGTCCATTGTTTGGTAGAAATAGTAAGAACATCCTGTCCGGAAATTCAATCTCCATAGTTTGTTTTCCTAGTAGTGGTGCTTCAGCTAGCTAATCTACAATTGCTTGTCCTTTGATAGCTCTTCGTTCTATGTAGTGGATATCAAATTCACTGAGAATCATGACCCATTTAGCCAATCTGCCTATAAGAGCACCTGCCTTGCTGAGTAGATATTTGAGGGGATCAATTTTTGCCACTAGCTTAATTGTGTGCGCTAGCATATAATGTCAAAATTTTTGAGAAGCGAAGACTACTATTAGACTAGCCTTCTCAATGAATGTATAGTTGAGTTCATATCCATTCAATGTCCTGTTGATGTAGTATATAGCTCGTTCCTTTCCTTGTTGATCTTCTTGTGCCAATAGTGCTCCTAGTGATATATCTTTTGTTGAAATGTAGAGAATGAGTGGCTTTCCTGCTATTGGTGGTACTAGAACTGGTGGATTCATCAGATACTAGTTGATTTGATAGAAAGATTCTGCACATTTGGTTTCCCATCTGAACGGTACATTTTTATGTAGCAAGTGATTAAATGGGAGACTTTTATCTGCTAGTTGAGCGATGAATCACTTGATTGATTGAAGTTGTCCTTGTAGAGATTGGAGTTGAGTGATATTCTTTGGTGGTGGCATCTCCATAATGGCTTGTACCTTTGCTGGATCAACTTCAATACCTTTAGCTGAGAATATGTAGCCTAGCAACTTGCCTGATGTAACCCCAAAGACACACTTCTTAGGGTTGAGCCTGACTTGAAATTTCTCCAATCGATCCAAAATCTTTGCTAAGATGCTGAGGTGTTCTGCTCTGGTGAAGGATTTAGCTAGTAAATCATCCACATAGTTCAACTTTGACCATGAGTGCCACATGTGGATTCATCTTTCGTAGTTTTTTCTTAACTGGCTTAACTCCTGGAGTAATGGACAAGTGATGCATGATTAAGTGTGGATCAATTCTAGGCATATCTGCGTATGACCAAGCAAAGTTGATTTGCTTTTCTTTAAAAAATTTGATAAATGTTGATCATTCTCCCTCTGTGAGAGATTCTGCCAGGTGTATGTTTTTGGCTGGTTCTGTAGTACCAATGTTGATTGATTGAGTGGGCTCAATCAATATGTGTGATCGCTCATGATAATGCTCCAAAAGAGTGTCAAGTCTCCCATCTTTAGGTGCCTTAAAAAGGTTTTCACCCTCAGATACGTCTTTTATTTTTACTTTTTTGTGATCCATAGCTAGCATTGACTGGTTTTCAGCCATAAATCTCTTATTTGGTTCATTTTTGCGACTGAGAGACTTGGCACTCCCTGGGTTGCAGACGTCGTTACTTTGTTCACTGGTAGAGCCTATTTTTGGGTTAACAGTACATAGGTAGTGGATAATAGATTCATCATTTGGGAAAATTGGTATATCATGTATTTCAGGTTCGCCCCAGTCTATGAGGTCAGGAAAGACAAGAGGTAAGGAATCATTTGGGGGATCAAGTTCTGCTGTTGTAAGTGTCATGATGGAGGTATTTTCGTGATTGGACTGGGTGTTGAAGAAGTTAAGGATTTCGTCGAGGTCTTCAATGGTTTCATTCTCTGTATAGACTTGTTCATAATAATGTTGCTCATTTTCCTTGGCGTCATAGATATTTTGTGGACCAAATTCAAGCGGTCTACATTTTGTGTTGCGTGCTTCTTTAGAAATGGGTGTATGGTTGCCTTCTGCACAAATATCCTCAGTAGCATTAGAACAACTGCCCCATTCATATTCATTGGAATCAATTTCAGACGTATTATCCCAAATTCTATAAGAGCTGTGAACTGGTATGTTGTAGGGTGAGAACAGGTCTTTAATGATTGATACAAGTTTTATAGTTTTCTCGGATTCTGTGTCAAATCTTGCTTCCACTCTTTGTATTTGTTCATATGATGTCCCTTCTAGAGGAGGAATGATGCTATCAGGGGATGATTCTACATTTTAAGATATTGGTGCTTGAATATGATCTACTTCTATATATGTTGCCTTCTTGTGAATGATGGGCTTCCCTTGATGTTGCTTCTTTTCTTGATGCTCACTTTCCTTATGGATTGTCTCTGCTGACTCAAATAGTGCTTCTTGCCAGTATTCTTCCTTGTACTTCTTCTTTGCTTTCCACTGAGGTTTTGGATTTTTGCGTGGTGTCCTTCTTGGTAGGAGAGTGAGTTCAAAGCCCAATCCTATTTTGTCCCTATTGAGCTGTGAAGCAAGGTCTATTGGTTCAGTGATGCCTTCTTTACATTTTCCAATAGGTCCTTTGCCACTATATCCCATTTGTTGCATGATTAAGTAGCCTTTTCCATACATGTGTGTTGGTATAACTATTTCCAGAGCAACTGCTCTATTATCTTCTTCCTCATCTTTGTATAACTAGCTAAGGATGTCAATTTCCTCTGATTCATGTGCTAGAGTACTGAGTTGGATGAATGTACCATCAAATTTGGTGATGGGTTGAGTTACTTGATGTGTTGATGTTGTAGGTAATCCATGAGATCTGGGTGATGTTGGTAAGCTAGCCAAACACATGGGTTCCAAAGAGTATTCCCCCATGCCTTGTTCTCTGATCTGCATTTTCTGCTTGAAATTTCCAGGCAATGATGTAGACTTTTCTTGTTGGAGATCTGGTGTTGAGGATTTATGTTTTTCCCTATTATGTGGAATTAAACTATCCTGGGCTGCCCCCATTGCATTACAATGTTGAAATGGATTGTGATCAATAGATATAGAAACCTCTTGTCCATTATAGGGAAATTTGACACACTGGTGATACGTAGAAGGCACTGCTTGCATTTCATGTATCTAGGGTCGACCCAATAAGATATTGTATGTGAGGTCTATGTCTAATACCTGGCACATAGTATCTTTTTGTATTGGTCTGACCTGAATTGGCAACATCACAGTTCCTTTAGATGATCTTTCTTCATCATCATATGCCTTTATAGTAATCTTTTTGCATGGATCAATAGACTCCTCGGAGAAGCCTAATGCACGGATAAGTTTTAAGGTACATATATTAAGTCCAACTCCTCCATCTATCAATACTCGTTTTACTCGATGTTTATAGACGATGACTTCAATATGGAGAGGAGTGTTATGTGGATGGCTTAATGAGATATTATCATTCTCAGAAAAGGTGAGATCATGAGGTCTAGTCATATGAGTGACCATGGCTTGGAATTTGTCAGCATCCAGATCTTGAGGTACATTGGTTTCCAATAGCGCTTGTTCCAATATGTCTTTGTGTTTTGGTGAAAGTTTCAGTAATTCCAGTATAGATATTTGAGCAGGATTTTTCCGCAGTTGGGTGACTAAATCATATTGAATTTTGGGTATAGTGTTTGTTGTTGACCTATGTCCCTTCAAGACATATTTTTGAGCTCTGGTTGTTACATTGATAGATTCATGATTATGCTGATCTCAGATTGTGATGATGTTTACTTGATTATCTATAGCTGATATATGATTGATGGTGTTATTGTAAACGTGATTGATACGAGCCCCACGAGTATCGTTTGAAGTTGAAGCTCCATCTTTGTTGTAGTTTGGAAGAGGATTCTTAAAGGCTCCATGGTCACTATTTGTCTTGAGAACATCCACTGTTAAATCACCTCTATCAATCATGTCCTAAACAATGTTTTTCAGTCTCATGCAATCATTTGTTTGATGACCTTTTGTTGCGATGAAAATTGTAAAAGTGCGAGTCATTTCACCAAGGTGGTTTGATTTGTGGTTCATAGTTGCTGATCGCTGGTAAAGAAATAATTTTGTTGCCAGGATTTCTCTGAATGCCGACTCTAGTGATTGACCCAATGGTGTGTAGACACGTTTTTGAAAATTGGTGGTGTTACCTCGTGAATTGTTATTAGGTCCTCATTTGGTGTGATTGTTTTGAGCATTGTTGGTGTTATTGGTGTTGGGTTGACTCTGATTGGTATTCGGTGCGCAAGTGTTAGTGTGTAGGTTAGCACCTTTGGGGTTCTTTGTAGCTTGAGGATTTCCTGATAATGCGAGCACGGGTTGTTTAGATTTTGGATCATGTGATTCATTGCCTCCTTCGTTTCCATTGTTTTTGTTTCTGGTCCGAAATATGGATTTGTCTAAGTTGTTGTTTTCGTTATTGTAATTTGATGAACCTGTTCCTTCTTTAAAGAATTTTAGCGTTCCTTTCTTGACACATGTTTCTTCTACTTGAATGTCGTTTTCAATCAGTTTAGCGAAAGATAGTATGCATTGTAGTTTGAGCCTGTAACTCATCTCACTATTCAAGTTGTGGATGAAAATTTCCATTTTCTCTTTTCGAGGGATATCTCAAGGATATCGTGAAACCATACGCCGCCAACGTTGAAGGAATACCATGAATGTTTCATTGTTTTTCTGTTTGGTCTTGCAGATGTCCAGCATGGTGATAGCATGTTGAATGTTATAGGAATACTGAGTTATGAATTTGTTGACTAGTTCATCAAATGATCTGACAGGAGGTGTGATTTTGGATAACCATTCCATCGTTTGTCCTCCCAAACTTCTTGGGAATAACCTCATCAGATAGGTGTCATCATGAGCGAATTCAAGACTCATGGTGAAGAATTCTCGAGCATGATCACGGGGATCGCTTTTCCCATCGTATTTGTCAAATTTGGGAACATCTGAGTTAGGAGGAAAAGGGACCATGTGTAATCTTTTGTCAAATGGATAAGGACAAATTTCATTTAATGAATACCGTACTGTTGTCCCTTGTTGCATGTCTTGCATTTGTCTTTGTAACATTTGCATTTGCTGAGTAAGAGCAGCCAAAGGTGCATTATTTTGTTGAGGGAAGAATTATTCCCTTGCATTGGTTCTCAGTTGAAAAGGTGTGTTGAACAGTATGTTTTTCTTCGGGACGTTTTGCTCAGGTATGTTTGGTTCAGGGTCACGGGTCTCTTCTTCTCTTTGTTGTTCTTGATATTCATAATGTTGTGATCCTGTTCCAAAAAGGTTTGTGTCTAAATCTTCCAGAAGTTTAACTCCTTTACTTGTGAGCATGAGCAGAGATTTTTCTTTGTCATTTTCCATGAGTCATTCTACAAGCTTTTGAAAGGAAGCGCTTTCCTGACATTCTTGAAGGATTTCGTCAGTAATTTGAGGCTCTTCTATATGTTGACCTTCAAAAGGATTAGATAACCTTTGATTCATTCTTGATTCTGGTGTTGTTTCGCTTTGTTTGTTTCGTTGAGAGCGAGTTATCGCAGACATTTTTAGAAATATTTGGGGGTTGGTGGTGGTAACCTCGAGAAGTTATAAGTGATGCACTCATCGGGAAAGAATGTAGGATTGATCTTTCCTCCATGATTGATTTGTTGACTGAATGCGGATTTTTGGCAGAATTCTCTAGTCTTCAAAGGTTCCTTGTCAAATTCGTTAGATTTGTTCTAGATATAGAGTTGGACGTGATGAAGAAATGTTCGATGAAATTTGAAGAGTTGACAATTGATGTATAAAAAATTATTTCTTTTGACAAATTTGGAAAAACTTGATTGTTGTTTGTTCAACTTAGTGTTACGATAAATATTCTTTCTTCTCAGAATATGAGGATTAGTCATACATAAGTGATTAATGGTTTCCTTTGAGTTGTTTTGGATTCAGTTTATCTTGTTTTGAAGACTCAAGTTTTACTTTATCAAAGTGAAGGTTTAGATGCCCCCTCACGACAAAGTCTGCCAAATGATATGGATAAAGTTTCCTGATATGGAAACTTGATTTGACAACTTGAGGTTTTGAACAAGTGTGTTTGGGATAAAATCCATAAGAAAAGGACCTATTTGTCACTTGTGATGATGTTTCCTGATTTTGATAGGATAGATATGTTTATCGTGCAACCAATTTTGGATGTTGGACAACTTTTGTTTGATATGAAATTTGCTCTAGAAATAGTTTTGATACTCTGTTTTTGATATTCTACTTTGATGAAAATGAAGCTGACAAAAGGAGGTTTCAAAAAAATGTTTTCAAAATTTTCAAAATTTACCTCTGTTTTGCCCCCTATTTTTTTGGTTTTGATCACGCGCTAAAGTAGAAACCCTATGCACTACAAAAGTTTCTCAAAGCGCTAAGGGAAAGACCCCACGCGCTAAGTTGCCCGGATCTACGCGCTAACTGTTTCTGACAATAAATTTTGTTTCAGATCTAGTTTCAAAGTATCATGCGCTAATATGAGCTTCTGACGTGCTAATTTTTGTACTTCACGCACTAATGATTAACTTCCACGTGCTAAGTTGATGCTTCGACGCGCTAAGCTATTTTTCGGACGTGCTAACTATTACTGTTGTTTCTAAATTTTGGTGAAGCACTACTATGAATACTTGACGCGCTAAGGATAAGTTTTGATGCACTAAGATATGGTTGATACGCGCTAAGATGTTTCTCTCACGCGCTAAACTGCCGTGGTTTAATTGTTTTCTGTGATTTTGGTGTTTTGCCTTAAGCTTTTAATGCTAATGGATGATTTTTTGAAGTAACAAATGTAAACACAGCACCAAATACATAACCATTTTTGCCTAATCTATCCAATAAGTGTATATTCTATGAGGATGTGTTCAAATCCCCAATATTTCAACAGATTTGGTTACAGAGAATACACTTCAAAAAGACTCTTTATTCAAAGGTCATAAGTAATACCATAGCCCACTAGTCTCGATACTCCATCAGCTCAAACAACCGTGTCACCCCTTAGAGGGCGCCCGGCTTTTTGCCTTTTGCCAGAAATTAACTCAAAGTGAATTGCTTCACAATTTAGTAGTTATCTTGGGAGATATATGGTGAGCGATCTTGGGGACGGATTCTTCCCCACCCTTGCACTATGATATTACAAATGTCTTGTTACTGACTCAGCTCAAAGTTTTTATTTCTAAGGTTTGTAATCAGGCTTCATGTTCGGTCGTCAGTGATAAACTCCCTCAGGAGGATTCCCAACCTTTAGAACAAAGGCTTTACGTATCTCAAGGATACTGGGGGAAGGCTAATCGCTGCACGCAACCATTGAAAAGGACTTTCATCACTTTCCACTTTTGATTATAGTGGGTTGGAACACTTGGCATCAAAGTCGTTTCCCACTTAGGTCGTTCCCTTCACATCGGCCATAAATGGCTTTAAGAGTTTTTCAACCCCTGGGGAAGGCAAGCCTGCTAAAGGATTTAAATACTGTATGACTGAAAGCGTAAGAGTAGTCTAACATTTTTATCACCCAGTTAAGGGGAGAGCATATACCTTCTACTTTCGAGACAAGGCAAACAAAGTTCTTTTTATCTTTCAAGTCAATGATTTTCTAAGATATATATGGAGATGTTGCTCCACAAAAACATGGTGTTTATTTTAACCTTTCATGGCAATGATTTTCTGATCTATTGAAAAGAAAGGGTCAACAAAGTAAATCCGATGTTTTGTCAACAAAATAAATCGATTGTTGGTAGCAAAATAAATCGATCCAAAGGGGAATATCTTCCCTCTTTGGTTGCCAATGACCTTTGGACTTTGTATGATTCTTTACTTTGCTAAAACCTAAAATGGATCCTTTTATACATCAAAGGATGGTGAAATTCATTTTAAGCCCTTTTTTTGCAAAAATAGAAAGATTGTCTTGTTCTTTTTAGAGCCCAAAAATGAAAATTTTTCTCCTAAGAAAATAAGAAAGATTTCTTTGTTGTTCTTTTTATTTTCCCAAAATAAAAGGTGAGTTCAATTTTATTTAAACAAGAAAATAAAGAAACATGAATCTTATCCAACTTTGAAAAAGTTAGTAAAAATTTAAACTTCTTTAATTCTAGCCTAAATAGAATAGATTCAAAACCTGCAATCAAAATGTTAGTAACCTGCAAAAAACCAGTCAATTAGTTAGCAAAAAGGTGAGTTCTGTGGACTTCCACAAGTCTAAATTTTAATTTCTGTTACAAATTAGTCTTCTATTTTCTATCTATGATGCGCTACTCTGTGTTTCGGAGGCGCTGGTCTATGTTTCTTCCGTGCGGAGACCTATAGGAGAAGGTTAATAAACATGATGCGCTAAGATAAGAACTTGACGCGCTAGAGGATGAACCCTACACGCTAAACAGAGTACACGATGCACTATAATGTTAGCGAGATGCACTACACAATATGCTCTACACGCTGATTCCTGTTTCTCGTGTACCTGCAAAAGTGGTTAGATTCAAAAATAGATTTGATATATGCAGTCAGGGCCCGTGGTGGGTGCAAGAAGTGTATGCGGGAAAAGCGGGTCAATAGAACTTAAAATGCAAAAAGTGAAGCCCAAAGAGACTTGTCCACACACCCATAGGACTTCTTGGTGCAACCTATGGAGTCATGAAGGATGACTCAGCTTCCCAAGGTTGGTTCCATGGTTGTCTATCTCACAAGGTCCCTCAAACCAATTTCTCTACTCTCATATCACTGAGAAAAGTGGTTTAAGGATGACAAATGAAAGAATGAGGGATGCTTTGATTGATTTTAACATGAAAATGTAACCTATCTATGCATGATCCTACAAATGAAATGAACTAGATTATAAGATGACAAGATTAGTAGTAATACTATCCTAATCATGATATACTAGTTATATGATTAAGCTATTGAAGAAAGAAGCAATCTAAAATGGTTATTAGATTAATTCTTATTTGCAAAGAGAGACTAAATGTGCTAAAAATTGAGCATAAGTGTGATAATAAGAGCTTGTATATTTGAAAATGGAGGAATGAGATCTCTATTTATAGCAAAAATAGGGCAATGGATGGCCAGGATTGAAAGAGTTGAGGGGTTGAGTTTGAAAGTTGCTCAATCCATGTTCACAATTTTCACCAATGAAATGGTGACAATTGGCAACATAAGGTTGGTTGAGAGGAGATGTAGGAAGCATTAAATGCTTGAGAAGACCTCATGGTTACCTTAGGGGGTAAGGGTTAAGGTTAGGTTAGGGTTATCCAATGGATAAAGCTTTTACCCAAAGGATAAACTCTTGTGCAAAGGATTAAGGATTAACCATGGTCAAAGCAATAAATGCTTTATGAGACCCTTGGGTTATATGGAGGTTAAGTTTAGAGAAAGTCACTAATCATGTTGGAGGGTTGAGTTAACCATTAATGGTTTGGAAGACTTTCAAAGTTAAGTTGTTGAAGCCTTTAACGGTTTTCAAAGACTTTGAGGGTTTGAGAAGTGACTTCCCTTGCTTAGGGATGTGACAATATTTAGGAGATGGGTTAGGATAATTTAGAAGTGATTAGAAGAGTCTAGAAGGGGGTTAGGAATAAGGTTTAGGAGGCAAATGGGAGATGTAGGATTTTGCAAGTGGATGAGAAAATAGGATTTAATTGAAATAAAGTTAATTTAATTCAGTTTGGTTGTAATTTGGGAAATTAAATAAATTAGATTTATTCAATTTAGGGTAAACTATTTAATTAAATTAGAATTTAATTAAAAGTGGATAGAAGGAATTTAATTGAATAAAATGATTTATCCCATTAAATGGTAAAAGGGGGTCTAGTGAATTTAACTAAATAAATTGAGTAATTTACTTAATTAAATAGAGGAATGTGGGTGATTCAATTAAATTGAATTTAATTAAATAGAAGAATGAACATAAAATATTCATTTAGCAACATGGTCATTTTTATATGTCTACATTTTGCCCCTCTTTGAAATGACGTGTGTGCATATGTTAATTCAAAAAATATGATGTGTCGTTGTGATTTATGATCAATAAATTTTTTTTATGTCATTTTGAGATATGCCATGCCCCAGTTTTGATAATCGATGTCCTAGTTTTTATAAAATGATGTTGATAATGCCCCCTCGGGAGATGAATCAAAAGTTTGAAAATTTGATTGATTTGGATAATAGCATTTTGAATTTTGTTCTATGTTGAATGCATTTATTTGATTCATCTCCCGATAATGATGTTGGATAAGTTGGTATGAGACACTGTGAGTGAGTTTCACGGTCTTTTACGGAACCCTAATTTTGATTTACCTTATAAAAGGGGAAAAGTAAGTCCTTTTTGTCTCATTTGTGCTTGTTGATTTTGGAGATAGTGACATTTGGAGAGAAGCCAACATGTCGATTCTGTATTCCACACATCGATTCGAGCACGTGCGGAGGTATTGGAGGACCGCCACATATGGACCACAGATAAGTCAACCTTTTTGAACCGTTTTGAATTTTTGATTTTGTCGTTTCTGGTAATTTTTTGAATTTTCTATGCGGATTTTGCCTTTTAGCGCGTTGCGTCGAAAAGTTAGCGCATATGAAAAATTGTGTAGCGCGTAGGGTCTAGCTCATAGGGTAGCGTCCAAATGTTTTTAGGCTAGCCCATAGTTAGGCTAGGGTAGCACGTCGAGTTAGGTTAGCGCACCGGGTTCATAGGGTAGCGCAGAGGGTAAGTTGGGTAGCGCGTAGGAAAAACCTTGCACATAGGGCTTGTAGGAGGTCGCATGGGTAGTGTTAGATAGCGCGTAGGTGTAACCTAGCACATAGGGGTAAACTCATAGTGCGTAGACAAAACGGGCTAGCGCATAGGCTGTCTTAGCACATAGGGCATTTTGGAGGGCGCATGCGAAGAAAAGGATAACGCATAGGGTTGGTCAGGTAGCGCGTAAACAAAACAGCGTAGCATGTGAGATGCAGTTTGGCGCTTGGGTGGGATAGGTTAGTGCATATAGAAAATTTTGATAGTAAAGCGGGATTTTGTGAATGGGGAAATTTTGTAGGTAATGTCAGGGTCGCCGAGATAAGTGAATTTTTGCTAGTTTCTGTGTCTACTATCTCGGTATCTGATAGGGTGGACGCCCTTTGTTGTAGAGAGGTTTTAGCATAGTCGCGTGCTGCGGCAGTATGGGCGACAATAGGGCATACCAAAGGGAGCATTCCTATATGTGCGACGGAGACAGGATATCCCAGATTGGAGTCCTACGATTGATAGCACGGTGGCAGTAGATGAGATCTTTCAGTTAGCTGGCCAGATTTGGGATTATGCCCCTGAGATCATGGATGGAGGGATGACTCACGAGTTTGCTGAGCTCTTCGTAGCACGGGTAGTAGCCAAGATATCTGATCCAGCGGAGATGATTCCAGCATTTGATGATGATGAGGAGGTAGATGAGGGAGGGGGTGATGGAGGAGGAGGAGATGGAGGAGATGATAGAGGAGGCGGGAGAGGTCAGCGCGCAATTAGAGGGAGATTGGAGTTACGGAGGAGAGGAGATAGGGGTGGAGGCTGTGGAGGGAGAGGGATACGAGCAGAGAGAGCCGTCCAACGGGTGGCCTTGGATAGAGGGAGAGGGAGTTTGGCGATCAGAGCTGGAGAGGAGGAGCGGGTGGAGGAGGTGATAGAAACGGTGGAAGGGTATGAGGACGTACGGAGACCGACTCAGAGGAGGAGGTCAGATGTGTTACCTCCACCCGCACCAAGGATATTTCTTAAATTTAAAAATAATTATCTTGCATCTTTAATTTGTAAAATATAAATATTTCATTTTTTGAATATGAAAAATAATGAACTCAAATCGGATGAGAATAAAACATTGAGAAAAAAAAATGTAGCATATGAAGAAAAGAAAAATGCAACATATTGAGAAATGATTTTTTGTTTTAAAAACAAAGGCAACTTTCTACGTGTAATTTTATACGGTTTGTATGTTATTTTTTATTTAAACAAGAGGCATACCATATTTCTCTCTTCCCATTGAAGAGTACAATGCCTAGTTAGTACAATGCTTAAATTTTTATATTTAGTTTTTCGTGCAAATTTGATTTGGAAAACAAAATAATAAAAAGATAAACAGTCAATTAAATAAATTAGATTTATTCAATTTAGGGTAAACTATTTAATTAAATTAGAATTTAATTAAAAGTGGATAGAAGGAATTTAATTGATTAAAATGATTTATCCCATTAAATGGTAAAAGGGGGTCTAGTAAATTTAACTAAATAAATTGAGTAATTTACTTAATTAAATAGAAGAATGTGGGTGATTCAATTAAATTGAATTTAATTAAATAGAAGAATGAACATAAAATATTCATTTATGAATATGGTCATTTTTATATGTCTACATTTTCCCCTCTTTAAAGTGACGTGTGTGCACATGTTAATTCAAAGAAAATGATGTGTCGTTGTGATTTATGATCAATCAATTTTTTTTATGTCATTTTGAGATATGCCATGCCCCAGTTTTGATAATCGATGTCCTAGTTTTGATAAAATGATGTTGATAATGCCCCCTCGGGAGATGAATCAAAAGTTTGAAAATTTGATTGATTTGGATAATAGCATTTTGAATTTTGGTCTATGTTGAATGCGTTTATTTGATTCATCTCCTGATAATGATGCTGGATAAGTTGGTATGAGACACTGTGAGCGAGTTTCACGGTCTTTTACGGAACCCTAATTTTGATTTACCTTATAAAAGGGGAAAAGTAAGTCCTTTTTGTCTCGTTTGTGCTTGTTGATTTTGGAGATAGTGACATTTGGAGACAAGCCAACATGTCGATTCCGTATTCCACACATCGATTTCGAGTGCGTGCGGAGGTATCGAAGGACTGCCACATAAGTCAACCTTTTTGAACCGTTTTGAATTTTTGATTTTGTCATTTCTGGTAATTTTTTGAATTTTCTATGTGGATTTTGCGTTTTAGCGCGTTGCGTCGAAAAGTTAGCACATACGAAAAATTGTGTAGCGCATAGGGTCCAGCTAATAGGGTAGCGTCCGAATGTTTTTAGGCTAGTGCATAGTTAGGCTAGGGTAGCGCATTGAGTTAGGTTAGTGCACCGGGTGTATAGGATAGCGCATAGGGTAAGTTGGGGAGCGCGTAGGAAAAACCTAGCGCATAGGGCTTGTAGGAGGTCGCATGGGTAGTGTTAGATAGCGCGTAGGTGTAACCTAGCACATAGAGGTAAACTCATAGTGTGTAGACAAAACGGGCTAGCGCATAGGCTGTCTTAGCGCATAGGGCATTTTGGAGGGTGCATGCGAAGAAAAGGATAGCGCATAGGGTTGGTCGGGTAGTGCGTAAACAAAACAACGTAGCGTGTGAGATGCAGTTTGGCGCTTGGGTGGGATAGGTTAGCGCATATAGAAAATTTTGATAGTAAAGCGGGATTTTGTGAATGAGAAAATTTTGTAGGTAATGTCAGGGTCGCCAGGATAAGTGAATTTTTGCCAGTTTCTGTGTCTGTTGTCTTTGATGTGTCCAATATGAGTTCTGATACAACTTGATTTGTTCTGCGATTTTGCAAGTTGATAATGATGTTGATATGATTTTGGATATTTTGTGTAACTTGATTTAAATGTGTTCAAAGTTTTTTAAGTTTTGGATATGAATATGATTGATATGAATTTGTGGAGCTCGAGTTGTGTTACAAGCTGATATGAAACTTGAGTTGTGTTACAAGTTGATATGGAACTTGAGTTGTGTTACAAGTTGATATGATTTGTGAAATTTGAGTCGTGTTACAAGTTGATATGTTTATGAAACTTGAGTTGTATTACAAGTTGATATGATTTGATGGATTGATATGATGTGAAACTTGATTTAGACTTGTTCCAAGTTTTCAAGTTTTTGAGATGATTTTGATTTGGATATCCATGTGTTTGATGAGGGAACTGATATTGGACTTGCATTGTGTTTGATGAGGGAACTGATATTGGACTTGCATTGTGTTTGACAAGAGCGTCTTAGTGTAGTGTAGTCGCGTGAGCGATTTCCGAGACCCTGGTCATTGATACCATGATTGACATAGGGAGACAGGGATATTATTGACAGGTGTGGTTTGACCTCTTTTCTAGAGATGCCTCGGTTTATTGTAAACCGAGGTTTGTTGACAGTGTTGGCAGAGAGGTGGCATAGCGACACAAACACCTTTCATTTAGCTATCGGTGAGATGACAGTGACACCTGAGGATTGCTACCAGATTTTGTGGATTCCTGTAGTAGGTGCACTGCTACCATATGAGCAGATAGAGGAGGGTGGCACCGAGGCATTGCGTCGGATATTTCAAGATGATACCATTTGTGGGTATGAGATCGCATGGCAGGATTTTTTGGATTTGGATTACGCTCCCTTGCCATCAGTTCTAGCAGGTTTCATTGGTGGTTTTTTATGTCCCGACCATAGGTTGAAGGGACTGTTTCTTGGATGGGGATTAGTGCTGGAGGACATGGTGACGCAGGGTCGTCGTTTTGCATGGGGATCAGATATGCTGACCCATTTATACAGGGATCTGCATGAGGTAGTGGACCTGGGTTACGACAGTTTATCAGCTGGTGTGACACTTCTCTAGGTATGGGCATGGGAGCATATTCCCGCGGCTAGGCCATTGGCAGATAGAGATAGGCCTTTTGGATACGCATATGGGTACAGAGGGATAGTTGTCCAGCCCAAGCTGGGCAAACTAGAGCATTGGAGGAGAATGTTGGATGACATTGATACGGTCATCTGGCGACCATATACAGGGTGCGAGGTATGGGTGAGGATGGGATGGAGATGTCGCATGTCTTCATGTCTCGATATCTGACAGGGCAGACACCCTTTGTTGTAGAGAGGTTTTTGCATAGTCGCGTGCTGCAGTAGTATGGGTGACAATAGGGCATACCAAAGGGAGCATTCCTATATGTGCGACGGAGACAGGATATCCCAGATTGGGGTCCTACGATTGACAACACGGTGGCAGTAGATGAGTTCTTTCAGTTAGCCGACCAGATTTGGGATTATGCCCCTGAGATCATGGATGCAGGGATGACTCACGAGTTTGCAGGGCTCTTCGCAGCACGGGCAGTAGCCAGGATATCTGATCCAGCGGAGATGATTCTAGCATTTGATGATGATGAGGAGGTAGATGAGGGAGGGGGTGATGGAGGAGGAGGAGATGGAGGAGATGATAGAGGAGGCGGGAGAGGTTAGCGCGCAGTTAGAGGGAGATTGGAGTTACGGAGGAGAGGAGATAGGGGTGGAGACTGTGGAGGGAGAGGGATATAGGCAGAGAGAGCCGTCCAGCGGGTGGCCTTGGATAGAGGGAGAGGGAGTTTGGCGATCAGAGCTGGAGAGGAGGAGCGGGTGGAGGAGGTGATAGCAACGGTGGAAGGGTATGAGGACGTGCGGAGACCGACTCAGAGGAGGAGGTCAGATGTGTTACCTCCACCAGCACTGAGGATATTTCTTAAATTTAAAAATAATTATCTTGCATCTTTAATTTATAAAATATAAATATTTCATTTTTTGAATATGAAAAATAATGAACTCAAATCTGATGAGAATAAAACATTGAGAAAAAAAAATGTAGCATATGAAGAAAACAAAAATGCAACATACTAAGAAATGATTTTTTGTTTTAAAAACAAAGGCAACTTTCTACATGTAATTTTATACGGTTTGTATGTTATTTTTTATTTAAACAAGAGGCATACCATATTTCTCTCTCCCCATTGAAGAGTACAATGCCTAGTTAGTAAAATGCTTAAATTTTTATATTTAGTTTTTCGTACAAATTTGATTTGGAAAACAAAATAATAAAAAGATAAACAGTCAAGAGTCTCTTTATTATCACATTACTTTTTTAAAGTATAAACTATAGACTCACTATCTCATAGACTCTCAATTTTAGCCCCTCGATGTTATAAGTTCTTTTTTTCTATACATAAAAAATTCTCATTTTATCACATCATTGTTTAAAGCATATAAGACTTTAGTGAAAGATAATATTTTTTTTTGTTGCGAAGACAAAGACAATATTACATACTTCAAATGATATCTTGACTCTCATTACTAAGTGCTGGAGGACGCATAGCACGAATCCTGTGGGCGAAAAATTCTTATTTTTTCCACAACAAAAAATTAAAAAATTCTTCCAAAGCTATTCTTCCTTTCACGTGATTAGTGGAGCAGCTGTAGGCACGATACGAGATTAAACATAAAAGCATTCTCAGAAACACGAGAAAGCTGTAGGCACGATACGAGATTACACCCACTTTAATTTCCTATTATTTCTTGCCCTCCTTTTGTTTTCAAAAGATTCTAAGATGTTACGGCTGAACATTGTTAACTATGACGACTACTGGTATGCTTCCCTTCTCTTTGATTGAATTTTTATTTATTTAATAGACTATATATTTTTTAAAGAAAAAATAAATTAATTTATGAATATTGAATTTACTAATTAAAATACCTAGGGGATCTAGTAGTCTTCAAAATACTACCTTAATGGATTCCCATTGAGTCACAAGGAGCTTTCATTTTACTATGAGGGCATACCATTCCAGTGCCATAGATGCTATAATATAGGCCATGTAGCGGACCAGTGAGTCAAGTAAAGGATTGATGAAGAGGCGACTTGGTGCAAGGATGTCTCTCCCCACCATTACTTAGTAGAAAAGCAAGAGCCGAGTGTGAAAGGTAGTGTTGGCATTGAAGCCTCTAAGAAGTCATCACCAAGAAGACAACAATCTACACTAAGGAATCCAATCTCCCCTCCTAAAGGGAAGGATCATGATATGGTTGCTTTGCGACCAATTAAGGGATTGGTTGAAAATGAGGAGAACTCTATAATTTTATCTTTCGAAAGTAAAGGAAAAAACATTGGGAGTTTGGATTTGACCCAAGAAGATGGAGCGGGAGGAATTTGGGTAAAGTTGCCTAAATTGTCCCCTCCCTATAAAATCTTCAAATTTATACTTCATTTTTGAATTTGGGTGCATCGTTTATAAATCTAGGAGTTCATTTGGTTACATCAATTTTTTGTACCTAGTCATTTTTAGAGCATGTTAGATTTTTGCTTGGTTAAAAACCTTTGTTGAAGTTCGACAAGTCTTCTCATGGTCATTTAAACTTCCACTCCCTTTCCTTGTTAGCATCATTTTAACTTTCTCAGCCTTTATGTTTAGTCTTAAAAGTCACATTGGACCCAACATAGTTTTTGTATCCATGTCAAAGCCTGACCATTTGAGTAATACTACCATATGTCACTCAATACTTAACATTGACACTTAAACTTTTCAAAAGTATGAGGTTCTAAAAGGCCTATCGGAGTTAGATACCCGAACTCAAACTTTCCTTTATGTAGTCTCAAAATAAAACACACACACACACACACACACACATATATATAAAGTACTAAATGTATAAAGATCTATTAAGATTTAAATCTAATAAGTCTCAAAATTTAAAATAATAAGGTAGGTAAAAATCTAGAATCAAATTCTTATGTTGATTTTATGCAAGAATGAGTTTGAATGTCTAGAATTAATATACAACCATCAACTTGTCATATGTATGTTATTGATCTCTATTCTTTAATTTGCATAATCATCTTCAACTTATCCTTTAAATTTTTATCTAAAATACCTAGGTATAATCTTTGTGATTTCATTTGATTTGCATTGTCTTAGGTAATCTTCATATGTTATGGTGGATCATTGTTGTTGTTAGGCTAGGGTTTGGTGGTTGAATTCATTTAGCCTTTCAATTTTGTTATTATTGTTATCCATTTTCACCATAAACATTTTGGCACGCCCGGTGGGACCTCTTCTGTACCAATGTTTGTCTTGATAGTCTCCTCTACGAACATGGATGACTTTTCCTCATATGATGCTGGGAGAATGTCGAGCCTTCCATCTTCGGGTGCCTCAGAGAGGTTTTCGCCCTCAGATACGTCCTTTCTTTTTACTTTTTTGGGATCAGATAGCGCCACAGTGTGGTTTTCGCCATAAGACCCTTGATTTGTTCTTATTTTCACATTTTTGCGACTGGAAGGTCCGACACCCTCAGCAAAATATGCCATGTTGTTGAGTTCTATAGTATATCCTGCTTTATGGTCCCCGGGGGGAAGATCATCTCGTATGCCAAGATAGTCAATAATAGCTTCATCATTTTGGAATGTGTCAAATTGTGCTGGTCCTTCATGATCCCAATCAATGAGTTGATGGTGAACAAGGGGAAGGCCTTTAATATCTTCGGAGTTAGCGGGGCTAAGAGTGAAGATGTGGTTATATTCGGGTATATCAAGGTAATTGTCGAGGTCATCAATGGCACTCTCCTCATCAGTTTCGATTGCGAGCGAATCCAAATTGTCATCACTAGTAGCGCATTCTGGGACGGGTGTTCTCATCCTATGTGATTTCAACCTAGAACCTTGAGACAAAGACTGTGTGGCCTCCTCATGGGTTGTTTCTTGACCAACTCTAAACTTTTTATAAAATTCCTCTTCTTCTGTGGGTTCATCTGGCTCTCTGAATGTCTCGGTGAGCTCATAGTCACTGGAGGATTTGTCTGAACCCCATTCCCATTCATTGGAGTCTGTGGAATAGCGATCCTCTTGTTGAATTTTGGCAACTTTGATTTGTGATGCTTTTTCTATCCTTTTAGTGTGGACTTTGGAAGTTAGAAAACCAAGTCCCTTCGAACGTTCCCTTTTTACAGTCAATTCAGGTTGTAAAGGTTCAATGATACCTTCCTTTCGTAACCCAAGAGGGCTTTTTCCATCATACCCAAATTTTTGTAGAATCTTGAAGCCTTTGCCATATTTCTCACAGGGTATATTGATGTGACCTTGTGTGTCATCTTCAATGTCTTTGTATAGCATTTTGTATAAACCTTCCTCTTCCAGTTCGCCCCATCTTTGAAAGGTAGTAGGGTCCCATTCAAGTACCATGATGGTTATTTGCTTGTTAGGATGTGGTCTTCCATATTCTTTTGGAGAGCTCATGACTTGTCGTAAGTACATGGTCTGATTTAAAGTGCATTCTCCCATGCCTTTGTCCTAAAATTTGCCTTTAAGCTCACCTTGTTTTGATGTCGAAGGTTTCAATGACTCAGGATCAATGTATGCCGAAGAAGGAACAACTTCACGATTATTGGGAATGATGGTCTCAGTATGTGATCTCAGGTTACTACAATATATGAACGGATTAGGATCACCGTTAACTGTTACCTCGACTCCATTGTGAGGAAACTTAATGCATTGGTGATATGTCGATGGGACTGCCCTCATTTCATGAATCCAAGGACGTCCTAGCAATATATTATAAGTGAGATCCAGATCCAAGACTTGACAAACCACATCCTTTGTAACTGGTCCAATTCTTAGAGGTAAGGTGACTGTGCCCTTGGATGAGCGTTCTTCATCATCATATCTCTATCTCTAAGGATCCTTCAAATAAAGGTGGCTCTCAGCTTGGATGAGCACTTGATCTCTAGGATGACTACCTAAAGAATGAGGGATACAAATGATAAAAGATCTAAATGCAAGTGCAACTAATATCTTAGCATGATATTGATATGCAACTAGCTATGATATGGTGCAAGATGATGAGATTAGGATGATATTGAAACTAGCATGAAGATGATATTAAGATGATATACTACTAACATGATATGCTTATGATATGTTAAACATGATTATTCTAAGACTATAATGCTATGATAATGATATTGCTATCTAAAATGCTTTAAGCTTATGAGAGAGGCAAATGCAAATTCTTGATAACCTGGATGCATAAAATTAGGATGTAATAACTCGGGGATCTTGATTATGAAGAAAAGAGAGCTATTTACAGAAGAAATGGTTAATTGGATGGACAAGATTGAATTGTCTTAAGAAGGGTAATGATCGAATGATCTCCAATCCATGTGAGACTTTCAACCCAATTCCATGTTGACAAGTGTCATCATGGGGAGGCTTGAGAGGAGAGAGAAGAGGCATTAAATACTTGAGAAGGCATGGTGGCCCTAGGGGGTAAGGTTAGGGTTGGTTTAATGGATAATGCTTTTACCCAAAGGATAAACCCTTGTGCAAGGGTTAAAGAGATAACCATGGTCAAAGAAATGAATGCTTGAAGAGACCCATGGGTTAGATAAGGGTTAAGTTAGAGGGAAAGTCTCTAACCAAGGGTTGAGGTTGAGTTAACCATTAATGGTTATTGAAGACTTTGGAGGTTAACTTTTTGGAGACACAAAGGCTTTAATAGTTTATGAAGACTTTGAGGGTTTGAGAAGTGACTTGCTTTTGCCTAGGAATGTGACAATGTTTAGGATAGGGTTTGATTTAGTTAAGTGGGATTTAGGAGGTTATAGAAGAATGATTAGGATGCAAGTGGATTTTGTAGGAGGATGCAAGTGGGATAATTTAGGATTTTAATTAAAATAAAATGTTTAATTTCAACTAAAAATGGATGCAACTTGCATTTGTAGGAAAATGCAAGTAGGGGGCGGGGGAGGCGGGGAGGGGTTTATAAATAAATATTGATTTTTTTATATGCAAGAAAAGATTTTAATTAAATATAAATTTAATTAAATGTAGACAAAGGATTTAATCAAATAAATCAAATTTATTCAATTAATAGAAGAAAGGAGAATTAATCAATGAATTTGATTAAGGCTGGATAGAAGAAAAGGGGATATTAATTAAACCTTAATTTAATTAATAGGTAGATAAATGATAATTAAACAAATAAAATTCATTTAATTAAGTGTGCAAATTTAGGTGTCTACACCTAACATAGGAAAACTCAAGTACACTACAAGGAAAACTGAAGTATAGCTAAATTGAACATAGATTAAAACAAAAACTAGTAGCCAAAAATATTTAAAATAGTGAAGTAAGACAAAAAAACAAGAAGTAAGGGAAAATAAAAAAAATTGATCAATTTGGAAAGTCGGACCTTAGTGTGTGAGATTTAAAGCAGGTAGTTTTTCACTCCTCATTACTCATTGGTCAAAATATTTTTTCCTTCAAATTATAATGAGAAAATAAAAAAAACAAGGAATGAAAAAAAAAACTGTCCAAAATTATCTTGAATCTCGTGCCTATAAACCAGAAACTAAGAAACCTTTTATCTTGCCAAATAAAAATAGGTGATGAAAGCAAAACAGACCTAAGGGAGGTTCCAATGTCAAAGCGACAATAGATTGCACGTAAGAAACCCCTCCCTCACTGGGGCACTCGACTCTCATTCCAAAAGTGTACGACGCATGTTTTGAAGGACCGCATAGTTCCAAACATGAGGAACAAATTTAAAAAGTTATAGGACTAACAATGCTAAGATTCTGAGACCAAACTATTGCAATTCCAAAATACTTTTTAACCAAATTCTGACCCGCATTACATATAATGTGCTGGTATGCATAGTACTTATAGACATCTATTATCCATTTGAAATGACGGCAGGAAAAGTGGTTTCTGAATATTTTGCATCATAATCCAAACAATTGAAACAATGGTAAGATTGTGGGGTGGCAAGATTCCTGTGCCACTCACATAAGTCTTTTAGCATTGAAACAATGGCCCATATGTACCATGGACTTTGAACGGTTATTGGACTTTGTTGGTGTGGTCATTTCGGTAGTTACTTTGGATTGCTCCATGGGACTGCACTCTTTGTTTGCTCATCCCGAGCATAATGAGGAGACTCCTTTGTAGATTGCCCCTCTTTAGCAATCTTTTCTAATGGGCAATGAGGTGGTTTCTTCGAAGGATGCAAAGAAAACCTAGTGGACATGCAGTTGGATATGGTGGACAATTCTTATATTTGTCCACTTACTCCGAAGATTGGCCATAGTAATTAGGCATCTCTTTTTCAATTGTAGTCTTCTGTGGTTGAAGATTTATATTTTATGATTGGGTTAGGTTATCACTTTTCTTTTTGGTCGACTTATGTATGTATCGGGTTTCTCTAGATCTTGGACACTCTACTTGGCCCTTTTTGGATTTTGTATGTAATGGGCCCTCTGGTTTAGTTCTTCTAAATTGTTCGAGATTTTGGTTTTTCCATGCTTTGGGTTATTTCCAAACTTTGTAAATTCTTTTTTGATTAATATATATATATATATATATATATATATTCAGTGGGCTTGGCCATTTTAATCAGAAAAAAAAGAGAATCTCTCTTAAGTTTCAAGATTAATAATAGTAAGTATTAGACACATGATTGTCTAGAAAAAAACATTGTTTCTTTCATCTAAAAAATATTTTGAATGTTCAGAATTAATATAGAATCACTGAATTGTCTTATGTACTCTGCTAATATCTTCTCTAGTTTGTGTACTCATCTTAGATTTTAAGTATACAGTTTCTAGATTTGATTGTGCAGTTTACACAATCAAATCCAGAAACTGCATACTTATTTGAATGGATTAAATTAGAAATCTAATATCTCTCATCTTGGATATCTTCTTTGAAATTTTATTTATATTTCCAAGAATATATATTTGATAGAATTTAAATTTTTTTAAGGAATTCTTGTTGAGTCACAAGGAGCTTTCACCCAGACCAATCCTTAGATTTAAAAATTTTTGAAATCAATAGTCTTCATGAACACAAATGTCTCTAAAATGATTGTATAGAGTGCGGACCCTTTAGAATGGAATTGATTAGTTAAATTTGAATTACATATATGAATTATTTGCTTGGTTTTCATATGCTAAGAATGAGGCTTTAAAAACAAGGTACCAATATATCACACAAAGTTTTATTTAATAGGCCCTAATTCGGAAGGTTAAAGGTGGAAAGCATCTTCCTAATTAATGCCAAAGGAATAATGATGAATTACCTAGAATGATTGAAGGTTGTGTAAGTGTGCAATATGCCATGCCATTATCAAAATAGCTTAATAAATATTTGAAAATAGGTAATAGAAAAATTTATAACTAATCGATGAGGGACAAGAAATTAAACTTAAATTTTGTGAACAAAAACATTAGAGATTGGTTACTTGAAGATCCAAGTAACTCAATTAATCTGAAATTAGTTGTAATACTTATAATTAATATGTAACACAATGAATAAAATAGTAAAACAATGAAATCTTTGATAATGTGGTTTGTTTATAATATAAGTGGAGTCCTATAGAGTTGACAAAAAGTCTAATTTAAAATTTGAAGTGTAGGGATCACTTCCACACTTATGGAATCAACCTTGTTTAGTGTCATGATGTGGAAATAACCCATGATAATGAATGAATGGATTTAAGAATAAAAAATAGGCCCTAGGGATGTGCACAAACGAAATAGGTAATCATCATATCATTTTATAACCTCTCCATTAGAAGGAATCCAAAAATATTCCTCACTAAAGAAGAAGGAAAACAACAAAAATCTCTTTTCTATAACTCAAGCCTCAACATGACCACAAACATTCCTCTAAACTCACCTCCTAACCACATCAATTATTGTGTGAAGGCATAGGTTTGTATATATTTATTTGGAATGTAGATTATTTTAACTTGTATGTATTATAGGACTTATGGGATGACTAGATTTATTCACTATACTTTCAAGTGTAACATTGTAGCGATGGCATGTGTGCTACAATGTTTTATATGGTGAATTAGGATAGCTAAAATTATAAACAACAATTTTTCTAAAATCAAGTAGTGTAAATTAATAATGGTAGATAGAGAAAACAAAATAGTGTAAAAATGATAGAATCAATCCACATTCACTTTTATTCCACACAACAAGGTGAATAACACATTTACTTAAATAATCCTTGTTACTAGATAATCCACTTTGATAAAAGATTGAATAAAATCTTTGTCAAAAAGCTTATAAGAAAAAAATTGCTTATTGTTGGCAAGGGTTTGCCTATATCCTAGGATTTGTCATCATCTTTCAATTTTTGTATTCTAGTTTATGTCATGATCAAGGTTCATTTTAGGTAGGTTAGTTTTTCGGTAATTTGTATCCTTGTTTTTAAATGTAAGGTCGACAGTTTGTAAAATGTGTTCCTTATTGAACTTATGTGAACCTAGTTGAACTAGCATGAAGTCTTGTACTTTTTGTTTTTGTTCAAGTCGGTTATGTCTCCTTTCTTTCCGATATAGCTGGGAGTCTTTCTTGATAAATACATAAACATGCTCAAACATGCGTGAACTAACTTGAACCTTTGTGTTGAATGGATTTGCGGGGTTCAATAGGGAAATGGTATGATTCATTTTGAATGTCCAAGACTCTTCTTTCAAAGATAACAACTGGCACCGATTTTCCCAAGGCACATGATTGGATGTTTGTAATCATGGAAAGTTAAGTTCATGACACATGTCAAAATAGTTGCAATGAGCGGAATGAGTGGGGTGACGAAAGTTAAGAGATTGCATTTAATGCTTGTCATATCAAAATCTTCGGCATGTGTGAGGAAGATTTGTTTCTCAATAAATTTAAATTTAATATATGGCATTGTTACAAGTGATGATTTTACCAACAACTTAGTCAGTTTTTGGTAAGGCACTGGAGGTGGCGAGAGGCAAATTTTTTTTGCAAGCATAGGGATTTCAGGAATTTGTTGACACAAGGTGAGTTTAGTTTTTTTCCATTTTCCTATTGTCTTTGCTTCTGGTTTTTTTTTCCTACTTGGGGAATCATATTTTAATGGTTGAGTTAGTGAAAGTGAAGTCTGCATTTTACTTATTCGGTAATGCTGGTAGTCTAGAATGTGTGCATCATGAATTCAGTGACACTGCCCTATGAGATTTTGACAAGGGTGACCTCTTAGAGAGGTTAAAAAGTCAAATGTCAGAACCATTCATGATTGAGATAGAAAATAGTGGTTTGGTGGAAGCGCCAACCTTTCCTTTAGCAGTCGCTTGTCTAGAATTTGTGAGGGAATGCATTAATAGGTTTGATATTAGACACTAGTGTATAAGGAAAGATGACGGTTAGGTCTTGTTAACAGTGACCTAAGAAACAATTGTCTTAGTTTTTAGAATTCCCGAGAGGGATGCATACTCTGAATTTACCCCTTCTCTCTCTGTTACAAAATTTCATGAGAAGGCAAACAAGCATAGAAATGTTATTGCTAGAAGCTGGTTGATTAAACCTTAGAGAGGTGGTTCTCATTTACCGAAATCCTTGAATAGAGATCATGTGAAACCCTACATTAGGGACTTGATAGTTTTGTTGCATAAGATCAAAGGATTAACCACTTTGTTGTCATTAACTAAACTGCATTGGAGGTCTGGAGTTCATACACAGAAGTCTTGGCATCGAAAATTACAGATTTGAAGGTGAGCACCCACCACATTATGGTCTTCTTCAACACGAAGAGTTGGCATTCATCTGTTACCAACTTGATTGAATTCTCTCTCAGGAATCTGGTAGCTCCATACTCTTCTATTTTAGTGAACACGGGCAAGACATTTTCCCATTTATGTTCCTCTTTCTCCCATGGTGAAATCTGGTTTTGAATTTTCACAATGAGGTTCTACATCTCATCACATAACTTCCAGGAGTTTGTGATATACTTTTCTCCATCTTTAATTACTCCTTCAATCCATCTCTCCATAACCTCTGCAATGCTTTTAGCTCATTGAACCTGACTCATTAGCTTTTTATTCTCTGGTGAAGTAGGATCGAAGCTCTCTGTAGAATGGGATATAGGAAGTGCTTTGAAGCAATCGATGTTGTCAATTAATTGAGTGAGAATGCTTATATGTTGCTTTAGCTCTCTCTTTTCTCGACCGTCTTTCTCCGACCTGGTGAGCATTTTCTTTGCCGATACCTGGAAGAAATGATTATCTGAATCCCTACTCATGGTTCTGAGCTCCACCTTAGTGATCTCAAAATCTTTTGCACTAACTTCCTTGTCTTCATCCTTGAGCTTATATGAGGCAATCTCGACAACCCACTTTCCGGTTCCTTCATCGTTATCCAGTCAAGTAGTTGTTTTGAACATTTTTGGCTTGGGGCCCTTCTCTATGTACTTAACTACCATATCTTGAATTGGAATGGTCACGAGAATGAAACTCCATTTTTCGTTTACTTAAGAGGTTAGCCACTTAGGGGTTGCACTAGAACTGGTTGCTCCTTTGATCACTTTAAAGTGTGGTGTCATAACTACGGTAACTGCATGGGAATCCATGGTATTGATGATGTCACTGTCAAGATCTTCAACTTCAAATATCTGAGCATCAAGAATCTTATCCTTCACCTCTGTATCTTTGGTTTGGTCCATTCTTCTCTGAGCAGCACTTCATGACCTGGTATGTCAAGGAGTAGAGAAGTTCAAAGCTGGATTAGACTTGTGCCTAACGTGAGATGGCTTTTTATCCTTACTTGCATGAACAGGCATAGAAGTATTTTTAGAAAAATGCTTTGGTGAATGCAGAGTAACCTCACTATTTCTCGTAGAGTTAGACTTGGTGCCTAATTTCACTGCTTTCTTCCTTTCAACCCATTCTGTGGTTCTCTCCAAATCCCTTTTCATTTTCAGCTGTATATCATCCTCTTCTTCCCCATCCCAATTGATACAGGACACTTTGGTTTTAGCTTGGACAAAGTATCCAATTTCAAACAGTTCTAGATAATCTTCTTCAAGCCCATCTATGTCAAGCTTTACCTGTAGTGAAATGACTTGCTCCAACACCATTCTCATGTTTTCCCTTTTGAACACCTCGAGTTCATCATTGCAATCCTCCCAGAAGTCCTCTAATTGTGGAATTGGGAGATACGACATTAGACCAAGACTTCGAGAGAAACCCTTATTATCAAAGCCTTTCCTTTCATGGTACAGGGGAAAATTGAAGTTTTTCAGGTTCGCTCCAATGCTTAAAGTATCCAACATTGAACTGTAGGATAGCATACCTAACTGAATAGGAAAATGACCCTCCCATTTGTCCCTGGGTTGAGCCTTTTTAATCACAGTAGCTAGTTGCCTACAAATCTCTGCTAAAACAAAACAATCTGAACAAAAATGAGGAAGCTTGACGGGCTCTTCCTCAAAACTGCCTACTCTTATGTAGCAAAAGCAAGGGAACTAGATAAAGAAGCTACAAAATCTCTTAACCAATGCTTGTGCATCCTTAGACATTCTCTTGGTTTCATTTTCTTCAATTCGTAACACAAATCTCCCATGAAGGCATTGTGTACCCTCCTAAAGTCTCGCAAGGCATTATCCTTTTGCAACATAGGGTAAAAATCATATACAGAGACCTCCTCCTCAATGAGCTATCTAGGTATTCCAACTATCTCCTTAACACATGCCAAACAATATATAAGATATGAGGACATGAAGAAATTTTGCTTAAACTATTTGGCCATACTCAGCATCTCCCTCATGGAATCGGCAATTAGCTCTGCCCAATCAAAGTATTGCTTCCCTTCTAATACCAGCTGCACATAGCAATAAATCCAGTCATCGAAATTATAGGCTTCCGCAGAGCCCCTGACTTGATGCAATAGTAATATGACATCATGAATGTGAGGAAGCATATGGTTCTTGTTGGGATTCTTGGGCAATCTGGAACCACCCCTTTCGGGAACCTTCAACTAATATTTTACTACATTATTCTAGTGCCCGGTTCTATCTACGTTGAACTTAGTGATTGAATGGGTGGGAGAAAAGTTTGAGAACTAGTAATCAGGTAGTTTGAAAATAGAGGAAATCACCTCACGGTTAATGGCAAGGAGGGTTTCACCATTGTCTCTCCTGATGGTTTCGGAAACTAGATCATACTTAGCAATACATTCCCTAACCAATTCTGGGCATGGGATAGTTGGGGGGAAGGATGCCGCCTCTATGAGACCACTACTCAGAATTTCCACACCAAATGAAACCATCAATTCCCTTGAACACCCTTTCCTTTAAAACTTCAAGATTTTCCCCTTTTAGGTTTGTATCATTGACTATGGGCTCTGTACATGCAAGACTAAAAATGTTCCCGAAAAGGTGCAATGGGGACTTCATAATTCATAAATGACAAGCCTTATTTTCTCAGCAAATCTTACTACGAGAGAAGAAAAGAAGGTAAAAATCACTGGAGAGGACAGGAAATGAACTCACCTTCACAGTTGAGAGCAATTAGACAACTACCAGCAAACAAACCTTCTATCCAATAAAAATAACTCTGTAGCGACGAAGAATAAATTTTCAGAGAATTAATCCTTTCATACCTTATAGCAAAAGCAATGATACGGACTTATTAAGTGCAATAATTCCAATCATCAGTTTAAGTGTGTTGAGCTTGTGGATTGGACATCGCACGCACGCATTGAATGCATGGCGGCATTTTTGAAGTAACCACCAATTCTTGAAATGATTACTTTCTTCAAAAACTTAAACAGTTGATGTCACCCAAGATATGGTTCGCCCTTCCTCATACTTGGCAATAAGTGCACCATCAAATCTTTTAGCTCATGGGACCCATCGGATTTGAACACGCATGAACATTCTAAACAGACTTCATTGGGGTTCAAGTAGTTCAAGGCGTACACCGCGCCCAAGAAAACTCTCTTCTGAAAGGGTTAACTATGTTAAGTGTTGTTGACCATTCGAGCTATGTTGAACATGTTGAACACGTCTGAACCGTTTGAACTAGGTTCAAAGAGTTCAACACCTGGAGAGAAATGATATAACACATCACCGGACACAACCAATAAAAGATCCGCTGCAAAACATATTGAGTGAATGTTAGTATGAAAACCTCCTAGACACATAAGAACCTGCGGAACCTAAATGAACCTTATGAACCTGGCTCAAAATGGTTCAATGAGTTCACGGGGTTCAACCGATCATTAAAACTTGGCGTTTTTTATTTAAAGACAATCTACGAACGGACTAAAGATTTGAACTGAGGAATTCCAAGAAAGACAAGGACTTCGAATAAAATTTTATAGGGTGATTTACTCCTGTTATGAAGGATAAATGATGCATTAACAAGATGATGGTAGAAACCGAAACCGACAAGAAAATCAAATGTTTGAGATCAGATCAAGGAGGTAAATTCACATCTAAGGAATTTAACACATTTTGTGAAGTGAATGGGATCAAAAGATAGTTATCAACACCCCAGACACCCCAGCAAAATGGAGTTGTGGAAAGGAAAAACAAAACTATCTTGGATGCAACCAGAAGTATGATATTAGAAGCAATTATACCTCATATATACTGGAGAGAAGCGGTCAAAACATCAGTTTATACATTCAACAGAGTTCACATCAGTGGTGAAACCAGTAAGACCCCTCATGAACTATGGTTTGGTAATACTCCTACTCTTAAATATTTCAGAATATTTGGAAGTAAATGTTATATTAGAAGAGATGAGTATATTGGCAAATTTGATCCTAGAAGTGATGAAGGAATATTTCTTGGTTATTCATCTAAGAGAAAGGCATATAGATGTTTTAATAAGAGATTGCGGAAAATTGTTGAGAGTGCAAGTGTGAAGATTGATGAATAGTTTAGAGGAAATTAAAGGTACAAAGACTCTGAATCGGTAATAGAAATAATCACAAATGAACCTACTGTGAATACACTAGTACAAAATGGTGATCTAGTTACACCGGCATCATCTGAGGATTCAACAGTCACTGAGGAACAACAACAAGTAAAACACCCTGGTATGTAAGACTGAATCATTCTGAAGATCAGATAATTGGAAACAAATTTCAAGGAGTTATGACTAGAGGAAGATTGGCAAATGAAGAGGCATGTCTTATTTCTCAAATTGAACCTACATCAATTAATGAGGCATGTGAATATAAATATTGGATTAAAGCTATGGAAGATGAATTGGAACAAATTGAAAGGAATACAACTTGGTCATTAGTTCCCTAGCCTAAAGACAAAAATGTAATTGGAACTAAATGGGTTTTAAGAAATAAACTTAATGAAGATGGTAAGGTGATCAGAAACAAAGCAAGATTAGTGTGTAAAGGATATTCACAGAAAGAAGGAATTGATTATAATGAAACCTTTGCACCGGTAGCTAGAATTGAGGCAGTCAGACTTTTATTGGCTTTTGTAGCACACAAGAACTACAAAGTATATCAAATGGATGTTAAATGTGCATTTTTGAATGGAGATATTGAAGAAGAAGTTTATATTGAACAACTTGATGGATTTTCTTTGACAGATAACAAAGACATGGTTTGCAGGTTAAGGAAAACTTTATATGGATTGAAACAAGCTCCTAGAGCTTGGTATGCTAGATTGGACAAATATCTTTTGAAGGTTGGATACACTAAAGGTAATGTTGAAAGCAATATATGCTACAAAGTGCCTAATGATGACATCTTGGTTATTGAAGTTTTTGGTGATGATATAATCTTTGGAGGAGAAGATGGATTGTGTAAAGACTTTTCTAACAAAATGCAGCAAGAATTTGAAATGTCTATGATTGGAGAGATAAAAATTTTCTTAGGATTGCAGATTTCACAGACTCATAAAGGTATACTCCTATGTCAATCTAAGTACTTGAAGGAATTACTAAAGAAATTTGACATGAAAAATTATAAACCGGCAAGCACACCTATGACTACAATTGATAAATTATCTTTGAAGGATGAATCAACACCTGTTAATCCGACTAGATACAAGTCTATGATAGGAGGTTTACTGTATTTGACATAAACAAGACCTAATATTATGAATGCAATATGTATTGTTTCAATAATTCTGAGTAATCCTAAAGAAAATCATGAATCAATAGTGAAAAGGATTTTTCGGTACTTACAAGGCACTACAAATCTTGGTTTGTGGTATCCTAGAGATGAAAATTTTGACTTATGTGCATACATAGATGCTAATTGGGCAGGAGATGTGGATGACAGAAAAAGAACCACTGACAGAGCATTTTTTCTTGGTAGCAGACTAATTTCATGGTTGAGCAAGAAATAGAGTTTTACAAGTCTATCAATAGCAGAATCAGACTATGTTTCAGCAGCAACTAACTGTACACAGGTATTATGGATCAAGCAAATGTTGAAGGACATAAAGGTAAAATGCAAGGAACCTATAACTATTTACTGTGATAATATGGCAGCAATTGATATATCAAAGAACCCAATATTTCACTCTAATACTAAACATGTTTCTTTCAAATTCAATTTTCTAAAAGAGAATGTTGAAGCAAAAGAAGTGAAATTGGTTTATGTGAATACTAAAGAGCAGATTGCAAATATTTTTACAAAGCCTTTGCCTAAGGAAACTTTTAAATATCTCAGAGAGAAACTTGGAGTTCTAGCCCCACTGGTAGAGACTTAGATAGTTGATGTTTGTCATCAACCGGCAAAATTAATAGAGAAATTTTTTATTCTGACTTTGATGAGGAGAGCTATTTCTCAGGGGGAGTAGTTGGTATATTGAATGAGTTGGTATTTTGTATTTAAATTTGTTTTGTAATGCTTTGGTATTTGATGTCAAAGGGGGAGAGATTGATATGGAAAAAAACATACATTATCCCTTGGGGGAGAGATTGTTACTTTTGGGAGAGAGTGTTGGATTGATTACTCTCTGGTTAATGATCTCTTTGGGAGATTGTTGGTTTTTGGTTTTTGGCATTTCTGTTTTGGCACTTTGATGGTTTTTCCATCTTGTGTTGCAATCAATGCCAAAGGGGGAGATTGTTTGTATTTTGGATATGTTGATATGGTTTTGTCATTGATGTGAACACCTGTCATCACTTGTCAATACTTATTAGCACTTGGAGATCTTTGGTTATGTTCACCGGCAAGTCAGAGACTTATACACAATCACTGGTATTTGGTTCACCAACAGATTATATCGTTCACCAACACTTGGAATGACTTGGAGACTATTTGGTTATGTCGAAGACATTATTTGATCGCTTGGTTTTGGTGATTTGGTTACTTGTTTATTTGGGTTTGCATATTGTTGTTACCGGCAAATAGGTCCAGGATATACATCGGCAAGCTCATCTTTTCTAGATCAACACGACACATCATGGAGATGATTTGTTATTATTGTAAATGCATTGAGCTGACATCATGCATCAAATATTGATTTATTTGTAATTAATTTTATTGTAATATCTTTTAGTGAGCCGACCTATTCAATTGGTCTTAGGTTATGGTATAAATGTAAGATCTCATTTGTGAGATTGATATGCGATTGGGGAAATAATTGTAATAAGGTATATGTGAAAATAAGTAGAGCTATACATGGAGACATCATTTGAAGGTTGAAGGAAGGTTTTGTGAAGGCAATCAGAACTAAACCAGTACTGAATTCAACATATGAAGATGCTCTTTTAAGCAGTACATTATCGTTAGATTTAACCATCCAATTGTAGTCAGTGTGACTCTCATTTTGTGATTGAGCAGTGAGCTCTAGGCAGCTGGCCTTTCTGCATGTGCAGAATCCATATTGTACACACATACTATCTGCAATAGTATCATTTGATTGTGGGTAAGGCTTCCCACCGTGGTTTTTCCCCTGACAGGGTTTCCACATACAAATATTTGTGTTATATGTTGTGGATGTTATTGTCTTTCTATTCCATGCATTAATCTTTACCGATACTATAATTAACTGATAAAACTATCTACTGGCACATAGTTTGGTTTATCGGTATTAAGCATTAAGTTTTGGTTAAGTTAATTTTGGTTGAATTTATTAGACAACTGATTCACCCCTTCCTCTCAATTGTCTCCGAGACCTAACACCTGAGCTAGTCCCCATACATTTGAATGCACAAGCTCTAATTTCTCACTCTTCTTCTCTTTCCCAATGTTGAGAAATCTAACTCTTTTATGTTTACCATAAACAAAGTTTTCACAAAACTCTAAATCAATCTCCTTCACTCGTGGCAAAAAAAAATTGGAGTGAAGGATTTTAACCCCTTTCTCAGTCATGTGCCCAAGTCTATGGTGCCATAGTTTTGTATCTGTCCTTGCAACATCTATTGTAGTTGTCCCTATAGAAAAAAAATTGTAGCTGGTAAGGTAGAATAAGTATTACCAATACACAAATACAATGCGCCTACCTTTGCACGTTTAGCTATTACTAATGCACCTTTAGTGACCTTCCAGACATTGTCTATAAAGGTATACAACCTTCAATACCCAATTGTTCTATAGAAATTAAATTTCTTCTTAAATTAGGAACATGTCTTACCTCTTGCAACAACCACTCATTTCCATTCTGCAACTTGATTTTTATCTTTCCTTTTCCAACAATCTGGCAGGGTTCATCATCACCCAAATATACCTGTCCAAAATCACCTTGAACGTAATCTAGAAAATATTTTCTATGGGGTGTGGCATGAAATGAAGCCCCTAAATCTATTACCCAATAATAATTAACATTATCTAAACATAGAATCAAGACATCTTGTAAAGTATTACTTGCAACATTAGCTTCCTTCCATTCATCTTCATTTCCATCACCTTGTTTTTTTTTTGAGACCAACAATCTTTCTTTAAATGTCTTGGCTTTTCGCAGTACCAACAATCCTTTCTTCCTCTAGATTGAGAGCCTCTTTTCTTTGATTTCCCTCATGAATTCTCATGTCCAGGGCTTTTTCCTCTTTCTTTTGATCTTCCCCTATTCTCTACATTCAAAACAGTACCTGATGATGTTGAAGTCTCACCTATGTTTTTCCATCGCATTTCCTTGCTTAAGATATCACAAACAACATCATCAAATTTTAAGGTGTTTGTACCAAAGACAGAGTTACTTACAACCATAACCAAGCTATTCCATCTTTCTAGCAAGGAACATAAAATTAAGAGAGCCCTAACCCCTTCATCCAATTTAAATTTTATAGAAGTTAATTGGCTGGTAACTATATTAAATTCATTTAAATGATATGCTACAGATCCTCCTTCACTCATTTTCATGTTAAACAAACACTTCATAAGAAATATCTTATTCGAAGCTGAAGGTTTATCATACAATTTATCCAGTATCGTCATCAGTTTTGTAGTCGTTGTTGCTTTTGATATATCTAACATTCACTTTCTCCCATTCTTTATCTGACATCACGAACGGTTTCTTTGTCTTTCCTTCCAATGGCCGCTAGAGATCTTTTGATATAGATAATCCTACATCTACATTTTCCAAAATTGATAAATCTAGTTGTTGGAACTTGAATTTGGTTTCTTCCATTACTCGCACTCAAATCTAAAAGTCCCTGCCAATTTACAGAAATACATGGCTCTAATACCAATTGTTAGGGTATTGGCAAATCCGAAGTAAATACAAATTAACCATTATATGAAGATTTGAATATACAAAAGGTGAAGAAAAATGCACAACACAAATAACCCAGAGATTTAACATGGTTTTCTCAAGATGGGATATATCCATATAACATAGCCATCCAATCTTTTCTTATTATCTAGTCAATCAATACAATTCCATTACAATGCCTTTTACATTCCAGCCGCTTATAACATGCAATTTTTAGGGCAACATACAAAGTCGCCTTTTTTAAGGTTTTTTCAGTGCCGCTTTTTTTTCTAAAAATACAACAAAAAAATTAAGAGTGTAGAGTACTAGAGTGATCAATCGCCACATACCAACAAATATAACTTTATTAGCTTACAATTTTATTAAACAAATCATCAACTTAAATTTCTATAATAAATGATACATCATAAAACATGAATAATCCATATACTTAAACAAACAGTCTTATTAGACAAAATGTTGACTAAAATTTGTTAGAAAAATTGTAAAATAAAGATGCTCGTCTCCTATCTCCACATTTTTTAAAAAGCTTTCAATTAAAAAATAATCATTTACTATCTTTTTAATTAAAATGGATAATCCATTTATTTAAACAAACACTCTTATTAGACAAAATGTTGATTAAAATTTGTGAGAAAAATTGTAAAATAAAAATGCTTATCTCCTATCTCCACTTTTTAATGGTTTTTTTTATTATCACATCTCCTTTTTAACACCTAAATAGTTAAAAGTATACATTAAAAATATTGGTAGTGGTCATTGGATGTCTCCGCCATGCTTGTTGCAGTGATGGTCATGTAGAATGGTTTTCAATTTCTACAAGCATTACTAAATTTGTTGCTACCTACGCAGTGGAAGATAGAATGGCGTTACAAAAACTAAAATATTAGTCTTCAAAACTAGCAAGCAATATAAATGGGTTCCGTATTTTATTTAAGATTCCTATCAGACGACCCATCATAACACATGGACAATCCACGTATTTAAAGGCGAAGATGCTTATCTTCCGGTCTCCGCAAATGTTACCTCTACTTTAAACATCCCTCTCGCTGATGGACAATATTCCAAAAACTTTTGACCAGGCAGATAATCTACCCTGAGTACAGGGAGTTGGGATAAAATCTGTTTGAGAAGCTGCAAGGCAAAGATGGCAATTTGTCTGACATTGCTATGCTACCCTACTTTAGAACATCTCTCTCACTGATGGACAATATGACTATTATTGTGCATTCAATTATTTGTATGGTATGGACCTACACAATTTGGTCAAAAAGTTTTGGAATTCTCAGACCAATTTTTTTACAACTCCAAAACTTTTTGACTAGGCATATAATCCACTTTGACAGAAAGTTGGGATAAAATCTATTTCAGAAGCTGTAATGCAAAGATGGTAATTTTGTCTCACAATTTGGTCTCAGATTCGATTTTTTCACTATTCTAAAAGTTTTTTACCAAGTCGATAATGCACTTTGATAGAGAGTTGGGATAAAATCTGTTTTGAAAGTTGTAAGGCAAAGGTGGTAATTTGCCTGACATCATAAATGCTACATTGTTTTAAAGCTTCCCTCTCGCTAATGAGCAATATGACTACTATTGCGTATTCAATTATTTGTATGGCATGGGCCACAATATTTGGTCAAATAGTTTTGGAATTGTAAAGAAAAGGTTATCTGCCTGACATGGCAAATGCTACTGCTACTTTAAAGCATCCCTCTGACTGATGGATAATATTACTACTATTTTAGGGAACGGCTTAAACATCACACACTAAGCTTACATTTCTAGGCTTAAAAGTGTTAAACTCTCAGAGTTGATTGACATTTTCTAGACTTAATATGTTGCTTAATGTATATGGTCACACTAAGAATACATTTCTAGTCTTGAAAATATTAAGCACTAAAAGTTGACTAACACTCTCTAGACTTAATATGTTGCTTAATGTGTTTAGTTTAAGACTGACCCTATTTTAGATTCAATTATTTATATGATATGAACCACAATATTTGATCAAAAACTTTTAGAATTGTAAAAATTTATTCTGCAAATTCCAAAACAATTTAGACCAAATTCTGTGGTTCAGCCTCAAAAGTCCACACCATACAAATAATTGAGTCCAGAATAGTGCTCATATCATTCATCAGCGAGAGCGATGTTTTAAACTAGTGGTAGCACTTCCGGAGACAGGCAGATAACCATCTTTGCTTTTCAAATTCTGTAACAAAGATTTTATCCAAACCTTTGTCAAAATGGGTCGTTTGATAGGAATCTTTATTTAATGAAGCGGATAGAATGCATTTTTCATGATACATCATCTGTTTAATCACTATTTGATACTGTGTGGAATATCGGTGAATTTATATTGACTCTATCAGATGCGATTTATCCACGTCAGTATTTTCTTCTCTTTCTTACATTATTAATACTCTTTCTCCAAGTCTTCAATTAACAAATATCTGTTGAGAAAATCGCTCATTGAAACAATAAGTGTGTTAGCATCTGCCGAGACAGGAAGATAAACATTTTCGCCTTACAATTTCTGTTGGTGACATTTTATTATGGCAATAGCTCAGCACGTAGATTATAATTACTCAGCTTACAATTATAGTTACACAGTTGAGGATGTACTCAAGCAGTTGGCAATGCTATTAGGCCTTGTTTATTTTGTTTCTCTAATGATATTTGATGCATGTGTAGCAACATTTGGTAAACCAGCTAGAATTTGGAATCCGGGGAAATCTCTGCTTATCAATGCTCTGACCATCCAGATTCTTTCGTTTCTGAAAATTAAGATAATCAAATTTTCAGATGACGATACTTCTAGCATTCAAGGCTACTTTCGAGTCCGGCAAGACATTCGACAGAATCGGCTCGTGGGTGCGTCAGGAAGAGTTGTAACATGTGTGTTGATTGGGTATTTGTTGCCAGGGATGGCTCGTGCTGGATCTGCAACTGATTGGCGTACACTTGCAGCCTTGGCGCTTAGTTTATTCACTTTTGAGTTTTACTATTTGACAACTTTGTTTTACAATCCACCAAATGCCGGTAAATATCTTATAGCCCCTTCAATAATCAATGTGATTACAATGGTGTCAATTATATTGGTGGTTTTATTTTCAATCTGTGCAATTTTAGCGGGCAGAACGATTCGTGGTACGCTTGCTCAAAAGATTTCTGTAATTCAATGGGATAAGAGAAAGAGAAGTGAGGAGGGATCCTGGCAGAAATTTGAAGGTGAGATAATTAAATCCTGGTTTTTGTCTCGAGTTTGTCACCCTCAGTATGTTATTGCAAGGTCAGTCTTGAGCTCAGCAGTAGGACTGGTGGTCACAATTTGCATCCTTTTCTCGATCACTCCAAAACTTGATTACTATAGCTTTCCTTTTGAGAGGTGGGATGCGTATGATATAGTCATCGTGGCATGGACACTTGAATTGGCCTTCATTCTAATTGGAGGGACCGTCATCTTCTGTAGATGGTTGATGGCTGTAGTCTACTTTCCAAGGTTTTTTGTTAAAAAAATGAAGCTGACACAAATAAGACCTATCGTGGAGGATTTCTGGACAAGAGGTATCTTAGAGTTGGTTCAAATATATGATTTACAAAAATGGCGTCTGCAGGAGCAATCAAAAGATGGGATTTTAAAAGGGCTTGCGTTTCGCCTGGCTACAACAATGAGGATACATTACTTGTTCTATTTGCTTTGGCCTCTCCAGGTTTCGCTAGTGTACTTTAGCAAAGGCTGTTTGTTTATCTCTGAGCTGCTCTTCAGCTTCAAGTGTGTGTGGAACTGTTTGCTTGGAAGTGACAAAAAGCCAGCCCAATCCCAAGGGGAATTTGAAGAATGCAGGGAAATATTGGAGAAAGTGTGTATGCCTGGAGAAAATCCGGAACGCCTGTGGGTAGCCAATAAGAAATCTATGAAGCAAGCGAAGGATCGTTTCAAGAAAAGCAAAGAGAAAGGCTGCAAGTGCACGGATCTCATCGATTTCCTGAAATCTCGCTTTCATCAGGAAATCGATTATGGTGGAAGATTTGTAAATCAGCTTGAAAGGTTGCCGCTTGTTGAAGAGCATTTTTCTGCTCTGGATGAAAATTGCATGAGGATGACAGCACTTTCATTGTTAAATGTAATCATCAACCTCCTACCTTTGCACAGGGATGGGGATAAACTGAATAAAGCAATTGAAGCATACAAACAAGCTTTGGAGCTCATGTCTTTTGTCGATAACTCTGATCCTGAAAATCCCACAACAGTGGATGTGCTTAAAGTTATCGACATTGAAGCTGATAGAGTGAGCGTGGCTGTCCACAATGAATTCCAAAGGTTGCTAAAACTGCCCAAGGACAAAACTAATTCCTCAGAGAAATCGCCCAACTTCGCAACTCCTGAGGCGGCCATAAACGGGCTACTGAATGATGCTGAGAAGCAACTCAAGGAGCAGAAGCTGATAATTATAAACAAAGAAGAGCAACCTGTTGGGGAAGAATATTGTGATTCCAGGGATTGGAGTGCAATAGCAGCCTGTTACAGCAATTATAGAGTCTGCAAACTGATTCTCAAAGACGGTTTTAACAGTGAAAATGAGTTCAAGAAGGAATACTTGTATGATTCCCTGGCAGACGTAATTGGTCACTGCCTGTTAAAATTGCACAATGTGATGATAAAGACATGCAGAGAGTGGGCAGTAAAATTTGAAGAGGAGAAGATCTGGGATGCCATGTACATAGCAGGAAAGGTTGTGGGAGTGATGCAAGAGTGTAACGTGGAAGTCAAAGGCAAAATTCTAGAACCAAAGTTTTTCAGCCCGACGTCC
This sequence comes from Cryptomeria japonica, assembly GCF_030272615.1. Classification (NCBI taxonomy): domain Eukaryota; kingdom Viridiplantae; phylum Streptophyta; class Pinopsida; order Cupressales; family Cupressaceae; genus Cryptomeria; species Cryptomeria japonica. The sequence continues at coordinate 5,846,474 of NC_081410.1, read as the reverse complement.
AATGAAATCCAACGGTATTTGACTAATTTCCCTCCTATACTATTTTATTAAAAAAATATACACTCCTGCCTTGAAAACATTTTTATTTTTGTATGTTTTTGTTATACTTTGTGATTTCATTTTTTCCAATTAAGACTCTTTAAATCAGAGATGCAATGTGTCAAGTCCCTGCCAATAGTGTTGTTAGCTTAGAGTAGAAAATAAAAAAGAAAGATTCAAATCAACTTTGCATTCACATATAGGGATCTAAGCATGATTGGAACAAAACCTCTGAATTAGATAATAAGAATCAATTATCAATAAGCTCATGTTATGTTTACAATAAAGACAGAGGGAGAGATAAGGGGGAGAATAGAGATAAAAAGAGGGAGAGATAAAGGGGGGAAGAGAGAGAGAGATGGGGGGGAGGGATCAAGAGTTTGATATAGGGGATATAGACAGTGAAGAAGATAGAGATAGAAATGGATATGGAGGATAGGGATATGAGGAGAAGGAGACGGAGGGATAAAAAGAGAGAGGAGAGAGGAGAGAGGGAGAGAATAAGAGAGGGAGAGATAGAAACGTAAAGATAGATATAGGAAATATAGGGATAGGTAGAGAGAGGAAGATATATAGGGGTAAAGAGATGGAGATATAACATGATAGAGATATAGGGAGAGAGAAAGATAGAGGTAGAGATGAAGATATAGGGTTAGAGAAAGGAGGAGAAAATAGATAGAGCGATAGAGGTAGAGGGAGAGAAGTAGAGATAGAAAAATAGTGATGTAGAGAGAAAGAGAGATATGAGGAGAAATAGGGAGAGATATAGAAAGAGCGAGAGAGATAGAGATATATGGGAAAATAGGGAGTGAGGGAAGGAGATATGTGGAGAGATAGAGAGAAAAGGAGAGAGATCGGTAGAGAGAGAAGAGGAGGCAAGGAGGGGGATGTAAAAAAAATAACAAGTGCATAATATTGCAGAGAAGAACAACAACACATAATGCTCAAATTTATGTGGAAAAACCTAGTAAAATATACCAGTAAAAAACATGAGCAATATATCTTTTGTATTGATTCTCAGGAACAACAATCTCAAAAACTGTATATCAAAACATAACATCGAGTTGCATAAAACAACCAAGTTGTAGAGTCCGAATTGAAGACAACTTACTAAATATAGTAAGTATGACTCACACAACTACATGTAAAAAACATGTCAAAATTACTATTTATAGAATAAAATTTGAGAAAAGAAGACATAGATATAATTACAATGGATCTACCATTGAAAATAAAAGAAAAAAGAACAATAGTAGACCATGGACATATTCTTAAAAGTAATGGTTTATTACCTTCTCTCCCACTCAAAAGAAAAAGAAAAGGTTAACAGATAAATACCAGAGCAAACATAGAAATCTATAAAATATTTTTAGATGAAAAAGAACAATAAAAAATATCTAGAGTAAATGGTGCAAGAAAATGCTATAGAGACTATGTTAGAGAATAGATGTTTAGGATTAACAATCATAGAAACAAGAGACCTAATAGGAGGTACAAGAATATGCTAGAGAGACTGTTAGAGGATAGAGGTTTAGGAATAACAATCATTGAAACAAGAGACTTATAAGAAAGGGGAAAATCAATAGGTAATGAGTAAACTAACCTAATAAAATTGATTCCTCCATTTACATATTATCTATTAGATCCATTAAAAAAAAATAAAAATTGTACAATACAAGTAGAGATAACTATTGAACTTATTATCATCACTTAAATATCCATATTTCTAGCGGTCAAGTAGATCTATCATAAATGTTCTCACTTTAAAATTTTTAATTAGAAATATATTATAAATAAATTTAATGATAGATATTTTAAAAAAGGATGTGAAAATAATAAAAACTAAAAAATAATCATTCACAAACATCTATAATCAAGGACCAAATCTAAGAAAAGAGGCCTCAACATTTGTGAGGAAACAATTACAAAAATAATTTATGGGTTGCTAATATAGTTTTAAAGCTAGATAGCTAGCTAGCTTAAGCATAGAGTATATCTAAGATTTTAAGAAAAAAATGAAAAGGAGTGATAGTTTGCATACTAAGTTTGAAGTGGAATTTAAAACATGTAAACAATTATAAATAACATTAATACACTATACCATTTTTTTAATAGGATAGATGACCTCCACCAATTCATTAGACGTTCACAATGACTTGATTAAAACTTAAGCTATGGAGGAAACTATAAATTATGATGCATTGAAAGATTTAGATGAGAACAATAGGGTACAAGTTGAGACACTACATAGTTAGAATCATAAGTACATGAATATAGAGGAAATGTGTATAGAAATATATAAAGGTTCAAATTAAATAGTTAAGGGAAGAAATTTGAATTTGATTAGCACATGTAATATGATTACTAATAAAACAAGTAAACATTCCAATTCTATTCAAACACCTAAATATTCTATTGAAAGGGAGAATACCATAATGGAATCAGCCCCGACATCAGGGAGTGAGCCCGTCGTCGATGTTCTATTGGCCAACTAAGAATAAAAAATGAGATAAACCTATGCAAGTGGAATATGACACACTTAATTGGTCGATAGCACATCCAAAGGGAATATTTAGTATAATAGATGCACTCCTTCAAATATACTTGAAAATAAGTAGAAATAGTAGAAATAGGATATACAAAGTATAGTAAAATGTAGAATAAGATATAAGATATAGAGAATATAAGATAAGAATGTAAGATAAGAAAAATAAGTATAAGGAATAGAAAAATGGTTAATGAGAAAAATATTTTATATAATATATATATTGAATATAATTTTATATATTTTTTATTTTAATTTATGATATGTATGTAGATATGTGAATATATATTCAATTTTATATGTTAAATTTTATCATAACCTTCTAAAATCTATCACATAAATCTTGCAATTTCTCTTATCATTCATTTTGGTGTATAAATATAACTTCCATAAAACTTAGGATCAAATACTTGATTTGTAATCCATTCCTCTCAACAAAGAAGATAAAATAAAATGAAAACAATTTATTAATATTCTAATAGAGATTAATTATAAGCTCACAATTGGTCAAAACAAAATAGCTTGAGTTTTCTAATGCAGTGTATTTTTAAGTGCCCAATATTAAATTTTTACTTGTGAATATCTAATAAAAGTACTTGACTAGTATTCCATGTATAATAGCTCACATGTTTACTTTATCCATAGTGTAATGAGTTAACGAGATGATCTATAACAGTGAAATGTTAAATCTTAATAGATATAAAGAAGAAAACGATAAATTTAGTATAGCTCATTCATTATTGTAATTATGGATGTTCTATTTTGAAATGAATAAAATAATTTTTGTTGGCAAGGATGATTCATATAATGTATTACATTGTAATTATATATGATAAAGATGAATTTTGCATAAATAATTGTCTCTTCTAATTATTGTAAAATATGTTGTAGGTTTGAGGCTATCAACATGGAGGTAATGACTAGCTGCGGTGAAATAGATTGAATCTTAACTTTTGGAAGTGAATGATTAATGAAAAGACCTAACTAGTATTCCATGTGTAATAGACCATATCTATTTTATGTGTAAGAGATATAGATTGAAAAAGATATATCTATATTGTGTAGAAGCATATTTCTTTCATGTATAAGAGAAAATACCTATGTATTCTCTAAAATAGTGAAATGTTCAATCATAATAGATATAAATTGGAAAAAGATATATCTATATTATGTAAACAATACAATTATTATAATTATGGATGTGTAGTTTGAAATGAAAAAATATGATTCTAGTAGAGTATATTGTATTTTCTTTCAAGTTAGACAATAAATGTTGGAAAAAAAAAATTGTATGTCATAAGTAACAACAATAGAAAGAAATTTAAATCTAACGGATCTCATTTTTACGACAGGAAAAAATATCTCATTGTAATCAACACCCTCAATCTAAGAGTAGCCTTTCACAACCAACCTTGCTTTATACTTCTCAATACCTCCACCTGAACAAACCTTTTTCTTGAACACCCATTTACAACCAAAAAATTTTTGTCCTTCAGGCAATGGTACAAGATCCCATGTATCATTCTTCTTCAAAGCTACCATTTATTCTAACATAGCAATCTTCTAGGATTTTGCATCATTTATGCCTAATGCCTCTTCCATAGATCCATATTCATCAACATTAGTATTCAAAGAAGAAATGCATCTCCAATCATTAGGTCAATATATTTTATATCATTTTCTATGTCTTGTAAACCTTCAAATAAGCTGAGTTGGAGGTTATTCCTCCTCTCTTGAAGATTCAAAGATAGATGAGCTCTCCTACATTTATTGGTTATCTAGGGGCCTTGATTAATCTCATTTAGGCGTAGAAGGAGATTGAATCACATCTTCTTGTTTAGTCTGTTCTTGTTGCAATGTAACAAAAGGACACTTAATTTATCTAAAAATAACACTTCTACTATGTATTTCCTTTTGTGCAACAGGGTCCCAAAGTTTGTATCCTTTCACATGACAACTGTATCAAATGATGATACATTTTATAGTCTTATTCTCTAAATTTCTTTACTTCTCCTTTGGCACATATCCATATTCCTTGTGACCAAAAACTCTAAGATATCATAATGAAGGCTTATGACCCAACCATGCCTCCATAGGCATTTTATCAATAAGCGATGAAGTAGGAGACAATGGAAATATCTTTCAACCCAAAAGTTTTGTTCTATACCAACACCACTCAAAATACTCCTAGCCTATTATTCTATGCTAGCACCAGTCTAATATTTAGGTTTTTTATAAAAAAAATTGTTCTCAACATTTTCCATACTTTATTGTTGAAATTAATAATTTATTCTCTTTTCTCTTTCATTTATGAAATTTGGTGGCTAAACTAGTTTATCCTTACTATTTTTGAATGATGGTTTAGTGTTGTAATTTGACTCCTCTCCAAGGTCATATGAGGTAGACTTGGTTGAGTGTATACGAGGAAGCAGAGGTTGGGAACCTTGAGGATGGGGCTACGTGAAATTGTTATCTAGCTAGGATCTAGTACCCTCCTAAGTGTGGTGACTATCTCTTAGAGGCAAACTACCTTACACAAACAAGGGATAGGCATTGTGTTCTTGTATGGGTGGTCACATCGTATATGTGTGTAGCCTAACAACATCAAGCGACTGAGTGAGAGTTATGGAATATGGATCTTGGACTATAGGCGATGGCTTTGGATGCTCTCTATGACCGTGCATGGGTACTTGTTTGGAAAGATATACCCGCTTGTGTAGCCTTGTGATGTGTAATTTTCAATGATGTTTTTGCATATGTATGTGCATACTATTTGTGCAAGTTCTTATCTATTCATTTTATTCTTGTATATAGATGATGGAAATGTCTTATCTTTCTTGAAGGGTGTAAGTTTATCATGTTTATTGTGTCTTATGGATGCCAATATTGTTATAAAATAATTGAAATAAGTTATATCATGCTAGAATATTTATTTCAAGTGATGGTATATTGCATAAAATTGAGTGAATTGGTGTGTTAGTGTATTTAAATGGGTGAAGAATGATTTATCCTATTGTTATTTATGAGTAATGTATGGATTTTGAATGTTTAATAGTATAATTTGGATGCTTCTACATATTGGCTAACCATTTCTATGATAAATTTAGCTATGTTGTTCTATATATCCAAGAAAAGATGCATATTCGAGATTGGTTAAAGAAGTTACAAGACTAATGTGTGCAATGCTTCCATCTTAGCTTTAGTGATTTCTAGGAGTAAGTCGATCCCAAGGGGACAAGGATGTAATACCCTTCTCACCCTCACACAATAAGACAAGTATTATGATATTGAATCTACACTTAATGTAGATGAGGCAAGTAATGATATGGCAATAAACATAGATAAAGATATCTATTAGATCTAGTGGTCATCATGATAATAATATTTTCACTAATATGGGTGGGTGCAAGAAGTTGAGTCCCACTTTTGGGCAAAAAGTGGAAGTGTTTTCCCTATTTTTCAATTTTTTTGTCAATTGATGTCAAAATTTGAGGTACTTAGAGTTTGAATCTGAAAAAAATCTAGTAATAGAAAATGTAGAGCTCAGAGTCTAATTTTCAAATATGTAATTTATTTCAATACCCACATGGTAGAAATTTCTTTTTAGTAGGCATATTTAAAAACCACTTTTTCAAAATGTCTCTTTCAGGACCATACCACACATGTGTACGACCACCATATTTTGACGTAAATAAAAGAATGTTTGCAAATCCTTCTGTGAAAAGATACCTAATACACCAAATATTGATGAGAATATTTTTTCTTATTTTTTTATTCAATATATTTTTTTAATTAATTTTTAATTTACTATAAAGTACATTTTCAAAACATCTGGTGTATGACCACCATAATTTGATGAAAATTTCATATTTTTTAATTTTTTTTTAATCTTCAAAAGAATGGTATGTAGATTGATGTCATATAATTTATTTTCAAAAAAACCTAAAAACAAAAAAGTTAACAAAGTTTTACTAAACCTCACTATTTTACATTTAGGTACCACTTTTGATTAATAAATAATGCAAAAATAGTAAAACTAATCATATCACTATGAAATTTACATTTTTGAAATTAGGTTAGTGAGAACTCTAATGGGTTTTTGTTTCATCAAAAAATACAGTCAGGAAGACCTTCAAAAAATTACGGCAAGGCAGAAATCTGATATTCCAATGCCTTAGCCATTTTTTTGGAGGTCCAAGCATAGGCTTGGTCCCACCAAGCCTAACCCGAAGCCAAAACCGAGGCATAGGTGTCTTTCCCGCTCCATCTTTTATGAAACGGGCACCCATTATTTAAAATTCAAAAAATGGGCACCCGTTTTGAAATTTATAGTACTTTAAAAAACTTGTGCCCATTTTTAGAAATGTGTGCCCATTTCTACAAAATCATGCACCCGTTTCTCTATGGTAGTTCGATCCTAAACAGGCACCCATTTTTCAAAACGTGCACCCGTTTTATTTTTATGGGTCGAGGCTCCGAAGCTAAACGGGTGCCCGTTTCTTAAAAAACGGGCACTCATTTCTAGCGGCAAACTTTTTTGCTCGCAGACTTCCGTGGAATTGGGACCCAACTTCTTGCACCCACCCATATAGATAATTCATGATGGTAGCATGGTTATATTTTATGGATGATGGGTGGAAAGGGATGAAATCACTTAATTTGAATAGATGAGAATGCATGTGGTGTTACAATTCCCTTCCAATTAATTTAACACTTGGCTGCTTATATGTATTTGAGGATGCTTAGGTATAACACGTAAATATCCTAATTAAGCTTACATTTGGATATAGACATTTAATGATACTTTGATAATTTTATGACGTGTAATTTGAATACCCATGTTTTCTATGTGTTCTATTTTGGGAAATGATCTATGATGTTAGGGTAAAAAATAAAGCCTCAAAACTGGATCAAAAACTAAAAAATTCAAGATCTGAAACACAAACGCAATTCAACCTAACACAGACACGCCATAAAATCACAAACACACCTAAATCCTTCACTGATGCAACTAGATAGCACAGACGCACCTGAAAGGTGCATAGACAAGGTTTGAAAACAGAGACACAACCCTGCAATCTGCAAAATAAGATAAAATAATGCCAAACATAGACGTGATTACGAAGGTCACAAACACAGCAGAAAAGAAAATAATGCAGTTCCAGGATGCATAGATGCGGAAATGTCAAAAGTTTGTCAAAAATGTCAGATCTACAACTTCAAAAACACAAAAGCTACAACAAAAGATGTTAAAAGCAAAAGGGACAAGAGTCCCACCGCGCATGCCAAAATGGCATCATTGGGGGTAATGTAGGGTCATAATGGGGCCACACATGTGTTAGAACATCATATGGTCTTAAGGGGTCATATGTGTGCTAAGGGACCTTACATGATGTCATTAGGTGTTATGTGGGGAGAGAGAGAGAGAGAGAGAGAGAGAGAGAGAGAGAGAGAATAAGATATCAAAAGACAATATATCAATATACATATACATGTAAATACACATATACATATAATACACATAAGATATCAAAAGATAATACACACATACATATTATATATGTTATACATGTATATATTATAAACATACTTATATGTATGCATACGTCATACACATATTATATACATATACATACATATGTGTGTGCATTTATATAAACACATATTATATATACATACAATATCTACATATTATACATATACATATATGTATGCACACACACACACACATTTTAAACATACACATTAATTTCTTTATGGTATAGTATCACAGAAAGAACCACCTACGCGACATTTTCTCTTTAGAACCGCGTACGCATTGCTTATTCAAAAAGAACCTTGTACGCGGTTCTTATTCAAAAGAAACCTCATACACGCTCTTGTCTATTTAGGCTTGTGAATAGGCTTGGATGACAAAGTTGCAGTTTGGAAGTTTTATTTCCCTACATTTCCCTCCTTTTTGACGTGTTTTGTTTTATGAACTTGGTTTCTCGACTTTGTCATCATTAGGTTTACACCTAAAAACAAATTTCTTTAACTAAAAAGCCAAAAACCTATACAACATTATATGTCAATAAAAGTATAAAAATTATCCAATAAAGTCATATAGGTTTTCCAAAAGAGATATGGACATAGAATGTCACATATCCATAATACAAAACATATGTTGAAAAATGCCATATAGGCATACAACATAGGACCCTAATCTAGTCATTTCCCTATAGGGGAAGGAAATAGATTACGAGATATATTTGGTTGTTAAGTGGATGGAGATGTATATGATATAGGTCTAGTGTCTTTCAAGTGCAACCACAAAACCTCCTCTCTAAAAATTTCTATAACTCCACCTGATACAATAAAAAGTAGAGACATTAATACATACAAAATTGTATTTTAGATTAACATATAATTGAATAATCACGATATTCATCCACAAGAGGCGTATGTTCACGATTTGGAGCTACAAGCCCCTCTTGCAAGCATCATAATAGAAATTAAACTAAATACAAGTATCATACTTCTATCAAAGAAACTAAACTTGCTACTACTATAGCAACACCACACTCGATTGTCGTGCAAACACTAGGAGGAGTCTCTAATGTCAACATCTGAAAATGAAACAATAAATGTTGTTCAATTACCAAAACTATGTAAATGGTTTTACAACAACATGTTAATGAATAACTTGTTTACTTGGGTGTAAGTTTGGCGATGAAATTCACTGAGAGGTGTCGATTTTGAATCTCCAACATCAAAATATTTGACATCCAAAATGAGTAATGAGAAAATCATTTACATAAGGTTCAACTATTCACATATAATATGTAAATTTCTTTACTAGTTATATACCTGTGGAGTAGATGAAGTCACAAAAAAGGGTGGTGTGGGAACATTGCAAGTATTGTGAGCACTTTGAACCTAATTTTTAATCATAATCATTTAGTAATTTAGTTGTATTCTTATATTTCAAAAGAAAATTTAATAAATAGAATGAAATGAACTTATATTTAAATCCACCTAAGTATCAATGCTAAATATTTCATTCAACAAAGATTTTGTCTTGACAACAATCTCTATAGTAGATTCCTCTCATGCACTTAAATTATCACCACTCTTAGGATCAAAAGTGCAAAAAGACCTGCAAGATTGACAAAAGTTAGCTAGAACTCAAGGCCTAGAAGAATAACTCGCATCACCCTCTACTAAAGGCCTAACATACTATGTAAGGGTCTGAGTGAGTAAGCTAATGGAGCTCAAAGTTTCAACCTTAACAATGTCCCTCACAATAAAAGGATAAGTGATATGCTCCACCATAGGTCTAGCAAAGGTGTCTTGGTGTGAGGTTTGAGTCACACTGTGTCCCCACTCTATCATGTGAGGAGCTCCCACCTCTACCTTATAAATTTAGATAAATCAAAATAGTTTGAGATCTCATTGAGGACAAACTCACAATAGTGTTTCCTCAAAAACTATTTGAGTACCTCATGATTATTGCATGAAGGATGATAAAAAACTATCGACTACCTATGCTGAAAAATATTCTTAGTCCCTTCATGGTGGAATCAATAGATAGGGAACATCCTACATCTGGAGTGTAAAGGTTGATTTGTTTGAGCCTAGAATTGATTACCAAGAGTTACTTCTACCATTAGTGATTGCATGCTTAGACGAAGTGTCTACAACTAACTATTTTGAAGTTGTAATGTGGACTGTTGATTCTAACTCATCATGGCAAGATCCACAGTTTAGATTCATCGGACTAGATTTGAAAAATCCACTATGCTCATTGAAAATTCTCGACCAATCAAAACTTGCCTTGTAAGACTACACTTTCCTTATCAGCATATGGATCGCACACCTTAGCTTTGAAGTTTTACATATTGAATGATATTGTTCACTCACACCATCGATTGGGTTCATCTTTTCTAACATTTTGACCTTCATTCTAGTGCACAAACAATCACAAATTGCTCTTCTAGAGACTTCTTTCACTTGACTCTAATAAAGATTGGGGCTCGTTAGGGGCTCGTTAGACAGGTGGCAACATAGCACAACAAAAAATCTCTAGATCCCATGGGCATGCAGTAACTTATGAAATGTCATCATCATGCAACTTCATACAAGGATTAAAGACGGTGTCAATTATGTAGCGTTATATTTAGCATCTAATGTATTTGTCCATTTTTTCCTAGTTTTCAAAATGAAGATTAAAAACATATGAGTTTTCAAAAATGGTTTTTTTGAATGTGATGTGTTTATGAACAATTGATTTTGAAATACTATATATTTTTAATCTTCATTTTAAAAAATATTTTTAAAAATTGAAAAATACATCGAATGCTAAATATAATGTTGCATAGCCATTATCAAGACTTGGGCATAATGAGAAATATTAAACCTAATGAAATAGGTTGGTTGCTACGGAAAGGGGCCAGTAACAAACAACACTATAGAGCTTAAGATTATAACTTAGAGACCACTGACATGAAGCAACAAGTCACAAGCAAATAGAATACATATAGAAAAGTTTGCAAGGCACTATCATTGTACAATTTGTAAAACCAGTGGTTCTTGTAGACACTCAAAATTGTCATGTCTAATTAAATAAATATTTTATTTATTTAATTATCTAAGCTTAAGTCTTCTATTAATTAAATAAATCTTTATTTATTTAATTAATTCATTTATCCTCTTCTAGCCTTACTTCTCATTTAAATAAATACATTTATTTATTTAAATTATCCTTTTCCTAAATTAAATAAATATCTTATTTATTTAATTGATCCCACTTCTTCTATTAATTAAATAAATCTTTATTTAATTAATTAATTCATTAGCCTTTTTCTACACATGACACATGTCATTTATCTCTTAATTCCTACACTACCTACCTCTTTCATTATTTTATTATTTCTTCTACCTACCCTCTAATCATAGCCGACCTCCTTTTTACACCTCTCAATCTTATCCCTCCATTTCATATAGTGTCTTCTATTTAAGGAGATGCTTCCTTCATTATCAAATCCTAATCACTAATCTTAAGGACTTGACTATACTACGATCCTACTTGCAACCACATTCCATTCTTTTTTGAGCTCTTGTGCACATAAAATCTGAGAGCAAATATATCAAGCAAGATCAATGGAGATAGGAAGAATGGAGATCAAAACCCTATTGGGCATGTGATGGTATAATCTTTGTGATTTCATTTGATTTGCATTGTCTTAGGTAATCTTCATATGTTATGGTGGATCTTTGTTGTTGTTAGGCTAGGGTTTGGTGGTTGAATTCATTTAGCCTTTCAATTTTGTTATTATTGTTATCCATTTTCACCATATACATTTTGGCATGCCCGATGGGACTCTTGTCCCTTTGCATTTAACCTCCTTGTTGCAGATTTTGTGTTTTTGAAGTTGCAGATCGGACGTTTTCGACAACATTTTTGGTATATCTGCGTCTGCGTACTTTCGGATCGCGTTTTTGATTTCCGGGCACGTCTAAGACAACTTAAATTGCTTGTGTGTTATCGGCAACATTTTGTTTTGCAGGTTTCGGAACTTGCGTTTATGCCCTGGAATTGCGTCTGTGATTGCTGGAGCCACGTCTATGTTGTATAGTCGCGTCTGTGTCTCACAGAACCGCGTTTGTGTCTCAGAACCGCGTCTAAGTCGAGGATAGTCGCGTCTGTGTTTAGCAGTTTCAAAATTTTGAAGTATATTCATTTAATTCCAGTTTCGCATTTTGGGTTTCAGATCTGGTTTATTTTGTGCTAACATTTTCAGATCTCGCTAACGAAATTGGTGCAGCTTGTCTTGGAAGCAAAACGTTTGGTTGAAGGCCCCTATTTTCACAAAGTCTTTTGGGTTTAAAATTTACCTAACTTGTGTGCTTGCAGGAAGGGGTGATTATTTGAAACAATCCAAACTACTAGCAACTCTTTGTTGCAGGTCCTTGGCTAGGGTTTTTGGATTTTTATTGTGTGCCTTGTTTTCATAGACTAGCAAACACTTCCATTGGTGCACTAAAATTGAATCATTGTCTTTTGTGTCTTGAGCAATAGGCTCTTTTTGTTTAATCTTTAGAGGGCCTGTCTTCCCGTGTGGTCATTAGGACTACTAGTGAGAAGAGAACGACCCAAGTGGTAGCGAGGAAAACCCACCTCTTCTGAACCACTATAAAAAAATGTATTCATGGTGAAAACTATGGATAACATGGGCTGATTAGTTCATACCGACACTATGTCTCCCCATAAACCCGCTTGATCAAATTTATTTGATCATTTGTAGGGCGTAACCCCTACCAGCTGGGAGCCTTCTGTATTTACAGAGCTGAAAGTGCCGCATGTATGGCCACACGAGCGGATGCCCTTACTAGCACCTTTTTGTTTTAGAAGCCCAAATCCTTCTAGTTGTTGGGGTAGGAGGTCGGACCTTTGCTAGCGGCCCACACACATACGATTCTTAGTAGAGATACATAGTTTGCCATGGGGAGTTTTCATGGGGACTGATGCTTGGCTGACCCGAGAAGTGAGTGCTGAGGGTGGAGCCAGTGAGGTCAAGCATCTAAGTATCCGCTCTGAATAGCGTAGCCTCGGGGGTAAAACCCCATGTGGGATCAACAACTATTGTCTTGGTGAGCCATAAGAATCGTGCTTGACTTATTTTAAACATTCAAACATTCAAGACCAAACAACAAAACATTGTGTCTTTTGTGTCTTCAAGTGTATGCAAAACAATTTTACATCAAACAACACACTTTTCTTGGAGTCATTTTTGAGTCTAGACACTTACAAACATTGAGTCCTCATCAACATTGTGTCCTCTTGTCACGAAAAGTAGTCAAACAGTCAGATTTGGTCACAACAAAACAACTTCACAGATTGGAAAAAATTGCACAAATTTTACAGAAACATGTCTGTGTCTGTTCAAATCGCGTCTGTGCCATATAGCCGCGTCTGTGAGGGGCATAATCGCGTTTGTGCCGTATAGCCGCATCTGTGAAGGGCATAATCGCATCCGTGTCCCAGAATCAATAGTGCATTTCAAACAAAAATCTCAGAAGCATGTCCGTGTTAAACAAATCCGCGTCTGTGTCGTGGAACCATGTCTGTGAAGTATACAGGCGCGTCTGTGTTCAAAATTGCAAAAAATTTTACAATCCAACAAACAAACACAGTCAGTTTCAGAATTCTTGAGCTTCCTAGGTTGTTTCTCCAGGTTTCATCTAGCATTCAACCTGTCTTTGGGTCTCACACAGTCCATCATTGCTCCACATCTTGCTTTACATTCACACTTGTCTAAACTTCAGTCAAAAGGTCACTTGCTTGTCCTCATCATACTTTGTCAACACACTACATACAACAACACTTTGCTAAGTGGTCCCTCATCAAGGTTTCTTACCTTTGGGTCTCATTTGGTCTTACTTAGAGTCAAGGTCAACTTACCTTATCAAGAGAAACTATCCTCTCTTTGGAATTCACACCTACTCTACTACATACATACTTGGTCTTACACTTTTGACATTGCAAGTACACCTCAGATTCATTTACACTCCATCCAACTCTTGGTCTTCCATACTTTTTCCATTTTCATCTAGTCTCACACATCTTGGTCAATACCTAGTTCATGGTTGAAACTCGTCTTCAAAAATCTAGGAGAGAAACTAAAGAGGCTCAAGAGTCCGCAAACATGAGTTCTTATGAGTATGACAACAATATATTTTTCAATACTGATCACACTACATTACCTGACATGGATGTCTATAGAAACATTCCAAATGTTGAGAACACGGACACTACAAACAACAATGCTACACACAATGACAATATGGACAACTTTTCAATACATTCAGCAGATGTGGAAGAATCCATTATGAATCCCCATTTCAATCGGTTGGTTGAGGAAATAATGAGGAGGGATAGACAATACTTCTTACAAATGATGGCACAAAGTGGAGCCAAGATACCTCATGATTTTGACATGTCTCAAATAATGGAAAATCGACATTTGCAACAAACTCACTCCAACATGGATCAAAGGAGACCTAATAGTGGAGGAAATAGAGGACCATATATGGTACGTGAATCACCATCGCCTTTGCTTCAAAAACCAGAGGTCCCACATACACATGGTCAAGTATATGATACTCACCTTCGCAGACCATTATGGAAGTCTTATGCAGACAGATATGCTCAATCACATACTCAAGCTACGAATCAACCAAAGCAATTGGATATTCAAAGGCATGCTCAAAATTTGGACACAAGGAAACCCCGTGTCAAATTTGGGGGCAACACAATAGAACATGACATGCCTGTAGAGTATGGTATACATGCACAAAATAGATATGGTGTTCCTTGAAATGAACCTATACCAAGTGGTCCATATATGCAACATCACTAGAGACCTCCTCCATATGAACATGTGTATGATCAATATCATCCATATATGCAACATGCTTCTCCTCCAATGGGTGCCTCAAACATGGGGTATGGTTCAAGAAGTCGATCTCCACCTAAGAGCAATTTAGAGCAACAAATCAGGGACTTACAAAAGAAAATGGAGGACATAAATACACCGAAGCCAACATACACAATGAGAGACATATGTCCTTATCCATTCGACAAGAGCATTCCAGTGCCTCCATTTTCTACAGACTTTGTGACACCTAAATTTGATAAGTATAGAGGAAAAGGGGATCCTAAGGCACACATAAGACAGTTTTTCACAGCTTGCATTGAAGTAGCTTCAGAAGAGACATATTTGATGAGATTATTCCCACAAAGCTTAGGTGATCAAGCTATGGAATGGTTCTCCCAACTCCCACCTGGTATTAAGTCATGGGGTGACTTAGCAGAGGCATTTATTCAACATTTCTCCTACAATATAGAGACAGACATATCAGTCACTACTCTATGCAACACCAAGCAAAAAGAGGGAGAGTCTTTTGCATCATTTTTACAAAGATGAAGGAATCTAGCTAGTAGATGCTCTTGTGAAATTCCACAAAAACAAATGGTAGAGATGTTCACACAAAATGTTAACAAAGACATTGGCTATGATCTAAGGAAAGCTTGTTTGTCCACCTTCAGGGACGTTCTTGAAAAAGGCTTAGCAACAGAAAAGGTCCTAATTGAGCAAGGAGTCATTAAGATATTTAAGGAGAACAAAGATGACTTTAAAGGAAAAGACAAGCCAAGATTTTGGAATAAAAATAAGAACACAGTCAATGATGGTGTTGTTGATGCCAATACAGTGCGACCCAAACTCATCTTTTCGGGATCAAGTTCTACAAACAATCAAGTGAATACTCAAACAACTTCTAGATCACGAAGGAAGTACACCCCATTAGGAGAACCAGTTGAGTTAGTCTTCAAAAAGTTAGTGGCAAACAAGGTAATCACAGTTCCAGATTTTCCTCCATATGAACAAAAGGTTAAACCAAATTGGTGGAATGATGATGAGTATTGTGAATTTCATAAGAGAAAGGGTCATAAGACAGGAAATTGTCATCGACTGAAGAATATCGTACAAGATCTCATTGATAGAGGTGACATTGAGATTGAGGGACACTCATCCAATCAAGAACATGAGATGTTTAAGGAGCCGTTCCCAAAGCATGACAAGGGAAAAGCTAAAGCCACAGATGATCAAACCAACTATACTAGAGCATCTTACAACTATGATTCAACCATCAATCACATCTCAATGGACAATTATGTCTCTACTATTACCATCAAGTACAAAAACCCTAAGAATCCTACTCAGAGACCCAAGATTGTCCTAAAAGGTGTTGGATCTTCTTCCGAACCTACTTCTAAATGTCATGTTACAACCCATCGAGGTAAAATCACTTTGCCAAGTGCTTCAACTAAAAACACCGCTTCTTCATCAACCAAACCTGAGTATGACCTTGTAGAACAGTTAGGGAAGACACCCGCACTCATCTCCATACTTGAGCTCTTACGCATATCCCCCGCTCATAAAGCTATTCTTGACAAAATATTAAGAGACACCGTCATTCCTACTAATCTGAACGTGGACCAGTTTCAAGCCATGGTGGGATACCTTTTCGTTCCACATTCCCTTACATTCACAGAAGTCGATGATGCCTCCGTAAGTCAGCCACATAATGCACCATTACACATTGAAGCCTTCATACACAAACATAGAATCAAATGAGTCCTGATAGATGGAGGAGCTGGTCTAAACATTTGTACATTGAGCACAATTAAACAATTGGGATATTTTGATAAAGTTTTGAATTCTACAAACAAAATTACTATCAAAGCATATGATGATGAAGAACGTTCATCCAAAGGCACAGTCACCTTGCCTCTCAGAGTTGGGCTAGTTACTAAGGATGTGGTTTGTCAAGTCCTAGACCTTGATCTCACATACAACATACTCTTGGGATGCCCATGGATTCATGAGATGAGAGCAATACCATCTACATATCATTGATGTATCAAGTTTCCTCACAATGGAGTTGAAGTGACTATCAAAGAAGATCCAAATCCATTCATATATTGCAACAATCTGCAACCTCGATCAGAAATAATAATCCTAGTCAATCAAGAAGCTATTCCTTCATCAGCATATGTGGATCCAGAATCATTGAAAGCTTCTACATCAAAGCAAGCAGAGCTCAAAGAAAAATTCAAGATTAAAGATCTGGGATGTGGTGAGTATATCTTTCATGTTGATCAACTCCCACTATCTCCTAAGACATTCAGTCAACATGAACAACCTACAAACAATTTTCAATGCTAAGGAATTGGGTGTGAACCACCTAGTGTTGTGGCTACTAAGTCTGAATGCAAATCTCCTCTAGTGGTGCAAGCAACTCTTGATATCAATAGTCCTAAGAGTGGTTCCAGCAAAGAATCTATTGAGCATATCGCTAGCCCTCTTGAGAACTCACATAGCCTTAACATTTCATCCACTCATTCCATTTCCACTCCACTTCTATACTTGGATCAACAAGAATCACAAAAGCCCTCACTTATTGGGGATCAAAAATCAAGATTTGAAAAGAAAAATCTAAAAGTCAATAATAAAGAAAAGTCCTTTAGTCCAAATCAAAATCAAAAGCTATTGGACTCTGAAAAAATCAAGGTCAAAGATAAAAATCCTACGAAAGAAAAAGAGCAAGAGATGATCTCCCCTAATATCAAAATAACTGGGGGCAAAAGTTCTAAAATTTCAAGTCAAAAAGCATACTTGTTGATCCTAAGTCTCCATCATGCTATCCTACTTTCACTTCTTTTCGCAATCATAAGCCTTCATCACTCATCTAATTGTTCGGCACATCCTTTCCCTTCTGGCGATACATCATGGACCTTTAATGGAGCTTCCTTGAAGGAATTTGTTATTAGGGATGCCCAAACTTCTGCAGGTGACACGCATATGGGCCTACATAGTCCACACGCTAGTAATTCTATCTCAGTTCCTTTATCAACAAAGACAGTCACTCAAGCTACACATCATTCAGTCAAGGAACGATGCAACTACAATCACAAAGTCAAGCCTTGCACATTTGAGGTAGGGGACTTAGTTCTCAGAGAAAACCCCAAGAATCAGCAAGACAGAGAGAAGAAGGGCAAGTTCAAACCAAATTGGCTTGGTCCTTACATCATTACAACAGCATATGGATCTAGGGCATATCAGCTCTCAACTACAGAAGGTGAACCTTTGGAGGATCCTATCAATAGCATGCACCTTCGCAGGTTCTACACATAGCTCTTCGGAATATCCTAATTTCAAAAATACAAAAAAAATCAAAAATACAAAAAAAATCAAAAAATTTAAAAAATACAAAAAAAATTATAAAAACAAAAAAAATCGTTTCTTGGTGAAAACCTGGCAAATAGGCACCTTGTGACACAGAAAACATTGAAAAATCGAAAAAAGTAAAGAGAAATAATTTTGTCCAACAGTAAAAACCACTTTGGTGGCACCTTGGGCAAGTACCATGGTGAAAACTGGGTCACTAGTGCCATGTGTAGAGACATTGCTCCTTCCTCCTTCAGGATCCACTTTCATCCTTTCACTTTGCACACACTCACGACCAATTCATCCATAATAAACTTACCCATTCCCATCATGGCTTGTTATTGATCTACCCAAGATTGTTTCGTTATTCATAATAAACCTCCCTTTTCACCTCCCTTTCCATCCATAATAAATCAGATCCTATCTGTGGCTAAGGCAATTCTTACATCTAGTGATGGGTGTGGAAATAAGAACATCACATGTTTCGAGGAGTACAATTTCTTTCAACTTCCTTCAGTCTATCTATGCACAACCTGCAATAAAACAATATTTGCATCGCCAGTCCGCAATAAAGTTTCATCTTCTCCGCAATAAAGTATCAGCTTCATGGATTCAGTCAGTTTCAGATGAGACAGCAGCAACAATGAGCTTCAACAAATCAAATCTTTCAACAGACTCAGACAACATATGGTTCAGTGCTATCTATCCTTTTTGTGAAAGTAAACATTGTGACCACAATCAAATAAGACTTATACAAGTGACAAGAGACACTAAACTTGAGGACTACAGTGGATGTTGGTGTCAAGTCTTGGTTTTCTTTTGATTTTATCTTTTGGTGACAAGTCTTTTAGCTTTTCCAGGATGTCTCTGACTAGAGATTATATCTCCAGGATGTCTTTGACTAGAAAGGCGAGGATGGGGTATCGTCACCTATTTGTATTTGCTGTCTGTGGATTGTCTTTTAGTAATGCTATGACTTGTCCAAGGATATTAGGACACTATGAGTCTAGTGTGAACTGGGGCATTCCTTGTTTGTGACTGTCTTATCTCCATGCAAACAGGTACAATGACTTTCTTGGTTGAACATATGCCTTGATTGTCATAACCTAATTGCCATAATAAAGCTCAATGATGATAACGCACAAGAAGCTCTTTCACATTCATATCTTCTATCTTCCATCCCCCTTTCTTGATTGACTTCCATCATCCATCTTGAGTCCACGTAGCCCACTATCACATGACTGAGTATAATGACACACCAAAAACATTTGCATTTCATGTAGTTACACCTACATTACCACATATAAGCATTTCATACATACATATAGATATCACAACTGCATCACATTCTGTACACAACACAAGTTAGCACATCTTACATTTTCATCATGTAAATAGGTCATTTGCATTATCATATTCATCTGCATTACATACATTCACATTTGCATCATGCATACACATATAAAACAAAAAAGGAAAAAAAATATATTGCATTGCATCATAAACATATTTGCATCCATATCATAAGCATCACATAAAACATACATCATAAGAGCATCTCATCACATAAGTACACATGCATATAGCTGCCGCAAAGATGAATCATCTCATATATATATATAAAGTGTCATGATACAATGATGTCAAAATCATATGGCTACAAAATCACCCGTAGGTGTCTACATCATCATACAAAAATGGTACAATATTGATACATAGGGAGCCCTCTAAGGCTATGATGAACTCCCTCCCTCGGAGCCGCCTGGCTTCGATGGAATCTCAGCCCCAGGATCATCCCTCCTATCCCCTCTATCTGGTGGTGGTGGAGGACCCATAACCCCACCACTCGATGCCTGTCTCCTCCGACTCCCTCCCGTAGCTGTCGCTGTCCACGATGGTCTATGGAAGCTCCTCGCCCGCTGATCTGCTGGCACTGCACCATAATAGAGATCCCACCAGTAGGCAATCTCTTGCCCTGCCCACAGGACATATGCATATCCTGCCTCTCTGTCCTCCGCTGCCTGTCTCCCCACCCTCAACGCTGTCTTAGCCTCTGTGTAACGCTGAATAGCCTGATCCCGCTCTCGCTTAGTATCTCAGAGCCTCCTCTTGAGCCGATCCCTCTCCCTCTCTAACTCTTGAATCTCATCTGCCTATTCCTGGCAGATCTCTCTGAGCACAATCAGCTCATCCTCCTCTGCATCAACCCCCTCTGCCTTTTCCTATGGCTCTCCCTACACCTGTGCCTGCCCCTATGCCTGTACCTGTACTGGTGCTTGTACTAGCACCTGTCCCTGTACCTGTCCCTGTCCTTGTACCTATCTCTGTACCTATCTGGGATCCTGTGCTGCTGGCACTTGTAGCGGCAACCCACCTCGACCCCTCACCACCCGAGCCTGTCTCTCCTCTCCACCCTCCCTCTGAGGTGCAACCCTCCTCTCTCCAACTACTCCCCTCCTCCTCCATCGGCCCCTGCCCCCATCACCTCCCCCATCATCATCATCTTTGTCAAATAGCTCTCCAGGATCTGTCAAGCATGGGAAGGGATGCTTTGCCCAGCATGTTGTATACTCGACATCCATATCGGCATCGTCGACCTCTGGCCACATGTCCTAGGGTAGGGGCACCATCTCTGCTAGCTGTGTAACTGCTTGATCATATGACAATAGGGGCCCAAACTGTACCTGATCTCTAACTATCTGTGCATACATGCCCGAGCCCCGTGGCATCCTCTGAATTCGGCCAAACTGCTTGCACACCCTATCTACAAGCTGTCTCTCTGGCACATAGGGCATCCGCCCAATCAGATACCTGCTCCAGAAGGTGTACAAGCTCAACTGCATCATCCTCCCACTCCTCACATCCCAGGTATGGCCTCCAAATGACCACATCAATGTCGTCTATCACTCATCTCCAGTGCTCCAACCTGCCAATCCGTGGCTGTGACGTGATCATGTCATACAAATGCACAAAACTGCATCCATGTCCCCTACCTCTGAAATGTATAGGCCTCATCACTGGCAGATGCTCATAAGCGCATACTTGTAGCAGTGTCACCCCGCAGCCCAATCCCACTGATCCATGATATACGAACTGATGCAGCTCATAGTAGAGGTGTGCCAGCACACACGCTCCCCAGGTATATCTGGTGTGTTGTGTCACTAGTGTCTCTAATGCACCTCCCCAGCCTACAACCAACCCCTGTGTCACCCTATCTGGACACAGGAACCCACTGATTGCTCCTCCTACCACTACCGACAGCGCTAGCCCTGTGGCTGTCATAGTGTCCCACACCATGTGTCCTGCCCTCATCTCCAGTCTTGGGTCCTGGAATACTCATCTCAGGGCCTCCCTATCTCCAGCTCGATTGTATGGGATCAGATCCCCATCGATCGGTATCCTCACTATCCTGTAGACATCCTCAAAGGTGATTATCATCTCACCCATCGGCAAATGAAACATACAAGTCTCTGAGTGCCATCTCTCAGCCGGTGCAATCAATAGTCCCATGTTCACCCAAAACTCAGGCACATATAGCACATGTCTCAATCCCATCTCCTCAATAGCAGCTCGCTCCTCGGCTGTCAGCTCAAGTCGCAATCTCTGAGTCGACGGGAATCTCTCCCGTGACTCCAGCATCGGCAAATACTCCTGCAGTCAAGCAAATCAATCGTGTCAGTCATAGTGGCATTCACTGTTTATCACAAAATGCTACTTTTTATCTAAATGCATATGGCTATCTATCCTAGTGACACTCACTGTTCATCACAAAGTGTTGCTTCTATCCTAGTAGTACTCCCTGTTCATCATAAAGTACTACGTGTGTGACACTTACTGTTCATCACAAAGTGTTACTCACATTTGAACTCCCTGTTCATCACAAAGTGCTGCTCACATTTTAGTACTCCCTGTTCATCACAAAGTACTCTATCTTGGTACTCATTGTTCATCACAAAGTGCCTTGATCTATCCTAGTCTTCCTTAGAGGACTTGCTTGAGTGTATCCTCTCGGTAGCTTATCCAATCGATAGCATATGTTCATCACAGAACTGCCGATTTGATCTAGAAGACAAAAATTTGTATTTTTTAGACATAAACGTGCTTTCCTGACACAAACGTGCTTAAAGACTGCACATACGCGTCTGAACAACACAGACACGCCTGTATGACACAGACGTGCCTATGCTCTACACAGACGCGCCTGGGTGACATAGACAAGCCTTCTTGGCACAGATGCCCCTAAATTACACAAACGCGTCTGCATTTGACATAAACACAGTTCTAAACACAGACGTGGCTGGCACCCACACAGACGCGCCTGGTGGACACAGACGCGCCTGACACCAACGCAGACACGCCTAAATGTTTTTAACATTTTTTGGGGACCCTATTCTAAGCGCATTTATTGTCCTATCTACCATGCATTAATGACAACAATAAATGCATCAAAGTACGAGGAAGTTTGGTGGTACTTACCGACTCTCCTGCCTCTGCTGGCCTCTGGAATCGATGAACGCGGTCGAATCTATGAACAAAAGCCATCGTTGCTGACCGCTGCTGCTCTTTTCTCGCTCTACACTCTGCTCTCGTGGATGTGTGGATGACAATGAGGATGTCTTTTTCCCGTGGTCTATTTTTTACCCTACCCTAGACCTTGCCCTCATTTCCCGAGTCAGTCTTCTTTATCCCGTGACTCTGTCACTTTATTCGGTCAGTCCATTCTATCCTGTCTTTCTTATCGAGAGATTGTCTACAATCTTTTCAGACATTTTCATCCAATCTCTCGAGGGGGCATATCATTCCCATCTTGGGGCAACTCTGTATTAGTTCATCTTATCTTCTTTGAAACAACGCGACAAGCCGCATTGTCTCAAAGAGGGGCAAAATGTAGACACTCAAAATTGTCATGTCTAATTAAATAAATATTTTATTTATTTAATTATCTAAGCTTAATTCTTCTATTAATTAAATAAATCTTTATTTATTTAATTAATTCATTTATCCTCTTCTAGCCTTACTTCTCATTTAAATAAATACATTTATTTATTTAAATTATCCTTTTCCTAAATTAAATAATTATCTTATTTATTTAATTGATCCCACTTCTTCTATTAATTAAATAAATCTTTATTTATTTAATTAATTCATTAGCCTTTTTCTACACATGACACATGTCATTTATCTCTTAATTCCTACACTACCTACCTCTTTCATTATTTTATTATTTCTTCTACCTACCCTCTAATCATAGCCGACCTCCTTTTTACACCTCTCAATCTTATCTCTCCATTTCATATAGTGTCTTCTATTTAAGGAGATGCTTCCTTCATTATCAAATCCTAATCACTAATCTTAAGGATTTGACTATACTACGATCCTACTTGCAACCACATTCTGTTCTTTGTTGAGCTCTTGTGCACATAAAATCTGAGAGCAAATATATCAAGCAAGATCAATGGAGATAGGAAGAATGGAGATCAAAACCCTATTGGACATGTGATGGTATAATCTTTGTGATTTCATTTGATTTGCATTGTCTTAGGTAATCTTCATATGTTATGGTGGATCTTTGTTGTTGTTAGGCTAGGGTTTGGTGGTTGAATTCATTTAACCTTTCAATTTTGTTATTATTGTTATCCATTTTCACCATATACAGTTCTATCATCACTTGTATGGATTAAGGGGAAGATGTAATGATAAATTTTCATAGTCCTAAAAGTAGTAGGATAATACTTTATAATTTATATTTCAACCTATGTGCACTGGAAGTTGAATAGTTATCTAAAAGATGAACTAAATAATTATTTTTTATATTATTAAAAATTGTACATCTTTGTTCACATTAAGATTAGAATCTTTCATTGAATATTTTATCTAGTCATCAATGTCTTGATCATTTGGCAATCTTCTCTTGCATTACATTCGAGGTCCTCATGTGTAATTTGTAACTCATTCTTTGTTTTGCTTGTTTGTTATGGTTACAAACTTTCAATTTTCCTCTATTTCTTTGTTGTGGGTAGAAATCAAATCTATTATCAATTTGATTCTACATACTTCATTGTTTTCATCAATTCCTTATTTGTGTTTATTATTCTAAGATAGTTAATAACTTAATTCTAATTGACCTAGATAAGGTTTCCCTAATCTCTAACTTTTGATGTTCTCCCCTTTCATTATTTTATGGTTTCTCATTAAAATTATAAAATCTTAAGAATAATCTTTACATATGAGATATTTTCCACCACAAAAATAAGAAAATCGCCCTCTCAATATTGATTTCTCCAACTACAACAAACATACTTTGTTGTTCATTAGGTGAATTAGGTTAATCTTTGAAATAGCCAAAGCCTAAGAACTTCATCATTTTTTCTATGAGCATTATGTTAACCATGATGTTATGAAGTAGTAGAGGGTTGAATAGAATGCTCATACCATCTCCAAGATCTTTTTGGTAGTGAAGGAGAATTATGATGACCACGAGAAGACCAATAATTGAAGCTATGCTAAAACCTTCCAAAAAATTTAAAAACAATGCTATAAATATTATTGCTAATAGTTTAATACTATGTACAAGTGAACAATGTCTAATAAAACTTTATTAGCTTACACTTTAAAAAAAAAAACCATCAACTTAAATTTAACTAAAGTAAATTATAAATCATAAACACAGATAATCGATTCATATAAATGAATCTCTCTTATACAATCCACTTTAACAAATAATTGACTACAAAATGTCACAAAAATTGTAAGACAATAATATTTGTCTCTCCACATTTTTAGTAACTTCCAATTAAAAATGAATCATTTTATTAAGTTTTAATAAAAATATGTATTTGTATATGGTGAAAATGGATAACAATAATAACAAAATTGAAAGGCTAAATGAATTCAACCACCAAACCCTAGCCTAACAACAACAAAGATCCACCATAACATATGAAGATTACCTAAGACAATGCAAATCAAATGAAATCACAAAGATTATACCATTACATATCCAATAGGGTTTTGATCTCCATTCTTCCTATCTCCATTGATCTTGCTTGATATATTTGCTCTCAGATTTTATGTGCACAAGAGCTCAACAAAGAACAGAATGTGGTTGTAAGTAGGATCGTAGTGTAGTCAAGTCCTTAAGATTAGCGATTAGGGTTTGATAATGAAGGAAGCATCTCCTTAAATAGAAGACACAATATGAAATGGAGGTATAAGATTGAGAGGTGTAAAAAGGAGGTCGGCTAGGATTAGAGGGTAGGTGAAAGAAATAATAAAATAATGAAAGAGGTAGGTAGTGTATGAATTAAGAGATGAATGACATGTGTCATGGGTAGAAAAAGGCTAATGAATTAATTAAATAAATAAAGATTTATTTAATTAATAGAGGAAATGAGATCAATTAAATAAATAAAATATTTATTTAATTTAGGAAAAGGATAATTTAAATAAATAAATGTATTTATTTAAATGAGAAATAAGGTTAGAAGAGGATAAATGAATTAATTAAATAAATAAAGATTTATTTAATTAGACATGACAATTTTAGGTGTCTACATTTTGCCCCTCTTTGAGACAATGCGGCTTGTCGCGTTATTTCAAAGAAGATAAGATGAACTGATACAGAGTTGCCCCAAGATGGGAATGATATGCCCCCTCGAGACATTGGATGAAAATATCTGAAAAGATTGTAGACAATCTCTCGATAAGAAAGACGGGATAGAATGGACTGACTAGATAAAGTGACAGAGTCACGGGATAAAGAAGACTGACTCGGGAAACGAGGGCGAGGGCGAGGGTAGGCTATAAGATAAACCACAGGAAAAAGACATCCTCATTGTCATCTACACATCCACAAGAGCAGAGTGCAGAGCGAAAATAAAGCAGTAGCAGTCAACAGCGATGGCTTTCGTTCACAGATTCGACCGCATTCGCCGATTCTAGAGGCCAGCAGAGGCAGGAGAGCCGGTAAGTACCACCAAACCTTCTCGTACTTTGATGCATTTATTGTTGTCATTAATGCATGCTAGGTAGAGCAATAAATGCGCTTAGAATAGGGTCTCAAAAAATGTCAAAAACGTTTAGGCACGTCTACGTTGGTGCCAGACGCGTCTATGTCCGCTAGGCGCGTCTGTGTGGGGGCCAGCCGCGTTTGTGTTTAGAAATGCGTTTATGTCAAATGCGGATGCGTTTGTGTAATGTAGGGGCATCTGTGCCAAGAAGGCACGTCTGTGTCTCCCAGGCGCATCTGTGCACGACATAGACACATTTGTGTCTTTCAGGTGCATCTATTTTTTTCAGGTGTGTCTGTGCAGTCTTTAAGCGTGTTTGTGCCATGAAAGCACGTTTATGTCCAAAAAATGCGAATTTTTGTCTTCTAGGTCAAATCGGCAGTTCTGTGATGAACATACGCTATCGATTGGATAAGTTGCTAAGAGGATACACTCAAGTAGGTCCTCTAGGGAAGACTAGAATAGATCAAGGCACTTTGTGATGAACAGTGAGTACCAAGATAGAGTACTTTGTGATGAACAGGGAGTACTAAAATATGAGCAGCACTTTGTGATGAACAGGGAGTGCAAATGTGAGGAGCACTTTGTGATGAACAGGGAGTGCAAAACACGTAGTACTTTGTGATGAACAGGGAGTACCACTAGGATAGAAGCAACACTTTGTGATGAACAGTGAGTGTCACTGGGATAAATAGAAATATGCATTTAGATAAAAAGTAGCATTTTGTGATAAATAGCGAATGCCACTATGACTGACATGATTGATTTGCTTGATTGCAAGAGTATTTGCCGATGCTAAAGTCACGGGAGAGATTCCTATTGACTCAAAGATTGTGACCTGAGTTGACACTTGGGGATCGAGTAGTGATTGAGGCGATGGGATTGAGACATGTTCTATATGTGCCTGAGTTTCGGGTGAACATGGGACTGTTGACTGCTTTAGCTGAGAGATGGCATTCAGAGACATGTACGTTTCATTTACCGATGGGTGAGATGACAGTCACCCTGGAGGATGTATACAAGATACTCAGGATACTGATTGACAGGGATCTGATTCCGTACGATCGAGATGGAGATAGGGATGCCCTTAGACGAGTGTTCTAGGACCCTGGATTAGAGATGAGGGCTGGGCATGTGGCTTGGGATATTACGACTGCGACAGGATTGGCACTGCCAGCAGTGATAGGAGGAGCGATCAGTGGGTTCCTGTGTCCTGATAGAGTGTCACAGGGGTTGGCTGTGGGCTGGGGAGTAGTTGGAGAGAGGAGGGTTGCACCTCGAAGGGAGGGTGGAGAGGAGAGACAGGATCGAGTGGTGAGGGGTCACGGTGGATTGCCGGTATAGGTGCCAATAGCACATGGTCCCAGACAGGTATAGAGATAGGTACAGGGACAGGGACAGGTATAGGGACAGGTGCCAGTACAGGCACCAGTACAGGTACAGGCACAGGGGCAGGCACCCGTACAGGGAGAGCCACAGGCAGAGGTGGAGGGGGCTGACGTAGAGGAGGATGAGCTAATAGAGCTGAGGGAGATCTGCCAGGGCTAGGCATATGAGATCCAGGAGTTGGAGAGGGAGAGGGATTGGCTCAGGAGGAGGCTCTGAGATACTGAGCGGGAGTGGGATCAGGCTATTCAGTGTTATACAGAGGCTGAGACAGTGGTGAGGGTGGGGAGACAAGCAGCGGAGGACACAGGGGCCGGATATGCTTATGTCCTGTGGGCAGGGGAGGAGATTGCCTACTGGCGAGATCTCTATTATGGTGCAGTGCCAGCAGATCAGCGGGCGAGGAGCTTCCATAGACCATCACGGACAGCGAAAGCTATGGGAGGGAGCCGGAGGAGATAGGCATCGAGTGGTGGGGTTATGGGTCCTCCACCACCACCAGACAGAGGAGACAGGAGGGATGATCCTTGGGTGGGTCCTTCGGGGGCTCAGATTTTGTCGAAGCCAGGCAGCTCCGAGGGAGGGAGTTCATCATAGCCTTAGAGGGCTCCCTGTGTATCAGTATTGTACCATTTTTGTATGATGATGTAGACACCTTCAGGTGATTGTAGCCATATGATTTTTTATTTTTTTTGACATCATTGTATCATGACACTTTTGATTATATATGAGATGATTCATCTTTTGTGGCAGCTATATGCATGTGTACCTATGTGATGGGATGTTCTTATGTGATGCTTATGATATGGATGCAAATATGTACATGATGTAATGTAATATTTTTGTTCTTTTATGTTTTATATGTGTATGCATGATGTAAATGTGAATGTATGTAATGTAGATGAATATGATAATGCAAATGTAAATTGACATAATGAGAATGTAAAATGTGCTAACATGTGTTGTGTGCAGGATGTGATGCAATTGTGATATGCAAATGTTTTTTTGTTTTTTTTGTGTGTGTCATTGTACTCAGTCATGTGATAGCAGGCTACACAGACTCGAGAAGGACGATGGAAGTCAATCAAGAAAGGGGGATGGAAGACAGAAGATATGAACATGAAAGAGCTTCTTGTGCATTATCATCATTGAGCTTTATTATGGCAAGTAGGTTATGACAATCAAGGCATATGTTCGACCCAGAAAGTCATTGTACCTGTTTGCATGGAGATAAGACAGTCACAAACAAGGAATGCCCCAGTTCACACTAGACTCACAGTGTCCTCATATCCTTGGACAAGTCATAGCATTACTAAGAGACAATCCACAGACAGCAAAATAAAATAGGTGACGATACCCCATCCTCGCCTTTCTAATCAAAGACATCCTGGAGATAGAATCTCTAGTCAGAGACATCCCAAAAAAGCTAAAAGACATGTCACCAAAAAGATAAAATCAAAAGAAAACCAAGACTTGACACCAACATCCACTATAGTCCTCAAGTTTAGTGTCTCTTGTCACTTGTATAAGTCTTATTTGATTGTGGTCACAATGTTTACTTTCACAAAAAGGATAGATAGCACGGAACCACATGTGGTCTGAGTCTACTGAAAGATTTGATTTTGTTGAAGCCCATTGTTGCTGTTGTCTCATCTGAAACTGACTGAATCCATGAAACTGATACTTTATTGCGGAGAAGATGAAACTTTATTGCAGACTGGCAATGCAGATGCTATTTTATTGCGGATTGTGCACGAATAGACTGAAGGAAGCTGGAAGAAACTGTACTCCTCGAAACATGTGATGTTCTTAGTTCCACACCCATCACTAGACGTAGGATTTGCCTTAGCCACAGATAGGATTTGATTTATTATGGATGGAAAGAGAGGTTTATTATGAATGGCTAACCAATCTTGGGTAGATCAATAACAAGCCATGATGGGAATGGGTAAGTTTATTATGGATGAATTGATCGTGAGTGTGTGCAAAGTGAAAGGATGAAAGTGAATCCTAAAGGAGGGAGGAGCAAAGTCTCTACGCATGGCGCTGGTGACCCAGTTTTCACCATGGTACTTGCCCAGGGCGCCACCGAAGTGGTTTTCACCGTTGGACGAAATTATTTCTTTTTACTTTTTTTGATTTTTTGATTTTTTTGTATTTTTGAAATTTTTTGATTTTTTTGTATTTTTGAATTTTTTTTATTTTTTTGTATTTTTGAATTTTTTTGATTTTTTTGTATTTTTGAAATTTTTTTAATTTTTTTGTATTTTTGAATTTAGGATATTCCGAAGAGCTATGTGTAGAACCTAGGAAGGTGCGTGCTATTGATAGGATCCTCCAAAGGTTCACTTTCTGTAGTTGAGAGCTGATATGCCCCAGATCCATATGTTGCTGTAATGATGTAAGGACCAAGCCAATTTGGTTCGAACTTGCCCTTCTTCTCTCTGTCTTGCTGATTCTTGGGGTTTTCTCTGAGAACCAAGTCACCTACCTCAAATGTACGAGGCTTGACTTTGTGATTGTAGCTGCGACTCATTCGTTGTTGGTAAGCCTTGAGATGATTAAAAGCAGTTTGTCTCCGTTCATCCAGCATTTCAAGTTCTTGTAAGCGAGAGACCCTATAGTCTTCATCACTGATGATGTTTTGCAAAGAGACCCGTAAAGAGGGTAACTCGACCTCAATAGGTAAGATGGCTTCAGTGTCGTAGACAAGTGAATAGGGTGTAGCTCCTGTAGGTGTGCGAACACTTGTGCGATAGGCCCAAAGTGCAGGATTAAGTTGGATATGCCAATTACGGCCAATGTCATCGACTATCTTCTTAAGGATTTTAAGGATTGTTTTATTAGACACCTCAGCTTGGCCATTACCTTGGGGGTAATATAGTGTGGAGAAACGATGGGAAATATGGAAGCAGTCATAGAGTTCACGAACATCCTGATTTTTGAAGGGACGCCCGTTATCAGTGATAATGGAAACAGGAATACTGTATTGGCAAATGATATAGTTAAGGATGAACGTAGGAATATGTTTTCCAGTGACTTGTGTGAGAGGCACAACTTCAATCCATTTGGTGAAATACTCTATGGCAATGATAATGAATTTATGACCATTAGAAGAAGGAGGGTGAATCTTGCCTATGAGATCGAGTCCCCACTGACAAAAGGGCCAAGGAGACGCAAGTGGTTGTAGTTCTTGTGCTGGCGCATGTATGAGGTCTCCATGAATTTGACATTGCTTACATTTCTTGACAAACTGATATGAGTCTTTTTCCATATTGGGCCAGTAATATCCAGTCCTAATGAGTTTCTTGGCCAAGGTAGGACCACTAGCATGTGGACCACATATCCCTTCATGAACTTCATGTAATGCAATCTAAGCTTCATTGCTTTCTAAACATCTAAGAAGAGTGCCATCTAGACCTCACCGGTATAGGATATCGGCTAGAATGACATATTGAGAGGATTGGCGAATGAAGGTGCGACGTTGGTTATTTGATAAATTAGGAGGTAGGGTATTATCGCAAAGGTATGTGAAGATGGAACCATAGAACTGGGACTCGGGACCGACAACACATATCATCTCAATAGGAGTGATCTCATATGAAGGAACCAAAAGGTTATCCACCAAGAACTCATAGCAGGTCTCATTTGGAGGTAAATCGATCAGTGAAGAAATTGTAGCCATGGCATCTACGACGCGATTCTGCTCTCTTGGTATCTGCTCAAAATCTATCTTTGTGAAGTGTTGTTTCAGGTCATCCACCATTTGTTTGTAAGGCATTAATTTTTCATCTTTTGTTTGGTAATCATCAGTTGCTTGATGGATGACAAGTTGAGAATCCCCAAAAACACGAAGTTCCTGGATCTTCCATTGAATTGTGATCCGTAATCCAGTTGTTAATGCCTCATATTCCGCTATATTGTTAGTGCAAGGAAATGATAAGCGGTATGATTTTGGTATAGAGTCTCCTTGAGGAGTTATAAAAAGGATGCTAGCTCTTGCCCCATGCTGTGTGTATGAGCCATCAAAGTACAGTTGCCATGGCTTTGCATGTGATATTGTTAAAATGGATTCATCTAGAAATTCTGAACTTAGAGGAACATCATCAATCATGGGGGCCTCTGCTAATTGATCTGCGATAGCTTGTCCTTTTATTGCTTTCTTGTCCACATACTCGATGTTGAATTCACTCAGGATCATTACCCATTTGGCTAGTCGCCCAGTAAGTGTTGCTTTATTGAGAAGGTATTTCAATGGATCTATCCTTGCAATCAACTTAGTCTTATGAGTAAGCATGTAATGTCGTAATTTCTATGAAGCAAAGACCACGGTGAGACATGCACACTCGATTGGTGTGTAGTTTAGCTCATATCCCACCAATGTGCGACTGATATAGTATACTTCCTTTTCCTTGCCCTCATCAATTTGTTGTGCTAAGAGTGCCCTCAGTGCTGTTGGAGTAGCTGAGATGTATAATAACAGAGGCTGATCTGGAACTAGTGGCATCAAAACTGGCAGATTCAAAAGATAATCTTTGAGCGTCTGAAAAGCCTGTTGATAGTTATCATCCCATTTGAATTTGATGTTTTTATGTAGCAAGTGCTGAAAAGGATTGCACTTATCTGCAAGTTGTGCTATGAATCTCCGTATAGACTGGAGTCTCCCTTGTAAGGATCGAAGTTGACTGATATTTCTAGGTGGTGGCATGTCCAAGATGGCCTTGACTTTTGCTGAATCGGCTTCGATTCCTCTTTTGGACACAATGAATCCTAGGAGCTTCCCAGAGGTTACTCCAAAAACACATTTCTTGGGGTTTAATCATACTTTGTACTTTTCTAACAGATCAAAGATGATTGAAAGTATGTCCAAATGTGTATCTCTGTCTATTGATTTACCCAAGAGATCGTCAACATAATCTTCCACCATTACGTGCATGAGATCATGAAAGATAAGAGTCATGGCTCTTTGATATGTAGCAGCTGCATTTTTTAGCCCAAAAGGCATGACATTCTAGCAGAAAGTTCCCCAAGCACAAGTGAATGATGTTTTGTGTTGATCCTCAGGTGCGATCCTTATTTGATTATAACTAGAAAACCCATCCATCAAAGATAACATTTCATGACCTACTGTGAGATCAACAATCAAGTCAATATTTGGTAATGGGAAGTCATCCTTTGGACAAGCTTTGTTGATGTCTCTGAAATCTGTACATATTCTGATGTTGCAATCTGGTTTACTGACAAGCACTAGATTAGAGATCCATTTAGGATAATCGATTGGGCGTATGAATCTGACATCCAATAATTTCTCCAGTTCTGCTTTGACTAGTAATGCCACTTGTGGATGCATTTTTCTGAATTTCTGTTTCACTGGCTTTGCCCCTGGTTTGACTATCAAATGGGCATTACCAAATCTGGATCTAGTCCAGGCATATCAGCGTATGACCATGCAAAGTTGATTTGTCTTTCTTTGAAGAAACTTATGAATTTTGACCTTTCGGACTCTGTCAATGATTGAGCGAGGAATATATTGTGTGGAACCTCTTCTATACCAATGTTTGTTTTGATAGTCTCTTCTACCAACATGGATGACTTTTCCTCATATGATGCTGGGAGAATGTCGACCCTTCCATCTTTGGGTGCCTCGGAGAGGTTTTCGCCCTCAGATACATCCTTTCTTTTTACTTTTTTGGGGTCAGACAGCGCCACAGTGTGGTTTTCGCCATAAGACCCTTGGTTTGTTCTTATTTTCATATTTTTTCGACTGAAAGGTCTGACACCCTCACCAAAATATGCCATGCTGTTGAGTTCTATAGTGTATCCTTCTTTATGGTCCCCAGGGGGAAGGTCATCTCGTATGCCAAGATAGTCAATAACAGCTTCATCATTTTGGAATGTGTCAAATTGTGTTGGTCCTTCATGATCCCAGTCAATGAGTTGATGGTGAACAAGGGGAAGGCCTTTAATGTCTTTGAAGTTAGCGGGGCTAAGAGTGAAGATGCAGTTATATTCGGGTATGTCAAGGTAATCATCGAGGTCATCGATGGAACTCTCCTCATCAGTTTTGATCATGAGCGAATCCAAATTATCATCACTAGTAGCGCATTCTGGGACAGGTGTTCTCATCCTATGTGATTTCAACCTAGAACCTTGAGACAAAGACTGTGTGGAATCCTCATGGGTTATTCCATGACCAACTCTGAACCTTTTATAAAATTCCTCTTCTTCTGTGGGTTCATCTGGCTCTCTGAATGTCTTAGTGAGCTCATAATCGCTGGAGGATTTGTCTGAACCCCATTCCCATTCGTTGGAGTCTATGGAATAGCAATCCTCTTATTAAATTTTGGCAACTTTGATTTGTAATGCTTCTTCTATCCTTTTGGTGTGGACCTTGGAAGTCAGAAAACCAAGTCCCTTCAAGCGCTCCTTTTTAAAAGTCAATTCAGGTTGTAAAGGTTCAATGATGCCTTCCTTTCATAACCCAAGAGGGCTTTTTCCTCATACCCGAATTTTTGTAGAATCTTGAAGCCTTTACCATATTTCTCACAGGGTATATTGATGTGATTTTGTATGTCATTTTCAATGTCTTTGTAGAGAATTTTGTATAAGTTTTCCTCTTCCAGTTCGCCCCATCTTTGAAAGGTAGTAGGGTCCCATTTGAGTACCATGATGGATACTTGCTTGTTAGGATGTGGTCTTCCATATTCTTTTGGGGAACTCATGACTTGTCATAAGTACATGGTCTGATTTAAAGTGTATTCTCCCATGCCTTTGTCCTGAAATTTGTCTTTAAGCTCACCTTGCCTTGATGTCAAAGGTTTCAATGACTCAGGATCAATGTATGTCGAAGAAGGAACAACTTCACGATTACTGGGAATGATGGTCTCAGTTTGTGATCTCAGGTTATTGCAATATATGAACAGATTAGGGTCACTATTAACCGTTACTTCTACTCTATTGTGAGGAAACTTAATGCATTGGTGATATGTCAATGGGACTACCCTCATTTCATGAATCCAAGGACGTCCTAGCAATATGTTATAAGTGAGATCTAGATCCAAGACCTGACAAACCACATCCTTTGTAACTGGCCCAACTCTGAGAGGCAAGGTGACTGTGCCCTTGGATGAGCGTTCTTCATCATCATATGCCTTGATGGTGATTTGATTTGTTGAATTCACAGCCTTATCAGAATATCCCAATTGTTTAATTGTGCTCAATGTACAAATGTTTAGACCAGCTCCTCCATCTATCAGGACCCGCTTTATTCTATATTTGTGTATGAAGGCTTCAACATGTAGTGGTGCATTATGTGGCTGACTTACGGAGGCGTCATCGGCTTCTGTGAAGGTAAGGGAATGTGGAATGGAAAGGTATCCCACCATGGCTTGAAACTAGTCCACGTTCAGATCAGTAGGAACAGTAGTGTCTCTCAAGATTTTGTCAAAAATAGCTTTATGAGCGGGGGATATACGTAAGAGCTCAAGTATGGAGATGAGCGCGGGTGTCTTCCCTAATTGTTCTACAAGGTCATACTTAGGTTTGGTTGATGAAGAAGCGGTGTTTTTAGTTGAAGCACCTGGAAAAGTAATTTTACCTCAACGGGTTGTAACATGACATTCAGAGGTAGGTTCGGAAGAAGATCCAACACCTTTTAGGACAATCTTAGGTCTCTGAGTAGGATTCTCAGGGTTTTTGTCCTTGATGATAATAGTAGAGACATAATTGTCCATCGAGATGTGATTGATAGTTGAATCATAGTTGTAAGATGCTCTGGTATAGTTGGTTTGATCATCTATGGCTTTAGCTTTTCCCTTGTCATGGTTTGGGAATGGTTCCTTAAACATCTCATGTTCTTGATTGGATGAGTGTCCCTCAATCTCAATGTCACCTCTATCAATGAGATCTTGTACGATGTTCTTCAGTCGATGACAATTTCCTATCTTATGACCCTTGCTCTTATGAAATTCACAATACTCATCATCATTCCACCAATTTGGTTTAACCTTTGGTTCATATGGAGGAAAATTTGGAACTGTGATTACCTTGTTTGCCACTAGCTTTTTGAAGACTGACTCAAGTGGTTCTCCCAATGGAGTGTATTTCCTTCATGATCTAGAAGTTGTTTGCGTATTCACTTGATTGTTTGTAGAACTTGATCCCGAAAAGATGAATTTGGGTCACACTGTATTGGCATCAACAACACCATCATTGACTGTGTTCTTATTTTTATTCCAAAATCTTGGTTTGTCTTTTCCTTTAAAGTCATCTTTGTTTTCCTTGAATATCTTAATGACTCCTTGCTCAATTAGGACCTTTTCTGTTGCTAAGCCTTTTTCAATAACATCCCTGAAGGTGGACAAACAAGCTTTCCTTAGATCATAGCCAATGTCTTTGTTAACGTTTTGTGTGAACATCCCTACCATTTGTTTTTATGGAATTTCACAAGAGCATCTGCTAGCTAGATTCCTCCATCTTTGTAAAAATGACGCAAAAGACTTTCCCTCTTTTTGCTTGGTGTTGCATAAAGTAGTGACTGATATGTCTATCTCGATATTGTAGGAGAAATGTTGAATAAACGCCTCTACTAAGTCACCCCATGACTTAATACCAGGTGGGAGTTGGGAGAACCATTCCATAGCTTGATCACCTAAGCTTTGTGGGAATAATCTCATCAAATATGTCTCTTCTAAAGCTACTTCAATGCAAGCTGTGAAAAACTATCTTATGTGTGCC
Organism: Cryptomeria japonica; assembly: GCF_030272615.1. Lineage (NCBI taxonomy): Eukaryota > Viridiplantae > Streptophyta > Pinopsida > Cupressales > Cupressaceae > Cryptomeria > Cryptomeria japonica. The sequence goes on along the minus strand of NC_081410.1, from coordinate 5,809,986 downwards.
TTAGGATCCCCTTTTCCTTTATACTTATCAAATTTAGGCGTCACAAAGTGTGTAGGAAATGGAGGCATTGGAATGCTCTTGTCGAATTGATAAGGACATATGTCTCTCATTGTGTATGTTGGCTTCGGTGTATTTATGTCCTCCATTTTCTTTTGTAAGTCCCTGATTTATTGCTCCAAATTGCTCTTAGGTGGAGATCGACTTCTTGAAGCATACCCCATGTTTGAGGCACCAATTGGAGGAGGAGCTTGTTGCATATATGGATGATATTAATCATACACATGTTCATATGGAGGAGGTCTATAGTGATGCTGCATATATGGACCACTTGGTATAGATTCATGTTGAGGAACACCATATCTATTTGGTGCATGTATACCATATTCTACAGGCATGTCATGTTCTAATGTGTTGCCCCCAAATTTGACACGGGGTTTCCTTGTGTCAAAATTTTGAGCATGCCTTTGAATATCCAATTGCTTTGGTGGTTGCTCCTTAGCTTGGGTATGTAATTGAGCATATCTGTCTACATAAGACTTCCATAATGGTCTGCGAAGGTAAGTATCATGTGCTTGACCATGTGTATGTGGGACCTCTAGTTTTTGAAGCAAAGATGATGGTGATTCAGGTACCATATATGGTCCTCTATTTCCTCCACTATTAGGCCTCCTTTGATCCATGTTGGAGTGAGTTTGTTGCAAAGGTTGATTTTCCATTATTTGAGACATGTCAAAATCATGAGGTATCTTGGCTCCACTTTGTGCCATCATTTGTAAGAAGTATTGTCTATCTCTCCTCCTTATTTCCTCAACCAACCGATTGAAATGGGGATTCATAATGGATTCTTCCACATCTGCTGAATGTATTGAAAAGTTGTCCATATTGTCATTGTGCGTATCATTGTTGTTTGTAGTGCCCATGTTCTCAACATTTGGAATGTTTCTATAGACATCCATGTCAGGTAATGTGGTGTGATTAGTATTGAAAAAGATATCATTGTCATACTCATAAGAACTCATGTTTACGGACTCTTGAGCCTCTTTAGTTTCTCTCCTAGATTTTTGAAGACGGGTTTCAACCATGAACTAGGTATTGACCAAGATGTGTGAGACTAGATGAAAATGGAAAAACTATGGAAGACCAACAGTTGGATGGAGTGTAAATGAATCTGAGGTGTACTTGCAATGTCCAAAGTGTAAGACCAAGTATGTATGTAGTAGAGTAGGTGTGGCTTCCAAAGAGAGGATAGTTTCTCTTGATGAGGTAAGTTGACCTTGACTCTAAGTAAGACCAAATGAGACCCAAAGGTAAGAAACCTTGATGAGGAACCACTTAGCAAAGTGTTGTTGTATGTAGTGTGTTGACAAAGTATAGTGAGGACAAGCAAGTGACCTTTTGACTTAATTTTAGACAAGTGTGAATGTAAAGTGAGATATGAAGCAATGATGGACTATGCGAGACCCAAAGAAAGGTTGAATGCTAGATGAAACCTGGAGAAACAACCTAGGAAGCTCAAGAACTCCGAAACTGACTGTGTTTGTTTGGTGGACTGTAAATTTTTTTTGCAAATCTGAACACAGACGTGCCTGTATACTTCACATACGTGGTTTCCTGACACAGACGCGGCTCTATTCAACATAGACGTGCTTCTGAGTTTTTTTTTTGTGAAATGCACTGTTGATTCTAGGGGCACATACGCAATTCTGTCCTTTAGAGATGCGGTTAGATAGCACAGACATGATTATGACAGACACAGACGCATTTCTGTAAAATTTGTGCAATTTTTTCCAATCTATGAAGTCGTTTTGTTATGACCAAATCTGACTGTTTGACTATTTTTAGTGACAAGAGGACACAATGTTGATGAGGACTCAATGTTTGTAAGTGTCTAGATTCAAAAATGACTCCAATAAAAAGTGTGTTGTTTGATGTAAAAATGTTTTGCATACACTTGAAGACACAAAAGACACAATGTTTTGAATGTTTGAATGTTTAAAATAAGTCAAGCACAATTCTTATGGTTGGCCAAGACAATAGTTGTTGATCCCACATAAGGTTTTACCCCCGAGGCTACGCTATTCAGAGCGGATACTTAGATGCTTGACCTCACTGGCTCCACCCTCGGCACTCACTTCTCGGGTCAGCCAAGCATCAGTCCCCACGAAAACTCCCCGTGGCGAACTTTGTATCTCTACTGAGAACCGTATGTGTGTGGGCCGCTACCAGAGGTCTGACCTCCTGCCCCAACAACTAGAAGGATTTGGGCTTCTAAAACAAAAAGGTGCTAGTAAGGGCATCCGCTTGTGTGGCCATACATGCGGCACTTTCAGCTCTATAAATACAGAAGGCTCCCAGCCGGTAGGGGTTACGCCCTACAACTGATCAAATAAATTTGATCAAACAGGTTTATGGGGAGACATAGTGTCGGTATGAACTAATCAGCACATGTTATCCATAGTTTTCACCATGAATACATTTGTTTATAGTGGTTTGAAAGAGGTGGGTTTTCCTCGCTACCACTTGGGTCGTTCTCTTCTCACTAGTAGTCCTAATGACCACACGGGAAGACAAGCCCTCTAAAGATTAAACAAAAGAGCCTATTGCTCAAGACACAAAAGACAATGATTCAATTTTAGTGCACCAATTGAAGTGTTTGCTAGTCTATGAAAACAAAGCACATAATAAAAGTCAAAACCCTTGCCAAGGATCTGCAACAAAGAGTTGTTAGTAGTTTGGATTGTTTCAAATAATCACCCCTTCCTGCAAGCACACAAGTTAGGTAAATTTTAAACCCAAAAGACTTTGTGAAAATAGGGGCCTTCAACCAAACGTTTTGCTTTCAAGACAAGTTGCACCAATTTCGTTAGCTAGATCCAAAAATGTTAGCGCAAAATAAACCAGATCTGAAACCCTAAATGCAAAACTGGAATTGAATAAACTTCAAAATTTGAAACTGCTAAACACAGACGTGGTTACCCTCGACACAGACGCGGTTCTGTGATGCAAACGTGGTTTTGTGACGTACAACGTGGCTATAAATCACAGACGTGGCTACACAACACAGACGCGGCTTAAACAAGCACAGACGCGACTTCAGGACATAAACGCAAGTTCCGAAACTTGCAAAATAAAATATTGCTGATAACACAGACGTGATTTAAGTTGTCGCAGACGCGCCAGAAAATCAAAAATGCGATCCGAAAGTACGTAGACGCGGAAATACCAAAAATGCTGTCGAAAACGTCCGATCTACAACTTCAAAAATACAAAATCTGCAACAAGGAGGTTAAATACAAAAGGGACAAGAGTCCCACTGGGCATGCCAAAATGTATATGGTGAAAATGGATAACAATAATAACAAAATTGAAAGGCTAAATGAATTCAACCACCAAACCCTAGCCTAACAATAACAAAGATCCACCATAACATATGAAGATTACTTAAGACAATGCAAATCAAATGAAATCACAAAGATTATACCATTACATGTCCAATAGGGTTTTGATCTCCATTCTTCCTATCTCCATTGATCTTGCTTGATATATTTGCTCTCAGATTTTATGTGCACAAGAGCTCAACAAAGAACGGAATGTGGTTGTAAGTAGGATCATAATGTAGTCAAGTCCTTAAGATCAGCGATTAGGGTTTGATAATGAAGGAAGCATCTCCTTAAATAGAAGACACAATATGAAATGGAGGGATAAGATTGAGAGGTGTAAAAAGGAGGTCGGCTAAGATTAGAGGGTAGGTGAAAGAAATAATAAAATAATGAAAGAGGTAGGTAGTGTATGAATTAAGAGATGAATGACATGTGTCATGGGTAGAAAAAGGCTAATGAATTAATTAAATAAATAAAGATTTGTTTAATTAATAGAGGAAATGAGATCAATTAAATAAATAAGATATTTATTTAATCTAGGAAAAGGATAATTTAAATAAATAAATGTATTTATTTAAATGAGAAATAAGGCTAGAAGAGGATAAATGAATTAATTAAATAAATAAAGATTTATTTAATTAATAGAAGAATTAGGCTTAGATAATTAAATAAATTAAATATTTATTTAATTAGACATGACAATTTTAGGTGTCTACAGTATTCATAATTTTTTAATTATGATACTAACATAAATTTAATTAGTTAAAAGATAAACATTCGAAAAAAAATTTCCATTATCATATCATTTTTTTAAAGCATATAAACTTAAATAATAAAATATACACTATTGTAATGTATTTTTGTCATGTTGCTGGTCTTTTTTAGGCTACTGTAGTAGCATATACTCTTCTGCAATATCTCAAATTTCTGGTTATTTCAATGATGTTTTGTTGATTAGGTGTCTCTAGTTTTCTGTTTTTATTCTTACAGTTTTTAACTGCAATTTCTTCTATAAATCTGCATTCTTTCAATATAAATAACATAAAATTAAATAAAATATAAATATTAAACAATATTTCTTTCCACTTTCCAATTTTTTTTAAAGGATATTTCTTCTAACTTTCCAAACATTTTTGGATAAAATGTGGTACAACCATATAAAATAAATCTTTTGCTACAAGCATTTTGTCATTAAAGCTACCGAACATTTCTATTCATATAATTGAATTTGAATTTTTTACTATACTAGTCCTATCGGGCAAGCTTTTAACCACACAGACTAAGCAACATATTAAGTCTATAGGATGTTACTCAACTTTAGGTTTTTAACACTTTTAAGCCTAAAAGTGTATTCTTAGTGTGAAAACATACATTAAGAAACATATTAAGCCTAGAAAATGTCATTCAACTCTAAAAATTTAACACTTTTAAGCTTAAAAACATAAACTTAATGTGCGTACCTAATTTAAGTCATTCCATCATATTATTCATCAGTGAAAAGGATGTTTTAAAGTACTAATAGCATTTATGCCAAAGTGTGGGGCAATTTTAAAAAGTGTTTCGAAAGAAATTTGAGACATATGATTAATAATGTTAAAAGATTCTCACTGAACTCTAGCAAATTCTAGAATCCAACTAGAAAAATAATTGTCCATACTATACAAATAATTGAATCTGATTTTTTTCCAACACATATATTCGGAAGCACTGACAAGCATGAGGGTCCATTTGTGGAGACAAGCAGAGTCAGTGCACAAGACCTTTTGTGGAGGATTATTGGACGAGAAGCATCTTAGAGTTGATTCAAATGTATAATTTGCAAAAATAGCTTCTGCAGGCACCATCGATGGTGCAGGAGCACCTAAGACCTAGGCAATTTAACTTTCACAATTATGGCTTGTACTGGCCCTAGGAAATTCAATGGTGAATAAGGACTCGAGGAGGGTCCAAGAGTGAGTATTTTGTGTCAATGTAGGCCTAGGTTGAGTTCATTTTACTTAGGTTTGCATTTTTGTGTAAATAGTGAGTTTGAGTAGGTATTTGGCCTTTTTGTTGGTCAAAAGTGTCAAAAGTTGGTAAAAACATTAGAGAGGGTTAAATAGGTCTTAGACATGTTTGAAATGTCATATGTGATGACTTGAAATAGGTCTTACAGGTTGGAGAGACCAAAAGTGCAAAAATCACAAAGTTGCAAAAATTTGTCATGACAACTTTTGTCCTAAAATTGGTTAGCGGTGGAGTTAGGAATTTCCCAACGCCATGGAAGGACTCCACACGTGGGAAAAATATATAAACCCTCTCTTGCATGTTTACCAAGGTTGGTGAAGTGTGTTTTGTAAGTCCAACAATTGAGCCTACTCATTTTCAATCTTGTTGACAGCATTTTGGCTTGTTTTACTCAATTTTGCAATAGAATATGGATTGAATCCATTGATCCAGCAATGGATGGAGTTACTCTTGTGTGTTTTTGTACTATTGGTTCATTTTTGAGCTTTGTAATTACTGTACATAGGTGTTTTCTTGTTCAAGTTTGTAAACAGCCAATTTTGGCTTGTAAATAGCAATTTTCTTGTAAATATGGTTGCCCCATGAGTCTCACACATGCTGCCATCACGGCTAGTTGGGACATGGTTGGAAACCTCTTGTACATTGTAAATATGCAGGTTCATGTGCTGGAGAAGTGTTTAAACATGACTGCCCCCTTATTCTAGGCAAGTCCAGGAGCAACCCGACTAGAGAAAATAAGGTGAAAAAGTGGTGTAAAGTGTAGGGGTGAGTGCAAGATCACTATTTCAGAGTTTGGAGGGGTCCATGGGTTGGGGTAGACTTTTCTATGTAGGGAGGAGCCTTGACAAATCCATTTGACATCAAAACCCCAAGTTGTTCATTCATTGCCGGTTAAAGGCCTTATAAACCCTCATTTTGGGGTTCACACATTGTACGGTTAGACCAGGGCCTAAAATCACAAAAATCCTTTAGGCATGGGTGAATTATTGAAGAATAACCAAACTTGTTTGGGGGTCCTTTGAATCATTTTCCCTCAAGCCCTAGAAAACCGGTTTTGGAGGCCTAATTAGGGCTAATTCCTTGTAGCCCTTTTCTAGGCAAGATTTTGAAATCGGTAAGAAAGCTCAAGGTTGTAAACCAGTAATGGACCCCAAATGCACTAAAAACATGTTAGAAGACCTCTCTACACCTTTGCATCCTCTCAGAACAGTTGGAGGTCATTTTGACAAGTTGAAGCCAAGAGGCCAGAATTGAACACCTGAGAAGCACAATGAATTAATAGGGTTCCTAACCAAAACCCCTGAAGCAAACACCTTAGTAAGGTCAAGAATCAAACCCTAGAAGAGATTGAGAAGGACTTGGAGGTCTAGAGTGCAACTAGGCATGGTGAGTTGGTGGAATTGAGCAACACCAACTAGGTGGAGTGTTGAGCAGGCTAGGTAAACCCCATCAATTAAGAGATAGGATACGAAGCGGCTTGGCGGTTTGCATGGCTACAACAGTGAAGTTACATTACTTGTTGTATTTGCTTTGGCCTTTGCAGTTTTCGGTAGTCTGCTTTAGCAAATGCCGTTCCTTTGTCTCTGAGCTGATGTTTAGCTTCAAGTTCGTGCGGATCTGTTTGCTGGGTAGTGACAAAGTGTCATTCCTGTCCCTCAAGGAATCGCAAAAATACAGGGAGATATTGAAGAAAGTCTGTATGCCTGGAGAAAATCCGGCAAGCCTTTGGTTGGTCAATGAGAAATCACTGAACCAAGTGAAGAAACATTTCAACGATAACATAAAGAAAGGCTGCGACTGCAATGATCTCATCACACTCATTCGACCTCACTTTCATCCGGAATCCCATGATCATGGAAAATTTGTAAGACAGCTTGAAAGTTTGCCTCTTGTTGCATAGCATTTTCCTGATTTGGATGAAAATTGTTGAATGTAATGATCGAACTCCAACATTTGCACAAGGATGTGGATGGGGTGACAAAAGCTATTCAAGCTTACCAACAAGCTTTTGACCTCATGTCATTTGTGGATGACTCTGATCCTCGACGTCCCACTGCAATAGATGTGCTTAAAGTTATCGACATTGAAGCTGATAGAGTAAGTGTGGCTGTGTGCAATGAATTCCCAAGGTTGCAAAAACAATGGAAGGAAAAAAATAACTCCTTAGAGAAATCGTCTGGCTTGGCAGCTCCTGAGGCAACTTCTGTGGCAGATACCGAGGCAGCTCCTGAGGCGACGCCTGAAAGGGCTCTCGAAGTCATAAAGGAGCAATTGAAGGATGCTGAGAAGCAACTCAAGGCACAGAAGCTGGCAAATATAAACAGAGAAGAGCAAAGTGAAGGGGAGAAGCAGAATGTTGAAGAGGAAGCTCAATATTGTGATTCAAGGGATTGGAGTGCAATAGCAGGCAGTCACAGGAAATATAGGGTTAGGGTGTGTAAACTGATTCTCGCCACAATTTCAACAATGAAAATGAATTGATGGAATACTTGTATGGGTCCTTATCAGACGCAATTGCCTATTGCCTGTTAAAATCACCTCATGTGCTGGTGAAGAAATGCAGAGAGTGGGTGGTAGCAGGAAAGCTTGTGGGAGTGATGCGATAATGTGATCTTGAAGTCAAAGGGAGCTTTCTAGAGCCAATGCTTCCCACTTAAAGTGCAATGAAACCCAAACGGTATTTGACTGATTTCCCTCTTGCTTTATTCCAAAAATATATAGAGAACTTTCTCGTCTTATTAAAAATAAACATTGCTTCCAAGAAATATATATGATTATATTTTTGCATGCTATTTTCACTTTGTGATTTCAATTTTTATTTTAAGACATAAAATTACATTATAAAATATTTAGATTTGGTTAATTTGTACTTATTTTAATTTAGTTATAGAATTATTGGTCTTGTTTTTCTTAAGAAAATTATAAATTAGAATTTTTATTAGATTTCTTTTAAATATTTCTTGCCCACTCCATCCTTACAGAGTTTCTAGGATTTTGTTAGTTTTCTCTTTTTCTTCTCAATACTCAAGTCAAAAAAACCCATCATAACTCTTGATTTAGGCTGAATCTCCAAAGTCTTCAAAGTTGTTTTAACATTAATTGCACTCTCCTCTTTCACCATTCGGTCCACAATGTCAAATGCACTCAAAGCATACCCTAGAATCTGAACTGTAGGGGAGAACAAATTTTTAAACACTTCACCATCATGAACATGTCGATTCGCCCGAAAGTTTGGACCCAGAATTTATATTACCGTCATCTTGTCCTCGTCTTCCCCTTTCTAGAATAGTCATTTGGAGTTAAGGGAGCCAGGGATAGAGATGGGGGTAAGGAATGAAGGTGAGTTACAAAGGGAGAGAAGATGTGAGAGACCTACAGAAATAAAGGTAGTGAGGGGGAGGTGTGTAAAGAGAGGAGAAAAGATATAGTAGAGAGTAAAGGGTAGGAAAGAGAGGTAAAGAGGTAGTCTTATATCTCAGGGTTGAGAGGAGAGTGAGATAGATAGGGGTATAAATGGGATAAAGGAAGAGTGATAGAGAGAGATCTATAGGTTTAGAGTTTGGGGGAGACAAAGATAGTGGCATATAGAGAGTCAGAGAATACTGATATAAGCATGTTGATCACTAAAATTTAACTAATTCCGAAAATTTAAATGATCATCTAAAACCTAGATTCTACATTATAACTCCTAGAGATCCGAAACATCCTACCAATATACACATTAAATATAACTAAAAATATAAGTTACATTACCTATTGAAATGTGAATTATACTTAGATGTTATATTTCATGTATATATTTTTGTTGGCAGAGAGAGAGTGAAGGAGAAAGACAATTTTCCAATGCTAGACATTTGGCTCATGCCAAATTTGGTGCTAGCCAAATGGAAATGCACTTTTCAAAATGTATTCCATTTGGCCAACACCAAATTCGACACTAGCCAAATGGAAATGTGCTTTTTAAAATGCATTTCTATTTGGCTAGTGGCAAATTCGGCACTCACCTTAATTGACACACACCAAATAGGTTTGGTGTGGCCAAACCTTAGGTTAGGCATACCAAACTTATTGGTGCATGCAAATTATGGTGAGCACCCTATTTGGCACACACCAAATACCTACATTTGGGAAAACAAATGGCAACTTTTTGGTCCCCCATCTTGATGCACTTACCCCATAATCACCTATAGAACATAAAGTTTTCCAAATATAAAAAACAAGCATTAATCTAGCATATGAGAAACCTCTACTATGATAAAATTTGGGCAAGTCCTCATATACACTCAATTTTTTTCAAAATTGGAAAATTTATACATTCCTAATGAACCTATGAAATATACATAAGATGTAGGAAATTGAATGAAATAATAAATCAAACATGAAAGAACATTTGATCTAGACATAAGCATGTTATCACAATACTTGTAATATCAATAATTATTACAACATGTAATAGGCTTGTAAGAATTGAAAATGATAATAATATGGTAATTATATGTGCTGTAGAGATGCATATTTAGGTTGAAAGCTTAATTAACAATAAACTTTGTGAAATATTTCATTTAACCATTTGTATTGCAATTATGGATAACAATGGTAAAAATGATTTCCTTTAACCAAAAAGCCATAAACCCATACAACATTATATATCGATAAAAGTATAAAATATATTCAATAAAGTCATATAGGTTTTCCAAAAGACACATGGACATAGAATGTCACATATCCATAATACGAAACATATGTCAAAAAATGCCATATAGGTATACAACATAGGACTCTAATCTAGTCATTTCCCTCTAGGGGAAGGAAATAGATCATGAGATATCTTTGGTTGTCAAGTGGATGGAGATGTATATGATGCAGGCTTGGTGTCTTTCAAGTGCACTCACTCAACCTCCTCTCGAGAACTTTTTGTAACTCCACCTAATACAATAAAAAGTATAGACATTATAATAGAAAAAAATAATAATTTAAGCTTAACATATAACAAAATAATCATGATGGTCATCCACAAGAGGCATATGATCATGATTTGGAGTTACAAGCCTCTCTTGCAAGCATCACGATAGAAATTAACCCAATACATGTATCATAATTCTATCAAAGCAACTGAATTTGCTATTGCTAAAGCAACACCACACTCCATTGTTGTGCGAATACTAGGAGGAGTCTCTAATGCCAACATCTGAAAATGAAATAATAAATGTTGTTCAATTACCAAAACTATGTAAATTGTTTTACAACCACATGTTAATGAATAAATTGTTTACCTAGGTGTAAGTTTGTCGATGAAATTCACTGTGAGGTGTCGATTTTGAATCTCCAACATCAAAATATTTAACATCCAAAATGAGTAATGAGAAAATCATTCACATAAGGTTCAACTATTCACATATAATATGTATATTTCTTACTAGTTATATACCTGTGGAGTCGACGAAGTCACAAAAAGGGTGGTGTGGGAACGTTGCAAGTATTGTGAACACTTTCAACCTAATTTTTTATCATAATAATTTACTAATTTAGTTATATTCTTATATTTCAAAATAAAGTTTAATAAATAGAATGAAATGAACTTATATTTAAATTCACCTGAGTATCAATGCTAAATGTTTTATTCAACAAAGATTATGTCATGACAATATTCTCTATAGTAGATTCCTCTCATGCACATGCATGCTCACCACTGTCAGGATTATACGTGGAAAGAGACCTGCAAGATTGACAAAAGTGAGCTGGAACTCAAGGCCTAGAAGAATCACTCGCATCACCCTCTAGTAATCCCTGAAGGCTCATCAAAGACTATTCCTCTATAAGATGATCTGCTTGAACCCTATCTTGAAAATAAACCAAAACCTTTCTATGTGTCCTTATATATTAATGGCCATAAGTTGAGTAATTGTATAATAGATTCGGGAGCATCCGATAATGTCATGCCTTCAGCTGTAGCAAAAGCTTTAGGTTTAACCCTAACAAAGACCTTTGGCAAATGTTACTCCATGGACTCCAAGCAGGTTCCTTTATTAGGGCAAATTAAAGATGCGCAGGTTGCCTTAGTAGCACACCCTGCCAAGAGAATCAAATTGACAATCCTAGTGGCTGACATCCCTGCTAGCTATGGCATGTTGTTGAGTTGCACTTTTTGTAAAGACATGGGAGGGGAAATTAGGATGGATTGGTCTCAAGCGATGATTACAGTTGAAAAATAGAGAGTCCTGTTACACCCTAAAACAAAGGCTAAATACACAGTTTTTCCCTCAGATGATCCAAAAGCTCAAATTTTGTATCAAGATTGTGGCTTTGGCAATTACATGATATCGATTGATCCTCAGGATGGGAGTATGTTAATGGATTCAGGTAGGTCTAATGAACTCTGGCCTATGGAATTTGATGGGAGTTGTTCATCTTTTGGATTAGGGGCTGGGGTTGTTTTGATACCTCCCCATGGAAAGGTCATTCCTTGTTCTTTCAAATTGGAATTCCAAAACATGAATAATACGGCTGAATATGAAGCCTTGTTATTAGGTCTGGCTGAAGCAAAGAGATTGCAAATCAAAATGTTGAAGGTGAGAGGTGATGCAGAACTTATTGTTAAGCAGGTGAGGAGATTATTTACGGTAAAAAATGAGATTTTGAGACACTATAGGAATCGTGTTTGGGATGAGATCGAAGCCTTCAATGCTTTTTCAATTGAAGCCATTCCTAGGGAGTTTAATTTGAAGGCTGATTCTTTGGCGGTATCTGCAGCCTTACTAGTACCACACCCAGATTTCACAACCGACACTTACAGGGTTGAACTAGTTTATAGACCTAGTGTGCCTGATAATTCTGAATCCTAGCCGATGTTTGAAAATGATAAACAGATTCAAAACTTTCTACAATGTGCTGACATTTTTACATACTTGTTTTATGAGGGATCAGAGACGAGTTGTAAAGAGTTTTCTCCCAATACACTAGAAGAAGTACATGATGGGATGTTGCAGTTAAAAGGAAATAAAATCCCAAAGGGTTTAGTTTCTCTTGAACGTCTTTTTGACAAGAAAGACGGATATGTTAAGCAAAGAGATAAGCAAGCTCCTGTAATTCAAAGCTCTGGGGAGTATGAGCAAATTAACATTGGTACCAATGAGAATCCTAAATTTGTTAATCTAGGAAAATGTTGTTCTGAAGTGGAAAGAAGGAAGTTTATTGATTTGCTGGTTGATTTTAAAGATGTTTTTGCATGGAGTTACGATGATTTGAAGAACTTTAGGGATGGTAAGTTCCAGCATCAAATTCCTTTGAAACCAGGTGTTAATCCTTTCTAGCAGAAGCTAAGAAATTTTCATCCAAAGGTAGCGGAAGCAATTTTTCATGAGGTTGACAAGATGTTGAAGGCCCGAATTATTTATCCTCTACATCATTCTACCTAGATTGCGAACATAGTTTCTATTCGGAAGAAAAATGATGAGATACAAATCTGTGTTGATTTCAGAAACTTAAATCAAGCAAGTCTGAAAGATAATTATCCCCTGCCTGCAATGGATCATATTTTACAAATTGTTTCCAGGTCGGAGATGATGTCTATGTTGGACAGTTTCTCTGGGTATAATTAGATTAGTGTCGTGGAGTAGGATCAACACAAAACAACCTTTATAACTCCCCGGGGTACCTTTGTGTATAACAAGATGCCTTTCGAGTTGATTAACGCAGGGGCAACTTTTCAAAGGGCGATGGGTCTTTCCTTCAAACATTTGAGGGATAAGATTATTGTGGTGTATTTAGATGATTTAACTATTTTCTCCAGAAAAAGGAAGCATCATATGCGGGATTTGAGAAAGGTTCTAGTGAGATGTAGAGAGCATGGGGTATCCTTAAACCCTAAAAAGTCTATTTTTGGTGTCACGGAAGGAAAACTTCTGGGACATATCATTTCGCAGAAAGGAGTAAAAGTTGATCCATAGAGGGTAAAAGCAATACAACAGCTTAGTCTCCCCTCAAATAGAAATGGAGTAAGGTCCTTCTTTGGACAGGTGAACTTCCTAAGACGTTTTATTCCTGATTTTGCTGAAACTACCAAATACATTGTGAATATGATGAGTGAAAAGGTAGCCTTTAAGTGGAATGAAGCTGGCAGAAAAGATTTTGAAGAGATTAAGAAGGAAATTGTGCATGCACCTACCCTAGTAGACCCAGACTTTAATAACGACTTTATTATTTATTGTTATGCATCAGAACATACTATGTCCGGGATTTTGGTACAAAAAGGTGAGGATAATGAGGAGGTGCCGATTTCCTTCATGAGTATTCCCCTGAAGAAGCATGAGTTAAAATACTCACAGATAGAGAAGCGGGCTTATGCGGTGGTAAAAGCTATGAAGCAGTTCAGGTATTACATACTTCATTCACATGCGATTGTTTTTGTTCCCAATTCTGCAGTAAAAGTTGTTTTAACTCAACAGGATGTTGGTATCAACAATAAAGCATATTGGGTCTCCAAGATTCAACAATTCAATTTGGATATCAAGCCCACTAAACTGGTCAGAGGACAAGGCCTCTATAGATTGATAGTAGAGAATGAGTCCAAAGAAGAGGATAGTTTACCTTTAACCCTGTTTGTTGATCATCAGGATTCTTGGTTCACCAATGTGGCGTATTATCTTACGTATGGAGACTATCCAGATTATCTTTCTCCTAGGGAAAAAAGAAATTTGAGGTTGAAAGCTACAAAGTACGTCATCTCTAATAACATATTGTACAAGAAAGGTTTAGATGGCACTTTCCTCTTATTTGTGGATAAACCGCACCAAGAAGCTCTATTGAAAACTGTAGTCACATAAATCTGTCCACTTAATTAAATGAATACTTAGTATTTATTTGATTATTTAACCATCAATTAATAATTAATTAAATTAATATTTAATTAATTCATCTTAACCCTCTTCTCCTATTAATTAAATAAATTATTCAATTTATTTGATTTAATTCACTTAACCAAATTCAGACCATTAACTAAATAAATAAATCATATTTATTTAATTAAATATTCTCTCACATTTAAATAAATTAATATATATTTAAATCCCCCAAAATCCCACCTCTCACATTTAAATAAATTAACATTTATTTAAATCACCTTTATCCTCTACCCACTTGCATTTTCCTACAAATGCAAGTTGCACAATTATTTTAAATAAATTATTTATTTAAATCACCTTTATCCTCCACCCACTCTTATTTTCCTACAAAAGTAAGTTGCACAACTATTTTAAATAAATCATTTATTTAAATCACCTTTATCCTCCACCCACTTGCATTTTCCTACAAATGCAAGTTGCACAACTATTTTAAATAAATTATTTATTTAAAATCCTATTTATCCTCACCCACTTGAAACTTTAATGGTTTCCCTTAAAGTCTTCAAACTTGATGGCTTCCTTCTATAGTCTTCTTAAGCCTTTAATGGTTTCCCTTAAAGTCTTCAAACTTAATGGCTTCCCTTAAAGTCTTCTTAAGACTTTAATGGTTTTCCTTGAAGTCTTCAAGCCTTTAATGGTTACCCTCAAAGTCTTCAAGCATTTTAATGCTTTATCTTCCTTTTTCTCATTTAAATAAATTAATATTTATTTGAATATTTATCCAAATGCAAATTAAACCATTTAATTGAAATAAATGATTTTATTTTAATTGAAAATACCAAAATTCCTCCCACTTGCATTTTCCTACAAAATCCACTTGCATGTCTAAACCCATTCTAGATTCTTCTAAACCTTTCCTAATTAACCTAATCCATCCCCTAAATATTGTCACATTCCTAAGCAAATTGGAGTCACTTCTCAAAGACTCCAAAGTCTTTGAAAAGCAATTAATGATTTGTGTGTTCAACAAATTAACCTCTAAAGTCTTCCAAACCACTTATGGCTCTTACATGACCATTAATGGTTAATTCCACTTGCACCCATGGTTAAGGACTTTGACCCCTAACTTAACCCTCATGTAACCCATGTGTCTCTTCAAAGCATTTATTTCTTTGACTAGGGTAACCATCATGTCCCCTCAAGCATTTAATGCTCCTTATCTCTCCTCTCAAGCCTCCTCATGGTGACACTTGTCAACATGGGATTGGGTTGAAAGTTTCACATGGATTGAATATCTTTCAATCCTAACCCTTGTTAAGATTGCTCAATCTTAACCCTTCATTTCTTCATTTCTTCTATAAATAGAACCCTTCTCCTCAAGCAAAAAAAGGAAGTATTAGAGTATTGTTGTTATACTAGTATTAGCATAGAGCTTTTTCATAGCATCACTATCTACACTTGCATGCATTTGCTTATCATATTCAACCATCTTGAATCTCCATATGGCATCCATGGCTAGTGCTAAAAGCTGAGAGCTACACTCATTTGGGACTTGGAGAGGGGAGAAACAAGGGAGAAGCATCAAAAGGCATCATGGAAGCATCTTAGGGAGGCTCTTCTCCTTTCTTTTATTTTGTTAAACTTCTTTCATGCTTTTTGAAATCTCTTTTGATATGTGTGGAATGGTTTTTAGTTCTTTGTTTTGTTTTTATGGTTGAAACTAACTTATTAACATTGAACTTTGTTGTTGCCTTGTCCCCATTTCCATGACATCAAAAAATTTTCATAATGAAGCATGCAGGGGCCACTTTTCCTCTACGATTATTGCATACAAAATCTTGAGAAACTGTTATTATTGGCCAGGGATGTTTCGGGATGCATACGCCTGGGTGGCGAGGTGTGAGAAATGCAAGCTATTTAAAGGTAAACCCCAGTTCGCTGCCTTGCCTTTGAGGCCTGTGGTAATTGAAGAATCATTTAAGCAGTGGGGATTAGATTTTATTGGTCCTTTGAACCCCATTTCTAGTGCGGGGCACACTCACATATTAACAGCAACAGATTATTTCACTAAGTGGGTGGAAGCTATCCCTATAAAAAAACTACCTCAGAAATTGTGTGTACATTCCTTAAGGAGAATATTCTTGTCAAGTTTGGAGTCCCTCAAAAAATAGTCACAGATAATGCATCAAATTTCTCTTCATCTGAGTTGAGCTTATTTTGCTATGATCATGGAATTTCTTTGGCACACGCTTCTGATTATTATCCGCAGGGTAATGGTCAGGCAGAATCAAGTAACAAGAACTTGATCAACATCATGAGAAAGTTGGTCAGTGAAAATTTCAGGGATTGGCATAAGAGGCTACATGAAGGACTATGGGCAGATCAAACTTCACCAAAACGGGCCATAGGAATGTCACCATTTGAGTTGGTATATTGTATTGGCGCACAACTCTCTCTTCCTTTAGAATTAGCGGCTTCTAAACTGCAAACAGTGATAGAGAATGCATTTTTTCAGAGCTCTCTTGAAAAATGAATTATGTACTTAACCAAGATTGAAGAAGAAAGGGAGAAGTTGGTTGACAAGATTACAGAACATCAGATGAGGGTTAAAAAGATTTTTTATTAGAGAGAAAGGCCCAAAAAGTTCATGAAAGGGGATCTGGTGTTACTATGGGATAAAAGGAGAGAACCAAAAGGTGCTCATGGAAAATTTGAGTTGCTGTGGAAGGGGCCTTATGTGATTCATGAATTAAAGGGGCTGAATTCTTTTAAACTTGCTTACTAGGATGGTTTTGAACTACCCGTGTCTTATAATGGGCAGGACTTAAAATTGTATCAATTGTAAACAGGCATCCCCAATTAGTTTGTACATACATTTTTATTGTGTTAGTCTAGGTGTGTCCATTTTTGTTGTGAGTTGAACCTTAGTTAGTCATGCTATGAAACCAGAGATTTTGTGATTCATTGCTTGGTACTTTACAAGTTCCAGTCCCCATGCAGAGCCACTGTTGGGCCCATATAAAATTTCCATTCCATATGTGTCCTTGTTTGAAGTAATGCTTATCTAATTCATCAGTCAAGATATTTGCTTAAATTTTTCTCATGTAATTTAGTCATTGTTAAGTTTCACTGCGTTGAGCTTGAACCTTGAACTTGAACCTTTTTGGTTCAAGGTTCAAAGTTCAATGGGCGCTGTTTTGAATGTTTTTCCTCCCATGCGGTTTTAAGTTTTACTAGTCCTTGTCGGCAATTTGCATTCTTTGAACCTTGAACTTGAACCTTGTTGGTTCAAGGTTCAAAGTTTAAGATTTTTCATGTTAGTGTTGTGTTGCGATTGTTTCACAAGGTTCAAAGTTTGATGCATAGGTTTCTTGGAAGACATATGACTTGCCACAAGGTGACAGCGCGGACTTTTTAGGACATGATAAACGGTCGCCGAGCGAAGGAATACTCTTTCTTCAATGATTTTAAATCTGCCATTTATAGCATGTGTGAGGATCCGTTGTGTCAGAAGTGAAGTGACTTAGCATTTAAGGCATGCTTCAATGCAATCATTTCAAAGTAAGGTTGCACAAACGAGGAGTAATGAAGGCAGCTTTTGGTAATGATGGGTAAGATTTTCTCGGCTTTAAAACTAAGTAGTTGTCACGTCGAGATTATTATTTTCTTGAGAAGGTTTTGAGAAGGATTTTTTGGAGTGGGAGAAATAGGCTGCGATAGAGGTTTACAGAGGACAGAGGAAGGTATGTTCAACAACTTTCTAAATTGTTGCAGTTTGTTTTAAAGATCTGGGTATTCTGTTAGCTGCTTGTTTCCATTTCACTTTCCTTCTTTTCTTGGGATTAATTGGGGAAAATCACGAACTAAACATGAGGCCTATTTTGCCCAAATTGATGAGCTCATCTTCCCTTGTAAGCTCTTTACCAGAATTAGGTGATACAACATTAGTCCAACTGGATTTAGATGTTTTTCTAGAAAGAGTAAGGAATTCAGTCGCAAACCCTATGATGAGAGATGTTGCATAGAGCGGATTATTAGAAGCAGCCACCTTTCCCACAGCTGCTCCTTGCCCTGAGCTAGTCTTAGAATGTATGAATCATTATGACAAGGGTAGTAGATGCATAAGGAAAAACAATGGTGAAGTCTTGTTGTCTATTGATAGATAGACAGTAATGGCAGCCATGGGTATCCCACACCAGGAATCCTATGAAGATTGGACCATTGGTAAATCCTAAAGAATTTTCTCTGAGAAAAAGCAGTATTATAGAAAGAGAAATCTAAATGGGTAGTGATTTCAAAACAGATGCGTGATTTGTTAACATCTACGATAGTTTCTTTATACAGTTCAACCACTTCACTTACCTAAGGGTTGGAGGATTTAAAGGTGAACCCTTTAGGCTACCCAGGTATGTTTCAGACTCTTGCATTTTGATCAAAATTTCTAGGTAGCTTGCCTATGTCGCAAAGGATTATGGTGAGGACTCTGACAAAAGTGAGATTTTTCCCATTGATTTAGGCCATTATAGCTGTAGGTCTGTCTCTGATGCACTGAATCTTGAGCTAGAATTTAAAAGGTTTCATTTGAAGACTTTTGTGAAAAGGGATAATTTTGATAGTAAGGGTTTCATTGTTTAGTATGTGAAGAAGATGGTTCCTAATCAACATGTTCCTTAGTTGGAGGATTATTGGGAGGGTTGCCAAGATGAATTTGAAGTAAGAAAAAGGAGTTGGTCCAGATTAACTTTGAAACAAATTCATGACATGAGATTGCCAATGGATACCTCAGATGTCGCCACTGATGATGAAGACATACTTGATTCTGAGTTTATGAAGCAGGTACATGATGAACCTCTTCCAGAAGTGGATTGAAGCAAAAAGATGGGGGATAGTATTCAGACACACACCTTCAATGTAATTCGTAGGACATAAAATTGGCTTAGGAGTTGCTGATTTCATCCGACATGAGAAACCAATTCAAGAAGCAAAAGTGGGAAGAGGAGTACCGCAAGTAAAACTTCTGTTTTAACTAACATTCTCGTTTCTAATGCAGGAAAAATGCAGGCAAGGATTAAAGAAGAGAAACTTGACACCAGGGTTGAGCTTTCTATTGGTGGTTGAATTACCAGGTCAAGGTCCAAGAAGAGTTTCCAACCATTGGCTCCTCATCTCATTCTTGATTTGGATGTAGAGGAAACACTGTGCAAGATGGCATCCCTTGTTTTTGAAGTAGACAAGGTTTCAATTGACATAGATACTACTTTCCAAGACCCGGGGACACTTGAAATCCAATCTCATACAGACCGTGCCACATCGCCATCCTCAGTAGGATTTCCACCCATGCCATCTAAGGAACTAACTCTGGCACCAAAATGGTTAAGTGATTCAATCACCAGGAAAAGGAATGTGGCTCCTATTTCTGTATCAATGGAGGATGCTGTGAGTAAATTTCTGGGAAGGTCTACAAAGCCCAAAAAGCTAAAAATGGAGGCCATGATTGATTTTGATGAGAGCACGAAGCATTGGACTGCAGACATTGCTAGACCCGAGTCTGACAAAGATGCTATTATGGCTTCAGAAGCAAACTATGCTATTGAACGAATTGATTTGGGGGTCAGAACCAGAGCTGTAGATGTGAAGCATCTGGAGACTTCAACTAAACGAATTATCTCTCATACTTGGAAAGACGAAAGAGACAAGGCTGAGTTAAAACAAAGTTTAACGCAAATGGCCCAGTATATTCATGCTTTGCAGAACAGCCCATTACCATTGTCTCAAAATTCAGGACCATTTAGTCCAAAATCACCTGGTAATAAAAAATCCCTTGATGAAGTCCAATGAAATAGGATGATTGCTAAGGTTTTCTCAAAATGACTCACCTCGATCATGCATAAAGCAACCAATTAGATAACGAATTTGGTCTAGATCTTCAAAGATGCCAACGAGGTCACCAAAGCATTGGACTCTGACTTCATCTTGTGGCAGAAAGAGAAATCTAAATGGGTAGTGATTTTGAAATAGATGCGTGATATTCAGCGGTATGGTTTGATGAATTTTCTTGCTGAAAATCAAGTGTTAGTATTCAATGAAGATGTAATGTTTATTTGCAAGGAGAGCATTGAGTGGCGCAACCAGATTATTGAACAGGGTTATAATGAGTCGGCCAGTCTACGGGGCGAATTAACGGCCTTAAGGGCGACCATGCAGAAGGACTTACATTGTGTGGATGTTCAATTACTTAAAGAAGATAGTGAAACCATGGAAGATACTACAAAGATGATTAACCAATTTAGCAACCACATCAAACAAATCAAGGTGGAGAAATCCTTGTCCATGGAAGACTTTACAAGGATTTCTAAAGTGGAATCGATGCTCATAGTTTGTCTTGATCACCTGGATTCCCACAGAGATAAAGTGTAGATGGTGAAGAGAAAGAAGGAGCTCTGGAAGTAGAGAGTAATTCACATCAGTTTGCCACACGTAGCTATAATCCAGGAGTTTTCAAAAGTACATCGAGAGTGGAGCACGGCGAAGGCGGTGATGGTGTTTGTCCAAAACACCAACCTGAGTGATCACACCAGAACTAAGCAGACGACATGACTAGCACTGCTGGCAGTTGTTTGCCAACGAGTCTAGTTATTTTCCTTAGTTTCGGTTATACAGTTAGGGTTGCTTTCTATTAACTCTTGCGAGTTAATTTTACTTTGGTTAAAAGAACTCTTGGTCTAGTGACCTATAAATATGTTTTGTTTAATGACTTTGAAAGGGTTCACTAAGTTTTTGAAAAGACTATCTTTAAAATTGGCTAAAAACATTTTGTGTATGTAGAAAGTGGATGACCATCGATGAATGAAAATCTTGTTAACAGTTATCTTTGGTTTCAAATCTGTGTGTTTGATATTTGAAGTTTTATTTCTGTGAGAATCTTTTTCAAAGAAGGGGCTGTTATACTTTCTATGTGTGCAGAAAACTATTGGCAAATTTCATCTTTATAAGCTTTTCATTTTGTTTTAGTGTACATATGAAGTCTGCCGGCTTTATAAAAAGAGAGTTATATATGAATCAGTGCTTTCATTCATTTTGTATTGACTGGTGTATGCAATTACCTTTAAGTGCTTTCTAGTGAAAAGCATTTTATTGATTGTGTGTAATTTGGAGCTGATTGAATATTTACTAGAGGGAGCTGTACCTTAATTCAGAGGTTAAACAATATAATGATTTTCCAACAGTTTGGTAGAAAATTTGTCTTTCTTTTCATGACCCACAGTGCTTAAATATTAAACAAATAAGGGAAGACAAATATGTTTACCAACACTCATCCAACTTATTGCTCCACTATTCAGAACAAAAACATATCCACTGGTGGATCTTTTGCTGTCAATGTCCCCTACCCAATCAGAATCCGCATAACCACAAATGCTGAGAGTTATCTTTGAATCATTAAGATTACCATGATAACATAATACAAAGTCTAAAGTACCCTTCAGATATTTGAAAACTCTCTTTACAACATCCCAATGCAGTCTTCCTGGGTTTGACATAAATCTGCTTAATACTCCCACTAGTTGGGCAATGTCTAGCCTTGTACAAACCATTGTATACATCAAGCTGCCAATAGCACTTGTATAAAGTATACTCTTCATGTCATCTATCTCTTCTGGAGATTTAGGACTGTCATGCAAAAATAGTTTGGTTCCCTGCAAAATAGGAACAACTTGTTGTTTATAGTCAGACATATTAAACTTATCAAGAACACTAGTGATGTATTTTCTCTAGCTGAGCCAGAGTTTTCTCTTAGACCCGTCCCTCTTGATTTCCATTCCCAGAATGTAGTTTTCTGACCCCAAATCTTTCATTTCGAACTTCAAGGATAATTGGGACTTCAAGTCTGAGATCATACCTTTGTTATTTCCAATGAACAACATGTCATCAACATACAAAGCAATAATAAGTATCTTATCATCTTCAACCTTGTAGTACACACAATGATCAACATTTGATCTTACAAATCCCAAAGACAACACAAACATATCATATTTTTGATACCACATTTTGGGAGACTGTTTCAAACCATAAAGAGACTTCTTTAGTTTACATACCAAATGTTCTTTACCCTTTTTCACAAAAATGCTCAGGCTGGGACATATAGATTTCTTCTTCAAGGTCCCCATGAAGAAATGTTGTTTTCACATCCATTTGCTCGACTTCCCAATCATATGCTGCTACAAGTGTCAAAAGAAATCTAATAGATGTCAGCTTAGCTACAGGATAGAAAATTTCTCCATAGTCAATACCTTCCTTTTGAGAATACCCCTTCATAACCAATCTGGCCTTATACTTGTCAATGCTGCCATCTGGACCATACTTCCTTTTGAAAACCCATTTACAGCCCACAAGCTTTCTACCTTTAGGCAAGGATACCAAATCCCATGTTCCATTCTTGTCCAATGATTTCATTTCATCATTCATGGCTTCCAACCAAGAATCTAAATCTGACATATCCATGGCTTCTTTTACATTCCCAGGCTCATTAGTATCAACAAGTAAAGCATAGGCACAATTTACATTCAACATTGAAAAATTATACCTATCAGGAGTAAACCTATCAGGTTGTCGCCTCTCTCGTGTGGATCTTCTTAACACTTGCGGTGAGGCTTCATTTTGTTCTTCTTCTGAACTTTCAAAGCTACTTGAACTCTCTTTAGTCTCATTTTCAGGTACATCTGGAGTTTTCACTTCTTCTCCTAGTGGAACTTCAACCACATCATTCTCTTTTTCCTTCTCTGTTGGTTTGTTTGTGTGGTTCGTTGGAATTGACTTTGGAAGACATGTGATGTATTTGGGTTCCCTTTATCTCCTAGGGTGGACTGCATTTATAATGATTACACTTGTTGGCCAACTTTGAGTAATTTTTATTTATTTTATCTATAGTGAACCTATTTGAGGGTTTAAATGAATAAGTTGATATAAATATATGTGTAGATGTGTGAATTGTGCTATGGATTGGTTGGTGAGTGTATGGATTGATTGTGGATGATGTAGAAGTTTATGTATATAAGTTGAAGTACAAAAAATATTTGTGATGTGTTTATGATCAGGATATCATACTTAGTTTAATTCATCTTTTCTATGTGCCTTCTACAAAATAGTGTGTCCTTTTGGTAGCTTGTGTAGATCTATATCTTGTCTTGGGATTGTGCGTCTCGCTAATGCAAGTACATTGTACCTTGTCATAAGCTTGTGCACCTTAGCCTCCAAGTCCGAATCAGGAGTAGTGAGCTTTCTTGTCCTTGTGCCTAAAAAAATATATTCAATTATTCTTATTGTGAGTGTGATTCTCCCCATAGTTTTCTCCATATTAGTTTTTTCATATAAAAATCTAGTGTTCACATGTTTGGTTTTTATTGTTTCATTTTTCATTGATTCTTGGTTGAATAAGATTTAATGATTTTCTCAAGATTGATTCACTCCCCCCTCTTAGCCTTGTGGTGTGTTCAACAATCATAACCCTAATTGAACTAGTAACCTAACCTTAATCAAACCCTAATTGTAATTAAAATCTTACCTCATTCTCTAAATTATTTTAGTTAATTAAAAATATTTATTTTTAAATCTTAAATAAAATATAACTATCTTATTATCCAAATTCCATCTTTCTTTTAAAACATAAAATACTATTTAAAATTAAAAATACATTATCTTGTAAATTAATTAAAAATATTCAATATCTTCATCTTAAATAAAATATTATATTTTATATTTTATTATCCTATTATATAAATTCCCTCTTTCTTTTGAAATCTAAAATAATATTTGATTTGTTTGTTTTAATTATCTTTATTATTTGGTTTTAAATTATAAAATTACTACATTTATATACTTTTTTAGTTTTTTTTTATATATCATCCATCATTACAAAATATGAGTATTTGCATATATTGCTTATTGATTTCATCAACACATATGCATATCCTTCTATATGTGAGTGGTACACGCCTTCGATGTAATAACTAGAAATAGTTTAAAATATCCCTAAATACTATGGTTTGTAAATTCAAATCCAGTTTATTTCTATAGTATAGAAAACTAGAAGCTTAAATGAATGGTATAATCACAAAATGAATTTGATGAAAGAATGTACCTTTAACACTTAAAAAATTGAAATAGCAATAAATTTGTGTCAAAATTTTTTTGATTAAATAAAAAATTATTTACTTAAATTTTCTTTTTTATCACTCTACATTTTTACAGCATATAAAATTACGTATTAAACGTTCTTTTCTTTGGTTTCTAAACTCTATAACACATATTTTTAAGGACTCTATAATTCAAGACATGTAGACCAAGTTTAAATAATATATTCCTCCAACTTTTGACAAAAAATTGAAAGATATTTAACATTTGACTCTCCTTCCTAATGTGTATAATGCGTATTTTGAAGGACAAGACATTTCCAAATATGTAGGACAAGCTTAAATAAAAATTTCCTCCAACTTTTGACAAAACAATGAAACATATTAAACATTCTCAACTCTCCTTCCTAAAGTGTATAATGCATATTTTGATGGCTACATACATCCAAACATGTTTGTCGAGTTTAAATAATATTTTCTTCCAAATTTGGGCAAGTAATGAATGATATTAACCATTCTTCACCCTCATTCCTAAAATGTATAACATGTATTTCCAAGTACTACATAGTTCCAAGCATGTGGGACAAGTTTAAATAATATTTTCATCCAACTTTTGACAAAAATATATTTACTACGTTTTTAAAAGGTATACATTCTTAAATTTTCTTTTTTATTTCATTACCTTTTTAAAGAAAATAAACTTAAATATTAAATGTTGTTGACTCTCCTTCCTAAATGTTATTGAATCTCCTTCCTAAAGTGTATAATACATATTTTCAAGAAATACATAGTTCCAAACATGTAGGTCAAGTTTAAATAATATTTTCCTCCAAATTTTGAAAAAATATGAAATATATTAAATCTTTCATTTCCATCCTGAAATGTATAACACGTATTTGAAAGTACTACACTCTTCCAAACATGCGGGCCAAGTTAAATTAATATTTTCTTCCAAATTTTGAGAAAAAATAGAAATATATGAAATGTTTGACTCTCCTTCTAGATATTTTGAATGAGTATATAGTTCCAAACGCGTGGGCCAAGTTTAATATTTTCATCCAACTTTTCACAAAAAAATATTTACTAGCTTTTTAAAAGGTATATATTTTTAAATTTTCTTTTTCATCACATTACCTTTTTAAATCATATAAACTTAAATATATAACATGGATTTTGAAGGACAACATAATTCCAAACATGTAGGCCAAGTTTGAATAATAATTTCCTCTAAATATTTTAAAAAAATTGAAAGATGTTAAATGTTTGACTCTCCTTCCTAAAGTCTATAACGCGGATTTGAAAGGACTGCAGAATTCCAAATGTGTGGGCCAAGTTCAACTAATATTTTCCTCTAAATTTTCACAAAAAAATGAAAGATGTTATATGTTTGACTCTCCTTCCTAAAAGTGTATAAAGCAGATTTTGAAGGACAGTATACCGTGTGGACCAGATTAAAATAATATTTTCCTCTAAATTTTGACAAAAATTTGAAAAGATATTAAATGTTTCACCGTACTTGATAAAGTTATAGTGTATAACTGTGATTTCGAAGGACGTGCGAGCCAAATTTAAAGTGTATAACATGAATTTCAAAAGGCTGCTTAATTCCAAACATGTGAACCAAGTTTAAATAATATTTTCCTCTAAATTTTGAGAAAAATTGAAAACGTGTTAAATGTTTGACTCTCCTTCCTAGATTGCATCGCGGAAATTTTCAAGGACTACATATTTCCAAACTTTTTCCTCTAACTTTTGACAAAAATGTGAAAGGTGTGATTAACCATGCAAAACATTCTCAGACCAAACTCTTGCAATTCAGAATATTTTGGAGCAAATTATATATGATTTGACCTTAATCATTCGGGATAATGAAACTAGCAAGCACTTTACCATACAAAAATTTGAGTTCGAATTTGTGGAGACACTGCCATTCACTATAAAAACGCTCTTTCCCCTTCTATAGAAGTGCTCTTTCTTCCATTATTAATAGACTTCTGGTGAGCATTGAATACAATTAAAAGAAATCTATTGCTCCAGGGGAAAATTGCTCATTGAAACGGCCAGTGTGTTTCCATACTGATTACTTACAATGGACCCAGATGGTGCTATTCAAGATGACTATATTCAGTCAATTAAGGGACCGTTTAAGTCGGTGGCAATGTTATCAGGTCTTGTTTATTTTATTTTTCTAATGATATGTGATGTATGGGTGGCAATAGCTGGTAAACCACGTAGCATTTGGATTCCAGCAAAATTTCTGGTTATCAGTGCTTTGATGATCCAGATTCTTTCTTATCTGGAAGTTAACGATATTTTTGGAAGTGAACACGAAGTTTTAGTGGGTGAGTTAGCAAGAGTTGTAATATGTGTGTTGATTGGCTATTTCTTGCCAGGGATGGCTCGTGCTGGAGCTGCAAGTGACTGGAGCACACTTGTAGCCTTGGTGCTTAGTTTACTTACCTCTGTGTTTTACTACATCAACCTTATGATGACAAGCTTGCATATGAATCACTCTTTTTTTAAATACCGGTTAGCAACCAATGTGATTATAGGTGTGTCAATTGTATTCATGGTTTCATTTTCAATCTGTGCAATTTTAGCGGGTAGAACAGTTCGTGAAATGCTTGCGCAACGGATTTCTGTAGTTCAACGCGATGAAAGCAAGGAAAATCAGGGTTTTAAACGTGAGATAGTGGAATCATGGTTTTTGGCTCGTGTTTGTAACCCTCAATACGTCATTGCAAGGTCATTCTTGACCTCAGCTGTAGGTCTGGTGGTCGGGATTTGCATCGCTCTCTTGGGCATTCTACAATTTCGTATCCATAAGCATGGCCACATTTTTCATTATTCCAAGATAATTTCATTCTCAGGGATGACATTTTTGCTTGAGTGGTTGTTCATTGGAATAGGAGGGCTCGTCATCTTCTGTAGATGGTTCATGGTGGTAGTCTTCTTCCCAAGGTTTTTTTGTTAGAATAACGAACCACAGCTGCACAAGAGTTTTTAAGGAGGATTTTTTAACGAGAAGTATCTTAGACCTGGTTCAAATGTATGATTTACAATCAAAAGATGGAATTTCAAAAGGCCTGGCAGTTTGCATGGCTACAAAATTGAAGATACATTACTTGTTGTATTTGCTTTGGATTGTGCAGTTTATTCTTGTCTTATTTTGCAAATTCTGTTTCTTTGTCTCTGAGCTGCTTTTGATCTTCACGAATTTGCTTAAATGTTTGCCGCAAAATCATGAAGCGTCGTCCCAGTCCGACAACGAAATTGGAGAATACAAGAAAATATTGAAGAAAGTGTGTATGCCTGGAGAAAATATAGAAAGCCTGTGGATAACCAATAAGAGATCTCTAAAGCAAGCCAATAAACGTTTCAATGAGAACATAGAGAAAGGCAAAAAGTGCGGGGAGCTCTTCGAATCCATTAAGCCTCATCGGGAATCCAATAATGATAGAAGATTTCTAGATCAGCTTGTTCGCTTCCCGCTTGTTCCAGAGCATTTTCCTGCTGATCTGGATGAAAACTGCATGAGGATGACAGCACTTTCATTGTTGAATGTGATCATCAACCTTTTACCTTTGCATAGGGATGTGGATATGATTAAAATATCTATTGAAGATTACCAAAAAGCTTGTGACCTGATGTCTTTTGTCGATAACTCTGATCCTCAAAAGCCCACTACTATAAATTTGCTTAAAGTTATCGACATCGAAGGTGATAGAGTAAGTGTCGCTGTATCCAATGAATTCCAAAGGTTGCTAAAATTGCAGAAGAAATTGATTAACAAACCTCATCAGGAGACTTCTGAATGCGCATCTGACGTCATAAATAAGCTATTGAGTAATGCTGAGGAAGAACTCAAGAAGCAGAAGGTGGCAATTATAAACAGGGACAAGAAAAGTGGAGGAGAAGAACAAACTGTGGGCGAAGAATATTGTGATTCGAGGGATTGGAGTGCAATAGCAGCCAGTTACAGCAATTATAGAGTGTGTAAACTGATTATCGACCAAAATTTCAATGAAGACGGGTTGATTGAATACTTAGCAGCCGTAATTGCCTATAGCCTGTTAAAATTACCGGATGTGCTTGTAAAGAGATGCAGAGAGTGGGCGGTCCAGTTTGAAGAGGAGAAGATTTGGGATGCCATGAACGTAGCAGGAAAGCTTGTGAGAGTGATGGAAGTCAACAAGAAATTTCTGGAGCAAATGTTTCCCACCTACACCAACGGTGAAATGCAAACGGTATTTAACTAGTTTCCCTCTTGTTTTATTATAATAAAAAAATATAGATCACTTTTATCATTTGATAAAGAAAGATGCATAGTGCCCGGAAAAACGTAGAATTATATTTTTGCATGCCGTATTTGTTCATGATTTCATTTCTAATGAAAACTCTTGAAACTATATTATTATTAAATATTCAGATTTGTTTAGTTAATTTGTTTTTTTTAATTTAGTTATAAATTATTGATCCTGGTTAATTATAAATTGTGTGAGTGGATGAATTAATATGGTGTGAGTTTAATCAAGAGTGCACTTGGATTACTATAGTGATTGAACTATTTTATGTTTGAAGTTTGAGATTCAGAATGATACATTGAGGAGTAGTGTGAATTAGATTTTATGGTTTGGTGAAGAAGTATGTTTAATCTTGTTGAACATTTTTTTGAAAAGATCGGTTATTATGGAACTTGACTATAAAAACTCGGCCATGAGAACCTTTTTTTTTTAACTACATTTACCTTTATTTCTGATAGTATTATAATTTATGCTTTCTTTTGATTCTTTTCTATATTTTATTCTTATTTTATTTCCATAGGGGGAGGCTTGGGGTGTAAATTGATAGACATTAAGTATTTATTTCTTTTCTTCACCTTACTTATTTCTTAATTACTAACAAGGCAGGATAACCCTTCATAGATCCAAAATTACTAACAATAATGAATAGCACCTACCTTGGGGTGGAGTATCCATTGTCACTCGATCTTCATTGATTATATTGAGTTTAAGGTTGGTTCATAGAATGGGTTGCCAAGTCTACCTTGTTACATCCCAAGCACCTACATCAACTCTCTTACATATATCATTGCGATGTTAGTACCAAGTTAGTCTGACAATCATGACATAAAACTAGAAATGAAACCATTTCATGATCAAAATGAAACCATTAAAATTACAATTTCTCAATTATTTTAAATTCATACCATTAAACCATTAAATATTAAGTTCATAGAATTCAACATTATTTTCATATATACATCAAAATTAAAAGTGTTATCTTGGTCTAGATATTAGAATTTTTCTTTTGTCCAAATTATATTGGGATGACATATGACTAACAAAATAAAAGTTAGTCTATGGAAATGTGACATCCTTCACCCTCATGCAAGCTTAAAATAAGGGTATTCTTGTTTAATAATTTCTTCATCTTCCTAGGTAGCTTCATGATCCTCTTGTTGGTCCCATAGGACCTTAACTTGTTATATGATGCAATCGTTGAAGGCAAAGAAAGAGAGTTATAACAGAAATCAGCACGTATGTTGCAACATAAACAATTTGTTTATTGATTTCAAATTCACCCAATGCATTACAATCACCTTTTATTAATAGAGGATTTCATAAGATGGAAACTCAACATATGACATACTTAACAAAAATCTAACACAATAAATCTGGCATAGAACAAAATACTATAACAAATTAGACTTGAGATTAACAAACAAACCGAAACAACTAATTTCCTAAATTTTGGCTATAGAGACACATATATCGACAACTATTTCATATGAGTAGATCAATTTAACTAACTGCATTTTAACTGCTCTTACATGGAAGAGTTACAGTCTAACATTCCCCCTTTATTCTTCCACTTACAATATCAATTACACCTAGAGACTTTTTCGTAAATACCCAAAGTTCTCCTTAGATAATGCCTCAGTCAAAATATCTTCCAACTACTTATCATGTATGCATCAATCCTACTATACCATGCTCTAGGTGCTTGTTTGAGACCATAAACTATAGACCTCATCTTCATGTCCATGCACTTCATAATCTGGTGGTTGTTTCACATACACTTCTTCTAGAAAACCCTTCAAGATAGATGCTTTGACATCTATTTGAAAAAAATTCCAATTATCTTGTCCAACTATTGCTATTAAAATCTTTCTAATAGTATCAAGCATAGTAGCAGGAGCAAATGTTTCATTATAATCAATTCCATGTTATTGTGCAAAACCTTTTGCTACTAACGTTGCCTCGTGCTTGTCAATTTTCCCTTCTACATTAAAGTTGGTTCTATAAATCTATTTGACGCTAATGCAATCCTTACCTTCAGTTATATCCACAAGCTCCCATGTTTGATTTCTTTCAATGGAATTGATTTCTTCATCCATAGCTTTGATCCAAGGTTCCTCCTTAACTGCTTCTTCAAAGCACATAGGATCATAAGAGAATAAAGAAAAAAATGAGCAAAACTACAAACTTTCTTCTCCTTGTTCATATATCTCTTTCAAACTTCTTATTTTCTTACCCTTTAATGAGGCAAGAGTAGGATTTGACTCATTAATCAAATTTGGAGTAACATGCTTTGCATGATTTGATGACTATTCTTGCACAAGATTTCTTGGTGGAGTGCTTGATCCCACTTGATTTGTCTTACCAACTTGTTCTTCTTCATTATTAGGTATTGGTGCTCCAATTGTGACTACATTGTTAAATTTTTCATCCCCTGCTTCTTCCTCCTTAACTATGACATCCTTGCTAGTAATCATTTTCTTTGAAAAGGGGTTATGTAATTTGTAAGCTTTTGATTGCTCACTATAACCAATAAAATTACCATTTTCACTCTTATCATCCAATTTTCTTCTTAATATAGCTGGCACTAAAACATATGCTACACATCCAAAGATTCTAAGGTGAGATTCAAAATGTTTCTTATCAGTCCATGCTTCTTGTGGGATTTTATCAACACTCTTTGTAGGACTCTTGTTCAGAATGTATACTACACATGCTGCTACTTCAGCCCAAAAGTCATTTGACAAGTTTTTATCCTTTAGCATACTCCTTGCCATCTCTATTATGGTTCTATTTTCCCTCTCTACTACACCATTTTTTTGTGGTGTTTACCTAGTTGTTAATTGTTTCTTGATCCCATGATCTTTGCAGAAATACAAAAAATCATTAGAAGTATATTCACCACCTCTATCAGATTTGAATAATTTGATGAAGAATTGAATTTGTTTTTCCACCAATGATTTGAACTCTTTAAATTTATTGCAAGCATCAGGCTTCTCATTGAGAAAGTATATCCAAGTTTTCCTCCTGAACTCATCAATAAATGTCAGAAAACATAGAATTCCTCCTAAGGATGGAGTTTGCATTAGACCACATATGTCAATGTGAACTAACTCCAAAGGAACTCTTTCTCTATTTGAACTTCCTATTGGAAATCTTTCTCTGTGTTGTTTTTCCATTAGACAACTTTCACAAGAATTAGCAGGCTGCATGATGGGTGGCAAACGTTTTACCATATTCTTCTTCTGTAATAAACTCAATCCATCAAAATTAAGGTGTGCATAGCTCAAATGCCAGAGCCATGCCCAGTCTAAGCTTTCTGCCTTGAAATTAGCTTCCTCTATTGCATGTATATCATGAATCTGAAGGGGGAACATCTGGTTCCTGGTCATTTGAACCTTGGAAATCAACTTGTCACTGGGATTTATATCCAAGATTGTACTTGAACATCATTGTTAAAGAGAACTATGTTACATTTTTCAATTAATTGACCAACACTCATTAGATTATGTTTTAATCTAGTCACATAGTAAACATCGAGAATATACCCTTTTAATCCATTTTTTTTAATACATGTATAACACATTTCTCTATTAAATATATTACACTATCATTCCCAAATTTTATTTTAGAGTTCACATAATAATCTAGATTAGAAAACAACTCTCTATTTCTAGTCATGTGTTTACTATATCCACTATCTAAAAGCCATATATTTTTAGAGCTTTCTTATGCTACATTGTAGGTTATGAATAAACTACATGAATTATTATCACATACATCTAAATAATTTGCACTAGATATATCAAATTCTTCCTATTTCTGCCTACATTCATTAGCAAAATGACTATATTTCTTACAATAATAGCACTAAATATTGGATTTAGTGAACCTTGATGATTTTTCTTGAGATTGGTCCTACCTCGTCCTTTATTATTGAAATTGTGATTAGATTTATTGGTCCTTTCTTCGTGATCTACATTCATTTGTCCACTTCTGCCTCTTCCTTTTCATCTAGAATTCGATCTCCCTCTCCCTCTGCTTGATGAAGCCCAAGCTTTGAAAGCATTCTCTAAAGAAGAACTATTATTTTTATTTATTCTAGACTCATGAGATAAGAAGGAACCCATTAATTCATACATAGACAATTGAAATAAGTCTTTTGATGCTTTAATGGAAACTACATTTGCATCAAATTTATTAGGTAAACTTCTAAGAACTTTTTCAACCACTATTTGATTACAAATGTTTTCCCCGCGTTGTCTTCAATTGATTAACAATTTAAAAATTTAAATGTAAATAAAATACACATATGAAATAATTTATTTTTATAAAATGTTGATACTATTAATGAAATTATATATTAGGAAAATAATATATTAAATTTAGAAGAAAATAAATTATATACATTCTTCTAAAAATCGTTGAGCATATATTTTGATAGATGTATTTATTTATTTACTTAAGAATTATTTTAAAATTACTTTATAATTAATTAATTTATTAAAGATTTATTTTAATTTATTTAATAATATATATTAACCTTTCAAATAATTAAAAAATAAATCTTATTTATTTATAAAATATCTATAAAATATGTTTTGACTATATATCTCTGTAAATTTAAAATAAAAATTTATTATACAAAAAATGATAAACAAAATTAATTTATTTTTTTTATTTCTAGTGGTTATAATTGCATCTAATTATGCTTTCTTAATTTTTGAAGTTATAAATAATCTTATTTATTTATTTAATTATAAAATATCTATAAAATATATTTTGACTATATCTGTGTAAATTTAAAATAAAAAAATTATTATACAAAAATTGATAAACAAACCTATAAATTGTGATCTTTATTCATTTGGATTTAATCATTTTAATTTTTAGGACTTTTCTTTTGGATTTCCTCAAAGATTTAGATTATCGATGCATATAAACTAGATCTTGTTCTGTTTCATTTGTATTTGCCATGGATATTTTCCCTCTTCTATTAAATCATTAAAAAATTTAATTCAATGAATTTTGAATAATATTATTAATAACTAGTAATTTTTTGTGTGCATTTAAAAATACTAATGCGATTATTATAACATTGACATCTTTTTATTCCAATGATGTGTGCTAGAAGGCATGCAACTTCATATCCCATATAATATTATGTGTTTCAAAATTCAATTGATAATTATGCGTCAAAGGGAAAACAACTAAGTGCCCAAATTGAAAATTTTCTTTTAAAACATAAGTATCACTATCATGACAATATATCTAATATGGAACATAAAATTTATAAAATAAATATTAGGTCCAAATCATTAGGTTGGAGGTAGATGAGAGAAGAAAATTAAGATCAAGCTATTTTCTAATATCCATATGGAAATCATCTTTTTGCATAGTTTCTACTACATTAAGGATAAATGAGTCTTTTTGTAAGACCTGAATGAATGAGAAACATGCAACCTATCTAAAACATGCAATGCATCTAATTTTTATCATAATTTATCCCCTCGTACCTATAAATAATAATGAGCTAATAGAAAATAATATGTGAGTATATCTCAACTAGTCCCCACAAAATAGATTAAATACTGAAATGATTAACACTAATTATTTAGATAATGGAAGAGATAGTAAAATTAAAAGAAAATTTAAGAAAAAAAGTCTTAGACACATATGTAGTGCATGTATTATGAAAAGGAAAATAAAAAATATGAAAAACATAAATCATGGAGCTATGTTCAAAACTAAGGATTGATACCATCCTCTCCCAAGCCTAATAATAAAAGAAAGGGTTAATAAAGAAACACTAGAGACAACACAAAATTCTTGTATAAATTTTGTTAGAGGAAAAAGAAGAAATATAAACATAACCAAATTAAATATTAGAGAAATATCTTAGGGAGACTATGTTAGAGGAGAGATTCTTAGGAAGAGTGGTCATATAAACAAGATTCCCAGCAAGAAAAGGAAAATTTAAAATTATTTATTAATAAGGAAATCAGGTTCAAAAAAAATAAATATTTCAATCACATAAGATCTAATTGATTTAATGCAAAATGCTAGGGATTTCTTGGCACAATATATACAAATCTAGCCCATGATCATATTCTCATAACTAGAACTCTATATTTCTAGTTCTCAAATAGATATATCATGTATTTACCCACAACAACAAAGAAACACAAATTAAAAATATAATACCAAAAAAAAAACTTCAAGGAAGAATATTCTTAAAGAGCATGTGAAAATAATAAAAACTACTTAAAGTCATTCACAATAGTCCACAATCTAGTATCTCACCTAAGAAGAGACACCTTAATACTAGAGGGACAATAGTTGCTAAAATAGAAAAATAGCATATGGGTTTGCTAACATAAATTGAAAGTTAGGAAATACGATGAGACAAAGAGAATGATAAAAATAGAAACAAATAGTATGAAGATATAAGGAAAAAGTGTGCCATTGTCCATACCAAGTTAGAAGAGGAGGTTAAAACATGTAGACAATTATAAATAACATTAATACAATAAATTAGTTTTATCTAGGTTGGATTACGTCAATCAAATTAATGTGATGAAAT
Source organism: Cryptomeria japonica (assembly GCF_030272615.1). Taxonomy (NCBI): domain Eukaryota; kingdom Viridiplantae; phylum Streptophyta; class Pinopsida; order Cupressales; family Cupressaceae; genus Cryptomeria; species Cryptomeria japonica. Next base: position 5,774,745 of record NC_081410.1, on the reverse strand, counting down.
ATTGGTAAACTCACAATATGGTTCCCACTTTTACCAACGAACAAAATTGGCGGAGGCGGGGAATTTTTTTTTCCGGGGGTTCGAATGAATTGGGGGTGTTCGAGCGAATCACCCCCGAGGGTTCGATTGAACCCACCATCAGATCTAGGTTTGATCGAACCCCACATGGATTTTGATAAAATATTTATTTTTATAGGGTTTGATCGAACCCATTAATCTCTATAAAACCCGGAAATGACAGTTAAACTGTCATTTTCAAGTTTGGAGTTTACTGTGGAGAGGGGGTTAGAGTGAATCGTACGTCAGCATTACGTCATCATGCTCTTTCAGCAACAACCAGTGTTTCTCATCTTTCAGCTTTCTACCTACATTATTTCAGGTGCACAAAATAACCTTTTTTTTGTTTAATAATGTTTTTTTTAAAATTTATTTATTTTTTATTAAATTTATTTAAAAATTAGTAAATAATTTGTTTGTTAATTTATTTTTTTAATTAAATAATTGTATATTTATTATTTTTTTCAGCATTTTAGAAAAATGTTAACAAAAACTTAGAAAACATATCTATACTAAAATTTTAAAACTTAGAAAAACGTTTGAATTTTTTTAGGAAAACATTAGCAAAATTAAAACTTAGAAAAATGTTAGAAAACTTAATTTAATGTTTTGATTTAACGTCAATTTTTTTTTCTAATTAAATAATTGTATATGAATTATTTTTTTCAACTTTTAAAAAAAATGTTATGACAAACTTAGAAAACTAAGGTGGTAAATTAAAACATAGAAAAACGTTAAGAAAAATATTAGCAAAATTAAAAATTAGAAAAATGTTAGAAACCTAAATACAATAAATTAAAACGCTAGAAAAATACAATAATAAATTTAAATTAAAAAAAATATTCTAAAACTTAGATAATAAATTTAGACAAATTACACAAAAAAAACCTCTATGACCCCTTTTCACATGATCATATTACACACACGACATGACCGCTTAAGACCACATATGCCCCTGATGACACTATATGCCCCCTTAGGACCATAGAGGATCACATAGTGTCCTAAGGGGTCATATGTCGTCCTAACGGGTCACACATGTGTGACCCCTTAGGACCACATATGACCCCTTATAACATCCTAGAGTATACACCATACCCCTTATGATCACATAGTGTCCTAAGGGGTCATATGTGATTCTAAGGGGTCACACGTGTTCTAACATATGTGTGGCCCCTTACAACCACATATGACCCCTTATAACATCTTAGTGTGTACAACATACCCCTTAGGATCGCATAGTGTCCTAACGGGTCATATGTGGTCGTAAGGGGTCACGCATGTGTTCTAAAACATACGTGACCCCTTAGGACCACATATGACCCCTTATAACATCCAAGTGTGTACGACATACCCCTTAAGATCACATAATGTCCTAAGGGGTCATATATGGTTCTAAGGGGTCACACACATGTTCTAACACATGCGTGACACCTTAGAACCACATATGACCCCTTATAAAATCCTAGTGTGTACGACATACATTCCCTTAAGATCACATAGTGTCCTAGGGGGTTGAATATGTGGTCTTAAGGGGTCACATATGTGTTCTAACACATGCACATGACCCCTTAGGACCACATATGACCCCTTATAACATCCAAGTGTGTGTATGACATACTCCTTAAGATCATATAGTGTCCTAGGAGGTCATATGTGATCTTAAGGGGTCACACATGTGTTCTAACACATGCACGTGACCCCTTAGGACCACATATGACCCCTTATAACATCCTAGTATGTACGAAATACTCCTTAGGATCACATAGTGTCCTAAGGGGTCATATGAGGTCTTAAGGGGTCACACATGTGTTCTAACACATGTGTGACCCCTTAGAACCGCACATGACCCCTTATAAAATCCTAGTGTGTACGACATACGGTCCCTTAAGATTACATAGTGTCCTAAGGGGTTGAATATGTGGTCCTAAGGGGTCACACATGTGTTCTAACACATGCATGACCCCTTTGGACCACATATGATCCTTTATAATATCTTAGTGTGTACGACATACCCCTTAGGATCACAGTGTCAAGTAAGGGGTCATATGTGGTCCTAAGGGGTCACACGTGTTCTAATGCATATGCATAACCCCTGAGAACTGCATATGACCCCTTACAAAATTCTAATGTGTACGACATACCCCTTAGTCCATCACATAGTGTCCTAAGGGGTCATATGTGGTCTTAAGGGGTCACATGCATGTGTTATGTGGTCCTAAGAGGTCACACATGTGTGTTAACACATGCACGTGACCCCTTAGGACCACATATGATCCCTTATAACATCCTAGTGTGTAGGACATACCCCTTAAGATCACATAGTGTCGTAAGGGGTCACACATGTGTTCTAACACACGTGTGACCCCTTACGACCACTTATGACACCTTATAACATCCTAAAATGTTTATAATGTACCCAGTTAGGATCCAATTTGACCACATACTTATCACATTGTGATTTAGTCTTTTTCTCTCAAGTCCCTTAATTTGCTCAGCATGTGTTTGAATTAGTATATACATGTACATGATTTAGCCTTTCGAGCTCTCTTCCCTTAATTTGCTTAGCATGTGTTTTAATTTTTTAAAATTATGTTTTTGTAGTCACATAATTATGTCCATTTAATTAAATAAATATTTACTATTTATTTGATTATTTAACCACTAGTCATCAGTTAATTAAATTAACAGTTAATTAATTCATCTCTAAAATCTTCTTCTATTAACTAAATAAATTGTCCAAATTATTTAAATTAATTCATTAAACCACATCCCCAATCAATTAAATTAATAAAACAAATTTATTTAATTTAACCCCCTTTCCTCCTTTAAATAAATAAATATTTATTTAAATCACTAAACTAACCCCCCCCCCCCCCCCCCCCCTCAACCTTTGGTTTATGTGTGGCATGTGGGATTCCTATTGCAAATAAATTTGTTTGTAAGTAACAACAATAACATCAGATAACATGTGGTAGATTATTTGATAGAAGGATGAAGAATAATTTCTTCATCGTTGATCTTACCTAACTCAACTCATTAAAAAAATACTATGTCAAGATGGTTTGACCAATATAGGTGTTTTTGGGACTCGTACCTATATCATGAAAGACTTTAGTGATAAATTGCAAGTGTGAGTGGTGAACCAAGAAGTATTCGACTGCCTTCTTAACTAATGCACCTATTTGGAGATGGGGATGAAGATCCATGATTTTGAAGAATGAGAAGATAAATAGGATCATTATGATTGTGAGGTCAATCCTTCAACTTGTGGACATAGAATGAGAGGATTAGTTAGATCATTGGGATAGTGAGGTCAATCCTTCAATTTATGGATATGTAATGGGGAAAGAATTGGTTGAATAAAGCAACCATGCTAGGTTGTGTTTATTTATTCTTGAATATTAGTTGGTTTGTGATGTTTCAATTGTGATGTCTTTCATTTTTTTTGCTTACTAGCCTTTTTTCTTAAGCTAACTTAGACCCCTTTATTGACTCTTCATAGAAAAAAATTATATTCTATTTTGTAACTTTTTTTAGAGCATGAACTAAAGTTCTAATTCAAAATTTAATTAAAAACTATATTTACAAAAAGAATCCAATAGAAATTCTGATTTATGATTTTTTTTGAAAAATAAGATTAATATAACTAAATAAAAAAGGAATAAAAATAATAAGAGAAAGTTGTCTATATATTTTTGTAGCGTCCTAAAATTGCGACACTTGCAATTTCGACTGCATTTCGGTCTTCACGATGGCGACGCAACATGCAACCTGAATGGAGACCCCAAAACTCGCTCATGACACTGAAAACTGCATTTTTCAAGCACCCTGGCCTGAACCTCCTTGCACCCTGATGTCCCGGGAGGTGGGACCAGAGCGCCCAGCGCCCTGGTCCCTCAGGACCAGGGCGCCCAGCGCCTTGGTCCCTGGGTCCTATTTTGGGCCCGGTTTCCTAAGTGATATCGGGTCTTTTTTATTGCAATTTGGAAATATACTTCCCTGGTCGGCCTAAGGTCGAGAAAATCAGTCTATCAGCCCTAAATGACAATTATATAAACTACATTTTCCTCTTTCATTCGGGAGATGATGATGGAAAAAGCGTGGAAACTATACTCAAGCATTCAGGCATTCAAGCATTCTTTCAAGCAATTGATCATTTCAAGTCTCCATTCAAGGCTAAGTGTTGCATTCAAGACAAAGATTCAACCATTCAAGAGGAGATCACATACAACATACAACATACAACATACAACATCTAAACCTTTGCACATAAGGATACAAACATCCTTAGAACAAGGTATTAGTACTTGTTTTACATTACAGTCATTTACATTTACAGCTCTTGCTCATTTCTTGGTTAATTCCAAAACCGGGGTTTGACCTAAAGGCAAACCCCTAATCCCTAACCCCCCAATCGTCTTCGCTTTTCTGTGTGTAGGTTGCAGGTACGCGGCTGAAATTGAAGATCTGGAATCCTTGTGCAGAGACGAACAGATCCCCCTTCGTTTCGCGGATTTTTCGGAGGACCGTGGCGCCGGGCGCCATCGTCCTGACAACTTTTGCTCAAATTTGCAGGACAGCGCCGTATCGACATTTTACTGCTAATTCTAGGTCCGCAGCTTCATCCTATAACCCGAACTCAGTTTATAAGCGAATCTTTAGGACTTTCTATGCATCCTTAGCTTAATTTCCTTAATCAACATTCTTTACAAAAGAGGGTAGCCTTGCTTTCCTAACCCTTGAAATTCATTTAGCATCCAACCTTACATTGTGTGGGATTGGATCTTATGAGTTTCAACCCCTCTTTTGAATGTAAAGTCTTCCCCCTAAGTGAAAACCCATCGAATCCTAGCGAACCTCCCTTCTCTCTCCTTGGAGTTAGAAGAGGGGAGACCAACTAGGGTTCGACCGCGATTTTCCGCTTTACATTTTGGTGAACCCGACGTGAACATCCTTTCAGATTTTTCATGCTTAGATCTGAAAAAATTGATTACATTTCCATGTTTGATCTTTTGCAAAGTTTTAGAGGTGATTGCATTAAAACCCTAAAATTTCTTTTTAGTAATTAAACTTGCGAAATGTCTAAATGTTAATGCTTGTTTCAGATCTGTCCTTCTATTACAAATTATCAATTCATATTTGTACTTTAATTCTGAAAATTAAGTGGTTAAAAGTCAAAACCCTAATTTTTGAAACCCTCTTGATTCAACCTTTGTCCGACAATTTGACCGATCAAAACATCTCCAAATCAGCTGTAACTTTGGATTCCACAATAAAATCACAATATCTTTCATCCCTGAAAATTTGGAAAAAAGTTGCGAGGACCGTGTTGCACTCCGAGCGCCATCGTCCCCGACATTTTTTCCAAAATTTCGGGAGCGAGATCTTGCTGTATTTTTCTGCTAAAATCCATAATTTTGGCTGATTTTGTCAATTATAACACTTTCAAAATTCCAGTCAAAGTTGGTCTTGTGATTGCTTGGTCTAAGGCTCCTAATCATTCAAAAATTATCAAAACTGAAATTTTGTGTCAAAATTGTGTTCTTACTGTCTTAGATCTGAAAATTGTATTTGCATTCATTCGAAATTTCAGTGCTTTATTCAAATATTTGCATTTTGTGACTTTTGAAATTAAGTGCCTAATTACAACAACTTTGATTTCCGCTTTCAAAATTGAATTTTGCGTGAAATTGAGTCAATTTTCAAATTTCAAAATTTGCATTGCTCTTGGCATTCCCTCTAAAATCATAAAATTCAAAATTTCAGTTTCCCTCTCTTTTTCAAAATTCAAATTTTGCATTTTTCGACAATCTTGATAGGGTTCAATTTTGAATTTGCAACTTTAATTTGGCCTATCTACAGATCGTAAAATCCCTCAATTTTTTCAGATTAGCTCTAAAATCATCATACCTTTCATCCCTGCAAATTTTGAAAAAAGTTGCAAGGACCGTGTTGCACTCCGAGCGCCACGGTCCCGAACATTTTTTCTGAAATTTCGGGAGACTGTTGTGATTGCATTTAACAGCTTAAATCTGGAAGATTGGCTGGTTTTACTGAAAATTGCTACCTCTAAAATCAAAATCTTCTCTCTCTCTCTAGTGCATGAGTTTTACAACAATAAGCCCTACTTACACTATTCCCGTTAGACGAAGCCGTAGAATTAAGTCTTTCCGAGGTTTAACTACTGAGGAGATGGAACCTAATTTGAGTAGTCTTTTTAACGAGGACATGGGTAATTCCTCTAATCCTCCGAATGATGAAGAAGCTCCCCATGAAGTTTCTGTTGAACAACTTTCCAAATTGGATAACCAATTTGACGATTTTCACCAATGGATGTCTCATGAGTATCCCGATAGTCAAGCTCTTCCTTTAATTGAGGGTCTAAAACGTATGCTTCAAAGTGATAAGAATGGAATTGATATTTTGCGTGGTATTTCACACATTGTGAATTCGAACGTGATGCCTATGAAGAGTTGTGCTGAATCTTTAGGTTATACACAACCTCCTACACAAGTCAATCATTCTATTCCTTTGACCACTCCTATTGCTAGTTTACCTACCTTTACATCAAACATCATGGCTACCTCTATACAAGACATTCCTCCTGTGATTACCAGTCATGGGGGCAATCCTCCTTCTTCAATTAACCCTATTCCTTCATTCAATCCGACTTCTTCATTCATGCCTTCAATAAGTGTTCCTATTACATCTTCACAAATGAACATGACACAAGGGGGCAATTCATTTAACCATTCCATTCCTCCTTGTAGTGTTCCTCCTATCCAATCATCCCCTATGGTTGACTATCATAGGGTCCCACCACCTTACTCTTTACCATCTTTCAATAACATCACACCTCCATCTCAATCTAATACATCTAATATGAACTCTTCGACTGAAGCTACCATTAATAATCTTGCACAAACTGTCTCTTCTTTACAGCAACAAATTGCCTCTATGAATCAATCTAAGTTTAGTGTGCCCACATTTGATGTTGCGAGCCCACTTTCTCTTGACATTATTCGAGCTATTCCTCCTAAGCATGTTGAAATCCCGCATTTGGAACTTTATAATGGTAAAGGAGATCCTCTAACACATGTTAAGACTTTTCAAACAATATGTACTGATTTTGCTTATGACCAAAGGTTGCTTGCAAAACTATTCACCAGAACATTAAGAGACAAAGCCCTACAATGGTATTGCTCGTTGCCTTCTTATTCTATTACTTCTTTCGAACAACTTGCAAATGCTTTCATTCAACAATTTCAAAACAACATAAGTCCTAAAGTTACTTTGATTGATTTAATGCATTGTAAACAAGGTGTTAAAGAAAAAGTGACTGATTTCATTGGTAGATATAAGCATTTGTATGCTCAAATTTCTTTTCCAGTGCCTGATAATGATATTCAAAGAATCTTTATTTCTAATTTGCAAAAAGATATTCGAGACAAACTTCTGTTTTCTGAGTTTACTTCTTTCCAACAGTTGTGCGCCACTCTTCACAATTATCAACTAACTGTGAGTCAAATGGAACAATCACATCCTATGGCTCCGAGTGATAAGGGTGATAGCAGTCAACAACCATTTGGGAAGTTTAAACCAAACAGAGATTCCATCAAATTCAATGAAAACATCATCAACAACAATGTGAATGCAGCATCAGGTGTGCCTCCTATTTCTAAATTTTTCAAGAAAGAAAGAAAGTATACTCCTTTGAATGAATCATTGCATGATATTATGAATAAGTTATTGGCACAAAATGTGCTTACCCTTCCTCCTATAAGACAAATTGATCCTGCAAAGATTACTTCACCTTATTTTGATCACAAAGCTTTTTGTCACTTTCATCGTCAGCCTGGGCATGATACTGAAAAATGTTTTTCTCTAAAGGGTAAAATTCAAGATTTGATTGATAATAATACTATTTCTGTTTCTGGAGTGAATGATAAAGGCAACACATCTGTAGCTCCTCCTAACCAAAATCTTTAGATTTTTACTGATCCATTACCTTCTCATACTTCTAATACTTCTAATGTGATTGAGGCTAATGATTCCTCTCTCTCATCTGCTGGTCTTGTGTCTATGACTCCGAATGTGATTAACTTTGTAGAGCAGCAAGAAAACCCTAAATAACCTTCCATCACATTTGATTCCAGCGAAACCATTAGGGCACCTGATGGTCCTTTATACATAGTTGCAAAAGTCAAGAATATGCCTTGCCGTGGAGTGCTTATTGATCCTTCGTGCATGGTTAATGTTATTACTGAAGAATTTATTTTTACTTTGCAATTGAATCAAGTGATCTATGACAAAACAGATGTGATTGTGAAATTATTTGATGCATTTTCTTCTCCTGCAATTGGTTCTATTACATTGCCTATTGAGGTCCATAATAAATCTCTTGATGTGAACTTTGCTATTATTCCATCTTCCGAACAATTTCATGTGAAGCTTGGCTATCCTTGGCTATCTTCCATGAAAGCTATTGCTTCTCCTATTCATAAGTGTTTGAAATTTCCCCATAATGGTGAAGTTGTTACTGTCAATCATAGTCTCTTTAAACCAGCTGAAAGAACCTCTAGTGTTCCTATTGATTACTTTTGGCCTAAACAATTCCAATCTCTTCCTCCACGAAGTGATCATCTTTTCAAATCTTATCAAAAGTGGAAAACAGATATGATCCTATCTCTAAGTGAACCTAGAACACCTAAACTTGACATTCCTATCATTCTTGAGAAGGAAATTCTTCCTTTGAAAGACAAAACTAATGTCTTTCCTCAAGAAGATTCCCAACCCGTCCGTATGGATGCGACTATGTCTATGCCTAATAAATCTTCTAAAAGTAGACCTATACCTCCTCGTCATGATGGACTTGGTCTTCTTCCTAAACCAAAAATTCTTCCTTTATATGGAGCAGTTCCTCCTCCTGCCTTTTATAGAGAGAAGAGACCTTCTTCTTCTCCTATTATCCAGCCTAAGAGACCACAACCTAAACATCCAAGTGATAAGGATGAGAACATTCCTCCTCCTCTATCTTCTACACTTCCTACTAAGACTAGACGTAATCGTTCTGCACGGGAACGCCGACGAAAGCGTCGTCTTAGGGCTCAAGCAACTGCTTCTCAAACTTTACAATCTCCAAAAACACCTTCAACAAGCATTATTCCATTTTCTCCTCAGCCGGATATTGAGCCTAAATCTCCTAAACATAAGATGCATGATGGTCTTGATCCTGTGCGAGTTAAAGATCCTATTTTTATAAATCTTGATGATGATATAGATGAAAATATTATTCCTCTTGCTTCTGATAGTGAATATGAACTTGTTGATGTTGATAACCATTTATCTAATGAATTTTCTAAAGCACTTATCCTAGCTCCTAGACAAGAACAATGTGGCTTGGAACATGAACATAGCCCTTGTTTGGATCTTGTGATAGCTCCATCTGCTGTGTTGGATGTTCCTCCTCTAGCGTGTTCCCTGCCTTCCCGAAACATTGATCAGCAAGATCGGGGGGTAGATGACATGCTAGACTAGTTACATTAGCATAGCAGACTCTCTCCCCCTCTCTTTTGTTACTTCTTCTATATGTTATTCTCATTCTTCTATTTGTCGTCCTTAGTGTTGTCTACTTGAGGACGATGCAAAGCATTGAGATCTCTTTGGTCTCTCTCATGTTGACTCAAAAGACACATGTGTTCCCTTCTTCTAGGTGACCTTCCTTGATTGGGGAATGAAGAACAATTATGCATACATGCATATGATATATATACATGACTTATCATACAGCATACTGACCCCAAGGAAAGCGAAGTCACCTCGTGCTTTGTGTTTTGTGTCTATTATCCTTGGGCTTATCTCACACTTGGGGGCTAAATCCTTGCGATAACGTGCTCCTTTTTCCTTTCTCATTTCTTATGTGTATCACTACGTTAAAACAATCACCCCCGTTGAGGCGTGTGCGATCGCTTTAACGTAGGGGGGCATACACCCTGTCTATCCTTTCAAAGATACTTGAAAATTTCTTGGCAAACTTAGCTTTGTCTTGAAGATTTTTGGTATTTCTTTTGCATGACTCATAGTGAGGGAACCTTACTACTGACAGTCATGGTTCTCCCTCGTGATCTTCCCTTTTACTTTGTCAATCGAAGTCGTAAGATCCTTAGTCCACTGGGGGCTTGGTGTATCTTGCCTCCTTGACGTGGTGAAAGTCTTTCAACGTTGTTTCCTTGTACTTTACCGGAAGTATGAGCATACATACTCCCGCTAAAGTGGGGGCTAAATGTAGCGTCCTAAAATTGCGACACTTGCAATTTCGACTGCATTTCGGTCTTCACGATGGCGACGCAACATGCAACCTGAATGGAGACCCCAAAACTCGCTCACGACACTGAAAACTGCATTTTTCAAGCACCCTGGCCTGAACCTCCTTGCACCCTGATGTCCCGGGAGGTGGGACCAGAGCGCCCAGCGCCCTGGTCCCTCAGGACCAGGGCGCCCAGCGCCCTGGTCCCTGGGTCCTATTTTGGGCCCGGTTTCCTAAGTGATATCAGGTCTTTTTTATTGCAATTTGGAAATATACTTCCCTGGTCGGCCTAAGGTCGGGAAAATCAGTCTATCAGCCCTAAATGACAATTATATAAACTACATTTTCCTCTTTCATTCGGGAGATGATGATGGAAAAAGCGTGGAAACTATACTCAAGCATTCAGGCATTCAAGCATTCTTTCAAGCAATTGATCATTTCAAGTCTCCATTCAAGGCTAAGTGTTGCATTCAAGACAAGGATTCAACCATTCAAGAGGAGATCACATACAACACACAACATCTAAACCTTTGCACATAAGGATACAAACATCCTTAGAACAAGGTATTAGTACTTGTTTTACATTACAGTCATTTACATTTACAGCTCTTGCTCATTTCTTGGTTAATTCCAAAACCGGGGTTTGACCTAAAGGCAAACCCCTAATCCCTAACCCCCCAATCGTCTTCGCTTTTCTGTGTGTAGGTTGCAGGTACGCGGCTGAAATTGAAGATCTGGAATCCTTGTGCAGAGACGAACAGATCCCCCTTCGTTTCGCGGATTTTTCGGAGGACCGTGGCGCCGGGCGCCATTGTCCCGACAACTTTTGCTCAAATTTGCAGGACAGCGCCGTATCGACATTTTACTGCTAATTCCAGGTCCGCAGCTTCATCCTATAACCCGAACTCAGTTTATAAGCGAATCTTTAGGACTTTCTATGCATCCTTAGCTTAATTTCCTTAATCAACATTCTTTACAAAAGAGGGTAGCCTTGCTTTCCTAACCCTTGAAATTCATTTAGCATCCAACCTTACATTGTGTGGGATTGGATCTTATGAGTTTCAACCCCTCTTTTGAATGTAAAGTCTTCCCCCTAAGTGAAAACCCATCGAATCCTAGCGAACCTCCCTTCTCTCTCCTTGGAGTTAGAAGAGGGGAGACCAACTAGGGTTTGACCGCGATTTTCCGCTTTACAATTTTTAATATAAGAGAAATCAGTCAAATACCATTTGGGTATCATTGCCCTTGTAGGTGGGAAGCACTGGCTCAAGAAAGTTTACATACTCTATATTTACTGTAATTGGCTGCCATTTCTTGTAAATATACATTTGAATCAACTATAAGAGTGTACTATACATACGTATAATAGAACCAGTTTAAAAGATCTACATACACAAAATAATTTCGAAAGCCCAAGAAAAGTGCACAAGTTGTAAACACCACTCCTACAACATGTAGGTGGGTAGAGGCAAGAACGATAATGACACAAATGTGCTACGACACAATCAAATGAATTTGATTTTTATTGCTTGCTTAAAAATGGTTTACATCTGCCTCTTATATAGAGGTCTATAGAAGCATTTATAAAATTCTAGAAAAGACTAACTTAGCTGACATAAAAAAAAAAAATTTACAATAATAAACATATACAAATTACATAAGCTGGCATACTAGAAATTAAAATTATTTCTCACTCCCCCTAATTTCTACTATCAACAACTAATTACATCGATATTTACAATGCTCAAAATTTCTCTCAAATACTCAAATTGTTCTTGTATTGCTAATGCCTTTGTGAATATATCTGCGAGTTGCTCCTTTGATCTATAATGTTGTATAATGATTTATCTATTGTTGACCAACTCTGGAATGAAGTGATATCTAGTATCAATGTGCTTTTTCATCTTGTGAAAAACATGATTCTTTGATAGTGCAATGGTGGATTTGTCACAATAGATTGTATTATGCTCCTCTTTCTCATGCATTAGATCCTTCAAGATTCTTCACATCCATACTAATTGACATGCTACAAATGTACCTATTACATACTCTACTTCTACTAATGAAATTGTCACTATTGGCTACCTCTTTCATGTCAATGCTATAATACATGCTCCAAGGTGAAATGTATATCTAGAATTAATCTTTCTATCATCAATACTTTTTGCAAAATCACTATCTGTATATCTAACCAACTAAAAATTAAATGAAGTAGGATAAAATATGCCATGATTCATAGTTACTAAAATGTACATCAATAAACTTTTTCCTTCTTGCCAATGTCAGTTCTTTGGTTAATCCATGAATCTAGAAATCAAACTAACTCCATACATTATATCCGGCCTAGTTGTTGTGTGATACATCAAACTACAAACCAATTTTTTGAATATAGTTGAGTCAAAATCCATCTCATTATCTTCTCTACTTAGTTTTGTGCTTATTGCCAAAGGTGTAGAAACTGGACTACAATTTATCATTCTAAACCTTCTCAAAACATCTTTTACATATTTACTTTGACAAATGAAAATGCCCTTATCATTTTTGTGTAACTTCAATGCCAAGAAAATATTTCATCAAGCCCAAATATGTCACCTCAAAGTCTTTCTTCATTGTAGAATTAAACTTTGTCTTCATATCCTCTTACTTCATATCATGTTGGTTGTTGCAAATAGACTTCTTCTAAATATCTATTCAAGAAATCCAATTTGACATCCATTTGATAGGCCTTCCAATTGTTTTGAGTTACAATAGCTATTACCATTCTAACAATATTGTAGCGTCCTAAAATTGTGACACTTGCAATTTCGACTGCATTTGGGTCTTCACGATGGCGACGCAACACTAAACCTGAATGGAGACCCCGAAACTTGTTCATAACATCAAAAACTGCATTTTTTAGCACCCTGGCCTGATCCTCCTTGCACCCTGTTGTCCCTGGAGGTGGGACCATGGCGCTCAGCGCCCTGGTCCCTGGCCCTATTTTTGGGCCTGGTCTCTTTTGGGTCTCGGGTCTTTATGTTTGCAAATTGGAAAATAATATTCCCAGGTCGACCTAAGGTCAGAAAAATCAGTCTATCAACCCTAATTGACAAGTATATAAACTACATTTCCTCTCCCATTTTGGGAGGAAGGACATATGTGTACAAGACGCGGAAGCGATACTTAAACATTCAAGCATTCAAGCATTCAAGCATTCAAGCATTCCTTCAAGCAATTGATCATTCTAAGTCTCCATTCAAGGCTAAGTGTTGCATTCAAAGACAAGGATTCAACCATTGAAGAGGAGATCACATACAACATACAACATACAACATACAACAACATCTACACCTTCGCATGTAAGAATACAAACATTCTTACAACAAGGTACTAGTACTTGTTTTACATTACAATCATTTACATTTACAGAATTCTCATTTCTTGGTTAATTCCAAAACCGGGGTTTGACCTAAGGGCAAACCCCTAATCCCTAACCCCCCAATCATCCTCTCTTTTCTATGTGTAGGTTGCAGGTACGCGGCTGTAATTGAAGATCTGGAATCCTTGTGTAGAGACGAACAGATCCCCCTTCATTTCGCGGATTTTTTGGAGGACCGTGTGCACGCCGGGCGCCATTGTCCCGTCAACTTTTGCTCAAATTTGCAAGACAACGCCGTCTCAACATTTTACTGCTAATTCCAGGTCCACAGCTTCATCCTATATTCCTATCTTTGTTTATAAGTGAATCTTTCTCACTTTTCATGCATTCCTAGTTCAATCTTTCTATCTACATTCTTTACGAAAGAGGGTAGCCTTGCTGTCTTAACTCTTGAAACTCATTTAGAATCCAATCTTGCATTGTGTGGGATTGGATCTTGTGGGTTTCAACCCCTCTTTTGAATGTAAAGTCTCCCCTAAGTGAAAACCGTCAACCCTAGTGACCTCCTTCCCCTCTCCTCGGAGTGGCGGGGGGAACACTTAGGGTTCGATCGCGATTTTCCACTTTACATTTTGGTGAACCCAACATGAACATCCTTTCTGATTATTCATGGTTAGATCTAAAAATTGGATGCCTTGATTACATTTCCATGTTTGATCTTTTGCAAATTTTAGAGGTTAATTGCATAAAAACCCTAAATTTTCTTTTTAGTAATTAAGCTTGTGAAATGTCTAAATGTTAATGCTTGTTTCAGATCTACTCTTCTATTGCAAATTATCAATTCATATTTGTGCTTTAATTCTAAAAATTAAGTGGTTAAGTGTCAAAACCCTAATTTTTAAAACCCTCTTGATTCAACCTTTGACCGACAATTTCACTGATCAAAACATCTCCAAATCAGCTGTAACTTTGGATTCCGCAACAAAATCATAATATCTTTCATTCCTGAAAATTTGGAAAAAAGTTGCGAGGACCGTGTGCACCCCGAGCGCCATCGTCCCCGACATTTTTTCCAAAATTTCGGGAGTTAGATCTTACTGTATTTTTCTACTAAAATCCAGAATTTTGGCTGATTTTATCAATTACAACACTTTCAAAATTAAAGTCAAAGTTGGTCTAGTGATTGCTTGGATGAAGGCTCCTAATCATTCAAAAATTGTTGAAATTGAAATTTTGTGGCAAAATTGTGTTCTTACTATCCTAAATCTGAAAAGTGTGTTGGCATTCATTCGAAATTTCTGTACTTTATTCAAATTCTTGCAATTTGTGACTTTTGAAATTAAGTGTTTAATTACACCAACTTTGATTTCCGCTTTCAAAATTGAATTTTGCATGAAATTGAGTCAACTTTTAAATTTCAAAACTTGCATTGCTCTTAGTATTCCCTCTAAAATCATAAAATTCAAAATTTCAGTTTCCATCTCTTTTTCAAAATTCAAATTTTGCATTTTTCAACAATCTTGGTAGGGTTCAATTTTGAGATTGCAACTTTAATTTGGCCTATCTACAGATTGTAAAATCACTCAATTTTTTCAGATTAGCTTTAAAATCATCATAACTTTCATCCCTGAAAATTTTGAAAAAAGTTGCGAGGACCGTGTGCACCCTGAGCGCCACGGTCCCTGACATTTTTTTTGAAATTTCGGGAGATTGTCGTGATTGCATTTAACAGTCTAAATCTAGGAGATTGGCTGATTTTACTGAAATTTGCTACCTCTAAATTCAAAATCTTCTCTCCCTCTCTAGTGCATGAGTTTTACAACAATAAGCCCTACTTACACTATTCCCGTTAGACGAAGCCTTAGAATTAAGTCTTTCTGAGGTTTAATTACCGAGGAGATGGAACCTAATCTGAATAGCATTTTTAACGAGGACACGGGTAATTCCTCTAATCCTCCTAATGATGAAGAAGCTCTCCATGAGGTTTCTGTATAACAACTTTTGAAATTGGATAACCAATTTGATGATTTTCGACAATGGATGTCTCAAGAATACCCTGATAGTCAAGCTCTTCCTTTAATTGAGGGTCTAAAACGTATGGTTCAAAGTGATAAGAATGGAATTGATATTTTGCGTGGTATTGCACACATTGTGGATTCGAATGTGATGCCTATGAAGAGTTGTGCCGAAACTTTAGGTTATACACAACCTCCCACTCAAGTCAATCATTCTATTCCTCTGACAACTTCTATTGCTAGCATACCTACTTTTACATCAAACATAATGACTACTTCTATACAAGACATTCCGCCTATGATCACTAGTCATGGAGGCAATCCTTCCTCTTCAATTAACCCTCTTCCTTCATTTAATCCGACTTCTTCATTCATGCCTTCAATGAGTGTTCCTATTACATCTCCACAAATGAACATGACGCAAGGGGGCAATTCATTCAACCATTCCATTCCTCCTTGTAGTGCTCCTCTTTTCCAATCATCTCCTATGACTAACTATCATAGTGTCCCGCCACCTTACTCTCAATCAATACCTTCTTTCAATAACATAATACCTCCATCACAATCTAACACGTCTAATATGAACTCCTCGACTGAAGCGACCATTAACAATCTTGCACAAACTGTCTCTTCTTTACAGCAACAAATTGCCTCTATGAATCAATCTAAGTTTAGTGTGCCCACATTTGATGTTGCGAGCCCACTTTCTCTTGACATTGTTCGAGCTATCCCTCCTAAACATGTTGAAATCCCACATTTGGAGCTTTATAATGGTAAAGGTGATCTTCTAACACATGTTAAGACTTTTCAAACAATATGTACCGATTTTGCTTATGACCAAAGGTTGCTTGCAAAATTGTTTACTAGGACATTAAGAGATAAATCCCTACAATGGTATTTCTCATTGCCTTCTTATTCTATTACTTCTTTCGAACAACTTGCAAATGCTTTTATTCAACAATTTCAAAACAATATAAGTCCTAAAGTTACTTTGATTGATTTAATGCATTGTAAACAAGGTGTTAAAGAAAAAGTGACTGATTTCATTGGTAGATATAAGCATTTGTATGCTCAAATCTCTTTTCCAGTTCCTGACAATGATATTCAAAGAATCTTTATTTCTAATTTACAAAAAGATATTAGAGAAAAAACTTCTGTTTTCTGAGTTTACTTATTTCCAACAGTTGTGTGCAACTCTTCACAATTATCAACTGACTGTGAGTCAAATGGAACAAGCAAATCCTATGGCTCCGAGTGATAAGGGTGATAGTAGTCAACAACCATTTGGAAAGTTTAAACAGAGTAGAGAGTCCATTAAATTCAATGAAAACATCATCAACAATAATGTGAATGCAGCATCAGGTGTGCCTCCTATTTCTAAGTTTTTCAAGAAAGAAAGAAAGTTTACTCCTTTGAATGAATCATTGCATAGTATTATGAATAAGTTATTGGAACAAAATGTGCTTACTCTCCCTCCTGTAAAGCAAATAGATCCCGCAAAGATTAATTCACCCTATTTTGATAACAAATCTTTTTGTCAATTTCATCGTCAACCTGGGCATGATACTGAAAAATGTTTTGCTTTAAAGGGTAAAATTCAAGATTTGATTTATAATAATACTATTTCTGCTTCAGGAGTGAATGATAAAGGCAATACATCTGTAGCTCTTCCTAACCAAAATCTTCAGATTTTTACTGATCCATTACCTTCTCATACCTCTAATGCGATCGATACTAATGATTCCTCTTTCTCATCTGATGGTCTTGTGTCTATGACTCCGAATGTGATTAACTTTGTAGAGCAGCAAGAAAACCCTAAAGAACCTTCCATCACATTTGATTCTAGTGAAACTATTAGAGCACCTGATGGTCCTTTATACATAGTTGCAAAAGTCAAGAATACACCTTGCCGTGGAGTGCTTATTGATCCTTCGTGCATGGTTAATGTTATTACTAAAGAATTTCTTTTTACTTTGCAATTGAATCAAGTGATCTATGACAAAACAGATGTGGTTGTGAAAATATTTGATGCATTTTCTTCTCCTGCAATTGGTTCTATTACATTACCTATTGAGGTCCATAACAAATCCCTTGATGTGAACTTTGCTGTTATTCCTTCATCCAAACAATTTCGTATGAAGCTAGGCTATCCTTGGCTATCTTCCATGAAAGCTATTGCTTCTCCTATTCATAAATGTTTGAAATTTCCCCATAATGGTGAAGTTGTTACTGTCAATCATAGTCTCTTTAAACCAGCTGAAAGAACTTCTAGCGTTCCTATTGATTATTTTTGGCCTAAACAATTCCAATCTCTTCCACCGCGAAGTGATCATCTTTTCAAATCTTATCAAAAGTGGAAAAAAGATATGATCCTATCTCTAAGTGAACCTAGAACACCCAAACTTGATATTCCTATCGTTCTTGAGAAGGAAGTTCTTCCTTTGAAAGATAAAACTAATGTCTTTCCTCAAGAAGATTCCCAACCCATTCATATGGATGTTACTATGTCTATGTCTAAAAGCAGACCTATACCTCCTTGTCATGATGGACTTGGTCTCCTTCCTAAAGCAAATATTCCTCCTTTATACGGAGCAGTTCCTCCTCCTTCCTCTTACAAAGAGAAGAGACCTTCTTCTTCTCCTATTATTCAACCTAAGAGACCACAACCTAAACACCCAAGTGATAAGGATGAGAACATTCCTCCTCCTCAATCTTCTCAACTTCCTACTAAGACTAGACGAAATCGTTCTGTGCGTGAACGTCGATGAAAGCGTCGTCTTAGAGCTCAAGCAGCTGCTTCTCAAACTTTGCAATCCCCAAAAACACCTTCAACAAGCATTATTCCATTTTCTCCAAAATCTCCTAAACATAAGATGCATGATGGTCTTGATCCTGTGTGAGTTAAAGATCCTATTTTTATAAATCTTGATGATGATATAGATGAAAATGTTATTCATGATGAAAATGTTACTTCTCTTGCTTCTGATAGTGAATATGAATTTGTTGATGTTGATAACCATCTATCTAACGAATTTTCTAAAGCACTTATCCTAGCTCCTAGACAAGAACAACGTGGCTTGGAACATGAACATAGCCCTTGTTTGGATCTTGTGATAGCTCCATCTGCTGTGTTGGATGTTCCTCCTCTAGCGTGTTCCCTGCCTTCCCGAACCATTGATCAGCAAGATCGGGGGGCAGATGACATGCTAGACTAGTTCATTAGCACAGCAGACTCTCTCCTCCTCTCCTTTGTTACTTCTTCTATGTGTTATTCTCATTCTTCTATCCGTTGTCCTTAGTGTTGTCTACTTGAGGATGATGCAAAGCATTGAGATCCCTTTTGGTCTCTCTCATGTTGACTCAAAAGACACAGGTGTTCCCTTCTTCTAGGTGACCTTCCTTGATTGGGGAATGAAGAACAATTATGCATACATACATATGATATACATGAATTATCATACAGCATACTGACCCCAAGGAAAGCGAAGTCACCTCGTGCTTTGTGTTTTGTGTCTATTATCCTTGGGTTTATCTCACACTTGGGGGCTAAATCTTTGTGATAACGTGCTCCTTTCCCTTCTCATTTCTTATGTGTATCACTACCTTAAAGCAATCACCCCCGTTGAGGTGTATGCGATCGCTTTAATGTAGGGGGGCATACACCTCATCTATCCCTTCAGGATACTTGAAAATTTCTTGGCGAACTTAGCTTTGCCTTGAAAATTTTTGGTATTTTTCTTACATGACTCATAGTGAGGGAACCTTACTACTGACAGTCATGGTTCTCCCTCGTGATCTTCCCTTTTACTTTGTCAATCGAAGTCGTAAGATCCTTACTCCACTGGGGGCTTGGTGTGTCTTGCCTCCTTGACGTGGTAAAAGTCTTTCAATGTTGTTTCCTTGTACTTTACCGGAAGTATGAGCGTACGCTTATACTCCCGCTAAAGTGGGGGCTAAATGTAGCGTCCTAAAATTGTGACACTTGCAATTTTGACTGCATTTGGGTCTTCACGATGGCGACGCAACACTAAACCTGAATGGAGACCCCGAAACTTGTTCATAACATCAAAAACTGCATTTTTCAGCACCCTGGCCTGATCCTCCTTGCACCCTGCTGTCCCTGGAGGTGGGACCATGGCAGAAGTGATACTTAAACATTCAAGCATTCCTTCAAGCAATTGATCATTCTAAGTCTCCATTCAAGGCTAAGTGTTGCATTCAAAGACAAGGATTCAACCATTGAAGAGGAGATCACATACAACATACAACATACAACATACAACAACATCTACACCTTCGCATGTAAGAATACAAACATTCTTACAACAAGGTACTAGTACTTGTTTTACATTACAATCATTTACATTTACAACATTCTCATTTCTTGGTTAATTCCAAAACCGGGGTTTGACCTAAGGGCAAACCCCTAATCCCTAACCCCCCAATCGTCCTCTCTTTTCTGTGTGTAGGTTGCAGGTACGCGGTTGTAATTGAAGATCTGGAATCCTTGTGTAGAGACGAACAGATCCCCCTTCATTTCACGGATTTTTTGGAGGACCATGTGCACGCCGGGCGCCATCGTCCCGTCAACTTTTGCTCAAATTTGCAGGACAGCGTCGTCTCAACATTTTACTACTAATTCCAGGTCCGCAGCTTCATCCTATATTCCTATCTCTGTTTATAAGTGAATCTTTCTCACTTTTCATGCATTCCTAGTTCAACCTTTCTATCTACATTCTTTATGAAAGAGGGTAGCCTTGCTGTCTTAACCCTTGAAACTCATTTAGAATCCAATCTTGCATTGTGTGGGATTGGATCTTGTGGGTTTCAACCCCTCTTTTGAATGTAAAGTCTCCCCTAAGTAAAAACCATCAACCCTAGTGACCTCCTTCCCCTCTCCTCGGAGTGGCAAGGGGAACACTTAGGGTTCGATCGTGATTTTCCGCTTTACAAATATCAAGTCTTGTTACAGGTGCAAATTTTTTATTGTAATCAACTCCATATCCTTGTGCAAATCCCTTAGCTACTAACATTGTCTTATATTTGTCTACTTCTTCCTTATACTTAGTTTTATAACCCATTTCACACCTATGCATTCTTTATCCTTAGGAAAATCAACTAATTCCCATGTATGATATTTCTCAATTGATTCTATTTCATCATTCATTGCGTCAATCTAATGTTTTTCCTTAATTAAATCTTCAAAATATATAGGATCTTGAGTAAATAAAACAAAGTTTGATTGCAAACTTCTAATCTTCCTGTCTCTTTGTCTCAATGATGCAAGTGTAGGATTTGAGTCATTACTTGTGAACTTGATGATTCTCCTTGCTCAACTTGCCTTTATGAGTTTTCTCCTTGTGGACTTCTTGATGGACTTCCTCCTTGTTCATTTAATTTTTCTCCTTGGTCTCCTTGGTATTTTTCTTCTCGTTCATCATATGGTATTGGTGTTGCACCTATAATTGTCTTGTCTATATTGTCATCCCAAGATTCTTCTTCTTTGAATACAACATCTCTACTTACAATGACTTTCTTGGTTATAGGATTAAACAACTTATATATCTTAAATTGTTCATCATAACCAATAAAAATGCATTTTTCACTTTTATCATCCAATTTACTCCTTGTTTCTTTAGGCACATGTGTATATGCAATACAACCGAAAACTCTGAAATGAGAAACACTAATCATGTCCCGAACAATCTTTGTTGGACTCCTATTCAAAATATAAACAGCACAAGCTACTACTTCAACCCAATACTCATTAGGTATATTTTTTCTTTTCAACATGCTCCTCCCCATCTCTATTATTGTTTGATTGTTTATTTCTACAACACCATTCTACTAAGGTGTGTAACTTGTAGTGAACTACTTTAATCCACGATACCTACAATAATCCAAAACTCATTTCATTTGTATTCTCCTCCTCTATCTGAAATCAATACCTTGATGGATAATCCACTTCGTTTCTCAACCAGTGCCTTGAACTCCTTAAACTTGTCAAATGTCTTATATTTATATTTGAGAAAGTAAACCCAGTTTTTTCTACTAAAATCATCAATGAATGTTATAAAATATATTCTCCCCCCTAATGAT
The DNA here is from genome assembly GCF_030272615.1 of Cryptomeria japonica. NCBI lineage: Eukaryota > Viridiplantae > Streptophyta > Pinopsida > Cupressales > Cupressaceae > Cryptomeria > Cryptomeria japonica. The sequence continues at coordinate 5,752,907 of NC_081410.1, read as the reverse complement.
GGTGTTTGCATTGGACCACATTAATATGTATGCACAATTTCTAAAGGTACCCAAGCTCTATACATGACATTTCCTTTGAATATTTTCTCTATGTTGCTTAGCCAAAATGCAACTATCACATGAACACTTTGGTACTTCAATGGGGGGTAATCCTCTTACCATTTCCTTGTTTTTCAATCAACACAATATTTTTAAATTTAGATGACTATACCCATGCTTGATCTTTACTTGATTCCTCCAAACTTGCTCCAATCTCCTCCATCATTTCACTTTTTATGCAAAGTAGGAACTTTCTATTATTTGTCATTTCAACCTTGGCAATCACCAAGTTACTTGGAGAAATATCAAATATAGTGCAAACATTATTCTCAAAAGAAACTCTATAACCCTTTTGAATACGTTGTCCCACACAAGTATGTGATTATACTTCAAACCAAGTACAAAATAAACATCACGAATAGTTTTCATGCCAAGCTTTGTTATCACATTAATTGCAACTTTGCCCATGACTTAAAAAATGTTATCATTACCCAATTTTATTTTTAATTTGATTGAAGTATCCAAATTCTCAAAAAAATCTATATTTTTCAGTCATGTTGTTACTACACCCACTATCTAGAAACCAAATGTTACTTGAACTTTCTTGAGCTACATGGCATGTAATGAACAAAGACCCTGGACAACTCTCAGAAAAAAAATGCATTTTGCTTTCCCATACCTTCTTCTTTCTTTTGATATTCATTTACAAAGTGACCATACTTCTTACAGTAATAACATTGAACATTCAAATGATTTGTCATAGCTTTGTAATGCCTAATTGTTATTACGCCTCCTTGAGCTGAAATTTTGATTTCTCCTTCTTCTTAGATTTGGACTTTTTCTTTCTTCTCTTTGAAAATTGTTTCTTCCTCTTCCTCTTCCTTTGAATCCTAGATTTCCTCTTTCTCCACATCTACCAAAAGTTATTTGTGTTTTGAATGCATGCTCTAATGAGGTATTATCATTCTTGTTCAACTTGTCTTCATAATTTTTTAAAGAGCCAACCAACTCATCCATAGGATATGTTGTCAAATCCTTAGATTCCTCAATTACCACAACAATTGCATCAAATTTTCTAGGGAAACTTTTTAAAATATTTTCTACAACCTTTTGATCTATTAGCTCATCACCATTCTGCTTTATTTGATTAACCAAATCCGTAACATGATATATAAATTGATCTATTGAATCAAAATCTTTCATTTGCATGTTTTCAAATTCTCTTCTAAGTGCTTGTAGTTTGGCAATATTTACCTTATTAGTACCTTGATATGTCGTCTCTAGGATATCCCATACTTGTTTGGCTGTAGTGGTTGGCTTAATCCTTTCAACAACTAAATCATCCAATGCTTCTCCAATCTTTTCCAAATCCAGGTTTTATTTTTTTTTCCTATTTTCATCAAGCTTTTTCTTATCATCTAAACTCAAAGTAGACTCATCTTGTGATTTAGTATAGCCATTTATAACTATGTCTAATATATCATATGAATCAAATGTCAACTTCATTCAAAAAACTCAATTATCATAATTCTTACTAGAAACTATTAGAATCATAGGTTGAAAATCATTAGATGCCATACCTTCAAACGACTTCAATAATCTAATAAACCCTAGCCCCGTGACCTTCTTCTTCTTTCTTTATCCTTTAGATAATCTGCTTATTTTTTACTAGATCGCCTTTAACAAATGCTCAAATCCTTTATAAACCTTTCTTTCTTTATCCTTTATATAATCTGCTTTTTTTTTTTATTGGACCGCCTTCAACAAATGCTCAAATCCTTTATACACCTTTAAAGCTCTTGGATTTCACAAAATACAGCAGCCTGGGCAATTTATAATCTACCAATGATAGTCTATAATTTTTGCAAACCTTCTAGTCTTGTAAATGACAATGGTCTTTCTTAATTTTTTGTATCTTTTGCACTGACAGCCTCCTTAAAAAATTGTGATCTCTCTTTATACGCAATTATCAACAACTTCCAACAATGACAGTGGTTGATCTGACTGGTGATCAACAAATTTCCTTGTGATCTCGCCTTCAAATTTCTGCCAAAAATCCTTCTCACTTTCTCTTCTTTTATCCCATTGAATTACAAAAATATTTTGTGCAAGCATACCACGAAGTGTTCTACCCGCTGAAATTGTAGATATTGAAAATAAAAACTACCAATATAATTGACAACACTATAACCATATTGGTTGCAATGCTATAAGTATATATTTTAATAACAGAATCCTCTAGCTACAGCTATAGATCATCAAATTTAACAACCAAATCACTGACAATAGGTTCACACCTATTGCAAATTAGTATTACCATCTTCACAGTTCAAATAGGTCTTCTTTTAACCCTCATTATGCTCACCAATAGAAGGAAGATTGAATGAATCAAGTGATGTCTCCATGATAGCTGAGTTGACACCTTTTTGTAATGGCCGAGAGAAGCTCAGCAGAAATCAAACTTCTCCCACTTGACAACTTTAGTGAGCGCATCAACTAGGTTCTTTTCAGTGGGAATTTTATCTACATGAAACTTGCCTTTTTCAACCATGTGACGAACATAATGACTGCGAACATCAACATGTTTGGATCGAGGCTGAGATGTCTGATGCTTAGTCATAAAGATGGCATTGCTATTATCACAAAACAAAGCAAAATCTGATTTCTCCAAACCCAATTCACTAAACAAGAGTTGCAACCATACCATCTCCTTTGCTCCCTCAGAAAGAGCTATGTATTCAGCCTCGACAGTTGTTTGAGCAACTGTATGCTACAATTTAGAAGCCCAACTAATCATTGCCCCAACAAATGTGAAAGAATAACTTGAAGTAGACTTCTTTTTGTCTAAATCTCCAGCAAAAATAGAATCAGTAAACCCTTGCAAGTGTGCCTTGCCCTTCCCAAACCATAAGAAAAGGTCTAAAGTGCTCTTGAGATACCGTAAAATATACTTGACCGCCTCCCAATGTGGTTTGCCTAGATTAGCCATAAATCTGCTCACCACTCCCACAACATGAGCAATTTCGGACGAGTAGACACCATAGCATACATAAGACTTCCAACTGCAGATTTGTATGAAATTTTGTCCATAAAATCCTTATCTTCTTGTGTTTTTGGACACAATTGAGAAGACAACTGAAAATGAGAGGCTAAAGGGATGCATACAAAATTAACATCTACCATACCAAATCTGTCCAATACTTTTTTAATGTAGTCTTGTTGAGGTAGTTTAAGTTCTCTTTTTCCTATCTCGAAAAATGGTCATCCCAAGAATTTTCTTTGCTGCCCCTAAATCTTTCATGGCAAACTCGTTAGCTAAGTGAGTTTTAAGCTCATGAACAATCTTCATGCTTGTGCCGGCCACTAGCATATCATCCACATAAAGGAGAAGTATGACAAATTCGCCATTGGGAAGCTTTTTAAAATAGATACAAGTATCAAACTCACATCGAGTAAACTTGTGATCAATCATAAACTTGTGATCAATCATAAACTTGTCAAATTTGAGATACCATTGTCGTGGGGCTTGCTTAATCATACAAATTCCGTTTCAATCTGTAATAGAGATATTCCTGACCCTTTTTAATAAATCCTTCAGGTTGATGCATAAACAATTCCTCATTAAGGTTGGCATGGAGAAATGTCATCTTCACATCCAACTGTTCAAGCTCAAAATCCCAGGCTACAACCAATCCCAATACTGCTTGGATGGTACTCATTTTGACTACTGGCTAGAAAATTTCTTTAAAATCAAGGTCTTGCTGCTCAACGTATCCCTTTACAACTAGTCTTGCTTGAAATATTTTTCGACCACCAGCTTCATCTTTCAACTTATACACCCACTTATTACATAATGTTTTTCTATTAGGCAGACGTGGCACCAAATCCCATATCTAATTTCACAAGAATGTGTCCATTTCTTTGCACATTGCAGTGTGCCATTTATCACACTCTGTAGTTTTACAAGCTTCTTTGTATGTTGCAGGCTCTGTTTGATCAGAGATTAAGAAAATGGGCTCAACTTCTTCACACAATAATAATTCATAGTCAGAGAACTTAACCGGAGGTCTCCTATGCCTGGTAGATTTTCTCAACTGACTCTCTGATGGAGTAGTGGGATCATTCAATTCATTCAGTCTCTGTTTATGCAAATCAATGTTGCTTGTATTTAATGGTTGATGCCCATGATGAATTCCATCATCCTCAAAATTTTGTATAAAACAAGGAGGATGAAGTCCACAAAAAACATGTGGATCGAGGTCATCACAGCAAAGAGGAGGCAGACCGATGGAGTGATCTTCCGCAGAGGAATCATCCACGGTCTACTGAGGAGAATGCCCCTGTTGTGAGCCTGCGGAGGTGGAGGTTCGGGGCAAACACATGGTTTTCCCAGCGTTTTGTGGTGAGGGCCCAACATCACATGAAGACTGTGCTGCATGGCGTGAAGACTGCGCTGTGTGGTGTGGAGACCGCCCTTCTTGCTGTGGTGACTATGATGCAGGCCACCATGAGGATTGTCCACCATGTTGCTCAAACTTCTTCATTCCAAGCAGTGTTGATTGTGATTCAAGCCGCAGGGTAGGAGGCAAGCCCGTCGATAATTCCCCCATGTGTGCCCAAACTAGTGAAGATGTTGTTTGAGGCTGGGATTTCTCTGTTCCAAACAGTGATGACTTTGTTATAAGCTGAGAAGATGAAATAGAAGGTCCGTCAGAGTCTTCATCATTGTGAGTCTACCCAAGGGACTGAAAATTAGAATCATATGGTAGATTAATAACCATTGGATCTCCCACTTGATAAGAAGACTGATGTAGACCACCATTGTTCTGAATTGGTAAAGGATAATTTCCAAAAACCGATAGAGGAACATACTCTGCTTTTGATTTATTTGGAACTTGTAGCATAGGGAAAGAAGTCTCATTAAAGATGACATCCCTACTGCGAATAATTTTTCTGTGAACCGGACCCCACAACTTGAAACCAAATTGTTCTTCTCCATACCCAACGAAAATACAATTTTGCAACTTGGGATCCAATTTGGTTCTTTTCTCCTTGGGTATATGCAAGAAGGCTGCACATCCAAACACATGAAGATGCGAGTATGAAATCCTCTTCCCTTGCCATTCCTCTTTTGGAATACCAAAGCCTAATTTAGATGAGGGACTTTAGTTGATCAGGTATACTGTTGTGTTTCAAGCTTCTGCCCAAAATTCCTTGCCTAGACCTGCATTTGATAACATACATCATGCCTTTTCAAGGATTGTCCTGTTCATCCTCTCAGCTTCACCATTTTCTTGAAGAGTGAAAGGAACAAACTTAATTCTTCTAATCCCATTATCAACATAAAAACCATCAAATTCGTGTGAACAAAATTCTCCACCATTATCTGTTTGTAGACACTTAATCTTATGCCCAATCTGATTTTCAACTAAAGCCTTGAAAATTTTAAATTTTGAAAAAACTTCAGATTTCTTAGAGAGCATATAAATCCATACTTTTCTTGTACAATCATCAAGAAAGGTGACAAAATAGTTAGCTCCTCCAATGGAGGTTACCTCGGTAGGCCCAAAAACATCTGAGTATACAAGCTCTAGCGGTGTTGTCTTCGATCACGCCCACCTTTCAAAACACTGACTCACTTTTGTTTGCCATAAAGACAATGTTCACAAAAGGCCAAGTCGACAAGTTTGAGACCCGGAAGCTGATTTCTTGTGTGCATAACATGGAGCCCTTTCTTGCTAATATGCCCAAGCCTTTGATACCAAAGATCTGCGTTGTTGTCCTCAACCACCATTGCAGCTCCCTCTTCACCATGAGTCTTAAATATATATAGACTACCCAATTTATTGTCATTTGCAATCAACATGGTACCATGAGTTACCTTCCAAGTATCCACAAGAAAATTCACATTAAGACCATGATCGAAGAGCTGACCAATGGATATCAAATTCTGGTTGAATTGTCGGACATGCCAAACATCTTTGAGTAGCCATGTTTTCCACCTTCTAATGGTAGCAACACATCACCCTTGTCTATAATTTTGCAAGCTTTGTTATCTCCTAAGAAAACATTTTCAAAGTGACCTTCTTTGTAGTTAATGAACACTTCAAGACATGAGGTAGCATGATGGGAGGCACCGGAATCAAGTACCCATGAATCTGGAGTAGTGTCGGTTGTTGAACGGATTTATACACTATCATGTTTATCGTAGACTGTATTTGCTTCGCTGTCCCGCACCTTCTCTTGTGCCCTTTTGTAGTTTCTACAATCCTTCTTTACATGACCAACTTTGCCACAAAACCAACAATCCCCATTTCTGTTTCTAGACTTCGATCTCCTTGCTGATTTTGAACGTTTATGATAATTATTTATGCCTCTATTATGGCTCCTACCTCTATTTTCGGTGCTTACCACCATTAAGGCTTCACCAGATAAAGGTTCTTCATTTTTTCTTCTCAAATCCTCGCTAACAAGAGTAGCTGCTACATCATTAAAAAAAAACTTATTTTTACCAAATATCGATGTGCTAACTACTGTTACAATGCCATCCCAGCTGCTTGGAAAAGAGCATAATAAGAGAACAACCTTGTTCTCATCATCTTGTGTCATCCCCACCGAAGTTACTTGACTAATCAATGTATTAAATTCATTGATATGATTTGCCATTGTGCAACCTTATTTCATCTTAAGCTTGTACAACTACTTCGTGATAAATACTTTATTGGTAGCCGACGCCATTTCATACATGGTTGTTAGTTTATCCCATACATCTTTCATTGTTGCTTCACCTGTGACATTGAAGAGAACATTGTTGGATAACGAGCTAAAATTTGTCGCTCTTGCCTTCTTGTCTAATTTTTCCCATTCTTCATCAGCTATTGTAGTTGGCTTCTTTTCTTTCCCTTCAAGCACAAGTGAAAGGTCTTGCTTTATCAGCAAAGACTCCATTTGCACCTTCCATAACCCGAAGTTCTAACCGGAGAACTTCTCTATCTTCGCGTCTTCCATGATTCTAGAATTTCAAACCACCAAAAAACTTAACAGTGATCTAACCTCGCTCTGATACCAATTGTTAGAATTTAAAGAAAATTAGAAGAGGAAAAAATAGAACAATGAATTCACAGACAAAGATAAAAAAGACACGCAATTTATCGTGGTTCGATAGATTGCCTACGTCCACACTTAAAGCAGAGGAATCAATTTATTGATGACCAATTCTAGTTTGTACATACACAACTGCAAGCAGCTTTAGAAGAATCACAATAATGATATTCAAACAACTCTTAAAGAGCTTCACAAACAGAAGATGAAGAGCCAAAGGTTTTGGCGGCAAAGTGGAAGGAGTCTGTTGGACTTCACTTCCAACAAGAAGCATAGTTTACTTCTTCTCTTCTTCGTAATTTATAGGCATTCAACTCATTCAACTTCATGCATAAGCTAACTAATGCGAACAATGTGTTAGCTATGTTTTCAACGCCTGTCATCACTGTAATATTTGCTTGCGGTACTCTATCTTCAGTATTTCATGCATTGATTCATAATTTGTATAAAATCATGCTTTGGCATAATGTAATTTGCACAATGAATTAATACAAGTTTTTCATTCATATGCAGATCTCTCTGCTCTATTTTTTGCTTTGTTTTCATTTTGCAAATTTTGTTGCTTTTCTCTTCTTGCTAGATCCATACTGTGAGATTTTGCCAAGATCTAGAGGCAATGGAAAACAAAAATAAGAGAGAAAAAAATAGATGATAGAAATAAACTATATTCTATCAAGAAAATATTGATCACTGGATCATCAATTGTTACTTTTTACAATGAATATGAGCCTGCATATATAGGCAAGGCTAAATGGATATGTGAGCACACAAACATGACATGTGGCTCAATAAGAAACAAGGGTAGGTAGGAAATAGGTGTGGGTATGTAGGAGAAACAATAAAAGATTTCACATGAGGTGGATCACCCATCGAAGGTGGAATTATCACTCCACAATAAGTGGATATGATAAAGTAGTAACAAGATCAACACCATAAAAGGTGGAAATTCTACTACACACTATCCCAATGTGGCACAAACACCCAAGTGTCTCATACCCAAACTACTATGAAATGCATTTCCTAAGTAAACTTAAGTAAGGTGTAATAATATCCATGATGCATAATTATTTACACCAACACATACTGTGCAGGCTAGAAATTTTTACATGGTATCAAACCCTGGATCTAGGAAGAAGAAACTAAACACAAATTATTTGCAGATAGATTTTGGAAGAATGGAAGCTGATGTAGACTTCCGTTTCTAGATGCATGCATATTCTTCCCTTAATTTTTGCATGCTCTTTTCTTTTTTTTTCCTATATTGATTCTTTAAAATTTGTGCATGCTTTGCAAGCACCACATGATAAAGATCTGAAAAATTTGGAGCTTTGTAAAAAAACAAACTTTTAGAAAGTTTATATGGAGATTTTGCTTAATGCATATAGTATAGGTTTCTTTCAATAAATTTTATAGATAAAATAGAATATTAAACTTGATGTACACTCTTCCTCCAATTGATAGCCAAAAGTATTCTTTTGTTCTAAATGTTTGTCTACATGAGATGCCAATGTTGCAACTTTGTTTGTTCCTAGAGATTCTTTTTAGTAGGGTTCCTAACTACATGAGATTCTAGAGTCACATCCTCGAGTGCTTCTAGAGTTTCTTTCTAGTGGGACATTACTAAACAATGAATATATAATGGCATCATCCCAGTCGGAGGTCATCTTTGTAGTTCTTAAGTTTGGATCACATTTTTGCAAATTCCTATCTTCCCGTCTTCAGATGATTAGTTTCTGTATTCAAAGACTATGTACTTGTCTGTTCATCCATTTGACCAATGCAAAATATGTACAACTGCATTTTCAAAATATCCCAAAGGTACTCATGCAGTGGTTTCTATGATTCTGTACAATCCTATTGCAGTGTGGATTCATTTGCAGTTTGCAGCTTTCTTCTTTAGTTTGAATAAATGGTTAGGAGTTTCTCTCAATTGGGCTTTCTCCTTTCTTCTTTGTAATTGGGTTCCGAATCAATCTTTGTTTCCAAGATCCATATCTCTCCTATCTCTCCTTAGTTAGACTTAAGGGGGGGTGTTAGTGCATAACTTCTATTTGATCCATGATTTAAGGTGAGAGCACAGTTTGTACCATGATCATGTCTTGGGATTGCTTGGTTTAACTATTGGGGACCACACATCATGGGCTCTATCACACATTGAGTGCCCTCGCACTTTTTGGGCCACTTTATGGGAAATGTATGGAGATCCCAATGAACATCCATTTCCAGAAGAAGACATGCTTCTCTCCCTTGATAATGATGATGATCCTATGTATGACGATGACACTAAAGAGGAAATTGCTTATTGGAAGAGTCTTGATTGTCTTGAATACATAGAGACATCTCCTCTTGCTTCTCCTCTTTCCACATCTCTAGTATTGGCAACAATTCAGTCACCTCCAACTACCAGTTTGATAGAGATCTTGGCTTCTTCGAATGCTACTTCAGACTCTCTTCAGCAGGTTCGATCTTGTTGTCTTGATGAGTGAGATATCATCCTATCAAACATTTATCAATTTGTTTTTTGAATCTCTCCTCGATCATGATGACAATATTGAGGACATGTGTCTTCACTCCGATGTCGACTCACATCAAGTTGCATCTTCTTTTGGTTTGGATTCTCCTATTTTCTCTCAGCCACTCCATGCTACTATCTTGACACATCCTGATTCATATCCGAACAAATCTCACACTTCAGTGGTCACTGTTCTGGAATCTTGTATGAAAAGTCATAGTTCAACATCGGATTGAAGAAACATGAGTATTTTTCAGAACCATTCATCTTTATTCCTTCATACATTTCACTTGAGTGAGAATTCAACAATTTGATAGCTTGAGGTTTCTATCTTCTAAAAGGAAGAGGCATCATTTATTGTGGAGGAACCTACTACAGCATTCGCTATGCTACATTCTGTATTGACATTCTTTCTCTTCTTTGTGGAGGCACAAACAAACATTTTTTGCAAGATCTTTGGTTGCAAGGCATTGTAGCATACTAAGTGTCATGCAGAGTTAGCATCTATTTTGAGGGGGGGTTTTGTTCCCATTGGGTTTTCCCTCTTTCCTCTTTTCTTCATTTTATTTTGTCTCCTTAGTTAGACTTAAGGGGGGTGTTAGCGGTAGTTTTTGCTTCATGCATAAGAGAAGCATAGTTTACTTCTTCTCTTCTCTGTAATTTATGGGCATTCAGCTCATTCAACTTCATGCGTAAGCTAACTAATGCGAACAGCGTGTTAGCTCTATTTTCAATGCCTCTCTTCACCGTAATCTTTGCTTGCAGTAGTCTATCTTCAGTATTTCATGCATTGATTCATAATTTGTATAAAATCATGCTTTGGCATAATGTAATTTGCACAATGAATTAATACAAAGTTTTTCATTCATATGCAGATCTCTCTGCTCTGTTTTTTTGCTCTGTTTTCATTTTCCAAATTTTGTTGCTTTTCTCTTCTTGCTAGATCCATACTGTGCAGGCCAGAAAATTTTACACTTTTGCATTGACAAAGTCTTTTAGATGACATAGGGTACAATGTACAGGTTCATAATTGTGGTTAGCATATTCAACAGGAGTTGAATGATCTCCTGTGATACACAGAGAATAGGTAGTAGGCAGCCCCACTGCATTCTGCCTACCAAGTAGCAGGACCAATTGACCAATTGCTATATCTACAGCTTCAAAAGATTTTACTTTCACCATAGTTGCCCTGTGATGCCCAGCATCATCAATAGCCTTTATGTGTAGGAATCCAAAGTAACCTTCACTACGACCAGGTTTACAATCCTCCTGTCCAGGCACAAAAATGTGAGGTGAAGGCTCCAATGGAGTAGAAAGCCCCTTGGCTATAGCTATTACATTTGATGTCAAAAGTGTATGATAATCTCCAGTAGCTCCAGGTGCCTACAAAATGTCAATGCCCAGAGATAACCCATGTCTGCTCCTCATCACATTCCCCCACTTGAGGCATAGAACAAGCTGGTGTCACGAGCTGTGGCTCCTCCTCTGGTATAACAAGCAGGTTTAAGACGAGCATTTCTACTCCACCACCACCACACCCACAATAGCCAGGGCCATCAAAAGCATTCCTAAGATCTTAATTCAGATCAACCCAATGAAACTGAGGTGGCGAGCTCTCTAGTTATCATGGAGACCCCACTTGATTCATTCAATCTTCCTTCTGTTGGTGACCATAATGAGGGTGAAAAGAAAATTTCTTTGAACTGTGAAGATGGTAATACTCATTTGCAATGGGTGTAAACCTATTGCCAGCGATTCTGTTGTTAAATTTGATGAGATAGCTGCAATTTTATCCTCGATCAAATGCTCGTACTTTCCCTTTAAATGCAGAATCCAGTCTGCCTATAAACAAGTACACTCTGCAGATTGAAAATAGTTTTACGTGCACCTTTGATAGGTAGTCTAGGTGGGAATGAAATTTAAACTTGACATGATATTACTGGTGGTATTATTATCTCGGCACTGCTGACAAATACTGGCAAATGATGCGATAAATCGGTTGGACAACATGATAATCGTGTGGCCCATATAATCGACTGGTTCTGACAGATCCAAATTTTCCATTCATAAAAGATGTGACGGCTGCCCTTCGACTGATAGTGCGACAGATATTCATCCTATAGAAACAATCGAATTCGAATTTCATCCTATAAGATTCGAATTGTTCAACATTTGTTCTTACAAAGGTTTGTCCATGTAAATCTTATGTTATGCAAATCTTTTTGATTCATTGTTTTTACTCCTTTACCTTGTAGTCATGTGCAGTGAGAAGGTGTTCATGTCAATGGGTATTGACATATTAGTTATATGGAGAAACACCAAATATGTGAACTACAAATTTGAGTGCTTATGTTGGTTTCGTGATTTTAGCTCATGGTTACATCAAAGAACTAAAAGATAAGTGACTGGCCCCTTTGTGAGTTGTGGAATTGATATCTTTCATATGATTTAAGCTCTTAGACAAATTTTCTTTCCTATTAGGTTGTAGTTTCTCTTGTTTTCAACTGTCGTGTTTGTAGATCTATGTTTATTCCATTGTTCAAGTGACATGTATGATGTGACTTTCTGGATGTTTAAGTGGATTTTAGATTGATAAAGATGGTTTTGTAGTTTTTACATGCTACTTAAAATTTGTGGTGAGACTGGATTCAAGATGTTCTAGATAAAAATAGTTATAGGTTTGCATGACTACTTGGAAGGTTCTTATTGATCTATGGTTACTCCTATGTGGGATTGTTTGGTAAATCAGATCTAGTGTTGATTCTAGTGTTTGACTCTTGAAAATCCACATGTTATGCCTAATAATTTATGTTTTGCTTGATACTGGTGTAGAGTTCAATCTTATAATTATTTGAGATTAGAGCACTGGCTATATATTTCTCCTTTGAGATGTTGCATATCATGTTGATCTTGTAAATTGTATAAATGAGATTCAGTTTGGTAGGCCTTGTTGTTGGTCACCATTATTGTACATTTGTATTTTTAATTGCAATGACAAAAGGATTTTAGGAAGTACCTGATATGTTCATTTGAATCTTAGCAATAGATTATGGTGCATGAGAAGCTCTATTCAATCTTAGTAGAGTTTTGATATTGATGATGTTCATGATACCATGTATAATGCGGTATCACTTTCAGTGGGAGCTTTATGTGGTTACGTAATGTGTTATATCTTCTTTGTTTCAAGATTTTGGTCTTATGTTGTGGTTTTAGTGTATTATGAGCTATGGACAATTTTTTGTCATAGGTACTTCAATTCGATAAGAGAATTTTTTATTATTAAATTGAAAATATTTTATCACTATTAAAAATTATACTATATTATTTTATCAATATTAAAAAAGTATTAATTTTTGTCATTTTTTATTTTTAAATTGTAAACCATTTTTTTAATATTTTAATTTTCAAAAGATAGAATATACATGTTTTTTAATTTTTAGACCTTTTACAAGATTATCAATTAAGAATCTTTTCATTGGTTGTAATAGAAAATTTAATTTTTTTCGATAATTCATGGATAGCATCTAAATTTTTAGACCAATGAGATTCATGATTGATATATATTTCTTAAATTTAAAAATAATTATCTTGCATCTTTAACTTATAAAATATAAATATTTCATTTTTGAATATGAAAAATAATAAACTCAAATTGGATGAGAATAAAACATTTAGAAAAAAAATGTAGCATATTAGGCCCCATTGATCCTCCTTTGCCTAGTGCTACTAATGTGTTACCATCTAGAGCTATGGACCCTTCTCTACCTATTTCTCTTGTTTTGCTCTAGGCTTTAGTGGTGGATTTATCACCTAGTCAACATCCTACTCCTAGTGTTGGCAGTTCCACTAAGGGGATTCCTCATGCTCCCCCTTGTGTTTGTGTTCCAAATGATATAGTATTTTGTGGATTGTTGTTTGTCAATAAAGGAAAGATCACTCTTCCTCTTCTTCCCAAACGCTTCCTTGAGTTGTGGGTGAAAATTTCACCCACCCTTGATGTGGATTGTTATTTACTCTACTAGTGTGTTGTAAGTGGGTTGTTTTGGCCCTTGTTGTTACAGGTTTGTTCTTGACAAGTTATTTGTAGCATTTTTGGCTTGTCTTTGTATATGGTCAACAACCAAATTTTGTTTCTTTATTATTCAAAAACACCTCTAAAATTAAATATTAAGTAATTCATTCTAGTAAACCCCTCAATAGCACCATTCCATAAGAGAATTATCATAATATGATTTCTTAAATAATACCTTCAAATAGTATTAGCTCATAGATGTATTACAAATGAAATGCTCCTAATATTAATCATTTCTTTTTAATTTTTTACCACTTTTTCAAGGGTGCACTATAATTTATTTTTTTAATTTTTTCTATGATAAATATGATTATATGATTACTCTTTAGGAATAATGCTAAAAATATAATTTTTATTAACGAATAAGGTTAGAGGGAGCCACATCTTTATGTAAATTATGAAAGTAATAAATTGAGTGTAGAGTATCTAGACAATATATAAGATAGACATTAAACTAAATAAAACTATGAAATGTAAGGGAATCATTTATACCTCACACATAGGTCATAAAAACATTATAGCCATTGTAACATAGGAATGATAAAGCATATGGGTATGTGCACAAAGATGGTGGTCAAAAAAGTGGACACCACCTTAAAAAACATAAAAAAACAATCAGCGTGTACGCGGTATTAAAATTTGAAATCACCGCGTACGCAATGTTTTTAGGATAGTGACCGCGTACGCAATGTTTTTAGGAAAGTGATCGTGTGCGCAATACCTGTCAAAAAGACTTTTTAACAACGACTGGGTCTTATTTTCCCCGCGACTGCGGCCTTTTTTCCTTCATTTCCCCCACGAACCGCGAATGGGCTCCCACATTTCTCCACCAAACGTTATGGATCAAGGTTAGTTTTACTTAATTTTTGTTTTTCTTTCTAGTTTATTCAAATTTTTTTACGTTTTGAATTTAATTTCATTTATTTTGATTAAGTTTTTTTTTGTTTCAAAAACCAAATTCTGATAATCCACAACAACAACAAGATGCACCTCCTGAAAACCCCGAACAAAACCCACAAGATACACCTCCAACTCCTCCTTTTGACCGTACACCTGATACACAGGAGCAATTGATTAATAAGTTAGGGCAAAACACATCTAAAATAAATAGACATATTAATAAATTGAGAACATTTGAGCTTGAGCATCATAAATCCCTTGCCACTAGCCTAGAAACATTAGCTATTGGTGCCATAGTCATTTCCACACAAATTACAAAATGGGGAAACTTTAGGGATATGTGTCATCAATACTATGCTAGTGGGTTATCATACGAGAGAGTGAAAAACAAAAATATTAGTAAACAATAAATATGTGTCATTTTTGTTGATCCTAAAACTGGTCAGTCGTTACCTCTTAATGCAAAGAGGTTTCACATACATTGGTGTACCAATGTGTAGATGAAGAATCTTTTTTAGCAGAGGTGGTGGATGGTCTTTGATGATCCACCTTGTACTATTCTATTGTAATATCAAAATCAACAAGGATTTAAGAAAAAAAATTATGAGTTAATTAGATGTATTTATGTTTGTATTTAGGAAGCATCCCAATAAATTAAAAAAAATTGAAACCATGAATAAATCCAAAACTAGAAAAGGAGATTTAAAAGTTAGACCTAAATATGCAATACAATAAAAGAATTCATACTATGATTGAAATCATACTAACATAAATTGTACACAAAATATTATTCGTATATAAAAAAATCTATAGAGGACTACATGCAACCTTTGATAGAATTAAAAAAACATGACATTTCTAGGTTATCTTTTTTAAGGGACCACCAAGTTTTAAATAAATATTTATATTAATAAAAAATGGTATGTTAGTAGCTATAAAAATAATAGATGAAGTAAATAAACAAATGATATTCTCAAAACTCTTTATTGCCAACAATGAAAATTGAGGAAGTACAAGTGTGTGAGGCTTAATCTTTATTTTGGGTTATACTTGTAATAAACCTAATTTGAAAGATTTATTTAGTAGCTTTAAATTAAATGTATTTTTTTCAATATTTCTATAATTTATTAACTAATAAATTAGTAAGCAATTATATGCCTCATTACATATATGTAAATGTACATAGACATAAATATATACAAATACGTACATATATATCTTGCAATTTATAATCATGCAACACTACTCTTAAGGTGGCTTATCATAGAGTGTTCATTCCAGAAACTTCTAAAATCCCTTATAAAACAGATGTAAAAACTTAGTTTTTGGCATGCAATAGAATTGGTTCTATGTGCAGCAGCACAATGTAATTTTTGTGTGAGTAATATGTTCTGTGTTTTTTATATTTCTGAATGTGAGTGTGCAATAAGTTTGTATGTGTTTGAATCCATGTCCATCTACCCCCTTCATTGGTTGTGTGTTGCAAATATGAATTCATCGCTGATCAGGACCAGAGAACCTACTGGTCTATCAATTCATGCCAAATATTAGCCTTGACAGACATCCTTTTGGTTTGTCTAAACCCTTCTCAGAAAAACAGAGTAGTGACATAGTTTTTCGGTTAAATACCTAGCCATCTCTTAAAACCTCTTGCATAATATCTCTGGCAGCAAATAAAGCAAAACTACTAAGATGGAAAATGCGGTTTGAGATCATTCTGGGAACGCCGCATGGGCTTGCATATTTGAACGAAGAATCCCGGTCTTTAATCCTGCACAGGGATATCAAAGTTGCCAACATACTTCTGGATAATGAGTTTCAGGCCAAAATTGCATATTTTGGACTACCAAAGCTCTTTCCAGAGGACACGACACATCTTACCACGAGTCGTGTTAAATTTTCTGCATAGCAAAATAAACTTGCAAAAACGGAAATAATCAGAACAAAAACAGAGCAGAAAGAGATCTGCATAAAATAAAATTCTTTGCATGAATTTAAATACAGGTGGTGTAAAAAGTTAGAGATAACAATATTAATCTGTTGTTCACCTTGAGCATGCAAACATAAGTTGTCTGTAAGTAACGGTGATGACTGTGACAACACTACTCAAATAATGACAGATAACAAATAGAGGCAAAACATCTCTCAGTCGAAGATAAAAAAGACAATAATCTGCATGAATGCTCTTAATGACACAACTCAAATAAAGGCAAAATATTTGACAGTCGAAGATACAGGTGGCACATGAACCTGCGCAAGTGACCCAACGACACTATTCAATCATGTAAGAAGAAGCTGGCTAGTAGAAAATACAAGTGCCAATAGTCTAAAGAACTGATAAAACGGACACAAAACCAAGGAAGCATAAGCACTAACAGTTAAAAAAAATCCATCATAATATTACAAAGGGGAGGCATGACAGTCCACTAAAACGATGTGTCACAAAGGAGAAGATTCAAAGGCAAGGCCCATGCAGAAAGAGCATGACTTTGGCATGCATCTAGAAATAGAGGTTTACGTCAGCTTTCATGATGATGATAATTTTAATAAATCTACCTGCAAATTGGGGTTCATGTTCAAGCTAGTTCAAAACATGAACTTGACAAAAAATTGGCAATACCTAAATTTAAATTGGATTCACAAAAACTCAGCAACTTAATTTAGGCAAAAATGTGAGAAAAGTTTACCATCACCATGGAAGATGACGTAAACCTGTGTTTCTGGATGCATGCCAAGGTCATGCATGGGCCTTGCCCTCATCTTCTCCTTCTCCTTTATGACACATCATTTTAGTGGACCTGTCATGCTTCTTTGTCATATTATGAGGGAGTTTTTTTGTTCTACTGGTATTGCTAATGTTTCTTTGGTTTTGTTTTCGAGTTTGATTAGTTCTTTAGACTATTGGCACCTATTTTTTCAACTAGCAGCTTCTTCTTGCATGATTGAGTAGTGTCGTTGGGTGCACTTGTGCAGATTCATGTGCCACATGCATCTTCAAATGTCAGATGTTTTGCCTTTGTTTGCCATCTGATTATTATTTGAATTGTGTCATTGGGAGCACTCGTGCAAATTGTTGTCTTTTGTATCTTCGACTGACAAATATTTTGCCTTTGTTCCTTTCGCAATTCCTTTTTTTTGGGATGATGGTACTTTGTATAAAGCATGCAAATAATTGTGCTTAGCTTCTTCTTCCTAGCTCCCAGACTCTAATACCATGTTCTCTTACAGAAACAGAAATAATCAGAACAAAAACAGAGCAGAAAGAGATCTGCATAAATTTTTTGTATTAATCACAAGGATTGCATGAATTTAAATAGAAAATTAGCCACCACAGAAAATATGAAATCACGGAGGTAACAACTGCATTGAACTAAGCCTGCGTGCGGTGAAAAAAGGCGAATATAACAATATTAATCTGATGTTCACCTTGGTTAGCCTTACATATGAGCATGCAAACATAAGTTGTCTGTAAGTAACGGTGATGACTGTAGTTATGCGCTAACAAGTCGGAGGTAGAGTGTACGATTTCTTATTGTTGTTTACCTGCCGCATTCTCTCTGTTAAAAGTGAATACATAAAGCTATGCATTTCCTATGATTTCGGTCTTTGTTCAGAGTGTATACAGCACCAGAATATGCTGTTCACGGTCGTTTGACAGATAAGGCGGACGTGTACAGCTACGGCATGCTAGTTCATGAAATTGTGAGCGGGAGGCAGTAAATTAATTGTACAGTTCCAGCAGACATGGAACTCCTTTTAGGATGGGCAAGCTTCAAATAAAAGACCTATTAATCATCTTTATTTACAATGTTTTATATAGAAGATTTATCTAGTAATTATATATTTGCATGCAGGCATGGAGTTTATACGAGGAAAATGAAGAATTTAGCGTGGTAGACCGAAGATTAATCGATGAAGAGGCGGAGGTGATAAAAGAAGGGATATTAAAGGTAATCCAGATTGCTTTCCTGTGCTCGCAAGGTGCTCCTGAGATGAGGCCATTAATGTCCAAACTGGTACCGATGCTACTAGATTTGCTCAAGAATATCGACCTTGAGCCTCGTCCTATAAGTGTAGAGCATGGTCGCTCTCAGTTTGCTCGTTGGGGTTTTTGTTTTTGCAAGCTCATTTTTATTTTAGAGGTTTCGGGTGAGGCTGGGCTTTACATTTACGCAAAATGTGGAAGCATAGACAAGTTACGTGAACTGTTTGATCGAATGCAGGACATCCACAAAATGGATTTGTTGACAAGGCTTTAGAAGCATTCAAGCAAACGTGATGGGCAGATGTAAGGCCAAACTCCGCAAACTTTGCCCAACATGTGCGAAAATGGGAGTTTTGGAACGGGGAATGGACATCCATCACAGGAATTTTGTCAGATCTTCTCTTTCTCAAATTTGCTAAGAAATTCACTGTCTTTTATCACTATATCTGCCATAAAAGATGTCTTGGATAATATCTTTTAACTTCCCATTCAAGTCGCACTATAGAGTGATTAATTGATCCTTTCTGTACTCTTGGGCGCTTGATATGTAATTGATGTTCTTTTCTTTAATACTGATCGCTGCCTTGTAGAACCAAGTCATAGAAGCATTGTAATAGCTGTTGTAGGAGAGTCAGTCAAAACAAATAAGTTTAAATCTTTAATTTAAACTCCATTCATATCTCTTCATAGCTTTGTTTATAATTTGCCTTTTTACATGGATAAATGACCGATTAAAGAGAAATAAACCATGATATACTAAATCAAGTTTGGGATCTTGAATAGACATTTTAAATAAAAAGTTCTTATCCTTAAACCCATCAGCATATGAAAAAATAATAAAGGATTTATGATCAAGTGAAATTTTAAAGTTCTCACATAATTTATGATAGATTTTTAAAAAATTCATAGAAAATTATTCATCATTCTAACCAATCATTTATGTAATTTAACTAGTTCTAAATCAAAACAATCACACCAAAATGTTATTAGTAGAAAACTAAAACTATCAAGACACATTCTAACTATAATTTGGGACATCATCAATGATGCAATCTACTTACATTTTTATTTTTTTATGAAATAGATTTGATAATAATATTTATGTTCAAAATAGATTCAAACAACATACGCAACAAAAGGATGACTTTGCCTATATGAATTCAATAATTATTATAGAGTTCAACAAGTCAAACTATAAATATTCAATCCAATATAAGAAATGACCAAATTAAAAATTATATGGCCTATGAATCATCTTCAACCATAGAGTATCAAGATTTCAAAATGTTATTTTTCATAATGATCACATAGTCTTATTTCATGAACCCTTTCATAAATTGCTAAAGTGTGTGCACCATTTAAATCTTCTTAGCTAAATGACTCATTTACTCACCCTACAACTCTACATGGTAAACCATTATGGGAAGCAAGTTTTTAAATCCACTCTTTAGTTAAAGTTCTTTTATTTAGGATTTCATTAACTCTGTACTACCACAACAACCTACCTTGGAAGCAATAGTAAACAGTTTTGGATCTAACTGTTGGTAAAAATTCATATTTATGGTCTCCTACTATTTTAATTGTCATCCTACTCTTCTTCTCTACATCCTATCAGAAGGAGTGAGATGGAATGAAATAGAAGGATTTATGTATGCTGCCACAAAAATCGTATCCACTCATTCTAGCCCAATTGATTCCACCTTATAGAATAAAACTTCTCTATGGAGTAGGCCAATGTAGAAAAGGGCCTTCAAAGATATTAAGGTGACACTAAGATACTTTACTACTTTGGTATCACCTCTAATTTCATCTCTAACTATATGAACTTGATGTTAAATACAGATTTCCAAGATACAATTACAGTATGGGTACATTCAAGATTTTTTGCTACCATTGACTATCTACAGTTAAGTTGGCATGTTACCTATGATGATATAATGGATGAGCCTCAACTAGGAGAATTTAGTCCCTCATGCAACTTCTTATGTTTTAGTATAATTTGGACTAGTCTGACTCACAATTTTCTATAGTATTTTCACTCTTATCATGGCTAGCCTAGGGAATCTTTGCAACTAGGGTCTTAGAGATTTTCACAAAAATTAGATTTATATTTTGGCATGATCCTCCTTGAATCCTTGTTGCTTCTCCTTTCTCCATGTCCAATTTGAAATTGATGTCCCTTCAACTAAAAAGAAATTATTTGATTTCTTCCTTCTCTCTCTCTCTCTCTCTCTCTCTCTCTCTCTCTCTCTCTCTCTCTCTCTCTCTCTCTCTCTCTCTCTCTCACTCACACACACACACACACACTCACTCACATCTTACCACTAGATTTAACTATATTTACTTATTTTCACTTTTATCAATATATTTATTATTGATGATCTCTCACCTTTTGTCTAAATAATTAAAATAAATAAATAAATATCACATCCTAGACAAGAAAGGGTATTTCTTGAGATGGTATCATGTTTTTAACTTTTTCAATAATTAAAGAAGAGTATCAGGTTTTTAAAAATAACCTCATATTTCTTATTCAAAATTTAAATACAAACATAAAATACATTAAAAAAAAAAATCTACATTTATTTATTTTACATCATTCGAAAATTTAAAATACATATGCCACTTTCATGTGCTTAAGTTAATAAGCTATACTATAGACTAGTACTATTCATTTCCTTTGTCACAATGTGCCATGATACTCAAATTTCATCTATTTGAATGTCCTTAATTTTATATAAATATATAGTTAATATAACTCTAATTCATTAAATGATAACAATGAAGGTTTAATAAGTTTCTTTTTAACTTACAAATTCATAAAAAACCTGCCACTCATAGAAAGGGCATAGAAAGGGCTTCTTCCAATTGAACAAATAAATGTATTGGTCACATCACGTGTCAACTTAAAGATAATAAATCCGTTATACATGCTAATTTCACAAAATTTGATTTGTGAGGTCTAATTATCCTTAGTTATGTACTATATTGAGCCATTTAGTAGACTTATTCATTGAAGCATAAAATTAGGGATAAGGATAAATTATGCTTTAGAATTTATATAAGTAATGAATACATGTCTAACAGTCGTAGCAAGTCAAGAATATTAAGGATCCAATAAATAGATGTGTAATGCTTTTTAAAGTACAATCCATCATAACAGTGAAGTTGATATCACGATATGTCACGGGCAGAAGACAAACACATTTATCTCGCCCGATATATACTACTTTAATTATTCTTATTGTCAACTGTATTTGTTGAAGTGTTTGTAGAGTCTCTTTATTAAATCTATTTTTGTAACTAGATATATAGCTTATTTTAATTATTTTTCTTATTTATCTTGTCATATGTGTTTAATCATATATTTTTTGTGTCTTGTTTTTGGTTTTTCGTAACAGATGTCTATTGAAACATTTGAAATTATAGTATTTAACTAGTATACCTATCTTTAGATGAATATGGATAAAGTACGTCGAAAGTTATCATATTTATTCATTATTCTACGTCAAAATTTAGTATATTATTGTATCGTAATTAATATTAAATTATTATTATATTATGATATTGTAATCAATATTAATTATTATTCAGATATTATTATACTATTATGTTTTAATATATTGTTATCTTTTATATTTTTATATTCCCATTAAACTCTTTACACAAGTAAAAATGCTTTTAGTACCAAATTATTATTATTATATTTTATTTTGTATTCATTCTTATGCTTGAGAGAAAAGTAGATTTTATGCAGGGACACTTTTAATCCTCAATAATTAATAATATTAGATTGACATAATTCTCAACTTAACTAATTGCATGATGACTAGTTAAACTCAGAATGAGTGGAGTTGAGAGGTGGATGTGAAGATATAATTAGCATTAAATAACTAAAATAAATTTAATCGAGTGTATGAAAGGAAAAATTAAGTAAAATTAAATTAAAAAAGTAATAATAATTATTTTGTTTGCTTTTGATGCATTTTAGTGTCACAAACACATTAAATTAAATGCTTTTAAATTTTGTTAATGAAAGTTTTTGCATCCATATGTGAGTGTATAATGCCTTTGGCATTAAAAAAAAACTTCATCATTCACCAACCATTTGGGTAGTATAAGGGTTGTGCTAGGGACAACATCAAGTGTAGAGCCAAATAGATGGTTGATGAAATAAGTCATGGTCTAACTTAATTTATTGAAGTTAATATTAACCTAGCACATTAAGAAGAAACTTTCAAGGGAGTTAAATAAATTCATTACAATTAGAGTTTAACCATATGTTATAAAAGAAATGGGAACTTTAATTGTCTAGCAAATATTAAATTACATCTTTTTATACTCACAACTATTGAAATCAATCAATTATTATGTACAACCAACTTTTGAATAACTTTGATTGATAATTTTTAATTCGTTTAGTTAGTATCATTTTGTACAAACTTAATAATATATTATCTAGTTTCATTCAATAGATTTTGGGTTAAACCGGATGTCACATACCCTAATTAATTGAACTTGTTTAGAATTTTTCATTTTAAATTACATTGTGATTCTTAAGACAGAGATATGTTAATGAATAGTGTGAATGGATAGGCATTTTAATAAGAAATGACAAAAAAGTGCTCTTAAATAAATTATTGTCAATGTATCAAGAATAGCACCTTTTGTAATGGTATTACATTTGGTCAATGAAGAAATACTGTACACTATTTCTTTAATTCCAAAGTAGAAAGCTATCATGAATTCAAATAACCATGTTGTTGATATGAAAGTGATCCAAGGTTGGCAACAACAACCAAGTCATACTTGTGAAGGGTCGGTATGACAAAACCGGTAGATATTGTGCTCTTTGACACCAATGACTATAGATTATGGTTCTTTACAAAAGTTCGACTTGCACATAATGTTACTTCTAAATTTTGTTTCCTAGTGATTTAACTAGTAGACAATAGATTTTTATTTTTCTTTGGAAGTAGACAATAGATTCTTACTCAAGCCTTGAATATACAAATCATTCAAAATGTGAATCCCTTGCCTCCTACCTCTTTGATATGAATACTTGCAAAGGTGTTCTACATTAGGTGTTATAAATTTCTAACATCATAGAAAATCACATTAAGTATACGCGTGCGCACGCACACACACACACACACATATACACCTACTAATTATTATTAGTTCCTGCCATGGGCATGAATACTTATGCATCCACCATGGTGTTAAATGGTTATTACTGATTGTCCTTGACAACCAATCAGATTTTAAAATTTTTCAATCTAAAATAAATTTTTAACTTTTCAAAAGTCAACATGTAAAATTTTTAACAAAAAATATTTACAAAAAGATTTATATATCATTTGATTGGTCTATGCTAATTTCTGTAGGCATAAAATTTAATTTTTCTCAACAAAAAATATAGAATTTTTATGCACAATCAAATCAACATTAATGCACAATCAAATCAACATTAATGTCTAATCAAATTATTGCAAACATTAATTACTAAAAACGGCAGTAAAGTTTTTAATATGTGTACCTCTGTGGTGTATTCCTACAAAATTCAGGACGGTTCAGTTTTATAGCAAAGCGTAAATCTCAAAGGCTGCTCCATCATCATTTCTTACTTGCAATTTTGGTCTATATCATCGAAATGTATTTTTTCTTTTTATTTATTTTTTTCCCTTTTTTTAATTGGACAGAAGGAAGAGAATCCCGAAGTTATCGAGATAGTGGCAACATCCATAGGAAGTGCAGTATTCACCCAGTTTAGACCTATCTTGTAATGTCTTTTACTTTTTTTTCCAATAATTTTTTTATAAATCTACCTAGCCTACAATTATCTTGATTTTCCATTGGTTCTATTTAATTGAGCACAGGGAGTAATTTAATGTGGCATAGAGTTTAGTGATTGATTAGGGCATATTTTGGGTGTGGAAAATGTTTGAAATTTTATATTGATTTATTTAAATTATTGTTTTTTAAGTAAAAATTATATGTTTGGGTTATTTTTATATGTGTTTTTGAAGATAAATTTAATCTTATTGGTCACCTGCTTTTACTTTCTTGTTCACCTAAATTTTCATGCCTTGCAAAATGTATAAGATTGGTGCTAGTTATAAACATCTAAGAGAGATTGTTAGATAATAAGAGTCGATTGGTTCTCTTGATAGAACTACTTTTTAATCAAACTAAAGATCAACATTGTGTAGTAATAAATTGAGCTTTCAATAAAATAATTGCTACTAGTTTGTCTTGTAAGTTTAGCTTGTGCAATTTCTGCCAGTAATATATAACACTTACCCACTAACATTTGCAAGTTGAAAACATCAACATGCACCCAAAATTTCTTGGAACTATGTTCAGGTGAGTTAGGGCTACCAACTAAATAGAATTCACATTAGATAACTCTCTAGATTTGAAAGGAAGTATTATAATCCTCAAAGGGACCCCACTGGTGATTAAAGTAAAGGTTTATATATTGTATTTATTTCATGGTTAAAAAATGAATGTAATATTTTTTTCAAATAATTGGAATGCTATGTAAATATTTTATATATTTATTAATTTTATGGTAAAAAATGAATGTAAGTAATAATTTTTTTAATAATTAGAATATTGTGTAAATATTTTAATATTGTATTAATTTCATGGTAAAAAATGAATGTAAGAAATAATTTTTTTAATAATTAGAATATTGTGTAAATATTTTAATATTGTATTAATTTCATGGTAAAAAATGAATGCAAGTAATAATTATTTCTAATAATTGTAATGGATTACACTTACTTTTCAAATATTAAAACTCTAATTTTACAAATCAAAATATTTGAAAATGAATTTCTTTTAAAAGTTAATATTAGCACTTTTTACCATTTGTTTGACTATTTTGCATCAATTTTTCTCCATGTTTAGTTTATGATTTGGTTAATTTTTAATTGTATAAATTATTGGACTCATTCTCTCATACTTATCCACTATTCATTTTAATTGTAATTATTACCTATAAAATGTATAGTAAGTTTTAGCAATACGTTTTGAAGTAAAAGATAGTCATGAGTGTCCTTAATGAAAGTGAATGTATGTGGTCTATGTTAATTTTATGTGTATTTTTTAATATTTTATTTAATTTCTAAACATATTTTATCATTTTTTTCATTCTCATGATGGTGGATTGTAGTGTATCTAGGATCATAAACTCTCATGAGAAAAAAACTAATCTAGATGCACTTTGGTCAATTTATTTTATTTTATATTATTTATAAAAGTGTTTTGATAAATTAAATATTTTTTATGTATGATTTTAGTATATAATTTGATTATTTCAATGTACTTATTTTGTTTTTAATAATTTGTAAAAGTATTTTAATAAAATAAATATTTTTAAGGTATAATTTTATTATTTCAATGTACTTATTTGATTTGAGATATTTATCTAGTCTTTTGTTATGTTACATCATTTTGTTTTAGAATGTGTTGAGCATCTTATTAGTCTATCTATTTTGAATTGGATAATGCTTGTGGTTGTCACCTAGACTAAATCATGGACAGGATTGTGTCATTTTTTACTAGAATTTAATTTCGTAATTTCAAGACCAACAATATCAAGATTTACTTTTTACTAGTCAATTTGACACCAAAAGTTGGAATTGTGCATATGGGATTTATGTATAGATACATGTATATAAAAATAAAATGGATTTTGGAGGTCAACAAATATTATATAGTAGTTACTATTAGTTGGGTGCATATGTTTTGTAAGTTATTCCTCTAGTTAGTTAGAATAAAGTTTATATCTCATATGTATGGGATAGTGGCAACATTGTCTTTAGGAAAAATATGTATTGTAATAACTTTCAAGTGGAAAGTGTGAACATATAAAATTAGAACAAATAAAATTTGAAATTGTATTTAAAAACTTATTATTCTAATTTAACAACATCTACCGTTCCAACTAATTTGATGAATTTATTAGTTGATCCCACTCCCTATATACTCATCTACCTATCTCTCTTTTTCTCTATCTCTCTACCTTTAACTCTCCCTCCACCTCTTCCTCTCTATCTATCTATCTATCTCCTTATCTCTCTCTTTCTATTTTTATCTTTTCCTCTAACTTTCTCTATGTATTTCTCTCCATCTTCCTCTCCCACTATCTTTATCTCTATTTTTATTTACTCTAAACTAATCATACTAATGACAGGAACTTGACGCTTTGTGTCCTTGTTATTATTAATTCTTACAAATAGAACCGTCCCCATTAAATTTGTACATCTTTTATTTTTTAATAAGTTTGTATTCTAATATTTAATCAAAACAAAATATTAATAAATTGATTTATCGAGACTGTCATTGGATCTCCATTTCCAAGTTAAGAGCTAGCTACAAGACTATTCGAGCCGACGCATAGCCTGACAAGAAAGAAGAAATAGGCACAGGTCAATGTCCATTTGTCAAAATTCACACTTATATGTGTCTATACGCGTGCCACAGCTCCCACTTTTGCACAAGCAAAAATTATGAGATTCGGCTTTAAACCTGCCAGTTGCATTCCAGAACTTAATATTGAGCAATTATGACATGTCAGGCAACATTTGTTTGAGGCATTCTTCAAACACTCCCTATTTCTTTTCAAAATTCCATTTATGTGATCTCGAGTGTTGGTGAGGCATTCTCTGAGTGTTTGCCTATTAATTTCAAGTGAGTTCTAACACTTCAACATCATGTTCTATTAAAAAAAGCAAATGTCAATGTCGCTGCATGTGATGGCTTCTATGATCTGTGTAACTTTTGTGGTCTGTTAAAGTGAAAGTTGGATGGCTACAATGCACCGGCCCCCACGCGTTTGGAAGTTTTTCATTCCTTCATTCTCTTCTTGCCTTATGATTATCCATTATACTTTGCTCTTCTTTCCTTATGATTACCAGCTTCTCCACCTTGAGTTGCTCCTCAGCTTCTTTCAGTAGCTCTTTAATGCTTTCAATGGCCTTATATCAGGAGCTCCCAAGCCGGGCAAGTCTATAGATGTGCTATAGATCTGGCAGAAGCTTGTGTTCATAAGGAAAGAAGAGCAATGTGGATGGCAGGAGCAAATTGTCGAGGAACAATAGCAGCAACAGGGTTTGCAAGCTGATCCTCAGCCTCTATTTTAACAATGGAAATGACTTAGTAGATTTTTTTGTATGCAGACGTTATTATCCATTCTATGCTACCATTGTAGAATTTTGAACCTGATCTATCCTCTCTGAACCAGCTGATTAGCAAACAATAATAGCAAAAAGAACAAATTGCAAAAAGAAATCACAATTCAGAATAAAAAACAAAGTGTCCTGTTTTTTTTGGAATTGCACACACCAATTTCTTTATTGAAACTTAATTAAAAAATTACATAGAGGTTGTATATATAAAGAATTTGCAGCCTAGAAGAATAAATAATAACTGCAGTTCTAAATATATTCCTAGCATTGCATAGAAAGCTACTAAGGCTCTCAAACTAAAAAAACAAGCTACTCCCTAAATTAAAAATACAATAAGTGCATGCACATCATGCTTTATTCTTATAACTGAAAAAAAACTAATAAAAGCAAACTATGAAAAATCTCACTAAAAATAGTGATCAAAAAACTAGAACATGCGGTGAATGCAATATTCGGTGGATGTTGAGATCAACTAGAGATCTGATCCGTGGTCACTGGATGTTTTATGGTGGATGATGATGAAACTAAGAATAGAAGCTAAATTTGGAACTGCATGCTCGAACGGCATCAGTTATCCACATACTCCCCCTTGATGCTGAGAGAGCTTACAATCTTATCTCGTAGTGTCAAAAACTGAGCATTTGCAACTGCCTTGATGAATATATCTGGTAGCTGATCCTGGGTGTTGATGTGCTTCAATTCAACATCCTTCTTCTGCACCAAATCTCGTATGAAGTGATATTTCATATTAAAATGCTTTGCTCCGTTGTGATGAATCGGATTCTTAGCTAACTTGATGGCACTCATATTGTCACAATAAATTACTGTAGGTTGAATTTGTTTTTCTCCAATTTCTTCTAAAACTTTTCTGAGCCAAAGAACTTGTGTACTTGTCGAGGTAATTGTAACATACTCTGCTTTTGTAGATGAGAGGGCAACAATGCTTTGTTTTTTCGAGCTCCAAGTAATTAATCCAAAACCAAAAGAGAAACAATTTTCAGATGTAGATTTACGGTCATCCATACTACCTCCCCAATCTGAATCACTAAAGCCTACAAGATTGAACTTTTCAGAAGAGTAGTAATGAATACCAAAATTTAAATTTCTTTTCACATACCTCAAAATCCTCTTGGCTACCTTCATATGTATTTTAGATGGATTTGTCATATACCTTGAAACAAGTGAAACTGAATATGCAATATCAGGCCTCGTGTGGGTTAGAAACATCAAGCTCTCCACAATACTTTTGTAAGTTGTCTCATCAACTCAATCAACACCATCATCTCTACATAACAAAACTCCATGAGCACTTGGAGTGGAGGCAGGGTTACAATCAGTCATATTAAATTTCTTTAGCATATCCTATGCATACTTTGTTTGACAAATGAAAATCTCACCCTTACTTTGATAAACCTTCATTCCTAGAAAATATTTCATCAGATCAAGATCTTTCATCTCAAATTCTTTCATCATAGCAGCTTTGAATTCATCTTTCATATTAAAATTACTATCCATATACAAAAGATCATCAACATACAAACTTATGATGAGAATATCAGTACCTTCTTGTTTGTAGTAAAGGGTAGGATCACTCTTACTTCTCTAGAAGCCATTCTCCTGAAAGTATCCATCAATCCTGGCATACCACGCTCTTGGTGCTTGCTTGAGGCCATACAAAGTCTTCTTAAACCTATAAACAAGATGTTCTTTTCCTTCCACTTCAAAACCTTGTGGCTGCTCCACATATACTTCCTCTTCTAAGTACCCATTCAAGAAGGCACTTTTCACGTCCATATGATGTATGCTCCACTTCTTCTGAGCTGCTAATGAAATCAACATTCTTATGGTATCTTGTCTTGCTACTGGTGCAAATGTCTCTTCATAGTCAATTCCATACTTCTGTGTGAAGCCTTTAGCCTTGTGTCTTTCAACACTCCCATCACTGTTAAACTTGGTCTTGTAGACCCATTTGGTGCCAATCCTTTTTTTGTCATGTGGAAGTACTGTTAACTCCCAAGTGTCATTAATGTGAATGGAATCCATCTCTTCTTCCATGGCTTTCACCCAAACCTCATTAGTACATGCATCTTCAAAACATGATGGTTCAAAATCAGTCTTGGCTAATAAAGCAAAATTCACTATCTCACCTATTGGGTTTTCTTCATGTACATGATATCCACCCCTCTGGTAGATATCACTCAATCTCCTTACCTTCCTTGTACAACTTGGAGAAGAAGCTGGACTTGAACTTGGTACTGAAGAACTTGACGAAGGGCTGCTTGGTGGAGTTAAACCACTAGATACAGAAACATTAGTTGGCTGCTCATGATCAATATCAGCAATTATATCATCATTCAAAATAGATTTTCTCTTCTCAACATGGCCTTTTTGATGACCATAAACTCCCCCTTCATCAAAAAACACATCTCTTGAGACAATAAGCTTGTTAGTGAGGGGATTATACAATCTATAAGCCTTGTTTTTCTCACTATATCCAATAAAAGTACATGACTCACTCTTTGCATCTAACTTCTATCTATTTTGATCAGGTACATGCACATAAGCCAAACAACCAAAAACTTTGAAATGATTAACATTAGGCATTTTTCCATACCAAGCTTCATAAGGAGTCATCTTTTCTAGTGCACTGGTGGGGCCACAGTTGAGGATGTACACCGTTGTAGCAACTGCATCTCCCCAATAAGAATTGCTCAATCCCTTGGTTTGTAACATGCACCTTGCCATTTCAACCACAGTACGATTCTTTCTTTTAGCTACCCCATTCTATTGAGGTATGTAAGCAATTGTGAGTTGCCTCTTAATGCCATTTAGATCACAATAACTCTGGAAATCCTTTAAGAAAAATTATCCTCCACGATCAATCCTTAAACACTCGATCTTGCATCCTTTCTCATTTTCCACAAGGGCTTTAAACTTCTTGAATGTATCTAGGGCTTCATCCTCAGCCTTCAAAAAATATACCCAACAATTTCACGAGTAATCATCAATAAAAGTGATGAAATATGATGACTTACCCAAACTCTTAGTCTGTATAGGACCACATATATCTGAATGAACAAGTTAAAGTTGGTGATGAGCCCTCCATGCATTGCCCTTTGGAAACTTTTCCCTTGCATGCTTTCCTTTAGCACAACCTTCACAAACCTCCTTGTGTTCCTCAACCTTGGGCAAACCAGAAACTAATGCATGCGAGGTTAGAAACTTCAAACTATGAAAATTTAAATGCCCATACCTGAGATGCCATAACCAACTTGAATCCTTATAAGCCATATTTGCCAAATTTATGTTCATCAAACCTCAAGGGGAACATCCTATTTTTCATCATAGGAACAACAATGATCACCCTATTATCCTTATTCTTATCATAGATAGTACAAGTCTTATTCTCAAAGACTACTTTATAATTTTTCTCACATAGCTGCTCAACACTTAACACATTGTGCTTCAATTGTGGAGTATAATAAATATCATGAATACTCTTTATATCTTCTTTTGTTTGGACCTCCATAGCTCCTTTGGCAACAACCTCCAATGATTTATCATCACCAAGCTGGATCTTGGATTTGAAACTTTCATCCTTTGTTGAGAACAACTTCTCATTCCTTGTCATATGGCTAGAGCATCCAAAATCTAGGTACCAAACATCTTTACTGGTATTTTCACCCTTGGCATAAGATAAAAATAAGTGATTAGGAGGATTCTCACTACTTTCTTGAGAATAGTTAGCACTTTTACCTTCTTTCAATCTGCATTCTCTTTCAAAGTGGCCATACCTTTTACAATGGTAACATTGAACATTTCTCTTATCAAATCTGCCTCTATCTCTTCCTCTGAAACCACCTCTTCCTCTTGAGCCACCTCTACCTCTACCTCTAGAATAATTTTGGCTTTGCCCTTTACCTTGGCCTTGATTGATTTTGGCACTACTGCTGCTTGCATCTTCATTTTTTGTGATTAGCAATTTTGAGGAAAATGCTTTCTCTACACCTTTAAAAGAATCTTTCAATCTTTCTTCATGAGACATCAGGGATCCAACCAGTTGATCAAACTGTAGTTTTGTCAAATCCTTGCTTTCTTCTATGATTATTGCTACATGATTCCATCTGGGTGTCAAAGATCTCAACACCTTTTTTATCAAAACTTCATTGCTTACAATTTCCCCAAGTGTAGCCATTTTATTGACCACATCTTTGACTCTAACACAATAATCACTTATACTTTCAGCTTCTTGCATCTTCAAATTCTTGAACTCTCGCTTCAATGTCTAAAGCTTGACCACTTTAACTAGATCACTACCCTGGTAAGCTTTTCGTAGAGTCTTCTAGGCATCTTTGGTTGTTGTTGCTCCTGATATTCTTGGAAATAAGCTCTTATCAAGAGCTATCTAAATGTGAAACAAAACTTGAGCATTCTTTTCCCTTGCTTCCTTTCTTGTTGTTCTTTCATTGGTTGTAAGGGCATTCCAATTGGCTCCTCATAACCTGATTCAATAATCTCCCACAAATCTTTTCCAATCAAAAAGGTCAGCATCTTAATGCACCAATAATCATAATCATTCCCATCAAATTTTGAAATGGGCATATGGTTAGAATTCAACATGATTAACTTTGGCGAAATACCAACAATAAAACTTTAACCCAAAACAATTTTACCTGCTCTGATACCACTTGTAGAATTTTGAACCTGACCTATCCTCTCTGAACCAGCTAATTAGCAAACAATAATAGCAAAAAGAATAAATTGCAAAAAGAAATCACAAAGTGTCCTATTTTTTTGGAATTGCACACACCAATTTCTTTATTGAAGCTTAATTAAAAAATTACATAGAGGCTGTATATATAAAGAATTTGCAGCCTAGAAGAATAAATAATAACTGCAGTTCTAAATATATTCTTAGCATTTCATGGAAAGCTATTAAGGCTCTCAAACTAAAAAAAAAAGCTACTCCCTAAATTAAGAATACAATAAGTGCATGCACATCATGCTTTATTCTTATAACTGAAAAAAAACTAATAAAAGCAAACTACGAAAAATTTCACTAAAAATAATGATCAAAAAACTGAAACATGCGGTGAATGCAATATTCGGTGGATGTTGAGATCAACTAGAGATCTGATCGGTGGTGACTGGATGTTTTCTGGTGCATGATGGTGAAACTAAGAATAGAAGCTAAATTTAGAACTGCATGCTCGAACAGCATCAGTTATCCACAACCATTACCCAGTTTATTGCTAAAGAATTGCAGACAATGGGCTGTACACTTCGAAGAAGAGAAGATCTGGTATGCGACGTACATAGCTAAGAGAAGTGCAATATGGAACTCTCTAGAGTCATGACGGAACGTTGTAATCCCAATAGCCGTAATAATGTTTTTTTCTCTGAGGAGCAGTTCTATTTTTATTATAATTCAGCAGTTCAATTTTTTTTATTATTATAGTTGTTTTAAGTATGTAGCAGCTGTATTTTCTCTATGTAAGAGAAGCTATGTTTTAAATACCAAAAATAGTTTATGTTTCTCTGTGTAAGAGCAGCCGTTTTTATCTTCTATTACCCTTATTATTTTTTGTATTGCATCGTGTAAATTTTGTCTGTAAGAACTGAAGCTCTATGTTGATTGTATTGTGTTATTTTCATAGTGTTTAAATGAAAAGTGAAGGTAGAAGCCACTTTAAAATCTAGTTTGACACATCGTACTTTATCATTGACACTTAATTTATCTGTGAAGTTTTCCTCAATGTAGGTGTCGAGCAAATCTTAATCTACCACTAACACATATAATTTATCTCTCAAGTCTTCCTCAAGGTAGGTGTAGAGCATGGTCGCTCTCTGTTCGCTCTTCGTTGGAAATGCTCTGGTTTCATGGAATCACATGATTGGAGGACATCAACAAAATGGATTTGTTGACAAGGCTTTACAAACATTCAAGCAAATGCGAAAATGGGAGTTTTTGAACGAGGGATAGACATCCATCACAGGAATTTTGTTAGATATTCTCTTTCTCATATTTGAGAAGAAATTCACTGTCTTTTATCACTATATCCGCCATAAAAAATGTCTTGGATAAGTTATATAAACATATCTTTAACTTTTTATTCCAGTCGCACCATATACTGATTAAGTTGCTTTTTATGTAAACCGACCTGTATAAATTGATCTTCTCCGTACTCTTGGGCGCTTGATATGTAATTGCTGTTCTTTTCTTTAATATTGATCACTGCCTTGTAAAACCAAGTCATAGAAGCATTGTAATAGCTTTTGTAGGAGAGTCAATCAACAAATAAGTTTAAATCTTTAGCTTAAACTCCATTCATATCTCTATTCATAGCTTTGTTCATAACTTCCCTTTCTTAGATAGATGCAATATCAATATTGACCCATAAGAATGGTTTGTCAACATTCATTAACTGTTTTTACCTTTCAAATATCAAAATAGGAACATTTGCTGTTTCCCTCTCATTTTCTTGTTGCCAATTCATTGTACCATTTTGGAGACCCTAAACAGTGGTGGATTTAGTCATATTCATCAATGATCGTCCTTAAAGTAGTTGTTTTCGATTTCCAGCAAGAGCCTATCACGATGTGAGCTTATAGAACTGGTACGCACTTAAATATGTTAAAGATATTTTGTGTCCCCATCCAAGAGATCGGCACTACATAGCAATGGTTTTGCTGTAGGCCATTTGATTTGGATTTTGGTTACTTTGTGTTAATGTATTAATCTTTAGGTTAAAACTTAGTAATTTTAGGTTAATTTTAGTTTTGTTTGATTTTATTAGTTTTTGTACAGTTATAACTTATTTGTTCCATCCGACAGTTTTTGTGTAACTGTGCAAACTGTTCGCTGCCTTTATTATGCAGCAAGTACTTCTTGAATACCAATCGAAAAGTGTTTCATTTTATTTTTGTCATTTCATTTACATTTCTGCCCTAATAGTGGTATCAGAGCGGAGAAATAAGAGCAGAGAATTCTACAGAAACAATAAATTGATTCAGGTGATATCAATTTATTTATTCTCTATTTTTAAAGGATTGAGAAGTTATTTTAAAGTTGCAGGCCTTGCAAATTGTGTTTATTTATTTAAAATTCAGAATGCAGTCTATTGTTTCATTGATTGGAGAAACTTTAACAGGGAAAGATAATTGGATGGAATGGCATAGAAAAATTGAAAACACTCTCATTTTTAATGATTTATGGTCTAAAATTTGTGATGGAAATGCCCAAACTACAACACCAATTGAGGCTAAAGAAAAAGAAATTTGGCAATATAAAAATTCCAAAGCTTTGGCTTTGATAAGAGCTTCTGTTAATGGAGATGTGTATCGACATATACAAGGATGCACATTTGCATGGGAAGCCCTTCACAAATTAAAAGATTTATTTGATTCTCATTCAAAATTAGAGTTTATTCAGTTACAATTAAAATTGTTTAATCTTGAATTGAAAAATGGTGATGTTATGAGTTTGGCTTCTGAAATCAAAGCTATAAAACATGATGTTGGTGCTGCGGGTGGAAAAGTTGATATCTATCTCACTGCTTTCATCAAGGCACTTCTTCCAACACATTCCACTTATCTAGAGTCTCTTCAAGCAAGTAATCAATTGAAAACCATTTCATTTGATAAATTGGTTGAAAAGTTAGCAGAGCGTGAAAAAGCTTTTGGAAGGAAAATAGATAATACTACTGAAAATGTTTGTTTTGCTCATCAAAAAGAAAAATCTATCAATAAAATCTCTTCAAAGTATAGTTATAATGATAAAGGAAAAACTAGAGGTCAATGGAGGCAACATGATAATCAAAATGATAGGCAGTATTTATATTGTAAAAGATGTGGTAGAAAAGGTAGTCATGAAGCACATGAATGTAAGCTCTCATGGGACAAGATAGAAAGTTTTAGAGAAAATTCATTTAAACAGAAAAATAAAACAAAAATGCACAGTGATGATAAAATTTCAGAGGATAAAATTTCAGGAGCAGCCCAATTTGCTTGTGACAATGATAGTGATCAATATGTGCTTTCTATTTTAGATTTTACATCTAATTCCTCATGGTATGATTCTTGGATCTTAGATACTGGAGCCACACAACATATGACATTTCGGCGTGATTGTTTTGAAGAATTTTATGAAGGTGCCTATGGTCCAATTTATTTAGCAGATAAATCTAGTCTGAAACCTCTTGGAAAAGGAACTATTCGATTTAAGTTGCCTAATCTTCAAGACCTTGTGCTTCATGATGTATTATTTATTCCAGAATTACAACAAAATTTGCTATCATTAGTATTGATTTGATAAAAAGGCTATTCTATTTTCTTAAAAGATGGGCAGGTTGTTGTAAGAAAAACATCTAACAATCAAATTGTTTTCACTGGGTGTGAAGATGGAAGATTATTAAAATTAAATGGTGCATCTACTTCTAAAAATTTTGCATATCTTACTGAAGAAGAGAGTCTATCACCAAGCCTTTTATGGCATGCAAGATTGGGGCATATTAGTTATGATAGCATTCATACCATGCAAAAGAATGGTGTTGATGGTTTGCCATTTTTTTCTAAATCAATTGAAAAATGTGAAGCATGTATTCTTGCCAAACAACATAAAAATTCTTTTCCTCATTCCACTTGGAGAGCACATAGAAAATTGCAACTCATTCATTCAGATTTGTGTGGGCCTTTACCAGTAACTTCTATTGGAGGATCTAAGTACTTTATGTTGTTTATTGATGATTATAGTCGCATGACTTGGATTTATTTTTTGCAGCAAAAATCAGAGGCTTTTGACACTTTTAAAAGATTTCGTGTTATGATTGAAAATCAGGCTCAATCTCAAATTGGTACTCTTTGAATAGATAATGGTGGAGAATTTACTTCTCTAATTTTTGAGGATTATCTTTGTCAAAATGGTATTCAGCATCATCTCACTATTCCAGGCACTCCTCAACAAAACGGTGTTGTTGAAAGAATGAATAGAACTATCATGAACATGGTTCGAGCAATGTTATATTTCAAAGGCATCAAGTTATATTTTTGGGCTGAAGCAGCAAGAACAACAGTCTATCTTCACAATAGATCTCCATCATCTGCTCTTCACCAAACAACTCAAACTTTGAAAGATTTGCGACCTGATGAAATAGGTAAAACAGGTACAAGAAGTTCTTATAAAGCAAGGCTACAAGCTCAATCTAATATTTTAGATAACCTTGAGTCTATTGATGAGCTCAATCTCACAATCGACTCAACACCAAATTCCTATAAAGAAGCTCATCATATTTCATTTTGGAGGCAAGCTATGCAACATGAGTATAATGCACTTTTGAATAATGGCACATGGGAGTTGGTTGATCCTCCTCTTTATTGTAAACCTATCGGTTGTAAGTGGATTTTTAGAAATAAATATAACGCTGATAGTTCACTTGATAAACACAAAGCACGCCTTATTGCCAAAGGTTATGCTCAAAAAGAGGGCATAGACTATGATGAAACATTTGCCCCTACAGCAAAATGGACTACTATTCATGTTTTGTTGGCTTTAGTAGCCCAAAATGGTTGGAACATCCATCACATGGATGTTAAAACTACATTCTTGAATGGTGATCTTAAAGAAATAGTATATATGACTCAACCTGAAGGCTTTGAAGTTCCTGGTAAAGAGGACAAGGTATGCAAGCTTATAAAATCATTGTATGGTTTAAAACAAGCCCCACGAGCCTGGTATGAAAAACTTACTGAGCATCTCTTGCAGTTGAATTTTCATCACTTTGAATTTGATGATGCAACTCTTTTTGTTAAACAGATTGATGGTACTATTGTCTATCTTATTGTTTATGTGGATGATTTATTTATCACTGGAACTACTGAGGCTAATATTCAAAATGTAAAAGAAGGATTGCAGCAAGGTTTTGGTATGACTGATTTGGGTCATCTTCATTACTATTTGGGAATTGAGGTGATTCAAAACCCCCAATCTATCTTCATCAGTCAACAAAAATATATTGGTGATCTTCTCAAAAAGTTTGGTATGGCTGATTGCAAGCCTCTCAGCACTCCTATGGAGCAAAATCTCAAACTTTCATCTAATGATTCCTCTGATTTGGTTGATGCAACTTCTTATAGGCAACTAGTTGGCAGTTTGATTTATGCTACAACTACTCGACCTGATATTTCTTTTTCTGTTGGAGTTCTGTCACGATTTATGCAACAACCTAGAGAAACTCATTGGTTAGCAGCCAAACAGGTTCTTCGATATCTACAGGGCACTCAAAACTATGGGCTTAAATACTCCAAGATATCAAAATTTTCTTTGCTTAGTTATTCAGATTCAGATTATGCAAGTGATATGGATGATGGAAAATCTACATTTGGTTACTTAATGTCTCTTGGTTCTGCTGTAATCTCTTGGAAATCTAAAAAACAACCAGTCCCAACTCTCTCTTCTGCAGAAGCAGAATATATAGCAGCATCTGAGGCAACTAGAGAAATCTTATGGCTTCGAAGAATTCTTGCAGATTTGCAGGCACCACAAGCTTCTTCCACACCACTCTTTATTGACAATCAATCTACTATAAAAATGGCTAAGAACCCAGTGTTTCATGATCGTACCAAACATATCAACACCAAGTTTCATTTTATTCGGCACTATGTGAAAGATGGCAGTATCTCCCTTCAATATTGTGCTACTACAGACCAACCTACAGATATACTTACCAAAGCATTGGGTCGTGTTAAGTTTGAAAAATTTCGTGAAATGATTGGTTTAACTCCTTCAGATTAAGGGGGAGATGTTAATGTATTAATCTTTAGGTTAAAACTTAGTAATTTTAGGTTAATTTTAGTTTTGTTTGATTTTATTAGTTTTTGTACAGTTATAACTTATTTGTTCCATCC
This sequence comes from Cryptomeria japonica, assembly GCF_030272615.1. NCBI lineage: Eukaryota > Viridiplantae > Streptophyta > Pinopsida > Cupressales > Cupressaceae > Cryptomeria > Cryptomeria japonica. The sequence goes on along the minus strand of NC_081410.1, from coordinate 5,714,199 downwards.
GACAGTTTTTGTGTAACTATGCAAACTATTCGCTGCCTTTATTATGCAGCAAGTACTTCTTGAATACCAATCGAAAAGTGTTTCATTTTAGTTTTGTCATTTCATTTACATTTCTGCCCTACAACTTTGTACCAACCATTTGACTGGAATTGATGGTTTGCCTCAAGAGGATTGATGAACTAAAATTGACCTTATGTGTGTCGGCACAAAGTGGGTTTGTCCTGCAATGCATACAAAATAGGTAAGGATGAATGTTTCGCCAGGATGGTAGATAATTTGATGAATGTAAAAAAAAACAAGGTATATTCAAAGTTAGCGTTGGACAAAAGTTTAGATGCAGCTAGTCTGTTAAATATATGGTTTTGATTTTATAATTAAAATGATTACAATCATGGTTGTGAGGACAACTTTACATTGGGTCAAATAATTAGATTATTTTGTATTTCATGTGATCGAATTATGGAACATGACTGATTAAATTTTAGAATCAAATATATAAATCAGTTAAGAGTATAAAGGCTATTATGAACAAAAGTAAGTAAAATAACATTGTTTGTAGTTATACAAATGAATAAGATATTGCTTTAAATTACGTAGACGCAAAACTAACAAGAAAATGGATTGAAGATGTGTTTTTTAACATTAAATTTTAAAGTATGAACAATGTGTTTTAAGTATGTAACATTTCAAGCATGCATCAAGTAAATATAATAGATAGAGAAACTTGTGGTCCATGAAAGATGAATATTCTTCATCAATGTCTATTTTTTTTTGTGTATGTTCTCTCATGAATTCTTACAAGATAAGTGATAAAATATTTTATGATTAATTTCTTATCTACAAGATATATCAAATAGAAAAATGAGAATGTTAATGATCATGTACACCACCTCTTTAACTAATTGCCCCTATAACATGCAACTAAATGAAAACAGATCTTGTTAGATATATTTGACATAAACATATAAAAATAGATTAAACATAAAATGTTTAAGAACATATAATCATCCAAGAATCGAAATATAGCAATCATAGTTACAAGAGTAAATCATGAGAAGAATTGCAATGGACTAGACATATAATCAAATTTATGATCATTAGCCCAAGCATAAGCATAATTTAATTCTAGTATGGATGAAATTAGTTGCAACTAAAGGACCTCTATTTCTCAGTCAAACTATTATGGGGCACTTCCACAACCACAACTTGTACATTATCAAAATAGCCGAGTAGGGAAAATAAATTGGGTGACATTTGATTGCTTCTGGGAGGTTTGAGCGATAAAAGAGTAAACCTTATCCATGTTAGAATAAAGTGGGGTTGTCATGCAACACATACAAAATAGTTAAGTATGAATGTTTCATGAAGCCAATTATTTTCTAATAGTTTTTTGACATGCACATATGCTAAAATTAGATTAGTAGTGCACCCATAATTCTTACAATAAAAATATTGTCTTTCCTATTGTTGAGTCTTTTAACATAAGGATTTCCATTCTTAAATAATAATATAATTTAGTAAATGATTAAATTGTAGAATATTTTTAAAAAACTATAAGAATAATTTATTAATTCATTCAATTAGTGTTTAATTTTTGTATTTTCATATTTATTTAAGAAGACTATTGAAATATTGAAAGTTATAATAAGTTAGATAATATAGTTTTTAAATACTTTCAAGATATAGTTAATATTGCATCATGGGCTCATCTACAGAGGTATCAGATAAATACATTGTCATGTGATATTATGTTTTGAAGTAAACATTTTTAAATTTGGATGAGACAAAGCATCATTGGGGTGATTTTCTTCCCAACAATGAAGTAATATGCTTCCTTGATTTTTCTCCAAATTGGAGAAACTTAACCCTTCTTGAAGAATTCAAAAAGATGAATGTTCTCATAATAAGATCTAGTATGATACGTGATCATTGACAATATCTTTGTGTGTGTATACACTTACATGTATATACATGTACACACACATACATCTATATGCATACATAGATACACGCATATGTATAAATATTTGTATATATTTATTACTATTAGTGTTTTGAGATTTGGTTTTCATTAACACATTAAAGGATGTTAATACATATAAGAGATATCAATAAATAGTGAGATTTCATTAAAATATTAATTAAAAATAAAATGTAAATAATAATTCTAATTATTTATTCAAGTCCACTTTACAAAAACAAAAAAATGATTTTGTAAAAGGCCTATAGAGTTAGATCTTTAGTTATGCACTTTTGAGGTCATATCTTGCACATTTGAACTTTATTTTTTGCAAATGAATAGGCGTTGGATAGATCATGAGGTCCTCTAGGAAAATCTCAAGTCCATATTTTAGAATATTCACCGAGTGCTCAAAGATATTAGATCTTGTCTTTTGGATTCCTTTCTTGAAAAACATGCAAATGAGTTAATTTTTTATATTTGAGTGAATTTTTTTGGCATGTAGAGGATCTATATTGTTGTATCAGCCTATTTCTATACTTTTATTATGAATTCAAATTATATTACTCCCCTCACTCCATTCAAATACTATAGCTGGAAGAAACAAATGGAGATTAATTTGAAGAAACAAAGGTTATACTGAATGACCATGGGTACAAAACTTGAGCTTACAAGTGCTACTAAGAAGAAAAAGTGGTTCAATAGATGTAAGAAAGCTTTTGGGACATTATGCATGTTTATGTCTCTTGATCTTCTCTTTCATGCTGATTCTTGCACTACACGCCATCAAAATGGACTCCATTAGAGTCTTTTTTGGGGAAGCAAGATGCATTGGGGGTGTAGTTACATAAATCTGTCCACTTAATTAAATGAATACTTAGTATTTATTTGATTATTTAACCATCAATTAATGAATTAATTAAATTAATATTTAATTAATTCATCTTAACCCTCTTCTCCTATTAATTAAATAAATTATTCAATTTATTTGATTTAATTCACTTAACTAAATTCATACCATTAATTAAATAAATAAATCATATTTGTTTAATTAAATCTTCTCTCACATTTAAATAAATTAATATTTATTTAAATCCCCCAAAATCCCACCTCTCACATTTAAATAAATTAATATTTATTTAAATCCCCCAAAATACCACCTCTCACATTTAAATAAATTAATATTTATTTAAAACCCCCAAAATCCCACCTCTCACATTTAAATAAATGAAAATCACCTTTATCCTCCACCCACTTGTATTTTCCTACAAAAGCAAGTTGCACAACTATTTTAAATAAATTATTTATTTAAAATCCTATTTATCCTCACCCACTTGAAACCTTTAATGGTTTCCCTTAAAGTATTCAAACTTGATGGCTTTAAAGTCTTCAAACTTGATGGCTTCCTTCTATAGTCTTCTTAAAGACTTTAATGGTTTTCCTTAAAGTCTTCAAGCCTTTAATGGTTTCCCTCAAAGTCTTCAAGCATTTTAAATGCTTTATCTTCTTTTTCTCATTTAAATAAATTAATATTTATTTAAATATTTATCCAAATTCAACTTACACCATTTAATTGAAATAAATGATTTTATTTTAATTGAAAATACCAAAATTTCTCCCACTTGCATTTTCCTACAAAATCCACTTGTATGCCTAAACCCCTTCTAGATTCTTCTAAACCCTTCCTAATTAGCCTAATCCATCCCCTAAATATTGTCACATTCCTAAGCAAATTGGAGTCACTTCTCAAAGACTCCAAAGTCTTTGAAAAGCAATTAATGCTTTGTGTGTTCAACAAATTAACCCTCAAAGTCTTGGATAACCTTTGAAAGCTTTCAACCTTCAACCACTTAATCCCCAAAGTCTCCAATAACCATTAATGGTTAATTCAACCCTCCCACATGGTTAAAACATTTGTTTTGACTCAACCTCTACCCAACCCAAAGGTCTCATCAGGCCATTAATGCTTTGACCATGATTATCTCTTAAACATTTGCACAAAGGTTTATCCTTGGATTAACTCTTAATCCAATGGGTAATCTTAATTTAGACTTGACCCTTACCTTCTAGATAACCATGAGGTCTTCTCAGGCCTTTAATGCCTCCAACCTCTTCTCTCAACCCAATCCTATGTTGACACTTGTCACCATTTTATTGGTGCCAATTATGCACATGGATCCCCAACTTTCAAACTTGGCCCTTGATTAAACCATTCAATCTTAACCCTTCATTTCCCCATTTCTTCTATAAATAGAACCCTTCTCCTCAAGCAAAAAGAAGCATTTTAGAGTATTGTTGTTATACTGGCATTAGCATAGAGCTTTTTCATAGCATCACTATCTACTCTTGCATAGTATTTGCTTATCATATTCAACCATCTTGAATCTCCATATGGCATCCATGGCTAGTGCTAAAAGCTGAGAGCTACACTCATTTGGGACTTGGAGAGGAGAGAAACAAGGGAGAAGCATCAAAAGGCATCATGGAAGCATCTTAGGGAGGCTCTTCTCCTTTCTTTTATTTTGTTAAACTTCTTTCATGCTTTTTGAAATCTCTCTTGATATGTTTGGAATGGTTTTTAGTTCTTTGTTTTGTTTTTATGGTTGAAACTAACTTATTAACATTGAACTTTGTTGTTGCCTTGTCCCCATTTCCATGACATCAGGGGGGATTTCAATTGGAAAATGAGCATATTAGCTTGAATCCTATAGATTTTGATACCATCTATGGATTTTCACCAAACTCAGGTCTCCTAGATTATAGTTGCAGCAATGCGGTATTCAAAAGGAGAATTCTCAATTGATTATCTTCATCCTTGCCAAACTTGGCCATGATTATTCAATTTTTGTTTCTACCTTTTTATGCCACCAAAGATGTATTAGGATCTATGTACGTCATTCCTTCACTTGATGAGTTTTATTCACAACACACTCGAGAGTAAATGAAGTTGATTCAAATGGATCAATTAAAGTCTACCAAATCACAGGGTCTTCTTGCATCTCAAGGCACCATAGATCAGAAGGCCGCATGTGGAAAAGTCAAGAAATGAAAACACACAAATTCCAAGTCACAAGAGAAACCAAAGGACACACAATCACATGATTTTTTGGATTCTTCTTCCTCCTCTAAGGGTTCATCATCAAAGAAGGATAAGAAGAATTATGCAGATTGCACTAAGATAGGACATGATGTGCATTATTGTTATGCAAAGAGGGTTGATGAGATTTAGAATCATAATATTGAGCCACCTTCATCTAGCTCATCCTCTTCTGCCACTTCACAACCTGAAAATTTTGGGTTAGCTTCTATGTCATGTGGTTAGCTTCTCTTTGTATCCACTTATCTTCAATCCAACAAGTGGCTTCTTGATTCAGGAGCCTTTCATCATATGGATTCATCTATAGGTATGTTCTCTTCATACGAGCCTTGCACTTTACCACACATCTTGATGGGTAATGGCACTTATCTAAGTGTTACTAAGAGGGGCTCTATTGAGGTTGATGATAGAATATTTAATGATGTACTATGTGGTCCTTCTTTATCATCCAATCTACTTTCCATATATCAAATTATAATTTATAGTGGGTAGGGTACGATAGTAGAGTTTCTACCTAATTGAGTGTTTATCAAAGACTTACATAGTAGAGATATTATTGTAGTTGACCTAGTGTTGATCACACATCTCGATTGTATGAGTTCTCTCATTTTGATCCCATCGTGTATGTATTTTCATTTACTAGTCCTATATTTCATACATATAGAGTGGTCAGGTATTTGAGGATAGGTTTGGTCACTTGAACCTATGTGTTCTTATTCATTCACCATGGTTCCTAAGACTTCTATAGTGTCTCCTTCTCCACCTCTTGCTTCTTTAGAGATTAATTTAGTTTAACAAGTTAATAGTTCCCTTCCACTTTCAACACTATGGAATGAGTGCTTTCCAGACATTGCAAGGCTATTTGATACATCACACATTGCAGACCTTGGGGACATGGTTGAGGGTGTTTCATTCCTCATTGATGACATCTTGAATATTCTTTCCATCCCATCTTTAGTGCCTTCAAGGATTGTTCATCAAGTATCTTCATGGTTATTTGGATTTTCTTTAGTTGATTTGGCATCTTTTGATTCAAACATCTGGACAACTAAACGATCTTCCATGGCACACATCATGAAACTATTCCTTCTATCTCCTTTCATGGAGATGCTTCTACCTTGGCCATTGGATTTGTTTCTTCCCAAGGGGAGGAATGTGGTTTTCCACTCTTGGATCTTCATCAACAATCGTACTTCAGCCTTCATCGTCGACATTGGATCTTCTCTCTTATTGGAGGATGCACTGTCTCTTCTTTTATCTCCTATGGGGAGAATATTTATTGTAATCATGTGACTAGTTCAATACTAGGGGATATTTGGAGTCCATACTTAGTCAAATGTACCTTTTTGGATTCTTCTCCCTTTTGGAGATGAGTTTTCTCCCACTTATTTTTTCTCCTTTTCTCTATTTTTTAGAGTTGCATTAATTCATACATGAGTACCTAATCAAGCCTTTGTTGCAAAGACTCATTCATGCTTGCATCTTTGCATTCATCCTTACTTTTTTAGCTTCTTCATAAATTAATCTTAAGGGGGGTGTTGGATTAATTAGAACATTATATCTAATTCTTTAATTAATCAGGTCTTTTAATTACTCTATTCACTTAAGCTAAACTTGCCAAAGAAAGATGCTTCTGCGGACTTTGTTTCCCACAACTTGCCTGAATCCAATGTGGACAAAAATCCACAGGCCTTTCAATTACACTACATACAAGGACATTACCAGACACAAAAATGGGGACATTATCAGGCAAATTAACAATGGGAGAGATATAAATTTGTATAAACAGGGATCTCAAAAATTGAATGACTCTACTACTGAAACAGAGTGTCAATTGAGGAAATCAACCAGATAGAGGCGACCTCCTGCAAAGTTCTCCGATTATGATTTACTATTTTGTGAAGAAGTTGAACCTACTTTGCTCATCTTTGATCAAACAGAGCCTACAACATACAAAGAAGCTTGTAAAATTGCAGACCGTGATAACTGGCACACAGCAATGTGCGAAGAAATGGACACTCTATTGCAAAATCAGACATGGGATTTGGTGCCACTTCTGCCTGACAGAAAGGCATTAAGAAATAAGTGGGTGTATAAACTAAAAGATGAAGCCGATGGTCACAAAATATTTCGAGCAAGACTGGTTGTAAAGGGATATGCTCAGCAACAAGACCTCGACTTCAAAGAAATTTTCTCGCTAGTAGTTAAAATGACTACCATCCGAGCAGTATTGGGCTTAGTTGCAGCCTGGGATCTTGAACTTGAACAGCTGGATGTGAAGACGGCATTTCTCCATGGCGATCTTGATGAGAAACTATTTATGCATCAGCCAGAAGGGTTCATTAAAAAGGGCCAGGAACACCTCTATTGTAGATTGAAATGCAGTTTGTATGGGCTTAAGCAAGCCCCCCGGCAATGGTATCTTAAATTTGACAAATTCATGATTGATCACAAGTTTACTCGTAGCAAGTATGATCCTTGTATCTATTACAGGAAGCTTCCTAATGGTGAATTTGTCATTCTTCTCCTTTATGTGGATGATATGTTAGTGGTTGGCACAAGCATGAGGATTGTGAGTGAACTTAAAACTCATTTAGCAAAGAAATTTTCCATGAAAGATTTAGGGGCAGCAAAGAAGATTCTAGGAATGACTATTTTTCGGGATAGGAAAAAGAGAGAACTCAAACTATCTCAGCAAGACTAGATTAAAAAAGTCTTGGACAGATTTGGTATGGTGGATGCTAAGTCTATTTGTGTACCCTTAGCCTCTCATTTTCAATTATCTTCTCAATTGTGTCCAAAAACACAAGAAGATAAGGAGTTTGTGGATTAAATTCCATACAAATATGCAGCTGGAAGTCTCATGTATGCTATGGTGTCTACTCGATCAGACATTGCTCATGTCGTGGGATTGGTGAGCAGATTTATGTCTAATCCAGGCAAATCACATTAGGAGGCGGTTAAGTATATCTTGCAATATCTCAAGGGTACTTCTGATTTTTGTTTATGGTTTGGAAAGGACAAGGTAGTTTTGCAAGGGTTTACCGATTCTGATTTTGCCGATGGCTTAGACAAAAGAAAGTCTTCTTCTAGTTATGCTTTCACATTTGTCAGGGCAGAGATTAGTTGGGCTTCAAAATTACAACATATAGTTGCCCAATCAACCATGGAAGTTGAATACATAGCTCTTTCTAAGGGAGAAAAGGAGATGGTATGGTTGCAACTCTTGTTCAGTGAGTTGGGTTTGAAGCATCATATTTTTCTTTGTTTTGTGATAACAGTAGTACCATTTTCATGACTAAACATCAAACATCTCAACCACAGTCAAAACATGTTGATGTTTGCAATCATTATGTTCGCCATATGGTCAAAGAAAGCAAGTTTCGTGTAGATAAAATTCATACCGACTTGAATCCAGGTGATGTGCTCACTAAAGTGGTTAAGTGGGAGAAGTTCAATTTTTGCCGAGCTTCTCTTGGCCTTTCCAATAACTAATAGCAAGATTGAGTGGGGAAATCTACTTGTTGCAGCAGTTCGTTGGCCTTCAGTGGGAGATTGTTGGAAGTGAAGTCCAACATACTCCTTCATTTGCCTCCAAAACTCTTGGCTATTCAACTTCTCCTTGCAAGCTCCTTCTCCTTGCAAGCTCCTTAAGAGTTGATTGTAATTCATTTGTAGAGGTTAATTCTGGAGTTGATTGCAGTTGTGTATATGTGTAAACCAGATTGGTTATTAATCTATGATTCCCCTACTTCAAGTGTGGACATAGGCAATTACTGAACCATGACAAATTTGTGTGTCTCATTTGTCTTTGTTGTGTATATTTGATTCTGTTTATCTGCTATTTAAATTCGTTTCTTCATCCTAACAATAATTTATCTCTGAAATTTTCCTCAATGTAGGTATTGAGCACATCTTAGTCTACCACCAACACATATAATTTATCTCTGAAGTCTTCCTCAAGGTAGGTGTAGAGCATGGTTGCTCTTTGTTCGCTCTTCGTTGGAAATGCTCTAGTTTCATGGAATCTCGTGATTGGAAATGAAAGATATTATGTGTCCCCATCCAAGAGATCAGCACTACATAGCAATGGTTTTGTTGTAGGCCATTTGATTTGAATTTTGGTTACTATGTACCAACCATTTGACTGGAATTGATGGTTTGCCTCAAGAGGATTGATGAACTAAAACCGACCTTTTGTGTGTTAGCATAAAGTGGGTTTGTCCTTAAATGCATACAAAATAGGTAAGGATGAATGTTTTGTGAAAATCCATCTTATGCTTCAGGATGGTCGATGATTTGATGAATGTAATAAAAATACAAGGTATACTCAAAGTTAGCATTGGACAAAAGTTTAGATGCAGCTTGTCTATTAAATATATGGTTTTGATTTTATAAAATGATTACAATCATAGTTGTGAGGACAGCTTTACATCAGTAGACATGATTTGGGTCAAACAATTAGATTATTTTGTATTTGATGTGATCGAATTGTGGAATATAGCTGATTAATTTTTAGAATCAAATATATAAATCAGTTATATTAGGATTGTAGGTAGATAAGAATAGTGATTAAGAGTATAAAGGCTATTATGAACAAAAGGTAAGTAAAATAACATTGTTTGTAGTTATACAAATGGATAAGATATTGCTTCAAATTAGGTAGTTAGAAGAGTAAATCATGAGAAGAATTGCAATGGACTAGACATAGAATCAAATTTATGAGCATATTACTCCAAGCACAAACATAATTTAATCCTAGTATGGATGGAATTAGTTGCAACTAAAGGACCTCTATTTCTCAGTCAAACTATTATGGGGCACTTCCACACTCACAACTTGTACATTATCAAAATAGCCAAGTGGGGAAAATAAATTGGGTGAAATTTGATTGCTTCTGGGAGGTTTGAGCGATAAAAGAGTCAACCTTATCCATGTTAGAATAAAGTGGGGTTGTCATGCGACACATACAAAATAGTTAAGGATGAATTTTTCATGAAGCCAATTATTTTCTAATATTGTTTTGACATGCATATGCTAAAATTAGATTAGTAGTGCACTCATAATTCTTACAATTAAAAATATTCTCTTTCATATTGTTGAGTCTTTTAACATAAGGATTTCTTGTCTTAAATAATAATATAATGTAGTAAATGATTAAATGGTAGAATATTTTTTTAAAATTATAAGAATAATTTATTAATTCATTTAATTAGTGTTTAATTTTTGTATTTTCATATTTATTTAAGAAGACTATTGAAATATTGAAAGTTAAAATAAGTTAAATAATATACTTTTTAAATACTTTCAAGATATAGTTAATATTGCATCATGGGCTCATCTACAGAGGTATCAAAGAAATACATTGTCATGTGATATTATGTTTTCAAGTAAACATTTTTAAATTTTGAGGAGACAAAGCATCATCGGGGCGATTTTCTTCCCAACAATGAAGTAGTATGCTTCCTTGATTTTTTTCCAAATTGGAGAAACTTAACCCTTCTTGAAGAATTCAAAAAGATGAATGTTCTCATAATAAGATCTAGTATGATATGTGATCATTGACAATATCTTTGTGTGTGTGTGTGTATACACTTGCATGCATATACATGTACACACATACATATATATGCATACATAGATACACGCATATGTATAAATATTTGTATATATTTATTATTATTAGTGTTTTGAGATTTGGTTTTCATTAACACATTAAAGGATGTTAATACATATAAGAGATATCATTAAATAGTGAGATTTCGTTAAAATATTAATTAAAAATCAAATGTAAATAATAATTCTAATTATTTATTCAAGTCCACTTTATAAAAACAAAAAAATGATTTTGTAAAAGGCCTATAGAGTTGGATCTTTAGTTATGCACTTTTGAGGTCATATCTTGCACATTTGAACTTTATTTTTTGCAAATGAATAGGCATTGGACAGATCATGAGGCCCTCTAGGAAAATCTCAAGTCCATATTTTAGAATATTCATCGAGTGCTCAAAGATATCAGATCTTGTCTTTTGGATTCCTTTCTTGAAAAACATGCAAATGAGTTATTTTTTTATATTTGGGTTAATTTTTTTGGCATGTAGAGGATCTATATTGTTGTATCAGCCTATTTCTATACTTTTTTTATGAATTCAAATCATATTACTCCCCTCACTCCATTCAAATACTATAGTTGGAAGAAACAAATGGAGATTAATTTGAAGAAACAAAGGTTATACTAAGTGACCATGGGTACAGAACTTGAGCTTACAGGTGCTACTAAGAATAAAAAGTGGTTCAATAGATGTGAGCAAGCTTTTGGGACATTATGCATGTTTATGTCTCTTGATCTTCTCTTTCATGTTGATTCTTGCACTACACCCCATCAAAATGGACTGCATTAGAGTCTTTTTTTGAGAAGAAAGATGCATTGAGGGGATTTCAATTGGAAAATGAGCATATTAGCTTGAATCCTATAGATTTTGATACCATCTACGGCTTTTCACCAAACTCAAGTCTCATAGATTACAGTTGTAGCAATGCGGTATTCAAAAGGAGCATTCTCAGTTGATTCTCTCCATCTTTGCTAAACTTGGCCCCGATTATTCATTTTTTATTTCTACCTTTTTATGCCACCAAAGATTTATTAGGATCTATGTACATCATTCCTTCACTTGATGAGTTTTATTCACAACTCACTCGAGAGTAAATGAAGTTGATTCAAATGGATCAATTAAAGTCTACCAAATCACGGGCTCTTCTTTCATCTCAAGGCACCATAGATCAGAAGGCCGCATGTGGAAAAGTCAAGAAATGAAAACATACAAATTCCAAGTCACATGAGCAACCAAAGGACACACACAATCACATGATTATTTGGATTCTTCTTCCTCTTCTAAGGGGCCATCATCAAAGAAGGACAAGAAGAATGGTGCATATTTCACTAAGACAAGACATGATGTGCATTATTGTTATGCAAAGAGGATTGATGAGCTTTAGAATCATAATATTCAACCACCTTCATCTAGTTCATCCTCTTCTGCCGCTTCACAACCTGAAAATTTTGGGTTAGCTTCTATGTCATGTGGTTAGCTTCTCTTTGTATCCACTTATCTTCAATCCAACAAGTGGCTTCTTGATTCAAGAGCCTTTCATCATATGGATTCATCTAGATAGGTATGTTCTCTTCATATGAGCCTTGAACTTTACCACACATCTTGATGGGTAATGGCACTTATCTAAGTGTTACTAAGAGGGGATCTATTGAGGTTGATGATAGAATATTTAATGATGTACTATGTGTTCCTTCTTTATCATCCAATCTCCTTTCCATATATCAAATTATAATTTATAGTGGGTAGGGTACGATAGTAGAGTTCACACCTGATTGAGTGCTTATCAAAGACTTACATAGTAGAGATATTATTGCAGTTGACCTAGTGTTGATCACGCATCTCGATTGTATGAGTTCTCTCATTTTGATCTCGTCAAGTATGTATTTTCATTTACTAGTCCTACATTTCATACATATAGAGTGGATCAGGTATTTGAGGAGAGGTTTGGTCACTTGAACCTATGTGTTCTTAGTCATTCACCATGGTTCCTAAGACTTCTATAGTGTCTCCTTCTCCACCTCTTGCTTCTTTAGAGCTTAATTTAGTTTAACAAGTTAATAGTTCCCTTCCACTTTCAACACTGTGGAATGAATGCTTGTTAGACATTGCAGGGCTATTCGATACATCACATACTGCAGACCTTGGGGACATGGTTGAGGGTGTTCCATTCCTCATTGATGACATCTTGAATATTCTTTCCATCCCATCTTTAGTGCCTTCATAGATTGTTCATCAAGTATCTTCATGGTTATTTGGATTTGCTTTAGTTGATTTGGCATCTTTTCATTCAAACATCTAGACAACTGAACGATCTTCCATGGCACACATCATGAGAATATTCCTTCTATCTCCTTTCATGGAGATGCTTCTACCTTGGCCATTGGATTTGTTTCTTACCAAGGGGAGGAATGTGGTTTTCCACTCTTGGATCTTCATCAACATTTCTACTTCAGCCTTCATCGTTGACATTGGAGCTTCTCTCTTATTGGAGGATGCACTATCTCTTCTTTTCTCTCCTATGGGGAGAATATTTATTGTAATCATGTGACTAATTCAATACTAGGGGATATTTGGAGTCCATACTTAGTCAAATGTACCTTTATGGATTCTTTTTTCTCTCTTTTGGAGATGATTTTTCTCCCATTGATTTTTTCTCCTTTTCTCCATTTTTGAGAGTTGCATTAATTCATACATGAGTACCTAATCAAGCCTTCATTGCCAATACTCATTCATGCTTGCATCTTTACATTCATCCTTACTTTTTTAGCTTCTTCGTAAATTAATCGTAAGGGGGGTGTTGGATTAATTAGAACATTATATCTAACTCTTTAATTAGTTAGGTCTTTTAATTACTCTATTCACTTAAACTAAACTTGGGTGTTTTTTCCTTTTATTAAAATGGGCTAATAATTGTTCAAATTGTCTTATTCATTATGATTGTGAAACTTGGCACTAGCTAATTCAATCTAGCTTTATGGTTTGCATCTAGGGTTTCATTCATCCTTTCATAAGAATGAATTCATTCATTGTAACATACACTTTTTGTACAATCAATACAAAATTCTCAGGTTGTGTTGAGCATTTTATACTAGCTTGATCTTTCTTTGTGACAGGTAGTGTGCTTGTTGCTGATTTTTGGGACGGTGAGGTTGAATCATCAACTTCTACAAAATCAATTTTGCAACCACAAAAATAATCTAAGATAGAAAAACAATAGAAATTGTGCAAGGAATAAATGTCCAATCACAATAATCATAATAAATATAATAAATATGAAATAATACATTTTTTTTTTTTGGCGACCTTGTGGTATCCCGTGGTAGGGTCTTTCTATTCACCCACCATGCGACTCAACCCAGCATTTCCTCGGCCCTTACCTTGGTCTTATTTTTTGCCAGGTTGGGAGCTTCGAAGAGGCGAGTTGAGGTGAGACTAGTCCACGGGTAGTGACCAATTTAGTCCCAATGCCTCGACCACTGATTAACTCTAAAGCAACCTAAGTCAACTTTGGGACCTATATGAAAAGAACCCAAAGCCCTTAACCAACCATGCTACTTGTGAGATTATATGAAATAATATATAAATATAATTAAATAATGTTAAATGCATTAAAAAAAAAAAAAAAAAGTATATGAAAATAGATGAAATCTCAATGAATAACCTAAATCTTATAATTAATCATAATATTTGTCAATATGCAAGTATATTTGAGAAAATGACACTCGTATTGCTAATTTCAAACATTAAATTCTAATTATACTACTTTTATTATTATTATTAAATTTGTATGGCTTCATATATATTATATATTGCAAAAGGAATCTGAATACGACAATTTTTTGTCTTTTGCAATTCTTAACATGAAAATTTTCTTTGTCCTGCGCGACATTCGTGGCGAGCTATGCGGGTGTGTCCTTTCCACATAAAACCACCTGCCAGTCTAAGCTCATGCCACCACCCTCAACCTCAAACCAAATATTTAGCGTTATGTACTGTAGCTTAAAAAAATAGACGCCTGATACGCACCAAGTCACGAGTTCGAATCACAGTAGAGCAGAGAGCTTTGATAATTTGATAAAAAGAAAAGATGCCTGTGCGAAGGGTTGCGATGGGCGGAGCCGACGAGGCGACCCATCCAGATTCTCATAGAGCCGCTGTAGCTGAGTTCTTCTCCACTCTCATCTTCGTCTACGCTGCACAAGGATCTGTCATGGCTTGCGGTATCAAAACAATTTTATTTTTTAAATTTACCTTTTTGTTCTCTGTATCTTCTTTTTGTCTGCAAGTGTTTCTTTAGTTTTTTGGTGAAAAGATCTTCTGAAATTCTTTGATATCTTCCACAATCCATAGTATTGGAAAATATACTTTTTAAAAAGTACTTTTGACTGTAACTTTGTTCTATTGAAAATAAATTTGTTATTTTATACGATACGAGAAGTTTTCTGGATATTTAGTGTTTAAAGATTTAAAAGATTTTTACATCAATGTTTCAAGTCGAGCTAAATTGCTTTCTTACATTACATTGTCTAAAATGCTCTCTTACATCCTGATAATAGTTATTTAAATAATTCTTTTAATCCAATGAATCCTTGCTCTCATAACGTAACGTTGATACATATTGTATAAATTGCTCTTAAGTTGTCCTCAGGTTGTATTGCTATTTGTGTCTCAGTTTGAAGAAAAAAAATTAGTTAGCAATGAGATATTTTTAATTTTGCATGCAGCAAAGATGACAGGCAGTGCGCCGACAAATGTTGGCGGTCTGGTGGCGATTGCCCTGGCACACGGTCTAGCGTTTTTCGTGGGCGTTGCAGTCGCCACAAACATATCCGGCGGCCACGTCAACCCCGCAGTGACATTCGGTGCTCTTGTTGGAGGCCACGTGTCGCTTCTGAGAGCCGTGATGTACTGGATTGCGCAGCTTCTAGGCTCCGTCGTTGCATGCCTCCTCCTCATGTTCACCACCGGAAAATCGGTAACCAATTTATCTGCCCTCCAAAATCTTTCATAAAGTTGTTCGATCGATCAGGGATAATGAATCAGAGAGTGATTCAAAAGGTTAACGAAACCTGTAAAATTTCATAAAGTTGTTCGATCGATCAGGGATAATGAATCAGAGAGTGATTCAAAAGGTTAACGAAACCTGTAAAAACATGATTTTGAGGTGTTTTCTTTTGTTGGGTGTTTAATCAATCAGGGATAATGAATCAGAGAGTGATTCAAAAGGTTAATGTAATCTTTAAACACATGATTTTGAGGTGTTTTTTTTTCTTGGGCGTTTAATCAATCAGAGATAATGAATCAGGGAGTGATTCAAAAGGTAATGAAACCTTTAAAAAAAAAATTCTTGGGTGTTCAGTTAATCAGGTATAATGAATCAGAATCAGAGAGTGATTCAAAAGGTTAATGAAACCTTTAAAAAAAACATGATTTTGAATTGTTTTTTTTCTTGGGTGTTTAATCAATCGGGTGTAATGAATCAGGGAGTGATTCAAGAGGTTAATGAAACCTTTGAGGGTTTTTCTTTTGTTGGGTGTTTAATCAAATCAGGGATAATGAATCAGGGAGTGATTCAAAAGGTTAATGAACCATTAAAAACATGATTTTGAGGGGGTGTTTAATCAACCAGGGATAATGAATCAGGGAGTGATTCAAAAGGTTAATGAAACCTCTAAAAACATGATTATGAGGTGTTTTTTCTGTTGGGTGTATATGCAGCACATTCCAGTATTGAGGGTGGCACACGGAGTAGGAGCGGGGAATGCACTGGTATTTGAGATTGTAATGACATTCGGGCTTGTATACACAGTTTATGCGACCGCCATTGATGCAAAGAGAGGGCGGCTGGGCGTTATAGCACCCCTTGCAATAGGGTTGATTGTGGCTGCAAATATATTGGCGAGTGGGGCATTTGAAGGGGCTTCCATGAATCCTGCAAGGGCTTTTGGGCCTGCTCTGGTCAGCTGGTCATGGCGGTACCAGTGGATTCACTGGGTGGGTCCATTTCTAGGTGCAGGTCTCGCTGGGCTTATTTATGAGCACTTCATGACTCCCATTGAACCTGCTCACAGGCCACTCACAGCTGAGGATTACTGAGCTTCATCATCTGAAACTTTAGCTTTTTCTTCCTTTTTCTTTTCTTATTTGAAGACTCAGTGTGTGCAGTATAGTCTTTCTTTTGCATGTATTTTTGTACAGCTTTTTAATCAGCAGAAAATTTGTATTGGGTTTCAGAAACTATGGTATTGCTTTTTAGAATGCCATCAAGCTATGTACTAGTTTGTTGTTAGACTCTCTTTATAAAAAAATAGAGGAGCAACTTTTGATATTGGTTGGTTTTAATATTTTGTATAGTTTTGTTTCAGTTTTTTAATAGAACTAATTAGATTGCCAATAGGGTGCACCATTATCATTCTGATCAACCATTACATTTGAGTGCTTGTTTTTTCTGCAATAGTGTTAAGGTTAGTCTGATGTTTTGAAGAGTCAGTATCTTTATCTCTGAGTTGTTTAAATGGTTGCAATTTATAGCTTGAGATTTAAAATGCTTATACGTTAAGATTGTTGCAATATGTGAAAGTATATGACGTTCTAAGAATATTTTATCATCCAACCAAAATACGTAATGATGGACCTACACCATCTTATATTGAGTGATTTTAAAATTATTGATTTAATTTAAAATAAGTGATTTAAAGATTTTGAAGTTTAAAATTAGTGATAAAAAAATGAAAAAAAAAAAATGATGTTTATATATTAATTACCTCTTCATCCATTCTTTATGAGTAATGGTTCACAAAAACTTATGAACATTTAACATTTAGCATTCATTGTAGCTTTCGAGTCAAACTCACCTCTTCATCCATTCTTTATGAGTAATGGTTCACAAAAACTTATGAACATTTAACATTTAGCATTCATTGTAGTTTTCGAGTCAAACTCACCTCTTCATCCATTCTTTATGAGTAATGGTTCACAAAAACTTATGAACATTTAACATTTAGCATTCATTGTAGTTTTCGAGTCAAACTCATTGACCCATTTTTCATGTGTAGTGGGTTTTCCAATGACGCATGTCATATTACAAATGTAATATTACGTAATATTACCTTTTACCAAAAGGGGTGGCTTCCAAATAAGAACTCATGAATGAAACACTTGAAACACTTATACCAAAGGGGGTGGCTTCCAAACAAGAACTCATGAAGGAAACACTTATGACCCATTTTTCATGTGTAGTGGGTTCTCTAGTGACCCATTTTTCATGTGTAGTGGGTTCTCTAGTGACCCATTTTTCATGTGTAGTGGGTTCTCTAGTGACGCATGCCATATTACAGACGTAATACGGGGTATTCCCCCTTTACCAAAGGGGTGGCTTCCAAATAAGAACTCATGAATGAAACACTTATACCAAAGGGGTGGCTTCCAAATGAGTTTAATGAAACATTTATACATTTGAGTGATACTCACATAGATGAAGCATTGGAGGACCGAACTCATGAATGAAACACTTATACATTTGAGTGATACTCACATAGGTGAAGCATTGGAGGACCTTCTGGAAGGTCACTAATCCCAATACTAATCCTATTGTTACTTCAACTATCTATTACTTCAACTAGATCAATACTTTATTCCAAAGTATTTAAGATAAATACTTCGACACTTAGCATTCATTTAGTTTATACATTAAAATTATTTAGATTAAAACTTGATTAAAAATACTCTATATATTTAGATTAAAACTTAATTAAAAATACTCTATATATTTAGATTAAAACTTGATTAAAAATACTCTATATATTTAGATTAAAACTTAATTAAAAATACTCTATATATTTAGATTAAAACTTAATAATATGTGAAAGTATATGAAAATAAAAATAACTTTAAGGCATAAGGCATTTGGTGGAGAACTTATTAAAAATGCTCTATACATTAAAACTTAATAATGTGGATTAAAAATTAATAAACAACATTTTCAAAAAAGGCATTTGGTAGAGACAAATTTTAAAAGCATGAGACATTTTGGAAGCGGTTATCCAACCCCGCATTGGTGGATGTTGGTTCATCCTAGAGTATCACTTGAGAGGTGGTCATTTTTTCATAAAAAAAAAAAATTCTAAACCTAAATATTTTTTAAGTCAATAAAATATGAAATTATAAACACTAAAAAAGAGTGCTCACTAAATGTCAATAAATGGCAACATAAACAAACACTAAAGTGCACCTCAACAGCTCATTATTGTGAACAAGCATGGAAAAAAAAATCAATGTACAGTGATTTTTCTAATCTCGAGAAAACCTGATGGTTATATATGAAAGTATCCTTTCGCTAAATTCATTAATAAAGAATCTATAAAACTACTATTAAGTCAAAAGACATGATTAAATTTGTTTCTAGGGCGGGTCTTCTTATTAGACTATGAAACTACAATTAAGTCAAAGGACTTAATGATTGGTCTTCTTATTAGACTATGTGGGGTGTCGTCTATCATCTTATTTATATTGATTTTTTTTTAATAAAAGTTAATAGGTTTAATAGGAAGTATTCATCATTGTACTATTCTTCTTGGATTGAAGTTGTCATCAAATTCTGATTTCTGATTTTAGTAGTGGTATTTATATACACATTAATTATAATAGGAACTAGTAATCGCATCTTGGTGTACAATAGGTACAACGAAAAGGTATGAATGGTTAATTAAGAAAAATGTGACCTATTTTTAAGTAGTACATGAATTTAGCGCATTTAGTAAGTGAGCAAATGATATTATTTGTGCAACAAAGGTCTTAATGGAGATGTGATAGCTTTAATCAATTATGCATCCACTTAAATGGACAAACATGATTGAAACAAAATGTTTGAATTGGGAAGATAATCATACTTCATTATCAATAAGCTCAGGTTTTGTTTACAATAAGAAGAGATGGAGAGAGAAGAGATGGAGAGAGAGGGAAAGTTAGAAATATAAAGAGAGAAATATAGAGATGGAGAGGGATATGAAGAGGGGAAGTTTTTTTTCAATAGGGAGTGATGGAGAGAGAGGGAGAGTTAAAGATATAAAGAGAGAAAGATAAAAGGAAAGAGTGAGAAAGATAAAGGTGTAAGGAGATACAGTTAGTGAATAGAGATGGAGATGGAGAGGGAGAGGGAGAGGGATATGAAGATGGGAGGAAGATAAGAGAGAGAGAAGAGACAATGCTATATATCTAGACAGAGAGATAAATATATAGAGGAAGAGAAAGAATGAGAAAGGGAGAGAATGAGAGAGAGATAGAAAGATAGAGATAGGAGATGATATAGAGAGAGAGAGAGAGAGAAGTGGAGAGGGAGGGATATATGGGTAGATAGAGATGGATAGATAATTATATAGAAATAGAGGGAGAGATGGAAGAGAAATATTGAGTAATAGAGCCAGAGAGGCAAATAGATATAGATATAAGCGTCTAGGAAGAGGGAGAGGGAGAGAGATGGATGGACAGAGAGAGTGACATGTTTAGAGATAAAGGGGGAGAGATGAAAATAGAGGGAGAAAGGAGGGATAAACATATAGAGAGAGATAAAGAGAGGTAGAGGTAAATATAAATATAGAGAGAAATAGAGAGAGAAATAAGGAGATAGAGAGAGAGAGAGAGAGAGAGAGAGAGAGAGAGAGAGAGAGAGAGAGAGAGAGAGAGAGCGCGCTTAATATATAATGAGGTAAAGGGAGAGGGAGGGAGAGGGGTCTAAGATTGATAGAAAGGGATAGGGAAAGATCTATAAAGAGATAGGGAGAGATAGAGGTAGAGAAAGATATGGATAGAAAGAGATAGAAAGAGGAGTGAGAAGGAGATAGAGGGGAAAAAATATAACATAAAAAAAATATTGTTAAAAACTTTAAATATCCAAAATCAATTTTAAAAATATTTTATAATGTAATATAAAAGTTCAAAATATAACTACACTACAATAATTCAAATTTTAATAGAAGAAAAATAACCATATTTGAACTACTAATAAATTTTATTTATTATTGTAATTTCTTAAAATATATATAAATAATTTTAAAAAATCTAATTTAAATCTAAATTAAAAACTAAAAAGGAATAAACAAAAATGCAAAGTCAAAATATATAAAATCTAAATGTTAATCAAAATAAAAATTCAAAATGAATGAAATGAATAATAAATAAGAGTAAATTTAATATAGAATAAGCTTTTTAAGTGAACAAATAATTAAATAAAAAATAGTAACATTTTTTTAGTCTATTAGAATTTAAATATAATGTATAAAACGTATAATTAATATCAAACATCTTCATTAAATAAGTATAAAATGTTGCTATTAGATATGAAAATGAAGATAACAAATTAGTTTATTTTAGTATGACAACAATAATAGATATTATACTTTACGTAAATATTATAAACATATATCTCTTAAATTTACACTTATGTTCGTGGCTTCTTCGTTATTTGTTTTGGATCCATTGAAGATAAAGATGTTGTGTTGTCTATGGGGGTCTAAAAATGGGATTCTCATTCTCTTTCACCCTGCCCTTGGATGCCATCCTTCAACCCTATGGTGGATCCTATTGAGTTTTTCCCTACCTAGGTAAGACTTCCCCACCTTCCCCCCACTTCTATTATAATATTGGGCCTACAAAGATATTGTCAATGCATTGGGTTGTTTCATCAAACTCAACCCCAATACTAGCCTTTTTCCCATACATCTTTCGTGAAAGGAAACTTGTAACCTCATATAGAAAATTTCCACATAACCCAAATGAGAAATCAAAGCAAATAATCACTTAGAATCCATATGCAAAGAATGGGAAACATACCCATCAAACAGTGACACAAGATACACCCTAGGAAAACCCTAATCAAGGAAAAACCCAACCTCCAAAAGCATCTATCATCCATGTATTATTTGTTGCACCATTACAAATACAACCATGAAATCTTTCGAAAACCTAGCCATCAACAAGAACTCCATGTGAAAAAGCATGTAATCATACATCCCATGCCATGCTTCCATACCCCACAAATGCTAACCTATCTTGCCCAAACAACCACCCTTGTGGTTGTTTTTATAGAGTCAAGCTCCCACAAAACCACCAAGTGGTATTACATCAAAACCACGTGCTACCCATTGACCCCACATCAAATATTGGGTACTTTATTAATTTAATTTCCCCAATATTAAATAATTATAATATGATATCCCAATTTTACAATACAACTCATTAAGTTGACCTGAGAATATTCCAAGGGAATTTCTACACTTTATTCAATGATGTATGAAATTATAAACACTAAAAAGAGTGCTCCCTAAATTTCAATATATGACATCATATATAAACACTAAAGTGCACCTTAACATCTCATTATTATGAACAAGCATGCATTGGTATGTACTTTAATAGTTGATTTCACTTCAGATTAACTATGCCACAAAAAAGAAATCAATATAGTGGTTTTTTCTAATTTCAAGAAAACTCTGATTGCTATACATGAAAATATTTGTTCACTAAATTATTTACTATAATATATCATTGAATCAGAAAAATCTGATAAAGAATCTATAAAACTAATATGAAGTCAAAATACAATGATTAAATTTGTTTTTGGGCTTGACTTTCTTATTAGACCCTATGGTTGTGGGTTAAATAGGAAGTATTCATCAAAAAAAAAAAAACTAAAATAAAATATAAAATAGAACAAAGATTATGAATGCATTGAAGTCAATATTCTATGGAGTTTTTGGATGGGGCTGAGGTATAGGGGACCTAAGTTTGGGGGTGATGGGTGGATAAGGCAAGACGTGGCAAGGAGCAGTGTTGAAATACATATAGTACTGGAAAAAATAGTTATAAAATGATGTATAAAATTGTATAAAGAATAAGTAAACACATTGCAATTATTGCATTGAACTTTGAACATTTAGTTATAAACTTATTATTATTAAAAGTTAAGTTATTAACATATAACTAATAATAGTTTTTAATAAAATCAAAATTGAAACAAAAAATTCTAAAACTTCATAATGATGATTCATGATTATAATCGACAATGTTCAAACTTCAAAAACAGAATATCTAAATATTACATAGTAATAATAATGACTTTTGACTCATGGTTCAATAGCCTAAAGCATCTAATCATCCTCATGATCCTCACCAAACACTTTATTGTTGGAATTGTTAGACCCCACGTGCTCAAGCTCATCTACACCAATACCAACCAACCCTACTTGTGTAGGATCATCTGGCTCTACTTCATATCTAGTTGTTGGACTCTCCTTATACATAAGTGTTTTGTGTTCAATGATATTTAAGACATTTTGTATAGCCACAAGATTCTCTACCCTCCTAGATGTAATCACATCCTTTTAATGGAGTGGATGAAGCTATAAGTAGACCAGTTCCTTTCAAAAGAAAAAAAACTACAAACTTGAGAGAAAAATATGGTTAGAGTAGTATTGAAAGATCGAGGCCCCTCAATACTCCACCACAAATTGGGGTCTTCTTCTGACATAGTCTCCATACCTATCTTGGTCACCCTTGAATATCCCCAAAGAGTGCAAATTTTGTCCACTTGGTACAAATCAAGTGGGCCTCTATAGGACCATATATTTTCTCAAGGGCCTTCATGAACCCACCCTTCACCTTAGCAGCCTCTATAGGTGTAATTATGTTATACCTTTGCATCTATCACTTTGGGTTCAATGCATAGGTATCCATTTGTAAGGCAATGTTGAGTTTCTCCAATCTACGTTGAATGATTGACTAAATATGCTCACCGTATAAAATTGTAATTTGTGATCCTTCTCTCACACAATGGCCTTCATTTTATCAAGCAAAGAATCAATGCACTCATACACCTCTCGAAGGGAATGTGCATTAAAATCCCTATATCTAATAGCTCTAAAGACTAGAGATGATGGACATAATTTACTTGGCATCAACACAAAAGACAACATTTTTCACCACCAGACATTGATTCCATTCTACAATCATAGCCATTAGTTACAATTACTTTTAAAACTTAAGAATCCTCTCCAAGAGAATAAAGTATTATGCATATTGAGTCTATACAGGTTTCAAGAAATCCTTATTGAAGAAAGACCTAAAGAGCGCATGTGAAGTGTGGTGGTTGTAGATAAATATCTATTGGTCTCTAACATCACTAACAATTATTTTGATCCATCTCATTGTACTCATGTCCTTGAGTGCATTATTTATGGCATGCACACAACAAGGAGTACACCAAATACGTCTATAAAATTCCTTAATCAACTTCCTTGTAGCTTTGCACTATACATGTAGATGGGCCACATTTGTCACTACTTGCACCACATTTTGTGGCCCAACCTCCTCTATAGGATCTTTGAGGATATAGAACTGAAAATGAGTATCCTTGAAATGTCTTAAACAATCAATAGCCATAAGGAAAATGGGTATGATAAATGTAACCATGATATTGATGAGTGGACGATGCCTAATGTCCTTTCACCCATCCATGATTATGTTGTATCCACTTGTGACCCAGGTACTCTTCATATTCTCCATCAAAATATTAATCTTAAAATAGTTATGATTGAAGATTGTTGTCCTCAATTTATTCTCCCTAGTGGCACATATGATGATTCCACCCTTATTATGTTTGAAACAACTTCCTTATAATAAGGAAACTGAGCCATGTGGAAAGGAATGCTTAATTAGAAAAGAAGAATTTTCCCATGGCATCATTTATCTTATCCTTTGCTTGCACATTGAATAATGTGTCAATGGTTGTGAAGATGTACTAGTCATCTTATGTTTCCCCTCAAGCTCTACTACCCTTGAATTGGATGGATTCGATAGCCTTAGACTCTACAAAGAAGAAGTAGAAAATGTATAAATTTGATGACCCCTACTATTTTGTGGCAAAGTAGAAGATGTGGGTACTTTATCTTCATTACAGACCCATAATATTAATTTTTTAGACTATATTTCAAGTTCCCTTCCACCCTTTTACATACATCTACACCTTTGCCTCTGACAACAAGGAAGTGAGCTTAGTTCTAGTAATTTTGTCAAACCATTAAATATTACACATGTGGTGCTTCCACTTTCTAGTACCTCTAGCTATCCTAAGCTTTGTTGGTACCTTAAATTCTATTTATATTAAAGGGGCCCTTGGCCCATTGTAGAAGAAGGGTAGCCATAATTTTGACTCCCAATAGAACCTTTTTTAGTTTGAGCGTTAGAGTTTCCCCACTACTTCTATGCTAGGATCATTAGATGATCTATTTTCACTCTAAATTTCTACTTTAACCTCTTGACCAACGTCCTCACTCTTTTTGTGAGAAATCATAATGATATCACTTTGCAACAAACAACGATTAAAAAAAACCAAAAAATCTATATGTTAATGTCATAATTTATTAATTTTAAAATTATCAATAAAAAGTACAATGACTTTAAAACTTTTGAAAAATGAATTTGAATGCATTATTCAAGTAAATACTGCCAAAGACTCGAAAGATTTGCCCGGTGAAGAAGACTGTCTCTATTCTCATGACAATTCTAAATTGGAGTCGCTTTCGCCTTTGATGAGCACGTCCAAGCTTCGATTTTGGCACAAGCAGGCTGGATGGTAGTAAAGGTTGTTGTATCTGGCTCTACCCCTACTAATTCCATTTATCATTGCAGTTCACAGGGTTTGCAGGGCTGCACGCTTGACAACGTCTCTGCAAGTTGGCGACAGTAGCTACAGGGTGGGTGGTGGCCATCGCACGCACTAAGCGCGAAGTCAGGAAGCCAGCAAGGGCATCGACGGGGCCAGTAGGGGCGACGATGGGAGCTGCAAAGTGGGCGGCAGAAGTCGGGGGCAGGAGCTGCAGGGTGGACGTCGGCGACGGGAGTTGTAGGGTGGGTGGCAGCGGGAGCCGCAACCATTGCATGCCCTACAAACAACGCATGCATTGCAACCACCGCATGCAACCACTGCATGCCCTAGGCGAGATTACTCTGCAAACATCCCATGTAACCATCGCATGCCCTAGGCAAGACCAGCAAGGTCGAATTATTTTTCATGCAACCCTAGTCACAAGGTAACAAGCCAAACAGTGGCCAAACGGTGGGTGGGCGACAGCAACTGTCTACATCTAGAGGGATTGAGTAACCCTGAGTGATGCGATGAGCCATGCAACCAGGGTTGCTAGGGCCTGGACCCGTGGGAGTTAGGTGGGTTTTGTGGCAGTTACACGACATTATATCAGAGGATATGCGTTCTTCTGGTGGAAGCCAGCGGTTTATAGGCAAGTTGCAGGGTAAGGGGAGAGAAAGAAGATTTTTGCGACATCGTTTTGAACGCCGACTAGACAAAATACCACATGCCCCTTTTGACATTTGTGAGGGGACATCACCGCGATCACTCCATTCTCTATCTGAGTCATAGGCTAATCCTATTAATCTTCCAACATATGTGACCTGGCCAAACAATACCCAGTTGATAAACCCCAAATTCTTTCAACCCCAAACAATCTTCCAATAAGCAACCTGCACCAAGGAGCATCCTTCAAACCAAAAGAGGCTAAACAAAACTGGAGAAATAAAACCCCTTACACATCTCTTCTTGATTCACTAGCACAAAAGTCAGATGTAGAAGGTAGTGGGTAACTCTCAAATGATTCAGCTAAAGATGGTAGCCTGGCTCCAGTCTTGCCAAAGGTCAATAATGTTGCTAATACTGGAGAATCGGGCAAATCAGAGGGTGTGTATAAGATTGTTTTGCTGGACCATCTCATTCAGCCTCAAATAGATCTGTTATGTGCCACAACCCTTATTGGTAAACTACATTCTACTATTTCCTTTATGCAATTTTAATTTTGGGCTAAACAGAATTGGCTGGGCTTGAAGGATATTTTTTTGATGGATAAGCAATCTCTCTTTTTTATTGTCATTTTTTATTCCAAAGAACATAGAAATTGTGTGCATAGATATAAGGGGTGGTTTTGTAAGGGGGTTGGTATTATCACTTTGGCATGGGTTCCAAATTTTAGTCTGGATTCAGTTCCCCCCCTTTTCATGCCTTTTTGGGTTTCTCTCCTGGGGCTCCCGCTTGAGTATCGAGATCCAGATATTGTGGAAATTTTGGCTAATCAAATGGGTATTTTTATCAAGCATGACCTTATCCCATATGAACTTGCCCATTTAACCATCAGGGTATGCCTATTGCTAAACCTCACAAAGCCACTTCCCAAGTCTATTTTAATGACTTCCTCCATAGGGAAATGGAATCATGTCATTTGCATACAGGGTACCAGAGATGTTGACGACCGTATAGATAAATTGGGTCATTCTAATTCACAGTGTAAAGGATTGGGTATTGATGCAGTTAGGGTTTGCAAGGATTTTGTGACTGATTTTCATAAATGCTCCTTTTATCAGTCTGTTGCATCTCATTCTTCTATAGCAAGTGTAGCTGACTTATCAGAGAGTCTCATACCTCTGAATAATGTTGATAATATTGCAAGATCTTTCCAGGGTGTTCAGTTACAGGAAAATCCTCCTCTTTCTGTGATTCCTTCTCAATTCTTTTCGGGTTGTATGACAGATGTTTTACTTCCAAAAGAAAAAATAACAAGGCCCTCCAATTGGAAGAATTCTCCTCAATACCAGGTTCTTATCTCTGGTTCATGTTCTCTGCAAAAACTTGTGGGTAGATACAAGAAAATATCTTTTAAGATCCACTGCTCTCCAATCCTGATTGATTGGTTTTACAAGAACATATTTGCTTCCTCTCTCTTTAGGCAAGTTACTTCTTCTTTTCTAAGTTTAACTTTCGTGGGACCCACAAACTCTCAAGACCAGGAAATTTCCATTTCATAGAATGCAAAGGATAATTTGATTCATAGCTTGATGTTTAATTGCCAACATTTCCATGTGGTTGATCGCAATCTTCTCACTATTGGACCCTTATCGAATGCTCCAAATATAGAATTAATGGCACATGATATCCTTATCTTTGTTGCATCTAACTTGATTGATGAAATTGCTTTCGAGGAATTCCCAGAAATTTAGGATGTCCTTTCTATTGATGCTATGCCTCTCGCTCTTAATACTTCACCACCCATTTTGGAGTTTAGTCATGTTGATCACCTTGTGGTTGAACATAATTCATATCAGCCTATTCAACCTCCCACACAGATTGAATTTGATTTTTCTCAACATCTTTCTCTTGCTCAATCAGTCTCTTCATCTCCTTTGTTAACTAAAACACCCAAAAAAAAGGTCAGAAGCCCAAGATTCTTAAAATCCAAGAAGAGTTCGCAACTGGTATCCAGTCTAAAATTGTAGACAAGTTTTCACCCCAACCAAGACCGAGAAGAACATGTTGTTCTTCTTAGGTGCAATGAGGATCATATCTTGGAATGTCAGAGGTTTGAATGCCTCTTACAAGAGGGGACGGGTCAAGCAGCAGTTGGGTTCCTCCCAATCAGACATCATTTTATTGCAAGAAACAAATCTTTTTGATGAATCCTCTCAAAAGATTTTTAAAAAATGGACTCTATGGGATTTCATACATGTTCCTGCAGTAGGGGCTTCTGGTGGTATTCTGACATTGTGGAATCCCAGGACAATCAAAGCAAAAACCTTAAACCAAGGGACAAATTGGCATCTTATTCTTATTGAAAATTTTGATCCATCCTTTCTTCTCTTTAATATTTGTGGTCCAACAGCTCCCCGTGAGAAACATGCTCTTTTGAATACCTTATCAAATCCATCAGCATAGAGCTCAGAAAATCATCTTAGCAGGTGATTTTAATGCCATTTTGTCTCAGGATGAGAAACAGGGAGGCAACCCTACTGCTTCTAAGGTGATTGATGACTTTAGATCTTTTGTGTCTGATAACACCCTTTCT
The DNA here is from genome assembly GCF_030272615.1 of Cryptomeria japonica. NCBI lineage: Eukaryota > Viridiplantae > Streptophyta > Pinopsida > Cupressales > Cupressaceae > Cryptomeria > Cryptomeria japonica. The sequence goes on along the minus strand of NC_081410.1, from coordinate 5,685,633 downwards.
GACATTTCACCTGTTACTACTTATCAGATTGCCATTAGTTTTATGTCAAAGTTATACTATATACTCTAGTCGATTATCTATTACCGAAATATTCAGTCGGTATGTATAGTCTAGTCGGTTACAGAAGAAAGCAGTCACAGAATGCAGTATACACCAAGCTGTCTATCGAGTATCTTTACATGTTTACTGAGCAGCAAGAAGACACACCGAGTTGATTTACACCAAGTGAAATGTGTTACTAGATTCATTGAACCTGGACATGCATATGAAAATGTGTTACAAGATCGAGGCACAGCTAACCGTTATCACATTGGAAATTGCACTTAAAGATTGTGTATGATTTTGAGGTTATCTAACCAATGAAATATTTTATATGATTATTCATTCAATAAATCGTGTTTGTAAGATTGAAGCAATGAATTGGATCACCATCATAAGAGATCTATTTATACAACATGAGTTAAGAGTTAAAGGTGTGTGCATGAGTGTAAGAAGACTGTTACAGAGACACAGAGGTCACCGAGCAGGATTTTAGAGAACAGTCGAAGAACAGAGTAAACAGAAGGGTTTACCGAGTTACTATATGGGTTACCAAGGTATGCTATAAGCAAGGTGATCTATTCTGAGCACATAGAATCTACTATAACATTTCAGATGTAAAGTTGCAGATATTTGTAATGATTTTATTGTAATATTGTGAAGTTAAAAGAGAAACCTTTAACAGGGTAAAAGACTCTAATCAAGTCTATAAATTGTAAAGCCTCTAACCAGGTGCAACATTTAGATGAAGTGTTGTAAAATCCTTTAGCAAGGTAGATCTAATAGATCTTGTTACTCCTAACAGGGTAAGCTATCATAAATAGCTAAACATGTAGCTCTAATCAAGCACTCTTTATTATTACAGTAGTGAAGTTGTGGGTGCCATCCCCACCGCAGTTTTTCTCTCTAACCAAGAGTTTCTGTGTAACCAAAATATATGTGTTATGGAGTGAATCATGTATGATTGTTATCTATTTGTTTTAGTTTTATATTATGTTACTGCACTATTCGGTTTATGCATAACAGTAAAGATATTGTTGAAGAAATGTTTTGAAGTACTGATTCACCCCTCCCCTCTCAGTACATTAGCTTTCCATATTGGGCCTAACAATTGGTATCAGAGCTCAAATCTTGGAAAAGGGTTTAAATGCCTAAAGAGAAAGATCTTATCAATGGAAGGCTATAAACAATCTCGGAGGATTGTGTATCTACAAGAAGAGCTAGATCATGCTAATCAAGTAATTGCAGACATGCAAAGGCAAATGCAAAAATCTCTTAAAGTGAGAAGAAGATTATCTGATGATTTGCAAGACTCTCAAGAGTTAGTGGAACAAATTGAGACATCATCTGAGAATAGTATATCTGAAGAAACTGAAGAAATGATTGGAGTATTGAAAGAAAAGAACAAAGCACTGGTTGATCAACTAAAAGCAATGAAAAGAGAACATGAACATTTCAGCATGCAGATGACTGAAAATCTAGATGCATTGAGAACAGCTGAGGATAAAGTAAGAGATCTACAAAGAGAGAAACAACAACTTGAAATTTTAGTATCTGATAAGAATGATGAAATCACAAGGTTGGTTGGAATTCAACAAAACCTATCAGATCAACTAGGTTATGCATATCATGAAGCAATTCTGAAGAATGATGAGAATCAAGCATTGAAACTTGAAGTATCAAAGTTAACCGATGAACTTGAAACAGAGAACAAATCCAAAGAAACACTGAAGAAGAGTTATGAAGTATCAAAGATGTTGGATGAGCAACTGAACACAAGACGACCCAACAAAGATGTAGGACTCGGTTACAAAGGAAAAGACTCTACCGAGAAGGGAATCCATACTACCGAGAGAGGAGAATCATCAAAGCAAGCTAGAAATAGGAATAACATCAAAAGAAAGAAGCCTATTTGCAACTACTATGGAAATCAAGGTCACACTGCCAACATATGTCAAATCAAAAAAGGTAAGCAATCGAATGTCACTAATTCCAATGGTTATTGTTACAATTGCAATAAATATGGTCACACATCTAATCAATGTAGGACAAAGTCTGTTAACAATTATCAGAAGGCAAAATTCAAAGGGTTTTGTAAAAACTGCAATAGATATGGACATAGTACCGAGAAGTGTTGGTTTAAGCAAAAGAACTTTATGTGGTATGCACACCAAGCAAATGCTAGAGGTTACCGAACTCACACAGATCCTTACCGACAGTATTCTACAGTACCATGGGATTACAATACAAGGATATGGTGTGAATGTTGTGGAAGATATGGACATATTAGTGCTAACTTCTTTATAAGGTTTGGAATGAACAACCGAAGATCATGGAGAAATCCTGGTATGGCATGTTTTCATTGTCGCAAAGTGGGACACTTAGCTGGAGATTGCAGAGATCAACCTAGAAAAGACACTGAGGAAATAAAAGAAAAATTAAAGATGATTTCGAAAAAGAAGAAAATTGTGTCAAATGAAGAAAGCACCTTACCTACCGAGTTAGGTGCTCCTATTCCAAATTAATCGGTAAAGGTATGAAGGGACTGCATTCTCTAAAGGTTAAAATCTCAATAGTTCCTATTCTATTATGTACTAAATTCAAAATCTGCATAGTTAAGATGTAATAGTAAGTTTGAAATTCTATCAAAGTCTTTGAAGCACTTTACAAGAAACCTATCAAGTCAGTGAATACAAGAAGTCTGTCAAGTCGGTAAATGAAGGAAATTTGGTTACTCGGTTAAAACGGAAAAAGGAGAGTAAATTGGTTAAAGGTGAACCGAGTGCATTTAATATTTTTGACCTAACCTGCACGGAGCCCGATAAGATATTTTGTGTACTTAAAAACATTTTCGTGGTCATTTACACTTACCAAGTTTTTGAGAAAGTAGAGCAAGTGATTCAAAGGCGATCAAACCTCCTACAAAGCAAATTCAAGGTATTTACATCAAATCTCAACACATTGTTAAGTTGATTTACCGAGCGTATCTAGTTGCCATTATCTGCTAAGTATAAAGTGTTTGTCGTTTGAAAACCTGAAACCCTAAGGACTCTTTGTTAGTTTTTTATCCGAAATCTTCAAATGGCGCCCAAGATCCAAGATCCCATAGTTGTCAAGAATGTAGAGAAGCCCTCACTGAAATACTCTTTGACTCCCAAAGTCGCTTATGAACCAGATGACAAAACCGCCTTTTCACTCATCCCGGACAAAGTGTTGTTAGTCGAAGATGTGAGATTCTTCACCAAATTTCGTGTTGAAGAACTCGGTCATGTTGAAATCAGAGACACCTATGAGGAGCTATGTATCGATGGTATATTGAACAGCAAGTATGAGCACATCAAAGTCAAGGGATTAACTGAAGCCCTAACCTATCCTCGTGTGTTCAAGCCCCAGTGGGTCAAGTTTGTTCTGAGCAAAGTTCACGATGATTTCATGTGGTTAGAAGAGCAACCATTCAAGATTACCAAGGAAATCATTCATCTGATTACCGGTTACCCTATCTATGATCATGCCCGAGCCCAAAAGATGATATCACAGAAGGAATTGATCAATTTAACCGGAGTGGAATCTGATTGCAGAGGATTGAAACTAAATAATGTCACTGATGAAGAATTAAAATTCGCCATTAGAGTAATGGGCTACTGTTTCTTCCAATCGGCAAGGGAAAATAGTGTTCCCTATGCAGCAGTAGACTTGGCATACAAAATTGTGAAAAAGGGAATGAAAATTGACCTATGCGAGGTATTGCTGAAGAACCTATTTGAAAATCTAAACACCATTAGGAAGCCGAAGAAGAATAACTCAGCTAATACTCTAAAGTTTGGATCACTACTGGTATGCATGTTTTTCTACTTTGAAAAATTCTTTCCATTAGTCGGTAAAGTTGTTTGGGAGCTACACCGACCAATCACCCATCAGATTAATGACTTCATTAAGAAATTAGGTGATAATTTCAATGATATCATGGATGATTACTTTAGTAAATTTCAAGAGAAAATGCATAACAGATATAGGATACCACCCCAGCTAGTAGAGAAATACAAAAATGATATATGTTTTGAAGTTGACACTGATTACTGTTATGTGAATGCTATGGAACCAAGGACTCAATCTTTGTCACCAATGGGTTACGAGATTGATTTTGACATCACAAAATAGCAAATTGATGCATTTCTTACATTGCTCAGACATGCTACCGAGCTAAGGTATGGTACCTATGAGGAAGTAAAGGAAAAGGTAAAGATGAATATTGTAGTACCCAAAGCTACAAGAAAGGCAACAAAGATGATTAAGGCATTGTCTGAGAAATTCAGAGAAGACTCTTCCTCTACACCTGCCAAAGGCACCATTGCCATTACAGAAGAGGAATCTGAAGCCCAAGAGGTAGCTATAGCATTGAGCACTGAATTGCCTAAGGGCAAAGTGTTAAAGAGAAAGAAATAGGACACATCAAAAGTCTCACTGACTCCACCTCCAGTAAAGTGACCTAACACTAGAGCATCTGCAGCCTCACCGAGTAAGAAGACAAAGAGTGTTACTGTTCCCAAGGTAACAAAGACATAAAAGAAATCTACTCAGAGACTCATTTTGGCAAAAGAGTCTAGTGATACCGAATCAGAAGATGCAAGCAAATTCCAAATTGTCAAGAGCAAGAAGGTAAATGTACATAGTGTTGAAAACTTCTGTGCTAATCTGAAAGAATATGGTGGATTTGGAGGATTTAGATATGTTAAGTATGAAACCAGGAACAATGATGAAAAGAGACAAATTGAAGAAGCTGTGATCTGCACACTTCTAAAGTTTCGGTTAGCTCCATTGGAACTAGCTAAGTCACTTCCAAATGAACTATATATGCATATTGATAATAGGTGGAAGTACGCAATGGACTCAGAGAAACAAATCAGAGAAAGAAGTCTAGTCCATCTCTTTTCTGATATGTCAATAGCTGAAATAAAGGACCATCTGACAACCTACAATTAAAAGTTTCTTGTCAAACAAAGAGCCTTAAAACTGATGAATGGGCTATATATTGACGTATAAAATGAGACAAAAGCAAAGTGGCAGGAAATCTTCAAAATCAAGGATGTCGGTGAACAAGCTACAGTTGAAATCATTGATGTCACCGAGCACGATCCCGATGTCATCGAGCAAGGTCCTGATGATACCGAACAAGACCCTGCTAACACCATTCAAATAGATGAAGATGTCATGGATATAGAAGCGCCTGAGCAAGAAATGATAGAAGGTACTACATATGCAAAACTTGTATCTAGTGAATCCATCTTGGAACAAGTTCAGCCTTATCCACCGATCAAGCAACCTGTCTCAACTAAAACTCCTCGGGATAGAGATCAAGGCACTGAAGGTCACAAATTTGCAACAAGAGAAGTTACTACTCAAGAGTAGACATCTCAAGTACCTTCTGGCACTAAGAATGTTGCAACTGAGACACCAAGCACAGAGACACCGAAGGATTCTACAGAGACTAAAAGAACCAATCAAAGTGTTGCCTCTACCGAGCAACCTACCGAGGTTAATCAAGCTTCACAAGCACTTGTCTTAATTCCATCAGTGAAAGGTAAAGAAAAGAAAGTGAAGAAGCATAGTTTTAAACTTGATTTGTCAAAACCAATAGTGTTGCCCGATATTGATATATCAAAATTGAAAGGGCAAGCACTCATTGATTTCGGAGAACTGTGCAAAGCAAAAGCCAAACAAGAGAAGCAAATGGCCATTCAAAAGAAAAATAAAGTACTTCAGAAGGTAAAAGCACTCCTAATAGATATGCTACCTGAAGCTATAGTATCAATAGATGCAGCCATCCACATTCAACTGGATGAACTCCTAACAAAGATAGAAACATCTGGAGTAGATGCATCAGAGTATTTGAGCAAGCTGAAAGACAAAGAGCTCACTGCCAAAATGATAGAAGAGGTACAAAAAGCTATCGCTATTGGCAAAGTTAAACTTGTCAAATTTATTGCTGAGTTGACTCCTCAACTCAAGCACATTCATTATTTATTTCAGCAACTCTGCACATTTTCTTTATTCATTAAAGACATTAAGAATAAAACAGAGGCAATTGAGAAAGAGATCACCGATCTCTCAAGCAAGTTGACCACAGAGCCAAATTCAATTCAGAATTTTTATACAAAGCTTCAACAGCTCATGGCTTAACAATTGGACTTAAGAAATGAAGAACACAAGATCAGGATGGACATAATGACACTTCAGACATTTTTCCTTCCACATCTTTCATTAGTCCAAGAACAGATCAACCGAGCCACATACCTATCTACTACTCAAGAGGGAAGCACTCTAGATGGCTTAATATCGCTATTGGCTGATATTCAAGCACATAATTCTTTAATGGACAGTGTAAAGGATGCACTCTCTGTCACTCTCACCAACACCTGGACCAGTACAAATCTATTTTTGACCAGTTACCGCCCCCCGATGGAAATTAAGTTTTGATGTTTGTCAAAAAGGGGGAGTAATATGATAGTCTTGGGGGAGCAATACAATATAAGGGGAGTGATATAGTTTTGATACAATATTGAGAGAATGATATAGTATTCGAGTATAGTATACAGGGGGAATATATCGAGTAGAGTAAGTAGAGTATCAAATAGCAGTATACAGAACAGTAAGCAACGCACACAAGAACAGATCACCAAGCATGCAAAATCAGAGTTATGTACAATATATCGACAAGGGGAGTATATCTAATATATTATTTTATTGACTATTGTATATACTGTCAGTATAGTCATTTTGCAAAGTATATAGATTTTTGAGTTATAACTTTGAAAGTAGTTTTTGTCAAACATCTCAACTAATGTCAAAAGGGGAGATTGTTACTACTTATCAGATTGCCATTAGTTTTATGTCAAAGTTATACTATATACTCTAGTCGGTTATCTATTACCGAAATATTCAGTTGGTATGTATAGTCTAGTCGGTTACAGAAGAAAGCAGTCACAGAACGCAGTATACACCGAGCTGTCTACCGAGTATCTTTACATGTTTACCAAGCAGCAAGAAGACACACTGAGTTGATTTACACCAAGTGAAATGTGTTACCAGATTCATTGAACTTGGACATGCATATGAAAATGTGTTACAAGATCGAGGCACATCTAACCGTTATCACATTGGAAATTGCACTTAAAGATTGTGTATGATTTTGAGGTTATCTAACCAATGAAATATTTTATATGATTATTCATTCAATAAATCGTGTTTGTAAGATTGAAGCAATGAATTGGATCACCATCATAAGAGATCTATTTATATAGCATGAGTTAAGAGTTAAAGGTGTGTGCATGAGTGTAAGAAGACTGTTACAGAGACACAGAGGTCATCGAGAAGGGTTTTAGAGAACAGTCGAAGAACAGAGTAAACAGAAGGGTTTACCGAGTTACTATATGGGTTACCAAGGTATGCTATAAGCAAGGTAATCTATTCTGAGCACATAGAATCTGCTATAACATTTCAGATGTAAAGTTGCAGATATTTGTAATGATTTTATTGTAATATTGTGAAGTTGAAAGAGAAACCTTTAACAAGGTAAAAAACTCTAATCAAGTCTATAAATTGTAAAGCCTCTAACCAGGTGCAGCATTTAGATGAAGTGTTGTAAAATACTTTAGCAAGGTAGATCTAACAGATCTTGTTACTCCTAACAGGGTAAGCTATGAGAAATAGCTGAACATGTAGCTCTAATCGAGCACTCTTTATTATTGCAGAAGTGAAGTTGTGGGTGCCATCCCCACCGCAATTTTTCTCTCTAACCAAGAGTTTCTGTGTAACCAAAATATATGTGTTATGGAGTGAATCATGTATGATTGTTATCTATTTGTTTTAGTTTTATATTATGTTACTGCACTATTCAGTTTATGCATAACAGTAAAGATATTGTTGAAGAAATGTTTTGAAGTACTGATTCACCCCTCCCCTCTCAGTACATTAGCTTTCCATATTGGGCCTAACATCACCTTCTAATGATCAATTTACATGGACAAACTAGAGAACTTCCCTTCAAATAGAAAGTAGATTGGACAGATTTCTCACTTCATATGAATGGATCCTTTAGAAATATACTTCAGCTCTAATATTCTATCGTTCTTTGGATCTGACCATTTTCCTATTTTATTATGCTTGGATAAACATGAAGCTTCGCATCATAGACCTTCTTTTAAATTTGAAAGAATGTGGTTTCAGCACCCACACTTTCATGCTCTGCTTTGTCAATGGTGTGTAAGTGCCCCCTTATGTAGGGGGAACAAAATGTTTCAGCTTTACATGAAAATGCAGTTTGTAAAAGAAATTATCAAAGTTTGGAATAGGGAAGTATTCAAAAACATCTTTGCTGAGAAATCAAATGTAGAGAAGGAATTAAAGGACATCAATGAACTTATCTTTTCTAATGGGATTAACCCTGAAACCTTCTCAAGGTAGAAGCATTTGCAAAGATACTAGGAAGAATTGTGCTCTAGAGAGGAGGAGTATTGGAGACAAAAATCAAGGGAGTTATGGCTAAAAGATGGGGATAAAAATGCTAAGTTCTTTCAGGAATCTACAAAGATTAAGCAAGTTGCATCTACTATCTTTGCTATAAATGCCTCTTCTTTGGGGATAAAATTAACTAATGAACAAGAAATTAGGGAAGAGGGTGAATTCCTCTTTAAAAATCTTCTTGCTCCTTATCCTCCTTTTGTTCCTAAGGAGTCCAGTGTCGAGGTATTGCTAGATTCCATCCCTTGTCTGATTTCACAACGTGATAATGATTATCTAATGTAGCCTTTCTCTCTTGCTGAACTTCAAGAGGTGGTAGTTTCGATGGCTCCTGACAAGTCTCCAGGTCCTGACAGTTTCACCATGTTATTCTTTCAAAAGTGTTGGGACGTTTTAAGTTTTGATATTTTAATGGCTTTGGAGGAGTCAAGACAAAAATCTTTTATACTCAAGAACTTCAATTTAACCCATATTGCTCTTATCCCCAAATCCAACAAACCTCAATCTTTTGCAGACTTTAGACCTATCTCCTTGTGTAATACAGTTTACAAGATTTTCACAAAAGCTATTTATCTTCGGTTAAAATCCTTGATACCTAAAGTAATATCTCCTCAACAAGGAGGTTTTGTTCCTGGTAGGGAAACATCGGAAGGTGAGCTTGTGTCCCATGAAGCTTTGCACTCAATTAACTCTTCACAGTCCCCTGCTTTCATAGCTAAATTAGATATGTTGAAAGCATATGATAAAGTATGTTGGTATTTCTTTTGAGAGTGCTTAAAAAGTTTGGCTTTTCGGATAAGTGGTGCAAATGGATCAAAAATTGTCTCTCTGGTGCACATTTCTCAGTTATTATTAATGGTAATCCTTCTAGTTTTTTTCAAATCACTCAAGGAGTTAGACAAGGTGACCCACTATTACCTTTTCTCTTCATTATTATGGTAGAAGCTTTTAGCAGATTGGTCAATAAACAACTGACTCTGGGTCTTTGGAAAGGGATATGCATCCCGAGTACTTTAATTTCTATCACCCACACTTTATTTGCAGACGATACACTTCTATTTGGTTTTTCCAACATTCAAGAAACAAGGCATATTAAGAAAATGTTGGACATATATACTTCCTAATTTGGGCAGAAAATCAGTGCTCAGAAATTTAAATTATTCATATTTAATACTTCTGAAAAGGTGTCTAACAACATTATCTAGACATTGGGCTTTCTAATGGATTCTCTTCCATCTTCGTACTTGGGCATCCCTTTCTTTATGGGAGCGGGGAAACCCTCTTTTTGGAATTCTGTGATTGATAGATTAAAAAGAAGAATTTTTGTGTGGAAAGCTAGATGGTTATCTCTGCCAGGCAGAATCCTTCTTGTCAAAATTGTTTTGGCTACAATCCCAAACTACTACATTTCAGTCCTTCAAGCCCCGAAATCTACTATTTCCCATATTGAGAAAATTATTCGGAACTTTATTTGGAAAGGTAATCTTTCAGAAGATAAAAAGATCCCGCTTGTATCTCTCAACAAAATGACTACAAGTAAATCTATGGGCGGGGTTGGTCTACACAATATTTCAAAAAGGAACAAGGCCTTTGGGGGAAAGTTGCTTTGGAATATTTATGCAAAACCACATGCTTTGTGGTGTCAAATTATGCAAGCAAAGTATTTAGATACTCCTACCCCATCATGCATTTTTACTATCCTTGATCCTCCATTAGGCTCTGCGGTTTGGACCTTCATGATGGTTTCTAGGAATGTGATTACTAGATATTTATCTTGGCAAGTACATAATGGCAAAGATGTCAACTTCTAGCATGATTCATGGAGTGGTCTCCCCCCCCTTAATCTTGAGGAATCTCTAGTAAACGCAATCCCCAAATTTATTACTCAATGGAGATCTCACCTTTGTGATTACATAGATGATCTTGAGAATCCTTCAAATCGTGTCATTTGGAAGAATCTATCTTCACTCCCAATCTCCCCAGCTCAAAAGGTAAAATTTTCTTTGATTCTCAAGGACCGCATCATTTTTATCTCTAATGGTTCGGACAAATTGATATGGTGCCCTGCAAAGAACGGAAAGTACTCTATCAAGGAAGTGTATAAGGAAATTCATCAGATGTTGGTTTAATCCTATTCACAAAGAGCTTATAACTTTTGTTGGAACAATGGTATTCTTCCCAAGGTAGGGATGTTTGCCTGGCTTGCTCTACACAAGAGAATACTTACCAGTGAGAGACTTGATAAATTGAACATTGCACCTCCATTTGCCTGTGTACTTTGTGGTGAGCATAATGAAATGTTAGATCATCTCCTCCTCCAATGTGATTTTGCTCATAATTGTTGGATGTTTATGCTTGCTAAACTTTCCTTAGCATCCCTCTTCCAAATAATGGATAGGATTTGTTCAAGTCCTGGCCAGTCTTATACTCATCCTCTCTTTTTGCATGCATTTGGAAAGTGATCCCATCCATGGTAGTATGGTCAATCTGGTGGGAAAGAAATAAGTGTATTTTTAGAAAACAGACGTCTCCTCTTTCTGATATTTTCAATTACATTGAAAATTCAATATCAGAATTGGTTAATGCTCATGTTTCAAATTAGTTCAATCCAAGTAGGTAATTTACTTCTTGGGATGGTCAATTTATTAATGCCTGGAAGGGCATCTCTATTCCCATATCACCTTGCTTTCCAAGAGGGGATTAATAAAATTGACAGAAATAAAGTGAAATGGTGTCCTTTGAATTCAACACATTTTAAATTGAATTTTGATGGCTCCTCTAAAGGGAACCTGGGTGATGCAGGAGTAGGAGTATGCATTAGGGACCATACAGGGTGTGTTTTTGCTTTGAAATATGTTTCCATTCCACCGGGTACTAATAATTACGCAGAGGCATATGCTTTGCTTGAAGGCATTCTATTAGTTAAAAAATTGAACATCTCTTTTATTCACATCAAAGTCGACTCAGCTATTATTATTGTGAGATTTTGCCAAGATCAAGGGCACAATGAAAAGTATAAAAGAGAGACAAAAAAATGACAATAACAAACTGTATTCTCATCAATATGCAAATGATCAATTGGATTAACCAATACAATGAATATGGGCCTTCTTATATAGGCAAGGCCATATGGATGTACGAGCACACAATCATGACCTGTGGCTCAATGAGAAACAAGGGTAGGTAAGAAATACTAGGGGTAGGTAGGAGAAATAATATAATATTCCACAAGAGGTGGATGACCCACCAAATGTGGAGTGTAACAGCAAAATAAGACCACAAAAGGTGGAATTTCTCCTACAAGCTATATCCCTATGTGCACACTTCCCTGAGTGTCTCAAATCCAAACTACGAAGAGATGCATAATCCTAAGTTAACTTAAGTAAAGTGTAATAATATCCATAATGAATATTTATTTACACCAAAACCCCCCCTTAAGTGCAACTTAGGGGAATGAAGACTCAAGTCAATAATGCAAGATGGGTCCCGACTACTAGGCCATGATAGGTACCCATGTACAATATGCAAATTCAAGCAAAACTATGCAATGCAATCTCTCACAAATGGAGAAAGGGAGAAAACCCAGTGGGAAAAAACTCCCCCCCAAAAGAGAGATGAATGTACAAAAGACTCTTAAAGAAGAAGGACAAAACCTCAAGGAGGAAAAATTCCCCCCATAAGAGAGGAAGGAGAAGTCAGCTAACCCCCCTAATGAGACATCCCACACCCCCAAAAGAGCTCGTAACTGCTGTAACTTACTCTTGGTGAAAGGTTTGGTGAATATATCTGCAACCTGCTCCGTTGTAAGACAATACTACAAGTCAATGACCAGCTCCTGAATCAGCTCTCAGATATAATGCATATGGATATCAATGTGTTTGGTTCATTGGTGTTGGACTGGGTTCTTCGAGATTGTAATAGCACTTTGATTGTCGCAATGTAGAACTGTTGGTCGTGGAGTGGTGAACCCAAACTCTGTGAGATATGCTGAAGCCAAATGGTCTCAGTCGTTGCGTTAATAGCTCCTCGATACTCAGCCTCAGTCGAAGAGAGAGAAATAACATGTTGCTTATTGCTCTACCAACAAATGGGGCCCGAACCAAAGTGAAAACTGTAACCTGAAGTAGACTTATGATCATCAAGATCGCCAGCCCAATCGGAGTCTGTGTAACCAACCAAGCGAAGTCCTGTGCCTACTACATAGTGAATCCCATAGTGATGTGTACCCTGGATGTAATGAAGGATGTGTTTGGCGGCTTTCTAATGAATCTCATGTGGTTCCTACATGAAGCGGGAAACCATGCCAACTACAAATGAAATATCAGGGCGTGTATGAGTCAAGTAGATGAGACTACCCACAAGCTGACGATACAATGTGGCATCAACTGGTGGAGAAGAACACTGAGCCTCAAGCTTGACTCTTGAAAGAAAGCGAGTTGGAGCAGGCTTACAATCTGCCATATGAAAGCATGCAAGTAGATCAAGAGAATACTTGGGCTACGATAGTGTAATCCCGGAAGGTGACTATGAAATCTCTATCCCGAGAAAGTAGTGCAAAAGACCCAAGTCAGTCATAGAAAATTTGTCATGCAAAGCAGATTTGACCTTGCTAATGATGGATGTGGTGCTCCCTGTAATGATCAAATCATCAACATAGAGCACAAGTATCAAGTGAGAGTCATCATGTCACAAAATGTAGATATTCGGATCGGAATGACACCTGGTGAACCCTGCTAAGAGAAGAAAGGAATCCATCTTGGCGTACCAAGCCCTGGTGGCCTACTTAAGGTCATAGAGAGATTTCCTTAGTCTGCAAACCAAGGAAGTATCCTGGATGAAACCCTATGGCTACTCCATATAAATTTCCTCATCAAGATCCCCATGAAGAAAAGCACTCTTCACATGCATCTGATGTACAACCCAACCATGAGTTGCAGCAATAGCAAGTGTCAAGTGAATGGAGTTCATCTTGGCTACGAGCGCATAGGTCTTAGTATAGTCAATACCTGGAACATGAGAGAAACCTTTCGCAACAAGCCGAGCCTTATACTTATCCACACTACAATTTGCTGCAAACTTGGTTTGATAGATCCACTTACATCGAACCATCTTTCTCCCCTTAGGGAGATGGACTAAATCTCAATGGAGAGGGGTCTAAACAATTTCCAAAAAATGTTGACTGGGCATTAATTGAGTGCTACTGACTGGGCTTCTGCGGGGTTAGGTCGGTGGTGGCGGCATGGAGACCGAAGCGGAGACCTGCACACTGCTAGGGATAGCTACCAGAGACTGCAACCTACACGGAAACGGTTGTCGGAGGCGGTACGACCTGCAGAAGCCTGTGAAAAGCACAATACGACGGGGTAGGGGGTCTACAGACCCCCAAACAAGCTTTTTTTTTTTCTTAAAAAAATGCCTTTCGCCTTTTCAAATTTTTTTTTCAAAAAAAAGTTTGTTTTTTTGCATAATAATAGAAATTTTTTGCAAAAAAAACCCTTTTTTAAAAAAAAATTTGAAATCCGTACCATACTGCCCAGATTGGGTAAAAAATTCCTCCAACACCCAAAATTTGACTTTCGCCAAAATAGATCAAGGATTTTTATGGAAACGGCCTCCCAGACACAATGGTGAGGTCGAAAACGCTCTAAGAAGCCTCCAAAAAGTGCAGTCCCTCAAATCCGAAAATAGAAGCCTTCCAAGATGTCTTCCCAAAACCAATCAATGAAGCCCCAATGACTTTGATACCATGTGAGATTTTGCCAAGATCAAGGGCACAATGAAAAGTATAAAAGAGAGACAAAAGAATGACAAGAACAAACTATATTCTCATCAATATGCTAATGATCAACTGGATTAACCAATACACTAAATACAGGTCTTCTTATATAGGCAAGGCCATATGGATGTACGAGCACACAATCATGACATATGGCTCAATGAGAAACAAGGGTAGGTAAGAAATACTAGGGATAGGTAGGAGAAATAATATAATATTCCACAAGAGGTGGATGACCCATCGAATGTGGAGTGTAACAGAAAAATAAGACCACAAAAGGTGGAATTTCTCCTACAAGCTACATCCCTACATGCACACTACCCTAAGTGTCTCAAATACAAACTACGAAGAGATACATTATCCTAAGCTAACTTAAGTAAAGTGTAATAATATCCATAATAAATATTTATTTACACCAACAATTATCAACGCTTGCATAAAGAGAAATATTGACAATTGGCAGATAAGATATTTGCTTGAACAAACATGGGCATTTATTGATACATTTGTAAATTTTACTATTTCACATGTGTATAGAGAAGGAAACCGGGTGGCAGATCATTTGAAAAATATGGGAAGTTCCAAGGTAGAACTTAATATGATGGGGCTGAATTGTGATCTCGATTCTTTTCCAATCCTTAGAAAAATAATTTTGGAGGACATGGGTACAGGATAATATTGTACATGGTTATGCAGATGTTTTCATAATGATAAAAATTTGGTATGTGAGGCATTATAATTGTAGGGTTTCGTGGTTGTGCAGTATTTGAATGATGTGAATGGATGTTGATTTGGGCATTTATGAAGCGAGGCAAACTATGGACTGCTATGTAAATGTGTACAGCTTTCGTGATGTTTTGGTTCGGACTTCATCTTGGTCAACATACTTCAGGAAGCATTCGACACTTGGAGATGATTTGCGGCATTTGGTATTCTAGACAATACGAGATATATTGTACTTTTGTGGCATATTAGGGATTTAAGTTTCACAACCTTTCTATGTAATATCGAGCAAGGATCAGATTTTTTCTTTCTAGTTCTTTTCTCTGGGAGCTCTTTGAATCAGCTTAAAGAAATATATAAATAAAATATATTAAGTGGCACTGCCACCTTTTTTCAAAAAAAATAAAAATGAATTTGATTGCATTATTGCTTGTAAACTGTCAAATTCTAATATAAATAATCAAAAAACAAATAATGACAAAAGGGGAAATGTTTTTATTGCTTCAATCATTCATAACAGTAGTGTTTTCATTGTTTCAAATTTTAATCTCAAACAATAGGTTTTTACTTTTCATTATTACAATCATTCATGAATCATAAATTTAAAACCATGATCCATAACAATTCCAATAAACAATGTGAATGAAAAAAAATGTTTTGAATGTCTACCTTTTAATCATGATTCCCTCTTCCTCTTGCAAGAATGAAGAATCTCCTCTTAAAATGCTCCCTCTCCTAAGTCTCCTTTCAACTCAATCTCTCAGTCTTCACTCTTCAATCTTCACTTTCAAGATACAATGACTAATTTTGTGTGAAATTATGAATTAGAATGAAACCAAATGTCTCTTTTATAACATTTTTTAGATGCCTTGCCGGTTGGAGTCAAAATAAGGTTAGGGTTACTCACTTAGAAGTGACTTTTTTATTTTATTCAAAAAAAACTTACCTAAATCTCTCACTGCGAGAAATTTAGTTGCATCACCTCCAAGGTAAAGGGACATCTAGGTATCTTTGGGACAACATCCCCTTATGGCATCTCCCATCATGAAACATCTCAAATATGTCCCTTATCAAAGCAAACATCATGTAATGGTGAAGGGTGCTCGGTGGCAGCGGAGGGATGGTGGGATGACATTCCCCTAACATTTCTACATCTCAAGGGCATTCACCATCTCGGAGACTCTTGGTTATTTTGGGGGACGCATCCTCATGGAACTAGGATTGAATTTTCCATTAAACTATAATTTTAGCAATGTTAACTATAATAGCAATAGAAAAGCTATGGAGGGATGCAATCTATTGCAATTGATGTAATTGCCCATGCAATTTTCGTAGTGATAACTATTTATACTTTAACTACAATAGAAATAAAAAAGCAATAGAGATAATCTATTGGGGTGATGTATACCCACTTGTCTGACATAGTCATGAACAGCTCCTTGGACAATATTATGTTTGAGTTAATAATAAATTCTCACTATTACGTTTGAGAAAGTAAGAAGTGTAGATCTTTGTCTTAAAAATGTGATAAGATGGTTAGTTTTCATGAGGTGAGTTATTTATTAATTAAGTCAAACATATTTCATTATTTGAGATGGATGACCTATTTTAGTATATCGATGGTTGAGACATTCCTTAAATGTGCAAGACAATAAAAATTGTAAGAATTGACTAGCAACCCAAGATCTAGATGTTGTAATCAGGGATCACTGAGGGGGTGAATCAGTGATCTGTTGGTTAGCAAATTTTCAAACTTAACTTTAAACCACCGGAAGCATACACATAAAACTGAAATGCAGGAACATAAAACAATCAACCACAAAATCATAACACCGTATTTTTTACGTGGGAACCCAAATAGGAAAAACTATGGTGGGATTTGAACCCACAATATTAATCCACTATGGCCAATAGCACAACAATATTACAATATAGGGAATGCATAGGCATTCAGGCACACTACCTAGAGCTCACTGCTCAAATACAATATGGGCTACAACCATAGAAGGTTCACTGCCTTACTAATTAATTACAATTATGAACTACAGCAAATGAACTCCAAAATAGCATCTACAATGCTTGGATGAGTTCCGATTAAGTGCCAAATATACTGATTGAATCACCTCTGTTGTTTTTCCATGTTCACTTTCTCAGTCAGCTACCGAATCAAGAATGCTCACGTGGAACTGTGCCAAAAATAGATTCTCGATAACCACTCACTTGCATATAATCATACCATACATCAAAAAGATCTCTCACACCAATCTTATATAGCCGCTATCACAAAATAGATCATTTATCAAGTTGGCTTGCTAATGTAATGTGGAGTCCTATGTCGGCTTGACCATATCACAAAAGATAAATGAGAATCACCAAAACAATAATAAAATGATGTCTCTATGTCAGCCCAATCATCCCAAACACGATTCATTACACTGCAATCACCGAAAAGCTTCCAGACCAAAACTACTTTGTTCAACCTGAAATACTGGTTAACTAGCTACCAGTTGACATCTTCTTATGAAGATCATGATCTATGATTACTGGATGAAAATCTCATGAAGAGTTGCCATCAATGACAATCCTAAACCAATAATCAACCATCAAAATCTACTGGATGAGTGTCAATTGCCAACAATCTCCCCCTTTGGCATTGATGGCAACACTCTTGAAAAATGGCTAGGTGTTGAGAACTGTACACCGGATCAAAAGAATTTCTAAGGCTTCCCCTTAGACAAAGAATTTTGAAACCTGTACATTTTTCACCTTTTCTCTCCCCCTTTGACAGCAATGCCAAAGATGGGGTGTTGTCCAAAATTTATACATAGAGATACCTGTCAGAGACTTAAAAATACTTGAAGATGTCAACAAAAATGATTTTCAAATATCCTAGGTGAGTATCCCACCCACTCTTCAAGTTATCCAAAACTATAATAAATGCACTAAATACAGCTGCATGAATTTCTACTTCCTTCAAATTAGATGACACAAGTTGAGCCATTTCCTTCATACACTCTACCTTATTGCTTGACATGGTGTCCAACCGGGGGGCAATCAAGTTCCAAAGTCCACCAACTCTCCTCAAAATTTTGTCCTTGTCTACATTGAGGCTTGAGATTTGATCATTTAGAGCCAATATATGTCCTTCAACACTGCTGATTAGAGATACATTGGGATCAAAGGACTATGAAATACCAGCAAGTTTTCCCTGGCAAACACTTATTTGCTTGTCTATATCTACAGTGAATTTGGGCAAAATTAGACAAGACTTATTCAATTTACCACCTTCTTCCAATTCATTTGAAATAACCTACAGACCTTTATTCAATCTCACTCTATCATTTTAATCATCTTACGGAATGTCTGCATCCTTACTTTCTTGAATCTATCCAAAACTCGCTTAGTAGTGGACTTCTCTAAAGAATCAAAACTAGTATTTACATTATTAACAAATTGTAACAATTTACTAGAGGGGCTAGCATTAGATTCTAACTATACACCTGGATCCACCTTCTGCAAAACATCAACAGACATCAAAATGCATTTTTTATCTTCTGACTCAGATTTTACTAGATCCTGACTGGCCCGAGCTTGAACAGTTGTTGTAAGCATTAGCTTCTCTACAGCTGACATTTGTCCAAGGTTTAGTGGACCATCTAGATTAATAGAGATTTGAGGTGGGGTCCTTGTGACTGAAGGAGTGTCAATTGTCGGATCAATAACTCCTTTTCCCTTGTCTACCTCAACAACATTTTCCTTTGCTTTCTCAAGTTCCTTCTTCTCTACCCCATCCCCTTTATCTTGTGCATTGGTGTTTCCACTTGGTGCAGTATCATCCTTTTGAATCTCAGAAGTTGCTTAAGTACTATCCACCACCAGAGGATTATCATCGGTCTCAGCATCAAGAGTTATGTGGTCTTAATCTTTCGGATGTCCCTCAATTTGAGTTTCATCTTTCTGATCACCAGAAATACCTTCTTTTACTTCCAGCTAAGAAGACTTCAATGCATCTTTATACAAAGGATCATTCACAATTATTTTTCTTCATATATCTTCAGGTTCCTTTCTTACATCTTCTACATTGCCAATTATCAATTTGTTTACCATGTTTTTACTTCTAAATTCCTTCTTATTAGCTTCCTCAATGAGTCTTTTGACTTCATCTCGGGTGATACAAGTGCAAACATTTATCAACTCTTTTTCTTTCATTTCCTTATCTGTTCTGCTAGCATTCAATCTCCTTGCATCAATAATGTTGTATAGATCCTTAGGAGTTCTCTTTTCCAACTTAATCAAAGCTTTACTAAAATTGTGCAAGTATAAAACAACAGCTTCTTCAACCTTTCTTTGATCTACCTCATCTAGATGTTCATAATAAGCTCCAATATTCTTCAAGTTTCCATCAACAATTATTTCATCTATTAGTTGGTATGTTGACAATGGAGGAACAATTGTGTATTTACCTTGCAGGTCACCAGACTCAAGGTCTTTGTCAAGTTGAGTTCTAACCTGTCCACTTCTTTTGGGTCTTCCGGTAGGGGCCGATTTAGATTTGTCTTTCTTGCTTTGTTGGGCTCCATCAGACTATGACTTCCTCACCACTCTTACAAATTCACCTTTCTTCTTAGCCTTGCCTACTTCCTCCTCAGATTCTATCTCAAAGGCCACAGGAGACACAACAACATAATTCCTATTAGACTTCTCATTTTTCTTCAACACTCCCTTTCTAAATGGCCTCTGTCCTGAAGCTGGTTCCACCTGAGCAGGAGCAGACTTTGTCTCTTTTGGTTTAGCCTTGGAGGGAACTAGGTCGGCCTTAGGATTTTTGGTTTATATTGGTGTTATGGATGTGTTGCATTGGTTTTGTCATTGATGTCAACACTTGGAGATCTTTGGTTATGTTCACCGACATGTTCAGTGACTTATGCATAGTCACCAGTATCTGGGTCACCGGCAAGTTATATTGTTCACCAGAACTGAGGATGGTCTGTTATCATCTAGAGATTACTTGGTTATGTTGAAGACATTTTTTGGACACTTGGTTTTGGTGATTTGATTATTGGTATAATCGAGTTTGCATATTTGTTGTTACTGGCAAATAGGTCTAGGTTATGGACCGGCAAGCCGTATCTATTCCAGATCAGCATAGCACGTTATGGAGATGATTTGTTATTGTTGTAAATGCATTGAGCCAACATCATGCATCGCATATTGATTCATTTATAATTGATTTAATTGTAATATCTTAGTGAGCCAACCTACACATTTGGTCTTAGGTTTTGGTATATATATAAGATCTCATTTGTGAGATTATGTAGAAGAAGAGGAGTGTGAAAAAGGATTGTAATAAGGTCTATGTGAATATAAGTAGAGCTATACACGCAAACATCATTTAAAGATTCAAGGAGGCTTTTGAAGAAGGTAAATCAGAGCTTAACCGGTACTGAATCCAGCATATGAAGATACTATTTTGAGTAGTACATTATCATTGGATTTAACCATCCAATTGTAGTCAGTGTGACTCCCATTTTGTGATTGAGTAGTGAGCTCTAGGCAGTTGGCCTTTCTGCATGTGCAGACCCCATTTGTACACACATACTATGTGCAATAGTATCATCTGATTGTGGGTAAGGTTTCCCACCATGGTTTTTCCCCTTACAGGGTTTCCACGTACAAATAATTGTGTTATGTGTTGTGTATGTTATTTTTCTTTCTATTTCATGCATTAAACTTTACCGATACTGTTATTAACTACTAAACTGTCTACCGTCATTAAAGTTTGGTTTATTAGTATTATGCACTAAGTTTGGTTAAGTTAGTTTTGGTTTGAAATTAATAGACAACTAATTCACCCCCCCCCCCTCTCAATTGCCTCTAGGACCTAACAATTGGTATCAAAGCCTAGTCCTCTTTTTGCAGAAGTTTAACAACTTGAGGAGATCCTATTGTAGACACCTAAAAATGGTCAACGCTTGCGGAGTCATACTTTAACATTTGCGCATTGCCTCATTTTAGGTTTTTGCGTCGCGTTAACATTTCTCCTATGTTACGCACTTGGTTTTTATCATTTGCGAACATCGAGTCATTCTTCTACATTCTTCATTTGTCTCGCTTTCGAATTTGGTCTTGTCGACAACACTATCCAATCATGATTTTGATCGATTTTATCCTATCACATCAATGTGTGTGCTAATTTGTTATCATTTTGGACATCGTCAATCCTAATTAGGGTTTTGTCCTCTTATCAATCTTATCATCAATCTTATCATTTTGGACATCGTCAATCCTAATTAGGGTTTTGTCCTCTTATCGATTTGTCATCAATCTTTATCATTTTCAATCTTGTCATTTTGCGATCGATTTGTCATCGACCGTTGTCCTCTTATCAATCTGTCAATCTTGCGATCGATTTGTCATCGATCGTTGTCCTCTTATCAATCTTGTCATTTTGCGATCGATTTGTCATCGATCGTTGTCTGTCTCAATTATGTCAATTTGGATCAATTTGTCATTGTTCCTCGTCAATTGGCGCATTTTCTCAATCAAATCATTTATCACATTGGTCATTTATCAATCCAAAATCGAATCAAATCGAGTCAATTATCTTTCAAGACCTAATTCGTCTTCTAAGGTTTCGTGATTTCATCATTTAACCTTGTGTGTCATTTTCTTCCTTTAGGATTAATAAATTACTTATTTATCCTAAGTCTTCTCATTACAATTAAATCTTTATTTAATTGGCTAATTATTCCTCTTTGTGAATTGATTAATAAATGAATAATTATTAATTAATTCACTAATTCCTAATTTTCCTAATTCCTCCTATTTTCTAATTTTTCTAATTTCTTAATTCTTAATTTCAAATTTCCTTCTATTTTTCTCCTAAATTCATGGAAATGACATGTCAATTTGTCATAAATTTGTCATAATTGACAATCAATCAATTTTGACATAGAAGTTGTCATAATTTGTCATAAATTATCAATCAACAAATTTTGCATAGAAAGTGCATAATTTGTCATAATTTGTCATATTGATTTGCAATTTCCATTTGAATTGAATCATGCTAATCTTGTCATCTCTCCAATTCTTCTATAAATTGGATGAATTTCTTCAATCAAACCCTTGAAATGATAATTATGCTATCGAATTTATGCTTCTAGTACTCTTGATCAATAATCAATGTCCATCTTGCTTTCAATTGTGTGTGTGCACTTGTAGGTGAGGTCCACAATCCAACCACTTGAAGAGGAAAGAAGAACAATGGAGCCGCATGAAGGAGCATTCAAGTCTGCATCTGGTTTTCACAATCATTAGTTTTGTATGCTTTGTTTTCATGTCTCTATTGAATGTGTCTTAGGATAGATTCATTGCAATGAATGCATTTGTGATTGAGCTATTACATTTTTATATGTTTTCTGATGATTTCCTATTTCCTAACGTACACCTATGTCTACTAACTATTTTAGGAAGGACAGTCCAAAGCTTGATGGAACCAACTATGGTATATGGAAGATCAGAAAGGAGACACGTCTGAATTTAATTGGAAAGGACATATGGTATGTTACAAATAATGGCTATGTTGTTCCTACTCAAGGTCAACCTAACCCACCAACCTTGGCTAAAGATGAAGAAAATGATTGCAAAGCAAGAGTAGCACTTTTGAGCGCATTGTCAGATCAGCAAATCATGGGATTATCAGACTGATCTACTACTAAATCTATTTGGGATAAATTGGAGACATTGAATGAAGGTGATACCACAGTCAAAATTGCAAAACTGGAATGCTTTCGGTTCAGGTATGAAAATCTGAAAATGGTAGAAGATAAAAGGATTTTTGCTTTTATGGAAAGAGTTAATGAAATTGTTTTGGGTATACAATGTTGTGGAGGATCCTTAAGTGAAGATGAAATTGTTTCTAAATTTTTTAAAAGCTTTGCCACCGGCATACAAAATGAAAGTAACTGCTATTAATGAATTGAGAACAATGCCTAATGCTTCAGTATCTAGAGATACTTTGGTTGAAAAACTTTCATCTTTTGAACTTGAGGAATTTGGTCCTATGGCTTCAATTAAGACAGATTTGGCTTTCAAAGCTTCATCATCTACATCATCATCATCATCATCTGAAAAAACTGATTGGAAAGCACTCCATGCTAGAGAACTTGAAGAAATCAGAAGAGAGAATGAAGAACTTGAAGAGCTTGAAGCACTATTTTCAAGGAAAATGCCTAAAGGTCTAGTTGGAAGTAAGTATGATGGTAAAGCACCATTTAAACGTTTTAACTGCAATAAAATTGGTCATATGGCATCTAGGTGTCTTGATAGACATGCAAGATTGAAAGAAGAAGCTAAAAGAACATACAAGTCTAACCCTGAATATCAAAGGTACATATTTAAGAAGAATAGAGACAAATCATGTTACTATGGTGATGAAGGAGTTACTGATGATTCTAATGAGGAACTGGCAGACAATGGATGGGCTTTTGTTTCTATAACAAAAGATCAACCGGTGCCTATTGTTCAATTGGTGGAGCAGGCCCTGGCAGCTAAAATTGAAGAAAAGGATGAATGGATTATTGATTTCGGATGTTCACATCATATGACTAGTGATAAAAGTAAATTCTTAACCTTTCAGGAATACAATGGAGGTCTAGTAAGATTTGGAGATGACAAAGCTTGTTTGATCAGAGGAAAAGGCACTATATCTTTTGATGGTAAGCACAATACTGATAATGTTTACTATGTTGAAGGTTTGAAGCATAATATTTTGAGTGTTGGTCAATTAGTTGAAAAAGGATTTCAATTATAATTCAAGAATGGTAAATGCAAAATCATGAATAGAACTGGTTTGGAAATTGCAACCGGTAATCAAACTAGAGGTAATATCTTTCATTTGAATAACAATGAAAAGACATGCTTGATTGCACATATTGATGAAAGTTGATTATGACATAAGAGACTGTGTCATGTAAATTTTGATTGCATTGTGAAGATCAATACAACTAAGGCAGTAAGAGATTTACTTAAGATTGTTAAACCTCACAATCTGGTATGTAAGGAATGTCTATTTGGAAAGCAAGTTAGAGAAACTTTTAAGAGTATTCCTGAAAAATCCAATAATGTTCTTGACTTAATTCATACTGATTTATGTGGTCCAGCAAGAACTAGAAGTTTACAAGGAGATAGGTATTTTATGCTAATCATTGATGATTATTCTAGAATGTGTTAGGTTACTTTTCTCAGGGAAAAATCAAAAGCTTTTCGAAAATTCAAACTATTCAAGGTGATGGTAGAGAATGAAACCGGTAAGAAAATAAAATACTTGAGATCAGATCAAGGGGGTGAAATCACATCTAAGGAGTTTAATACTTTTTGTGAAGTGAATGGAATCAGAAGACAATTATTGGCACCTCAGACACGCCAACAAAATGGAGTTGTGGAAAGGAAGAACATAACTATTTTGGATGCATCTAGAAGCATGATATCAGAAGCAAACCTACCTCATTTGTATTGGAGAGAAGCAATCAATATAGTTGTTTATACATTCAACAGAGTTCACATCAAAGGTGAAACCAGTAAGACCCCTCATGAACTATGGTTTGGTAATACTCCTACTCTTAAATATTTTAGAATATTTGGAAGCAAATGTTATATTAGGAGAGATGATTATATTGGAAAATTTGATCCTAGAAGTGATGAAGGAATATTTCTTGGTTATTCATCTAAGAGAAAAGCATATATATGTTTTAATAAGAGATTGCAAAAAATCATTGAAAGTGCAAATGTGAAGATTGATGAACAGTTTAGATGGTCTATAGACTTTGAACCAGCAATTGAGATAATCACAAATGAACCTACTATGAGTACACCGGTATAGAATGTTGATCCAGTCACACCGGCATCATCTGAGAATTCCACGGTGATTGAAGAACAACAGCAAGTGAACACACCCAGGTATGTAAGATTGAATCACTCTGAAAGTCAGATTATTGGGAATAAGTATCAAGAAGTTATGACTAGAGGAAGACTGTCAAATGAAGAGGTATGTCTAATTTCTCAATTTGAACCAGCAACTATTAATGAGGCATGTGAAGATAAACATTGGATTAAGGCTATGGAAGATGAATTGGAACAATTTGAAAAAAGAATAACACATGGACATTGGTTCCCCGGCCTAAAAATAAAAATGTAATTGGAATTAAATGGGTATTAATAAATAAACTTAATGAAGATGGTAAGGTAATCAGAAACAAAGCAAGATTAGTGTGTAAGGGATATTCACAGAAAGAAGGAATTGATTACAATGAAACCTTTGCACCGGTAGATAGAATTGTGGCAGTCAGATTATTCTTAGCTTTTGCAGCACACAAGAACTATAAAGTATATCAAATGGATGTTAAATGTGAATTTTTGAATGGAGATCTTGAAGAGGAAGTTTACATTGAACAACCTGATGGATTTTATTTGACAGATGACAAAGATATGGTTTGCAGGTTAAGGAAAGCTTTATATGGACTGAAGCAAGCTCCTAGAGCCTAGTATACCAGATTGGACAAATATCTTTTGAATCTTGGTTACACTAAAGTTAATGTTGATAGCAACTTATATTACGAAGTGACTAATGATGACATCTTGGTTATGGAAGTTTTTGTTGATGATATAATTTTTAGAGGAGGAGATGGATTGTGTAATTACTTTTCTAATAAGATGCAGGAAGAATTTGAAATGTCTATGGTTGGAGAGATAAAATTCTTCTTAGGATTGCAGATTTCATAGACTGATAAAGGTATATTCATAAATCAATCAAATTAATTGAAGGAATTACTAAAGAAATTTGGCATGGAAAACTCTAAACTGGTAAGTACACCTATGGCTACAATTGATAAACTATCATTGAAGGATGAATCGACACCTGTTAATCCGACAAGATACAAGTCTATGATAGGAGGTTTACTGTATTTGACACAAACAAGACCTGGTATTATGAATGCAGTATGTATTGTTTTAATATTTCAAAGTAATCCTAAGGAAAATCATGAATCGGCAGTAAAAAGGATTTTCCAGTATCTACAAGGCACAACAAATCTTGGCTTATGGTATCCTAAAGATAAAAATTTTGATTTATGTGCATACACAGATGCAAATTGGGCAGGAGATGTAGATGATAGAAAAAGCACTACCAGCGGAGCATTTTTTCTTGGCACTAGACTAATTTCATGGTTGAGCAAGAAACAAAGTTGTACATCACTATCCACAGTAGAATCAGAATATGTTGCAGCAGCAACTAATTGTACACAGGTATTATGTATTAAGCAAATGTTGAAAGACATAAAGCTAAAATGAAATAAACCTATAACAATTTACTGTGATAATATGGCAGAAATCGATATATCAAAGAATCCTGTATTTCACTCAAAAACTAAACATGTTTCTATCAAATTCAATTTTCTAAAAGAGAATGTTGAAGCAAAAGAAGTGAAATTGGTTTATGTGAATACTAAAGAATAGATTGCAAATATCTTTACTAAACCTTTGCCTAAAGAAACTTTTGAATATCTAAGAGAGCGGCTTGGAGTTATACCCTCACTGGTAGAAACTTAGACAGTTGGAGCATGGCATCAAACCAACAGAAGTAACAGAGAAATATTTTTTCCGGCTTTGATGAAGGAGAGCTACTTCTCAGGGGGAGTATATTGAATAAATGTTTTTCATAAAAATTGGTATTTATAACAAGTTCTATGAACTGATTGTATTTGGTTTTGTATTGCTTTGGCATTTGATGTCAAAGGGGGAGAGATATCTATGGAAAAACACATTATCTTTTTGGGAGAGATTATTCATTGGGGGAGAGATTGTTACTCTTTGTATCTTAATTATCTCTTTGGGAGATTATTGGTTTTTGGTTTTTGGCATTTCTGCTTTGGCACTTAGATGGTTTTTACATCTTGTGTTGCCATCAATGCCAAAGGGGGAGATTGTTGGTATTATGGATGTGTTGCATGGGTTTTGTCATGGATGTCAAAACTTGTCACCACTTGAGAACACTTGGAGATCTTTGGTTATGTTCACCGGCATGTTCAGTGACTTATGCACAGCCACTAGTATCTAGTTCTCTGGCAGGTTATATTGTTCACCGGCACTGAGAATGATCTATTATCATTTGGAGATTACTTGGTTATGTTGAAGACATTGTTTGGACACTTGGTTTTGGTGATTTGATTATTGTTATAATCGAGTTTGCATATTTGTTGTTACTGGCAAATAGGTCTAGATTATGGACCGGCAAGCATTATCTATTCTAGATCAGCACGACACATTATGGAGATGATTTTTTATTATTGTAAATGCATTTAGCCGACATCATGCATCGCATATTGATTCATTTGTAATTGACTTAATTGTAATATCTTAGTGAGTCGACCTACACATTTGGTCGTAGGTTTTGGTATATATGTAAGATCTCATTTGTGAGATTATGTAGAAGAAGAGGAGTGTGAAAAAGGATTGTAATAAGGTATATGCAAATATAAGTAGAGCTATACATGCAGACATCATTTGAAGATTAAAGGAGGCTTTTGAAGAAGGAAAATCAGAGCTTAACCGGTACTGAATCTAGCATATGAAGATGTTATTTTGAGCAGTACATTATCATTGGATTTAACCATCCAATTGTAGTCAGTGTGACTCCCATTTTGTGATTGAGCAGTGAGCTCTAGGCAGTTGGCCTTTCTACATGTGCAGACCCCATTTGTACACACATATTATGTGTAGTAGTATCATCTGATTGTGGGTAAGGTTTCCCATCATGGTTTTTCTCCTTACAGGGTTTCCACGTACAAATAACTGTGTTATGTGTTGTGTATGTTATTTGTCTTTCTGTTTCATTCATTAATCTTTATCGGTATTGTTATTAACTGCTAAAATGTCTACCGGCATTAAAGTTTGGTTTACTAGTATTATGCACTAAGTTTGGTTAAGTTAGTTTTGGTTTGAAATTAATAGACAACTGATTCACCCCCCCTCTCAGTTGCCTCCGAGACCTAACAGTTTCCTCTGTGGCCTCAATTTGTGCATGTTTTTCTCTGGCCTGCTTCACCTCCTCCCAGGTGAATCCCATCCGCACTGCCACTTCCTCAACCATCTTTGTAACTTTTCTTTTTCTAGCAGGTGCAGTGAACCGTTTGTGCAATTCAAGGTCTTTCTCCTTGAATGTCCCAAATCTTTCTTCTTTTGGATCCATCAGTTGGCTCAATAGGTGTTGAGCATATGAATCAAGTGTGATAGAGTCAACTTCATACCCCATGGGCATGATCCAAACTATCCTAGGCTCCAAAGCTTCCATTTGGCATTGATCTTTATCAACCATGAAGCAAATAGTTTGCTCATACTTCTCCACAATCTCCTTAGGGATTCTTTCTTTGTTCTTCATTGTAGCTTGGAAAGATTTGAAATAACCCCAAAGAGAAGATATTCTCATTGTGGCATCTTCAATTCCCCACAATCCCTCTTTGATTTGCATTTCCACTGGTCTATCACTGGCCCATTGAACCTTTCCTTTTACATCGGGTATCTCATTCAAGAAATATAAGGCCAAGCAAATAAGAAGAGTTTCATATTTAAAAGTGTGATTCGTGTATTTCTTAATTTTCTTCAAATTACTCATCAACTCATTCAGAAGGATTGTACATAGATCATACCTCATGTCATTCTTGAGCATATGATTTGTTGTAGATATAGCAGTTCCACAGACAGAATTGTGTCTGCTTGACTGGTAAACTTTGTATCTGACCATCATTGATGCAAACTTCACATCATGCTCCAGAATTTTGTTGATATTCATTGCTTTGTTGTCGAACTTGGAACCAGTAGTTGCTATCACTATGTTATTCGCTACTTTTCTTAGGCCAGGTACTTCACCAATTTCACTGAGGCATGTCACAGCTCAAATTGTCTGTTTAGTGATCTTGTGAGGCCTATCAAGCCATATGAACTCATCATGGACTTGAATGAGAATATACTGAATCCACTCTACTTTTTTCAACAATGGAAAATGAACAAACTATGAAAAACCCTTGTATTG
Source organism: Cryptomeria japonica (assembly GCF_030272615.1). Taxonomy (NCBI): domain Eukaryota; kingdom Viridiplantae; phylum Streptophyta; class Pinopsida; order Cupressales; family Cupressaceae; genus Cryptomeria; species Cryptomeria japonica. Next base: position 5,656,495 of record NC_081410.1, on the reverse strand, counting down.
AAGAGCATTCTATTCTGGTTTGAGGTTTCCCAAATTGTTCGCCAAATGTTTGTTATGTAGGTTAAACATGTCAGCGTTTCCAAGCTCCTCAAGATCACAATGGATATATGCCCTAATATCCTCATTGTGAAGGATGTCATAGAGTACTAAAGAAAATGCTCCTTCTGGATCATCTTCAACAGACTTGAAAGGGTGTTTCTTGAAAATAGGTTTGCCTCTATTCTTAATCTCGACAACCAATGGGGTAGCAATTCCAAAAGCTGAAGCCATTTCTAACTTAGGGTTTGTGGAAACTGATAGTCTGAAATAGATAAATACCTCAAATCACAACCAGGCACTGGAATTCTCTTTAGGATCATTGAAATCATTGTTGAGATTGCCAAATTTCTTTTCTCTTCTTTTGTGCACTATTCTCTTGATCGCGTTGTGACGAGTGAAGCTTTGAAATACCCTTTTAACCTTCAAAAACCTAATTCTTCATTGCAATAAATGTTGCAACCGGTTACCTTGATTTTCATATAGTCGCTTACCGAAGCATCAAATCTTCTTTGAAACTTTCGAATAACATCTACATATATGATGAGCCTTTTGCAACCTTCCGAAATCGATTGCAGATCACCAAAGAGGGGGTTCTAGAGTCTACATGAAAAGTTCCCCCTAAGGCATAAAACCCTAGTTATCGAATGAAGATCCTGCACCGGATTCGGGTGTAGATCCATTGTCTACTTTAGACTCATCTTTTTTGACCCACATCTTCTCATGTTTGTCTATGATCTCTTCTACCTTTGTCTTTCCCTTCTCATCTAACTTGTTTTTGTCTACCAGAGCACTATTCTTGCTTCTGCAATATTTTGCAATGTGACTGGTTTTATTGGATGCATGGCAGATAATATTTTGCACAGGTCCAAAGTTCATCTGATTTTCTCTCATCCTGCACTGGTTAAAGATATGTCCAAACATTCCACAATCATAGTACCTCTTGTTTTGGAAGTTATTCATTACTGCTCTACACATATTTGACTTGTGACCAAAATTATTGCATATGAAACACTAATCGGTAAAGGTAGGAACATTATTCATGTTATTCATTCCATTATTCATCCTACTTCTGTATTGATTCACCATATGACTAAATTTATTATAAGTAAAGCATCTACCATTGAATTTATGGGAATCAAGTTGCCTTACCGAAGGATTCTTGTTCTTCTTCAGGTTAGGTTTTACATTGCTTTGTCCAGATCCAGAGGATTCGCCTTTCTCAATTCTAAGTCCTCGCATCTCCTTTCCATGTCTCTGACTTTCCAACATCTCATCAAGCCTTGTTGAGATAGATTTGAATTTTTCTTTGTAATCATTAGCAGTAGCAAGTTCATCTCTTAATACAGCAATCTGTCTTTCAAGTTCTTGACCATTATTCCTTAATTGTGTCAATGCAAGCTTCAACTGATCATTCTCATAGGTTGAAGAATTCATTAGCTCTTTCCTTCAATGATTGTGTCAAACTCTTTATTTTTCTTTTGGTCCTCAATCTCCTTAGTCAATGTCATCATAATGGATTGCATCTCATTCTTCAATGCAACATTCTCTCTTTCAAGCTTATCAACTTCATCAACTTCACCCCAATTTTCCATGATTTGATCTTATTTGTCCTTCAGCTTGTCCATCAATTCCTTCCTCTTGTCTCTCGAAGTGTTCACTTGATCATTCAAGTCATTAATGAAATCATCAGCAGCATTCAGGTTTCTTTTCAAGGAACTAATCTCATTTCTTGTTGCATCAAGATCCTCAAGTGCCACACTGAGTTATCTCTAAAAACCAGAATTTGTTGATTCAATCTCCTAGACCTTCCTCAAGCGGTTAAGCTTCCTTAGAGAAACTAGGCTCTAATACAAATTGTTGGAATTAGAGATCACTGAGAGGGGGGGTGAATCAGTGATCTACCGGTTATCAAATTTTGCAGACAACTTTAAACCACTAGAAGCATACACATGAAACTGAAATACAGGAACATAAAACAATCAACCACAAAATCATAACACTAGATTTTTTTAGGTGGAAACCCAAATGGGAAAAACCACAGTGAGATTTAAACCCACAATATTATTCCACTATGGCCAGTAGCAAAACAATATTATAATATGGGGAATGCATAGGCATTCAGGCACACTACCTAGAGTTGCCTAAATACAATAAGGGCTACAACCCCGGAAGGCTCACTGCCTTACTGATTAATTACAATGATGAATTACTGAAAATCAACTCCAAAATTGCATCTACAATTCTTGGATGAGTTTCAATTAAGTGCCAAATATACTGACTGAATCACCTCTATTGTTCTGCTTTGTTCTGCCATGTTCGTTATCTCAATCAGCTACAGGATCAAGAATGAGCACGTGGAATTGCACCAAAATGGATTCTTGATCACTACTTGCTCACATATAATCATACCATACATCAAAAAGATCTCCCACAGTGGTCTTATATGTCTGCTATCACAAAATAAATCACTTATCAAGTCGGCTTGCTAATGTAACGTGTAGTCATATGTCGGCTTGACTGGATCACAAAAGATAAATGTGGATCACCAAAACAACAATAAAATGATGTGTCTATGTCGGCCCAATCATCTCAAACATGATTCATTACACCGCAATCACTGGAAAGCTTCCAGACCAAAACTTCTATGTTCAACCTGAAATACCAGTTAACTAGCTACCAGTTGACATCCTCTTCCGGAGATCATGATTCGTGATTATCAGATGGGAATTTCATGAATAGTTGCCATCAATGAAAACCCTAAACTAATAATAAACCATCAGAAGCCACTAGATGAGTGTCAATTTCCAACACTAGAGGCCTATTGAATAGCACAATAACAAGAGAGAACAAGATAGACAAGAACAAATTGTATTCTCGTCAAGATGCAAAAATTGATCAATCATACAATGTACATGAGCGTACATATAAAGGAAAGTCTATAGGGAAAGAGAGAACAAAATCATGACATGTAGCCCAATGAGATGCAAGGGTAGGTAGGAGTAGGTATGAGAAAATAATAGATAATTCTACTAAAGGTGGAACTATCATTCCACTATAAGTGGATATTAAAATGTGATAACAAGATAACACCACCAAAGGTGGAATTTTTCCTACAACCATATTCCCTAGATATGAAATTCCCTAAGTGTCTCCTATGAAAATTACTATGATACATGAATTATCCTAAGTTAACTTAAGTATAGTGTAATTACATGAGACATAAATTACACTAGCACCCCCCCTTAAGTGCAACTTAGGGGAATGTAGACTCGAGCTAACAATGCAAGATGGGTCTCGACAACTAGGCCATGATACGTACCCATGTATAAATGTAATTTAATCTCTCACAAATGAAGAAAGGGATAAATCTTGATGGGAAAAAAACTCCCCTACAAAAGAGAGATGAACACACAAAAGAACTCTCAAAGAATAATGAGAAGGACAAAACCTGAAGTGAGGAAAAATCCCCCCCCCCCCCAACAAGAGAAAATGGAGAAGTCAATTGACCCCACCTAATGAAATATCCTACACCCCCAAGAGAGCTCACAACTGATGAAACTTACTCTCAATGAAGGGTTTGGTGGAGATGTGTGCAACCTGCTCTACGATAATAGTACAAATCAATGACTTGCTCCTGGATCAACTCACCGATGTAGTGCATGTGGATCTTGATGTGTTTGGTCCTCTGATGGTGAATTAGGTTCTTTGAGATTTGAATGGAACTCTAATTTTCACAATGAAGGACTATAGGTCATGGAGTGGTGAAGCCAAACTAAAATAGAATATTCTGAAGCCAAATAGGCTCAATAGCTGCATTAACAACCCCTCGATAGTCAACCTTAGTAGAAGAAAGAGTAATAGTATGTTGCTTCTTGCTCTTCCAACAAATGGGGTTAGAACAAAGAAATTTATAGCCTGAAGTGGACTTACGATCATCAAACATCGCCATCCCAATCAGAGTCTATGTAACTAACAAAGGTGAGTCGTGTGCCTACTACATAATGAATCTTAAAATGATGTGTACCCTGTATGTAGTGCAAGATGCATTTGGTATATTTCTAATGAAGCTCATGTGGTTCCTACATAAAGTGTGGAACCATGCCAACTGTAAAGGAAATATCAGTGCATGTGTGATTCAAGTAGATGAGACTCCCAACAGGTTGATGATACAATGTGGCATCAACAAGTGGAGTGAAACACTTAGCCTCAATCTTGACTCCTGAAAGAAAGGGAGTCAGCATAGGCTTATAATTAGCCATGTGGAACTGTGTTAGAATATCAAGAGCATAATTGGGTTGAGCAATAGTAATCCCTAAAGAAGACTAGGAGATCTCAATCATGAGAAAGTAGTACAAAAGGCCCAAGTCAGGCATAGCAAATCTCTCATGTAGAATAGATTTTCAACATTGCTAATGATGGATGAGGTAATCCATGTAATGATCAAGTCATCAACATAGAGTGCACAAGTAGCAAATGAGATTCATCCTATTGAAAAATGTAAACATTTGGATTTGAATGAAACCTAGTTAATCATGCTAAGAGAAGAAATGAATCCATTAGCATACCAAGCCCTACCAGTTTTCTTGAGGCCATACATAGACTTCCTCAATCCGCAAACCAAAGAAGAATCCTCAATGAATCCCTACAACTGCTCAATGTAAATCTCCTCTTCAAGATCCCCATGAATAAATGCACTCTTCACATCCATCTGATGTACAACCAAACCATGAGCTACGACAACAACAATTGTCAAGTGAATGGAATTCATCTTAGCTATGAGTAAAAGGTCTTAGTCTAATAAACACCATGAACCTATGAGAAACCTTTTAAAAAACAAGTCGAGCTTTGTACTTATCCACACTACTATCCGCTAAAAACCTAGATCCAATTAAATAGAAGCATCTTTATCCCCTTAGGGAGAGGGGCTAATTCCCATTTATTTTTCCTCACCAAGGAACTATACACTTCCTTCATTGTTGAGTCCCACTCGAGAATGCTTGTTTCTTCCTTAAAGGATTATGGATCCAAAGTTGAAGCAATGTAAGCATGTGGAAGATGTTGATGTTGTGATTGAGTTCTTTGAGTGTCTGAAGGATCCCCAACAATAGAACTTACTGACACATGAGTCTATCGATCCCAACGAGGTCGTGTAGAAGATGAAGGATGAGCTTCATCAATTGCAAGTGGACCATGCGAAGATGTGAGCCTACAAGTTGGGGTTGAGGTGGAATCATCATCTGAGTCACTATCATCACTTTCTACTATGGAGGAAGGATTATGAGGATGAGAAGCCAAGCTAGGAGATCTTTCCTCAAAATGTAAACTCCTCTCAATGAATACCTCATGTCTCTCTATATCCAAAAGTCTATATGCCTTAACACCCTCTAGATATCCAAGAAATATGCAAGGCCTACTTTGAGGTTCCAATTCCTAGCTCTTCTTTGGAGGAATGTGATCCCATGTTGCACAACCAGAGACCCTAAAGTGTCTCACAATTGATTTTCTACCACACCAAGCCTCAAAAGGTGTCATACCCTTCAAATCTTTGTTGGGAACTTGATTTTGGATGTCTGTAGCACAACTGATAGCTTCTGCCCAAAAAGTTGGACCAAGAGAATAACCATTAATCATGTAGCTAGCCATCTCCTTAAGGATTCTATTATTCCTTCCTACAACACCATTCTATTATGGAGTGTAGGCAACTGAATGCTAAAGATCAGTCCCCTAAAGAGTGAAAAATTCCTCAAGTCTATTGTTCACATATTCCCGTCCATTCTCTTTGTGGAGATACTTGACTGGCATCCCTAATTGCTTCTCAACATGCACCTTGAAGGCTATAAATTTGTCAAATGCTTCACTCTTGTGAACAAGAAAGTAGACCCAAGTGAAGTGAGAGTACTCATCAATGAAGGTGAGTACATAGTAGTCCTTACTAAATAATGGCATTGGAAATGGGATTCCTACATCATTGTGAATCAAATGAAGACTTCCCTTTGTAAAAATTCTCTTCGAGATGCTTGCTTATGGAACACCCTAAACATATACCATCTAAAAACCTAATTTGAGGGAGACTTGTGACAATGTCCTTGGAGCTTAGCTACAAAAGATAGTGGTAATTGAGATGTCCAGTCCACTCATGCCATAGCTTACTTTCTGAATTAGAATGAGTGAGCAATGTAGTAGAAGGAGATTGAGGCACAAATTGGGAGAATGAATAAAGTCTTGTGTTGTGATTGGCTTGTCCCACTACTACCAAGGCATCATTACCAATTTTTTTTACCACAACTAAATCAAGTGTAAACTCAACTTTCTTTCCATTTCCATAGTGAGTGATTTGGTAGATTGAAAAAAGGTTGGTGCTCAAGTTAGGAACATAGAGAACATTCTCAAATGTTCCATCATTTGTGTTGACCGAACCTTTCCCTTAAACTTCCACTTGTGTATCATCACCAATGAAAATGCCAGGCACCTTGGATGGCTCCAATGCTGAAAAATCCTCCTTTGTATAACCCATGTGATGAGAGGCACCTAAGTAAAGTATCCACTACTGTGAAGAACCTATTGTTGTCACAAATGTTTGCCCTTTTCCTTTTAACTATCAGTAAGTGGAAGGATATGAATCCTTCTTGTAGGTGGATGGCAAATTTATTTTGTTCTTTTTTATAATGTTTGTCAACTCATGAATTTAGTTAGAGTGGCAATAATTCTCATCATGGCCAAATTTCTTGCAATATGAACAAGTTGTCTTCTCCTTCTTGTTTGAATCTCCCTTCTTGAAAGAAGATGAAGTATTGCCTTGTTGTGGAGAGGATGAATATGCTTTATCTTGTTGTGTCTTTCACTTGAATTGCTTTTGCTTCTTGTTGGAACCCTTTCCTTGATTCCCTTGATTAGCCACCAAATCTTCAAACTTTGAAGACTTGAGAATCTCCATGAGTGCCCCATGCTTATCAACTTTTTTTCTCTAACATCAACATTTTTGTAAATACATAAAATGATGGTATAGTGAAAGAACTACCCACTGTCAAGCGATGGGTTTGAAAGATAGAAACAAATGTTGCATTTGATGGAAACTTTCCCAACAAATTATAGACCAATTGTGCACCCTTCTTGTCATTGCCATGATTCTTGAGTTGTCCTCTTAGCTCATTTGCTTTGGTAGCATAGTCTTGGATTGTATCAAAATTATTCGGATACAACATTGTGAAATCATTGTCAAGCTGATAGCCCCAAATCTCATCAACCTAGCCATACAATTTACCAAATATGTCCCAAGAATCTTTAACTATTTTTCACTTTTTAATGTGAAAGATGAGATCCTTGGATACATAATTCCTCAAAGTTCTAAGGGCCATAGTATTTTTAGTGAGCCACTCCATTTGATCATTAGGATCATCTTTAGTATCAAGTGGTGCCACAACAGTTCCATCAATATAATGAGTTAATCCTTTTTCCATTAACTTACTCCACACATAAATTTCTTAAGAAGCATAGTTGTGTGGAGTTAGAAGAAAAAATATAGAACCCATAACAACAAAATGAAAGATCACAAGATAGAGAGAGGCAAAATCACATAAGACACCCTGCAAATTCACCCAATAAAATACCCCCCCCCCCCCCCGCAACACACACACACAAAAAAAAATGATTTGGCACTTTATACTTAGTGTGTGTATAACAGGCTACTTACAAACAAGGCTAAAGTAGACTTTTGATTTCAATTATTACAACTACCTCAATTAGGCTATAACAAAATTTTAAATCAATGATGCAAAAGACCTTTAACTAAGATCCAAGCATTACATGTGCCAAATTAGGTCAAAAAAGACCAAGTTTTGAAAGTGATATTTCTACTCACAATGATGAAAAATTGATAGCACCAAACAAAAAATTATGCACTTTCAAAAAAATGCCACCTAAAACGGAGGTCATATGAGCCTGAACGAAGCCTGAGAAGTTGCAAAATTGAGGATTAGATAGGTATAGGTAAGAAAACCCAATATTTCTAAAAATTTGTCCACTAAAATAAATAAATAAAACAAACCATACTACTGCAAAGAGCACAAAAACATAGCCCAAATCAAAAAAAAATATCATTGAAAAAGGCCTCAAAATGACCAAGTTATGAGCCTTCAAAGTTGGATTACAAAATCAAAAATCTCAACAAAGAGGGATCTGTCAAATTTCAAAAAATGTTGATATAGTGGTTATGTCATCATTTCGCTATGTTAAATTTCACGGTCGTATGACCGTCTCGCCAAAAATGCCCTACTTGTTTGGATTGTCCGTACAATAGAGATTGTTAAAATGATCATACTATTAGGTCACATTGCAGGTGACATGGTCATACGAACTATTGATCTCACATGCTATGTGGAAGTACAAAATGCTAACTGTGCAATCCTGCATTGCAATATAGATCTAACGTGGTGTGCTGAGGTGTCATACAACCTCACCGAGTTGGTGATGCAAGGGCATCCTGCTCTTGCAATTTTTGGTCTTATTTCTGTTGTTGATATTTTGGTTTTTTTTATTCGAAGTTGGGTGTTATTCATTCTATGTTTCAGAATATCTCAAGTCTCTGATTACTACTATCACCTTGGAAAATAGAATGCAAGGGAGGTTCCTATCTCCTGTTGCCCAAGTGACAAGAAATTATTTTGTACATGGGGCTTTAACTGCTTTGGGTGTTATTTTCTCCAAACCTGACAATGTTACTTGTCTATTTGGTTGGCATCACGAATTAGGAATTTGTTTGGGATGGAATTCAACAATTCGAAGGAGGATTCAAAGGGTCACAAGTAGGTTTTGGTCATTGGCTATTTGATCGTTGGAAACCCAACCGACTGATAAGCTATATGAAGGTGACTGATACTTAGAAGAAGGGTTGGACAGTGAATGTGTAACCACATAAACTATCTGTAGATGAGTCATTGGTCAAAGGAATGAATGTCTTGAAGTGTCAGATGACCATTGAAGCTGATTGTTGAATCTTGCCAATATGTTGATTGAGGAATCTTAGTAATTGATGAAGAAATAATAGCAGACAATTGTTCAATTTCCTATCACAAATCAATAGTGGAGTTTTGGATTTTAAATTCTTCATGTCTCTTTGAATGTGTATGAAATAACAGAGTATTTGTTTGTTCTTAGTTTTGATTAAGTAAATCTTCTCTTTGTTTCTTGTTCAAACTCTTTGTCTGTAATAAGAAGGATTGATGATGATGAGATAGAGGAGGAAGAACAAGACCAAGAGGGTAATAGAGAAGGGCAAGCAAAGTAGGAAACTTTTGAAGAGAGACAATTCAGGATAGTCATGAATGTAGGATCCAAGCCTAAAATAGAAGTACCTTCCTACTTAGGAAGTCTTAATGGAGAAGACTTGATTGATTGGATAAATGATTTAGACAAGTATTTTGAGTAAGAGAGCATGGCATAAGATAGGAGGTTAAAGTTTTCTTGTACCAGATTGAAGGGCCACACTACAGTGTGGTGGGACTTTGTCCAAATTGAGAGAAGGCAGAATAAGGAGATAATTCACTCATGGGACCGAATAGTGGCTAAATTGAAAGCTAAGGTCCTTCCTGTTGATTATCAAACCAATCTCTTTAAGAGGTTATAGAATTTAAAGCAAAAAGATATGTCTATAAAGGACTATACAAAGATTTTATAAGTTGGTAATCAGATTAGGGCATAGTGAGGAAGATGAGGAGAAGATAGTTGGTAATATGAATGGCCTAAAGTATAGTCTTCAAGACGAATTGAGTCTTGTGTCTCCTAGAAGCCTACAAGAAGCTTATCGATTTTCTCTAAAGGCAAAAGAAAAGTTGCAAAGGAAGCAGAGTCAACAAGGGAAGAAGAGAGGAAGAGGGTTCAGAGGAAGAGGACAACAAACAAGTTGAGGGCAGCAACATCACTAAGGAGAAGAGGTTGGAAGTTCCAATATAGTAGCAACTAATGATAGAGGAGGTTTCCAAAATAAAGGGGGAGGGTCTTATGGTAGAGGTGGTTCCCAAGGTAGAGGCAAAGGGTTTGTCAGGAAGTGTAATAAATGCAATCAATATGGACACAAGTGTTGGGAATGTGTTGAGTCATCCCACGAAGGATATACAAAATTTGAGAAGACTAATCAAATTATGCACGTTGATCAAGGAAGTGTGGGGTCTCTAGTACACCACATAGATGAACCTGAGTCAAGAGAATCTTTGTTGCTCAAAAAAGTATTGACCTCAAAAGGAAAGTCAAGAGCCTATTCAAAGGAGATCATTGTTCAAAACCAAGTGTAATTCACAAGGTAAATGTTGCAAACTCATTATAGATAGTGGTAGTATAAATAACATTATTGCAACTAAAATGGTAGAAAAGTTAGATCTTCGGAGGATTAAACATCCCGCTCCCTACAAGGTGTCTTGGTTACAAAAAGGTCATCAAATATTGGTGAATGAGCAGTCCTATGTTGAATTTTATATTGGAAGTTATAGGGATAAAGTTTTGTGTGATGTAATTCCCATGGATGTGTGCCATGTATTTCTTGGAAGATCATGGCAATTTGATAGTAAAGTGGTGCATGATGGAAGGGAGTGATGGGGATAAAGACTCAAAGAGAGTTAATTCCTTGTCTAAGGGTATTCAAGTGTTGTCCTAGTGGGGTCCCTTCATTTTTCATCTGGTCTACTAATTAATTTAGACATCTCAACTCTCCAGGAGTGCTCCCAATCAAGATGTGCTCGTTGGTTGCTCAGGCATGGTTGAGATTCACAAGGGTAAATCCAACCTCACACTCTCAAACTCATAACAAATGATTGCAGAGGTTGTAGTAGGTGTTTATGATGTTTTCCAATGGTAATCAACTAGTTTTTAGTATGGGTTTGATTCATTTCCCCATCGCTCCTTCATTTCCCTATTTTCTAAGCCTAGTAGCCCTAGAGCCCCAATTAGCCCTACCTAACCAGTTTTTGTGGATTTTCTCACAATTTCCATAAAGACCCACACAAAATATTTGATGATCAGTATACCCTTTTGGGAGTAATTTCCAATTTATGACATGATAAATCTCAGTATGACCCTATAGGTACAGAACCTGAGAAATGCTTGTTTTGGGTGGTTTTTGGCTTGTTTTGGTCATTTTCTAAGGGTTTGGTGTCTTCCTTGATCTACCACACCTCCACACTCACAAATATGCTTTGTCACACCCCACTTTCTCATTCCAAACACCCTGCACTTCCAACCCTGCTCATCCTTGCAAGCACTTGCATAATTTCATTCATTTCCTAACCGAGCTATGACTGAGCTCGCCTAGGAAATGATGCTCATTGGCCTTTCAATGACCTCCAAATTAATATAAAGAATATTTACACTTGAAAAAGGTTCCATGGCTTGATTCCCAAGGGTTATTGAGAATAACTCAAAGGACTTCAAGCTGGAACCATGTTTGGGCCTCTCAAACCCTTACTCAGGCCGAGAGCTTGCGAAATTGAAAACTCAATTCAAACCTGCAATAAAAATAACCAAAATGCTTCTTGAAAATTACAAGAACATGTACAAAACAACAAGAAAATAACAGAAATGCAATCAATCCATTAAGTACGGACTACTACTCTAATTCTTGAAAAATGCAAGGTAAAACTCAAAAATGGTCTCCAATTTGTATTTCAATCTACTCCAGACGTTCAAGAACTGCATTACATTCATTCTAAGTGCATTTATATGTCATTTTTGGTCTAACTAACTCTCCCTCAGTTTCCTAACCAACCCTTCACTCAAAAAAAATGCAAAAAGTTGCTGAACGTTGCAAAAAGTTGTCAAGCAACTTTCACAACTTTTGCCAAAAAGTGCATTTTTTCCTTACATGCTTTGTTTTCTCCTCCAAACAATCTAGGATGACTAAAGACCATTACACTAACATGTCCCACTACCAAACAAGGCTATTTAAGGCATTTTACATCAAAATGCAAGATTATGCCATTTTAGGCTTACAAGGGCTTACAAGCCAAAATTGAGAAAATGCATTGTCCTAAGGACATTCAACCTACCAAAACATTTCAAAAACATATGAGGACCTAAGAGAAGACTCTTATTCACCATCTCAAACCAAACTATGAACAAACACACCAAAATGAAGAAGTTGAACTCAAAACTAAACTAGGTGCTCCTGCACCAAGGAGAAAACATATACCATTGAAAAGGATGGAGAGAAGCACACCTTGATGCCAATAAAAGAGAAAGAATAGGGTAGTAGCAGTAAGGTGATGATGGTAAGTGGTAAATATTTTTTGCATGATTTTAAGAAAGAAGAAATTGGTTATGCTTTGGTTCTTAAACCTAGAAGTGTTTTGTCTTCCTCAAGAGTTGATGACTTGCCTATTGAAGTGCAAGATATTTTGAATTAGCATAAGGATATCATAGCATCTGATTTTCCTAGTGAATTTCCTCCTATGAGGAGCATTAGCCATCATATGAAAATTTGAGGGTAGCTATATGCCCCCCCCTATTTCGGCTTGCTAATTTTAGTGAGTTGAAACAGGGTATCATGTTTACCACTTCGAATTGTTAAAGAATATTGATGACAAATGCTCACAAGAAGATTTGATATGAGATCAAAAACTAATGGAGAATCATTTGGTAAGAAGAGGACTAAATCTCAATTCCAACACAACAAAGAGTGTGAGGATTTGAGAGTTCTCTAACACAAGATGAAGGATGTAAATGGAAAAATGCAAAGAGAAGAAAAGAAAGGAAAAAAGCATGAATACACACATTGGTGATCCATGAGAAGAATAGTGAGAGAGAAAACATAGACTTCTCACCCCTAGATCTTGTCTACATGATCCATGGGAAAAAGGACATGGAAAACTAGCCCCTAGAGTCTGTCCAGGTGATCCATGTAAGGGAGGAGAGTGAGAAAGTCTAGCCTTATGCCGCTAGTTCCACTCAACCTCGTGCATGTGTGTGTAAGGGAGGTTAGAAGCACCTCATAGGAGTCTATGCCCGAGTATGTTACAACCTGTATATGTATAGTAAAAAAGTGTGACATCTCGCTCTAAGAGTCTGTGCTTTGGTTCCGAGAATAATCACCTTGCATAAAAGAAAAATGGAGACATCTCGCTCTAAGAGTCTGTGCTCTGGTTCCGAGAATGACCCATTGCTCAAAAAGTGTAATGTTTATGTCATAAGCAAAGTAGAACAAGGATACCTACCTTCATCAAAAAAGAAGATACCCAAAAAATGCAACAATGTCATAGATCCAAGCAAGCGAGTTTTTTACTCTTTAAGCAAGGATAAGATAGTTGAAAAGGGATATCTTGTAGTATGTCTAAAGGAGATCCTTAGAGGAGAAGAGATCTTTGTACAAAAGACACCTATCCCCGAGAGGACAAATATAACATCTTCTAGAATAAGACAAAGAAGAGAATAAGAATGCAATACTTCCTTCTTTTGCGAGGTGAAACTGATTCTTAATGAAGGATGACGCTCTTTTTAACCCAATTGGGAGAGTGAATTCATTATGGATGTATTTTACCAAGTGCAAAAGAGGTTGTAGTCAGGGATTTAAACCTCTTGTAAGAGAGAATCCTTTGAACAAACAAGAACAAATGCGTGCAATGCATAACATCAAGTAATAAAGTTCACACCATCCACAAAATAGGAAAAAGTGGATCCTTAGATAAAAATAAGGAAAGATCATTGCCTCCCAAGGATAAGGTCAATGAGAAGGATTTACACAATATTCTAGGGAGAGATTTAGAAATAAGCAAAATGTACTACATACTCACATAAATTCATGCAAGCAAGACATTAGTGTATGTAAAATGCTTCTCACAAGAAGTGGGTAGGATAAGAAAGAGAATACACATCTTCTCCCATATCTAGGAAAAGAGAATTCTAAAGCAAAGATGATCAATATTTCCACACTATTACCCCATAGGAACAAGAGATAACATAGAGAAATTAGGCTATTATATTGCTTCAAAAATATGATTGCACTTGAAATTGTACCATCATGAATGACAATGAGCCCCCAGTAAATGAGCTACCAATGTCACATAATGATGAGCAACATAATAGCCATTAATGTTATTTAAAGACATGATAGACTAAATGAGGTATTTGAATATGACATGCTAAATGCTCAACTATAAGTGAGATCAAAAACATGTATAAAGTGATAAAAATTGAAGAAGAAAAGTCACAAGAAATCTTAGAAGAGGGATGAGTGTAATTTATTAGAGCCTTATCCCTAGAGGAAAGGACTTTATGATGAATAGGAGATAAAGATTCATAAGTGGATTTAGAAATTTGAGGGGAGTCATAAAGAGATTTGTTCATCGCCAAGATTTCCTTATGAGGGGAATGAGAGTTGATAGAAGTAGAAGATGATTTAGTTGAAGTGAGATCATCATCACTACTAAATATAGCATTCACATTGAGAGATGGTCTTTTAGATGCTTTGGTGGGCTTAGAAAGATTATATCCAAGTCCAAATGAATATTCATGCGTGTTATGTTCTAAAGGAACTTTAATTCCTTGTTCATTTGTGCCACAACCATTTCCACTATAGCCACTCTTAGCCAAAATGTGAAAACCATGACCATAAAGATTAGCCATTTCAGAAAGAGAAGGTGGTTTTTCATAAGACAAAGAATCAAATTCTTCAGAATTAGAGGTGTGAGGAGAAGAAGTTTGAGAAGCGGCCACAAGATTATTGTGCATAGGTTCAGGTAAGACAGATTGATCTCTAGTTTCTTCCTTCTTTTTAACTTTGAGCTCTCTAGGAGGAACCCTATACTCACCTACAAAGGTGGGATTAAAATCAAGAGATCCCCAATCGTCTTCTGCAAGAACCTTCTCAGGATCAAAAGCCCTCTCATGTGTAGATTCGAGTTGAGAAGAATTTTCTTCAGGAACTTTAGGCTCATCCAAAGAATTTTGATTATCAGAGGGTGGTGATCCGTCCATAGGTATCTTGTTTAAAGAGTCATCACTAGAAGAGGAAGGTTTAGAAGAACTCCCTTTGGAAGTAGATGTTTGCAAACAAGCTTGAAAATTAGTATCACCTATCAAGGTATATGTCTTATTGTTATAAATAAATTTAACTTGTCTATGCAATGTAGAGGGGACAACTTGCATACTGTGAATCCAAGGTCTCCCTAATAACAAGTTGTATGTTAGATTTCCCGATATAACATGGATAGGAGTAGGCAAAGTAACAGGTCCCACTGTGATGGGTAAGGTGATAATACCTAATGAAGACTTAGCCACATTATCAAAGCCTCGAATGGGACGAGAGTCAGGCTCAATAAGGGATGTATCCACATTCATCTTATGCAATAGATTAATGCTACACACATTAAGGCCAGAACCATTATCTACTAGTGTTTGTCTTATAGCAGTGTCATTTATGATAACCACAATCATCAAGGGATCATATTGATGTTGAATTTCACTAGTAGGCAACTCATCTTGAGTAAACACAATTTGAGCTTTAGGATTCATCACAGAGTTAACCAAAGACACTATATTTCTAGATGTATTAGGTGGAGGAACATTCAAATCTTTCAAGGCATCTTGTAACGTTCCATGATGAGTGGAAGAAGTTTGGATCAAATCCCAAAGGGATATCTTAGCAGGAGTAGTTTTAAGTTGTTATATGAGATCATAGTCCTTACTAAGCATTTGTGAAATACGAGGAGCTTGAGGAAGAATAGTTTGGGAAGGAGGAAGTGAAGTTGGGATAACTGGAGGAGGATTAGGTTGCTTATTGTTTCTTGTATTATAGGTATGAGAAACCACATTATAACTCTCTCTAGTCAGTTGCTTAGCATACTCATAAGGGCTCTTAGTAGAATAACCTCCTTGCACAGTAATAATAGGTTTGTTAGGAGTGCAAAAAGAATCATTAGCATAACCACCTTGGACCATTAATATAGGCTTATTTAAAGGTTGAGAATTTTGAGAAGGACAAGCACCTTGGATAGTGAAGAGAGGTTTGTTAAGTGTTTCATTCACATGTATCAAATTGATTGAGGATGGTTTAGAGGAATGAAAAAAAGTGTTGGAAGAATTATTGATAGTCTTCTCTTGCACTAAAATCTTATCATGGATTAAATCAATTTTAGGAGAGAGACAAGGGGTAGGCATTGATGTTCTAGTAGGAAAAGTAATACTAGGAAAGGCCATATTATCCTCTATCATCAAAGGATCTACATGGGGAATAAACTCTCTAGGAGAAGGACCAACATTACTCCCTAAAGTCTCACTTTTGAGAGGGAGATCTTTGAAAGAGATGTTAACCATCTTGCTTTGAACTAGGGTTTCCTTATGAGTAGAACCAAGTTGAGGAGAGGGAGAATAATTGAGATTCAAGGAAGGTGAGAAACTATCAAGGGAGTTTTCAATCTTGATTTCATCCCCTTTGGCTAGGGTTCTCTCATGGGGTAGAGAATAATCTACACCTTCTTCTAATGGTTCATCCCAAATAGCGAAGTTGTTGAAAGGAATGTTTGAAGTATTGTCAATTTCGGGAGAGGAGATAACATTGTTTATTAATTCCTCATCCTTAGGAGAGAGAGCATCAATAGATGTGTTAAACTCATCCTCTTTCCTCAAAATATGTTCAATATGATCTTTAGGGGAGAGAGAATTAAGGAAATTGCTTATTATTTCATCTTCTTTCTCTAAGGGATGCTTATGGGTAAGACAAACTTTAGGAGAACGGTAAGCATTTATCATTAATTCATCATCTCTAGTGGGAATTTTGTTGGAAAAGGAAATTCCATCACTAGGAAATGTAGGGATAATGTCATCTTCTTGCACAAAAGAATCCTCATGAAGGGAGTGTTTTTTAGGAGGAACATGAACATATTTCTCCAAAGATTCATGCTTAGGAAGGAGATCTTTGAAAGAAGTGTTCATAACCTCTTGTTGCACTAACATGCCCCCATTGGAAGGACCAACTTTAGGAGAAAATAAGTCAATGTCCACCAATACCTTTTCACTTAGAGAGGCATCATGTAGGGAAGGTGAAGTAACATTAAGAAAGGTGTTTATGATATCATTCTCTTCCTCTAGGATAGCTAAATAGGAAGGGAACATTTTAGGAGAATTGTCAAGATCACTCTTAAAGTCTTCATCCTTAGAGCATGGGAGAGTCTCAAAGGGATTGGTAGCAACTCTTTTAGGCACTAAAATGTTGTTATAGATGGGGGGAGGTTCTTTAGGAGAAGGAAAAATTGAAACAAGGGAAGCTAACCCATTATCACATCTATGAAATGAATGCATCATGACATCAATTTTCCTCTTTCAAATGATAACACATGCAAAATAGAAGGAAACGTTTAATTTTAACCAATGCAAGCACTTAGAATGTAGATTTAGAAAATGAAATTTATGATTCAAATGAGTTCCTAAATCAGATTATTGATCCCAAATAAGCTATCCACAAGTTCAACTTTGAATTGAAAAATTAGGGTTTTAGCAAAAATTTCCTCTAAATTTTTTAATCTTTCAAGAAATTAAAACTTGTAAATACAAATTTGAATTTGAAAACACTCAAATTATAAATCAGAATTGGAGTTCACGTCGGGTTCACCAAAATGTGTGGGGGAAAAAGTGACACTAAGCAAACATGCCCTAATCTCACTTTCAATCACACATTTGTGGAATACGAAAGAGCCTAGAGGTATCACACAATTGGCTACTTCTTTTTGTGGAAGAGAGAGCCACGGGCTACCTATTAGGATTTCTATTCCTTTGTTGCAATTGAAAGATAAAATGATGCAAGTTCAATCCCTAACCCCAAAGTGCAAGTATGAACTAATAACAAGATTGCAGAATTGAACTTAAACAATGGAAAGCTGTAAACACAAGGACAAGACAAGAATGTAAATGCATACCCGGTGTTAAAATATGAATGAAAATGTTCGGGACGGGGGCGCGGGCGCCACTGTCCTGATTCTACCCCTGAAACTGCTCCGAAAACTGTTGTTTTGCAACCTGAAAAGCTGTCAAAAATGCTGAAAATGTTGTCTGTCAGGAGGACCAGGGCGCCCAACGCCCCTATCCCAGGGACCAGGGTGCTCAGCGCCCCTGTCCTAGTAAGACCAGGGCACCCCATGCCCTTGTCCTGGTCTTTTGCTCTGCAACTTGGTGTGGAGTGCTGTCTTGGCTTGCTTTTCCCAGATCTGTAACTTGCGGCGTCGTCCGAATTCCGAAACCTGCACTTATATCTGAAAAGGTGTGGTGGGCGGCTATATAGGGTTTTGCCTTAGTCAAACCCCCGCTTTTGTGGTTTCCACCTCCACGAATAGCCAAGTTGTATTGTAAAAGTAGTGTGTGCAGACCTTGTGTGTGTGCAAGATCCTAAAATGCAAGTAAGCAAACTAGAGCAACCTAGAAAGTAAACCCTAATTGCTTGTACATGATAATGTAAATGCTCCAAATCAAGATGCAAAGTGATCTAAAGCATGAATACAAATGATATAATGAGGCTTATGCAAAGACATGAAAACAACATGAAATCATACCCAACCCCAAGGGAGGGGTACAAGCCAATCTTCAGTCGGTGATCCCTTATTGCTCTTCAATGTCTTCAAAGCCCTAGATGGATGAATGAAATTGATGAATGCTTGATGGATGGATGCTGAATGTTGTTGAAGTCTTCAAAGATCTGCTCCTTCGCTGCATAGAAGGTCCTTGAAACCAAAATTCTGGATCCTTTCAAATGAAGAAAGAGAGCTCTTATATATGAAACCCTAGGTCTTAATTTCAACTTTAGGCCGACTTAGAGATTGAATCTCCCGCCAATTTCTTGGGGTTAAGCTTTATTTTATGATTGGATCGCGCTCCTAAAATTTTGGGAAAAATGTCCGGGACCGTGTGCACTTCGGGCGCCATGGTCCCGACAACTTTTCACCAAATTTTCAGGGCCATCGGATATGATGAGTTTAGAGAGAATCCTGAAGTTATAGGTTATTTCGAGATGTTTTGACCCCCGAAATCAAGCCCCCAAGTTCAAAATAGGACCTAATTAGGGTTTTTGATTAAATGATGTATTGGAAGAATAAAATGAAAAGGGCACACTTTAATGAAAGGGCCCAACTTTATGATGTGGACGATGATGAAATAGAACCTTAGACCTAATTAATTTGATTAATTAAGTGCTAAAGGGGAAATGCAATGAAAAATGCGCCAAGGCGGGTGCTAAACTAGGTGTGAAATTGTACCACCCTAGCAAGTGCGTACAATTTACGACGCTACACAAATTTTCTTATAGGTTAACACCTATGGAGAATGAAGAAATAAGGAAGCAAGTGGAAGACCTTTTGAAGAAGGGTTTGATAAGGGAGAGCCTAAGTTCATGTGTTGTTCTTATTGTGCTAGTTCTGAAGAAGGGAAGGGAATGGTGCATATGCATTGACTCAAGGGATATTATCAAGATTACAATAAGATATCAATTTCCCATATAAAGAATAGAGAATATCATGGATTGTTTGAGTGGCTCTAGGTATTTTTCCAAGATAGATTTGAAAAGTGACTACCTCAGATAAGAATCAGCCCAGGGGATGAATGGGTTGTATGAATGGCTAGTCATGCATTTTGGATTGTCTAATGCCCCTACCACATTTATGAGACTAATGAATGAGGTTTTGAAATCGTTTCTTGGTAAAATTGTAATGTATATTTGGATGACATTTTGGTGTTTATTAGGTCTAAGGAGGAGCACATAGAACATTTGAGAATAGTATTGCAGAGATTACATGAAGAAAAGTTGCAAATTAACTTGAAGAAATATGTGTTTATATAGACCGAGCTGATTTATTTGGGCTTTGTGGTGTCCAAAGATGTATTAAAGATGGATAAAGAGAAGGTACAAGCCATCATTGATTGGTCAACACCAAGAAGTGTAATAGAGGTAAGGAGATTTCATCGTCTTTCTATCTTTTATAGAAAGTTTATTAGAAATTTCAATCATGTAGTGGCACCTATTCTTGAGACCATAATAGGGAGTAAACGACCATTTGTGTGGACTAAGGAGGCTGAAGAAAATTTCAGATTCTTAAGAAGAAGGTAAGTGAGAAGCCCATTCTTGCTTTTCCTGATTTTGACAAGGTGTTTCAAGTAGAATGTGATGCTAGTGAGTTAGCAATTGGGGCAGTCCTAAGCCAAGAAGGTAAAATGGTTGCATATTTCATTGAGAATCTTAATGATTATAAAAGTAAGTACTCTTCATATGATTTGGAATTCTATGCTTTGGTTCAATCTCTAAAGAAATGGAGACATTATTTACTGCCTAAGGAGTTTGTTGTGTATACAAATAACCATGCTTTGCAATTCATTAATGACTAACAAAGGTTGAATCAGAGGCATGCTAAATGGGTTGAGTATCTTTGGAGTTTTAATTTTGTTTTGAAACATAAGAGTGGCCAAATGAATAAATTTTTTGATGCTTTAAGTAGGAAGAATTTGCTGCTATGTGAGATACAAAGTAACAGTGTGGGTTTTGAAATCTTGAAGGAATTGTATATAAAGGATGTTGATTTTAAGGAAGCATATGAAGCTTTCCTTGATCCTATTTGCAAGAATAGAGAGCCTTGGATTGACTACATGATTCAAGAAGGTTTTGTTAGGATTCCCAAAGTTACTGAGAGGGGGATGAATCAGTATCTTGTCAGTTAACAGATTTTCTTAACTTATTTTATTAAAAAAAAAAAAATAATGTACCAGTAAACTAGAAATAATGCAGTAAATAAGATCAATAACCACAACATAGAAAGCACACCATAACACAATATTTTTAATGAGGAATGTAATGCCCCGCCAGGAAACCCCGAAGGGATTAAGCCATAACACAAGAATAGAGTGCAATAAAAAAAAAAATTTACGGATAAACACAACATTAAGATACAACGAGATATCAAAATTCAGATTACATAGCAGAAGACAACAACTAACACCTATAGAGTTTCCCAACATGATTACTTAATTACACATTTAACTTAACTCACACAATTAAATCCAATAAGCTGATTATCTTATAACGAGATGATTCTTATACAAGGATAATTTCTTTCAAAAGATGGAAATATAATTCACAAGATAAGGTTCATCCAGTAAGATTTATTCATACCCATCATTCATACTTTTCATTAAAATATAAGCCATGCATCTAATATTCTAACACACTAGAATTTCATCATAAACATATGAGATCTTTTCATGCATACTTAATTTCCTTAACAACAACTGAATATATTCCATTACGCTAAGATACATTCATTCATGATCCAATTTACTACATTCAAGAGAGGACTGCATATAAGCATTTAAAGTTAATTTCATATTATCCACTTATATATTCTAACAAAAAGCCATTCATACATGATAAAGTTGAATAAGGGAGACATAAGAGAATAACATCACATAACACCATAATGATCTCGGAGTTCACCCCTAAAGGGCTACATCTCTGGGTCTGCTCAACTGCAAGACCCCTCTGATAATTAATAAAGTTAAGAATACAAGAGGTTACACCATTTACAATCCTGCCATCAAGGTGAAACATAAACAATATACAAGCGACCGCATCGGTCAATAAATACATAAACGATCCCTGAAAAGGAAAGGATCCAGCTGAACAAAATCAAAGCTAATAAAAAGGTCCATTAGAGCACCCATAAAATTGAGTCATCACCACCCAAGGTCTAACATGAAACCCGATACTCACAAGGGCATAGACAAAAAGACAACCATAAAGGTGCTCCTTTCAGACAATACAACAACACACTAGCAAACGTAGGGACAAGTGTCATCACACAACCTGGTATGGTTACCATGGTAGGTCTTCATAGGTCTCAGCCCCATACATTGGGTTACCCTGGCCACCCAGTCCAAACCTCCGGCCCATCCAAGCCTCATGTGGACCCACACATCCTTTCATGAAGACAAGGATGATGGTTTGCCATTTCAGGCCTTCTCACAGCATGTTGAGTCTGTGTTAGCACTCGTTCCATGTGTGAGGCACAATTATCTTACTTAGAGATTAACATTCTAATCTACTGTTAGGTTATCACTTATTAGACTCACTTTCGATGGGTTACCCAGCAGCCACTTTGGGCGCAGCCCCCTAATTGAAAGCCACTTTCCCATACGACACTAGACTATACTCAAACGAACTCAAAACCAAGACATACACATGGTCAGACGAACAGAGTTCAAAATGGAGAAATCCACCATTTGGTCAAACACGACTCCAAGAGATACACTTACTGACGGTACTCTAACCAGAGACCTGACAAACTATGGTCAACCACGAATCAACAATCGACACCCACATAAAGGATATGACCAACTACGACACCACCACAATACAATAGTCAACTCGGGACAGAGGACTGAAATAGGTACCCAAATCAACCATACAACCGGGTCCAATCAAACAAAGCATGACTTGCCATTACTTAAGCAAAAGCGAATACAGAAATTAAACTCGCAAAGGCAATAACCGGAAAAGACAATATTTTCCCATATTGATTTGAACATTAATAGTCAATCAAGTTTTCTAATGATCTAAGTTTTCGAATTGCATTGACAGAAAAATCACCGTTACCAAGTGAGTATAATACCACAATTCCAATGGTCCATTCGCCTATGTCTCAAAACAGAGGAAGATTATAACTATACCATTTATTTTACAAATTGAAAATACCATCAACTCGCCAACATTCCAAACAATACAGTATTAATTTCCAATAGTATATCGTTTAAATGATCCAAATATCCATTGATAAAATATTTCATTTACTTCTCAATTACTCAAATGATATGTTCTTGAATAAAATATTATTTAAAAATAATCAATTAATAAATATATTTTATTTCAACAATTTCCCAATAAAATAATATTCTATTTTTTTTTAAAAAAATACTTCCTCAATTAGACAAATACCTAGATTAACTCTTAATTAAGGTATATATTTATTAATCCAAGATTAATAAAATATAACCAATTAATATTTAATTGCGAAATTAGCAATTCTAGAATTTAATTAGAAAAAGTGTGTTAATCATAAAATGAAATTTGAATATTAATTAACGTATATATTCCATTATACAATTAATTAATATCAAATTAATCATGAATTATAATTTATGCCACATTAATCATAATTAAAAATTAACATTAAATAATATTAAAATATTATATATATATTTTTTTTTATTAAAAAAATACATTAAAAAAAATGCATTTTTTAAAAACTAAAAAAAAATATTTATATGGGGGAGGGTACCCATGTGGACCCCCACGTGGGCCCCCCCTTTAGGAGCTCACGCTTCCCCTTGGGGAAGCACTGCTTCCCAATGGGAGCACGCAGCCCCCATGGGAGCACTGTTGTTCCCAAAGGGAGCACGCAGCCCCCATGGGAAGCGCTGCTACCCCCAAAGTGACACAACACCCCTCCACGTGGTGGGGAAAACTCCCACGTGGATGGGGTTAAAACAGTTCTTTTTATATTTTTTTTTTTCTTTTAATTTATCTACTGCCAAAAAACATAACACAGTAAAAAATATACAGACCCAGCAACATGATTTTCTTCTTTTTTTTTTTTTTAAAGATATAAAGCAAATCAAAACTATTACAAATTTTGATTGAAATTAATCTCTTATCCAAAAGACAAACCCCCATTTTTAAACAGTCTCATCTTGAGACTAAAATGAAAATTTCCAGCAAGAAGAGGTTTTCAAAATTGAAAGGATTTGTTGGAATAACCCACCAAATAAATAATCTTTTTGGGCAAATAGAACTCATTTCTCACACAAAGATCCAACAATAAACCAATCTTTAACTAATTTCCACAATAATTCTAAGTCTTGAGAAAAACAATGGAGAATTTGAAACCAAAATTGCATGATAAACATCCAATGCCCATTTTTTTTTTTAATTTAAACAATAACTAATTAATAACCAGAATTCCTACCTCAATAAGCATTCCTGGAAAGGATCTGATGAAGAGCCCCAACCTGCAGCTCAAGAAATCCTTCTCTTTCCAAAAGCCCCAAATCTTTGATCCAAAATATTTTTCAAAAATATATTTTTCTCCAAAAAAATCAATCCCCAATATTTTCCAAAAGTCTAGGTTATATGGAAAAGTTTGACCAAAATCTCATTTTTGGATTTAAAATTTTTATTTAAAATAAATCACAAAAATCTTTATTTTCCAACTATATCAATATATTTACTTGTTTTTCAATCTAAAATTGATTTCTTCAATTCACTGAAATTAACCTTTCTAATTTAAAAAGCCAACAGAATACAATTAATTCTATTGCAATTAAATTCAAAACTTTCTTTTTCAACAGCATATACAAAATACATTTAATATTTAAATTTAACCATTTAATTGAACTTGCTCCCAATTTAAATCGAGCAATTCAAATTAACGATAAATCACATAAAGAAATCCTGTTTAATTTAGTCCATTAATCTTTAATGCAAAAACACATATTTAATCAAATTAAATACTAGGGACTAAATTACTCAATTTAACCATACACACCAAACACGCAAACCAAGAAGGTCAACTAGACAGACGACTCGCAAACCCAACCAAAAGGGAATACCGACGACGACTGACGACGCTCACTTGAGCACGACTATGGTCAAACGAGAAACTCCCGACCACCTAATCCAACTCTAAAGATTAAAGAGGTACACTAAAACCTGCAAATCCAGGTGAAGGCGAACCTCGCACTCATGTAGCATTGTACCTGAAATCTCCTGCAACCAAGAGTCATACATGCATACATATATAAACTTAATGAAAGTGTTAGCCCGATATTAATACCGCAAAATAGGAACACTAAACAACTTGCATACAACTGGTGCGAAAACCACATTAACAGATACGCACTAAATCAACGCATCTGACTATAATCATTATATTATGATAAACTAACCAAGATTAAACTAAGATTAAAAATTGATTAGGGCAGGGGTACTACATAACCCGGTGTGGGAAAAACCTCGGTGGGATTTGTGACCCACAATATTCACTCACAGGCCAATAAATGAATATTACTTACAATAGGGGCCTGCACATGCAGGAAGGCCAACTGCCTAAAGCTCATTGCTTAAATACAAAAAGGGAAGTCTCACTGACTTACAAAAATGGATTATGCAAATCCAATATCATGTGCTACTTCAGTTCAACATCTGCTATGCCAGGTTCAGTACCGATTTAAGCTCATACAACTTCCATAAACCTTATTCCAAAATCTGCCTTAATATTCACATCTGCCTATTACATTACTTACTTACACAAATGATCCTACAAGATCTCATACTTATATAAGTCTTATTACAATTTGCCTTGTCGGCTTTACAAAAAGATTTTACAATTAAATACAAAGTATAATAAACAAAATCCTATCGGTTGGGGTGTCGGTAATCATCTTTGCCATTGTCACTGCCAGTGTATATGCCTGTGTCGGTGCCATAGGATTGTAAGGTTTCCATCAATGACAATACCTTCACTCACCTACAATTTCTCATTGAAGTGTGCATTTTCCAATAATCTCCCCCTTTGGCATTGATGGCAACACTCATGAGAAAAAAGTCAAAATTGTATCCAAAAATGTGTTGTCCAAAAATTTGTCAAAACTGTGTGCTCCAAAATTGTGTGCTCCAAAACTGTGTGCTCCCCCTGAGTAGATGATCTCTTCTTCTAATCATTTTTGCCAATCATTTTTCTCATTCTACTACTCCCCCTTTGGCATCAATGACAAAGGTTGTCAATTAATGTCAATTGAGTGTAGTTCTTCTCAGGATCTCTATAACCAGTGGGTTACAATCTGATATAGATCCGCTAATGAAAAATTCAAGTTGTTAGTGAACCTTTCACTATACTTCAATGTTGCTTCTGTCCTTTGGATGGTACCGGTGAGTATGTGCATTTTCTCTTCTAGTGTCTTAAGTCCTGGAACAAGAGCCTCAAAAATCTCTTTTCTCAAAGAGATGAGGATGTCTAGCTTCAGACCAAGTCTGCATTTAAGTTCTTTAGCCTTGTATTTTATTCTTTCCTTCTCCTTTTCCAATTTCTCAAGTTTCTCCTCAAAACCTGCTATCTCTTTCTCTATAAGTGATATGGGTTCTGATGAACCAATGAGATTGTCAGCTATATCATTTATTTCCTTCTGTGCTATGTTGATTTCCTTGTTGATATCTACTGTCAGAAGATCAGTCTTGCAGGTGTCTCTGTCAATTCCTTAAATTCCGTTAGTTTTGTTTAGTGTCGTTAGAAGGTGCCAATGTGTTTCATGCACTTCTTTATTGTCTCTTCAAAGAATTTTTCTTTTTCCTTGTTCATTTTCTCACTGAATGTCTCCTCATTAATCTGATCAACTGTCAAAAATTTGTCGGTGATGTACTTAGACAATGTGTCTATTTGACTCAAAGAATCTTTATTTTCCACATTGTACTTGGGTGCAATCAATTTCAATAAAGGAATAGTGTCATCAATAGCCTTATAAGCCTATGCATTATACTCTGTAATTTTCTTGATGGAGTCTAATAATACCTCTATTACATTTGTCGGTCTGAATTATGTTAAGGAGGAACCAGATGATTTTCTAACTTCCTTAACAATCTGCAATTCGCCGATGTGAGTAACCTCTTTGCTTATGTTGACCTCTGGTAGGTCAATTTGAGTCTGCATTTCAACTAGCAAAGGTTTGCGTTTCCCATCTATTGTCGATGCCACTGTCTCTGTCTGAACCTTTTCCTCTTCATGTTTCTCAAAATGTACCTATTTCAGTTTCTATGTGCTTTCCACTGTTGGTTTCTTTGATTGTGTCTTAGTGTTAACTATCGGTTTTTCTGTATGTACCTCTGAACTGTCTACTGTTGGTATCTCAACAGATTTATCAGTAGCCGGTTTCTCAGTAGGTTTATTAGTGGTATCTTCCTTTCCAATGTCTAGGGATCTATTGATTGTTTAGTATGTGTTTCAATCCCAATCTCAACATTACCAACTATATCCTCAACATTTGTCTCAACTGCAATGTCTTCAGCTAGTGGCTCAGATGCCACATCTCTCTTCTTAGTTGTTCCCTTATCAACCACAATGTTGACTTCTTTTGTGTCAATATTCATGGTATACAACACCTCTGAATCAAGATTGGTGTCTTCATGTGTTGTCTCCATACTCTCAACATTATCTGTTACTAGTGGTGTATCAACAGTTTGTGCCGGTGGAGTATCAGAAGAAGGTGGGGGCAAGTTATCAATTGTCTTTATGCTCGGAGGACCACCTACCTTGCCTTTACCTTTATCCTTTTCCTTTTGATATACTTTAAAAGTCTTTGGTCGTTTAAGTTCTTCTTTCTTTTCTTTTTCTACAAAGAAGATCTCCCATTTGTCCGCTGTCT
This sequence comes from Cryptomeria japonica, assembly GCF_030272615.1. Taxonomy (NCBI): domain Eukaryota; kingdom Viridiplantae; phylum Streptophyta; class Pinopsida; order Cupressales; family Cupressaceae; genus Cryptomeria; species Cryptomeria japonica. The sequence continues at coordinate 5,629,036 of NC_081410.1, read as the reverse complement.
CTTCAGTGATCTCATTTACTCTGCCAGCCATTAATGCTACATGTCGGTGACCGGTGGAAAATACAGTTATGTTTGCTTCACTTATTAGTTCATCAATTTCTTCTGCTGATTTCACTTGGTGAACTGCAAGTAATTTTTCAACCTTAATCTTCTTGTCTAGTTCCACAATTGCTAACCTTTTTGCATCTAGCCTTCTGTACAAGTCACTTGGCAAGTCATCTACAACTTCTATCAAGAATTTCTTATAAATATCTAAGTGTAGGATAACACTATTTTCTATGCTTTCTCTTTCTTCATTAGTAAAAGTGTTATACAACTTGCTAACATTTGATAAGTTTCCATCTTCAGTAATTTCATTCAAAAGATTATCAAGAGGGGGGATAACTTGTTTTTCCTTTTTCTTCCTAGGTGTTATTTTCTTTGTCGGAGGCCTTACTACCTGTTGTTTATGTCATGTTCTCTTAGGTGTAGGAGTGGGTACCGATGAAGGTTTCCTTTTCCTTACTACTCTCTGAAACTTTGCCGGTATTTCACTATTAGAGGAGGTAGCAACCGATTAAAGATGTGTTTCCAGTTGTAATCCCTCCAAATCACTCTCCTTAATACCAGTCATATTCAATATGTTTTCCTTGATTTCTTTTGTCTGTCTTGTTGCTTTCCTAATTTTTTGTTTTGTTTTCTTTATTCTTTTCTCTGATTGAACTTTGCTTTCAATAGTTTTAGCACTACCAAATATTTCTTCTGTTGGTTCTCTAGGGGCTTCTAGAAGTGCTTTTGCATAAGTTTCTATTATGTTCTCATCAGCCTCATAACCCATCTCTGTAACCCAAACTGTCCTCGAAACCACTGCCTCCATCCATATTTCATCCTTCTTTATAACAAAACATATCTCCTTCTGATATTTATCAACTATGGATTGAGATAATCTTTCCCTAATTTTCATTCTGGCCTTCAGTGCCTGAAAGTGTTCAATTAAGTTCTTCTCCCTGTCATCTCCCATGCTATTAAGAATATCCAAGAGTTGTTTTCCTATCAGAATGTCAAAACCAAAATCCTTTCTGCCATTACCAGGAACTTCCTTGGTTATATAAAGCAATAGACATACAAGTAAGTTTCCAAATCTAAATGTGCCTTTTTTATCACCCTTAAGTTTCTTCAGATTGTCTATTAGCTCATCTTTTAACCATTTGCATATGTCAATCTTTGCATTAATGTTTACCAAGTCATAAGCACTCTTGATACATAAACTAGAAACAAAGTTTAATCTGTTGGCATGTGTAGCTTTGTATCCAAGAATCATGCTAATGAATCTTACATTGATATCCTTTACATCATTGATTCTCAGGGATCTCTTATCATAGGTTGCACTAGTTAGGGTCATTACAGTGTCATTTGGAACCTTTTTAGTCTTGTCAGGCTTGATACCGATGGAAGGTAAGCCTATCATTGCCCTAACTGCTTCTTTTGTTATCTTATGAATGGAATCCAGCCAAAAGAACTCCCCATTAACTCTTCTTAATACAATCCTTATAACCTCCTTGGCAAAATCAGGAATGCTAAGTATCTCCATAAAACCTAGGGTTTCAATTATCTTATGTTCCAGTTTTACATTACCATTTTCATCACATATTATTGTCCTATACATGTTCATAATCTCTTCAGTGCCTAGTTCTTCAATATGAAAATGTATATAAATTCTAGGATCCTCAGCATAATCAACTCCTTTGGGTATTTTAGAAAAAACTCCTAGGGTATCATCCTTCTTCGCTACTTTGGGAATGATTTTAAATACGGGACTAGGGTGTTTAATCACTTCAATTACAGCCTTCTTCACTACTTTGGGAATGATTTTAAATACGGGACTAGGGTGTTTAATCACTTCAATTACAGTAGGGTTTGCAATGAATTCGAGTGCAGAGGAGGAAACCATTGTATAAATACCTTAATCTGCCTTTAGGTTTGAATGCTTGAATGATTTGCTTCACTTCTCGTTGTGGATGCCTTCGCTCGGGTTTTTCGCGCTCTAAGGAAATTTGAATTCTCGGTGAATAAAAAGAGTGAAAAACACTTGCTTTATAATGTCATTTCCTTCAACTACCACATTAAATACCTATCGGTTAAGTGAAACTTAACACATCTACTGGTAAAGAAGTAATTCAACTTCTCACCATCAACCGAGGGTAAACTAGCATGTATTTCATTTTGTTGCCATGCCCCCAAAAGGATTTCTTTTCAGTTAGATGAAGAATCTCCTACCGATGGAGTGATACTCTAATCTACCAGTGAAGGAATAGCTTCATTAACATTCATATCTGACTTTCTAATCCATTGTTTTGAGAATTCGTGCTTTACTTCTTCAACCTTCTCTTTACCTTTCAAACTAGGTCCTTTTTTATTTGTCGATGATGCCTTACTTCTACAAAATTTTGCAATATGTCCAATCTTGTTACAAGTATAACAAGTCACATTATTTTTCTAAATAGCTTTTCCATATTCTATGTCGGTATGTGTTCTGCATTGATTAGATAAGTGTCCAAATCTTCCACAAACATAACATCTTACATTCATTCTGCAATTTTCTGAATTATGACCAACTTTGTTGCATTTAGAACATTGACCGGTGGGTGCATTGGTGTTGTGATAATTTCTAGATCTACACTGATTTTCTCTATGACCATACTTGTTACAATTAAAGCATTTCCCATTAAATTTGTAGGCATTAGGTTGTCTTACCGGTTTACTGTGATCATGATTGTTTGCAGTATCGGAACTTTCACCAACTTCAAAGCCGAGACCATTAGTATCTCCATTAGGTTTCTGATTTTTCAGCATGTCATCAACTTCTTCTGAAATTTTCTTGAATTTCTTCTTGTGTTGATTTGCAGTAGCCAACTTATTTTCCAAGAAATCTTTCTGTCTCATGAGTTCAGTTTTATCATGCTCCAAGTGAATCATATATGTTTTCAACATATCATTTTCATGACTGAGTCTTATATTTTCATTTCCAACATCATTAATTCTCCTATTCAAGTCATCTTCATTCTTCTTTTGGTCTTCAATGTCTTTACAAAACCTCATAGTCATATCTTGCATCTTATTCCTCAAGGTCATGTTTTATTGCTTCATTTTGCTTACAAGATCATTACGAGTTTCTTTTTCATCATCGTCACTTTGTATCTTCTCATGAAGTTCTCTTCTTTTGTTCCTAGAAATAGTGATATTTTCTTGAAGTCCTTGAATGATTTCCTGTGCAACCTTTAGATCATCTTCAAGTTTCATATTTTTCAAATTTTTTGCATCATAATCTACAAGAGTTGTTTCCAATTGCTTTCTCAAGTTTTCCATCTATACCAGTGTCAAAATCTTCCTCAAGCTGTTAGGATTTCGAAAATAGAGGACCAGGCTCTGACAGCAATTGTTAGGATTCCCAAAGATACTAAGAGGGGGGGGGGGTGAATGAGTATCTTTCCGATTAACAGATTTTCTTAACTTATTAAACAAATTGCATTCCAAAACAGTGTACCGGTAAACCAGAAATAATGCAGTAAATAAGATCAATAACCACAACATAGAAAGCACAACATAACACGATATTTTTAACAAGGAAACCTGGTGTGGGAAAAACCTCAGTGGGATTTGTGACCCACAATATTCACTCACTAGCCAATAAATGAATATTACTTACAACAGGGGCCTGCACATACAAGAAGGCCAACTGCCTAAAGCTCGCTGCTTAAATACAAAAAGGGAAGTCTCACTGACTTACAAGAATGGATTATGCAAATCCAATATCATGTACTACTTCAGTTTAGCATCTGCTATGCCAGGTTCAGTACTGATTTAAGCTCATACAACTTCCATAAACCTTATTCCAAAATGTGCCTTAATATTCGCATTTTCCTATTACATTACTTACTTACACAAATGATCCTACAAGATCCCATACTTATATGAGTCTTATTACAATTTTCCTTGTCAGCTTTACAAAAAGATTTTATAATTAAATACAAAATATAATAAACAAAATCTTGTCGGTTGTGGTGCCAGTAATCATCTTTGTCGCTGCCGTTGTCGGTGTCTATGCCTGTGTCGATGCCTGTCGGTGCCATAGGATTGTAAGGTTGCCATCAATTACAATACCTTCAATCACCTACAATTTATCATTGGAGTGTGCATTTTCCAACAGGTTTGCTATTCAAGAGGAACAAATGTATCCCTCGAGGCTTTATGCGGGATAATGTTTTGAAGGAAAAACATAGTGGTAGTCTTGCTGGTCACTTTGGGTAGGATAAGACTTATTTGAAATTAAGTACTCATTATTTTTGACCTAGGATGAATGCATATGTGAGAAAGTATGTAGAGAAGTACAGAATTTGCCAACTTGCTAAGGGGAGAAGCCAAAATGTTAGGCTTTACTAGCCATTGTCGGTTCCAAGCAGACCTTGGGATTCAATAAGTATAGATTTTGTGTTGGGTTTGCCTCGTACACAAAGAGGCAATTATTCAATCTTTGTGGTGGTAGATAGATTTTCGAAAATGGTGCATTTCATACCATGTAAGAAGACTAGTGATGCCACTAACATTGCTAATTTGTTCTTTAAAGAAGTTGTAAGGTTACATGGAATTCCGAGTATAATTTCTGACAAGGATACAAAGTTTGTGGGTCAGTTTTGGAGGACCCTATGGAAGAAATTGGGCAAAAATCTAAATTTTAATTCTGCATATCATCCTCAAACAGATGGTCAGATCAAGGTTGTCAATAGAAGCCTTAGCAATTTGTTAAGATGTCTCATTGGTAGTTCATCTGGAAGTTGGGATCCCATGTTGGCACAAGTAGAATTCGCATATAACGATTCACCAAATAAAAGTGCAGGTTTTAGTCCTTTCTATGTGGTGTATGGTATGCACCCAAGGGATGTCTTTGAGCTTCATGATCTTATTGGAAAGGATAAGAGGAGTGCTAATGGGGAGGACTTTTCCCAAGCCATTCATGATATTCAAGAGAAGGTGAAACGGAACATAGAAGACAATAATCAGCAATATAAAAAGTATGTTGATCAAAAGAGGAGGTAGTTGCGATTTTAGGTCGGAGATCTTGTGTTGGCTCATCTTCGTAAGGAGAGGTTTCTTATAGGAACATACAATAAACTGAAAAATGAAGAAAATTGGTCCCTGCCAAGTCCTTAGGAAATTTTCTGCCAATGCTTATGAGATTTCCTTGCCTATAGATCCAGCTATATCTCTCATTTTCAATGTAGAAAATCTATATCCATATAAGGGGGGTGTAGTAGAGGATGGGATTGAGATGGAAATTTCATCTCTAGAAAATGAACCTGCAATAGTCTCTCCTCCACCACAAATAGAATGCATCCTGGATACAAAGTTGTTGAAGAAGACAAGTAAACGTGAGTATTTTTCAGTATCTTGTCAAATGGAGCAATCATTATGTTGAAGATACTTCTTGGCTCATAGAGGATGAGATCAATAAACTAGGTCATTTAGTGGCAGATCTCATGAGTAGGAGCTCATGAATTCATTCCACCTAGGAAGTCTGATGCCAGGGCATCTTGCTCTTGCATTTTTTGGTCTTATTTCTATTGTTGATATTTTGGTTTCTATTTGGTTTTTGTTTTGTTTGTTCGTAATTGGGTGTTCTTAATTCTATGTTGTAGCATATCTCAAGTTTCTAGTTACTACTATCGCCTTGGAAAACAAAATGCAAGGGAGGTTCATGTCTCCTGTCGCCCGAGTGATAGGAAATCATTTTTTACATGGGGCTTTAACTGCTTTGGGCATTATTTTCTCCAAACCCGACAGTGTTACTTGTCAATTTGGTTGGCATCGCCAGTGAGGTAGTTGTTTGGGATGGAAGTTGATAGTCATAAGGAGGATTCAAAGGGTCACAAGTCTATTTTAGCTATTGGTTAGATGACCATTGGAAAACCAAGCGACTGGTAAACTATATGAAGATGACTGATAGTTGGAGGAAGGGTTGGACAATGAATGTGTAACCACAGAAATTATCTGTAGAGGATTCATTCCTTGAAGGAATGAATTCCTTGAAGTGTCAGATGACTGTTGAAGATGATTGTTGAATGTTTCCAATGTGTTGATTAAGGAATCTCTGTAATTGATGAAAAATTAACAGCAGACAATTGTTCGATTTCCTGTCTCAAATCAATAGTGGATTTTTGGATTTGAAATTCTTCCTGTCTCTCTAAATGTGTATGAAATAACAAAGTATTTTTTTGTTATTGGTTTTGATGAAGTAAATACGATCTTTGTTTCTTGTTCACATCGTTTGTCTGTAATAAGAAGGATTGATTGAATTTGTGTTTAAAAAGTGAATTTATCTAAATGACCAGTGAGGCTACCATCAGTTTGATTGTTGACGTGTCACACATGTCAGCAGTGACTATGTAGGATTCACAAATGAGATCGTGCTACATGTCAGTGAACTGGTGATGTGTGGGCAAATCAGAAGCTACCAGATGTTGCTTAGTTGTCTATGGCCGAAAAAATAGGTCAGTGGTGACCGATGGTGTCAATGGTAGAAGAAGCTACACTACTAGGTGGTGCCCATAGTGTGCACAGGAAATCAAGAGAGGCGATGGTCGATGGCTAAAAGAAGGTCGACATCAAATTCAAAGCTAGCAATGAGGAGGAGCTGGGTGGTCGTGGTGTCACGGTGTAGGCCAAGCACGAAGTCGATGGAGCGAGGAGATGTGTCAACATGAGACAAGGAGCTAGCCAATGGAGAGAGCATGAAGACTGACGTCAAGATGAGGAGTCCGTTTGTGGCGAGTTGATAGTGATAACGGGGTTGTTAGCTCTGTAGAGATTTGCGTACACAAGGTACAAAAAACCCTTCCCTTTTTTATTTTTATTTTTAATTAAAAAAAAATTCAAACCACAAATTAAAAAAATATGATATTTTAAAAAGGAAGAATTGAATAAAATTTCTAGAAAAATAAAAAAAATTATTTAAAAAAAAAAATGTGTCGCCTGCATAAGTAAGGTCATACGACCTGCCTGCTAAAAAAATTGCCTCAAAAACAACTTTTGCCCAATATAGGCAAATGTATAGTCAGAATTTATGGAAACAACCTCTTGGACACAATGGTTAGCTTGTATTTGGTGTAAGGCACTCCAAAATTCACTAATCCTCATATCTTATAATATGTGGATCTACAAATGCACCAAGATCTCTCCAAAAGGACTCAAAAATGATGCCCTAATGGCTCTGATACCATGTATATTTAATTGACTAGCAACTCAAGATCTAGAGACCTATTGAATAGCACAATAACAAGAGAGAACGAGAACAAATTGTATTTCCATCAAGATGCAAAAATCAATCAATCATACAACGTACATGAGCCTACTTATAAAGGCAAGGCTACATGGAAAGAGAGAACACAATCATGACATGTGGCCCAACAAGATGCAAGGATAGGTAGGGGTAGGTAGGAGAAAATAATAGATAATTCCACTAAAGGTGGATCACCCACCGAAGGTGGAATTATCATTCTACTATAAGTGGCTATGAAAATACAATAACAAGATAACACCACCAAAGGTGGAATTTCTCCTATAACCATATTCCCTAGATATGCATTTCCCTAAATGTCTCCTATGCAAATTACTATGATAAGAATTATCCTAAGTAAAATTAAGTATAGTGTAATTACATGAGACATAAATTACACCAACAAAAATCATCTTGCCCATTCATTTTTCTCTTGCGAGTGGCTCTAACATCTAATAGTGGTGTTGCACATCTTATTTTTTGATGTCTTCTCTATCAATTCATTCCACCTTTCCTTCTTCATTGCCATCACTAATTGTTATCTCACTTTTTATGAATTTCCCTCTACCAACTAAGACCACATCCACTAATTTCTTGGCTACTTGGTGGTTACGTCATCCACGACATTCCTCTTTCCTTGTGAACTTGTAAATTTCCTATTTAAATATCATCCACAACCTTCATCTATTTTAATATAAATTGACTTCAAAGACACTGATTTTCTAATCTATAACATTAGCTCACCTACTAACCAAACTAATTTTTAAATGGCTAAATATTAGAAAGAGAGAAAAATGTACTTATACATCAAAATAGAAAATAATTATCAAGATAGACTAAACTCGGTACAAAGTTAGATATATATCAACTCATCATAGTCCTTTAGCCACTCAAACTATTGAATGCACTCAAAACGGTGTTATGGTACTAGAATTCCTGACATCTCTTTTTCTCGCTCTCTTCTCTGTGACAAACTACTCTCTCAACTGCGTAGAGTGCAAATGAGCCAAAAAAAACCCCCAAGCTCCTATGTGTAGCAATTGTAGCCCTAATCTGGCCATGTCTTGCCATTGTCATTTCCTCTAACCTTACTTAACCTATCTTGGTCCTATTTTATGTTGGAATCCAAGAACACTGAAAGGGGGGGGGAGTGAATCAGTGTTCTACCAGTCTGATCAATTTTAGCCTTATTAAAACATGCATACACCAACCGGTATATCAATACATAAAGAATTGAAAGAAGTAAAGCAACCAATAAGCCAATCAAATAAATGAGAACCATAACACACAGAATTATACGTGGAAAACCTCAAAGAGTAAAAATCACAGTGAGATTTGTGACCCACTATATCAATCCACTAGCCATATGAAGAGATATTATAAAATATAGGGGCCTGCACTTGCAGGAAGGCTTACATCCTAGAGCACACTACACAATCACAAAAGGAGCCTCACTGACTACATATAAATCCAGACTACAATCTGGAGAAGTGTGTGAACTGCTAAGATAGCATCTTCTATGCTAGAATACAGTTCCAGTTAAGCTATGTTTGTTCTAGTCTTAAACCCTAAACCCTTTACCGGAATACCCTTTACACAAATATCCTCACATACATGATCTCTCTGATATATTTTGCATCTCCTTCATTATTTCCTTCCAATTACATATTCGCATTCTATCACATCATATTTCAAAATGATCTAATCCAACTGACCTATATACCCCTTACAATTTATCATGCCTTATGTCAGCTTACAAAGATATTTACAATATCAAATAACATGTCGACTAGATGACATAAATACATGAATATCAAAAACAATTGTTGATGTCGGATTCAAAAGATGTCGGCCTCCAAAACCGATGACCTTATTCAAATCATGTTGTCATGCATTGTTGGTAGCCCAAATAAATCATTTTATCCTACCGGTGTCGGTGTCGGTGTCAGTGTCAGTGTAGTGTCTATGAAGTGCCTTCCGGTACACAAGTGAACCAAAACATGAAGTCGGAGCAAGATACCATGTTGCCATGTTGCCATCAATGACAACATAGTGAAATCAACCAATTGAGTGTCAATTTCCAACAATCTCCCCCTTTGGCATTGATGGCAACACTCATGTGAAAAATGGTCATGGTTTCATCTGTTGGTTTCATCCTACGTGCTCCCCCTAAGTTGAATATTCATCAATACAAAATTATCCATACGTCCATAGTTTTCCATCTATATACTCCCCCTAATGTATACAACTCCCTCTTTTCTTTTTCACGTCTATATCACTCCCCCTTTGACATAAATGCCATCAAAATTTCCAAAAAGAATACCAAAAATCCAAAACTGTACAATGAATATCCCAAAAATATCTTACCGGAGCTTAACAAATTTAAAAATTTCTAGATATGCCTTCTCCAATAGCTCAAGATAAGTATCCCAACAAGATTTGAAAGTGTTGGAAATATATGCAAGTTCATTTAGTATATGGGGAAAGGACTCTTTCTCTTTTAGCTATGTCGGTGTGGGCTTTCCAACCAGATCCATACACTCCTTCCTATGTACACTGAGTGAATCCAAATAGGGACTCACCAAGCCTCTAAGACTTCTGGCTCTTCTTATGATTTTGTCTTTTTCTTTCTCAAGAGCATAAATTTGAGCTTCCAAAACTAAAATTTGACCATCAATGGATGTAATCAATGAATTCAATCCATCAAAATAATTGGCTATACCTGCAATTTTCTCCTAAAATTCCTTAATCTTCTTATCCACATTAACTTTAAGTACATTTGTGTTACAACATACCTTGTAAATATTTGTACAATGCTTCAAAGAATTATCTATCAATTTCAATTTCTCATCAATTTCCTTTCTCTCAGACTCAATCATCTGATCAAGTGCAGCTCTTTTAGCCTGTGTGAACCTTTCCAGTGCTTGTCAGTTTGAAATCTACTAAGAGGATTGAAAATCCTTTGAAATGTGCTTAGTAATTGTCTTAAGCTTTCCAGATGGGCTCTCTTCTCTGTCAAACTTGTACTCCAGGACTAGTCTGTGCAAAATAGTGATAGACTGATAGATTATCCCTTATCCATAGATCCCTCCTTCATCAATTTCTGTGCAGACATCATCATGAGTTCGGTAGGACTCATCTTAGTTATGTTTTTCTTTTCAACCTGCAAGGTGTCAATTGACAATGATGATGGACCTACTACCGGTTCCCTGTCGGATTCCCCTTTCTTCTCATCTGATGTTTTATCCTTTATAGCTTCCTCACTTGCACCGGTGGCTTCGCCACTTGGTGCAATCTCTATAACTATCGATTCCTCCCTAGGAACTGTAACCTCAACCTGTACATCTATATTCAGAGTATTGTTGTCCTCAACATTAGTATCTTGTACATTTTTATTTACCGGGGGCTTAATTTCCACTATCTTAATATTTTTCAAAATTGAGGGCGAAGTACCCATAATACCCTTTCCTTTCCCTTCAACCGAGATGTCTGCAATGTCTGTCTTTGATTCTATTGAAGTAAAGAAACCTCGGTTCTCTCCAAAGAACTTAACCCATGCCTTGTGGGTTTCCTTTATTATCTCATTTACCCTTCCTAACATAAGACTGGTGATTCTATGTTTGTTGTTAAAGATTTTTCTATCTGCAACCTCAAGTGTCCTATCAATTTCCTTTGGAGAAATAGAAACACAAACAGATAACAACTCTTGAATTTTTATATGCTTGTCTTCTTGTATTGATGATAGCCTCCTAGCATCTAACATATCATACAATTATGTCGGTATTTGATTTTCAATTTCTATCAAGGATTTTTTATAAATGTCCAAATATAACCAAACTGCTTCCTTTACCTCTCTTTGTTCAACATTATCTAAACAATCATAGTAAGATTATACATTCTTTAACATGCCATCCTTAGTTATTTCATCTACTAATTCTGCATAAGTTTTTGGTGGAATGATAGTTACATTACTAGATTGAATTGCTTGATTGATGTCAACCTTCTTCTTACTTTTTACAATACTGAATCGAGCTAAAGGTGTTACTTTTGGTGCTTTCTTCTATGTCGGTAACTTGAATGTAACTTTCCTAACTAGTTTCTTTTTAGCCTCTACCTTGGTTTCCTCTATTTTCTTCCTTATAACCCTTTTGAATGCCAGGGGTGTGTCATCTTCAAATATAGACTATGTTGTAATAGACTCAATGAATACTTCTGGTTCTTTCCTCTTCCTACCTTTCTTCAGGATAGAATCAATCAATTCTTTGGTGTCCTGTGAAACCTTTTCTACAAACTTTCTTGCCTTTCCTTTTTGCTTATCTCTCTTCTTCCAATTGAACTTTGTTTCAACCTCTTGTGTCTTTTGTTTTGCAGTACCATGGGGCTTCTCAACCTCATCAACAGGCTCATCAATCAACATTTTTGTGTAAACATCTAAAATTTGTCCATCAACTTCATGGCCCATTTCCTCAATCCATATCTTTTAGGGCTTAACCGCTTCCATGAGTGTTTCATCCTTCTTCACCATGAAGCATATGTCAGTTGAGTATTTTTCAACAATATGCTTAGGAACCCAATCTCTAGATTTCATAGCCTTCTGGAATGCCTTAAAATATCCCCATACTTTGTCATCCCTTTGAATTTCCAATGTAGCAATTGACTGTTTTAATTGCCTCCCTACCGGGGTATCAAATGCCCATTTGCTCTTCCCAAAATCGGGAGTCTCATTCATGAAAAATAGCATTAAACAGATAATTAAGTTTTCATACCAGAAAGTTCCTTTCTTTTCTCCTTTAATCTTTCCTATGTTTATCATTAATTCATCTAACATCCAACCACATAGATCCAATTTCTCATTTTCTCTCATCATCTTATAAGCTGCGAAAATGCAAGAGCTAGAAACAGAATTCTGTCAGTTTGATTTTTGTTACCTTATAATTGATGACCATGCTACCAAATCTGATGTTTGTGTTGGTAATAGTGTTGATTCTCATGGATCGCATGTCTGATGTTGCACTAGTGATTTTATTTACATAATCATTAGAAACCTTCTTATCTGGACGTTGCTCAACCTATGGTAAACTAGTGAGTGCCCTGATGGCTTCCTTGGTGATCTTATATGGTCTATCCAACTAGATAAACTCTCCTCATACTCTACTCAAAATATACCTAACTATTTCATCTTCAAATTTCAGAATGTCCAGAATACCAGTAAACCCTAAGTCTTCAATGTGCTTGTATTCAAGTTTGATCTTTCCAAAATCTCCCATTAGCTTGCTCATGTACATGCCCTTTATGTCATATGTCCCCAAATCCTCAATGTGATGGTGTATGTATGCCCTAACATATTTGATATAAACAACACCTTCTGGAACACAGGAAAATGCTCCAACCGAGTCTTCCAGGGTAGCCACATGCAGATACCACTAGAAATTTGTCCTAGGACAGTCCTTGACCTCAACAATAGTCGGGTTTTCAACAAAGATAGGAACAGATGATGATCCCACTATGAAGAAAAATACCTGTTAATCGTTGTTGGTGAAAAACCCTAACAAACTCTATCAGTCGCCGATTAAATTGCTCAAGAAGATATTTGATCGCACTGAATCGCCTTTGATCACTCTGAATCACTCTGAATGCAAGGTGATCAAAAATTAAGTAGATTCAACCTTATATCCTCCAAGAAAAAGAAAAACCCTAATCTTTCATTTACATCAATGACTACCGGTGAAAGATACCGGATCTTGAACAAAACATATTCATGTCAAATAAGTGTCTCCAATGTCTAGAACATCTTCCAGAACCTCTTCCCAGGGCATATGCAGCATCTTCATGAATTTTGCTTACCCCTAAGGCATCTGCCTCAATTACCAATTGAGCTATGTGTCGGTGTAGGAGCAACCTCCTCTGTTGGATAAGTAACTGGTGCATTCCCATCTGTAGATTGATCTTCAATCTTCCTGACCCATCTCTGGTTATGATCTTTCTGGATTTCATTAACCTTCTCTTTCCCTTTCTCATTTGATCCTCCATTACCAATCGATGGATTTTTGCTTCTACAAAATTTAGCAATATGTCCAACCTCATTATATGCTTAACATGTAACATTGTTCCCTTGAATTGCTTTGCTAAAACCGGTGAAATTGCTTGACCTGTACTGATTAGCCATATGTCTAAATTTTCCACATGCATAGAATTTAACATTCATTCTACAATCTTCTGTCATATGACCATACTTATTACATTTAGAACATTGACCGGGAGCAGAATCAGGGTTCTGATTTGCTCTGTTTCTACATTGCCTAGCCATGTGACCAAATCTATTGCAAACAAAACATCTACCATTAAATTTATAAGCATTAAACTACCTTACCGATACTTATGGTTTTGATCTCTATTAGCAGTACCGAAACTCTATCCTTGCTCAAATCCAAGTCCACTGGAATCTCCATTCTGCCTTTGTCTCTTCAACAACTCATCTAGTTGTGCTGAACTAATCTTGAATTTTTTTTGTACTCACTTGCAGTAGTTAGATCATCTCTTATAATTATCATTTGTCTATCAATCTCTTGTTCATTACTCTAGGATTGTACTAAATCAGTTCTCAACATATCATTCTCATGAACCAACCTACCACATTCTTCAAATTTGTTCTTTAAAGATACAGCAAGATTTTCTTCCTTTTTCTTCTAGTCCTCAATCTCCTTGGACATTCTCATGGTTATAGATTGCATTTCATTTTTCATGACCTTGTTTTCTTGACTCAGCTTATGACAATGTTCCTTAAGTGCATCTTTCTCTTCATCATCTTGATTTTGCAAAAGTTCCTTCCTTCTAGCCTAAACAGATGGCAGTCTCTCCTGTAGGACAAGAATGAATTCCTTAGCAAAATTCAATTCATCTTGTAGCTTTAAGTTCTTCATCCTTTCAGCATCATAATCTTCAAGTGTCATCTCAAGTTGCTTTTCTAAACCCATATCCATGGATTCCAGATTCAGGATCTCCCTCAAGTTGTTAAACTTCCTCCAAGGCACAAGGCTCTGATACCAATTGTTGGAATCCAAGAACATTGAGAGGGGGGGTGAATCGTTGTTCTAGCGGTCTGATCAATTTTAGTCATGGCATCTATAGGGCAGAAGGGAAGGAGGGATCTGCTCCAACAGCGGGAATTTTGAATGGGGGATCTCACAGAGGGCTCATTGGCCCTAACTCTCTATAGTGGGGGGATGGCTTATTGGGAATGAGATTCTTCATTCCTTTCCAACGATTCGGTAGATAACTATTCAACAACTATAATGGGGGGGGTGGGGGGCATAGTCTGCAGGGGTGGGAGGGAATCACAGGGTTCCAGGGGGGCTAAAGTTTGTGTTTTTGTTTAATAACCATCTCAACTGGAACCGTGGGGAATAGTTCTCATACGAGTTGAAAGAACCTCACTTCAGCCCTATACCCATACCCATTGATCGTAAAGTGAAGGGCAGAGAAAGATCTAGGCATATTAAAACATGCATACACCAACCGGTATACTAGTACATAAAGAATTGAAAGAAGTAAAGCAACCAATAAGCCAATCAGATAAATGAGAACCATAAAACATAGAATTATACATGGAAAACCTCAACGAGGAAAAACCATGGTGGGATTTGTGACCCACAATATCAATCCACTGGCCATGTGAAGAGATTATAAAATATAAGGGGTCTGCACTTGCAGGAAGGCTTACAGCCTAGAGCACACTGCTCAATCACAAAAGGAGCCTCACTGACTACATATAAATCTAGACTACAATCCCGAGAAGTGTGTGAACTGCTAAGATAGCATCTTCTATGCTAGAATACAGTTCCAGTTAAGCTATGTTTGTTCCGATCTTAAACCCTAAACCCTTTACCGGAATACCCCTTTACACAAATATCCTCACATACATGATCTCTCTGATATATTTCACATCTCCTTCATTATTTCCTTCCAATTACATATTCAAATTCTATCACATCATATTTCAAAATGTTCTAATCCAACTGACCTATATACCCCTTACAATTTATCATGCCTTATGTCGGCTTACAAAGATATTTACAATATCAAATAACATGTCGAATAGATAACATAAATACATGAATATCAAAAATAATTGTCAATGTCGGATTCAAAAGATGTTGGCCTCCAATACCAATAACCTTATTCAAATCATGTCGGCCTACATTGTCGGTAACCAAAGAAATCCTTTTATCCTGCTGGTGTCGGTGTCAGTGTCGATGTTGGTGTTGGTGTAGTGTCTTTGAAGTGCTTGTTGGTATACAAGTGAACCAAAACATGAATCCGGAGCAAGATACCACGTTGTCATGTTGCCATCAATGACAACATACTGAAACCAACCAATTGAGTGTCAACTGCCAACATTTTATCCCTATTAGACACATTTTTTGTATTCTAGCCAACTAACCTTCCTCCTTCCTATCAAGACACTACCTGAGCTTTTATAATAATAAAAAATTCCAATATCTCAAGGGGCATACCACTTACCTATCTAGGGCATACCACTTACCTATCTAGGGCATACTAGGGCATATGTACCATTTAAATTTTATTCTTTAAAACAATATAATAAATTACATTGCCTGAAAGAAAGGCAAAATGTATTGGTGCGGGCACCGGTTAGGAGGGACCTCAAAGAGATCAATCTAGATCGGGCAGCAAGAGTAAACACAATGAAAACAAGAGGATGTGATTGAGGCAATGCAAAACTAAATTAATTAGATCATGAAAATTGATAACAGATAATCGGTAACATCCGGATTACAAGATTCAACTCACGGGTCGGCTACATACATGCTCAATTACAGAATTGGTCAACTCCGGACCTCTAAATTTTAGGATCTATCTCTATGTTCTATCTTACTAAATTATGATGCTCAATTACAATTATTTATATGATCCAAGGGGATTTGGTTGGTCAAAAGGGATCAAATGCTGAAGAACAAGATCAAACGTGTAAAACTAACAGGTCGGCCTTTGCCAAAGAGATTGCTCTAGAAAATCCAAAGGATGAATTTCGGATCAAAGGGAAGGTCAGCCACACAAGAAACATTGGAATCAATGAAATAGGCTTTGCAAGCTATAGAAAGGATCTGGTAGATTCACCAATGCAAATAGGTCCAAGCGGTTCTGGTGCCAGAAAACTGTCTTGGAATCCGAAATCGATAACTTCTCAGAAAATGATCCAAATGCTTTGTTGTTTAGGAATAAGGAAGATAATCATGTCCTCAAGCAAAATCCAACTCCACAAGATCCGATGATACAATACAAGAAAATGCAAAAAGAAATGTTGAAGTTGCAAAACATAAAAGAAATATTTTTGGTTGATGCAAGATTGCCAAGAACCGGGGATGCTCTTGCATCATGTATACACCTAAAAATATCCTTAATTAAATAAATACTTTTCATTTATTTAATTAATTCATTAGCTTTTTCCTTTATTAATTAAATAAATATTTTTATGTATTTAATTAATTCATTAGGCTTTTTTTCTCCTAAAATTAAATAAATATTATTATTTATTTAATTATTCTAACCCCACCTTTCCCTCTATTAATCAAATAAATACTTTTATTTACGTAACATCGTAAATTGTATCCCTATATAATTTCATCCTCACCTAGGCCTCACTTCTACGTTCTTCCCAGACTCTACTTTGATTTCCCTCACCCAAACCCAAAATTAGCATCTTTAGGGGTTTTGTCCAAATTTCAATCCTAATTGGAAGGACTAGGATTCCCTAAGCACTTTGGTCCTCCCAAAAGGGACTCAAATTTGGACCCCACAATGGTCATATTTTTGAGGTGGGAAAACTTTCTCCCTATTGACTTGCTTCAAAATTTCAAACACGTTTGGTGCGGTTAGATATAAAAGCAATCCTAAACCCCTCAATTTCTAATCACTTAATCATCTCTCAATTCCAATTTTGTAAGATCAATTTCAAAATTCAAGTGAGCAAGCAATCAAGCATCATCAAGGCAATGAAGGAGAGGTCAAGTTTATATTTCAAGCATTCATGATGGCATCCATGATCAAGACATTATGAAGACATTAAAAATGATACTATCAACCTTTGCATGAATAATTCAAAACAAAATTCATCAAAATATCAAGTTATATTTCAAGCATTTCAATTCCAATCTAGCCTTACCCTAAAAAGGCAAGCTTTCCAATTCGGTTTCGATTCCATTTTAATTTCAATTCAAGGATTAATTCCAAACCCAAGGTTTGACCTAGGAAAACCCCTATCAACAACACCATTTCTCTTCTTTATGTGTGCAGGCAAGAGAACCAAAAGCTATGAATTGATATTTTGGCAAAGGAGACAATGATGATCGTATCTGACTTTTGCAGGAGAAAAAAGTGGATGACAATTGACCATTGGTTTAGAAATTCATATGTTGAGTTCATGATAATTGAACATCGGTTCTTAATTTCATATGTGATTATGATTTTATTTGATAAGTGAATAAGTTTTATATTGCTATCTAGTAATATTTTTGCATGTTAGAATTATTGATAAGATTTCAGGGTAACTACATTGTTTTGACCTAGTGGTTGCAATAAATTTATCATCCTCTGAGAAGGGGGGGAAAGTATCATCAAGTATGGGAGGTAAGAAGGTGAAGGATCAAGTTGTCATCTGAGTCTTTGAAACCTGTAAGTATTGGCCATGACATGTTTTGATGATAGATCCTAGTGATGTGGAGTCGTGAACTAGGTACCTAATATGGTTAATGCTAGATAGTCAGTCGAGTTGTTAGGTTTCCTTATTAACAAATAAATCATGATGTTGACTTAAGCCATCGAATAACTAAGTTCAAACTAAAATTGAATTGATAATCAATACAAATTTATACTTTAATTTAAATATAATGTATTTGATACATAAATGATTATCTATAATATAAGGAGTACATATGTACATCTATGTATATACTTTTATGTTGATCATATTCATTAAGAAAGGTGGCATTAAACCATATTGTAGTCAAGCCACATCTTATATTGTGGAAGAGATGTTAAATCCCAGCAACATGGGTAATGGAATCCAAGGCAAAAGGAAAATGAAAATAGAATGAATGAATTTGTACCTCCTTGAAAGTGATTAAATTAATGCACAAGTGGAAGTTTAATGTAATAAACTTAAAATTTATGGAAATGATTTATAAATTATATGAAATATGCATAACCATCAAATATTAAAGTTAATAAGGAAAGCTTTGAAGTTTGTACATGTATATAGAAATAAGCTTGGAAAGATTAGTATCGCATAGCTTGTTTTTGGAATTTCTTTCTGACAGAGAAGTTGAACGAACTCGAACTATAGTAGAATATATATTGGAAATACTGTGGCAAGTTGATAAAGAAATATTGAATTCTTGGAAGAAGTACTCTACTTAGTGGTGTAGGAGCACCTAAGGGTTGAAATGCCCTTACCAATTTTTGCTTGTGAGACCTTCCAGTGGTCATGTAAATACATAAGGACTGGCTCTAGTCCATTTGTATGATTGTTTACTTGCAGTTTTTAAAATGTCTCTTATCGACAAGACCTGCCCCGATTGGCAAGTCTTACCCCGATGAGTTCGTCAGAGTTTGGAGTGGTTCACACTTACCTCGATGACCCGATAAGTTGTTAGTGCTCGAAGTATCAGAAGGATTAGTTTCAAGTTTCCCCGATGATTAACTTGACCTATACTCAAACGATGATTGTGGATAATCATACAGTTGTCGCTATACTATGATGGGAAGATGATCACCAGATAATCCTCATGACTTGGCGACAAAGCACATGCATAAAAAAAGAGGTGAGTTAATGACCCTGTAGGTTGAAGGTGGATCAACGGCGGTCACTATATCGCATGATAAAGATGCTCGAAAGTTATCTCTCGCGACTTGGCGACCAAGGTGGGGCCTGGCAAGAGAGAAGCTCAGGCAAGTTAACGAGTGAGAAATTGTTAGGTCCCAGAGACAACTGAGGGGGGGTGAATCAGTTGTCAAATAAATTTAAACCAAAAACAACTTAATCAACTTTCTCCTTAATACTGGTGAAACAGTCTTTTATACCGGTGGACAGTTTTATCAGATAATTTGCAATATCGGTAAATGTTAATGCATGAAACAAAAAGACAAAGTCATCCACAACACATAACACCAATATTTGTACGTGGAAACCCTGTAAGGGGAAAAACCATGGTGGGAAACCTTACCCATAATCAGATGATACTACTGCAGATAGTAAGTGTATACAAATGGGGTCTGCACATGCAAAAAGGCCAAGCGCCTAGAGCTCACTGCTCAAACACAAAATAGGAGTCACACTGACTACAATTGGATGGTTAAATCCAATAAGGATGTACTGCTCAAAATAGCATCTTCATATGTTGGATTCAGTACTGGTGTAGTTTTGATATGCTTTCACAAAACCTTCCTTCACCTTCAAATGATGTCTACGTGTATAGCTCTACTTATTCTCCCATATACCTTCACACAAATCTTCTTCGCATTCCCTATTTGATCTTACAAATAAGATCTTACATTTATATCATAACCTAAGACCAATTTTAGTAGGTCAGCTCTACAAGATATTACAATAAAATCATTTTACAAATAAATTAATGCCCGATGCAATAACCGATTCAACATGTCGGCTTAATGTATTTACAACAACAATAAGTCATCTCCATAGCGTGCCATGCTGATCTCGAAAAGATAAACCTGTCGGTGTATAACCTGGACCTATTTGTCGATAACAGCAAATATGCAAATACGAATATACCAATAAACAAAACTTCAAGACAAGGTGTCCACACGATGTCTTCGACATAACCAAGTTTTTTCCATGCCCTTCCAAGTGTCGGTGATCATTATGTCCTATCAGTGTACTAGATACCGGTGACTGTGCATAAGTCACTTGCTTGCCGGTGAATGTTGCTGATTCTCCAAAGTGCCAGAGTTGATAAGTGTTTAGTAGGTGTCGACATCAATGACAAAACCATACGAAAATACCAACAGATTGTATGATTGTCGCTATACCACTATGGAGAGATGCACAAAGTTTATTCCCCGTGACTTGGCGACCATGGTGGGACCCAGCGACAAAGAAGAGCTCCATTTCAGACAGTTAGTGAGGTTGTGCTAAAATGGAAGGGCAAGGACCCCAGAGCTAATCAGGGAGTGCCACGTGGTGGAGCGCAAAAAGAGAGATCGAGCAAGATCGAACGATCGGGATAGCTATTTGGTTGTCTTGTCGATAACTCGATGGAAACACCTAGGAAGCGGAGGAAAGCATCGGCCATCAGACGAAGGGATTTCTTGCTATCCCGACACCCAATGGAAAAGTGCGAGTGGTGGACATGGTTATCGACCATCGGTGAAGGTTTGTTTTGGTTACCTCAATCACCCGATGGAAAAGTGCGAACTTTGCAAGTCATCAACCGGCATTGGAAGCCAGGTTCTGAGGCTACGTCGATGACCCGTTATGAAACCGTTTTCTCTAGTTTGTAACCGTTTGTGTTTCATGACAGATGCATGAGATATAAAAGTCTAATTGTAAGGCATTGGATTGGTTGGATACTACAGGAAACACAAGAGAAATACATACAAGTCTGTTTTCTGGTTTTTTATCACTAAGTGTTGTACTGTCTTGTTTTTGTTAAGTTTTTCATTATAGTTATGTAATTAAAAATTCCTTTTTGTTGTTCGTTTCTTTGTTTTGAATTCACAGTGTAAATATGGCTCTATCTTGAACCTCCACCATGGGATCCACACGGCCATTGGAGTTCTTTAGGAAGATCCAAAAATGTACAGTAAGAGTAGAGTAGTAGTAGGAGGAAACCAGGAAATGGAAATCGCCATTTCTGCATATTGAGCCTAAGCGAGCTTGGAAGAAGTTCATCTAAGTTTCAGTGACCGTAAAGGAGTAAGTGTAGGGGAGGACTAGTGTAGAAGTCTGATTACAAAATCAGACAGGATGATGACTTTACAAACTGCGAGTAAGCAAGGGTTGTCCTACACCTCTGCAACTCATAGTGACAGAATCTAGGAGCATGGAGAACAAGATTCTTTATGAGCTTGTATCGAGTGTGAAAAGAAAATACTGGTAGGGAAGGACTTAGAATTCTAGAGGAGTAGACTTGGAACCCGGAAAGGGATAGAAGCAAACCATTAAAGAAACCTATTTAATGGTAAACTAGGTTACCTCCCTATCACTTAGCCAACTTGGAATGTAGGCATGTAAGCCAGGTTCCAAATCTGAAATTCTTGATTGAATTTTGAAATTAAGAGAGAAGCCCTAGTCAATTTCTCTATTGTTGTTAGAAACACATAATTTTAAGAGTTGATATTTTAGGTCAATAAGTTTATATCATAGTTTTATTATGGTTTAGTATGTGATAAGCTCACTAGTGTAGCTATGTTGAAGGATTCATGGTTATCATTAAAGAAAGGGTCTACCTTTTGTAGTGTCTCAGTTCTAAGACAAAGTAGCTAATATAATGGAAACAATCTAAAACATTTCATTGTCTCAAATCATAATGCAAGAACTGAACTTAAATTATATAACCCTTGTGGGTATAAATATAGTAGCAACAAATAAATGTTAACATCTCTTATAGCTGAACAAAATAGTCGTATGCTTATAATAGTCTTTATATAAGAAGAGATTAAATTGAAGATATAGTAGTTGCACTATGCTAATATCATACGTGTTCTTGTACAAACAGTGAAGAAGATCAACCAATTAAACAATGTTCAAGGATTCAATTTAAAGTATTGAATAAGGAAGATTATGCATTGTGTTTTCATCCACAACACCAAATTTTTTTATGTGGAAATCCGGAAAGGGAAAAACCACGGTGGGGATGGAACCCACAATATTCATATACTATGTCTAGGAGTCCATAAATAGTACATAGATGGGGAATGCACTTGCATTCAGGCTCACTTCCTAGAGCTCACTGCTCAATTATAGTTGCCCGGAAAGCTACAACCTTCAGGGAAGTCTCACTGACTTACAATTTGATTACAATGAGTAAATACAATAAAATGAACTCTTAATTAGTATCTGACTATGCAAAAATAAGTTTCGGTTAAGTGTTGAATCTCTAACTGTCTCTGCTCTATAAAATACTTTGTTTTGTCTCGGTTAGCTATTGGTTGGTCTTAAAATAAAATGTGCACATGAAACTGCGCTCATTCATACCAAAACAGATCACCACATCTCTAACATATCGAAAATCAATCGCCAAATTGATCTTATATATCCAGCCATACAACAAAAGCAACCTCCTTCAAGTCGGCTTCAAGAGATGTAACGTATAGCTCAAATTCGGCTTCAATCTTGAACAAAACATAGCACCAAACAAAAATATTATAATCACACGCTTCCCAAAGGTATTCCCTATCACCGAGATCACAAAAACAATCACCAAAAACACTGCAATCATCGGAAATCATTTTGGACCAACATATTACCGAAATACCCTATTTTACCGATTAACTGGCTACCGTTTAACACCAACTTCCGGATAAGATGAATCATGATTGTCAGATCGAATCACCACGAAGAGTTATGAAGAGTTGCCATCAATGAAAACCCTAGACCAAACAATCAACCACTAGAAGTCACATGAAATCACCGGATGAGTGTCAATTGCCAACAATCTCCCCCTTTGGCATTAATGGCAACACTTGTGAAAAATGGCTAAGTGTTGAAACCTGTGAAACTTGTACACCGGACTATACACTCTATACACAATTAGTCTGTACATTTTTCACCTCATCTCTCCCCCTTTAAGAGCAATGCCAAAGATGGAATGTTGTACAAAATTGATATACAAACGACATATACTTTACAAATATTTGAAAAGGTTAGCATAAACAGTCTTAAAAAATCCCAGGTGAGTTTCCCACCCACTCTTCAGATTGTCCAAAATTGTGATGAAAGCATTGAATACAGTGGCATGAATTTCTAAATCTCTCATATCTAATGGTACAGATCAGGCCATTTCCTTCATACAATCTGCCTTATTGCTCAACATAGTAACCGGACAACAATCAGGTTATGGAGTTCACCCACTTTCCTCAAAACTTTCTCCTTATCAGCTTGAAGGACAAAGATCTGGTCATTCAAGGCTATAATTTGTCTTTCAATGCTTTTGGTTAATGATACATTAGGTTCAAAAGATTGTGAGATACTTGCAAGCTTGCCCTGACGGCTATTTATTTATTTGTCAATATCAATGATGAATTTAGGCAAAATGAGACAAGATTTATACAATTCACCAACTTCTGACAATGTGTCAAAAATGATCTGCAGTCTCTTATTCAATGACACCCTATCATCTTCAATCATTTTCAAGAATGTCTATTTTTTGACTTCCTTAAATCTATCCAAAACTTTCTGAGTAATCGTCTTCTCCAAATAATCAAAGTTGCTATTTACATTGTTAATTAATTGCAATAATTTACCAGAGGGGCTATTATTTGAATCTAATTGTACATTGGTAGCCACCTTCTGCAAAACATCAATAGACATCAAAATTAACTTCTTATCTTCAATCTCCGATTTCACCAGATCTTGGCTGACTTGAGCTTGGACTACAGCAACAAGCATGAGCTTCTCTGCAGGAGACATTTTGCCAAGATCAACCAAGCCATCAAGATTGATCTGAGGTGGGTGTTGGCATTCTACACTCAATGAGAATGGTTGATGTTGTCATTGACGGCAACCAACCGGTAACAGGTTGTACAGGTTCACCGGCAACATAGACATCATCTACCGGCACCGGCAGGCACATTCATCGACATCCAGATCACATCGACAATGAAGTATATCGGCACTCAGGCCAACTTGAGACAAGTTTTGTTTATATGAATTGTATTGTAAATGTAATTAACTTTTGTAAGCCGACATGGTGTATTGTAAAAGACTCATATATGTATGAGATCTTACAGATCATTTTGTATAAGGATAGGATGATTATTATTGGTATATGTAAGACAATGAAAGGTTTTTGTTAAGGTATCTGACTGAGCTTAAAACGGATGTGAACCAAGCATTAGAGATGTTATTTTGAGTAGTACATTATCTTGGATTTAATTGTACATATTGTAGTTAGTGAGACTCTTTCATTGAGCAGTG
The DNA here is from genome assembly GCF_030272615.1 of Cryptomeria japonica. NCBI lineage: Eukaryota > Viridiplantae > Streptophyta > Pinopsida > Cupressales > Cupressaceae > Cryptomeria > Cryptomeria japonica. The sequence goes on along the minus strand of NC_081410.1, from coordinate 5,604,551 downwards.
CGCTCTAGGTTGTTTGCCTTCCTGCATGTGTAGGCCCCTAATGTAAGTAATATTTATTCATATTGGCTAGTGAGTAAATATTGTGGGTCACAAATCCCACCGAGTTTTTTCCCACACCTGGTTTCCTCGGCAAAACATCTTGTGTTATGGTGTGCATTTATGTTGTCTTTGTTGTTTCTCTTTGCTGCACTATTGCTTTTTTACCGGTATATTAATTTGAGTTCCAAAGTTATAAATAAGTTCAAATATTACATAAACCGGTTAGACATTGATTCACCCCCCCTCTCAGTGTCTGCATCTAACAATTGGTATCAGAGCCTGGTCCTCTATTTGTAAAAGTCTAACAGCTTGAGGAAGATTCTGAAACCGGTATTGATGGATAATTTGAGAAAATAGTTGGAAGGAGCTCTTGAAGATTTCGATGCAGAAAAACTGAAGAATATCAAACTTGAAGGTGATCTGAGGATTGCACAGGAATTCATTAAAGGACTTCAGGAGAACCAGGTTATAGCACAAAACAAGAGGAAAGAACTTCATGAGAAAATGCAGAAACATGATGATGAAAAGGAAATTCTTAGAGATATTACAAAGAAGCTGAGACAAGAGAACAGTAATATGAAGAATGAAATGCAAGATTTAACCATGAGGCTATGTTAGGATATTGAAGATAGGAAGAATAATGAAGAAGACTTGACTAGGAGACTTAATGATGGAGGTAATGAAAATCTGAGACTTTGTCATGAAATTGATATGCTAAAGACAGATCTGATTCACATGCAACATGATAAAGAGGAGCTTATGAGACAAGTTGGGATTCTAGAAAATGAGTTGATCACTGCAAATGAACACAAAGACAAATTCAAGAGAAGTTCAGAAAGACTTGATGACATGCTGAAAAGACAAAAACCTGATGGAGATATAGTTGGACTTGGATTTGAACGTGGAGAAAGTCCTAGGACTGCAAATAATCTAGATCATAGCAAACCGGTAAGACAACCTAATGCTTATAAATTTAATGGGAAATTTTTTAATTGCAACAAATTTGGTCATAGAGAAAATCAATGCAGATTTAGAAATAATCATAATACAAACATACCCACCAGTCAATGTTCCAAATGCAATAAAATTGGTCATAATTCAGGAAATTGCAGAATGAATTTGAAATACCATGCTTGTGGTTGATTTGGACATTTATCTAATCAATGCAGAACACAAACCGGTCAAGGATATGGAAAAGCTATTCAGAGGAATAACGTAACTTGTTATGCATGTAACAAGATTGGGCATATTGCAAAATTTTGTAGAAGCAAGACTATATCGGTAAACAACAAAGGATCTAATGAGAAGGGAATAGAAAAGGTAAATGAAATAAAGCAAGAATTTTCAAAAAAATGGATTAAGAAGAGAGATCAGAAAGTTGATGAATCTATCTCTGCACCGGTAGAATAGAGTAACCCTCCACCAGTAGGAGATTCTTCATCTAACTAAGGAATAATCCTTAGGGGGTATGGCAGCAAGTTGAAAATCATGCATTCTACCCTCGGTTGATGGTAAGAAGACATATTTCTTCTTTACCGGAAGATATGTTAAGTTTTCAATTAACCGGAAAGCATTTAATGCGGTAGTTGGAGAAAATTTTGGTTATAAAGTACCGGAAAACCCTCATCTTCATCCACCAAGCATCCAAGCATCCAGAGAGCACGAAATTGAGCAAAGGAATTCTAAAGGCGAAGCAGCAAGGTATTTTCAAGCATTCAAATATTTCAAGTAAGAGGTATTTATCTTTTGAAATGGCATCTTCATCTTCTGTACCTAAGTTTATTTCAAACCCTACTGTGGTAGAAAACATTAAGCGCCCTAGACCCATATTTAAGATCATCCCTGAACTTGCCAAGCAAGATGATTCTATCGGAGCTTTTTCAAAAATTTTGAAGGGAGTCACTTTTGCCGAAGACCATAGAATTTACATTCATTGCAACATAGAAAATTTAGGTACTGATGATTTGAAGAACATGTACAATGGTGTTATTAATGATGAACAAGTTTTGGTTAAACTGAAGCATAAGATAGTAGAAGACTTAGGATTTGTTGAAATTATGAACATACCTGAATTTTCGAAGGAGGTAGTTTGTCTTGTACTGAGCAGAGTTCATGGAGAGTTTATGTGGCTAGACTCTGTTTTTAAAATCTCAAAGGAAGCAATCAAGGTAGTTATTGGTTTACCCTCAACCGGTAGTAGGCCCGACAAAACAAAGAAGATACCTAACAAGGGTGTTATAGATTTAACTGGAGCTACATCTGACAATAGATCTCTTAGGGTTAATGACATTACTGATGCAAATGTGAGATATGTGAGCATGGTACTTGGCTATAGAGTAACTCATACAAACAGATTAAATTTAGTTTCCTGCTTATGTATTCATAGTGCATATGAGATGGTTAAGAACAATTCTAGGATTGATATCTGTGAATGGCTTAAGCATGAACTAATAGATAACTTGAAAAAGATTAAGGGTGACAAGAAGGGGACATTCCTCTTTGGCAACCTACTTGTGTGTTTGATGTTTTACTTCACCAAAGAGATACCCGACATTGGTCATAAGGACTTTGGTATGACATACCGGGAGGCAAAAAAATCATGGAAGCTATTACCAGTATGGGCTCTAACAGTGATAACACTATAGCAAACTACATCAAAAAATTCCAAACTAAGATGAAATCCAAAGAAAGGATACCACAGAGCATTATAGACAAGTATGACAAGCAAATATGTTTTGTAATCAAACATGATGAAACATGGATGGAAGTTGTTACTCCTAGAAATATTTGGATAACAGAAATGGGTTATGAAGTTGATCTAAATATTCTTGAAGCATATGCTAAAACACTTCTTGATGCACCTAAGGAACCATCTAAATAAATTTTTGGAAATGTTGAGACCATTCAGAGTGTTGTTTCGATGTAGAAGTAGAGAAAAATTCATCCGAGATGTATCCAAAATGGCTAAGGAGGTTAAGGAAAATGTAATAAACTTGAGTGGTATATCTACTAGTGAACTGAAAGGATTAGAATTGGTAGCTCATGTTTCACCGGTTGTCACTTCTTCAGATACAGACAGTGGAAAAGCAGTTGAGTTCAAGAGAGTTGAAAGGAAGAAGAGGAAACCTTCACCGGTACCTTCTCCTTCTCCCAAAAGGACTAGAACTTTAAGGAAGAAGGAGCAAGCTATAAGGGAGCCTAAGAAAAAGCTAACGCCAAAGAATAAACAACCTAAGATATCAGATACCCTTACACCAGAGGAACTGGTAAATGAGATAACACAAGATGGTAATCTTTGTAATGTAAATAAATATTATCATTCTTACAAAGATTCTGACAAGGAAACAATAGAGGCTAGTATTATTTTTCATCTAGACATCTATAAGAAGGTTTCGATTGAAGTTGTAGATGATCTGCCGAATGACTTGTATATAAGACTAGAGGCTAAAATAATGTCAGTGATGGAATTAGATAAAAAGTTAAAATTTGAAGCATTATTGGCAGTGCATCCTGTAAATTCTAAAGAGGAAATTGATGAATTCATTTCTGAAGCAAACCGGTCAGTTTTTGTGAGTGGACACCAGCAGATTAGCCTAATGGCTGGGAGAGTAAAAGAAATTGCTGATGAAACTGCGGACAGTTGGGAGATATTTTTTGTTGAAAAATAAAAGAAAGAGGAAAGGGAGATACGGAAAATGGATAAATCTTTTGGGAAGGTATACCAGAAGGACAAAGGTAAAAACAAAATTGGTAGTATACCTGCTACAAAGGTCACTGATAACATTCCTCCACCAACACAAGATACTCTGACAATAACTTCAGCATCACCGGTACATACAAACAATCAACTAGATAAGGCAACTGAAGAAGTAACACATGGTGACACTAACCCGAATTCTGAAACTCTTTTCACTATGAATGTTGATACACAAGATTTTAACATTGTTCTGGATAAAAAGACTATAGAGGTTAAGGAAGTCGATGCTAAGAATAGTGAGAACTTTGAGTCGCCGGCACACACTGTTAACTCTCAGAACACTGAGATACCGGTAGAGGCTAAGGTAACTAACACTGAGAAACCAGAGACAAATAAACTGGCAGATGCAGAGGTACTTACACAGACTAAAAATCCAGAAGAAGAAGTAATAACATAGAGTGAGAAATTGGCAGCAAATGTAAATAAAGAGGAAACAATTGTTGGAAATAAGGGAGAAATAGTTAAGGCAATTGGGAAAAGGAAATCTATTGCAAAACCAAGCACATCCACTGGAGAATTTAGACCCACTAATGTAACAGATGTACATCTATTTACAAGTTCTCTCTCCTTCATTTCTCTATCCATTTTACTCGCATTCATCCTTCTTGCATCTATTATACTGTACAGGTCCTTTGGAATGGACTTCTCTAATTCAATTAATGTCTTACTAAAATTAGGCAAGTATAATACTACCACCTCCTCAACTTTTCTTTGATCACCATCATCAAAATTATCAAAATTTGCCTGAAGATTCTTTAAACTTTCATCCACTAATATCTCATCTATAAATTGATCTGCTGATAGTGGAGGAATTATTGTGTACTTACTGTTGGTATTTGGCATAACTGATGTAGATCAGGTGATGCAGTTGAAGTTGGATGACCGCACCAGTAAAGGATAGAAGTCTATTTGTGATGAAGAGATTGAGATTCTATGAATACATGACATGATCATTTATTTGTGTTGTCATTGCTGGCAACTGATGTTCCTTATGTTTTTTTTTGTCATCTAAATGATTTGGTTTACCGGAAGACAGGGTTTACTAGCAGTGAACTAAAATCTATGAATGATAGGGAGATTCTCACAAATGAGTTGCTAACTAGTTTGTAGGTTAGGAAAAGATGATGTTTTGGGATCCCTTGTTTGTTTTATGCCCTACTCTCCTTCTGAGTCAACATCAGCACCCAAACTCCTTTGGAGAACTCTCTACCAATTGGATTGCTCCAGTTACTCAACCAAGGTTAGAACTCACATGAGTAAGTCCAAACACCAACATGTATAATTCATTACCCTTCACCTGCAGGGGATTAGGAGGGGTTTGAGATGGTTTTTCAACTCCCTTCATGTGGTTTTAGAGTTTGTTCCCTTTCATTTCCTTATCACCTTCATGATTCCTATATTTTGGGCCTTGTAGCCCTATGAGCCCCTTTTAGCCCTCCTGTCATGGTTTTAGCTCTTTTATTCTAAAAACTTCCAAATGACCCCCCAGAAGATTTTGTGATTTGGATACCCATTTAGACACTTGTTAAGATTTTGCAAATTAGATGGTCTAGTACATTCATATAGGTATGGCCCCAAAATGGCACTTTAGAAGGGTTTTAGGTTTGTGTGCTTTCTCTAATGGGTTTTATAAGACTCCACACCCTGTCAAACCTCCACACTCACATTGAGGCTCTACAAGACAACCATCTTCCATTCCAATCACTTGGATCAATCAAATTTGATCACCCCTACAAGAAATAGGAAAAACAAAAGTCATGTTCTTAGGCGGGTTATGGCAGAGCTCGCCTAGGACATGATAGTAAATTGATCCAATGAAACTTCCAGGACACAAAAAAGCATATTTACACGTACATAGACTCCATTACTTTAATCCCAAAGGCCATTGACAAACCACAATGGGAATTCAAGTTGGAGCCATTTTTAGGGTCTTAAACCCTTTACCAGGTCGAGAGCAGTGAAAACAAGAAATACTTTTAATACACCAGTTAAACCTGCACAATGAAAGGACACAAGTACTTTTTAAGCACCACAAAAACACAAAATAAGCATCCATGAAGGTACAATACATAAATCAATCCATTTGGTATGGTCTGCATTAAATAATTTTATAAATTTACTGAAGAAATCAGGAAATTGTCTCAAGTTTCTATTCAAAATTCAATCTTTGGATCTTCCAACTCCTTTAAAATATTTTGAGATGCCTTATATATGCCTACTCAATCAAACCCAACCACTAATCGGACCTCTAACTACCAATTTGAGTATTTTGTAAAAATTGCTCGCATTATTGTAAAATGTTGTCAAGCAAACATGACAACTTTTACTCCACGATGCATTTTTATAACTTTTACATATCTTCACACTCTTGACCCCCTAGGATGGTTTCCTAACATCAAATGAAAATTTTCAAAAGCCTTGTGAGGCCTTACAAGGAGTTTTACAAAAAAATTCTATATGATGCCATTTGAGGCTTACAAAGGCACATAGGCCAAAACTGAGTAAAAAGAAAAACTAAGATTAATGACAAACAAACTACAAAGAAAACTCAAGCACATTTTTGGACTCTTCAATATTCCTTTATTCAATCATTGACCCAATGAGGATCATTCACTCCAAAATTAGAAAGTTCATCAAGAAACCTCATGTGCTCTTGCACCATACTCCCCCAATGAGAAAGAAGTAAAGTGACTCCTTTTGGCAACAAAGAGATGTCAATTCCAACCTTTGGAATTTTTTATTTAGGTACCCAAGTGGCCTCAAATTATGGAAGATGTTGTCATTTAACCAAATGCTCCATATAGGTGGTTTGCCTAGTCTTCTTAAGAATTCTTGAATCCAACACCTTCTCTGTTTGTAGCATGGTTGGGGGTAGAAAAGGAAGGTCTGAAAGTGACTAACAAACATCTGAAACTCTAGTGTACTCCTTTGGAATTGGGCCTTTGTACTACACCAAGTCTGCAACATTGAAAATAGGAGACAAAGCTATGTCCCGAGTAGATCAATTTTGTAAGCATTTTGTCCATACTTAGCCAAGACCTTACAAGGTCCAATCCTTCTCATTTGAAGCTTTCTAGGGACACCTTTTTGAATCATTTCCTTCTTCAAGTGGATGAGTACCAACTCACCAACAGTAAATTGCACATTCTTCCTCTTTTCATCTACTTTGTCCTTGATTCTTTGAGAGTTTTCTTGTAAAGTCTGCCTAACTTGCTCATGAATCTCCTTCATGGACATTTCCATGTCAATAGCATGTCCACTCCTTTTCTCCATACTTCCAAGGTCTCTAATCTCCAACACACCTCTGGGATGAATCCCATAAACTACTTCAAAAGAACTCTTGTCGGTTGATCTATTCACACTGTCATTATAAGAAAATTCAGCTTGATGGATGATCTGATCCCGAGCTTACCCATACTCCTTTGTCAAACATCTGAGAAGGTTCCCAAGTGTCCTATTTACAATCTCTATTTGGCCATCCATTTGGGGATGGTATGCTGAGCTAAAAGACAAGTTAGTACCCAATCTCTGCCATAAAATTTTCCGAAAATGACCAATGATCTTGGTATCTCTATCTGACACTATACTGATTGGCAAACCATGAATCCTAATGACCTCTTTGAAGAAAAATGAGCAATATGGCTAGCATCATTAGTCACCTTACATGGAATAAAATGGTCATTTTACTGAATCTATCTGCTACAACATAGATGCTATCAAATCTAGTTTTGGTCTTGGGTAAACCAACAACTAAATCCATACTTACACACTCCCATGGCCGGTTTGGGATAGGTAATGGCTGATAGAGTCCAAAATTGGAAGAGGTTCCCTTTTCCCTTTGATAAACAACACATTGTTCAACATACTTTCTGATATCCCTTTGCATCTTTGGCCAATAATAGAATCTTTGAACAAGTTCTAAGGTTTTATTCAACCCAAAATGACCACTTAAGCAACCATTGTGCTTCTCTTGTATTAAGTTCTCTCTCATGGACCCTCTTGGCACAAAAATTTGTCCTCCTTTAAATAAAATACCATCTTGAAAAGTAAAATCTGCATATTCACTATGAAAATGATTTTTGAACTCTTGGCAAACCTTGTAGGTGTCAGCAAAATCTTCGTCATCTTTATATAGCCCTTTGAAACTATCAACTCCAATGCTCTTGAACTATTAGTAACCTTATGCTTAATACATCAGCAACCTTATTACATTGACCTTTCTTATGCTTAATGGTAAAAGTGTAAGATTGCAAGTACTCTACCCATTTGATATGCCTATGATTCAACTTTTATTAGGATTTGAGGAAACTAAGAGCTTGATTATCAGTATAAACCACAAATTATTTAGGAAATAAGTAATTCCTACATTTCCTAAGTTATTTAACAAGTGCATATAATTCCAAATCATATGAAGAAATCATTTTCTTAGCTTCGTTGATATTTTCACTAAAGAATGCAACCGGTCTATTGTCTTGGCTTAGAACTGCTCCAACTGCTATGTTGCTTGCATCACATTCAATGGTGAAGAGTTTGTCAAATATTGTAAGAACAAGGACAAGTTAAGTATCCACCTTTGTCTTCAAGAGTTCAAATCCTTTATGTGCCTCTTTTGTCCATTGAAACTTAGTCTTTACACCTCCTTTGATTGTATCAAGCATAGGTGCACATATCTCACTAAACCCTCTAATGAACTTCCTGTAAAATTGAGCCAAACCATGAAAAATCCTCACTTCACTTGTTGTTTTAGGTGTAGGCCAACTGATTTTTGCTTCCACCTTTAAAGTATCCATCTTCAAATCACCACTTCAGATTACAAACCCAAGATATACCAACTCTTGTTTCATGAACTCACATTTCTCCAAATTGATAGTTAGTTGTTCATCACATAATTTCTTCAATACAATCTCTATATGCCTAAAATGATCTTCTTTAAATTTACTAAAAATCAAGATGTCATCTAGATAAACAACAATAAATTTACCAATGTAATCTTTGAGCACTTCATTCATGAGTCTCATGAATGTGCTAGGGACATTTGTGAGTCCAAATGGAATAAAAAGCCATTCATAAAGACCTTCTGTGGTTTTGAATGGTGTCTTCCACTCATCTCCCTCCTTGATTCTGATTTGGTGGTAGCCACTCTTGAGGTCTATCTTGGTGAAACACTTAGCACCCCCTAAACAATCCATCAAATATTCAATTCTTGGAATAGGAAATCTATATCTAATTGTAATCTCGTTGATGGCTCTTGAATTAGTACAAAGTCTCCAAGTACCTCCCTTATTAGGTGCCAAGATGGTGGGAACTACACATGGGCTAATTCTCTTTCTTATCAGACCATTATCCAAAAATTCTTGGATTTTCTTAGCCACTTCTTTATTCTACTCCAGTATCATTTTGTAGGCTTCTTTATTAGGCAATGAGGCTCCGGGTATAAAGTCAATATGATGGCTTATGGCTCATTGAGGAGGCAAGGTAGAAGGTGTTCCATCACTTATGATCTCCTTAAACTGATTGAGTATATGCTGCACTTCATCAAGAATACAAACTTTCTTGTCCTTCTTTTCCTTTTTTGGTTTCACAACAAGTGCAAACCCCACTCCTTCTCATTCTTTGAGAGTGTTTATGAACTCCTTCTCACCAACTAATAGCACATTTGAACCTTTAGATCTTATCTCTTCTCCATCTCCTATGGACTGAATTTTATAAGTAACTCCATCTTTTTGAAAGGTGCGGGAGTTCTTTTCTCCATGGTGTATTGTTTTTCTATCAAATTTCCAAGGCCTGCCTAGGAGTAGGTGGCATGCATCCATTGGAAAGATATCACACAAAATCTTATCTTTGTAGCCTCTTATGGTGAACTCTACCTAAGTTTTCTCATTCACCAAAACATGTTGCCCCTTTTTGAGCCAAGTAACCCTATAAGGATCACTATGTGGGATTCTTTGTAGTTTGAGTTTGCTTACTGCTTCTTCTGACACTATGTTGTCAGTGGATCCTGAATCCACCACCACTCTACACACTTTACCCATGATCTTGCACTTTATCCCAAACAAGGATCTTCTTTGACTAGGTTCCTCCTTTACCAGTTCTTTGATTAAAAATCTTCTTATCATGAGGTTCTCTCCAACTTTGGAATCTAATCTCACCTCTAGTGTCTTCACATTTGCTGCATCATCTTGTATATAACTCACTCTCCTTTCACCTCCTTGGGATGAAGAAGACTTCTCAGCGAATCTATAAGCAGGGTGCCCAAGTTGATGACAGTTGTAGCACTTCATTATGGAGAAATGGGACCCTCTTCCTGATCCAGTATACCTTCCCCTACTAGAGTTGTTATATCCCCTTCCTCTATAGTTGTTCTTGCTATTGGAATCCCCACTTTTCTCTACCAACTTGGATTCCCCTTGGGATATTTGGTCTACACCTCTTCCACCATAGCTACCTCTATGACCTCTGTCATCTCTTCCCCTACCTCTGCCTCTATTACCTTGCTCTTGTTTCTTTTTACTCTTCTCTTACACCTTGAGTGTCAATTGATAGCACTTGTGGATAGTACTAGGACACAACAAACTTAACCCTTCTTGTATATTCCACTACAAACCATTCAAGTACCTAGCAACCTTAATGCTTTCATCTTCTACCACCTTGGATCTCAAACACAACTTCTGAAATTCTTCAATGTAGCTGCTCACATCTAGCTCTCTTTGTCTCAAATGTTGTCTCCTCTTGTGTAGTTGGATCTCATAGTCTTCAGGGATATAGGCTTCTCTCACCTTCGCTAACATTCCTTTCCAAGTGGAAATTATATTCTTTCCCTCCTTTTGTCTTTCCTCTTGGATGAACTTCCACCAAGTCAAGGCAGCTCCTCTCAATCTAGATTTGGCTACCTTCACCTTTTGGGCTTCACTAATTCCATCACACTCAAAGTGATTCTCTAAACCTTCAATCCACTCCATAACCACTTTTGGTTCCATTTTTCCACAAAAAAGTGGCACTCCTTCTAGGGACTTACCCCCTAAGGCTTTGATGGCTCTAAGAAAAGGTTCTTCTGGAAAAATAGGATCTGTTTCAGGTGTGTCATCCTCCTCTACCACTTCTTTACCCTTTTCTTAATTGAATTTGATAGTGACCTTCTCGGTTTTATCTTCTACCTCACCTAGTTTATTCTCCAATTGTTGCAACTTTTCCCTGAGGAGCCTATTCTCTTCCTCTTGGTCTTCTACCCTTTTGACCAACTCTACATTAGTCACCATATTGAAACTATTTTCACCCACTGACTCAGTCTCTGACATCAGCTAGTTCCTTCCCAAGTCTTATTGAGCTCTGATACCACTTTGATAGGGAGATTCTCACAAATGAGTTGCTAACTAGTTTGTAGGTTAGGAAAAGATGATGTTGTGGGCTCCCTTGTTTGTTTTATGCCCTATGCTCCTTGTGAGTCAACATCAGCACCCAAACTCCTTTGGAGAACTCTCTACCAATTGGATTGCTCTAGTTAATCAACCAAGGTTGGAACTCACATGAGTAAGTCCAACCACCAACATGTCTAATTCATTACCCTTCACTTGTAGGGGATTAGGAGGGGTCTAAGATGGTTTTTCAACTCCCTTCATGTGGTTTTAGAGTTTTTTCCCTTCCATTTTCTTATCACCTTCATGATTCCTATATTTTAGGCCTTGTAGCCCTATGAGCCCCTTTTAGCCCTCTTGTCATGGTTTTAGCTCTTTTATTCTAAAAACTTTCAAATGACCCCCTAGAATATTTTGTGATTTGGATACCCATTTGGACACTTGTTAAGATTTTGGAGATTAGATGGTCTGGTATGTTTGTACAAGTACGGCCCCCAAAATGGCACTTTAGAAGGGTTTTAGGTTTATGTGCTTTCTCCAATGGGTTTTATAAGACTCCACACCCTGTCAAACCTCGACACTCACACTGAGGCTTTGCAAGACAACCATATTCCATACCAATCACTTATCTCAATCAAATTTGATCACCCCTACAAGAAATAGGAAAAATAGCAGTCATGTTCCTAGTCGGGCTATGACAGAGCTCGCCTAGGACATGATAGTAAATTGATCCAATGCAAATTCCAGGACAAAAAAATGCATATTTACACTACACATACTCCATTACTTGAATCCCAAGGGCCATTGAGAAACCACAATGGGAATTCAAGTTGGTGCCTTTTCTAGGGTCTTAAACCCTTTACTTAGGCCAAGAGCAGTGAAAACAAAAAATAATTTTAATACACCATTTAAACCTGTATAATGAAAGGACACAAGTAATTTTTAAGCACCACAACAACACAGACTAAGAATCCATGAAGGTATAGTACAGAAATTCAATCCATCTGGTACGGACTGCAATAAACAATTTTGCAAATTTAGTGAAGAAATCAGGAAATTATCTCAAGTTGCTATTCAAAATTCAATCTTTGGATCTTCCAACTCCTTTACAATGTTTTGAGAGGCCTTATATATTCCTACTCAATCAAACCCAACCACCAATCAGACCTCTAACTACCGATTTGAGCATTTTGTAAAAATTGCTCACATTGTTGCAAAATGTTGTCAACCAAACATGACAACTTTTACTCCACAATGCATTTTTACAACTTTTACATATCTTCACACTCTTGACCCCCTAGGATGGTGTCCTAACATCAAATAAACATTTTCAAAATCCCTATGAGTCTTTACAAGGAGTTTTACAAAATTTTGCTATATGATGCCATTTGAGGCTTACAAAGGCACATAGGCCAATACTGAGTAAAACAAAAAAACTATGATTAATGACAAACAAACTCAAGCATGTTTTGGACTCTTCAATAGTCTTTTATTAAATCATTGACCCAATGAGGATCATTCACTCCAAAATTAGAAAGTTCGTCAAGAAACCTCAGGTGCTCCTGCACTAGTGAATTAAGACTCCAACCGATAAAACAAAATTGTTTTGATTGGATCAATCGATTGGTGATGACTGGTGATTTGTGGTTTGGATGGTGAACTTATACCATGGAAATATGTATGTGACCAGAACCGGAAATTGTGATGATTACTGGAAGGCGTGTTTAAAATTCACATGAAGTTTTGCTAAGGTTTTAGTAGGGTTTAAGGACTGGTGAAGATTTCATCAAACCAGTAATGATTTATGTTACAACGATGATCGACAATGAGTCTACATAAAGTTGGTAACATAGCACAACCCACATGAAATATTTGATAGCTTTTTTGGTCTGAGTCAGGGAAGATTTTCTTGGGAATCAGTGAAATGCTTAGTAGAGTGTTTTGAGGATACAGATCAGATTTCTGTGATGGGTTACGATCAACCAATGATTGATATTGCATTGTAATTTATTGTAATGATATGGATAGTGATCTATGATGATCTTTTCTGGTCTAATTGTAAATTCATGATGTAATTAGGTTTTGTGGCCAACCTAGTTGAGATGGCTATTTAAGTTGACACAGTTGATGTTTATTGTGTCGGTAGTTTTGAGAATGTGTTACACCATCCAAGTGAAGTGTGAAATCTACCTAAGAGTTGTAGAGTGTTGTGTATAACTAGATCTGGTCAAGCAAGCAGAGAAGTGCAAATAAATAGATCATTTTCTTAATGTTGTTCCCTAATAGTTGCAGCAGGTTAAATCCCTTGACCAAGTAGGTTCTAACAGGCCTTAAACATTTAAGTCCCCTAACAGGGCAGCTCTCAAAAGAGTGTTAAATCCTCTCACGAGGTTTATACTAATAGATCATCAAGCTCCTAATCGGGCTGCAAGGAAAATCCCCTAACTGGGTGACTCCTAACAAGGTCTACTCTTAACCGGGTGTATTGTAAGCTCCTAACAGGGCGTACTTCAAAAGAGTACAAATATTTGTGGGTGCCAACTCCCACCGTAGTTTTTTCCCTATTTTGGTTTCCACGTCAAAAACTTATGGTGTTCATGTGTGGAATTTTTTCATGTGACGTTCTTGTTTATATTTCATTTCATGCATTATTTTTGAGAAAATGGTTATGATGTTTTATCAGAAGTTTATCAGAGGTTACCAGTACTGATAAGAAGTTATTTAAGAGAGTATTTCATATTATTGATAAGGATAATGAGTTGGTAATTGATCAAGTTTATATGATTACTTTGGAGGTGAAAGTATTGGTAAATTATTTGATTAATGTGTTAAGCACATCTGATAAAGAGGTTATTAGATCTAATTACAAAAGTTGAGATATTTGTTAAATGATTTCAGATCTGAAATAAGTTTGATTTTGAGTTAAAGTTTGAATTGGTCTTAATATTTATTCACCCCCCCTCTCAGTATTAATTGGATCCTTATAGGATTAACAATTTGTATCAGAGCTCTAGTCCTCTATGTGCAAAAAGCCTAATTGCTTGAGGAAAATATTCTGAGGAATTCAAGATGATGAAGAAAGAGTGTCCCAAGTTCAACAAGGAGATCTAGAAAGACCGAATGAAGATCTACATCAAAGGTCTTGGTGCACAATATTGGAAGCGAGTTGAATAAACATATGCTACTCCTACCACTACTCCCTTGACACCAGATGAACTCAGAGAACAACAATATAACATGCAAGCCCTAGAAGCTATTGTAAGTACTTTATCTGATTCAGAATATATTGACGTTCAAGGATTGGAAACTGCGGGTGAGGTTTGGAAAAAGTTAGAGACAATCTATGGAGGAGATGAGCATGTTCAAAGAGCCAAAGAAGAAAGCTTGAGAGGAAAATTCGATGACATGAGAATGCTTGAAGGAGAGACTATTGGACAATATGGTCAAAGAATCAAAGAAGTTGTTGGCGGCATTAAGAGTGTTGGAGGAAAAATAGAAGATGATACAATAGTAACTAAAATACTCAGAAATATTCAACCTCAGTATTCTATAAGAGTATCGGCAATCCAATAACTTAGATCTATTTCAAAGGATAAGGTAATTGTTGATTCATTGATTGGTAAGCTTATAGCTTTTGAGTTAAATAGTTTTGACAATAGTGTGACAAAATCTACTGAATCTACCTTTAAAGCTTCTGTTACCAGTTCATCTGCTAGAAAAGGAAAAGATATATGTCAAAAGCATGAGTGTAGGACAAGTCATGGAAGTAACCAAGGAAACAAAGACAATGAAGATCAAGTGATGGAACTTGAAACATTGTTAGCAAAGAGATTTCCAAGAGGCACTGGTAAGTATAAAGGAAAGCTACCTTTAAAGTGTTTCTCTTGTAATAAAATTGGTCATATTGTTGCTAACTGACCTAACACCGATAAGAAAGAAAAGTTTAAAAGATTCAAAGGAAAGGGAAAGAAACATTATTATGTTTCAGTAGATGAAGGTGTGATCGATGATGAGTCAGAAGAAGAAGATGACAATGAAGAAATTGTGTTTGTAGTTGTGAAGGAGGAACTGTTTGATAAAAAGGCACTAGTATCTCATATGGAGAATAGTGATAAATGGATTATAGACAGTGGATGCTCACACCACATGACCGGAGATAAAAGTAATCCTATAACCCTTAATGAATTTGATGGAGGTGTTGTTAGATTTGGAAACAACTCTCCTTGCATGGTGAAAGGTAAAGGTTCAATCTCTCTAAAGGGAAAGAGTAATGCTAATAATGTATTTTTGGTTGATGTTCTTAAGCATAATCTTTTAAGTGTTGGTCATCTCAATGATAAAGGTTGTTTGCTTTATTTTAAGAGTGGAGTCTGCAGAATTCTTGGAGGTAATGGTGAACTGATTGCTACCGGGAAGCAAACTAGAGGTAACTTATTCCATTTGAATAGTAATGTTAAGAATTGTCTAGTTGCAAGAATGGAAGATAGCTGGTTATGGAATAAAAGATGTTATGTTAACTTTGATAATTTGATTAAGATAAGAAATTCAAGTGTTGTAAGAGGATTACCCCAACTTGTCAAACCGGATAGTATGATATGCAAAGATTGTCAAATCGGTAAGATGACCTCTATTTTTTTTAAGAGAAAGAATGGTATTTCTGAGAATGTTTTAGATTTGGTACATACTGATCTTTGTAGCCCTATGAGAACAAAGAGTTATTATGGTGATAGGTATTTCATGATCTTCACTAATGACTATTCTAAAATGATGTGGGTAACATTTTTGAGAGAGAAATCAGAAGCATTTAATAAATTTAAATCATTTAAAGCTCTGGTTGAGAAGGAAACCGGTAAGAACTTGAAGTGTTTAAGATTAGACCGAAGAGGTTAATTCACATCTAATGAATTTGTAAAGTATTTTTTATGAACAGGGTATAAAGAGATAGATGCCTGCTCTGAGGACACCACATCAGAATGGCATAGCAGAAAGGATGAGCAAAACAATAGTTGAAGCTGCAAGAACCATGTTATTATAGGGTAATGTATCCAAAATGTTTTGGAGAGAAGCGGTCAGTACTGTTGTATACACTTTAAACCGGGTATTGGTAAAAAGATGTAACAATAAGACACCTATGAGCTATGGTATGGAAAAACTCCTTGTGTTAGTTATTTTAAAATCTTTGGAAGTCAATGTTTTATCAAGAGAGATTACTACATTGAGAAATTTGATGCAAAATCTGATCAGGAAATTTTTCTTGGTTGCTCTTCTAAGATTAAAGCATGTAAATGTTACAATAAGAGAGCTAAGAAAATTGTTGAAAGTGCTAATGTAAAAGTTGATGATTTATCTGATAAGTTTGAAGGTACAAGCATATCTGAACCTAAAAAGGATGATAATGAGGAAAATTTTGTGATCATTGAATCGGAAGCAAAGAATAATGAAGAACTGGCAAATGTAGAACTAGGTGCTCAATCGGTGAACGATGACAGTGAGGAAGAAGATGAAGAACCTGATGAAGAAGATGCAGAACCAGCACAAGCAATACCTAGATATGTCAAATTAAATCTTTCACAAGAGTAGATAATTGGTGATAAGAATGTAGGTGTGCAAACCACGAGAAAGATCTAAGATAACTCATGTTTGATATCTACAATTGAACCCAAGACAGTTAAGGAAGCACTAAAGGATGATGATTGGGTTAAGGCAATGAATGAAGAATTATATCAAATTGAGAAGAATCAGACATGGTCACTTGATCCTAGACCGAAGGATAAGAATATAATTGGAACAAAATGGGTCTTTAGGAATAAATTCAATGAAGAAGGAAGGATTATAAGAAACAAGGCAAGATTAGTCTGCAAAGGGTATGCTCAAGAGGAAGGTGAGGATTATGGTGAAACATTTGTACCTGTTGCTAGATTAGAAGGTGTAAGGATGCTACTCACATTTGTTGCATATAAGGGATTCAATGTCTACCAAATGGATGTCAAGTCAGCCTTTCTGAATGGGATTCTATAAGAAGAAGTATACATTGAATAGCCGGATGGATTTTTCTTGACTGATGATAAAGACATGGTGTGTAAATTGTATAAAGCTGTGTATGGTCTTAAGAAGGCACCAAGAGAATGGTATGAGATATTACATGCACATTTGATCAAGATTGGATTCCAATGTACCAGTGAGGATAACAACATTTATTTGAAGACTGATGGAGACAAGAAGTTGATAGAAGAAGTATTTGTTGATGACATATTTTTTGGTGGAAATGATGATATGTGTATGGACTTTGTTGAGATAATGAAAAAGGAATTTGAAATGTCTCTAATCGGGGAAATTAAGTTCTTTATTGGCTTACAGGTTCAACAACTGGATGGTAGTATCTTTATTTGTCAGACCAAGTATATCAAAGAGGTGTTGAAGACATTTGGCATGGAAGATTGCAAACCGGTAGGGACACCGATGGTGACTGGTTGCAAGTTGTCAAAGGAAGATGATTCCTCTACTGTTAGTGAAAAATAGTATAGATCTATGATTGGCAAGCTACACTATGTTGTCCATAGCAAACCGAACATTGCTCATGTTGTTGGATTAGTAGCTAGATTTCAAAAAGAGCCTAAAGAGAGTCACATGGTGGTTGTGAAGAGAATTTTTCGATATCTCAAAGGCATAGTAGACTATGGTTTATGGTATCCCTATAATGGTGATTTTACTTTAGATGTCTTTACTGATGTTGATTGAGCAGGTAATGTGGATGATCGAAAAAGCACAATCGGTGGAGCTTTTCTACTTGGAGGAAGATTAGTGGTATGAACAAGCAAGAAACAAACTTGGGTTTCTCAATATACAGTAGAAGTTGAGTATGTAGTTACATTCATGAATTGCACGTAGGAAGTATGGATAAGCCATGTGCTAGAAGGATTCAAGATAGATATGTCAGAACCGGTGACTATCTATTGTGATAATACAAGTACAATCAATATTTCAAAGAATCTTGTACTTCATGCTAGAACCAATCACATTAAATTGAAGTATCACTTCCTAAGGGAAATAGTTCAAAGTAAGGAGGTAAAGATGGAATATGTAAAGAGTAAAGATCAGTTGGTTGATATCTTTACTAAGCCCTTACCGAAGGCTACCTTTGAGTTTCTTAGAGGTAAACTAAGGGTTAGACCCCTACACTGGAAGAACTAAAATGATGGAGATCCATAAATCCTGTGGATTTCATGTTTATTTTTCACTAAGGATTCATGAAGGTACAGGCTACTCCTTTTGGGAGCAAGTCTGATGTAAAGTTCTAATTTAATGCTTTGTTATAATTTTTCTGATTTATGTAGCGGAGATGATGAAAGAGGCAGTAGTAGAATTAAAGAAAAGTCATGCATTTACATCTTTGGCATTGTTGTCAAAGGGGGAGAAGAAAAGAATAGAAATCAGATATGGCAGACATGTGAGAAGTTAAAGATCAGATATTTAAGTGAAGCATTGGCTAAGGGGGAGATGACAAAAGGAGAATCGGCATAGATGTGATATCGGCAAGCAAGTTGCAGATGATGATGATATTCTGATTGTATATCCGATTACTATTACCATCAATGCCAAAGGGGGAGATTTTTGGCATTTGGCATAACTGATGTAAATTAGGTGATGCAGTTGAAGTTGGATGACTACACCGGTAAAGGATAGAAGTCTATTTGTGATGAAGAGATTGAGATTATATGAATAAATGACATGATCAGTTATTTGTGTTGTCATTGTTGGCAAATGATGTTCCTGATGTTTTGTTTTGTCATATAAATGATTTGGTTTACTGGAAGACAAGGTTTACTGGCAGTGAACTAAAGTTTGTGAATTAGGACTTTAACCGGTAAAGCAGAATTGTTTTGATTCGATCAATCAATTGGTGATGACTAGTGATTTGTGGTTTGGATGGTGAAATTATATCATGGAAAGATGTATGTGATCGGACCCAGAACTTGTGATGATTACCAGAAGGCGTGTTTCGAATTCAGATGAAGTTTTGCTAAGGATTTAGTAGGGTTTAAGGACCAGTGAAAAAATTATCAAACTGGTAATGATCTATGTTACAACGGTGATCGACAGCAAGTCTACATAAAGTTGGTAATATGGCACAACCCGCGTGAAAGATTTGATAGTTTTTTTAGCGCGATTCAAGGAAGATTTTCTTGGGAATCAACGAAATGCTTAGTAGAGTGTTTTGAGGATACAGATTGGATTTCCGTGATGGGTTACGATCAACCAACGGTTGATATTGCATTATAATTTGTTGTAATGATCTAGATAGTGATCTATGATGATCTTTTATGATCTAATTGTAAATTCATGATGTAATTAGGTTTTGTGGCCGACCTAGTTAAGATGGCTATTTAGGTTGACACAGTTGATGTTTATTGTGTCGGTATTTTTGAGAATGTGTTAAGTCATCCAAGTGAAATGTGAAATATGCTTGAGAGTTGCAGAGTGTTGGTATAACTAGATCTGATCAAGCAAGCAGAAAAGTGCAAGTAAACAGATCATTTTCTTACTGTTGTTCCCTAATAGTTGCAGCAGGTTAAATCCCTTGACCAGGTAGGTTCTAAACAGGCCGTAAACATTTAAGTCTCCTAACAGGGCATCTCTCAAAAGAGTGTTAAATCCTCTCATGAGGTTGATTCTAACAGATCATCAAGCTCCTAATCGAGCTGCAAGGCAAATCCCCTGATCGGGTGACTCATGACAGGGTCTGCTCTTAACCGGGTATATTGTAAGCTCCTAACAGGGCGTACTTCAAAAGAGTACAAATATTTGTGGGTGCCAACTCCCACCGTGGTTTTTTCCCTATTTGAGTTTTCACATCAAAAACTTATGGTGTTCATGTGTGGAATGTTTTTCTTGTGATGTTCTTGTTTATATTTCATTTCATTCATTATTTCTAAGAAACCGGTTATGATGTTTTATCGAAATTTTTTCAGAGGTTACCGATACTGATATGAAGTTGTTTAAGAAAGTAGTTGATCTTATTGATAAGGATAATGAGTTGATAATTGATCAAGTTTAAATGATTACTTTGGAGGTGAAAGTATTGGTAAATAATTTGATTACTATGTTAAGCAAATCTGATAAAGAGGTTATTAGATCTGATTACAAAAGTTGAGATATTTGTTAAATGATTTCAGATCTAAAATAAGTTTGATTTTGAGTTAAATTTTGAATTGGTCTTAATATTGATTCACCCCCCCTCTTATTATTAACCGGATCCTCATAGGATTAACACTTACCCTGTATATTTCCAGATTCAAGATCTTTGTCCAGTTGAATTTTCACCTATCTACCTCTTTGGGGTCTTCTGAAGGGAGTAGGATCTGACTTAGTCTTTTTATTGGGCTGAGCTCCACTGGATTGAGGCTTTCTCACATGTCTGACAAATTCATTTCTTTTCTTTTCTCTTCCTGCCTCTTCCTTAGATTCAGTTTCTGAGGCTACCGAAGATACTGCAACATAAGTTCTCTTGGGTTTTTTCTTTTTTCTTCAGTACACCTTTTCTGGATGGAATGGGTTTAGCAAACTATGCCACTGGAGCAAGAGCAAACTTAGTTGCCACCTTTTGAGCATATTTTTCTCTGGCTTTCTTTACCTCCTCCTTGGTAAAGCCCATCTAAGAAGCTACTTCTTCTATCATCTTTGTGACCTTTCTCTTCCGGGTAGGAGCAGTGAACTACATGTGCAAACTAAGGTCTTTTTCCTTGAAAGTCCCAAATCTCCCTTCCTTGGGATCAACCAGTTGACTCAGAAGGTGTTGGGTATATGCCTCAAGTGTAGCAGAGTCAACTTCATACCCCATGGGCATGATCCATACTATCTGGGGCTCTACTTCTTCCATCAGACATTGATCCTTATCCATCATGAAGAAAATTGTTTTCTCATACTTCTCAACCACCTCCTTTGGAATCCTCTCCATGCTCTTTATTGTGGATTGGAAGGTTTTAAAGTATCCCTAGAGGGCAGATATTCTCATGGTAGCATCACTATCTCTCCACAGGCCTTCCTTGATCTGTATGGCCATCGGTCTATCATAGGCCCATTGGACCTCACCATTGATATCGGGTATCTCTTGCAAGAAGTATAGTGCCAGGAAAATAAGGAGTGTACCATACTTAAAATTGTGCTTTTTGTACTAAATTTTATTTAAATTGCTCAATAATTCATTCAGAAGTGCAGTGCATATATCATACCTCTTATCTTCTTTGATCATCTGATATGCAAAGTAGATGGCGGTACTAGAGATAGAGGTGTACCGGCTACACTGGTAGACCTTGTATCTAGGGTTTGCAAAAAGCTAAAAATTTGAACAGATAAGTACCTTGCTTCACAACCGTGTGCTAAAATTCACTTAGAAGTTGTTGAAATCGTTGTTGAGGTCCCCAAGTTGCTTTCTCTCGCTCAGCTCTTACTTTCTTGATCGCAATGTGATGAATGAAGTCTTTAAATACACTTTTATACTTCGAAAACCTATTTTTTCACTGTAATAAATGTAGCAACAAGTTATCATGATCTTCATGAAATTTTATATTGGAGATCAAGATCCTTTAGATACTTTCAGATATCATTTGCACATATGATTCAGTCCCTCTGCAACCTTCTAAAATTGATTGTAGACCATGGAAGAGGGGGTTCTTAAAAAATTCATGAAAAGCTCCCCCTAAGGCATAAAGCCCCAGATGTCGATTGAAGATCCTACACCGGATTCAGGTGCATACCCATTGTCAACTCTGGATTCATCATTTCTCACCCACATCTTCTCATGCTTCTCCTTGATCTCTTCTACCTTCACTTTTTCTTTCTCATCTGATTTTTTCTTGTCTACCAAAGCACTATTTTTGCTTTTGTAGTACTTTGCAATGTGACTGGTTTTGTTGCATGCTTGGCAAACAACATTATTCTTCATAGGTCTGAAGTTCATCTGATTTTGTCTTCATCTGAACCGTTTAGAAATATGTCCAAATACTCCACAAGCATAGCATCTTTTGTTCTGAAAGTTATTCGTTATTGCTCTATACACATTTGACTTGTGTCCAAAATTATTGCATATGAAACATTGACCGGTAAAGGTAGGAACATTATTCATGTTGTTCATCATACCATTATTCATCCTACTTCTGCACTGACTCACCATATGACCCAATTTGTTGCAAGTAAAGAATCTACCATTAAATTTATGAGCATTAGGTTGTCTTACCGGAGAATTCTTGCTCTTCTTCTGATCAGGTTTAGCATTGCCTTGTCCAGATACGAAGGATTCACCTTTCTCAAATCCTAGACCTCACATGTCCTTTCCATGTCTCTAACTTTCCAGCATCTCATCAAGTCTTGTTGAACTAGCTTTGAATTTGTCTATGTATTCATTGGCAATAGAAAGTTCATCCCTCAAGGTATCAACTTGTCTTTCAAGCCCTTGACCATTATTCCTTGATTGAGTCAACTCAAGCTTCAACTAATCATTCTCATAGGTAAGCCTGAAGCATTCATCAGCTCTTTCCTTCAATGATTCTACTAGATTCTCTTCATTCTTCTTCCGGTCCTCAATTTCTTTATTTAGTCTCATCACAATAGATTGCATCTCATTCTTCAAAGAAGCATTCTCTCTCTCAAGCTTTTTAACCTTATCAAATTTGTCTTGGAATTCCATGATTTGATCTCCTTTCTCCTTTAACGTGTCCATTAATTCCTTCCTCTTTTCTCTATAGATACTTGCTTGATCCTTCATCTGACTAATGATTTCATTAGCAATATTTAGGTTCTTCTTCAAGGTACAGGCCTCACTTCTAGTTGCATCAAGATCCTAAGTGCCACATTGAGTTGTCTCTTAAAAACTGGAATCCATTGAATCAATCTCCCAGATCTTCCTCAAGCAATTAAGCTTCCTCAGAGGAACTAGGATCTGATACAAATTGTTAGAATCAGAGATCACTGAGAGGGGGGTTGAATCAATGATGTACCCGAAGTTAAAACCACAAACTTATTCTTTATCCACCAATTCACAATGCATAACAGAAAAAAACTTAAACATGAAACAAAGAATACACAAATTCACAACACTGGAAATTTTATGTGGAAACCCAAAAAGGGAAAAACCATGGTGCAGCTGCAACCCACAATATTCATATACTGTGACTAGGAGTACATAAATATTACATAGATGGGGAATGCACTTACATTCAGGCTCACTTCCTAGATCTCACTACTCAAATATAGTTGCTTGGAAGGCTACAACCTTCAAGGAAGTCTAACTTACAATTTGATTATAATAAGTAAATAAAATGAAATGAACTCTGTTTCTGTCTCAGTCAGCTACCGGTTGGTCTGAAAGAAAAATGCACATGTGAAACTGCACTCAATCACACCAAAATAGATCACCGCATCTCTAACATACTGAAAATCAATCACCAAATTGATCTTATATATCCGGTCATAACACAAAAGCAATCTCCTTCAAGTCGTCTTCAAGAGATGTAACGTAGATTTTAAAGTCGGCTTCAATCTCAAACAAAACATAGCACCGGACCCAAAGATTATAATCACATGCTTCCCAAAGGTCTTCCCTATCACCGAGATCACAAAAAAAATCACCAAAAATACCGCAATCATCAAAAATCATTTTGAACCAACACGTTACCGAAATACCCTGTTTTAACAGTTAACTGGGTACCAATTAACACCAACTTCCAGAAAAGATGAATCATGACTGCCAAATTGAATCACCACAAAGAGTTGGGAAGATTTTCCATCAATGACAACCCTAGACCAAACAATCAACCACCGGAAGTCACTTGAAATCACCGGATGAGTGTCAATTGCCTAACATTTGTATAGCAAGAATACATACTCATATTTTGTAAGTCAAGGTTTATTTTACAGAACTTGCTGGAAAACATAAGTAAATGCTATAGTGAATCATAGAGTTGAGGGCATATGTATATTCGTAAATGTGAGGGTGCAAGAAAGCAATCTCATGTTCACGAATATGGTGCTTTGTTGAAATCTTCAACAATTAACTCAATTAAAGTAACATAAACATGTTGTGAGTGGTATCCATCCATAATCATACAAAACAACAAAGTTTGAACTTAGAATGGTTAGATAGAAGTTATCAAACCTAGAGACAAGCATGCCTCTAAACCTAAGTCAATATGTTGTTAGCATAGGAGACAAATGAGATTCGTCAGTTGACGAATCCTTATTGTTGGTTCTAGCCAAGTAAGACCTGGTGAATAATGACTACATGTTAAATCATGCTTTCAACTATGAAAACATTTTGCCAAGGTGATGTTATAAATTATAATCATTTTTTAGTTCACATGGTCTAGATGCACTACCTATTCAGAGGTCATACTAGTTAGGAGGTACCTATAGTGTGTGACTGACTAGGTTTGTGAAGGGTCAAAACACTGGGCTTAGATGGCATTAGACCTTTTAACCTTCTTAAACCCTTGCGAAGGAAAGGGCTAGTTTTAGTAGAAAGATATGTGGGAGATCACCAGGCCTATGGTTGGGTGGTAAATTGCCCTGATGCTACTTTCCCTCTAGTTAGTTACTTTAGATAATAAAGGAATCATAATGGATTATCGAATATTGTAAACTCTAAATTCCTCTTGTACTTTAATTATTATGGTTTGAAGATCATGATTTAACTCTTCTATTTTAGAGCTCTTAGTTGAGTTGTTTGATCATGTTAGGTCCATTGAGGAACTTCAATTAGATTATGGTTGTTACAATGCCTGGAGATCTTGGTTACATAGTTTAGTGGTAGCTTTGGCAAGGATGTGGATTCATCGTTTGATGATAGATATTTATCTTCTTGTGGTTTGGAGATGGTGACATCTTGGTGTGAGGAGGACCCTTGAATCTTTGGTGAGGTGTTGTTAGTTCTCTTTGGTTTTGAGTAATAATCTTGAAGATTCATGATTTTGCAAAGTTGTCATTGAAGTTATCATGGATTGTTTGATAGGTGCTCATGGAGACTAGAGATACTTAGGGGAGACTTTGAGATATCATATACTTTTTGGTAAATTGTGTTGAGATGGTTACTCTTTAGTGAGGATTTCAAATGAAAGACCGACGAGCCTACACCTAGTTATGGATGTGAATCCATTATGGACCTGAAGAGAATATTATCATGTATTGTAAGCTTTTATTTCTTGGTGTTGTGAGCACGTGACAATCTTGTTTCCCAGACTTTCTCTACTTGGCAGGTGAATGATCTAAGAGGTATTTTCCACCTGATTATCACATGTATTCCTTATTTTGTATGGTCTTTTCTCATGTGAGCTAGTCTTGAATATAGAAAGAGTGAGGGCTTGTTGAGAAGAAGATGCATGGTTTTATGGATTTATATTGTTCTCCTTGTTCTTGGTCTTAAGCTATGGATATAGTTTTGAGTACTTATTTAGAGAGGTACAGGAAATGGTTTGTGGCTTTGGGCATATTCCCTTTATTGTGGGAATGGATGGTTTTTTAATCTACCTTTGGTATGAGAGGTTTACATCTATTGTTGCCATGTTTCAGTTGATTCAAATGTTAGATATTGATATCTTTTTAGTTTAGCAATGGTGAAGGAGATCTTACATTACACAACCTTGTACATGTTAGTGTCAAATAAGGATATGGTTTGATTTGCAAATTCTCTTTTTGGTCTTGTTATTTCTGAATGTTTGTATTCATGTGGTTTGAGTCTGAAGAACTTGGAAAAGCTATGGATACTGATGGTGAGAGAGGTATTGCATCATATTTGGTTGTAGTATTTATAGATCAGTGTATATTTCCTTGACACAATGTAATATAGGAATTAGTTGCATCTTCTATGTGAAGTACTTAGATAGACTTGATATGCTTTGATCCTTTTTCAGATTTGACATTACTCATGCAATGGGAATTTATAAATATATGTCTAATTATCCTTTATGATATCTTTGTTCATTTATTACTGATGTGATGATAAGTTTGCATGTTTCATTTGATTTGAATCTATGAGTTCTGAAGTTATGGATTAGCTACCCATTTTCTTGGAGTGGAATGACTTTGATGTAGATTTTCTATATCCACAAGATTGTTTTAGTGGTGGTGCTAATTTTGTTAATTGGCCTTGTCTATGGTTATTTGTACATTGGTATGTTGTTGGCATCTTGGACAAAAAAAGCATGAAGTGTCGCATAGAAAATGAAGAATGACAAATATATGTGTATTTTAATATGTTTTATGCTTTAAGTGCAATAAATCAAAACTAAACTAGCTACAAATAAGAGATGAAAATACAAGGAAAAGAAAGAGGATGATCACAATAGGTCCATGAATGAATCATCTAGAAAAGATGACTCTTCTCTAATAACATATACACAAGATGGAACGACAAAAATGTTGGGGCTATGTTTTAGATCTCTTCCACAAGTAGACCCTCGTTTGGGTGTTTTTGCCTCCATGAATAGCCAAGATAGATAATGGATAATATGATAAACAAGATATAAGTAAAAAAAATAGCATATATTCTATGGAGATAAAATCATAAAATGTAATGACGAGGAAAGAAGCTTCACTTCCACACCCAAGAAGTGAAGAGCTTGTTGAAGAGAAGTAGCATAGAGCCTTCAAATGCATGAAGTGATGGTGATGGAGTCTCAAGCATGAAGTAAACCAAAAAAATTGGGAGAGCCAAGAGATTGATAATGAAATTGATTTGAATGCTAAAGAGTTTGATTAGAATGTTAGAGAGTAAAATGAAGCCCAAGAAGGCAATATAAGCAACTAGGAAGCAAATTTAATGTCAATATATGTTGCGGGAGGAATTACAACCTCTACTAATCGCATGAATAATGCTCCAATGGCCACCTTTGGACTACATATTCATAAGATGCTAGTGTGGTGTGTGAACATCTTTGTGACACGCAAGTGTCCACAAGTCAAACAGTCAACAAAGTCAAAGAAAGGACAAAAGCAAGGGTGACAAGGAAAGCCAAGCAAACTGTTAGAATATTTAATCTTTACTTAGCTTAGGTTTATTTGTATTTAGTTTAGGATATTCATTTGGAATTCCTACATGTAATTTGTCCTCTAGTACATGTGTGAGGACAAGTCATTTCTTTTATTTTCCTTTATTAAGGAATATTAGATTTCCTCCATAAGAGGATGTGGACACATGGCACACACATTTTATGAATGGTGGCATTCATAGATTTGGGAGTTACTTTGTAACTCCTCTCCTCATCTCTATTTAAGAGATGTCTCCTCTCTCATTTCTTCTTAATGACAATATTGTAAAGAGCTTCTTGCTCTCTCTCTCTCTCATTTTAGGCATTGCCTCATTCATAATATCACAAGGGGTTTTTCTTTGCTTTTCCCCTTTCAAAAGTTCTTGTGCCTCTTTCTTCACATTTGGGTGATTGCTCCAAGGTTTTTGCATTTCTCTTGGTAACATTTACTTCATCAATAAACTTTCTTGGATTTTATTTTTCTTTCCTTGCTCTTGTATTTCCTTTCATGGTATCAGAGCAGGTTTCTAATCCTCGTTTTAAGTTGACATTGATGAAGGTTACCATTCTGTGGAGTTCACCTTGTTGGAGGCATTCTTGAGAGGAGAAGAAGTTCTTTTTCTAATATTTTCTATTGTGCAGGTTTTGGTTTCAGATTTTAATTTTTTTTTCAAACTTGTTAACAAGTTTGCCTGCAGGTTTAATCTTCTATTCTAGTTTTTTTAATTAAAACAAAAAAGCTTTGGAAGGCTTGCCGCCAAAGTTTCTTCTTTCTGGTTTAAAGTTGTGGTTTTGGAAGGCTTGCCACCAAAACTCCATTTCTAACCTCTTTTCCCGCATTCTATAATTTATATTTATTAGTTTTGGAAGGCTTGCCACCAAAACATTTTCCATTATTCAGTTGTTTCTCTGATTTGCTTGCAGATTTTAACATTTCAGCAAATTTTTGGATAAATAGATATTTCATTTTGTTACTCCATTTATTTTCTGTATTTACAAAAAATCTCAATAAATTTTCTGAAACTGTTAGTTCTAATTCATTATTTTCCTTAATCCAATCTATTCTAAACTGTGTATTGTATCGTTTTCTTTATTGACTCTTATCATATTATTAAGAGACCAACCAACAATCTTTATCAGTTTGTATTGTATTTTTCCATACTCCTTCCATATTTTTTTCATCTCATTTTATTGACTCTAGCCTCTGTCAAGCCTGCCCGTGCATGTTTGTAACGTCGCTTCTCTGTAAGTCTTTCCAAAATATCTGTAATGTATTTATCATTAATTATATCTTTCGTGTAACGTGTTCCCTGTTACACTTTCCGTTACGTATAACTTCTTTCCTTTTATTCTTTCAATCTCTATTCCTATCATAATGTAATCAAAACAAGTTATCATATATTTGTCTTGTTCTTTAAAATTTTAACATACATATAAAGTAAAGTACTCTTTTTATTTCAGTCAAGCTTAAGTACTTTTACCATAAAGTTAAGTTTACCTTTTCTTAATATAAATTTGTAAACTTTGTTAAAATAAAGTAGAGTTTCTTTAAATAAAGTTTTTCATATAATTAAAATTAATTTTTTTTAAATCTTAAGTTGTATTTATAGAATTTTTAAAGCAAATATAATTTATTTATTTATTTTTATTTTTTTAAAATTTTAAAGTTATTTGAAAATAAAGATTTAAAATTTTTTTAATATAGAGTTTGTTATTTTAAATTCAAGCATCTTTTGAATGTTGCAACTGATAAAACCTTTGAGCCTGCTACAACTGCTCCTCAAGCCGACCAAGATAGATGGAAGGCTCAAAATGAGGAAGCACTTGGTTTAATTGGTATTTCAATGGTTCCTGATTTGTATGTTCTAATTGGAAATTGTACAAAAGCGTATGAAGCTTGGGAAATTTTAAAAACAACTTATGATAGCTCCAATGAATCCCGAAAAATTCAACTTCAAGATCAACTTGAAGATCTAAGGTATACGGATTTTAAAACTATGGATGAATTCTTATTAAAGTTTGATTCTGTTAATAGTCAATTAACTGGTTTAGGAGTTACTCTAGCTGATTTACGTTTAATTCATCTTATTCTTAAAAAATGTCTTCCTCGTCAATTTCAACAATTTATTACGAATATTCATGCTCAACTTGCTATTCCTAGCTTAGCTACTCAATTAACTTATGATATTTTTCATAATTTATTGCGTCAAGAGGAAGCTAAATTAATTCAATTTGGTACTCTTAAAAGTAGTGAACATGCTTTTATGTCTAAAAATCAAAATCATAATAATAATTTTAGATCTAATAATAATAATCATAATCATAATCATAATAATAATCATAATAATAATCACAAATCTTCTAATTATCAATCTCATTCTAAATCCTATCAGAACAATTCTCATAATAATAATCATAATAATACGTACAATAATCAAAGGAATAATTCTCAAACAAGACCCCATTACACATATTGTGGGAAAGATGGACATATTACTAATAATTGTTTTAAGAAACAAAATGGTAAAAAGCCCATGAATCAAAATAATCAAAATAATCAACATAAACCTCATTATAAGAAAGGTAATAATAATGGTAATTCATCTCGTCATGCATTTACATGTACTTATAATGTTTCTCAACCACTTGAGTGGATTATTGATTCTGGTGCATCTCAACATGTTACTTCTCATAAAGAATGTTTTGAATCTTTGCATCCCGATACTTCTAATATTCCTGTTCAATTAGCTAATAATCATAGTTGTAAAGTTGAAGCTATTGGTGATGTGAATGTTCCTAATGGGAAATTACATGATGTTCTTTATGTTCCTGAATTAAATTCAAATTTGATTTCAGTTCCTAAACTTTGTCAAGATTATAAAATTAACTTTTATAGGGGCATATGTTATATCATTGATCCAAAAACTAATCATGTTATTGCTACTGCTAAAATGGATAGTGATAACTTATTCAAGTTCTATGAATTTGCTCCTCCAAAGTATTCTTTGCTTACTACTGTTGATTTTACTATATGGCATGAAAGACTTGGCCATCTCAATTCTGATTATATTTCATTGATGCAAAAAGCAAATATGGTTGATGGATTGCCTAGTATTGTTCCTTCTCAAATTGTTTGCAATGGTTGCATGAGTGGTAAGATGCATAGGGAACCCTTTCCTCATGGTCAATCTTGGAGGGCATATACTAAATTACATCTAGTTCATAGTGATCTCTTGGGTCCCATGGAGAATCCCTCCATCCAAGGTTCAAGGTATGCACTTACCTTTGTTGATGATTTTTCAAGGAGAACATGGATATATTTCCTTCATAGTAAGGATCAAGTGCTTGATGTGTTTACTGAATTTCATATGTTTGTAGAAAGGCAATCTGGTTCTAAAATTAAGATTCTCCGTACTGACAATGGAAGAGAATATATCAATAATGCATTTAATGCTTATTTGAAATCATTTGGAATTAAACATGAGCTTACCGTTCCTTATACACCACAACAAAATGGTGTGGCAGAACGGAAGGATAGGACAATTGTTGAAATGGCTAGATGTTTATTGCATGCAAAAAATATGGATTACAAGTTTTGGGCTGAAGCTATGGCTTGTGCAACTTATTTAATTAATAGAACACCTACCAAAGCCTTAAAGGATAAAACTCCCGAAGAAGCTTGGTCTGGTAGAAAGCCTAATTTGCAGAATTTAAGAATTTTTGGTTCCATAGCTTATGTTCACAAACCTAAGGAGAAAAGAAAAAAATTAGATGCTAAATCTTCTCCTTTTATTTTTGTTGGTTATGATGAAAATACTAAAGGTTATAGAGTTTACAATCCTATTACTAACAAGGTAAAAGTTGCAAGAGATGTTTGTATTGCAGAAAAAGGCATTCATGATTGTTCTAAAGTAGAGGATGATGAACTTGCTCAAAGCAAAGTTGTGCTTGTGGAGGACCAACCTCCTTCTCTTAACCCTACTCCTAATGCATCTCTTTCTATTCCTTCTAGTGATAGTGATGATGATAATAATAACTCTACTCCTCATGACTCTTCTTCTAGTGATGAATCCATTACTTCTAAAAGAAGACCTAAATGGTTTAAATCTTTAATTCAAGATAGTGATGAATATTTAGCTAGAATGGATAGACTTCAAGCTAGAAGAGTTAATTATTGTAATTATGCTTTAATGACTACTATTATGAATTCTAATGATCCTAAAACATTTGATCAAGCTAAAAATCAACCACATTGGCAAAAAGCAATGAAGGAAGAATATGATACTCTAATTTCTAACCAAACTTGGGATTTAGTTTCCTTGCCTCATGGTAAAAATCTTGTTTCTTGCAAGTGGCTTTATAAAACCAAATTGAATGCTAATAATCAAGTTAGTAAATTGAAAGCTAGATTAGTTGCTAGAGGTTTTTCTCAAATTGAAGGCTTAGATTATACTGAAACTTTTGCTCCTGTTGCTAAAATGCCTACAATTAAACTTGTGCTTGCTTTAGCTTCTAGAATGAATTGGCCTATTCACCAAATGGATGTTAAAAGTGCTTTTCTTAATGGTGATTTACATGAGGAAATTTATATGTCTCAACCTCCTGGTTTTATTAAAGAAGGTAATGCACACTTAGTTTGTAAATTAAAGAAATCAATTTATGGATTAAAGAAATCTCCTAGGGAGTGGTATTCAAAGATTAATGCATTCTTTCTTTCTCAAGGCTTTATTAGAAGTAAAAATGATCCTAACTTGTATATAAAACACAGTGAAGATGATATTATCATTATTATCTTGTATGTAGATGATTTGATTCTTACTTCAAGTTCCAATACTTTGATTTCTGATATTAAGTTTCAACTTAATCAAAAATTTCAAATGACTGATTTAGGTCTTTTACATTATTTCTTAGGAATGCAAATTTGGCAAACCTCTAAAGGAATTTTCTTATCTCAAAGTAAATATGCTCAAGATCTCATAGATAAGTTTAAAATGAATGATGCTCATCATGTTTCAATTCCTATTGAATTAGGCACTAAGTTAATGCTTGATATGCAAACTCCTCTTGTTGATCCTACTTTGTATAGACAATTAGTTGGAAGTTTGAATTATTTAACTCTTACTAGGCTGGATATTGCTTATAGTGTTGGTTTGGTTTCAAGATTCATGTCCAAACCTCAACAAACACACTTTAAAGTTGCTAAGAGAATTTTAAGATATATTAAAGGAACTATTAATGTAGGTTTGTTTTATGATGCAAATTCCGATTTTACTTTAAAAGGTTTTACTGATTCCGATCTAGGTGGAGATCCCAATGATGGGAAATCTACTTGTGGTTATTGTTTTTTTGTTGGTTTAGGAGCAATTTCTTGGAATAGTAAAAAGCAACAATCTATCTCTCTTGGATCCACTGAAGCTGAGTACAAAGGATGCACTAATGCTTCCAAAGAAGTCTTGTGGATTAGAAGACTACTTGAAGATTTGGGTCTACCTCAACACGAACCAACTCAATTGTATTGTGACAACCAAAGTGCCATTGCCTTGGCTAAAAATCCAGTTTTCCATGCAAGGACAAAACACATTGCTCTCCAGCACCACTTTATTAGAGAACAAATTGAAGACAAGCAAGTTTCACTCCTCTATTGCAAGGGGGAAGACCAAGTTGCAGATATTTTGACCAAGCCACTTTGTAAAGAAAAGTTCCAATTTCATTGTACAAATCTTGGATTACAACCCATTGAAGGGTTTGATGTAAGCTCCCCAAGTAAAGCTTAAGGGGGGGTGTTAGAATATTTAATCTTTACTTAGCTTAGGTTTATTTGTATTTAGTTTAGGATATTCATTTGGAATTCCTACATGTAATTTGTCCTCTAGTACATGTGTGAGGACAAGTCATTTCTTTTATTTTCCTTTATTAAGGAATATTAGATTTCCTCCATAAGAGGATGTGGACACATGGCACACACATTTTATGAATGGTGGCATTCATAGATTTGGGAGTTACTTTGTAACTCCTCTCCTCATCTCTATTTAAGAGATGTCTCCTCTCTCATTTCTTCTTAATGACAATATTGTAAAGAGCTTCTTGCTCTCTCTCTCTCTCTCTCATTTTAGGCATTGCCTCATTCATAATATCACAAGGGGTTTTTCTTTGCTTTTCCCCTTTCAAAAGTTCTTGTGCCTCTTTCTTCACATTTGGGTGATTGCTCCAAGGTTTTTGCATTTCTCTTGGTAACATTTACTTCATCAATAAACTTTCTTGGATTTTATTTTTCTTTCCTTGCTCTTGTATTTCCTTTCACAAACAAGTGGACAAAAGCTTAAGGGGTTCTCCAATCAACTTATAGCAAATGCCTTATGTAGCATGAAATTATATGAGGTGCAATTTATGACATTACATTTTGCCCCCACTGTAGCGAGCTTATCATTATCACAAGATGTGAGAAAAGTAAAGAGATAAAATTTGAAAATATTTTATCGAGATACAAAGGGGAAGAAAAATCCTCTAACCATACAAATTTTCCCTCAAGGAAGAGGCCTAAACTTTCATGAGATTTTGCTAGGTTATTTCATTACAAACATGCTAGCTGCAAACAAACATGAAAAAAGCAAAATATTTGATGCAGAAATGATACAATCAAACACAAAGATAGCGAGATAGTGATCACTGAGATAAAAATATTTCATTGGTATGGGTAGAAAGTTGTGTTATGCTAGATATCCCTAGGATAAGGCATTCAAAGATCAATTAGATAATGGTTTGGCCCTTGCAAAGGCAATAAGATAACAAATATAAATTGAGATAGTGGTTTGGCCCCCATGAAGGAATCAAATACAAGATACAATATTAGATCATTAGATAAGTAGATATTGAGATAAACATGATGCTAATATAGATATGCAAAAAATACAGAGATATGATATCCCCCCTTAGAATGGTATGTGTTACATGTATGTCAATCTTAGGAGAAGATATGTTGTGTCACTTCAACATAACAAGATGTTTCCATGAAATGACACCTTGCAACAAATGACACATGGTACCCACAACATCAACAAAAACTCAAAGAGAAAGGGGCATATGATAGTTCAACATTAGAAGAACTCACAATAATAAAATTAAATCATGCATATGGCTTTGTATGAGTTACTCATCATGGTCTTGAAAAACTTTGGATCTGAAAAACGCACATGAAAACAAAGATAAAATAAAAATTTGGGTCAACATAGAAGAAGGCTTGAATGCCCCAACGTTTTTCATCGTCCCCAAATATTAAAAATCAAACTATGACAAATTAGAAGAAGGATGATTAGCAAATAGAGGAAGTGCATGACATATAATACCCTATTTCCAAGCACCTATAGAGTGACTTGGGTCCTCTAGAAGAGCACAAACATATAAAGATAGTTGTCACTTTTTTTTTTCCAAGCACCTATAGAGTGACTTGGGTCCTTAAGGAGGCATAAACATATAAAGTAAAATCATAAGCGAACACAAACAAGAACACTATAATCTACAAGATAAGAAGGGTATTGTCCTAGTAGTCATTGTTGGCATATGATGAACTAGTATGATAATATGATAATAATATATGTTGTCATTGATGTCAATAAGTATAGGTCAACCGGTATGAAGATTAGAAGAATTTGTTATTAATGGTCAAGTTGGAGAACTGGTATGAAGAGATGTAGTGAACCGGTGTCAGGGTTTCACTAAGTGTGACTACCGGTTGGTAGTCTCAGCTCTAGGGTTTCCGGTTTGGCAATCTAGCTTGTGTGATGCAACCGATGATATTCTGTGATGAGTTAGCTAAGAAATAAGGATGAGATTGAGATGCCACGTTAATTTTGTGCACATGAAAGGATTTCCTTGAGGATCTTGCATATGAAGATCGACTGCATTAAATGTCTACCTCAGGAATGAACATTCTTCTTAGCGGTATGAGAAAAAAGCGTGATGGGTTATTGAGTTCTATGTGCGGTGAAGAATGGACGATGCATAATGACTTTGTGATCTATTTGAGATTGTTTCATTCTATGTAATGTGTTTGGAAGGTCAGGATTGGACCGCTTATAATTGTAAACCTAAGATGCTTAGGGTTTAGGGTTTGTGTTACCAACCTAATTATTGTCTATAAGGTCGATGATGTTTGTTATTGTGAGTTGTTGGCAAAAGTTGTGTATGTATCTGAGTAATGAGATACTTGCCAGACCAGTGAGTGAAAACTGCAGAGTGTGATTGTAGAGTAGAGGAACTAAAAAGGATCTGCCTTAGCATATAGTGTTGTTATCAGATCAGAGTTTTACCTATTGTCTTCTAACCATTTCAACAGAAGGAAAATCCCTTTGTCGAGTAGCTTTAACAGGCTTACTGTAAATCCTCTAACCAAGTGACTTAAGTTCATTAAGTTCTTTAAATCCTCTAGCAAGGTAACCTTTAACAAGGTTTCAACCTTTAACGGGGTATATAGCCATCCCTTAACCAGGTGATCTTTAACAAGATCGGTTTCTAGCAAAACCTTATTGTAAATTATTTAACCAGACTAGGCTCCTTACAGAGTGAGCTTCAAAAGAGTTCAAAATAAGCTTGTGGGTCTTCATCCCCACCGTGGTTTTTCCCATGTGGGTTTCCACATGAAAAATATGTGTGTCATGAGTTGTGCATTTTTCATGTGATGATTAAGTATTCTTTGTTTAGCTAATGATGCATGCAGAGCTAATGGTTATGGTATTACTGATACACCACATGCATATGTTTATGGGTGAAGTAGTTATCAAGTATTGAATGTATTTGAAGTGTTCAATTTTACTAGTTTATGTTGTCTGAAGTCTTACTGTGTTTAACCAGTATTGCCATGGCTAAGTTCAGTAATGAAGACAACTGGTTAGCATTGTTTTAACTTGATAAGTTGCTGAGAAATTTTTGTATGTGTTGAATTCACCCCCCCCCCTCTCAGTACCAGTTAGGGTATTTGTTGTTCATCATTATTCATCAGTCACACACTATCAGAATGTTGTCCTCCCAATCTTTGATCATATGGGGAGGGAGGACGAACCCAAAGAGGTACAACCACGAGGA
Organism: Cryptomeria japonica; assembly: GCF_030272615.1. NCBI lineage: Eukaryota > Viridiplantae > Streptophyta > Pinopsida > Cupressales > Cupressaceae > Cryptomeria > Cryptomeria japonica. Next base: position 5,568,309 of record NC_081410.1, on the reverse strand, counting down.
CAACACCTAATGCTTCACCAAAAGTAAGAGCTAAGGATAATGCCACTTCCACATTCTCATCCAAAATCTCCTAAGATGTGAAGGTCAATGACAGTGTGAAGATCGTAGATAGCACTAGGATATCCTCTAAAGATTTAAACAAATGCCCCTTAATAGAAGAGGTGAGTGACTCAGCCCAAGGCAACAAAACAAGAGTGGGTGAAGATAATAAACCTATGAAAAAGGGATAAAGACAAAATCCAGACAAGGTGGAACCTCCTCAATAACATAAACAAATGTAGACAAAGAAATGTGCATTGAGACAAATAAATAAATAGATGAAGAATTCATCATAGCTACTTCTATTGACAAAATTTAGGAAGGGGGCCCTACTCAAACTTTCACATAGGTTTCTATGGAGTCGAAGGCCTCCAATCAATTGTAGCAGTTTTAAGTACCCTTAAAAATATCCAATGAAGATGAGGTTGCAAGGCAATAGAAGGAAATAATATCAAATTAGACACAACCTATGTATGCATCATGTCAATGGGTTGGGAAAATGGAGGGATATCAGGCAAAGAAGTAATGGGGGGTGGTTCTAAGGAGGGAGCAATGAAAACTTGTACCCTTTTGGGGTGAGGTTCATTTATGATACCATCAGAGTAGTAGGTGGCATCATAAAAGACAAAGTGGGCACAAATGCAACTAAAGAAATAAAAGAAAGAGTAAACATGGAAACAATAGGAGCATGGGCAAACATTGATGACTCACCTGCAGCCCTCAAGGTGGCCTCACTTATCTAGGCCATTATATGTCACCAATGCTTACACTCATGTGCAATCTAGTCCTATCATATAAATGGGGACCAAGTATAGAGGTCTGAGAAGGCTCAATTATTGGCCATTTGGTGGAATTGATCATGTGTTGCGTTAATGTTTTGTCATTGATATCAACACTAGTTGTTTGGATGCTTTACCGACACACTTCTAGTCCCAATAGGTTGAGTGGTTTTTGGTTAACTTGGATCTGGCATGATCAGGTAGACTTTGGTATAATCTGGTGATGGAATTGGCTTGTTCATAATGCTTATACTCATACTTGATCAGTTGGTTTTGGTCTGGTGATTGGATGCTATGCTGCTTGCTTAGAAGATTGGTTTCTGGTTTCGGCAAGGCTTTCACCGACAGAACTTTTGGTGGAGATTTTTGATGAATTGCATAATTGGTGTTGGCATAGCTTCTGATGGAGTTTCAAGATACTGTTGGTGATCATGTTTGAGACTTGGCATTTAGAGTTCATTGTTGAAGCGTGTGGACCTATACTTGGTCCCGGTTGATCTAGGTTATGGACCGACATTAATGTAACGTGTGGATAGGACCTGTTGTTGTATTTTTAGGATGTCTTATGTGTTGATATTATTTATTTTGGTCTAAGGCCGACATGGTTTGTAACTATGTAATTTTTTTATTGTCTGGTGGTCGACCTGATTGTTTATGGTCGAGGGTTTGTATAAATAAGATGTAAGATCTCATTGTAGATCGTCATGGTTAATGTAAGAGGTCATGGTCAAGGAATGTAATGTGTGAATAAGGTAATATCATTCAGGCAGAGGAGTTGGTCGATCATTAGAGATTGAATTGGGTTTGTGTAAGAGGATTTAGTCCTTCGGTATTGAGCTTAACCCGAACTGTACTCAGGCATAGGAGATGCTATCTTTTGCAGTTCAACACTTCTTCAAATTGTAGTCTGGATTTATATGTAGTCAGTGAGAATCCTTTTGTGATAAGAAGTATGCTCTAGGTTGTTGGCCTTCCTACAAGTGCAGGCCCCTTCATTGTAATTCACATACTTACTGTAGAAGTATTATCTGATTGTGGGTAGGCTTCCCACCGTGGTTTTTTCCTTTACCATGTTTTCCATGTACAAATCTTGGTATTGTGTGGATGGATTTTATTCTATGATTATTGTTTATGCTTAATTGGATTAAATTCTATTATGGTATTATTGTTTTGGGTTCTGGTATTAAAGTTTAAATTGTTAATGCTTCTGGTAATCTGTGACAACTGATTCACCCCCCCCCCCCTCTCAGTTATCTTTTGGTTATCTAAACTGTCTAACATCAACAACATCATGCTCCATGGGAGAGGCCTCTTGATCCATTGTTGGTGGAGGAGGAGGCCCAATTGACAAGGTAGGAGGTGCCACTAAAACAAGCTCTACAGGTGTAGCCACAAAAACCCTTCCTCATTTTATTCTAGGGGTAGTCAGGAGGAACAAGGGGTGCCATTAGAGGCTATGACATAGGAGACAAAGGGGAGGCAGGATGAGGGATATTTGTAATGAATGGAAGCTCAAAGGGAAGGTAGGCTACAAACATCGCCAACACAGGTGTCTCATTTGCCTGCACTAGGTGTAGACATAGGAACATAAGATATTGTCAAGGATTGCATAGTCCTGGGCGAGTGAGGATGTCTACCATACGAAAAAAGTTTGTCCTTAGCCCTCGATGAAGAAGGGGCAAAAGACATAGCTAGCTATAATACAAGAGCAGACATGGAAGGAGTGAAAATTGATGTAGGAAGAGATAAAGAAACCACAGGCTAAACCAAATTAGGAGCCAACTCCCCCATTTTATATTTATAATAAGGTTTATATGACAAAACTCCATTAGGAAACGTAGGTGCAATCAGAGCATGCCATAAATGATCCAATGAAAATCCCCCATTGACAACCAACGACTGAAATCTACTATCTTGGATGACATGTACTATGCTCTTGTGAGGGAACTTCAAGCACTTATGAATGACTGAGGGGATTGGTTCCATGGCAATTAGCTAGTGGTTGCCCAACTTAACCTAGAACAAGTCCAACTTGGAAATAACAACAAATGTGCTTGACACCACCTTGGGTCCCATGAGGACCATCAAAGAGGTGTTATGCAGAGGAGGAACAAACAACTCATCATGAATACAAATAAAGACGCGATGATCACCATATCTTGCCCTATGTAAAATATTAATGAATAGAGCCTCCTCTATAATGATATCAACTCAACACGTAGGATCAACCATCACACCTGTAATAGTGTGCCCATTTATCTTAGTTAAGATGTATAAAGGAAATGGCTCCCCATTGTAAGGAGAATCCATAGGTGTACAAGATATGTTATTGGTCTTTTTCCTCTGGCTAGGGGGTAAGATCAAAGTGATAGTGACCATACTAACATATGGGCCACCACTCAATACAGGGTCTAATGATGTAGAAAAAAAGTTTGATGAATGAGGCATGATACTTAGTCTGGAAGTTCTCCTTACAACCACCACAAAGGCATTTTGGGTCATATAACTCATAGACAAACCCTACAATGCTTCAACAACTTCCAAAAGAGTGCAAGGGAGGAACCCAACACAAGTATTGAAATAATAGTTTAAGAAAATTGTTAAAGTATCTCAAAACAAATTGAATAAACAAAAGATGAGCATTTCACATCAGCCTCACCAAAATGTAGAGTGGGTAAAAGAAAACCACTCCAAAAGGTGTCAAAAACCTCACAGGGACTCACTCAATCTACCTCTCCACTTAGGATAAACACAAAGCATGATAGCTATCAAGTGATAGTAGATCACAATTTTTTGACCATAGAATCTTAAAGAGTAAGTCACAAAGATCTTCTAGTGACCTCTGCTAACTCTTTTCCCAAGGATGCTTGCGTGATTCGTGGATAATAATGCGACACACTGCAATCCTTTACAGACATAGTACAAAGTGTCACACAAAAAATGTAGAATGTCAAATATATGTATCTTAATGCATTTTATGCTTTAAGTACAGTAAACAAGAACTAAACTAACTACAAATAAGAGGTGAAAAGACAAGGAAAAGGAAGAGGATGATTGCAATGGGTCCATGAATGAAGCCTCCAACAAAGATAACTCTTCTCCAACAACATACACAAGGCACAAGGACAAAAATGTCGGGGTTGTGTTTTAGAGGTCTACCATAGTCAAACCCCTATTTTGGTGTTTCCACCTCCATGGAAAACCAAGATAGATAATGGATAATATTATAAATGAGATACAAAGTAAATAAAATCACAGATATGCTATGGAGATAAAATGATAAAACGTAATGACAAGAGGGAAGAAACTCGCCTTCAACACCTAAGAAGTGAAGAACTTGGTGGAGATAAGAAGAAGCACAAAGCCTTTGAATGCACAAAGTGATTTTGATGGAGTCTCATGCACTAAGTATACCAAAAAAATGGAGAAAGCCAAGAGATTGCTAAAGAAATTGATTTGAACGGTAGAGAGTTTGATTAGAGTGTTAGAGAGAGAAAAATCAAACCCGGTAAGGCAAGATAAGCAATGAAGAAGTGAATCCAACATCGGTGCACACTATAGGAGGAATTACAAACTCTGCCAATTGCAGGAGTAATTCTCCAAGGACCACCTTCAAATTTCATATTCATGGGACGCTAACAGGGAATGCTTACCTCTCCACAATGTGCATGTGTCCACGAGTTAGATAGTAAGCAAATTTAGGGAAAAGACAAAAGATAGGCAAACAAGGCAAGGCAAGTGGAAAAAAGTTGAAGGGGTTCTCCAATTGGCTTAAAGAAAAGGTGCTTATGTAGCGTGGAATATCACAAGGTGCAATTTATAATGTTATAGTTGCTTTGAGATAAACAGTTGGATATGTAGATACTTGATTGCAAATTTAGAGTTGATATGTCGATGGCATGAATTTTTATCTATGTTGGTATACAAGTTGTTTTAAGGTATGGTTATCTCAATAATAAATTTCAATTTGTTGTGGTTGACATTCCTTGTGGTATGAGTAAGGTAGTTACTCAGAGCCTTTGTTATCATTAGAATCTAAAGCTTATGTTCATGTATAGATTAGAGCAGGTTTCAATGATAATTGATATGGTTCACCTTGGCATTGTTCATTTTTCTTCCATATATAGCATGTTGGAGGATATGAGGATCTTTTTGCTTTATGGTGGTTATTAGGGTTTCTTTTGCATGTGTCTTGTTGGAGCATGAGATCATAGTGAAAATTCATATGGTACATGGATGGCTAAGGGATGTTTTTCCATTATTTGTGATTCCTATGGATGCATTTACAATGTATGATGCCAAGTGGGAGAATGTCAGGGTTAAGGTGCCATCTACCTTTTAAATCATATGACATGGTTCCAACATCCTTGGAAAGTGTCCTAAGGCATTTAATATGTACTGGGAAAATAATTTGTGATATTTAATTCTCACCATTATTTGCAATACATTCATAAGGGGTGATGGGTTCCATTAGCAATTGTAAGAGTGGGTTGTGAACACAGTTATTTAATATTGATTCCTCACTTATGGATGTTTAGAATAATATATTTAATGAATTAAGAAATAGATAAATTAGTAACCTTTGTGCTTCTCCAAGTTGGAGCATCGAAGAGGCAACAAGTGTCTCATGGTGTCTTGTCATTTATTGCATTTAATGTAATTTTTATCTTGCAAGAATGGGTGCCTAAGTTGGAGGGAAAATATTGGACCCAAAACTGATGTCTTTTCAAGTTTTATGGAGGCATTCCCAAGTGTTGTTTTCATAAGAAATTAAGAGGCTTGTTTGGGCATATTTATTGGTGGTTTTTGATCTCTTTCTATCTTCTAAAATTGACCTTTTGAGTGTAGAATATTTTGAATGTATATTTCTTTGCAGGAACAAAGGATGGGTGGGAGGCATGAGGAGGTTTTTCACACATGAACAGGTGATTCTATGGTGGATACAAAGAGGAGAATGGAAGTGATTTTATTGTAAGCACATGTATTGTTGATAATGCAAGCTTTTCCTCTCTTCTTGGTGGAGTTTTCTCCCGCAAGGATTTTCCACGTAAATCATGTGTTATGTATTGATCTTATGCTGTCGATTTATGTCTTATTGCTACTATCTTATATTGATGTTATTATTTATTTACTATTTTTATAAGTTCACATAAGATATGTTGATTAAGCATGATAAACATGATGATTTTTTACATCATTAAGAAGAAGGATCTAATCTTAGTTTTCCACATTAAGGAAACTTAGTTTTCAAATTTGCATATGAGTTTCAAATTTTCATGTTGTAGCTATTCAAGCCTTGTATCTCATCCTTTGATTATTTTATTAAACAGAGATCAATCTTCACAATCTTTGGTATTGAACCTATTTATTTCCCAACATCTTCCTCATTGTTGTTTCATCCTTCTTTTACTTTTTATGTTAAATACCTATTTCCTATGCTATCTATATTACATGCTTATGATGTTTAACTATGTATTCTTTCCTCTATTCCTTTTTTATCTCATATCCTTTCTTATGTTATATTTGAAGCTCCTATGTTTTTTTGTATGCCTTATTTAATTTTTATATTCCATGTTTATTCCTCATGTTTCCACATATTTCTTTGTTCTGATTAATTTAGAAAAATAGGTTTTCAAGACCCGAAACCTTTAACAAAGGAGATTAAGATAAGACAATAAAAAGTCCAGAGCATAAAAACCGCTTACAAAACGACTAGCAAAAAAGCTAGCAAACCAAAAAGACAACTAAAGATAAAAATAGCTAAGAAACAAGGAAAGTACTACACAGCTATAGTCTTCAGCAAGTCCTCTGCCTTTTTCACCAACTGGTCATAGCTAGCCCCAACAGCTTTGAGATCTTCCAGGTCCTTGTTATGTTTCTTTTCTTTCTTTTTTCCTCTGGTTCCAGTTCTAGTTCCTTGAGCATCCCCTGTACCTTCAGTGTCCGGGTCAATATCCAAGATCTCCTTCTCTTCGTCTAGTTTGTTGATGAGAGTATTAGTGTTGCTAGCAGAAATCTTCAGGATGCTTAAACTCTATTCACCAATACTCTTCAGGCACTCCTCTACTTTTCTGACTTTACTCGTAGTGTCCAGGATAGTTTGATCATTAGCGTCAGCAAGATTTTTCCTTTCCAGCAGATCTTTCTCTATTTTCTCAAATCTGGGGTTGAAGGAGTCTCTTATGTTTTCATCTTTTGCAATAGTATTTTTCAAGTCCTCTATGTAATCAGCCATGGTCTTCCCTTCCCCAGTGTTGATGGTTTCCAAAATCTGAATTTTGTTGCTGATTTTTTTGTTGTCATCCACATCTTTCTTGTAACCAGTTATAAGCCACTCCATAGTATCCATGAAACCTTGCATACCCTCTGGAGGAGGGTTAGGAGGGGATCAACCTTGCCAAGGATATCTTGTTCCTTTTTTGGGGTGTCTCGAATAGTAGTTGTGTCTTCAACCCTAAGAGCCTTGCCCGTGGTCACCTTCTCTGGGTTCTATTTTGCTTCCAAGATCCTTTCCTGCTTATAAACCTCCAACTCCTTCACATTCTCCTCCTTCCTCTTGTGCTTATTTCTGGTCTAGGTGTGAACTTTAGTTTTCTTTTTCAGCAACCCTTGAGGGTTCTCCTTCTCTAAGTCTCCAGAGACCTCCTCCTCCAAGGAAGGGCTAATCTGGAGGATTCTGCCTTTAGGTTTTTTACCCTTAGAGGAAGAAGGTCTTGTTTTAATGTGTTTCCTCTTCTTTCCAATTTCATAATCCGAAACATCCATGCTCTCCTCAGAATCACTCGATGGGTCACTATCAGACTCCTCATCCATTGAAAAGGCAGAATCAGACCCATCCTCCTCAAACTCTACAGAGGGTTGCAGGCGAGCTATTTGATTGGCCTTGAGATGGTCATAAATAAGGACCATTAAGCCTTGATGCATGGCAGTGTCCCCCATAGGGTTCTCTTTGTAGGCCTTAATAGTGGCATTCATCGAGCAAAGTAGAAATTAGGGAAATTAACCTTCTCATCATGCCTAAAATTATTCAGCAAGACGAAATGGTAGCCATAAACTTTTGTAAACCTACCATCTAATGTAATGTAGCACATTAAAACAAAGAGGACCTCCCACCGGGGTTTAACAAAATCCCTAGGTGGGTAGTAAGTTTTACTTAACTTCACCAGGCATTTTTTCTCCTTCTCGGTTTCCGGATATCTGTCAATGGCCTCCTTACTGACTTTTCTATCTCTATAAAAGTTGCATCCTTCCCTTCTGAGGCCCGTGGCTTGGGAAATAAGGTCTTCATCAATTTCAACAGTCTGGTCTCCCATTTTCAGCATACCCTTTCTCCAGTTTTTGCAGAAAAAACTGGTAACCGTGCCATCTCGTCCATGGAGTCTCTCCATGAATTTTGAAAAACCACCCTTCTGCAGGATGCTCCAGACCTCCTCCTTCTATTTCCATTCTTTGTAGTTGCTTGGTTCGTATCGTTGACTGTTACCACCCATATTTTCGTTGTTTAGAGCCGAATTCAGAAACTTGCAGAAAGTTTTAGCCAGAAAGCTTATTTCTTTGTTATGCTTGTATGCTACCTTATTTAAAATATTGCTATGTTTCATGTTTATGATATTTAGCTCCCCTACTATATATATGTCATGCTCATTGTGCTTATTATCATTACCTTTATTACAATCTCAATGATTTTCATGTCTACATCCTACACTACAACACTCACATGTTTGTATTGAAGTTATTTGTTCAAACCTACAAGACCATAAATCACCTACAACTACAACACTTATCACAAATGGAGATCAAGAAAGAATAATTTGCTCAATGACCTAGGAATTTTTTATTGATGCATAAAAATATTATGTTGAAATGAATACAATAAATCCTTTTAAAAGGATGAATGAAACCCTAGATGCAAACCCTAAAGGAAGATTAAATTAGCCAACTTTCCAAGTGTCACAATCATGATAAATGAGACAACTTAAGATATTATTAGCCTAATCTAATTAAAAAAAGGAACCTAAGTTTATCTTAAATGAATAAAGTTATAAGGACCTAATTATAGAATTATTAGATAATGTCTTAATTACTCCAACAACCCCCTTGAAGATTAATTTATGGATAATCTATAGAGCTAAAGATGAATGCAAAATGAAAGCATGAATGGGTCCTAGCAATGAGGGTCTGGTTGGGTACCCATGTACAAACCAATACAACTCTTGCAAATAGAGAAAAGGAGAAAAATACAATGGGAAAAAACTCTCTACAAAAGAGAGAAAAAGAAATAAAAAGAGTACATGTGACAAGAATGAAGGACTCAAGATGCCCCTCAAACTATTGAATTATTCACATAAGTACAATCAATATCACCCCATAGGAGAGAAAGGAAGAGATGATGTATCCATCCATAATAATGAAACTTCACTGCCAAAGATGGACTCTCGAGGATGAATGTTGATGAAGATCCAAGAGTGGTGAGCCATAGTCCAAGAAACAAATCCAAAGATCAAGGTAGAAGAAAATCCATAAAAAGAGATGGAAGGAATAGTCTCTTGATTTCTACCATAGAAGATTTCTTAATTGTCCATATCTCTGAATGAAAAGAAGAAAATCCAAATAACTATGAACATGTACCTTATAAATAACTTCAAAAGGCACTGAAGATGGCATTATAAGAATACTCAAGCTACCATAAAAGAGGAAGTTAATATCCTCTAAATTATCCCCAATATATGTAGCACATAATGTGCCAAACAACCCTATAATACTTGGAAATTACTCATCTCTCAAATCCAAAACTCGAAGGGAACTATGATCTTGTTGAACTGAGCTAATCTTTGAAGAAGTAGGAGGTGGTGGAGGAGGCTCAACACAAGTCTTAGTAACCAAGGTGGATGATTTAAGCACACATAGTTTCAATTGATCAAACCTCTCTTCAAATACCAAATTCACTCTAGATGCATGAGAGTTAGGACCAGTCAGTAGAATTGCATGCTTAATGGGGTCAAAATGAGATAACTCATACAATCAAGATGCATAATCAATGTTGCCACTATAATAATCTCTTTACTATGCATTTCTCTAGTGAGCACTAAATCAAGGGTGAAAGGAGATTGGAAGATAATGAAGGGACATAAAGGAGATGATTGAATGTGCCATCTCCAACCTCAATAGAACCACAACTAGTAACACCCATATAAGTGTTATTATTCATCAAAATTTGTGGTAAAGTGAAAGGCTCATATTAAGAGAAAATACCCATGGATGATGCCATATGATGAGAGGCTCTTGAATCAATAAGTGACCTAGTGGACTCAAGGTGTGTCGATGAAAAGAGAGCATGTCCTTTCACCATATATTCACCACATGCCATAGAATTTATCCTAGAATGTTGTCTTGAAGTGGTAGAAGAGGATGAACTAGACGAAGGCAACTACATATGATTCTTCTAAAGAAGATATGCAAGCCCATCTATTTGCTTTGCATAACAATGATTCTCATCATGCCATGTTTTGGTGCAATAAGCACAATTAGGCTTGTTCTTCCTAGATGAAGACATCCCAAAAGAGGAAGAATCTGAATCTTTCACTTGAGACTTTGTAGCTAATTTATTAGATTATAAACCTCTACGCTTTTGCTTCTTCTTCTATGTTCCTATAGATGACTGAACAATAAAAGCCTCTAAATTAGAACCAAGAAGTGAATCAAGTTGTGTCAACTTGGTCTATTCCTATGTCAAGCACTCACAAAACACCTCAAAATAAGGCATAGTGAAGGCAATACACAAAGCATTTATTGTGAAATAAAATGTGAAAGCAAAGACCTAAAAGGAGCCTCAAAGCTTCAACAAAATAAAAAAAGGTGCACTAATTGTCAGTCTTGTCCTTAACACAACCTTGTAAAAATGATCCAATCAATTTGAATTTCTCTAGAAAGTCCTTAATGGAGGAGAAGGAATAAAGTATCAAAGATGTCAAATTTGACTCAATCTAAAGTGCATGAAACTCGTTAATACCCCAAAAAGCTCTATAAATTTGAGCCACATAGCTTGAGGAGTGTCACAAGATTCAAGATGAAATAGAAGACTATTTCAAATATGCATGCTAATCAAACCTGTAGCCTGGTCCATCTCGTCCCTATGCTAAAAGATCTCAAACTGTATGCAAAAAATTGTGAGTGCAAAACTAAAGAGATTTAAAAGATGAAATTTAACAATCAAGCAAACACATATTTCAACCACACTCAATATTAGGACACTAAAAGGGAAGAAAACTAGATAAAAAGAAAAATATAAATAATTAAGATGCAAACTCTATATTATTCCTCTGATTTGATTGTCCTTCAATTTGATGTGTGCTCGATCTACACTTCCAAGGCTGCTAGATATGATCCATTATGAGGAATTATGCCATATTAGCTCAAAACGTGGAGTAAAATGGATGCTAAAATGATATGGTTATGCAAAGGATGAGTGAATAATTCACCATTACGATGGTATGAAATTGAAAGTGGATGCAAAATGGATGTAAGATGAGGATTCAAAATGGCATTAAAATGGTATGAAAATGAGAAGTGGATGGATTGTGAAGGAAAATGAGGGGTTTAAATAGGCCAAGTTGGGAGAAGAAGAGGCATGAAAATGAGATACTTGTCCTTGAGAAGGGCAAGTGTCACGGATGCAAATGACAAGTGTCCTTGAGAAGAGCAAGTGTCATGGAAAAGAATGACAAGTTTCCTTGAGGACACATGCCTATTTGGAAGAGAGACACCCAAATAAGAAGGTTCCATTCCAAATATGACGATATTTCTAAATATCAAGATAATTCATGGATAGAAATGACAAGTGTCCTTGGGAAGGGAAAGTGTCATGGAAAAGAACGACAAGTGTCCTTAAGGACAAATGTCTATTTGGGAGAGAGACACTCAAATAAGAAGGTTTGTAATAACCCTTGCTGCAATTTTATATCAAATTTACAAAATTTTAATAACCCAACTTAGATTTATAATTTGCAACCAAATGGTGAAATCGGATATGTCAAAAATTGCACCAATGAACTCATAAACACTTAAAACACCCTCATGAAAAACATAAGAAGAAGATTCTACAAAAAAATTGTCATTTCAACATCATGCAAAAATATGTTTATGACAATCTACAAATCTGACATGACGCATTACAAAATAGACTCCAAAAATGGAGCTCAAAGCTTCACAAATCCACTATAAAATCCAAAATACTCTCCAAACTCCTCATACTTTCCCACAATAGAAAGATTCATGAAAATAAATATCTAACAATAGCCAAGAAGAACAATATATGTTGTTATTACTAGCAATACAAAGTTGGAATGAACTAAGAAACTACAACACACTAATTATTAGAACCCAAGCCAAAACAACACACATAAAGTCTCTTTGAAGCACAACTGCAACCCTTGAATATGATTGCCACTAGAGACTCATAAACACACTGCCTGCAATCCTCTATCCCCCTGGTTTATCAACCTAGAAGATCACTCCTTCAATGGTTTACCAACCTCTGAAGAAGAAGAACAAAACCTTGTTAAAATGATAAGATAGAATGAATGCCAAAAACAAGTCAGAATCACTATAAAAGGCACAATATTCCAAAAGGACTTTTGGGCACCAAAATCCCCATACCAAAGAGAAGGGAATATTGCATTTCAAAATTTGTAACTACCTTTCCAAAAATGCATCTCCACTTCCACCACTTGAATAGAAATTGTCATCTTATCCAGCTTTTTCATTTGAACTCAAGAAGACTAATAATTGCTAATTTTGAGATTCTCCAAAACCCCTTTCCATTTCTAGCTCCACTTAATTTAAAATGTCATTTAACAATTTCACATTAAAATCTGATTTGATAATTCCTCCATTTAGAACATTATTTCCCAAATTGTTTGCAAGACTTGTCGTACTAATTTTGAACAAACTGGCCTACTATAAATAGTAAGTTTTATTTTTGAAAAGTGGACATGATAAGTCTTCCCCCCCAAAGATTGCTTGTCCTCAAGAAATGGAGATTTGGATGGTCAACAATCTCTGGCCCTTCCCAAGTTGTGTCTTCAATGGGCAAACCTTTTCATTTGACCAAATGCTCTGCTGTGACTCTATTCCTTAGCTTCTTTTCTCGTATCTCTAATAGCTCTTCTAGAACTAAAATAAATTTTCCTTCATCATATAAAGGTGGTAGATTTGATGAAACTACTACTTGTTGTCCCACAACCTTCTTAAGAGAAGAAACATGGAAAACATTATATATTTTGTTGTTTGTTGGAAGCCCCAATTCGTAGGCTACCTTCCCCACCTTCTTGGTAATTCTGTAGGGCCCATAATACCTTGGCTTTAGTTTTTATGCACCATTTCTCTTCAAGGTGCTTTGCTTATATGGCTGCAATTGGACAAAAACCAAGTCCCCAACCTCAAAAAATCTCTTTGTTCTCTTCTTCTCAGCATAAATCTTTTGTTGATTTTGAGCATGATGCAAGTTATCTTTGAGTGACCTTAATACTTCTTGACTCTGTTTGACAAAGTCACTTGTTGAAGGTAATTTAATATCTTGAAATAATAGATCAACAAAGGAAATTTTCAAAAAGGAGGCATACCAATAGACATAGGATGGGAGGTATTGTAGCAATACTTTCCAAGATGTAACCACTTAACCCAAGCACTTTGTTGACTTGAAACATAGTTCCTCAAGTATCCCTCTATCCATTTGTTAACTATTTTTATTTTTCCATTAGTTTGAGGATGATAGCTCGTGCTACATGTGTGTTCAGTACCTGTCAAGTGAAAGAGTTCTTTCCAAAAAGAACTAAGAAACCTTCTATCTCTATCACTAACAATACTCTTTGGTAAGCCATGCAATCTGAAAATCTCTTTGAAGAATAATTTTGCTACTTGGGATGGCTTATAATCAGACGTGATAGGAGGGAAATGTGCATATTTAGTTTATACACCACAACATATATACAATCTTTACCTTGATCCTTAAGCAACCTAGTGATAAAGTCTATGGATATTCTCTCCCACTTTTGTTTAGGAATGGGAAGAGGTTGTAGTAACCCTGCTAGAAACATCTGCTCATTCGTGTTTTGTTGGCAAGCCATACACTTTGTGATATGTTTGAGGACATCCTCTTTCATCCCTTTCCAAACAAATATTTGTCAAATCTACCTATAATTTTTGAAATACCCTTGATGACTAGCTAAGGGGGTATCATGGAAAGCTCTCAACATCATCTCTTTAACCTTGGATCTTGGAACCAAAAATACTATATTCTTGTAATAGATCAGCCCATCTACAACTCTATGCTAGGATTCCCAAAGATACTGAGAGGGGGAGGTGAATCATTATCTAACCGGTTATTTAATTTATTTGATTTAAAACATGTAAAGCATATCAATACTGTATACTGGTAAACCAAGAATAATGCAATAAACAAGAATAACAATAACCACATGAAAAGCACACCATAACACAGTAGTTTAACGAGGAAACCCGGTGTGGAAAAAACCTCGGTGGGATTTGTGACCCATAATATTCGCTTACTGGCCAATAGGTGAATATTACTCTTACAATAGGGGCCTGCACAGGAAGGCCAAGTGCCTAGAGCTCACTGCTCAATTGCAAAATAAGAAGTCACACTGACTTACAAAATGGATTATACAATGATCTCATACATATATGAGTCATATTACAACTTGCTATGTCGGCTTACAATGATTTTATAATTAATTATAAAATACATTATAAACAAAATTCCTATCGGCCAGGGTGTCGGTATCCTTCCTTTGTCGATGTTCTATGTGCCGGTGTAGAGTTTGTCATTGCCGGTGTCGGTATATTGTCTTGCCAGTATCATATGATTGCAAAGTTGCCATCAATGACAAAACCTTCAATCACCTACAATTTCTCATTGGAGTGTGCATTTTCCAACACTCTATACCTATCATCCTCTACAAGCTCATCCAATATATTAGAAGAAAAATAATCCTTAGCATATTCTTTAATGATAGGGACCTTCCAATCGGTAAAAATAGAGGATAGAGAACATAGAGTAGGCATCCTAGAAAGAGCATCAACAACTATATTTTTCTTCCCTTTCATATACTCAATCTCAAAATCATAAGCTTGTAATTTACTTACCCACTTTTGTTGACATTCATTTAAATCCCTTTGGTTAAAAAAAAACTATGGACTATTATGATCTGTTTTAGCCACAAACTTTCCACATACAAAATATTGCCTAAACTTGTCTAGTGCATGCATGATTGCTAACATTTCTTTGTCATAAATGGAGTATCCTTTATCTTCTACTTAATTTTTTACTCTCAAGAGAAATTGGATGCCCCTTTTGAGTTAGGATGACCCCTAAACCTTCTATGGATGCATTACATTCAACAACAAAAGGCAGAGAAAAATCAGGAATTGCAAGCACTCACCATGAGCTCATTACCTCTTTGAACTTGTCAAAAGTTTTTTGTGCTTCTTCTATCCAAGCAAAAGCTCCTTTCTTGGTTAAATCAATCAAAGAGGCGGAAAGTTGAGAAAATCATTTGACAAACCTTTTGTAATAGCTACACAACCCAAAGAACCCTCTCAATTGAGTAAGATTGGTTGGTGGTGGCCAATTCAATATCACTTGAAACTTTTGTTGATCAACCAATTAGGAAAATTAGTGTTTACATTATATTTGATTTGTTAAAAATTATGTAAATGTAGAAAGGTAATTACTATTGTAATATAGTGATGTTGCTAATAAACAACTCACTAATATAGGTTTGGATGGTTAGTCGCATATATTGTTGAAGTAACAATATATCACAATGGTTAGTGGTTAATGTGTTATACTCACGAATGATATTCTGAGATATTTGTTATAACGCCTCCCTATTAAATAGAAGGTTGTTTGGCTATGTAAGTGGTTATATATTAGCCATGTATTGAGTGTTGAAAAATAGAGCACGTATTGTTTGATTTAATTATTTTAGTTTTTTCCCTTCTCTGTCTCATATTTTTTATTATAGTATCAAAGAAGGTCTACTAAAATGAGTTTGTGAGATCATTCTCTCACCTGATTATGTGAATATCCCTATGATTTGGGAGAGTGGAATCATATTACATTTGGCTAGATGTAATTCATTAGTGATTGAAGGCTACGATATTTGCTTGGAGATCGAGATTATTATTGCAGATGATCCTTATCACTTGTTTGTCTACGACTTTGGATTGTTGGCAGCAAAGTGATCATTTGAGATTGTAAACTTGCCATAGACTGAGTATAAACTTGTTGGCATAACTGATGGTGTTGGCACAATCGGTTCATCAGATTAGTATTGTCATTCATGACTAACACTTACCGATGGATAAGGCCAAGCTCTTAGGCAAGGAGGTGTGGTGAACCTCAATGGTTTACTCATGGCTGCAAATAGTATGGAGGATTTAGTGCTTCCCAAATATGCATTATTGACACACCTAAGCAATATGTTGGTAGAAGACTAATCGGTTGAAGGATAAATAGAGCAGCTGATCGGTCAGTCAAGCATCTGATAGATGTTGAGATCAATTTCATAAACTGACAATTGAAATGATGATCTGGTCACAGAGGTGACTCAGATTGCAATTTAGTAGTCTTATGCATGACCGAAACACTCTGGACAGATAGGTGATCAGTCTAATTGATGATCAGTGACCAGTGGCAAAACGTGAAGAGTTACACTGGTGATATAGGTTGAAGGATGATATCCACCGAGAATCTTGGAGCAGTGACCGATAAGATGGATGCGATGACCAAAGGTGATTCAGTCATGGCGAGATATCATCAATCAAATGGATAGTGAAGTCTACAAAAGTTAAACAACCAATTAAGGTGAGATTTGTGCAGATTTTCTAGTTCAGATTAAAAAGATAGAACATGACCTAGAGGTTGGTGAAATTATGAGTTACAGAGGCAGTTAAGGATGAGTCGCTAGAGAGATTGATAGAGAGCACGCAAACAGAGTGCGGGAAGATTTGGAAAGTTTTGAATATCAAATCTATTGAGTTTTGTATAAAGGTTTTTGGCGAAAACCAAAAAGATTGATCGTAAAAATTGCAAAGTGCAATTTTGAGGAGAAGTGATCCAGCAAGGTGAGAAGAGGGAAGAACTACTAAGTGAATAGAAGAGTGGTGAAGAGAGTGTGCAGAGCTCCAATAGTGTGAAGAGTAGAGAAAGAATGCAAAGCACCACTAGAGTGTAGAGCAAGTGTGATGCAGAGCACCGATAGAGTGCAGAGCAAGTGTAACCGGTGGTCAAACTGAAGAGCTTCATTTGGATCTGATTAAGCTAAGAGTAGCTATTATAGTAGATCATTCTCTTTATTGTTTTCGAATAACTACAACAGTAAAATCTCTTAACCGGGTGGACTTTAACAGGTCCCTTTATAAAATCCCTTAACCAGGTGACATCTTAAATGATGTTCCTAAGTCCTTTAACAAGGCTACCTCTAACAGGGTAAAGGTTCTAACAGGCCTTAAAGAAAATCCCTTAACCGGGTGACACCTAACAGTGTCTTTGTAATCTCCTAACAAGGATGGCTCCTCACCGAGCATACTCCAAAAGAGTGCAGATTTTTTGAGTTTCTACTCACACCGTAGTTTTCTCCCATTTGGATTTCCATGAGATAAAGCTTGGTAGTCATGTGTGTTTCATTTTTATGTGCATGTTTCTTATCAATGTTTCTTATACTAATAAGTGTTAAATTTTGAATAGAAGTTTTGGTTAAGGTTAAATCTGCAATAAACCGGTATAATGTTGATTCACCCCTCCCCTCTTAGCACTAGTTGGGACTAACAATTGGTATCAGAGCCTTGGTCCTTAGATTCAGAAGAGCTTAACAACTTAAGAAAAGATCCAAGATGATACGAAAAGAAGGCCCCAAGTTCTCTAAGGAGAATTACACATTATGGTGTGGTAGAATGAAGCTCTACCTAAGAACACTAGGAGATCAATACTAGAATCATGTAATCATAGAGCACAATGAACCTATAGGGGTTCTCATTGTAGATCAGATCAAGGAAAAGCAAGATAACATTGCAACTATGGATGTGATTGCTAGTACTCTATCTAATAATGAGTATGTTGAGGTTCAAGATCTAAAAACAACCTATGAGATATGGAATAAGCTAAAGATTGTTTATGGAGGAGATCCTCATGTACAAAAAGATAAGGTGGATAGTTTAAGAGGCAAGTTTGATGAGATGAGGATGCAAGAAGGAAAAAATATAGAACAGTACAACAAAAGAATAAAGGATGTTGTAAATTCCATCAGAAGTGCTGGAGGAAAACTTGAAGAAGATGATGTGTTCAGCAAAATCTTGATAACCTTGCTACCACAATATGCCATGAGGGTTTCTGCAATTTAGGAACTCAAATCTTTGGGAACAGTTAATGCTACACTTGACTCCCTGATCGCTAAGTTGACTACCTTTGAACTGAGCAACTATGATAACAGTATGCCTAAGATTGATGTTTCCTTCAAATCTTCCATGACACTTGCACCAACAATGAGAAGAAACGAAACCGGAAGTAGTTCTACTGCAAGAACCAGTCATTCTCATGAACATGACAACTTGTTATCTGAAGAACAGGAACAAGATAAGCTTCAAGCCCTAATAGCAAGAAGGTTTCCAAGAGGAAAAGGGAAGTACAAAGGTAAACTACCCCTGAAGTGTTTGTCATGTGATAAAATAGGTCATATTGCATCCAGATGTCCTGACAATGATAGTAAGGATAACTTTAGAAGATACAAAGAGAAGAGCAAGAAGGAGTACTATCTTGCAGAAGGAGGAATTACTGATGAAGAATCAGAAGGATCTGATGGAGAAGGGATTGCATTTTTAGTGGTAAAGGAAGATAGAATAGAAGAAAGCTATTGATCAGAAGCAAATTTGAAATATTGTAAATAATATTTTCATATTTTTTCTAGTTTTTCTATATGTTAGTATTTGACGTTTTTGAAGGCCTTTGAGGCACTTTCAGCCCTTGAAACTTTGGCTTGTCCCTTAGAACATTTCCATAGGCAGGTGCTTTCAAGACTTCACCTTAAGCTCTTGGAGACCTTTCCAATGAGTTAAACGGCTCATAATTTTGAGTCCAGAGTAGAAAGTTATGCCTAGTTAAAGTTAGGACAAAATTTCATATAGTTTTTTGAAATTTTCGTACTTTTAGATTTTATTATGTAAATAAACAGATGTGACTGTTGGGTTTTGATTCTCAAGGGGTTTTGGTGACCCTTAGAATCTCATGAACTGATATATGTTAAATTTTTGAATTGAATAGATCATTTTTTTTGGCTTGCTTCAATTCTATGTTTACTTTGTTCATGTAAACAAATCCACAATACCGCAGGTTCTCACTCAGGTGTTGTCATCTGAATCCATAATTTGGATCAGTGGTATCAAAGCAAGTTTGCTCTTTTATGTCATATCACACACGATCAACATATCAAAGATTGGGGTTGGAAACAAGGAATCCTTTAGACTACCTTCCTTTGAGACGCACACGATCGCATATGGCTAAGTTGGAGACCGATGATGACATTATAGCGTTGGTTGCAGATGCATTAACAAAACAAGGTGAAGAAATGATGGAGTAGTTCAAGAAAATATTGGAAAGTATTGGGTCACAACAAAAACCACCATTCATAGGGTATACACCATTCAAGGTGCAAGTGAATTTCGATATACCCACATTTCAGGGAAAGATTGATGCGGATGTTGTTGATGATTGGGTTTCAAAACTGGAAAGGTTTTTCTCTGTCAACCAGTTCTTAGGTGAAGAGAAAATAACTTTCACTCTTCTCAAAGTTGAAAATCATGTGAAACATTTGTGGGAAGCGAACTTAGCATCCAAGGCAGCAGAAACTGGCAGTGCTTCTATCTTTTATCAAAAACCCACATGGGGAGAATTCATGGAGCACATAAAGGAAGAATACTTTCCTGTGGATACATATGAACAGAAATATATGCAGTGGCAATTGCTTCGATAGAAAAAGGACCAAACTATTCAAGAATATACTAATATGTTTCATGCTTTAGCAGCAAAGCTTGGCATCAAAGATTGTGAGAAGCACTGAGTTTTGAAATATCAGAGTGGACTTCATAGGTATATCCAAACCAAAATGGAATTTATGAACATAGAGACTCTACCTAGTGCATATAAATTTGGTACAAAAATTGAGGAGAAATTCGAACAGAAAGGAAGGAGGGATAACTTCGCAAACAATTGATGGCAGGGTGAAGGTGGCAAAACTACATGGAAACAAACCTCCAAGGAATCTTCTCCCAATTCACCAATGAGAAAGGCATGGGGTATGAACAAAACACAAGAAAATGGTATGTGGTGTGAATTCCATAAGAGTCCCTCTTATAACACAAAATATTGCAGAATTATAAAAAATTTAATGATAGAGACGCATGAGGACAAGGCAGAACCTAAGGTGGAAGAATCTTGCACAGAAGAAAGTCATGAATAGGTCATTGAGGCTAATCCATATGCAACGGTAGCTACTACAAAGATATTGCCCCGGGAGGATGAGGAGAGATTGTTCCACTGACAGATGTGGATCAGAGGAAAATCCCTGCACTTTATTGTTGATATTGGAAGTCAAAAGAACCTAATCTCAGTAGAGACTATGAAGAGATTGAATCTGAAAACAACAGCACACCCGCAACCCTATTCAATGAGATGGGTAAGTCAAAGGAGAGATATCCAAGTGCACCAACAGTGTCACCTTTCATACTCTATAAAGCCTTTCAAAGATGAGGTAATCTGTGATGTGGCTCCTTTAGATGTTTGTGATGTTCTATTGGGACAACCATATATGTACCAGTGCCATGGTGTTTATCAGTCCAGACCTCGCAGCGTGACAATCAGATTAGGTGAGCAGAAATATCGAATACCAGAGGCAAGCCCTGCATACACTACCTCTTTGATTAGTGCTAAGCAATGTAAGAGGATGGTTGCCAAAACGGGAACATTCATATTACTGATGATTCATTCTGAAGAAGAGAGAAAGTCATTATATAATTCACATGCCATCACAAACACCACAACCCTACAAAAAAGATCAATGGATCAAATTTTGACAAAATATGAGAATTTGTTTAAGTTACCAACTGGGGTACCTACACACTACCAAGTGAGATACACTATTGATTTGATACTAGGAACTCCATTGCCTAATGAACCAGTCTACCATAGATCAGTATTTGAAAATAATGAAATTAAGAGGCAAATACAGGAATTGATTAAGGGACATATTCATCCAAGTGCATCACCCTGTGGCAATCCCATTATTCTGGAAAAGAAAAAGGATGGAACTTGGAGACTTTGTATTGACTATAGGGCCTTGAACAAATTTTTTGTCAAAAATAGGTATCCATTTCCCCAGATAGATGACCTCTTGGACCAATTTAGAGGGGCCTGATTCTTCACAAAAATTGATTTGAAATTGGGATACCATCAAGTACCAATTTACTTAGTTGATGTGTGGAAGACAACTTTCAAATCTAAAGAGGGATTGTTTGAATGGCTAGTGATGCCTTTCGGTCTAACAAATGCCCCAACGACATTCATGAGAATGATGAACAATATACTCAAACCATTCACTCATTCCTTCGTGATGGTATATTTGGATGACATAATCATCTTTAGCAAAACTTGGGAGGACCATTTACAACATGTGGAAAAAATTCTCTCTACTTTACAAGGTCATGGGCTTTATGCAAACAAAAAAAAGTGCTCCTTTTGTATGCAGAGTATCAGATACTTAGGATATGTTATTGACAGTGAGGGTTCATGTTGATCTGGAGAAGATACAAGTGATTAAGGGCTGACCATCTCCTAGAAATCTGACAGAGTTACGAAGTTTCCTCGGGTTGGCAAAATTTTATCGCAGATTTGTGTTGGGGTTTTCCTGTTTGTCTTGGCCTCTAAATCAGTCATTACGGGGGGAATACAAGAAAATTTTAAATGGACAGGTGCTCAACAAGAAGCATTCGAGGAGTTAAAACAAAGGTTATGTTCTACACCAGTTTTATCTCTTCCTGACCTGCAACAATCATTTGAAATACAAACCGATGCATCAGAATATGCCCTAGGAGTAGTCCTCATACAACATGGTCACCCAATTGCATATCATAGTCAGACTTTTTATGATACAGTGCGTCGGTATGCCACTTACTACAAGGAACTGTATGTTATTGTTCAAGGTTGTAAATAGTGGAAACATTATATTTTGGGTAAGGAGACTGTCATCCACACAGACCATAAACCTCTTCAATTTTTGCAAACACAAGGGAAGTTGCAGAATGATCGACATCAACGATGGTCAGCCTATCTTTAACAATTTCATCTCAATATTCACCACAAGAAGGGAAGCACTAACAAAGTAGCAGACTATTTGAGTAGGCCTCTGATTGCAGCTATAAGTATGGTATTGGACTCATGTGGTCATCAAACTGAAGCCTAGGCTTGCTTGTATGAGAATGATGTTGAATTTGCAGATGTTCATAATCAATTGGTGAAGGGACATCAAGTGAATGACTTCTATTTGCAGGATGGAATGCTTTTTCACCTTGGCCAAATCTGTGTGCCCAATGCAGAATGCAAAAAGTTGATATGGGAAGCTCACTATAGTAAGGTTGTTGGTCATTTTGGCATAGGTAAGACTACTGCTATACTTCAGAGGTATTTTTATTGGGTAAATTTGAGAAATGATGTCATTACATATATTCAAACTTGTACCACATGTGTTATTGCTAAGCCTGCCAATCGTAAACTTGGACTGTATTCACCTCTTCTTGTTCCTGAAAAACCTTGGCATTCAGTTTCTATGGACTTTATGTGTGGTCTTCCTACCACCAAAAGAGGCCACGATTGTGTGTATGTTGTGGTAGATAGGTTCTCAAAAATGGTAGTAATAGTGGCTTGTAAAAAAACAATTTCTGCAGAGGACACTACTAAGCTTTTCTTTGAACACATTTGGGTTCATTTTGGTCTATCGAATAGCATTATCTCAAATAGGGACAACAGGTTTCTTAGTAAGTTCTGGTCAACATTATGGGAAAAGATGGACACAAAATTAACAAAGTCTACTGATTTCCATCCTCAAATAGATGGCCAAACAAAGGTAGTGAATCGGATGATCATTCACATCCTACGCATGTATCACACAAAACATCCCCGCACATGGGATGAAAGTCTTCCATACGTGCAACATAGCTACAACAGGGCAATTCACAGTTCAACTGGTCACAACCCATTTGAGGTTTGTCTTGGTTATCAACCACTTGCACCAATGGATGTTGCCATACCACTTATTCAACCCAATCTAGTTCCACGTGTTGGTAAGGAGGAAGATAAGGCAATCTAATTCATTGATAGAATTCATCATCTGCAACAACAAGTTCATGAAATCTTGGAGCATACCAATAATAAATGTAAGGAGAGACATGATGAGCATCATACTCCTCATAATTTTCAAGTCAGAGACAAGGTGTGGTTGCATATCCAGAAGAAATGATTGCAGGGTCCCAATAGGAACCTTCATCCTCTGCGTTATGGGTCATACACAATCATCAAGCAAGTTGGTGATAATGCTTTTGAGCTTAATCTACCCCCATTTCTGAGTCTTCATCCAGTCTTCAATGTGGAACTCTTGAAGCCATATTTTCCTCCACTATTAGATGTTGCAGATGTGGTAGAAACAATTTCCACTACAGAATTGAATCCAGATCCAACTTCTCCATTCAAATGTGATCAGATCATGGACACCATGGTGAAAACACTCAAACAGTAGTAGATCTATCTATACAAAGTGGTCCGAGCAGGGAAGAATGCTCAACAAGGAAAGTGGTTTACCATGGAACAGATTGAGCTACGTTTTCCTCATCTCATTTAGAGTTTTGATGAAATGGGGCCCATTGCTTTTCAAGGGGGAAGTAATGATTAGAAGCAAATTTGAAATATTGTAAATAATATTTTCATATTTTTTCTAGTTTTTCTATATGTTAGTATTTGGCGTTTTTGAAGGCCTTCGGGGCACTTTCCGCCCTTGAAACTTTGCCCTGTCCCTTAGAACATTGTCATAGGCAATTTCTTTCAAGACTTAGCCTTAAGATCTTGGAGACCTTTCCAACGAGTTAAATGACTCGTAATTTCGAGTCCGAAGTAGAAAGTTATGCCTAGTTAAAGTTAGGACAAAATTTCATATAGTTTTTTAATATTTTCGTAGTTTTAAATTTTATTATGTAAATAAACAAATGTGACTATTGGGTTTCGATTCTCAAGGGGTTTTGGTGACCCTTGGAATCTCATGAACTGATATATGTTGAATTTTTCAATTGAATAGATCACTTTTTTTGGCTTGCTTCAATTTTGTGTTTACCTTGTTCATGTAAACAAATCCACAATACCGCAGGTTCTCACTCAGGTGTTGTCATCTGAATCCATAATTTGGATCAGTTATATAGCACTAATTTATAGTTAAAACCAATATGGAGACTAGGTAATTGATAGTGGTTGCACTCACCACATGACTGGTGATAGGAACAAATTCCTTAGCATGGAGAACTATGATGGAGGACTGGTGAGATTCGGCAATGATGCTCCATGTGCGGTAAAAGGTAAGGGATCTATTTCCCTAAATGATAAAACTAATTGTGAAGATGTTTACTGGGTAGAAGGGATAAAGTATAGTCTGTTAAGTGTTGCACAACTTAAGAATAAGGGTTACTGGTTGGATTTTAATGAAGGAATATGAAAAATAAGTGATAAATCAAGAGGTCTGATTGCTACCAGTAAACAAACTAAAGGTAATTTGTTCTACCTAGATACCACTGTAGGAAGTTGCCTAATGGAAAAGGTAGAAGACAGATGGTTGTGGCACAAAAGATTGTGTCATGTTAATTTTGATAGCATAGTGAAGGTTAATAGAATGAAATCTGTCAAAGGTATGCCTGACATTATGAAACCTGAGAATTATTTGTGTAAAGATTGTTAGCTTGGAAAGTTGACCGGATCTAGTTTCAGCAACAAATCTTATTCATCTGAGAATGTGCTAGACCTAGTGCATACAAATTTGTGTGGTCCTATGAGTACTAAGATTTTCTATGCGGACCAGTACTTCATTTTGTTTGTAAATGATTTCTCAAGAATGATGTGGGTTGTATTCTTGAAAGAAAAATCTGAAGCCTTTCACATGTTCAAGGTCTTCAAGGCTCGAGTGGAGAGAGGAACCAATAAGAGTCTGAAATATTTGATATCGGATAGAGGAGGAGAGTTCACCTCTCAAGAGTTTATAAATTACTATGAAGAATAGGGAATTATAAGGCAAATGTCTACACCTAGAACACCTCAATAGAATGGAGTTGTTGAAAGAAGAAATAGAATTGTAATTGATTGTGCAAGGACTCTGATGATGCAGAAGGATATTCCACATATCTTTTAGAGAGAAGCAGTGAGTACTATTGTGTATACCTTGAACCAGATTCAGGTGAAGAAGGGGACAAATAAGACCCCATATGAATTATGGTGTGGATACTCACCCAATGTGAGTTACTTCAAGGTATTTGGAAGCAGGTGCTACATCGAGAGGGATGAGTACTCTGGAAAGTTCGATCCTAAGAGTGATGAAGGAACCTTCTTAGGTTACTCCACAAAGAGTAAAACATATTGGTGTTTGAACAAAAGGACCGGTAAGATTGTGGAGAGTGCAAATGTCAAAGTAGATGAGTTCTCTAAGAAAAATGAACAGGATAGCAAGAGTGAACCAGAGGACTATCAAGGATTCGTTTACACTGTATCGGTTGAACCTGTTGCAGAGAATCCTAATGTAGCTACAAATGAGGAAACATGTGAAGTAGAACCTACAAAACTGGTAGAAGAAGCTCCAAGAAATGAACTGATACAACCAAGGTATGTCAAAAACAATCATCATGCTAACAATATTATTGGTGACAAAAATGCAGGAGTATTGACTAGAAGAAAAGCAAGGGAGAGTACCTATTTGCTATCTAAAATTGAGCCCAAAATAGCAAAGGCGGCTCTAAAAGATGAAGATTGGATCAAATCTATGGAGGAAGAACTGGAGCAGATTGAGAAAAATGAAACTTGGATCGTTGTGCCCAGACCGGAAAACAAAAATGTAATAGGCACCAAGTGGGTGATTAGAAACAAAATGGATGAAATCGGTCAAGTAGTAAGAAACAAAGCAAGGTTAGTCTGCAAAGGGTATGCACAGGAAGAAGGTTTGGACTATGGAGAGACATTTGCACCAGTGGCCAGACGAGAAGGAGCCAGAATATTGCTTGCTTATGGTTCCTACAAGAAGTTCAAGGTCTACCAAATGGATGTCAAATCAGCATTCTTGAATGGTGTTTTAGAGGAAGAAGTGTACATTGAGAAACCAGAAGGGTTTGCTTCAGAAGATGGAAGAGACATGGTATGTAAACTAAAAAAGGCTTTGTATGGGCTTAAAAAAGCACCAAGAGCTTGGTATGAGAGGTTGCACTCATACCTGATAAGTATAGGGTTCATGAGAACCACTGACAATAGTAACTTGTATCTGAAGACTGGACAAAAAGGAAAACATCTGATTGCAGAGATTTTTGTAGATGACATCATCTTTGGAGGAGATGATGAAATGAGCAGAGGTTTTGCAGAAGAAATGAAGAAATAATTTGAAATGCCCATGACTGGTGAAATAAAATTCTTCATCAGTCTGCAAGTATCTCAGCTAAAGAATGGTATATTCATTAGCTAGAACAAATACATAAGGGAAATATTGAAGACTTTTGGAATGGAATATTTGAAACATGTTGCAACCTCGATGGTTATAGGTTTCAAGCTCTCCAAAAATGATAAGGCTAATGAAGTGAGTGAGACACTATACCGATCCATGATCGGTAAGTTGTAGTATGTAGTGCACAGTAGACTAGATATAGCACAAGTAGTTGGCTTGGTTGCTAAATTTGCTGCAAATCCAAAAGAGACACATATGGTGGTGATTAAGAGGATATTTAGATATCTCAAGGGGACTGAATGGTCTCTAGTATCCACATAAGGGAAATTTCAACTTAAGTGTCTTCACTGATGCAAATTGGGCAGGGAACATTGATGATAGAAAGAGCACTAGTGGAGGTGAATTATTTCTTGGAGATAGGATTGTGTCATGGACAAGCAAGAAATAGAATTGTATCTCTCAATCCACAGCTGAGGCGGACTATGTGGCTAGTGCAATCAGCTGTACACAGGTAGTATGGATTAAGAAGATCTTGGAAGGTATCCAAGAAAAGGTGACTGAACCGGTGGTGATACACTGTGACAATACAAGTGCCATTAACATATCAAAAAACCTAGTAATGCACTCTAAGACCAAACATATTACAATAAAATATCATTGTCTTAGGGAACAAATGCAGGACAAAGAAGTTAGACTAGAATATGTGCCAACCAAGGATAGGTTGCAGACATATTCACCAAGCCGCTACCTAAAAATACTTTTGAGTATCTTGGAGGTAAGTTAGGGGTAATTCCCCTGCATACTCTAAGGTGAGTGAAGATTAGAACAACATCAATCCGATATGATTTTCTTGAAAATTCTATGTCTTTGGATTGATGATTATGGACTACTCATGTTAGGGGAGTAGTCATTACAACATGTGAAATAGGATGTCTAGACTACACCTTTGGCATTGTTGTCAAAGGGGGAGTGAAGTCAGATGGAACATGAAGGGAGATGAAGTCATATGTGGCATGAATGGAAGCTAGTGAAAGGGGGAGTAAGATCTTTACTCAAGATCAAACGAAGAAATTGATCAGTACAGCAGAAGCAAAAGTGACTGGTTGCTAAAAGAGAAGTTTGAAGTGTTGCCATCAATGCCAAAGGGGGATATTGTTGCCATAATTGATGGTGTTGGCACAACCAGTTCATCAGATTAGTATTATCAATGATGACTAACACTTACTGATTAATAAGGCCAAGCTCTTAGGCAAGGAGGTGTGGTAAACCTCAATGGTTTACTCATGGTTGCAAACAGTATGGAGGATTTAGTGCTTCCCAAATATGCATTATTGACACACCTAAGCAGTATGTTGGTAGAAGACTAATTGGTTGAAGGATAAACAGAGCTGCTGACTGGTCAGTCAAACATCTGATAGATGTTGAGATCAATTTTTTAAACTGACAGTTGAAATGATGATGCGGTCACCAAAGGTGACTCAGATTGCAGTTTATTAGTCTTATGCATGACCAGAACACTCTGGACAGATAGGTGATCATTCTGATTGATGATCAGTGACCGGTGGCAAAAGGTGAAGAGTTACATTGGTGATACAGTTTGAAGGATGATATCCACCAGGAATCTCAGAGCAATGACCGATAAGATGGATGTGATGACCAAAGGTTAGTCAACCATGGTGAGATATCATCAAACAAATGGATAGTGAAGTCTACAGTAGTTAAACAACCAGTTAAGGTGAGATTTGTGCGGATTTTCCAGTTCGCATTAAAAAGACAAAACACGACCTAGAGGTTGGTGAAATTATGAGTTGCAGAGGCAGTTAAGGATGATTCATTGGTGAGATTGATGGAGAGTGCATAGAGAGAGTGCGGGAAGATTGGGAAAGTTTTGAGTTTCAAATCTATTGAGTTTTGTATAAAGGTTTTTGGCGAAAACCAAAAAGATTGATCATAAAAATTGCAAAGTGCAATTCTAAGGAGAAGCGATCTAGCAAGGTGAGAAGAGGGAAGAATTGCTAAGTGAATAGCAGAGTGGTGAAGAGAGTGTGCAAAGCTTGAATAGTGTGAAGAACAGAGAAAGAATGTAGAGCACCAGTAGAGTGCATATCAAGTATGATGCAGAGCAACGGTAGAGTGCAAAGCAAGTGTAACCGGTGGTCAAACTGAAGAGATTCATTTGAATATGATTAAGCTAAGAGTAGCTATTACAGCAGATCATTCTCTTTGTTATTTTCTAATAACTACAACAGTAAAATCCCTTAACCGAGTGGACTTGAACAGGTCCCTTTGTAAAATCCCTTAATCGGGTGACATCTTAAATAATGATCCTAAGTCCTTTAACAAGGCTACCTCTAACTGAGTAAAGGTTCTAACATGCCTTAAAGAAAATCCCTTAACTGGGTGGCACCTAACAATGTCTTTGTAATCTCCTAATAGGGATGGCTCCTCACCAGGTGTACTCTAGAAGAGTGTAGATTTTGTGAGTTTCTACTCACATCGTGGTTTTCTCCCATTTGGGTTTCCATGAAATAAATCTTAGTAGTCATGTGTGTTTCATTTTTATGTGCATGTTTCTTATGAATGCTACTTATACTGATAAGTGTTAAATTTTGAATAGAAGTTTTGATTGAGGTTAAATCTACAATAAACAGGTATAGTGTCGATTCACCCCTCCCCTCTCAGCACCGGTTGGGACTAACAAAACTTGTATATGGCATGAGTACATCTAGATTGGACGAGCCTTGTTGGTTTAAGAGTATCCCTTCCTTGCTGATTGAAGTAACCTGTGAGCTCAAGGATACAAATATCCAAATTGACAAGGATTTCAATCACAAATTGTCAAACTATGAATTTACCTATAGATCGCATCTTGTTTGGCTTGCAACTATTTCAACACGTTGGTCAATAATTTCTTGTAGAGATTCATCAGTACAGTTGTCCATCACCAAGATTTCTTTTGAAGGCTCTTGCAACATATAATTAGGCTATGGTCACATGCAAAAATCACATCACAAGGTGCATTTACATAAGATATCTCAAGGACCTGAAGGACGTCAATTTGAAATTCTCCATGGGACTTGTTGTAGCATCTTTTTGCCTTGATAATTTTGTTGAACCTCAAAAGTGTGGTTATGGACTTCACTACAATTCTCTTTAGGTGTAGTATTTTGTTAAGTTTGTTAGACATGTTTGAGTCTAAATAACATACATTTATAAGTCAACCCCATTTTGTTTAGAATAGGGTCCACTTTAGAAAGTCATTAATGGTCATGTCATTAAAAATGTTGAAAAAAAAGAAACATTATTTCAATTGTAAACGGATGCACTTTCTCTTGTACGCAACATTCACTTTATGGGGAGGGGCATTTTAAATTAAACTTTAAAGTTAAATTTGCTAAGTAGCAAATCCAATGGAGGCATGAGGCACTGGAGGTTGGATGACACTCAACGTCCTCTCGTTAGTCACCAACGAATAAGTGGAATTTTACATTATTGGGTGGGGGGGGGAATATAACCAATGTTCCATTCCCATTTATGATATGTGTGGTGATTCTATGTAACTTCCCTGATGTGAAAGCATAGTGGAAAACAAAAGCACCAAAGTAAGTCAATTCATGGATCTTGAAAGGATTTGTGGGAGGATCCAAAAAAAAAAACTAGGTGAACAGATGAGTGGAGGTTCCTGTTCATGTCAAGGTTTGTGGTAAGTCTATTTAAAACCATGGGAGGAGAGAGCCTTTCTTTGGATCAAGGTCATGAGTCACATAGTTGGACATGCCACAAGCACAAGGATATTGCAGAAGAGTGTGAATATTTCTCTACCATGCAAACATTAAGGGGCGAATGTTAGGAAAATTAATGTTTGCATTATATTTTAGGTGTTAGTAATTATGTAAATGTAGAAATGTATTTACTATTGTAATAGTGATGTTTTTAATATAAAACTCACTAATATAGGTTTGGATGGTTAGTCGCATATATTCTTGAAATAACAATATATGACAATAGTTAGTGGTTAATGTGTTATACCTGTGAATGATATTTCGAGATATTTCTTACAACAGCTCCCTATTAAATAGGAGGTTGTTTGGCTATGTAAGTGGCTATATATTAGCCATGTATTGAGTGTTGAAAAATAGAGCATGTATTGTTTGATTTAATTAATTTAGCTTCTGCCCATCTTTGTCCCATATTTTCTATTACAACCTGCACTCCCTCAAAACTTATTACATGTCCCAAATACAAAATCTTAGTCAAACCAAACTCACATTTGGACAACTTAGCATAGAAATATTGCTGCTCCAGAATTCCCAAAACAATATCTAGATGTTCTAAGTGTTCTTTCCATGTTTTAATGTATATTAAAATATCATCAAAGAACACTAGTGCAACCATGATCCAGTGGGTCCTCAAAGAGAATTTACCAGATCATGCAGCAAGAGTAACACAACGGAAGAAACACCAAAACATAGATAAAATGCAAAATCAGATATCTGCATCATATATTATCATCATAGAACATCTGGTAAGCAACCAGTTACATGCAGGCTAACATGCCAGATTATTATTCATCTAGACCTCTAAGAGGCATCCGAATTACAATCCCAGAAAGATCCTCCCCCACTTCTAAAACTATCCTCCACATAAAACAATATATATACCCTCTGGAACACATCTGGGTCAGCCACAAAATATTACATTTACCAAGAAAGGAAAATGAAACGTGCAAATAGGTCAACCCCAAGAATGAAAGAAAAACCCTCCGGAAAAGAACAACCAAGAGGCATGGATCGAAAGGAAGGTCAGTCGAACACTCAAGAACATTGAGAAAGGCACCAAATAGATCCGCAAGCCAAGAAATCACTCCGCACGAGAAGAAATCAATAACTAGTCGTTAAGCTCAAAACTACTCTGAGAACCAGGAACAGCATATCCGGAAGCAATAAATCACCAGAAATGAATTCAAATGAACTGATAATCAGGAATGAAGAACAAAAGCAAGCCTGGAAACCAAAAATCTGATCTACAATGAACAAGAACCATTCAGTGAAACACACTGAAGGAAAACACAGAAAACTACTACCGGAACTGAAAAAAAACAAAACTAAGGAAATATTTTTGGTTGATGTAGGATTGCACATAGAATAGGGATGCTCCTGCATCAAACACCCCAGGTAGAAAGAGATGTTCCATGAGGGGCAACTCATGAAAATTGAAAAGGATTCAGGATATAGATCCCATGCTCATTTCTGATCCAAACATCTTCTTTGTTTGCAAACCTCTTCCTTACCTCCCTCGGAACCTCAATTGGATTCTCTAACTTCTGATTCTTTTTATTTCTCTTCTCTTGCTTCAAATTTGTGCACTTTCTGACTAATACTCTCTTTCTTATGTAACTCTGATTTATTTCTGCCACAAGGCTTCATCCAGTTTGCCACCATAACCTTACCGCCATCTGATTCCTTCTTACTATCAGACTTATCTATCATACCCTTTTATAAATCCATGCCATCATTCGAAAAAACCACTGCAACCGATTTGTTAACACTGCTACTTCTCTTAAGGATCAAATTCCTCACTTCCTTCTCTTTCTCCTTCAAAGAAACCAATGTGAACTTTTGCCCATCCTTCTCAATAGTGATTAGGTTTCTTCTATAGTCATAGATAGCTCCTCTATCAAACTGCCAAGGTCTCTCCAACAAAACATGACAAGCACTCATAGACAAAACATCACACAAGACCTTCTCCCTAAAAGATCCAATATTGAAATTCACCAAACACTCCTCTTTTACTTCTAACTACCAATCAACTTATCTTGTAAGGACAAGGGTTCTTAAGCCTCTTCAATCCAAACTTATCTACCATCTCCTAAAATAATAAATTATCAATACTTCCACCATCCACAATAACCTTATAACACTTACCACCTGATTTACACACAGTTTGGAAAAGATTCTTCCTTTGAGTAGGTCTGGTATCTTCATTGTTCTGCTCCATCAGAACTCTTCTGAACATAAGGGATACTCCCTGCTCCAGTTCCAACACATTATCACTGGTAACTCTAGCTTCCTGATCCTCATTTGCCACACAATTTCTTGCCATCCCTTGCTTGCACTCAAAAGACGTATGCCCGATTTCTCCATACTTAAAACATCTACCCAAGAATTCTCTACCACTCCCTTTTCTCTATGTCTTATGATCCAGTTCTTTATTCCACTTAGGTCTTGATTCTTCTTCAACATTTTGCTTCTCTATACTGCCACTCATCTATCCTTTATATCTCTCCTTCCCTCTAGGTTTGTTTTGTTGTCTTCTTTTCACCTTCTCCTCAGCCTTCAAAGCATATTGGTAAGCCTCTTCTACTGTGGAAATCTTTAGCATACCCATCTCATCTTGAATCTTCGATGCAAGTCCATTTATATATCTAGCCACCTTCTCCCTATCCATCTCTTTATGCCCAGATCTAATCATTACCTTGTAGAATTCCTCATTGTATTCTTTCACACTCATGTTTCTCTACTTCAAGTTCTGCAACTTCTTGAATAGCTCCAACTCATAGTCTCCCAAAATGAACTTAGCCTTCAATCTTTCTACCATATGTCTCCACCGTGTGATCTTCATCTCACCATTCTCAACTCTATCTTTCTACAACTCCTTCCACCATAAAGCAACATGCCCTTTCAACTTGGTCTGTGCCAACCAGACTCTCTATGGGTCCTTAATATCCTCAAACTCAAAGTAGTCCTCCAACTCTTTGATCCAATCGATCAGATCTTCTGGATTTAGTGTCCCGAAAAATTTTGGAACCTCCACTTTATGAACTTTACTCACTTGCACCACTGCTCTCAGAAATATTTCCTCTCTTTCATCTTCTAGTCCTTCAGCCTATTCGGTCTCAAGCTCCTCTCCGACCACTTCATACTCATCCTCAAATTTTGGATTCCTCCGCAAACCAGCCAACGCATTTCGGATCTCATTCCTCATCTCATTCTTGAAATCTTCCATCATCTGCTCTACCCTCTGGGGGTTCATCCTTCTTGGCGGTATCTCCTCCTTTTCTCCTGTGCAACTGCCTCAACTCAACAATCTAACTATCGGTTTTGATTGCCTCACACTCAATGATCTATCGAATACACTTGCAGGTTGCCTCCACTTAGCAATCTGTTCACCCAAAGGAATGCCTCAAGGTTTGCAACAAACTCTGATACCACATGGTGTAGCCATGGTCTAGTGGGTCTTCAAAGAGAACTGACCAGATCATGCAGCAAAAGTAACACAACTGAAGCAACAACAAAACATAGATAAAATGCAAAATCAGATATTTACATCATCATATTATCATTATAGAACATCCAGTAAGCAACTAGTTACATGCAAGATAACATGCCATATGATAATTCATCTGGACCTCTAAGAGGCATCTAAATTACAATTCCATAAATCAAGATCCTCCCCCACTTCTATAACTTCCCTCCACACAAAACAATATATATACCTTCTGAAACACATCTGGGTCAGCCACAAAAAATTACATTTACCAAGAAAGGAAAATGAAACGTGCAAATAGGTCAGCCCCAAGAATGAAAGAAAAATCCTTTGAAAAAGAACAACCAAGAGGCACAAATTGAAAGGAAGGTCGACCGAACACTCAAGAACATCGAACAAGGCTATATCCGCAAGCCAATAAATCGCTCCGCACAAGAAGAAATCAATAACTAACCGTTAAGCTCAAAACTGCTTCAGGAACCAAGAACAGCCAATCCGAAAGTGATAACTCACTGGAAAGAATCTAAATGAACTGACAATGTGGAATGAAGAATAAAAGCAAGCCTGGAAACCGAAAATCTAATCCGCAATGAAAAAGAACCATCTATCAGAACACACTGAAGGAAAACATAGAAAATTGCTATCGGAACTGAACAAGAACAAAACTAAGGAAATATTTTTGGTTGATGTAGGATTGATCATAGACTG
Organism: Cryptomeria japonica; assembly: GCF_030272615.1. Taxonomy (NCBI): domain Eukaryota; kingdom Viridiplantae; phylum Streptophyta; class Pinopsida; order Cupressales; family Cupressaceae; genus Cryptomeria; species Cryptomeria japonica. Next base: position 5,533,715 of record NC_081410.1, on the reverse strand, counting down.
TGGATGCTCCTGCATCAAACACCACAACAAATTTCCTAAAATGTTTATTGAATACCTTATTCATGCAAGATTGGAATTTTATTAGAGCATTTGTAATGCCAAATGGTATGACAAGAAATTCAAAATATCCATAGTGGCATCTAAAGCAGTCTTCTCCACATCCTCCATTCTCATGCAGATTTGGTAATACCTTGATAGATTAGATCAATCTTTGAAAAATATACTACTCCATGTAACTCATCAATGAGTTCATCTATCCTAAAAATGGGATATATATTCTTGATGTTTTTCTTGTTCAATGCTCTATAATCTATACACATTCTCATTGTGTCATCCTTCTCCTTAACAAGAACTACATATGAAGCAAATGGGCTAGAGCTTGGCCTAATGAGACCCATGTCCAACCACTCTTTGATAGTCTTCTCTATCTCCTCTTTATAACCCCTTGGATGATGATAAGGAGTTGTGATAACATATTTTGCACCCTATTCTAGTTCAATTACATGCTCAAATTGATGAACTTATAAGGTACTAAGACGAGGGGGTGAATCAGTGATAGTAAAAACAATAGAAATCTAAATATCAATTTCACCAATTTAAAACTCAATAGACATGTAAGAAATAACACCAAATATGCAATCACCACACAAAGTATAAACCACATGACACAAGAGTTTATACATGGAAAACCCAAATGGGAAAAACCATGGTGGGAGTTAGTACCCACAAGATCCACTATATGCAGTATAGAGATCTGACTGGTTAAGGACTACAACACCCGGTTAGGGGCACACCCTTTTAAAAGTGTCTTGTCTTGGTTAAGAGCTATACAATAATGCTTGTGAGGACCAACCCTGCTAGGAGCTACCCAAGTTACTAGGATTTGCAAACACAAGTTAATGTGTCACCTGGTAAGAGGATTTAATGATCAGAACTATTAGGATTTGACTGCACCCTATTAGGAGTGACCTTGTAAAAGGATTTTCTTGTTGCAACTGTTAGGAAGTCAACAAGTACAAATGATCTCAGTATAACACCTTCTCTATCTGATAAGATCCACTTCAGAACATTACAACATTACAAAGACTTCATCTCTCCATTTATCTGATCTTCGCACCATCAAAAATACACAATTCGCTCATCACATATCACGCTATCAAACTCAATTATGAATATATTTTCATACCTCATCACATAATTAAAATTATCATAAGGTCAGCTTAGAACCTTATTACAATTTCATAGGCTCGATGCATCTAGACAATATTGCATTGCACGCTTTAGTTATGTCGGCCTCTAACATAACAAAACCCAATTCTGTGTCGTTTTACCAATTTGAGTGATTTTCATCACTACCGGTTAAGTCTCCATCAACTAGTCTATTTTGTCAAACAAATATCATTCACCTGATTGATTCAGTACATGTGGTCACAAACATATCTTCATCTGATAGTCTTCAATGCTGGTGTAAACCCACATCATCTCGATCTTCATGATTTTCATGTACCGGTTGTCAGAATGTAACACTGTTTGTCATTTACCAATTCAAGTCCTAATTATCGGTTCTGATAAAAACTGTTTCTGCTTTACCGGTTAAGTCTAGCCGATTGAACTATAGGACTTAGATGACTTAAAGAATAATAGTTGCCATCAATGACAACATACAAAATAGTCATCATACATAAATCTAATCACTATGTACAACAAATATATACTGGTTCCATCAAGCAAACACACATTACTGGTATAGTACAAATGATCAAATACCAACAATCTCCCCCTTTGGCATTGATGGCAACACTTAGGAAAGTTTTGTCAACCAAGTGTGCAAAAAAAATTGACTACATGACATACACTCCCTCTTAGCAGTTGCATTCCATTACAAAAATGAAATCATTACTCCCCCTTAACAATACATACAAAATTTTGACTCTTAACTATTTCTATCCCCCTTTGACAACAATGCCAAATAAAGAACTAAAATGCATACATTACATCAAAATTTGTTAACAAAAACTGCAAGTATATAAAGAAATAAAAGTGTTAAAGTCTTTACAATGCAATTCTCAAGAAAACATAACTGTAATTAAACTTCAACTACTTAATATCAGTGTCCCATGTTTCCAACAATGTCTTGGTAATCTCAACATGTGTCAAGATTTGAGTTGCAAACTCCTCCATAGCATCAACCATACTCATCTCAGAAGTAGCCAAAAATGCTTTTGACTCCTTAAATGCTCTCTGAAGAATATCTACTTTCCGAAGTAGTTGAATCTGGAGTTCTTTCAGTGATCTGGTCTGCTTCACCTATTCATGTTCACAAAGTTCTAACTGATGTTGCAAATCAACAACCTTTTTACCAAAAGTAATCACGGAGTCTTGTATTGGTATGAAAGTTTCACTTAACTTTTGTATTTCCTTCTTAGTATCAGCTCTCTTCTTTCTCAATTTTGCACAAAATAGTGAAAATAGGGAAATATTTGCCAAAATCTTATAGTCAGTTTCCAATCTAATCTTCAATAAGTCTTTATTCACCGTTAGGGATACTTTGCCTTTATCTATCTCAGCCATTAACCATTCTCCCCTTTTCTTCTTGTACTCCTTTGCAACAAAAATGTATGCAGCTTCTTCAAGGGATTTAAGTTGTTCACCGGCACTAACAACTAACTATTCAAGTTTGTCAATAGGGGTAGCCAAATGTTTTGTGTCAGTCTCTAGTAGGAGACTTGACAAAATATCAACAGCAGTCTGTATAGTCTCTGCTTCCTTTTGTTGTTCCCTTAATCGTTTCTTTTGTGCCCAGGATCGCATTGCAATTGCAATCTCCATTAACTCAGATGCACTCAAATTATCCATGTCTATTGGACCTTTTATGTTGATTGAGTCATCATCATCATCATCAACCATTTTTTCTTATTCTTCTCTTGATCCTTATTATCTAGATTCTCCTTTTTTCTTTGGCTTTTCTTCCTCTATTTTCTTCTCTTCCTCATTTTATTTTTCTGACTCTTCTCCCTTAGTGGTGTCTTTGATCGATTGTAGATTTTCAACAGCTTGTTCCTTTACTGGTACTTCATCTACCTTATCTTCTTCACCCTTATCATTCTAACCGTCATCAGTAGAAACACTAATGTTTACATCTACATTAACAGTTGTCGATTTAGTCTGAGTAATAGTAGATTGTGCATACACCAGTTGCTCAGTTGAGCTTTTGTCTTCTTCTTTCTCTTCACCTTTGTTCTCAACCTATTCCTGCTGAGTATCCATCATTTGTACATCAACTTCAAAAACTTATACATTATCAGCAGTGTTAGCAACATTATCTACATCACTAGTATGATCATATGCTTTCTTCTTCTCAGCTGCTTTGGTTGCTCTTGTATTACCGGTGGGGATACCGGTTGGTACACTGGAGGTTCCACCTTGTTGATCCTCATATTTGGCTCTTGTCATAGCTATCTTTTCTTTAGTAAATCTGGCCTATTTAGCAAAGGCTTGTACCTATTTTCTTACTTTCTTTGCTATCACCGATTTTGGTAATTCAGAATGCACTTTACTTAGTTTCTCCTTGTATGTTCCAAACCTCTCAGTGGTGGTAACGACCAGTTGAGCTAACAAATGATTAGCATAAGCAACAAGTAGATATGTATCTACTTCATAACCCATGGGCATTACCCATGTGGTCCTAGGAATAACAGCTTACATCAAGCATGTATATGTGTCAACCATAAAATAGATAGAAACCTCATACCGATTGACTACCTCTGTCGGTATGCGTTCCCTTGCATGCATTTCAATATGAAATTTCTTAAAATTTCCCAATAAAATATCATCAAACTTGTTTTTCAGCATCCTGATGTTGTTCTTCATCTGCAATAGGGAAGGTGTCCCGGTTATCCATTGTACATCACCAATACCGAGGAAAAAGTTTTGGTAATAAAATAATAAGCCCATGATAAGTTGTCCAAACTTAAATCTCATCCTTTTGTCCTTCTTGACTGCTTCCAAATTTGCCATTAATTGACTCTGTATGCGAGAAAAGCAGGGCGATGAAACTTAAAATGTGAAAAATGAAGCTCAAAGAGGCTTGTCCACAGACCCACGGGACTTCTTGGTGCAAGTTATGGAGTCATGAAGAATGACTCAACTTCCCAAGGATGGTTCCATGGTTCTCTATCTCACAAGGTCCCTCAAGCCAATGCCTTTGTTCTCAGATCACTGAGAAAAGTGGCTTAGGGATGACAAATGCAAGAACGAGGGATGCTTATGATTGATTTAGTCATGAAAATGCATCCTATCTATGCATGATTCTACAAATGCAATAAACTAGATTATAAGATGATGAGATTAGTAGCAATACTATCCTAACATGATATACTAGTTTATGAGTTAAGCTAATGATAAAGGAAATAGTCTAAAATGCTTATTATATTTATTCCTATAACAAAGAGAAGCTAGATGTGTTAATAAAATTGAGCATAAATGAGATACTAAAGCTTGCATGGATCCTCAAAATGGAGGAATGAGAGCTCTATTTATAGTGAAAATAGGGCAATGGATGGTCAGGATTGAAAGAGTTAATCAAGGGTCAAGTTTGAAAGTTGTCAATCCATGTTTTCAATTTTCACCAATCAAATGGTGACAACTGTCAACATAAGGTTGGTTGAGAGGAGAGGTAAGAAGCGTTAAATTCTTGAGAAGACCTCATGGTTACCCTAGGAGGTAAGGGTTAAGGTTAGGTTAGGGTTATCCATTGGATAAAGCTTTTACCCAAGGGGTAAACTCTTGTGCAAAGTTTAAAGGAATAACCATGGTCAAAGCAATAAATGCTTGATGAGACCCTTGGGTTAGATGGAGGTTAAGTTAGTCAAAAAGTCTCTAACCATTCCACTAAGGGTTAGTTAACCATTAATGGTTTGAAGACTTTGGGGACAAATTTGTAAGAGTCCTTCCAAATTTGGGGGCATTCAACAAGTTAGCTTGTTGAATAGATAAAGGCTTTAATGCCTTTTGAAGACTTTACTCCAAATTTGAGAAGTGACCTCCTCAAATTTAGGGAAAGGGGATAATGGATGGGTTTGGGGTTAATTGAATAGGATTAGATGGATTCTAGAAGAAATTAGGAATAGGGTTAGGAGGCAAGTGGGAGATGTAGGAAAATGCAAGTGGGTGAGGGAAAATAGAATTAAAATAAATTGCTTTATTTCAATTTGGTCTCAAGTTGGGGATTTAAATAGATTAGATTTATTTAATTGGGGTAAACTATTTTATTAAATGTGAATTTAATTAAAAGTAGAGAGAAGGGTTTTAATTAAATAAAATGATTTATTCAATTAAATGATGTAAAAAGGCTTAAGTGAATTTAAATAAATAAATTCAATAATTGATTTAATTAAATAGAAGAATGTGGGTGATTTAATTAAATTAAATAATAGAGGAATAAAATGAACATTAAATATTCATTTAGGAATATGGTCATTTTTATATGTCTACATTTTGCCCCTCTTTGAAGTGACGTGTGTGCACATGTTGATTCAAAGAAAATGATGTGTCGTCATGATTTAGTTATGATCAATTTTTTTATGTCGTTTTGAGATTTTCAAGTCATGCCCTAGGTTTGATAAACGATGTTGATAATGATGTTGATAATGCCCCCTCGGGAGATGAATCAAAAATTTTGAAAATTTGATTTGATTTAGATAAATTTGATAAATTTCATTGCATTGTACAATTTCATCTATGTTGAATGTGGTAATTTGATTCATCTCCCGATATTGCCATTTGTAGGAGATACCGCGAGCAATTTTACGTGTCCCTCCATGTAACCCTAATTTTGATTTACCCTATATAGAGGGAAAAAGTGATTTCTTTTGTCTCATTTGTGCTTGTTGACTTTAGAGAAAGTGATTTTTGGAGAGAAGTCAACATGTCGGTTCCTTATGCTTCGCATCGATTCGAGCGCGTTCGGAGGTATCGGAGGCCTGTCACGTATGGAGCACCAGTAAGTCAATCTTTTTGACCCCTTTTGGATTTTTTATTTTGTCATTTTTTATAATGTTTTTTATTTTGTCACATGGAATTTACGTTTTAGCGCGTCGGGGTCAAAGCGTAGCGCATACGATAAATTTCGTAGCGCGTAGGGTTTAATGAATTAAGGTAACGTCTGAAAGGTTTAGGGTAGTGCATCACTAGGTTAGGATAGCGCACAGGATTAGTTTAGCACACCGGGATCATAGGGTAGTGCAAAGGATAAAACGGGTAGCGCATAGGAGATACCTAGCGCATAAGGTTTCTAGGGGGTCGCATGGGTAGGTCTAGATAGCCCGTAGGTATGACCTAGCGCATAGGGATATATATGTAGTGCAAGAACAAGATAGAATAGCACATAGGGTAGTTTTAGTGCTTGAGGTAGGTTAGGTGGTGCTTTGGAAGAAAAGGGTAGCGCATAGGTTTCGGCTAGTGCATAGGGTAGATTGGGTAGCGCTTGGCAAGGACAGGGTAGTGCATGATAAGCAGTTTAGCGCGTAGACAAAATTGTTTAGCACATAGGCAAAATTTGTTGGTATAGTGCGATGTTGGAAGGAAGAAAATTGATAGGTTGGTGCCAGTTCTGTCAGGATAAGTGTAAATTGTCGGTCTGCATGTCTCTTGTCATTGTTTTGATAAGTTTATCCAATATGAGTTCTAATAAAACTTGATTTGATTTGCGATTTTTCAAGTTGATATAGATTTGATGCAAATTTGATATGATGTGGTTTTTGATATGAATGTGGAGCTTGAGTTGTTTTACAAGTTGTATTGATTGTGGAACTTGAGTTATTGGATGTGAAACTTGAGTTGTGTTACAAGTTGATTTGATTGTGGAACTTGAGTTGTTTTACAAGTTGATATGGATGTGAAACTTGAGTTGTGTTTCAACCTGATATGATTAGATATGAAAATGGATTGATATGATGTGGAACTTGATTAGATTTTCAAAGTTTCAAGTTTTGATATGAATTTGATTTTGGTATCTATGTTGTGAGGAGGAAACTGATATTGGACTTGTTTCACTTTTTGACAGGAGCGTCTTGGAGTGGTTTAGTCACGTGAGTGATTTTCGAGACCATGGTCCTTGACACCACGATTGACACAGGCAGATAGAGACATTATTGAGAGGTGTGGCCTGACCTTGTTGCTAGATATGCCTCGGTTTATCGTGAACCGGGGTTTATTGACAGCATTGGCGGAGAGGTGGCACAGTGACATGAACACCTTCCATTTGGCGACAAGCGAGATTATAGTGACGCCTAAGGATTGCTACCAAATTTTGTGGATTCCTGTGGTAGGTGCATTGCTACCCTATGAGCAGACCGAGGAGGGTGGGACCGAGGCACTTCGCCAGATCTTTCAGGATGATACTGTTTGTGGGTATGAGATCCCCTGGCGGGAGTTATTGGATTTGGATTACACGCCTCTACCATCAATGCTGGCAGGTTTCATAGGTGGTTTCTTATGTCTCGACCGTAGGTCAAAGGGACTAGCAGTGGGGTGGGGAATGGTTCTGGAGGATATGGTGATGCAGGGTCACCGATTTGCATGGGGGTCGGCTATGTTGGCCCACTTATACAGGGATTTACATCAGGTGGTATACCTATATTACGACAGTTTATCAGCTGGAGTGACACTACTATAGGTATGGGCGTGGGAGTATATTCCCACAGCTAGGCCATTGGCAGACAGAGATAGGTCGGTTGGGTGTGCGTATGCATATGGATACAGAGGGATAGTTGTCCAACGTAAGCTGGGCAAACTAGAGCACTGGAGGAGAGTGTTGGATGATATTGATACGGTCGTTTGGCGACCATATACAGGTTGCGAGGTATGGGAAGAGGATGGGATGGAGATGCCCTATGTTTACATGACCAGATATTTGATAGGGCAGACCCCCTTTGTTATTGAGAGGTTTCTGCATAGCCGGGTGCTGCGACAGTATGGTCGACAGCAGGGGATTCCACAAGGAGCATGTTTTTATGCTCGACAGAGACAGGATATTTCGGATTGGGGACCTACGATTGATAGCATGATGGTAATGGAGGAGTTCTTTCATGCAGCCGGCCAGATTTGGGATTATGCCCCTGAGATAGTGGATGCAGGGATGACTGACGAGTTTCTAGTACTCTTTGCAGTGCGTGCAGTGGCCAGGATATCAGATCCAACTGAGATGATTCTGGCTTTTGATGACGATGAGGAGGTAGATGAGGTAGGTGGTGATGGAGGAGGTGATGGTAGAGATGGTGGAGGAGGTGGTTGAGGTCGATGAGGAGATAGAGGGAGATTGGATCAGGGGAGGAGAGGAGACAGGGGTGGAGATGGTGGTGATAGGGGATACAGGCAGAGAGAGTTGTGCGACGGGTTGTGATGGATAGAGGGAGAGGAGGTTTGGCTATCAGAGCTGGGGGTGAGGAGAGGGTTGGGGAGGTGATAGCAGTAGTGGGAGGTTATGATGACATGCAATGACCGGCCCAGAGGAGGAGGTCAGATGTTTTACCTCCACCTGCACCGAGGACAGGTAGAGGGACAGGGGGTACCCCTTCATAGGTACCCTTACAGATGTGGATTCCAATGCATGCAAAGGATGCGTAGATTAGATCAGTGCAGCACTTGCAGACACAGTTGTTCGTACATCAGCGTTAGATTACTTAGTTGACCATAGAGCATGATACTGAGATAAAGCGGCGGGGTCGAGTAGAGGAGCTCATAGCGAGTTTGCAGAGAGCTGCAGTAGGTGGTCCGATGAGAGACACCTTGAGAGAGCTAGCTTTGAGAGCCAAGGAGGCAGAGTACTATAGGAGACATTATGAGGATGCGGTGCCGAGGGAGCACCGAGTGCAGAGTTTTACACAGTCGAGATCTAGTCGATCCTGAGAGACTGGGTCAAGGACGGAGAGCAGAGGTGTGACAGAGCCTCCTAGATAGGATCCACCTGGAGATCCAAGTACTGGGACATCTGTAGCGAGACCATCACCTTCAGGAGATAGTCATACCTGAGAGACGTTGTCTCCATTGTATTTTGATCATTTTGTTGTATTGGCATAGACATGACATATTTTGTATATTGATCATTTTTTTAGAGATATATATGACACCATTTTCTTTGATCCTTATGTGATGTGTTATGGATTATGCTTTATAGATGCTTTTGATTATTCTATGATGATGCATTGCTTATATAGATGCATGTGATGTGATATGTGATGAATATGATGTGATAATGCAGGATGTTGTGAGATGTATCTTGAAAATGAGATGTATGATAATGATATGTTGTGAGATGTATCTTGAAAATGAGATGTATGATAATGATATGATGTGAGATGTTTCTTGAAAATGAGATGTATGATAATGATATGTTGTGAGATGTATCTTTGAAAATGAGATGTATGATAATGATATGCTATGAGATGTATCTTTGAAAATGAGATGTATGATAATGATATGTTGTGAGATGTATCTTGAAAATGAGATGTATGATAATGATATGCAACTAATTGTAAAATGATATGCAACTAATTGTTTTTGAGCATCCTTATTCTGTATTTGTCATCCCTGTATAGCCACATGTTGTTTGCATTCTTTGTATGTATCATCATTGAGCATTGATTTGTTTTGGGATTGTTGGTAAACGGATTTGTTGCTTTAAGAAACTTTCTTGAAAAACTCTATTTTGCCCTGTAATTAGCAACAAAGCGTTCACAACAGTTGAAGAATCACAAAGAAATGGTAATTATTCTTTGCATTTGAGAGGGGCAGCTCCCTCCTATAATGGGGGGTATTTGGATTTTTCAAAAATTTAAGGAACAAACAATAAAGAAAGATTGAACGCCGTACAAGGTATGAATCTAGATTAAAATAAATTCCATATAATCAAGTTTGAGATACCACAACTTGAAATAAACTTCTTCACATTCAATGTTAAAGGGAAAGCATTAGGTAATCATCAATTAAACATAAGAACATTGATAATAACCCATGAGAATAAGTTGAACACACATCCAAATTGATCTCTATTGCTTAATTTCTTGAATAATACTATCCAAGTCTCTCATACAAAGCTTGTGAAAAAGTGGAATCCCCTCACATTGAATAATAATGAGGTATATATAGGTGAAGTGGTAACCACCTGAGGTAACTACCCTAACCACCTTTATAACTACTTTATAACTTCCTCAACTACTTGAAATAACTTCCTCAACTACTTGAAATAACATCCTCAACTTTGGGAGAAATAACTACTTAGAATAACTACCCAAAATGAGAACTTAGGATAACTACCTCATATGAAAAGAGCCAAGATTATCCTTTATTACAATACAGAAATAGAGATGAGAGAAAGAAAACTCGATCATGAGAGTTATTTACAAAGAAAGACAAAAACATGATGCGAGTAACACAACAAAAATGAAGACTATACAAAATGCAACTCTGCACTTATTCTAAGCTAACTCCTTGCATTGCCGATGAGGCTGTCGTTTCTGTAGGCACATTATGTTGTCCAGGTCCTTTGTCTCTGAAGATTCTGAAAGGTCAGATGGTTGAAGTGACAGATTTTCCTTTGGGAATTAGGATGTTTTCTATCCTCATTTTCCATGTCTTCAAGTTTCTATGAACGCCACTTAGTTCTATCACCATGCTGAGTATCTGAGACATAGAGATTCTCAAGGAAGAGTAAATATCAATCAATTTTTCCATGGTATTTTCATTGAAGTTTGTCCTGTTAAAAAGCTACTGATCTACCATGTTCTGGAAGCTATTCTGTAACACCTGCAAATCTTCCATCAATGTCACATCTGGGAGAAGAGTAGTGAGTTGTCCTTGGAGTTTGGTACACACTTGATCACATAAAATCATGAGCTTTTATAATTCTAATGAAACTTGATCTATGATCACTAGTTTCTAGTTAATGCTTTCTATCCATATTTCTAGATAATCTTTTTCATTACTAGGCAGGATTTTCTCAGTTGCAAGGGTGTCCATTCCAATTTCTATCATTTGTTTGAAATCATTCACAATTTCCTTCCAAGTCGTTTCCTCTTTCTTGATATTATTCAAGTCTTGCTCAATAGTATTTTTCTTTATTAAGGCCTCATCATGGATAGATTTTGCTTGGACTAGGAATTCACATGCGAGAGTTTTGACCTTTTCTACCCAACCTTCAATTACCTTTCCATAGGCTTGGTATTTTTGAAGATTGTCCATAACATTCCTTTCAATTACTCCTTTTGGTGTAAATATAATTGGTTGGCGATCTACACTTAGTGGCATAGTGGAGGTATCAACTACGGATCTCAAGTAAGAAGACAAAGTGTGCACTTGTTGTTTCAATTGATCCTTGGATTGCTTATCCTTTTCACTTCTCTCCACCATTCTGGCTGCCATCACATTAAAGTTCTAAATATCAGACTCATGAGAAGAAGGTCCCATATCAATCTTTGTCACAACAAAGTCCGCAGAGGTGGCCTCATTTGTATCCTTCTCAGATATGGGTTGAGCAATCTCTAAGCACATATTCCTTGAATTTGGATCAGTCTTTATTCTTGAGGATACTTTGAGTTTCTTCGGTTTTTCATCTCTTTCAAAGAGATCAGATATGCTACTAAATTCAGGTACCACTAGCTTTTCTACCTTCCTCTTCTTCAATAGACTTTGTTCTAACCATGGGAATGAAGAATTTTCTGTGGACTCTTGGATGTTTTCCTGTCTTGCTACCAGTGTTGTAGTCACCTCTCTGATTTCTTCAAATTGATCGCTTGGATTGCTTGGAAATGATGAATCCATGACTAAAGTATTTTGTTGTGCTTCTTGTCGTAGGGATTCAATAGGAACTGAGGGAGATATGGAATGCATTCCATCATCAAATCTTGTGTCATCCAGAATTTCCACTGGAACTTGATCCTTTACTTGACTTGCAATAGAATTTTCTTCTATGTCTTTTGCTCTAGATTTCTTCCTCTTTTGTCGAGGTTCATCACCACATGTGTTCTGAAGATTGTTCCTCCTTGGAGGGTCTTCATCTCCATCACTTCCTTGAGTATTCTGGTAAGAAGGAGTATCCCTAGTTGGAGTATGGGAAGAATGCAGTGACGTAGAGCTCTCAAGCTGACTTCCTTTCCTTCTTGGAGTTTCCTTTGTTGGTCTGGTACCAGTCATTTGAGTAATCTTCTTCTTAATCCAAGCTTCAGAATTCTTGATTACAAAACTTGTTCTTTCTCTGACATCTCTCATTTCTGGATCTGCCCAATTCAAATTGGGAAGTGGTTGGGACTGGACTTGCTCAAAATAGATAGGATCAATCAAATCAGATCCATCATCTTCAATGCCTTCTATGGTCCAATCCATCTTGAAATCATTCATTTGCTTCAAAGTCAACCTTGTCCAATCTCTTTTTCTAACCTTGAACTCATCTTCACAATCCTCCCAAAAGTCTTCAAGATTAGGAAAATGAAAATAGCCAGGACCTAACTTTAAGCTGTTCTTGACATAATCCTTACTATCAAAAGGAAATCTCATCTGATATGGATACAAGTTGACCTTGGATAAAGCTTTTTCTATCTCATCTGCTCTTGAACTTGACTCACATCTATAGTGCCCGAGACAAATGGGAAAAGCTACCCCCTTATTCTTTCTATCTCTACATTTCTTTTGAACTGAAACCAATTGCTGACAAAGCTCAACTAAAATGAGCTTATCATCAACATATCTAGGTAGCTTGTGTGGATAACCTTCAAATCCTCCTACTCGAAGATAGGTAAATCTTGGAAACTGGATGAAGAAACTTCCATATTTCTTTATCAATTTAGTGGCTTCCTTTGATATTCTGGTGGCAATCTCTCCTTGTAATAACCTTACCGCCCACATTGTGAAAGCATCATTCACCCGCCTGAAATACACAAAGCTTTCCTCAAGTTGCAATTGCTTGTAATAATGGTAAACTTGAGTTTCTTGATTTAGGACACCATTAGTACTTAACCCTGGCCATGACCTCAAATTAGCAATAGCATATATCAAGTAAGAGTCATATGGAAGCGTTGACTTGTTTTGAAGTGCACTAACTGGTCATGTATGCAGTTGCTGATGAGATGGCCCCAGTCAATGAATCGCTTACCAGCAGAGATGACTGTTATGAAGAGATACATCCACATTTCAAACTCAGTGGAGTCAGGACTTCCTGTCACTCTATGGAGTAACAAAATCAAGTAACAAATCTCTTTGATGAAAAGAGAATGATGGAGTGTTTTTGGAAGCTGAGACTGTCCTCCTCGTGGCGCAACCATCCATTCTTTAGCCAGATTGTTGAGGCATTTGCTTCTATTATCGCTGAAGTATTTGTAAGCTTTTTGCTTATCGATGTGAGTGAACTTTTCCTTATATGGAAAATGAAGAATAATAGCTATTGAAATTCCGTCTAGTTTGGCCATTAAGGATTCGTCTGCAGCTCTTATCTCTCTTGCATCAGGATTATATCTTTTTGAGCATTCTAGCACCAAATCTGTACATTGAATTGAGATGGGAAAACATGCTGCTTCAATCAAGCCACTTCCTACCACTCTACAAGACAATTTTGATATGTCACCTTCCATGAAGAACTTTTTGATCTCTTGCAAATTTATGTGCCCAATCTTGGTATCATGAACCTCTGGAATCATGGTGGTGATCATCGAGGCATACTCATACTCTTGAGCCTTGTATTTCATGATATCTAACACAACTCCTTCTTCAATCTATATTTGAAAAGGATACTTATAACATATTTAAAGCTCCTTGAGATAGCTAGCATAGGTTTTGAAGTAAACCGACCCAGTATTCATTGTATACAATATATAAATAACTGTAAAACTTGATGTGATGGCATTCTTTACAATATATATAAATTATCAACACATCTTTACCTTCTTCTACATTCAGCAAGCTGAATCAAATAGAGATATGGGACACTGAAGTGTACAAGATTTCAATTTCTGAACACTGTTATCCCTGCCTTGAAAAACTCATGCTAGTCGATAATTATAATTTAACGGACATTGAAGCATTGCCAACAATAGTCAAGTCAATAACTTTGTCATCCTGTGAAAATCTAAAGAATATAAGGGTCATCTGTGATCTGGTAAACCTTGAAAGGCTAGTAATAAAGTGTTGCCCAGAGTTGGTTGAGCTTCCGAGCTTTGCACGATTGACATCCCTCACATCATTTGACCTAAGAGGTTGCGACCGAGTTGAGAAAATTGAAGGTTTAGAATACTTTGTCGGCTTTTGCATGCATGTCGACCGGAGCACTTTCCAACTATAATATTTGACATAAATCTTCCTCCCATCAATGGTTTGGTGGATGTTTACAACCTACTCCAAAGCTCCCATATTCGGTGCAGACACAAAAGAATCGCAGAGCCTGGCACTATTCGTGCAATTCCATTCACTTAAAAATGAATACCTCTACACCCGCCAAGTGCATTTTCTTGAAACTGAATAATGCCTTCACACCGAATCTATTTTCTGCATTTACTTAGTGTAACTGTGGAAAACAATTCCAAAGGTGGTGGTATCTATACTTGTTTTATTTCATTCCTGGAGATGACATCTTCTTGAGGCGCTGGATCATGCAATTCGGTTGGAGGCTAGCGGAATACTTAGTTCATTTGCTTTTCTAACGTCTTATCAACATACCCAACATCTTCCATACCTGCGAGTGGAGTTAGAGAGCACGATAGCATGCATATCTATCGGCATGCAAAGCAAATGTTAATAGGTAGTTATAAAACAACTTCAGCCTTCTTTCCTGGCCACGTGGTAAGTTCCTTCCGCCAAATGGACATTCAAGGGGAAGATGTTGTCTTTGCCGATGAGAATAGAGAGGAATTGAAGTGTATTGGCATCTTGTTAAGGTTGGCCAACTCACTGGTGAATGAAATAGTTACATGACTTCAAGTTTTTCCACATTGTGCGTAGGAATGGAATGTATCGGTAATTTGATGATTCCCACCAACTCAGCGATAATGAAACAAAACCGTGGCTATAAAGCACGATATAATAACGTCTTTTATGCACCACGTGGGATTCTTGGTCTTCTTTCTTTAAAATTCTCCTTTGCCGATAAGAACAGCAACTTAGCATGTATTGGTATCTTGTTAACTTGCCGGTGCATGGAGGCAATTGCTAAGTTATTTACATTTATCATGAGGGGTCAATACAACTTTAAATTTTCCCATGTTATGCGAAGAAACATATTGGTAATTTGATGCTTTCAACTTAGCGATAATCTGGCCATCAACACTTCATCAATGATAATTGGATCTTTATCTATCGGTGGTTTAATCTCCATCCACAAGTTGTCGTGGGATATTGAAATAAAGTGAATTAGTTTGTTCTTTTTTTTTAATATATGAACTCCACCAACTTATCGATGAAGAAGTTGTCAAAACTTTGCGTGAAAACATATCGGTTACTTATGTTATTTACCAACTTGGCGATAACAATCAACTCACTTTCTGAACTTGGTTGATAGAGGCGCTTTGATTGTTCTACCAACCTGTGGCTAACACTTGGTTAACTGCCATCTTAAACCGCCGATGGTGTACATTTCCCAAGTGAGTCGCTTCTAATGTAAGAATCTCAAAACCATTCTTTGAAGTGTCTTACCTCCATGCCATGAAAACCCACAATCTATATTTCAAACTCGATCGTATAATACGATTCTCACATTACATATCACAAGGACGGATAAGGGTGCATTCGGCAATTTGAAGTCCGTTCGAGTCATTTTACTTTCTTTCAAAGCCAAAAATTAATAGTTAACCACGGAAAAGGAAGACCATCCCTATCATAGGCAAATTCACTTCTTGTGTCATTGGTACATTTACAAGACATTGTTGATAGTAGGTTGTTTCGTCAAGGGGTTTCTAAATTTCTTGAATGACACGAACATTAAAACAACTTCAAGATTCTTTTCTTATGACTCATGACATAGGCTAAAATGGCTTTTAATAATAATTTTTTTTCTTTTTAAAGAAATTGATCGGTTAGACCTCTTGACTTCGTCAAATGAAAAGAAATCACACATATTCATGCTTTGCATATATTCATTTTTCGTTGAATATCGTTATCGACTCAAATTGTTTAACACAAGAATTCCAACAATTTTCACTCCACAAAAAGTCGGGTTAACAGGGATATGTTGAAAATTTATTCAAGCATAATGGTATAATTGAACCATAATGACCTGAGAAAAATTTACATGATTTTTTATTTTGCAAGATAGCACAAGCATCAAGGTATAATTGAACCAAGACAACCTGAGTGCGGATTGCGTAAAAACAAACAAGATTAAATCATTTGTATGCGTGATGTGGAATCATGTCTTCAATGATATGTTGTGAATCACGTCTCGAGACAAGTATCGACACAGTATAGATGATCACCTCACAAACTGAAAAACTAAGAAAATATTGGAGTCTCCACGATGTTCTCTAGCTTTGAAGCATTGATGAGAAAATTTAGAGGATCCAACAATTCAAAAATTTCAATTGCAAAAATAGTCAAAACTTTATGCAAGATGCAACATTTGATATTTCAAAAAACCATCCATCATATTTTGTGAATCATGTTAAGCGATCAATGTTTTGCTTTGTGATTGTGTGAGTGTTGTTTTGCTAGATATGATGTTCTGAGTTTGCTTCAAATTTTGGCGTTTCAAACGTGTTGCAAGTTTTGATTACTGCTCCTAGTCAAGTGTACTTCTTAATGTGGATATGTACAGTGATTACCAAACCATGGTGAGATGTGGTGAAAGGATATGCAGATAAACCAGGATAGTGACTATGCTAAGTATGGCCTGGATGGATAGTGTGATAAAAATGTCGGGCGATGGCCGATAGTGCTTTACTGTGGATATAATGTTATGGATGTAGATAAAGGAGCTGTCCTCTCACAATAGTGCTTGTTGCCAGGTTTTCACCAGTTGCTTTTATTGTACCTTTTTATTTACCTTTTTCTTGATTTTTTTATTTTTTTGACTTTTCTGTGCATTAGATTACTCAAGTGTAGTATTTCTTCAGATGAATGTGTTAGGCCCAATATGGAAAGCTAATGTACTAAGAGGGGAGGGGTGAATCGGTACTTCAAATATTTTTAACAACAATATCTTTACTGTTATGCATAAACCAAAAAGTGTTGTAACATAACATAAAGCTAAAACAAATGAGTAACAATCATACATGATTCACTCCATAACACATATATTTTGGTTACGTAGAAACTCTTGGTTAGAGAGAAAAACTACGGTGGGGATGTCACCCACAACTTCACTACTGCAATAATAAAGAGTGCTCGGTTAGAGCTACATATTTAGCTATTTCTGATAGCTTACCCTGTTAGGAGTAACAAGATCTATTAGATCTACCTTGCTAAAGGATTTTACAACACTTTATATAAATGTTGCACCTGGTTAGAGGATTTACACATCCATTATCTGTGATGATGGAACTTGGAATGCCATATCTGCAGATCAGATAATTAAGGATAAAAGAAGCAATTTGTTTCCCAGTCACTGTGGTCATGGGGACTGCTTCTATCCATTTAGTAAAGTATTCCATTGCAGTTATAATGAACTTGTGTCCATTTGAAGATGAAGGATGAATTTTTCCGACCAAGTCTAGTCCCCACTGACAAAAGGGCCAAGATGTTGTGAATGGCTGCAGTTCCTGTGCTGGTGCATGTATAAGTTTGCCATGGATTTGGCATTTAGGACACTTCTTTGCAAAATGATAAGAGTCTTTTTCCATTCTTAGAAGCTTTTTAGCAAGAGTAGTACCACTTGAATGTGTGCCACAGATACCTTCATGAATCTCGTGTAAAGCGGAGTCAGATTCATTACAATCAAGACAACGAAGAAGAGTACCATCTAGACCTCGACGATACAAAGTATCAGCAGTAAGAGTATAACGGGTGGCTTACCGAATAAAGTTGCATTTTTGGTTTCGAGATAGGTCAATGGGTAGGATATTGTTCTTAAGATAGTCATAGATAGGTCCATATAATGGAGAGTCGGAACCGATCAAGGCATAGATAACATGGGATTCTGAATGGTCATAGGCTAGGGAGAACAGTTGCTCTACCAGAAACTCGTAACGATTCTATTGCTCTAGAATTTGTAGTAGTGAAGTGATAGTAGCCATGGCATCAGCTGCTCTGTTATCCAACCTTGGTATTTGCTTGAAGGTGATGTGTACAAAATATTGTTTGAAATCATCCACCATTCGCCTGTAGGGTAGCAGCTTGTCGTCCTTTGTCTGATAGTCATTGTTGATTTGATTGATGACGAGTTGTGAATCTTCGTAGACTTTTAATTCTGTGATCCTCCATTCTATGGCCATTTTGATAGCCATAACCAATGCCTCATATTCAACAATGTTATTGGTGCATGGAAACATAAGCCTATATGAAATTGGTATAGTGTGTCCTTCAGGAGTGATGAACAGAATGTCAGCACCTGAGCCATGTTGCGAGTAGGATCCATCAAAATATAAGGTCCATTGTTTGGTGGAGATAGCAAGAACGTCTCTGTCTGGAAATTCGATCTCCATAGTTTGTTTCCAGGTAGTGGTGCTTCTGCCAGTTGATCTGCAATTGCTTGTCCTTTGATAGCTCGTCGTTCTGTGTAGTGGATATCAAATTCACTGAGGATCATGACCCACTTAGCCAATCTGCCTGTAAGAGTTGCTTTACTGAGTAAATATTTGAGAGGATCATTTTTTGCAACCATCTTAATTGTGTGAGCTAGCATGTAGTGTCAGAATTTTTGAGAGGCAAATACCACTGTTAGACAAACTTTCTCAATGAATGTATAGTTGAGTTCATATCTGTTTAATATCCTGCTGATATAATAGATAGCTCACTCTTTGCCTTGTTGATCTTCTTATGCTAACAATGCCCCCAGTGAGATGTTTGTTGTTGAAATGTAGAGAATGAGTGGCTTCCCTGCTATTGGTGGTACTAGAACTGGTGGGTTCATTAGATATTGCTTGATTTGATAGAAGGATTCTGCACATTTGGCTTCCCATTTGAATGGTACATTTTTATGTAGCAAATGATTGAACGGGAGACTTTTATCTGCTAGTTGAGCAATGAATCGCCTGATTGATTGGAGTCATCCTTTTAGAGATCTAAGTTGGTTGATATTCTTTGGTGGTGTCATCTCCATAATGGCTTGTACCTTTGCTAGATCCACTTCAATACCTTTAGCTGAAACTATGTAGCCTAGTAATTTGTCTGATGTAACCCCGAAGACACATTTCTTAGGGTTGAGCCTAACTTGGAATTTTTCCAATCTATCAAAAATCTTTTCTAAGATGCTTAGATGTTCTACTCTAGTGAAGGATTTAACTAGTAAATCATCTACATAGTCTTCCATGAAGGTATGCATCATGTCATGAAAGATTGTTGTCATTGCTCGTTGATAAGTTGCTCCTACATTCTTTAAGCCAAAAGGCATGACATTCCAATAGTACGTTCCCCATGGAAAGGTAAACATTGTTCTATCTTGATCCTCTGGGGCTATCTTGATTTGATTATAGCCTGAAAAACCATCCATTAGTGATAGCATTGCATGGCCTGCTGTGAGGTCTACAATTATGTCGATATTGGGCAAAGGAAAGTCATCCTTTGGACAGGCTTTGTTGACATCTCTGAAGTCAGTGCAGATTCTGATACTGCCATCTGGTTTTGATACTAGTACAATGTTGGAAATCCATTTAGCATAGTCGATAGGTCGAATAAATCCGACGTCTAGTAGTTTTTGCTTGACTGGCTTAGCTCCTGGAGCAATGGACAAGTGATGCATGATTAATTGTGGATCAATCCTGGGCATATCTGCATATGACCAAGCAAAATTGATTTGCTTTTCTTTAAAAAATTAATAAATTCTAATCTTTCTTCCTCCGTCAAAGATTTTGCAATGTGTATAGTTTTGGTTGCTTCTGTAGTACCAATATTGATTGATTGAGTGGGCTCAATCAATATGGGTGATCGCTCGTGATAATGCTCAGGAAGATTGTCAAGTCTCCCATCCATAGGTGCCTTAAAAAGGTTTTCACCCTCAGATGCATCCTTTATTTTTACTTTTGTGTGATCTATTGCTACCATTGACTGGTTTTCAGTAGTAGATCTTTTAATTTGCTCATTTTTGCGATTAAGAGACTTGGCACTCCCCTGATTGCAGACATCGTTACTTTGTTTACTAGTAGATTCTGTTCCCGGGTTAACGATATATAAGTAATGGATAATGGATTCATCATTTGGGAAAATTGGTATATCATGAGTTTTAGGTTCGTCCCAGTCTATGAGGTCAGGAAAGACAAGTGGTAAGGAGTCGTTAGGTGGATCAAGTTCAACTACTGTAAGTGTCAGGATAGAAGTATCATCGTGATTGGTCAGGGTGTTAAAGAAGTTAAGGATTTTGTCGAGGTTTTCTATGGTATCATCTTCCGTATAGACTTGTGCATAATGTTGCTACTTGTTTTCCTTCATGTCATAGATATTTTGTGGACCAAATTCAAGTGGTCTAGATTATGTGTTGTGTTCTTCTTGAGAGATGGGTGTATTACTGTCAATTGCACAAATATCTTCAGTAATATTAGAATAGCTGCCCCATTCATATTCATTGGAATCGGTCTCAAAGGTATTATCCCAGATTCTAGCAGTTTTGTGAACTGGTATGTTGTAGGGTGAGAACAGGTCTTTGATAATTGAGACAAGTTTGATAGTTTTCTTTGATTCTTTGTCAGATCCTGCTTCCACTCTTTGCATTTGTTCATATACTGTCTCTCCTCAGGGAGGAATGATGTAATCCGGAGGTGATTCTTCTTTGTTGGATATTGGTTCTTGAATATGATTTGCTTCTACAGTAGATGCTTCCTTCTTTTGATTGATAGGCTGCTTTTGACATTTCTTTCGTTCTTGATGTTCACGTTCTTTACGTATTGTCTTAGCTGACTCAAACAGTGCCTCCTACCAGGAGTCTTCTTTGTATTTCTTCTTTGCTTTCCACTGGGGTTTTTGATATTTGCATGGTGCCCTCTTTGGTAGTAGATTGAGTTCAAAGCCCAATCCTTTTTTGTCTTTACTGAATTGTGAAGGAGGATCCAATGGTTCTGTGACACCTTCCTGACACTTACCAATAGGTCCTTTGCCATTGTATCCCATTTTCTGCATGATTAAGTAGTCTTTTCCATACAGGTGTGTTGGTATAGCTACTTCCACAGTAGCTTCTTTGTCTTCTTCCTCATCTTTGTATAGCCAACTAAGGATGTCATTTTCCTCAGATTCATGTGCTAGAGTATCGTGTTGAATGAATGTGCCATCAAACTTGGTGATGGGATGAGTTGCTTGATGTGTTGATGTTGTAGGTAATCCATGAGATCTAGGTGATGTTGGTAAGTTGGCCAAACACATGGGTTCCAAAGAGTATTCTCCCATGCCTTGTTCTTTGATCTTCATTTTCTGCTTGAAATCTCTAAGTAATGATTCAGACTTTTCTTGTTGAAGATCTTGTGCTGAGGAATTTTGTTTCTCTCTATTATGTGGAACCAAGTTGTCTTGGGCTGCCCCCATAGCATTACAATGCTGAAATGGATTATGATCAGCTGATATAGAAACCTCCTGCCCATTGTAGGGGAATTTAACACATTGGTGATAAGTGAAAGGTGTCGCTTGCATTTCATGTATCCAAGGTCGACCTAATAGGATATTGTATGTGAGGTCTATGCCTAAGACTTGGCACATGGTATCCTTTTGTATCGGTCCTACCTGAATTGGCAACACCACTGTTCCTTTAGATGATCTTTCTTCATCATCATATGCCTTTATAGTGATCTTTTTACATGGATCAAATAGACTCCTCAGAGAAGCCTAATGCACGGATAATTTTTAAGGCACAAATATTAAGTCCAGCTCCTCCATCTATTAATACTCATTTAACTCAGTGTTTATAGACCATGACTTCAATATGGAGTGGAGTATTATGTGGATGGCTCAATGAGATATTATCATGCTCAGAAAAAGTGAGGTTATGAGGCCCTGTCATATGAGCCACCATGGTTTGGAATTTGTCAGAATCCAGATCTTGAGGTACATTTGTTTCCAATAATGCTTGTCCCAATATGTCTTTGTGTTTTGGTGAAAGTTTAAGCAACTCAAGTATAGATATTTGAGCAGGAGTTTTGCATATTTGCTTGACTAGATCATATTGGATTTTGGGTACGGTGTTTGTTGTTGACATATGTCCCTTCAAGACATATTTTTGAGCTCTAGTTGTTACATTGACAGATTCATGTTCATGCATGTCTTTGATTGTGATAACATTGACTTGATTGTCCTCAGCTGATATGTGATTGATGGTGTTATTGTATATGTGATTGATATGAGCTCCACGTGTATCGTGTGAGGTTGAAGCTCCATCCTTGTTGTAGTTTCGAAGAGGATTTTTGAAAGCTCTATGGTCACCATTTGTTTTGAGACCATCGACCGTTAAATCACCTCTATCGATCATGTCCTGAACAATGTTTTTCAGCCTCATGCAATCATTTGTTTGATGACCTTTGTTGCGATGAAAATCACAAAAGTGTGAGTCATTCCACCAGGGTGGTTTGATTTGTGGTTCAAAGTTGCTGATTGCGGGTAAAGAGATAATTTTGTTTGCCAAGAGTTCTCTGAATGCTGACTCCAATGATTGCCCTAGTGGTGTATAAATGTGTTTCAGAAAGTTGTTTGCGTTACCTCGTGAGTTTGGATTAGGTCCTCTATTGGTATTATTTTTTTGGGTATTGTTGGTGTTGTTTGTGTTGAGTTGATTTTGATTGGTATTTGGTGCATAAGTTTCAATGCCTGGGTTAGCACCTTTAGGATTCTTTGTAGCTTGAGGATTACCTAATAATGCGAGCATGGGTTGCTTTGATTTCAGATCATTTGATTCATTTCCTCCTCCATTTCCATTGTTTTTGTTTCTAATCCAGAATCTGGATTTGTCCAAGTTGTTGTTGTTTTGGTTGTTGTAATTGGATGAACTTGTTCCTTCTTTAAAACATTTCAACATTTCCTTTTTGACACATGCCTCTTCTACTTGGATGCCATTCTCAATCAATTTAGCAAAAGATGGTATGCATTGGAGCTTGAGTCTGTAACTCATCTCACTATTTAAGTTGTCGATGAAAATTTCCATCTTTTCCTTTTTGGGTACAGCACGAGGATATCTCGAAACCATATGCCGCCAACGTTGAAGGAAGACCATGAATATTTCATTGTGCAAAATTCTCAAACATGATCATGAGGATCATTTTTCCCATCATATTTGTCAAATTTGGGAACATCTAAGTTTGGAGGATAAGCCCATGATAAGTTGTCCAAACTTAAATCTTAAATCTCATCCTTTTGTCCTTCTTGACTGCTTCCAAATTTGCCACTAATTGACTCTGTATGCGGGAAAAGCGGGGCGATGAAAATTAAAATGTGAAAAATGAAGCTCAAAGAGGCTTGTCCACAGATCCATATGACTTCTTGGTGCAAGTTATGGAGTCATGAAGAATGACTCAACTTCCCAAGGATGGTTCCATGGTTCTCTATCTCACAAGGTCCCTCAAGCCAATGCCTTTGCTCTCAGATCACTAAGCAAAGTGGCTTAGGGATGACAAATGCAAGAACGAGGGATGCTTATGATTGATTTAGTCATGAAAATGCATCCTATCTATGCATGATTCTACAAATGCAATAAACTAGATTATAAGATGACAAGATTAGTAGCAATACTATCCTAACATGATATACTAGTTTATGAGTTAAGCTAATGATAAAGGAAATAGTCTAAAATGCTTATTAGATTTATTCCTATAACAAAGAGAAGCTAGATGTGTTAATAAAATTGAGCATAAATGAGATACTAAAGCTTGCATGGATCCTCAAAATGGAGGAATGAGAGCTCTATTTATAGTGAAAATAGGGCAATGGATGGTCAGGATTGAAAGAGTTAATCAAGGGTCAAGTTTGAAAGTTGTCAATCCATGTTTTCAATTTTCACCAATGAAATGGTGACAATTGTCAACATAAGGCTGGTTGAGAGGAGAGGTAAGAAGCATTAAATGTTTGAGAAGACCTCATGGTTACCCTAGGAGGTAAGGGTTAAGGTTAGGTTAGGGTTATCCATTGGATAAAGCTTTTACCCAAGGGGTAAACTCTTGTGCAAAGTCTAAAGGAATAACCATGGTCAAAGCAATAAATGCTTGATGAGACTCTTGGGTTAGATGGAGATTAAGTTAGTCAAAAAGTCTCTAACCATGCCACTAAGGGTTAGTTAACCATTAATGGTTTGAAGACTTTGGGGACAAATTTGTAAGAGTCCTTCCAAATTTGGGGCATTCAACAAGTTAGCTTGTTGAATGGATAAAGGCTTTAATGCCTTTTGAAGACTTTACTCCAAATTTGAGAAGTGACCTCCTCAAATTTAGGGAAAGGGGATAATGGATGGGTTTGGGGTTAATTGATTAGGATTAGATGGATTCTAGAAGAAATTAGGAATAGGGTTAGGAGGCAAGTGGGAGATGTAGGAAAATGCAAGTGGGTGAGGGAAAATAGAATTAAAATAAATTGCTTTATTTCAATTTGGTTTCAAGTTGGGGATTTAAATAAATTAGATTTATTTAATTGGGGTAAACTATTTAATTAAATGTGAATTTAATTAAAAGTAGAGAGAATGGTTTTAATTAAATAAAATGATTTATTCAATTAAATGATGTAAAAAGGCTTAAGTGAATTTAAATAAATAAATTGAATAATTTATTTAATTAAATGGAAGAATGTGGGTGATTTAATTAAATTAAATTTAACTAAATAGAGGAATAAAATGAACATTAAATATTCATTTAGGAATATGGTCATTTTTATACGTCTACAGACTCCTTAGAGCTTCAGTCAACTCATAGTCCACATTTTCTTTAATCATCTGGTATGCAGTGTGAATGGCTACTGCCAATATACTGTTCATTCTGCTTGAATAGAAAATTCTATAGCCAATCACCATCGATGCAAATTTCACAGCGGGGTCATTAATATTATTCACAGTCAAGGCTCTTTTATCCCATCTAGAGCTAGTTAACTTCTCAACATAATTCTTAGGTATAGACCTAAGCAATGGTACTTCATCGGTTGAGAAAAATCCAGTTACAGCATGGATTGATTCCTTATTTATTTTGTGAGGTATGTCCAACCATATGAATTGATCATGAATGTAGCTCAAAACAAATCTCACCAACCCATCAGCAAAATCATCAATAAGATTGATCGCATGATGAAAGCCTTTATCGGCTACACTTCTGAACTATTCTTTCAATCTATCTTATTCACTGCACAAAGATTTGTATTGCTCATAAATAACTGAAACTCCTAGACCTTCAAGTTTGTAGTGATAAAATATCTTACATCCTCTACATGCAAAACACCATTTGGTACACCGGATACAGCATTGACAGGGTCAATTTCCTCCGACTTCTATGGATGTCGTTTGTATTCAGGTCTTTCTCTCTGGGTCACATCAACTAGATGTGAAGTATCCATACTACAATATGAAAAACTTTGAAGCAAAGAGTAAGATTTACTAATAAATACCTCTTATGCTTCAGTGCTAGGGTTTCCAACCGTCAAAAAATTTCAATACTTGATCACCAAATCAACTTCACTTGGATTGCCTCTGATGATGGTAAATGATCTGAATGTTGCTTGCACAAATTTATCTCTGCTCTGCTTGCTTTGCCAAGAGTTCTCAAGATACAAAGTGACAAATGAAATTTAAAAAGTTCTATTTATTTGCATTCTAACTACTGCAATAAATGCATTTATCGACAAAACCCTAAAATGCCTTAACAAACTCTTATGCATTTTACCGATAGCAAAAATTCAAAGATATCGACCAGTTTTGATCTAGAAACACATCAAAATGCATCAGAATATGCAGATTCAACTTACAGTACATCATCCAGGGGTTCAATTCAAGATTTGACAATAAGCTCACCCCAAGTTGTAGAAACAACTTAGTTTGTCGGAGATGGATTCTCCACAATAAGTGAAGAATCTGATTCCTCTGATGGTTTGTCATCACTCTTCTTCTTCTAGATATTATTCATCATAGCTTTAGTTTCTTCAATATCAACCTTCTGCTTTCCTTTACAGTCTGCAGGATGATTCACTGGTTGGTTCTTCTGTGTTCTGCAAAACTTGGCAACGTGTCTCGGTTTGTTGCAATGATAGCATGCCATACCAGATGCTCTCCAAGGTCCTGAGTTGCCTCTACATGTTCTTCTTCTTCAATTCAATGCCACATGTCCAAAATTGTTGCAGACTAAACAAATCACATTGACTCTCTTTTCCATCTCATAAGGACTGGACAAGTTAACATAGGGTCTTTGCCAATTTGTGATCCTTCGGTCAGTGAAATTCCTTCTCCAATCACCAATAGGTCTTGGGATCATGTGAGGTGATGGATTGATTACTCCATATCTGCATTCAACTGATCTATGCCCATACATGTTGCATGTATAACAATATCCTTCAAATCTCCTAGACACATATTTAGTATTAGGTCTATAACTAGTATTAGCATCACATATGTTCTTACAAACATTAGTAGTATGTCCTGGTTTAAGACATTTCAAGCAAACAGGTTTGTAAGCTTTCTTACCGATAGGCTTCTAAACCTTAGGAGTAGTTTTACCTTCATGGATGTTGCTCTTGCTACCTGAAGGTTCTCCCTTCTCTGATGTATTGTTTCCTAACCCAGATGTATCACCTTTCATCCTTTGAGATTGAATCTATTCATCCAGCATAGAGGAGCTCTTGTTGAATTTGTCAATCTTCTTATTTATCTTATCAAGTTCCTTTGTAAGATCTTCATTTATTTTCATGAGGGTCTCTCTAAGAGACATTGCCATTTTAAGATTTGTCTGCATTGTTTCTTTTTCTTCTTTCTCCTCATGCCAATGTTCATACAAAGTTGTATTCTCCTGCTTGATCTTAAAGATTTCATGCTCTTTATCTCGAATCTGATCTTCAACCTTTCTCTAGCTTCAAGTTCCTCACTCATTCGGATTGCAAGTGCTTCAAGTTCTCTCCTTGGGTTAGTCTTTTCATCATTCATCTTCTCCACTTCTTCAACCAGTGCATCAATGTTTGCTTCATCTGAGGAGCTGCTTTTAGAGATCTCCAACAATTGTTCAGTCAATTCCTTCCTTTTACCTATTGATGTCTTATACTTGCCTCTTAGGGTTTCTAGCTCATCCTTGGTGTCAACGAGTTCATTAGCCATCTCTCTATAGCTCATTCCTTCACCCATATTTGCCTTAGGATTAGAGATCCCTTCCAAGCAGTTAAGCCTTAAGGAAGTAAAGATTTGATGCTAATTGATGAACATATAAGGCACTAAGAGGGGGGGTGAATCAGTGATAGTAAAAATAATAGAAATCTGAATATCAATTTCACCAATTTAAAACTCAATAGACATGTAAGAAATAACACCAAATATGCAATCACCACACAAAGCATAAACCACATGACACAAGAGTTTATACATGGAAAACCCAAATGGGAAAAACCATGGTGGGAGTTAGCACCCACAAGATCTACTATCTACAGTATAGACATCTGACCGATTAAGGTCTACAACACCCGGTTAGGGGCACACCCTGTTAAAAGTTTCTTAGCCCGGTTAAGAGCTATACAATAAGCCCTATGAGGACCAGCCCTACTAAGAGCTACCCAAGTTACTAGGATTTGCAAACACAAGTTAATGTGTCACCTGGTAAGAGGATTTAATGATCAGAATTATTAGGATCTAACTGCACCCTATTAGGAGTGACCTTGTAAAAGGATTTTCTTGTTGCAACTGTTAGGAAGTCAACAACTACAAATGATCTCAGTATAACACCTTTTGTGTCTGATAAGATCCACTTCAGAACATTACAAAATTACAAAGACTTCATGTCTCTCAACTTCTTTGATCTTTGCACTATCAGAAATACACAATTCGCTCATCACATATCACACTATCAAGCTCATGTATAAATATCTTTTCATACCTCATCAAACAATTAAAATTATCATAAGGTCAGCTTAGAACCTTATTACAATTTCCTAGGTTCAATGCATCTAGACAATTTCTTGCTTTGCACGCTTGAGTTATGTCGTCCTTCGACATAACAAATCCAATTATGTGTCGCTTTACCGATCTGAGTGATTTTCATCACTACCGGTTAATTCTCCATCAACTAGTTTTTTTTGTCAAACAAATCTCATTCACCTGATCGATTCAGTGTGTACGGTCACAAACATATCTTCATCTGATAGTCTTCAATGTTGCTGCAAAACCACATCATCTCAATCTTCATGATTTTCATGTACCAGTTGTCAGAATGTAACACTGTTTGTCATTTACCGGTTGAATTCCTAATTACCGGTTCTGATAAAAATTGTTTTTGCTTTGCCAGTTAAGTCTAGTCGGTTGAACTGTAGGACTTAGAGGACTTAAAGAAACATAGTTTCCATTAATGCATACAAAATAGTCATCAAACATAAATCTAATCACTATGTACAACAAACATATAGTAGTTGCATCAATCAAACACACATTACCGGTATAGTACAAATGATCAAATTCCAACACAAATCCCCTATTGGGGGGTAATCCCAGAGATGAATCTTTAAAAACTAAAATATGCTTATCAAGAATTGACTTAATTTCAAAATGATTTTTACCTTGATTCTTAGAAGAACTTGTAGTGTGGATTAAAAATGCTACTGTCAATGCTACTTTTCCCCTTTGGAAAGTCCTTTCCATCCTTTTGGCTAAAACCACTCTAGGAGCTCCATTTGATGAACCCTTCAGTACAATCTCTTTCCCATTGGAATGAAATTTGAACTCCATGGTTTGGTAGTTTGTATATTAACCTCCAATATAATGCAACCATTGAACACCCAAGACAATAACAATTTATCTAATACTTACCACATAAAAATCATCACATAACTCATAATCACTCAAAGTCATCTTGAGTTGTCAAACTACTCAAGTGCAAGGTATAGTGAAACCATCATCAATAGTGGCATTGAAGCCTTCAAATTATTCTATCTTCGATCCTCTTTTAAGAACATAGCCCTCATCTATGAAGTTGTGGGTTGCACCACTGTCAATGAGGACAATACTTATTTGATCAACTACAACTCCTCGAACTCTAAATGGATGATACCTAGGTACTCCAGATAAGGTTGCTAAAGTGCCTCCTCGGCTGATTTATTTTTATTCTTCAACTTCCACTTCTTCTTTGGTATCATTAAAGTCTTCATTGTCATTTCTATCAGTCTGAAAACTACTTCAATGAAATGTACTTGTCCTTTACCCAAGCATATGTGCCTTGGAGCCCATGGTTCTCTGCAAGTGAAACAAAGCTTCTTCCTTTGAAGTTCAAATTTTATCACTTTATCCACCTTTTTATTGGTGGTGTTTGGAGCGCTCTATGGTAAAGGGATTGAAGGGAACTTTTTTTGAAAAAACTTCTTTATTTTGCCAAAGATTTGGTGGCTTAGATTGATGGAAACCATATTTCTTTGGCATAGAGACCTGTAGCTACAAACTTCTTCTTATTGTCTCTTACAAGGTAGTGGGTGAAAAAGCTTTAACAAGACCCCTTATAGGTTCTTCAAGACCCTCAAGGAAGAGATACATAATCCTTTTTTCTGACATGTCAGGTACTATAACAACAATCTTCTAAAAAATTTCAACATGCACATTGATAGAGTTTGTTTGTTTCAAACTGGATAGTTATTTAAAGTATTCCTCTTCATCTTTGAGCTCCAATCTGTCTATTAATCTCTGAATAAAATCATCAAAGGAATTTACTTGGTTGTGACCCTGAGTGGTCATACCATGATACCACCAATCATAAGAAACTCCTTCAAGATGTAATGTGACATATTGTATGGCTTCATTCTCTTTCATGGGACTAAGGGTAAAAAAAAATTGCAATTTTTATAACTAGGCTCTAACAGAGATTTTATTAGTTCCATCAAAGGTTGGAGTTGAAAATTTGTTCAACTTGTTCTTGAGCTCTTTCCCACTCTGATCTCGTTCTCTCCTCCTTAGATCCCTTTCATGAATCTCCATAAATTTCTCAAATGGAATAGCTATTTTATAGGCATAAAATTGTTTGAAATAATCCTCATACCATTTAGCAGCTAACTCAATAGACTCTCCATCATTATTAGGTAAGAAGATGTCTTTGGTTTTTTTGAGCTAAGAGTCGGTCTCCTTGCTTCATAAGTACTTCCCACTGATCCATTTTCTTCAATACTCTTCTTATTTTGTTGTGACCACATCTTCTCCACTAATAATGCCAACTTATCCACTACTGCAAAAAATTATCCTTTTCTTCATTGAATTTCCCCTATTTTCATTAGTCATGCTTGTTTCTTTCAAAGTAGAGCTTTCTACTAAAGATTTATTTTGCTCTCGCCTTAGATATCTGATCTCTATCAATAGGAAGAATCAATCATATAGACCCTCAAGTTGGTGATATCATAAATCTAATACCATTGTAATAACCCTTGCTACAATTTTATGTCAAATTTACAAAATTCTAATAACCCAACTTAGATTTACAATTTGCAACTAAACGGTGAAATCAAGTATGTCGGAAATTGCACCAATAAACTTATAAACACTTAAAAAACCCTCATGAAAAACATAAGAAGAAGATTCTACAGAAATTTCGGCATTATAACAACATGCAAAAATATGTTTATGACAGTCTACAAATATGCCATGAAGCATTACAAAATAGACTCCTAAAATAGAGCTCAAAGCTTCACAAATCCACTATAAAATCCAAAATACTCTCCAAACTCCTCACACTTTCCCACAATAGCAAGATGCATGAAAATAAATGTCTAACAAAATCCAAGAACAACAATATATGTTGTTATTACTAACAATACAAATCTGAAAATAAACTAAGAAACTACAATACGCTAATTATCACAACCCTATCCAAAACAACACACATAAAGTCTCTTTGAAGCACAACCACAGCCCCTGAATGTGATTGCCACTAAAGACTCATAAACTCATAAATGTAATTTGCATCATTTCTTGGTAGTTCAATATTTATGGCCTTCAGAGTCTCAGATCTAGGTTTTCAACTCTCTGTTCTGACAAGGACCAGGGAATGGCACCCTAGTCCTACCCAGTCTACACCAAATTTTAGTGATAGGTGCACCTCTGAGTTCTTTTTCCAATTTTTCTTTTAGTTTCTTAGTTTCAATTCAGTCAAATTCTTCATATTTAGTTTATGTTTGCTTTGTTGTTCATCTCCTAGCATAGTTGGTTATTGCATCATATTTTGCATATCTCCTCTACATTACAGCAAATGAATAGAAACCCTAAGAGATATTCCTTGACTCTCTCTTTCTCTCACAAGAAGTATTCAAAGTGAAATATCTCCCTAGGCTCTTTCATATTCCAATTTGTGTATGAGAGTGGGATTTGGTCTTAGCTACTTGGTTCCACTTTTATACATCATATTTTGGTGAACTCGATGTGAATCCAATCTTCTTATATTTGCATTTCTTAGTTAGATCTAGTCATTGCATGTTTCTTTTCATCAAAAACATAAAAATTCTTAAAAATATTGTTATATGCATTGTGTGTTCATTTCTTAAACATATAGCTCATGCACTTTTATGCTTGCATTTTGTGGATCACATAATTGCTTCAATATTAGACATCTAGTTTACTTTCTTTTCTTGAATTTTTTCTTTCAATTCATTTTGTAAAAAAAAGGGACATTTTCAAATATTTTCATGGCAAAAAAATTGGGGGGGGCACTGCCCCAAACCCCATTCCTTGCACATCTGCCTTCGATTGACTTGTCCTCATATCATGATAGTTTCTTTGACCTTCTTATGACCCTTCACCTCTCTCCTAAAGATCCTACTAAGGACATTTTGAGGCAAGAGGATGATTTCAATAACACATGTATTAATGTTCTCCCTTCCAAAGATGAAGCATTAATAGATAATGTTATTCCCTCTCCCAAAATCATCTCTACCCATGAGGATACCCTAGTTCAAAAAGAGTATTAATATTTCTTCCAAAGATCTCCCTTCCAAGGATGAAGCTTTGAATAGTGATGTTAATCCTTCTCCTATAGAGTATCTCTCCCATGTAGATCATTTGGTGATAGAGGATGATATGATCTTTCCTACCAACACTACAACTTCTTTGAATACTCTTCCTTCTAAGGATGAAACATAAATGACTAATGGTAATCCTTTTCCCAACATTGATACTATTAATGATAATAGTTTTGTGCAAGAAGAGACTATCAACACTTCTTTCAATAATTCTTCCCATAAGAGTAAGTCGATCCTTCTCCTAAAATGCATACCCCTTGTAAGGATACTTTGGAACAAGAGGATTTTCTTTGGTTACAAGGATTTAGTATCATTTATAATCCCCTCTAGGATGATATCCCTTTCATTCAATCCAAAGAAAGTCCTACTCATGAATAAATGTTTAAGGTTGATAATCCTCTTTATGAACCACCTAATGGTTTCAACTCCACTAGACCTTCCTCACATGTTCCTAAACCATCTTCAATCAATATGATACCTGTGAATGAAACCCCTAATAAACCCCTCTTCACAGTTCAAGGTGCTAGTCCTCTTCAAAATTCTCAACCTCTTAACAAGCCTCTCTTTGTTGTTCAAGGTGGTTATAGTAATGATGCCTTTTGCACCCCTAACACCAATTATTATTGTGCAAGGGGGATATCCCACTAAGAGTCCCTAGAGTATGCTAAGCAGATGACCTGAGAGAATTACAATTCATTTGCCCACACATATAGGCAATCTATTCCTCCTCCGGTTATTCCTTCTTCACTTTCTCCTTCCCAACCTATTCTTCCACAAGCACCTCCTATATCACAAACTCTTAGTAAAGAATATGACCTTATTCAACAACTTAAAGCTACTCATTCCAAGATATCTCTTTGGTATTTTATTCAAACTTCATCCGCATATCATGGAATGCTACAAGATGCTTTAAAGAACTTAGATGTCCCACCCGCAATGACACCTACTAATATGGCTTCTTTGATTGATCCTATAAACACTCCTAAAGCTAAAATTGTATTCACACAAGATGAGTTGCCTTCTCATGACATCCAACACCAATATGGTCCTGTTATGATTATTTTACTTATCAATGGTAATGCTATAAGAAGAACCCTTGTTGACAATGGCTTTGGCCTCAATGTTTATATCATTAGTCTATTACATAAGATCAAGATGGATACATCTCTTATTAAACCAGAATCTCTTACTATTTGTGGCTTTGATAATATTCCTAGATCTTCTTTAGGTTGTATAACCTTGTCTATTAAGGTGGGACTTGTTATTTTACCTACACCTATCCATGTCATACCCGATGATCTCAATTATAATCTTCTATTAGAACGCCCTTGGCTTCATTGTATGCAA
Source organism: Cryptomeria japonica (assembly GCF_030272615.1). Classification (NCBI taxonomy): domain Eukaryota; kingdom Viridiplantae; phylum Streptophyta; class Pinopsida; order Cupressales; family Cupressaceae; genus Cryptomeria; species Cryptomeria japonica. The sequence continues at coordinate 5,500,118 of NC_081410.1, read as the reverse complement.
GTCGTCCCTTCTACTTTGCATAGGAAACTTAAGTTCATCTACAACAATAAGATGTATACTTTGTATGCTGATACCAATTTACAAGTCCCATTGCAAACATCGTCTTCATGTTTAGCTACTTCTAATCCTTCTTCAAATGCTCCTACATCTTCAATTATGTCTACTTCTTTGAGTAATATTGATTCTTCTTCCACTCACACCGAATCGCCGTCTCCTCCTAAAGATGTTTTTTTACCAGAACAAGTGCTCTTAGAGGATGACTGGGGATCTCTAGACTTTAACCCTACTTTTGTGGAAGAATATAGAGTTTCTTTGAAAGGATCTAATATTGAGAAGGAGAAAGATAAGGATGAACCTAAAAAGCAATCCACTTTGTCTAAAAAACTTAGTAGCAATTTTGTGGCTGCTTCTAATTCCTACAATTCTTCAGAATCTTCTTCTTCATCATCTAATTATGGCATGGCACTGAGACCTATGAGGCCCCACCATCTCTTTTTGATATGGCATCCCTTTATGCTCCGGGTTTTCACATTTTAACTAAGAGTATATATAACAGCAATGGTTGTTGCGCAAATTAACAAGGAATTAAGGTTCCTTTAGAAAATAACATACGTGAAGCTTCATTTGGACTTGGATATAATCATTTAAAGCCCACCAAAGCATCTAAAAGAACATCTCTCAATGTGAATGCTATATTTAGTAGTGATGATGACTTCACCTCAATCAATTCATCCTCTACACCTCTATACCTCTCAACACTCATCCCCCTCACACTAGTACATTCTGGACTAATTTCCGACGGCCTATCGTCAGAATTTGGACTGCTTTTTGTTAGACTGCTGATAAATGAAGTCGTTGAAAACTCATTGTCGAACTTCCAGACAATGCCATTTGACGTTGCAATTCTGACGATATCATGAACTCTTTCGACAGCGGCCATGATCGCTCCTCTGGTCAAAAAAGTCGTCGAATGGACATCGGAATTCTGACGCTCCCCCATGAATATGCATCAACGACTATCTGACAAGAAAGTATCATCGGACATACAACATCCTCGTCGGATGTTTCTTTAGTTGGCGTCAAAATTTCGACGGATACCAAAAACTTTGCACCAATGAGAATTCTATTGGTCCGACGGTTTGGCCGTCGGTGCAAAGTTTAGTTGGCATTAGAATTCTGACAGCTATTTATTTGATTATTTTGTACTATGACTGCAGCAGGGGATAAGCGACTAGTCAAATTGATTATTTCGTACTGTGACTGTAGCAGGGTAAGGCAGGTGGTATCAGCCAGGTGTTTACTTAATGTAGTCTGACTTACTGGAGTGGAGGTGTTTTCCATAGTCTAAATTGTCCCGAATACTACTGTATCAAGTTGGAGGGTGGGTGTTGTCTGTAGTCTATTTCAGTTGGTGTCCTCATCGATCTACGCATACCTTTGTTGGGGCAGCCATGAGTTCTATTCAAATATATATATATATGGTTACTAACTATCTTTATACATACACCATCTCTCTAAAGTATATTCAGGAGTGGTTCTACTTATCTAGACGTAAAGCGCACCTCATTGATATGTACAACAAATGGCATTCTATCCCCATCAACTACCAATAGGGGGAATAGCTTTCAAGCTGATATGAGGGGCACTGGTTTAAAGCTAATATGAGGAGCACCATGGTTGAGATGGTCCAACTCCTAAGAGGACTGTATGAACCACTAAGTACTAGTAAACCTTTAAAAAATGGGATCAAAGGGAGCAGCTTTGGTGCTGATAAGGAATTAGCTAACCCAAATACAAGAGCCTTTAAAGCCAATTTTCTAGAAAAGGAAGGGACAACACCAATGGAAGAAGAGCAACCCAATCAGGGAGATGAAATGACAAGACTTCATGATAAATACAATGCCCTAAGTGTTGGCATATGAAGAGACACTTCCTTTACAAAATAGTATGAGATGAAGACAAGGACTGGGCATAGGAGGAGAAGATGTGATGAGCAGCCCCAAAAGGACATTCAACATTGCTTTGGAAAGATCACCATTCCCACCTTCACTGTATCTGATAGCTCTTCAGTAAGAGATTGGTTGCAAAAATTGGATGCATGTTTCCTTTTGAATCCTAAGTTTTAAGAAGAGGCCATCAAGTTTTCCAACTTGCACCTTGAGGGGATGACTCACAAATGGTGGTATAATGGCATGATGGCCCAAGGGAAAGATTCAATCACTACCTTAGAAGATTTCAGCGAGGCATTGATAAAGCAATTCGATAAAAAGGATAGAGAAATTCATTTCAAAAAGATAGCACAACTGAATCAAGAGGGCATAGATAAATAGAGAATACATAAGATTTTGAAGGAGTGGAGAGACTAAACCAAACTTAGAATCGCAAAACCTAAGGGCCAAACCTAGTGTCTCGGGGGCTCATCACAAATGGTCTTGCCTATGTGAAGGCGCAAAGACTTTGTAGTTCTTGAAACTATTTAAAACCCATCTAACATGATGGTATATAAAGGAGTGGGCATGCAACCCTTTCTAGGCTTTACCCCAAACAATTTTCTCGTCGGTGTTACTACTTATCAAGTTGCCATTAGTTTTATGTTCAAAGTTATTCTATATACTCTATTCAGTTATCTCTACTGAAATATTTAGTCGGTATGCACAGTCTAGTCGGTAATAGAAGAAAGTAGTCAAGAGCCCAGTATGCACCGAGCTATCTACCGAGTATCATTCCATGTCTACCAAGCAGCAAAGATGACACACCGAGTTGATATACACTGAGTGAAATGTGTTACCAGATTCATTGAACCTAGACATACATATGAAAACGTGTTACAAGATCGAGGAACATCTAACCGTTATCACATTGGAAATTGCACTTAAAGATTGGGTATGATTTTGAGGTCGTCTAACCAATGAAATATTTTGCATGGTTATTCATTTGATAAAACATGTTTGTAAGATCGAAGCAATGAATGGATCACCGTCATAAGAGATCTATTTATACAACATGGATTAAGATCAAATATATACATGTAGCATGACAGAAAGGAAGATATAGAAATATATGAAGCGAGACATGTGAAAGTACTAAGTGTTATGACTATTACAGAGACACAAAGGTCACCGAGAAGGATTTCAGAGAACAGTCAAAGAACAGAGTAAACAGAAGGGTTTACCGAGTTACTATATGGATTACCGAGGTACGCTATAAGCAAGGTAATCTTATTCTGAGCACATAGAATCTGCTATAACATTCCAGATGTAAAGTTGCAGATATTTGTAATGATTTTATTGTAATATTTTGAAGTTGTAAGAGAAACCTCTAACAGGGTAAAAGACTCTAATCAAGTCTATAAATTGTAAAGCCTCTAACCAAGTGCAGCATTTAGTTTAAGTGTTGTAAAATCCTTTAGCAAGGTAGATCTAACAAATCTTGATACTCCTAACAGGGTAAGCTATTAGAAATAGCTAAACATGTAGCTCTAACCAAGCAACCTTTATTATTGTAGTAGTGAAGTTGTGGGTGCCATCCCCACCGCAGTTTTTCTCTCTAACCAAGAGTTTCTGCGTAACCAAAATATATGTGTTATGGAGTGAATCATGTATGATTGTTATCTATTTGTTTTAGATTTATATTATGTTACTGCACTATTCGGTTTATGCATAACAGTAAAGTTATTGTTGAAGAAAAGTTTTGAAGTACATATTCACCCCTCCCCTCTCAGTACATTAGCTTTCCATATTGGGCCTAACAATTGGTATCAGAGCTTCAATCTTGAAAAAGGGTTTAACTGCCTAAAGAGAAAGATCATATCAATGGAAGGCTATAAACAATCTCAGAGGATTGTGTATCTACAAGAAGACCTGGATCATGCTAATCAAGTGATTGCAGACATGCAAAGGCAAATGCAAAAATCTCTAAAAGTGAGAAGAAGATTATCTGATGATTTGCAGGACTCTCAAGAGTTAGTGGAACAAATTGAGACATCATCTGAGAACAGTATATCTGAAGAGACTGAAGAAATGATTGGAGTATTGAAAGAAAAGAAGAAAGCATTGGTTGATCAACTAAAAGCAATGAAAAGAGAACATGAACATTTCAGCACACAGATGACTGAAAATCTTGATGCATTGAAGACAGCCGAGGATAAAGTAAGAGATCTAGAAAGAGAGAAACAACAACTTGAAGTCTTAGTATCTGATAAGGATGATGAAATCACAAGGATGACTGGAATTCAACAAAACCTGTCAGATCAACTAGGTTATGCACATCATGAAGCAAATCTGAAAAATGATGAGAATCAAGCATTGAAACTTGACGTATCAAGGTTGACCAATGAACTTGAAACAGAGAAGAAATCCAAAGAAACACTAAAGAAGAGTTATGAACCATCAAAGATGTTGAATGAGCAACCAAATACAAGAAGATCCAACAAAGATGCAGAACTCAGTTACAAAGGAAAAGACTCTACAGAGAAGGGAATCCATACTACCAAGAGAGGAGAATCATCAAAGCAAGCTGGAATCAAGAAGAACATCAAAAGAAAGAAGCCTATTTGCAACTCCTGTGGAAATCAAGGTCACACTGCCAACATGTGCCAAATCAGAAAAGGTAAGCAATTGAATGTCACTAAGTCCAATGGTTATTGTTACAACTGCAATAAATATGGTCACACATCTAATCAATGTAAGACAAAGTCTGTTAGCAATTATTAGAAGGCAAAATTCAAAGGGTTTTGTAAAAACTACAATAGATATGGACATAGTACCGAGAAGTGTTGGCTTAAGCAAAAGAACTATATGTGGTCTGCACACCGAGCAAATGCTAGAGGTTACTGAGCTCACATAAATCCTTACCGACAGTATTCTGCAGTACCATGGGATTACAATACAAGGATATGGTGTGAATGTTGTGGAAGATATGGACATATAAGTGCCAACTGCTTTATAAGGTTTGGAATGAACAACCGAAGATCATGGAGAAATCTTGGTATGGCATGTTTTCATTGTCACAAAGTTGGACACTTGGCTGGAGATTGCAGAGATCAACCTAGAAAAGACACTGAAGAAATAAAAGACAAATTAAAGATGATTTGGAAAAAGAAGGAAATTGTGTCAAATGAAGAAAGCACCTTACCTACCGAGTTAGATGCACCTATTCCAAATTAATCGGTAAAGGTATGAAGGGACTGCATTCTCTCAAGGTTAAATCTTAACAGTTCCTATTTTATTATGTACTTAATTCAAAATCTGCATAATTAAGATGTAGTAGTAAGTTTGAAATTCTGTCAAAGTCTTTTGGAGCACTATACAGGAAACCAGTCAAGTCAGTGAATATAGGAAACCTGTCTAGTTGGTAAATGAAGGAAGTTTGGTTACTCGGTTAAAGCGCAAAAGGAAAGAAAGTTTAGTGGAACTGAGTGCATTTAATATTTTTGACCTAACCTGCATGGAGCCCGATAAGGTATATTGTGTACTTAAAGCATTTACACAGTCATTTTTACTTACCAAGTTTTCGAGAGAACAGAGCAAAGCGAATCTAAGGTGATCAAACCCCGTACAAAGAAAATTCAAGGTATTTACATCAATCTCAATGCATTGTTAAGCTGGTTTACCGATCTTATCAAGTTGCTATTATCTGCTGAGTGTGAAGCATCTGCCATTTGAAAATCCTGAAACCCTAAGGATCTTTTGTTAGTTTTTATCTGAAATCTACAAATGGCACCTAAGATCCAAGATCCCATCATTGTTAAGAATGTTGAAAAGCCCTCACTAAAATACTCTTTAACTCCCAAAGTTGCATCTGAACCGGATGACAAAACCGCATTTTCACTCATCCCAGATAGAGTGTTATTAGTCGAGGATGTGAGATTCTTCACCAAATGTCGTGTTGAAGAAATTGTTGGCATTATGTGAACTGGTATGAGGACATAATGATATTGTATGTTGTCATTGATGTCAATATGTGATATGAAGAGAGAACCGGCATACGTGAGAACCGGTATATATGCCAAAGTAAAGCGGTATATTTGTTCAAGGTGAACCGGCATGTCAAAAGTAAAGCGGTATATTTATTCAAGGTGAACCGGCATGTAGTCATGGGAACCGGCACATGGAAGCATTGTATGACTACCGATTGGTAGGTAGTTTCCACTGCAGGATTTCCAGTTGGAGTATCTTAAGCCTGTGTGACTCAATCGGTGATCTTTATGTGATGAAGTTAGCATGATAGCAAAGAATAGATAGTGTTGCCACGTAAGCCTTGTGCGCGTGAAGGATCTTGCATAAAGAAGAGTGTTCCTATCTACCTCAGGAATGTGCGAAGTCTGTAAACGGTGATAACATGTGATGGGTTATCAGCCACCATGAAATCGATGGAAAACAAATGATGGAGAATGTCTTGAGATTGGATCAAGACTGTTGCATTCAATACAGTATGATCAACGATCAGGATTGAACCGTTTGAATTCCTTAACCTAACAGGTCTAGGGTTTAGGGTTTATGCTACCAACCTGTCTATTGTCCTATAAGGTTGATGTTGTGATTCTTTCAGAGTTTGTTGGCAAAAGTTGTGTGTGTGTATCTAAGAGAAGAGATACGTGATTCTTGCTAGACTAGAGGAAAGAAGTCATATCTGCAGAGTGTAAGTGCAAAAGGTGAAGAGGAGCTTAAGCGGATCTGCATTGGCATTGAGTGCTATTATCAGGTCATTGATATACCTGTTGATCTTTAACTACTTCAACAGTTGTGAAATCCCCTAACAGGGTAGCCTTAACCGGCTTGTTGAAAATCCTCTAACAGGGTAACTCGAAGCTATTGAGTTCATTGATATCCTTTAGCTATTGAGTTCTTGAAATCCTCTAACAAGGTACTCTTAACAGGGTTTAACCCTTAACCGGGTATTGTAGCCATCCCTTAACCGGGTGATCCCTAACAGGATCGGTTCCTAACAGAACCTATTGTATCTGTCTTTAACCGAACAAGGCTCCTAACAGAGCGGACTTCCAAAGTGTTCAAAAACAAGCTTGTGGGTATTCATCCCCACCATGGTTTTTCCTAGTTGGGTTTCCATGTGAAAAATATATGTGTCATGTGTGATGTTTTCTTCATGTGATGTTATGATTGTTTTATGATTAAGTGGTGATGCATGTTGATCTTGCTGTAATATGTACATCTTTGATGGTAGATTGCCTGTTCATGCATTAGAGTGAAATGGGAATGAAGAGTTAGATTATATGAGAAGATAAGTGTCAACTGGTCTTTGCTTGTCTTAATTACACTGGGTTTTGTCAGTTGAACTCTGTTGAAGGACCGGTGCTGCTGTTTGTCTGTCAGTGCATAAGTGTTAGTTGACAAACCGGCTTAAGGTTGAGTTTTTGTCTGTACTGATTCACCCCCCTTCTCAGTACTAGTTTGGTACTATTCATTCATCATTAAGTTATCAATTGGTATCAGAGCATCCTCCAGGTCCTCTGTATTGTAAGCTTAACTGCTTGAGGGAAAGATCCTATTGTAATGATGAAGAGGGAAGGTCCAAAATTAACAAAGAAAATTTCAGTATATGGAAAGATAGAATGAAGATATACATCAGAAGCATGGGTGCTCAACACTGGAGATATGTTGAGAATCCCTATGTTGCCCCTACCGGCACTCTCACTGATGATCAAAAGAGAGAGATACATGAGAATGGGCAAGACATGGAAGCCCTAATCAGTAGCTTATCTGATATTGAGTTCATTGATGTCCAAGATAAGGTAAATCCCAAAGAGGTATGGGATGCTCTTGAAAATATCTATGGAGGTGATGAGCATGTAAAACAAGCTAAGGAAGAAAGCCTTAGAGGAAAGTTTGAAGACATGTGAATGGTTGAAGGTGAAACCATTCAACAGTATGGTATTAGAATCAAAATTGTTGTCGGAGATATCAAGAGTGCAGGTGGTAAAATGGAATATTCCACTATGGTAAGCAAAGTCCTGAGATCCCTATTGTTGGTCTATGCAATAAGGGTTGCTGCTATTCAGGAGCTGAGATCAATAGAGAAGACTAAGGTATCCTTGGACTCCATCATAGCAAAGTTGACAGCCTATGAGCTAAATAGTTTTGATGGCAGTGTTCAAAAGACTGAATCGGCTTTTAGAGCTTTTGTTGTACCATCCAGGAAAGGAAAAGAAGCAAGCACTAGTGGTGAACCAAGACAAAGTAGAGTAATGGATGATGAGGAGTTTCTGATGGAATTTGAAGCTCTTCTTGCCAAGAAATTTCCAAAAGGAACCGGTAAATACAGAGGTAAGCTCCCTTTGAAATATTTTTCATGTAACCGGATAGGACATATTGCTATGAACTGTCCTAATAGTGACAACAAGGATAAACCAGAAAGATTCAGGAAATTCAAAGGAGGAAACTGGAGAAAATGTTTTGTTGTAGTTGATGAAGGTGTCACAAATGAGGAATCAGAAGATGAAGACAATGAAGACATTATGTTTGTTGTTGTAAAGGAAGATGTGTCAGACAAGAAGGCTCTTGTCTCCCACTTTGATAATTACAATGAGTGGATTATTGATAGTGGTTGCTCACACCATATGACTGGTGACCAGAGCAAGTTTCTATCCTTGGAAGAGTATGATGGTGGTGTGGTTCATTTTGGCAATGATGCACCATGTATGGTTAAAGGAAAAGGGTCCATCTCTCTGAATGGAAAGAGTAGTGCTGACAATGTGTATTGGGTTGATGGTCTCAGACACAACCTTCTGAGTGTTGCCTAGCTGAATGACAGTGGCCTCACTCTAGAATTCAAGAATGGAATCTGCAAAATCAAAGGAAAAGATGGTGAATTGGTGGCCACCAGCATGCAGACCAAAGGTAACCTATTTCATCTGAATGCAAATATAAGTACATGTCTTGTGGCTAAGTTTGATGATAGTTGGATATGGCATAGGAGACTCTACCATGTAAACTTTGATAACATTATGAAGGCTAGTAAGATCAAGGCAGTTAGAGGGTTGTCGGTGTTAAGCAAACTGGATAATACCTTGTGCAAAGAGTGTCAATTGGGGAAAATGTCTTCCTAAACCTTTAAAGGTAAATCTTTCACTACTGACAACTTGCTTGATCTTGTGCATACAAGTCTGAAGCCTTTGTGAAGTTCAAAGCTTTCAGAGCATTAGTGGAGAAGGAAAGTGGTAAAAGGATCAAGTTTCTCAGAATTCATCAAGGAGGGGAATTCACTTCCGGTGAATTCAACAAGTATTGTGAAGAATTTGGCATCAAGAGGCAACTGTCTGCCCCCGGGACTCCATAGCAGAATGGCCTAGCAGAGAGGAATAACTAGACTATGGTTGAAGTAGCTAGAACCATGTTGATTCGAGGAAAAGTAGCTCATACCTTTTGGAGAGAAGTGGTAAGCACTGCAGTCTACACAATGAACCGGGTACTCATCAAGAAAGGTAAGGATAAAACTCCTTATGAGTATTAGACCGGCAAGACACCTGTGGTTAGCTACTTTAGGGTATTTGGTAGCAAATGTTACATCAAGAGGAGTGAACATCAGGGCAAGTTTGAAGCTAAATGTAATGAGGGAATATTCTTAGGATATTCTACCAAGAGTACAGCTCTCAAGTGTTTCAACAATAGGACTCAGAGAATTATGGAAAGTATCAATGTGAGAGTTGATGAAACCTTTGAGAAACAAGAAGAAATAGGCAGTGAGCAAGCTGTAAATGAACCGGTTGCAACCTTCTGGGAACCGATTGTCGGTTAACCAAGTACTAGTAACAGTGTTCCTGAACCGGTGAATGTTGATACTGATGAAGATGAGGATGAAGAGGAAAATCAAGAAGAACCAGTCAAGACCATTCCTCGGTATGTCAAGTTGAATCATGATCCTAAGCAGATCATAGGAGATAAGGATGCAGGAATCCTTACAAGAAGAAAGATCAGAGAAAACTCATGTTTGATCTCTGAATTTGAGCCTAAGTAATTCCAAGAGGCTCATAAAGATGAAGACTGGATCAAGGCAATGGAAGAGGAACTTGACCAGATAGAGAAAAATGGTACATGGTCCTTAGTACCCAGACCGGAACATAAAAATGTCATTGGCACCAAATGGGTGTTCAGAAACAAGCTGAATGAGGATGGCACAGTGATCAGGAACAAAGCCAAATTGGTGTGCAAAGGATATGCTCGAGAAGAAGGAGAAGACTATGGAGAAACCTTTGCTCCTGTAGCCAGATTGGAAGGAGTTTGTATGCTTCTTGCATATGCAGCTTTTAAAGGATTCAAGGTATATCAAATGGATGTAAAATCTACATTTCTAAATGGTGTACTTGAAGAGGAGGTGTATATATAGCAACCAGATGAGTTTTCCCTATCTGAAGACAGTGATATGGTGTGCAGGCTACATAAAGCCTTATATGGTCTAAAGCAAGCACCTAGAGCATGGTATGAACATCTACATTCCCATCTTGTGAAGATTGGATTTGAGAGAACAAGTGAAGATAGCAATATCTACTTGAAATCTAAAGGAGATCAGATCTTGATCTGTGAATTTTTTGTTGATGACATTATCTTTGGTGGAGATGACAAGATGAGTCATGAGTTTGTTGAAGAGATGAAGGAAGAGTTTGAGATGTCACTCATAGGGGAGATTAAGTTCTTCATTGGATTGCAGATCCAGCAGATGAAAGATGGAATCTTTATCACTCAGTCCAAATATGTCAAAGAGGTGTTGAAGACCTTTGGCATGGAAGATAGCAAACCGGTTGGTACACCGATGGTGACCGGTTGCAAATTATCAAAAGAGGATGATTCCACATTGGTTGATAAGAAGGAATACTGATCAATGATTGGTAAGTTGCATTATGTAGTGCATAGCAAACCAGATATTGCACATGCAGTTGGCATTACTGCAAGGTTCCAGAAAAATCCAAGAGAATCCCACTTGGTTGCAGTCAAGCGGATTCTTAGGTATCTGAAGGGAACAGTTGACTATGGATTGTGGTACCCATATAGCAATGATTTCAACCTGAAAGTATTCACAAATGCTAATTGGGCAGGTAATGTGGATGATTAGAAAAGAACAACCGGTGGTGCATTCTTTCTCGGTGGTAGACTGGTCTCATGGATGAGTAAGAAGCAGAGTTGTATCTCTCAGTCTACAGCGGAAGCGGAGTATGTTGCAGCTTTCATGAACTGCACTCAGACAATCTGGATGAAGCATGTATTAGATGGCTTCAAAATCCCTGTATCTGAACTAGTAAGTATATTTTGTGATAACACAAGTGCTATCAATATTTCAAAGAATCCGGTTTTACATTCTAGAACCAAGCATTTTGAGCTTAAATATCATTTCTTGAGGGAAAAGGTTCAGAATAAAGAGATTGCATTGGAATATGTTTCCAGTAAGGAGCAGTTAGTAGACATATTCACCAAGCCTCTCCCAAAGACTACATTTGTGTATTTAAGAGGTGAATTGGGGGTACTGCCCGTTCAGGAGGTAAATTAAAAGTATTTGTTCCACATCACTTAGGTATTGCATAGTCAAATTTTTTTTGATTGATGTGTTGAAGGATGCTACTCCTCAAGGGGGGCAACATAATGGAACAGGGATGTTTGTGCCTCCACTTTGGCATTGTTGTCAAAGGGGGAGAAGAAGTATAGTGAAGAAGATATCTGCAGAAATTGGGCAGAAGATGAGTTTGCAGAAAGATATCTTTTTATATTGCCATCAATGCCAAAGGGGGAGATTGTTGGCATTATGTGAACTGGTATGAGGACATAATGATATTGTATGTTGTCATTGATGTCAATATGTGATATGAAGAGAGAACCGGCATATGTGAGAACCGGTATATATGCCAAAGTAAAGTGGTATATTTGTTCAAGGTGAACCGGCATGTCAAAAGTAAAGCGGTATATTTATTCAAGGTGAACCGGCATGTAGTCATGGGAACCGGCACATGGAAGCATTGTATGACTACCGATTGGTAGGTAGTTTCCACTTCAGGATTTCCGGTTGGAATATCTTAAGCCTGTGTGACTCAATCGGTGATCTTTATGTGATGAAGTTAGCATGATAATGAAGAATAGATAGTGTTGCCACGTAAGCCTTGTGCGCGTGAAGGATCTTGCATAAAGAAGAGTGTTACTATCTACCTCAGGAATGTGTGAAGTTTATAAACGGTGATAACGTGTGATGGGTTATTAGCCACCATGAAATCGGTGGAAAATGAACAATGGAGAATGTCTTGAGATTGGATCAAGATTGTTGCATTCAATATAGTATGATCAATGGTCAGGATTGAACCGTTTGAATTCCTTAACCTAACAGGTCTAGGGTTTAGGGTTTATGCTACTGACCTATCTGTTGTCCTATAAGGTCGATGTTGTGATTCTTTTAGAGTTTGTTGGCAAAATTTTTGTGTGTGTATCTAAGAGAAGAGATACGTGATTCTCGCCAGACCAAAGGACAGAAGTCATATCTGCAGAGTGTAAGTGTAGAAGGTGAAGAGGAGCTTAAGCGGATCTGCATTGGCATTGAGTGTTATTATTAGGTCATTGATATACCTGTTGATCTTTAACTACTTCAATAGTTGTGAAATCCCCTAACAGGGTAGCCTTAACCGGCTTGTTGAAAATCCTCTAACAAGGTAAATCGAAGCTATTGAGTTCATTGATATCCTATAGCTATTGAGTTCTTGAAATCCTCTAACAAGGTACCCTTAACAGGGTTTAACCCTTAACCGGGTATTGTAGCCATCCCTTAACTGGGTGATCCCTAACAGGATCGGTTCCTAACAAAACCTATTGTATCTGTCTTTAACCGGACAAGGCTCCTAACAGAGCGGACTTCCAAAGAGTTCAAAAACAAGCTTGTGGGTATTCATCCCCACCGTGGTTTTTCCTAGTTGGGTTTCCACGTGAAAAATATGTGTGTCATGTGCGATGTTTTCTTCATGTGATATTATGATTGTTTTCTGATTAAGTGGTGATGCATGTTGATCTTGTTGTAATATGTACATCTTTGATGGTAGATTGTCTGTTCATGCATTAGAGTGAAATGGGAATGAAGAGTTAGATTATATGAGAAGATAAGTGTCAATCGGTCTTTGCTTGTCTTAATTACACTGGGTTTTGCTGGTTGAACTCTGTTGAAGGACAGGTACTACTGTTTGTCTATCAGTGCATAAGTGTTAGTTGACAAACCGGCTTAAGGTTGAGTTTTTGCCTGTACCGATTCACCCCCCCCTCTCAGTACCGGTTCGGTACTATTCGTTCATCATTAAGTTATCAAAACTCGATCATGTTGAAATCAAAGACACCTATGATGAATTGTGCACCGATGGTAAATTGAATAGCAAGTATGAGCACATTAAGATCAAGGGATTAACTGAAGCCCTAACTGATCCCCGTGTGTTCAAACCCCAGTGGGTCAAGTTTGTTCTTAGCAGAGTTCACGATGATTTCATGTGGCTAGAAGAGCAACCGTTTAAGATTACCAAGGAAATCATTCATCTGATTACCAGTTACCCTATTTATGATCATGCCCGAGCTCAAAAGATGATATCACAGAAGGAATTGATCAGTTTAACCGGAGTGGAATCAGATTGCAAAGGATTGAAAATGAAGAATGTCACTGATGCAGAACTAAAATTTTCCATCAGAGTAATAGGTTATTGTTTCTTTCAATCGGCAAGGGAAAATAGTGTACCCTATGCAGCAGTAGACCTAGCATACAAAATTGTGAAAAGGGGCATGAAAATTGATATTTGTGAGGTGTTGTTGAAAAACCTGCTTGAGAATATGAACACCATCATGAAGCCGAAGAAGAACAACTCGACTAATACACTAAAGTTTGGATCACTACTTGTATGCATGTTTTTCTATTTTGAAAAATTCTTTCCATTAATCGGTAAAGTTGTTTGGGAACTACACCGACCAATCACCCATCAGATCAATGACTTCATTAAGAAGCTAGGAGATAATTTTAATGATATTATGGATGATTACTTCAATAAGTTTCAAGAGAAAATGCATAACAGGTATAGAATTCCACCCCAGCTAGTGGATAAATACAAAAATGACATGTTTTGAAGTAGACACTAATTACTGTTATGTGAATGTTGTGGAACCGAGAACTCAATCTTTGTCACCTATGGGTTACGAGATTGATTTTGACATCATACAACAGCAAATTGATGCATTTCTCACATTACCAAGGCATGCTACCGAGCTGAGGTATGGAACCTATGAAGAAGTAAAGGAAAAGGTAAAGATGAGCATTGTAGTACCCAAAGCTACAAGAAAGGCAACAAAGATGATAAAGGCATTATTGGAGAAATTCGAAGAAGATTCTTCCTCCACACATGTCAAAGGCACTATAGCCATTACTGAAGAGGAATCTGAAGCCCAAGAGGCAGCTATAACACTGAGCACCGAATTGGCTAAGGGAAAAGTGTTGAAAAGAAAGAAACAGGACACATCAAAGGCCTCACCGACTCCTCCACAAAGAGACCTAACACAAGAGCATCTCCAGCTTCACCGAGTAAGAAAACAAAGAGTGTTATTGTTCCCAAGGTAACAAAGACCTACAAGAAATCTACTCAGAGACTCATTTTGGCAAAAGAGTCTAGTGACACAGAGTCTGAAGATGCTAGCAAATTTCAGATTGTCAAGAGAAAGAAGGTAAATGTACATAGTGTTGAAATTTTATGTGCTAATCTGAAAGAATATGGTGGATTTGGAGTATTCAGATATGTTAAGTATGAAACCAAAAATAATGATGAAAATAGACAAATTGAAGAAGCTGTCATCTACACACTTCTAGAATTCTGATTGGCTCCATTAGAACTATTTAAGTCACTTCCAAATGAATTATATTTACATATTGACAATAGGTGGAAGTATGCAATGGACTCGGAGAAACAAATCAAAGAAAGAAGTCTGGTACATCTCTTTCCAGACATGTCGGTAGCTGAAATAAAAGAACATCTGACAACCTACAACACAAAGTTTCTCGTCAAACAAAGAGCCTTAAAACTGATGAATGGGTTGTATATTGAAGTAGAAAATGAGACAAAAGCAAAGTGGCAGGAAATCTTTAAAATCAAGGATGCTGGTGAGAAAGCTACAGTTGAAATAGTTGACGTCACCGAGAAAGATCTTGATGTTACCGAGCAAGACCCTGCTGACACCATTCAAATAGATGAAGATATCATGGATATAGAGGCACCAAAATAGGAAATGATAGAAGGCAATGCATATGCAAAACTTGTATCCAGTGAATCAATCTTGGAACAAGTTCAGCCTTATCCACCAGTCAATCAACCTGTCTCAATCGAAACCCCTCAGGATACGGATCAAGGCACCGAAGGTCACAAGTCTATAGCAGGAGAAGGTACTACTCAAGAACAAACGTCTCAAGCACCTTCTAGCACTGAAAATGTTGTAACTGAGACACTGAGTACCGAGACACCAAAGGACTTTATAGAGGCTAAAGAAACCGACCAAAGTGTTGCCTCTACCGAGCAACCTACCAAGGGTCATCAAGCCTCACAAGCCATTGTCTTAGTTCAATCGGTGAAAGGTAAAGAAAAGAAGATGAAAAAGCATAGTTTCAAAGTAGATTTGTCAAAACCAATAGTGTTGCCCAATGTTGATATATCCAAATTAAAGGGCCAAGCACTCATTGATTTCGGTGAACTATGCAAAGCAAAGGCCGAACAAGAGAAGCAAATGGCAATTCAAAAGAAAAATAAAGTACTTCAGAAGGTGAAAGCACTCTTAATAGATATGCTACCTGAAGCTACAGTGTCAACAGATGCAGCCATCCACATTCAACTGGATGAACTCCTAACAAAGATAGAGACATCTGGGTAGATGCATCAGAATATTTGAGCAAGCTAAAAGACAAAGAGCTCACTGCAAAAATGATAGAAGAGGTACAGAAATCTATAGCTATTGGCAAAGTTAAACTTGTCAAATTTATTGTTGAGTTGACTCCTCAACTCAAGCACATTCATTATTTATTTCAAAAACTCTGTACATTTCCTTTATTCATTAAAGACATCAAAAATAAAATAGAAGCAATTGAGAAAGAGATCACTGATCTCTCAAATAAGTTGACCACAGAGCCAAATTCAGTTCAGAATTTTTATACAAAGTTACGACAGCTCATGGCTCAACAATTGGACCTAAGAAATGAAGAACACAAGATCAGGATGGACATAATGACACTTCAGACATTATTCCTTCCTCATCTTTCATCCATCCAAGAATAGATTAACCGAGCCACATCATTATCTACTACATAAGAGGGAAGCTCTTTAGATGGCTTAATATCATTATTGGCTGATATTCAAGCGCAGAATTCTTTAATGGACAGTGTAAAGGATGCCCTCTTTGTCGCTCTCACTGAAGCACGTACCAAGTACAAATCCATTTTTGACTAGTTGCCTCCACCAAATGGTAGCTAAATTTTGATGTTTGTCAAAAAGGGGGAGTGATATAGTATTCAAAGCATCAAAGTATAGTATCAAACAAAAGGAATGTAGTATACAGGGGGAGTATACCGAGCAGAGTGAGCAGTGACCAGAACAATAAGCAAAGAACAAGTGCAACACACAAAACATTGATCACCAAGCATGCAAAATCAAAGTTTTGTACAGAATATCGATAAGTGGAGTATATCTGGATTTACTATTTCATTGAGTATTGTATATACTATCAGTATAGTCAAATTTTGCAAGTATATAGATTATTGAGTTATAACTTTGAAAGTAGTTTTTGTCAAACATCTCAACTAATGTCAAAAGGGGAGATTGTTACTACTTATCAAGTTGCCATTAGTTTTATGTTCAAAGTTATTCTATATACTCTAGTCGGTTATCTCTACTGAAATATTCAGTCGGTATGCACAGTCTAGTCGGTAATAGAAGAAAGTAATCAAGAGCCCAGTATGCACCGAGTTGTCTACCGAGTATCATTCCATGTCTACCGAGCAGAAAAGATGACACACCAAGTTGATATACACCGAATGAAACGTGTTACCAAATTCATTGAACCTAGACATACATATGAAAACGTGTTACAAGATCGAGGAACATCTAACCGTTATCACATTGGAAATTGCACTTAAAGATTGGGTATGATTTTGAGGTCATCTAACCAATGAAATATTTTGCATGGTTATTCATTCGATAAAACATGTTTGTAAGATCGAAGCAATGAATGGATCATCGTCATAAGAGATCTATTTATACAACATGGATTAAGATCAGATATATACATGTAGCATGACAGAAAGGAAGATATAGAAATATATGAAGAAGACATGTGAAAGTACTAAGTGTTATGACTGTTACAGAGACACAGAGGTCACCGAGAAGGATTTCAGAGAACAATCAAAGAACAGAGTAAATAGAAGGGTTTACCGAGTTACTATATGGATTACCGAGGTATGCTATAAGTAAGGTAATCTTATTCTGAGCACATAGAATATTCTATAACATTCCAGATGTAAAGTTGCGGATATTTGTAATGATTTTATTGTAATATTTTGAAGTTGTAATAGAAACCTCTAATAGGGTAAAAGACTCTAATCAAGTCTATAAATTGTAAAGCCTCTAACCAGGTGCAGCATTTAGTTTAAGTGTTGTAAAATCCTTTAGCAAGGTAGATCTAATAGATCTTGATACTCCTAACAGGGTAAGCTATCAAAAATAGCTAAACGTGTAGCTCTAACCGAGCAACTGTTATTATTGCAGTAGTGAGGTTGTGGGTGCCATCCCCACCACAGTTTTTCTCTCTAACCAAGAGTTTCTGCATGACCAAAATATATTTGTTATGGAGTGAATCATGTATGATTGCTATCTATTTGTTTTAGCTTTATATTATGTTACTGCACTATTCGATTTATGCATAACAGTAAAGTTATTGTTGAAGAAAAGTTTTGAATTATTGATTCACCCCTCCCCTCTCAGTACATTAGCTTTCCATATTGGGCCTAACAGTCGGCTACCACCCACTTAGGTGAAATAGAGACGATGACCTAGCTACAACAAAACGTCCATCTATAACCCATAAACCAATGTTGATTGTAAAATAATGATAAAAGCAAAACCAGTCTATATGCTTCATCAATGGATTATCTCTACTATACTTATGTGATCTCCCAAGAGTTATAAACATAATTTTGATTCTTACAACTCTCATGATAAGAATGACTCTTAAATCATACAATTTTCAAGTGATATAAAGTACATGATTATGCTCATATCTATAAAACATGATCATTAACCAATACTAGTTACCCCCTAATGAATACCCCACTCAATTCGCATATCATGATGCACCAATCAACCTATCAATCTACAAAAACAAAAATATAATTTGTTAATATAAATAATATTAATGGTACAACATGGTTCACCATTTATTAACTATAATGACATATATGACATACTTTAACATACGTGAGATTGTTATGTTGGATAAACCATTCATAACTTTCAAGTTCACCAACAACAATACAATGAAGAGAAGAGTTGTCCGGGAGCCTTCATAAAGAGCCTCAGATGCCTTCTCAAGTAGAGGGACATCATGAACAATATCAAGGTCATCTTCATCATTATGATCAGTTGTACCAGTACTAAATGTGTCATGGATCAATGTATTTGTACCATCATCTTCAATTGTGTTTTGTGGCTCATGATCGTCATCTTCCATGGGATCATTATCTTCAGCTTTGATATTCACACCTCCATCCTCCTCCACTTCGAATACCATATTCTTTGGGTTGTGTTGATCCATATCATGTACTCCGAGGTGCTCGACCTATATAAAATTGATAAACATAAATAAACCATCATCATGATCTCATCATCAAGTGATTTCTTATTTATATAAATTGTTAAAATGATATAATAAAAAAAATACCAATGGATGATAATCATGTTGACCTTCAATGTGACCATGCAGCCTACAATGTTTCTTAGTTGTTTTGATTAGAAGTCTTCTAGTCTAAACCCCTTACAAATTTTGCAGGAACAATAACATTTTCCATCACCTTTTCTTTTCAAGTTAGACCATAATATATCAATTGTCTCCTTATTTTGTTGTTCGTTGATATTGTCTGACATGGTCTTTCTTCACAGGCCAAAAAATTGAGCTACAGAACTAGTTACATAGAAGTTGAAATGTTAGTTATGAAATCATGTTTTAGTATAATATACCAAATTAAATTACTTGAACATAGTGTGTGCTGGAAAAGCGGGTCAATGGAACTTAAAATGTGAAAAATGAAGCTCAAAGGGACTTATCCACACACCCACAAGACTTCTTGGTGCAAGCTATGGAGTCATGAAGGATGACTCAACTTCCCAAGGTTGGTTCCATGGCTCTTTATCTCACAAGGTCCCTCAAACCAATGTCTTTGCTCTCATATCACTGAGCAAAGTGGTTTAGGGATGACAAATGCAAGAACGAGGGATGCTTTGGTTGATTTTAACATGAGAATGCATCCTATATATGCATGATTCTATAAATGCAACAAACTAGATTATAAGATGACAAGATTAGTATAAATACTATCCTAGCATGCTATATTAGTTGTATGATGTAAGCTAATGATAAAGGAATTATTCTAAGATGTTTATTAGATTAATTTCTATTGCAAAGAGAGAGTAGATGTGCTAAAATTGAGCATAAGTATGATACTAAAAGCTTGCATGGATCCTTAAAATGGAGGAGGGAGAGCTCTATTTATAGTGAAAATAGGGCAATGGATGGCCAGGATTGAAAGAGTTTATCAAAGGTCAAGATTGAAAGTTTATCAATCCATGTTTGCAATATGCACCAATGAAATGGTGACAATTGTCAACATAAGACTAGTTGAGAGGGGAGGGTGGAAATATTAAATGCCTGAGAATACCTCATGGTTACCCTAGGTGGTAAGGGTTAAGGTTAGGTTAGGATTATCCAATGGATAAAGCTTTTACCCAAAGGATAAACTCTTGTGCAAGGGTTAAAGGGATAACTATGGTCAAAGCAATGAATGCTTGATGAGACCCTTGGGTTAGATGAGGGTTAAGTTAGTCAAAAAGTCTCTAACCATGCAAGAGGGTTGAGTTAACCATTAATGGTTTGGAAGACTTTCAAAGTTAAGTTGTTGAAGCCTTTAATGGTTTTCAAAGACTTTGAGGGTTTGAGAAGTGACTTCTCCTTGCTTAGGGATGTGACAATATTTAGGAGATGGGTTAGGCTAATTTAGAAGTGATTAGAAGAATCTAGAAAGGGGTTAGGAAGAAGGTTAGGATGCAAGTGGGAGATGTAGGATTTTGCAAGTGGATGAGGAATAAAAGGATATGACATAAGTGAATTTAACTAAGTAAATTGAATAATTTACTTAATAAAATAGAAGAATGTAGGTAATTTAATTAAATTAATTTTAATTAAATAGAGGAATGAACATAAAATATTCATTTAGGAATATGGTCATTTTTTATACGTCCACATTTTGCCCCTTTTTGAAGTGACGTGTGTGCACATGTTAATTCAAAGAAAATGATGTGTCGTCAAAATTTGATTATGATCAGTGTGATGTTGTTTTAAGATTTTCATGTCATGCCCTAGATTTGATAAGTGATGCCCTAGATTTGATAAATGATGTTTGATAATGCCCCCTCAGGAGATGAATCAAAATTTGGAAAATTTGATAATTTTGTTTCCATTTTAAAATTTTGTCAATGTGGAATGTGAACAGTTGATTCATCTCCTCATAAATAATGTTTGCTAGGGTTAGACGAAGACCGCGAGCAAGCTACATGCCCCATCTCCAAACCCTAATTTCAATTCACCCTATAAAAGGGGAAAAGTGCATTGTTTTGTCTCATTTGTGCTTGTTGACCTTGGAGAGAGAGACTTTTGAATAGAAAGACAAAATGTTGGTTCCCTTATCTTCTCATTGATTCAAGCGCGTTCGGAGGTATCGGAGGCCTGCCGCGTATGGACCACTGGTAAGTCAACCTTTTTGACCCCTTTTTTATTTTTTATTTTGTCATTTTTTATGATGTTTTTAATTTTGTGCGGATTTTACGTTTTAGCGTGTCAGGGTCGTTGCGTAGTGCATATAATAAATTTCGTAGCACATAGGGTTTATCAAGTTAGGTAGCGTCTGAAAGATATAGGGTAGCGCATAGGTCAACTAGATTAGTGCATAGCAGTAGTTTAGCGCATTAGGTGCACAGGGTAGCACATGGGGTAAAACGAGTAGCGCATCAGATAGACCTAGTGCATAGGGGGATGAGGAGGTCGCATGGGTAGGGACGGATAGCGCGTAGATGTGCCCTAGCGCATAGGGTTAGATAGGTAGCGCAAAAGCGGGATAGAGTAGCGCATGGGGTTTTTTAGCACATAGGGTAGATTGGATGGCGCATTGGAAGAAAAAGGGAGCGCGTAGGGTTTGTCTAGCACATAGGGTAGGTTGGGTGGCGCATGAAGAATACTGGCTAGCGCATGAATATATTTTAGCGCGTAGACAAGTTTGCTTAGCGCATAGGGAAAATTTTTGTGGTAAAGTGTGATTTTTTGGATGAAGAAAAATGGTAGTTTGAGGTTAGTTTTGCCAGGATAGGTGCCAATTGTCTGTCTGTGTGTTTGTTGTCATAAGTTGTCCAATATGAGTTCCGACATAACTTGATTGGACTTGCGATGTTTCAAGTTATTTATAGATTTGATGTGGATTTAGATATGATGCGAAACTTGATTTAAATTTGTTCAAAGTTTTCAAGTTTTTTTGGATATGAATGTGTTGGATATGAATTGCGGAGCTTGAGTTATGTTACAAGCTGGTATGGAACTTGAGTTGTATTACAAGTTGATATGATTTGAAAACTTGAGTTGTATTACAAGTTGATGTGATTTGAAAACTTGAGTTGTATTACAAGTTGATATGATTTGATGGATTGATATGATGTGAAACTTGATTTAGATTTGTTCAAAGTTTTCAAGTTTTGGATATGAATGTGATTTTGATATCTATGTTTTGATGAGGAAACTGATATTGGACGTGTTTTACTTTTTGATAGGAGCGTCTTGGAGTGGTGCAGTCGCGTGAGCGTTTTCCTAGATAGTGGGTATTGATACCACGATTGACACAGGCTGACAGAGACATTATTGATAGGTGTGGCCTGACCTCCTTATTAGATATGCCTCGGTTCATTGTCAACTGGGGGTTATTAATAGCGTTGGCTGAGAGGTGGCACAGTGACACGAACACCTTTCATTTAGCTATAGCGAGATTACAGTGACGCTAGAGAATTGTTACCGGATTCTTTGGATTCTTGTGGTAGGTTCATTGTTACCCTATGAGTAGTTAGAGGAGGGTGGGACATAGGCATTGCGCCGGATCTTTCAAGATGACACAATGTGTGGATATGAGATCCCGTGGTAGGAGTTCTTGGATTTGGATTACGCTCCTCTTCCATCGGTACTGGCAAGTTTCATAGGTGGATTCTTATGTCCCGACCGAAGGTCAAAGGGACTATCTATAGGATGGGGATTGGTTCTGGAGGAGTTGGTGACACAAGGTCACCGATTTGCATGGGGGTCGGCTATGCTGGCTTACTTATACAAGGATTGCATGAGGTGGTATATTTGGGGTATGGTAGTTTATCAGCGAGAGTGACACTATTACAGGTATGGTGTTGGGAGCATATTCTCGCAGCCAGGCCACTAGTGGACAGAGATAGGCCTGTTGGGTGCGCGTATGCATATGGATATCGAGGGATAGTTGTCCAGCATAAGCTAGGCAAGCTAGAGCACTAGAGGAGGGTTCTAGATGATATTGATATAGTCGTCTGGCGACCATATACAGGCTGTGAGGTATGGGCAGAGGATGGGATGGAGATGCCTTATGTCTTCATGACCCGATATCTGATAGGGCAGACACCCTTTGTTATTGAGAGATTTCTAATCACTCGAGTTTTGCGATAGTATGGACGACAGCAAGGGATACCATAGGGGACCTGCTTATATGCTTGACGGAGGCAGGATATACCAGATTAGGGACCCACTCTTGATAGTGCAGCAGTGATAGAGGAGTTCGTTCAGCTAGCTAGCCAGATATGGGACTACGCCCCTGAGATATTAGATGCGGGCATGATGGAGGAGTTTGCCAGATTATTTGCAGTTCGTGAAGTGGCCAGGATATCAGATCCAGTGGAGATGCGTCCCACTTTTGACGATGATGAGGAGGAGGGAGATGGTGACAGAGGATTTGATGATGGAGGAGATGATGGAGGAGAGGGCCGAGGTCGACGAGGGAGAGGAGATCGGGGGAGGATAGGAGACAGAGGTAGAGGTGGAGGGGATAGAGGGATTCGGGTGGAGAGAGTGGTACGGCAGGCTATGATGGATAGAGGGAGAGGAGGCTTGGTGATTATGGAGGGGGGTGAGGAGAGAGTAGGGGAGGTGATAGTAGCGGTGGGAGGGGCTGATGAGGTGAGATGATCGGCTCAGAGGAGGAGGACTGATGTGTTACCCCCACCAGTACCGAGGTCAGGGGGAAGGATGGGGAGTACTTCTTCCCAGGTGCCCCTTCAGATTCGGATCCCGACTCATAAAGAGGATGCGCAGATTAGAGCCCTACAGCTGTCAGTACAGCAGTTGCAGGCACAACTATTGACATAGCAGCGACAGATCACACAGCTGACCATGGAGCAGGATACAACTTTAGAGCGGTTGAGTAGAGCCGAGGCTCGAGCAGAGGTTTTGGAGAGAGCGACGGTAGGTGGTCCGATGAGAGACACCCTGAGAGAGTTGGCTTCGAGACTCAGGGAGGTAGAGTACTATAGGAGACACTATGAGGACACGGTGCCTAGGGAGCGCCGAGTTCTGAGCTATACAGCCTCGAGATCGAGCTGATCCCGAGAAACGAGGTCGAGGACAAAGAGCAGGGGCGTGACAGGGCCTATTCGACAGGATCCACCTGGAGATCCAGGTGCTGGGACATCTGCTGCGAGATCATCGCCATCTGGAGATAGTCATACCTAAGAGATGTTGTCTCTATTGTATTTTGATTATTTTGTTGTGTTGGGCACAAACATGACATATTTTGTACATTTGATCATTTTTGATATATATATATATGACACCATTTTCTTTGATCCGCATGTGATGTGTTATGGATGATGCTTTTTATATGATGATACAATGCTTATGTGATTTTATATGTGATGAATATGATGTGATAATGCAGGATATAATAGATGTATCTTGAAAATGAGATGCATGATATGCAACTAATTTATAATATGATATGCAACTAATTATAAAATGATATGCAACTAATTGTAAAATGATATGCAACTAATTGTTATAAGCATCCTCATTCTGCAGTGGTCATCCCTGTATAGCCACATGTTGTTTTGCTTTCTTTGTAGTGTCATCATTGAGCATGGATTGGTTTGGGATATGTTGAAAATTTATACAAGCATAATGGTATAATTGAGCCATAATGACCTGAGAAAAATTTACATGATTTTTTATTTTGCAAGATGGCATAAGCGTCAAGGAATAATTGAACTAGGACGACCTGAATGTTGCTTGCGGAAAAACAGACAAGATTAAACCATTTGTATGTACAAAGTGGAATCATGTCTTCAGTGATGTGTTGTGAATCACGTCTCGAGACAAATCTTTGTACACTACAAGTGATCGCCTCACAGACAGAAGACTAAAAAGATATTGGAGTCCCCATTACTTTCTCTAGCTCGATGCATCGTTTGAGAAAATGTAGAGGATCCCATAGTTCAAAAGGAGTTCAAATGCAAAAATAGTCAAAACTTTATGCAAGATGCAAACATTTGTTACTTCAGAAAATCATCCATCATGTGTTGTGAATCCGTTAAATGTATCCGTGTTTGATTCTTCTCATGTTTTGTTGAATTTTGGTTTTGATATGACTTACCTCGTCTGCTATAATGTGGGATATGTTGATAGGATAGGATGTAGATTGATGTTTCCCCTAGCTAAATGTATTGCCCAACGTGGATATGTACAGTGATTACCAAGCCATGGTGGGATATGATGAAATGATTTGTGATAAACAAGGACAGTGACTACACTAAGTATGTCCTGGATAATGCTTAGTTTGATAAAGGTGTTGGTCAATGGCCAATAGTATTTGGATGCATGGATACAAAAGTTTGATAAGAATAGATGGAGGAGCTGTCCTCTCACAATAACGCCTATTTGCTAGGTTTTCACCCTTTGTTTTTATTGTATCTTTTTCTTTGCTTTTTCTAATTTTTTTATTTTTTTGTATTTTTACTTTTTTCGTGCATTAGGACTGCACAAGTGTAGTATTTCTTCAAATGGATGTTGTTGGTGGGTTCGTCAAGCACATATCCTTCTAAGGTAGTTAGTTGATAGGCACCTGATCCATAGGATGAGATAATGACATAGGGACCTAACCAGTTAGGTTCAAACTTCCCTTTCTTTTCCTGATCCTGTTGATTTCTAGGATTTTCTTTGAGTACTAGATCCCCTATTTTGAAGTTTCTAGGGATGACCTTGTGGTTGTAGCTTCTGCACATACGTTGTTGATATGCTTTAAGATGAGTGCAGGCATGTTGGTGTCTTTCATCTAGAAGTTCAAGTTCTTGCAGTCGGTTAACTCAATATTCTTCATCTGGGATTAAGCCTTTCAAAGAGACTCTGAGAGATGGAATTTCTACTTCCAGGGGTAAAATTGCTTCTGATCCATACACTAATGAATATGGCATAGCTCTTGTCGGTGTGCGGATGCTAGTTCTATATGACCAAAGTGCTAGATTGAGTTGTACATGCCAATCTTTGCCTGCATCATTGACTATCTTCTTTAAAATTTTCAGTATCGTTTTGTTGGATGCTTCTGTCTAACCATTTCCCTGTGGGTAATATGGTGTAGAGAAACGATGTTGTATTTTGAATTTTTCACATAGTTCTCAGACATCTTGGTTTTTGGAAGGTCATCCATTATCTATGATGATGGAACTGGGAATTCCATATCTACAGATCAGATAATTAAGGATAAAAGAGGCAATTTGTTTCCCAGTCACTGTGGTCATGGGGACTGCTTCAATCCACTTGGTAAAGTACTCTGTTGCAATGATAATGAACTTGTGCCCATTTGAAGATGAGGGATGAATTTTGCCGACCAAGTCTAGTCCCCACTGACAAAAGGGCCAGGATGTTGTGAATGGCTACAGTTCCTATGCTAGTGCATGTATAAGATTACCATGGATCTGGCATTTAGGACACTTTTTTTCAAAGTGATAAGAATCTTTTTCCATTGTTAGCTAGTAATATCCCATTCTTAGAAGCTTTTTAGCAAGAGTAGTACCACTGGAATGTGTGTCACAGATACCTTCATGAAGCTCATGTAAAGCGGAGTCAGATTCATTA
This sequence comes from Cryptomeria japonica, assembly GCF_030272615.1. Classification (NCBI taxonomy): domain Eukaryota; kingdom Viridiplantae; phylum Streptophyta; class Pinopsida; order Cupressales; family Cupressaceae; genus Cryptomeria; species Cryptomeria japonica. Next base: position 5,473,683 of record NC_081410.1, on the reverse strand, counting down.
TGATCAAGGCAATGAAGAAGAGTACCATCTAGACCTTGACGGTACAAAGTATCAGCAGTAAGGGTATAACGGGCAGCTTGTCGGATAAAGTTACATTTTTGGTTTTGGGACAAGTGAATGGGTAGGATATTGTTCTTAAGATACTCATGTATCGTTCCATATAAGGGGGAGTCTAAACCAGTTAAGGCATAGATGACCTAGGATGCGGAATTGCCATAGGCTGGGGAAAATAGTTTCTCTACCAAGAATTCATAACGAGACTGTTGCTCTGGAATTTGCAGGAGTGAAGCGATAGTAGCCATTGCATCGCCTACTCTATTGTCCAACCTTGGTATTTGTGCGAAGCTGATGTGTACAAAGTACTATTTGAAGTCATCCATCATTCTTTTGTAGGGTAACAACTTGTCATCTTTCGTCTAATAGTCATCATTGATTTGATTGATAACCAATTGCGAATCTTCGTAGACCTTTAGTTCTGTGATTTTCCATTCTACAACTATCCTGATTCCTGTGACCAGTGCTTCATACTCAGCAACGTTATTTGTGCATGGAAACATGAGTCTGTAGGATCTTGGTATGGTGTGTCCTTCTGGAGTGATGAATAAAATGTCAGCACCTGAGTTGTGTTGGGTAAATGATCCATCAAAGTATAGGGTCCATTGTTTTGTAGAGATAGCAAGAATGTCCCTGTCTGGAAATTCAATCTCCATTGGTTGTTTACCAAATAGTGGCGCTTCTGCTAGTTGATCTGCTATTACTTGTCCCTTGATAGCTCTTCGCTCCATATAGTGGATATCAAATTCACTAAGAATCATGACCCATTTAGCCAATCGGCCTGTAAGAGCTGCTTTGCTAAGTAAATATTTGAGAGGATCAATTTTTGAAACTAGTTTAATTGTGTGAGCTAGCATGTAGTGGCGGAATTTTTGAGAGGTGAAGACCACAGCTAAACAGGCTTTCTCAATAAAGGTGTAATTTAGCTCATAGTCATTCAATGTCTTGCTAATGTAGTATATTGCTCGTTCCTTGCTTTGTTGATCTTCTTGTGCTAACAGTGCCCCCAGTGATTTATCTGTTGTGGAAATGTAGAGAATGAGTGGCTTCCCTGCTATCAGTGGTACCAGAACTGGTGGGTTCATCAGATATTGCTTGATTTGATAGAAGGATTCGACACACTTGGCTTCCCATCTGAATGGTACATTTTTATGTAGCAAATAATTAAATGGGAGACTTTTATCTACTAGTTGAGTGATGAATCACCTGATTGATTGGAGTTGTCCTTGTAGCGACCTAAGCTAGCTAATGTTCTTTAGTGGTGGGATCTCAATGATGGCTTGTACCTTTGCTGGATCCACTTCAATACCTTTAGTTGAAATTATGTAACTGAGTAATTTTCCTGATGTAACCCTGAAGACACACTTCTTAGGGTTGAGCCTGAGTTGGAAATTTTCAAATCGTTCAAAAATCTTTTCTAAGATGCTTATATGTTTTGCTCTGGTGAAGGATTTAGCTAGTAAATCATCCACATAGTCTTCCATGAAGGTATGCATCATATCATGAAAGATTGTTGTTATTGCTCATTGATAAGTTGCTCCTGCATTCTTTAAGCCAAAAGGCATGACATTCCAACAATATGTTCCCCAAGGATAGGTGAATGTTGTTTTATCTTGATCCTCTGGAGCGATCTTGATTTGGTTATATCCTGAAAAACCGTCCATTAGTGATAACATTGCCTGGCCTGTTGTGAGGTCTACAATTATGTCAATACTTGGTAAAGGAAAGTCATCCTTTGGACAGGCATTGTTGACATCTCTAAAATTTGTGCATATTTTGATACTACCATCTAGTTTTGAAACTAGTACGATGTTGGAAATCCATTCTGCATAGTCGATGGGTCGGATAAATCCGACATCTAATAGTTTCTTTAGTTCAGCTTTGACCATGAGTGCCACATGTGGATTCATTTTTCGCAATTTTTGCTTAACCGGTTTAGCTCCTAGAGCCATAGATAAGTGATGCATGATTAATTGTGGATCAATCCTGGGCATATCTGCGTATGCCCAAGCAAAGTTGATTTGCTTTTCTTTAAAAAATTTGATAAATTCTGACATTTCTGCTTTTGTCAGAGATTCTGCAAGGTGTATATTTTTGGCTGCCTCTGTAGTACCAATGTTGATTGATTGAGTGGGTTCAATCAATATGGGTGATCGCTCATGATAATGCTCAGGAAGAGTATCAAGTCTCCCATCTATAGGCGCCTTAAAAAGGTTTTCACCCTCAGATGCGTTCTTTATTTTTACTTTTTTGTGATCTAGAGCTACCACTGACTGGTTTTCAACATTAGATCCTTTATTTGGTTTATTTTTGCGACTGAGAGACTTGGCACCCTCCTGATTACAGACATCGCTATTTCATTCACTGGTAGAGTCTATTTCTGGGTTGACGATACATAAGTAATGGATAATAAATTCATCATTCGGGAAAATTGGTATATCATGAATTTCGGGTTCGTCCCAGTCTATGAGGTCCGGAAAGACAAGTGGTAAGGAATCGTTTGGTGGATCAAGTTCTGCTGCTGTAAGTGTCAAGATAGAGGTTTCATTATGATTGGTTCAGGTGTTAAAGAAGTCTAGGATTCCGTCGAGGTCTTCAATGGTATCATCTTCTGTATAGACTTGTTCATAATGTTGTTGCTCGCTTTCCTTAGCGTCATAGATATTCTATGGTCCAAATTCAAGTAGTCTAAATTCTGTGCTATGTTCTTCTTGAAAAAGGGATATAGAACTAGTATTTTCAGTGATATCTTCAGTAGCATTTGAGTAGCTATCCCATTCATATTCATTGGAATCAGTTTCAGAGGTATCATCCCAGATCTTTTCAGTGCTATGAACAGGTATGTTGAATGGCGAAAATAGATCTTTGATAATTGATACTATTCTGCTAGTTTTCTCTAATTTTGTGTCAGATCCTACTTCTATTCTTTGCATATGTTCGTATAGTGTTTCTTCTAGAGGAGGAATGATGTTGCCCTGAGGTGATTCTACTTTGTTGGATATTTGTTCTTGAATATGATTGACTTATGTAGATGTTGTCTTCTTGTAAATGATGGACTCCCCTTGATGTTGCTTCCTTTCGTGATGTTCACGTTCTTTACGGATTGTCTCTACTGACTCAAATAGTGCTTCTTACTAGGATTCTTCTTTGTACTTCTTCTTTTCTTTCCACTGAAGTTTTTGATATTTGTGTGGTATCTTCTTTGGTAGTAGAGTGAATTCAAAGCCCAATCCTTTTTTGTCTTTACTAAATTGTGAAGGAGGATCCAATGGTTCTGTGACACCTTCCTGACGCTTACCAATAGGTCCTTTGCCATTGTATCCCATTTGTTGCATGATTAAGTAGCCTTTTCCATATAGGTGTGTGGGTATAGCTATTTCCATAGTAGTTGCTTTGTCTTCTTCCTCGTCTTTGTATAGCCAACTAAGGATATCCTTTTCCTCGGATTCATGTGCTAAAGTGCCGAGTTGAATGAATGTGCCATTGAACATGGTGATGGGTTGAGTTGCTTGATGTGTTGATGTTGTAGGTAATCCATGAGATCTAGGTGATGTTGGTAAGTTGGTCAAGCATATGGGTTCAAAAGAGTATTCTCCCATGCCTTGTTCTTTGATTTTCATTTTCTTCTTGAAATCTCTAGGTAATGATTTAGACTTTTCTTGTTGAAGATCTTGCGCTGAGGAATTATGATTCTCTCTATTATGTGGAACCAAACTGTCATGGGCTGCCCCCATTGCATTACAATGTTGAAATGGATTGTGATTAGCAGATATAGAAACCTCTTGCCCATTATAGGGGAATTTGACACACTGGTGATATGTAGAAGGCACTGCTTGCATTTCATGTATCCAGGATCGACCTAATAAGATATTGTATGTGAGGTCTATGTTTAAGACCTGGCACATAGTATCCCTTTGTATTGGTCTGACTTGGATCAGCAACACCACTGTTCCTTTAGAGGATCTTTCTTCATCATCATATGCCTTTATAGTAATCTATTTGCGTGGATCAATAGACTCCTCCGAGAAGCCTAATGCACGGATAATTTTTAAGGTACATATATTAAGTCCAGCTCCTCCATCTATTAATACTCATTTTACTCGGTGTTTATAGACTATGACTTCAATATGGAGAGGAGTATTATGTGGATGACTCAACGAGATATTATCATGCTCAGAAAAAGTGAGATTATGAGGCCCTGTCATATGAGCGACCATGGCTTGGAATTTGTCAGCATCCAGATCTTGAGGTACATTCATTTCTAATAGCACTTTCTCTAATATGTCTTTGTGTTTTGGCAAAAGTTTCAGCAACTCTAGTATAGATATTTGAGCAGGAGTTTTGCGTAGTTGGCTGACTAGATCATATTAAATTTTGGGTACGGTGTTTGATGTTGACGTATGTCCCTTTAAGACATTTTTGAGCTCTGGTTGTTACGTTAATAGATTCATGATCACGTTGATCTTGGATTGTGATGACACTGACTTGATTGTCCTCAGCTGATATACGATTGATGGTGTTATTGTAGATGTGATTGATACGAGCTCCACGTGTATCGTTTGAGGTTGAAGCTCCATCCTTGTTGTAATTTGGAAGAGGATTCTTAAAGGCTCCATGGTCACCATTTGTCTTGAAACCATCCACCGTTAAATCACCTCTATCAATCATGTCCTGAACAATGTTTTTCAGTCTCATGCAATCATTTGTTTGATGACCTTTGTTGCGATGAAAATCACAAAAGTGCGAGTCATTCCGTCAAGGTGGTTTGATTTGTGGTTCATAGTTGTTGATTGCTGGTAAAGAGATAATTTTGTTTGTCGGGAGTTCTCTGAATGTTGACTCCAGTGATTGTCCCAGTGGTGTGTAGACACGTTTTTAAAAACTGTTGGTGTTACCTTGTGAATTGTTATTAGGTCCTCGATTTGCGTGATTATTTTGAGTATTGTTGGTGTTGTTGGTGTTGGGTTGACCTTGATTGGTATTTGGTGTGCAAGTGTTAGTGTCTGGGTTATCACCTTTGGGATTTTTTGTAGCTTGAGGATTTCCTGATAATGCGAGCACAGGTTGCTTGGATTTCAGATCATGTGATTCATTGCTTCCTTTGTTTCCATTGTTTTTGTTTCTGGTCTAGAATCTGGATTTGTCTAAGTTATTGTTGTTCTGATTGTTGTAGTTTGATTAACTTGTTCCTTCTTTGAAGAATTTTAGTGTTCCCTTCTTGACACATGCTTCTTCTACTTGAATGCCATTCTTAATTAATTTAGCAAAAGAGGGTATGCATTGGAGTTTGAGCCTATAACTCATCTCACCATTCAAATTGTTGATGAATATTTCCATTTTCTCTTTTTCAGGGATATCTCGAGGATATCGTGAAACCATATGCCACCAACGTTGAAGGAATACCATGAATGTTTCATTGTTTTTGTTTGGTGCCACAGACGTCTAGCATGGTGATAGCATGTTGAATGTTATAGGAATATTGAGTTATGAATATGTTGACCAGTTCATCAAATGATCTGACAGGAGGTGTGATTTTGGATAATTATTCCATTGTTTGTCCTCCCAAGCTTCTTGGGAATAACCTCATCAAATAGGTGTCATCATGAGCAAATTCAAGACTCATGGTGCAGAATTCTTGAACATGATCACGGGGATCGCTTTTCCCATCGTACTTATCAAATTTGGGAACGTCTAAGTTTAAAGGAAAAGGTACCATGTTCAATCTTCTGTCAAATGGATAAGGACAAATTTCATTTAATGAATACCGTACTGTTGTCCCTTGTTGCATGTCTTGCATTTGTCTTTGTAACATTTGCATTTGTTGAGTAAGAGCAATCAAAGGCGCATTATTTTGCTGAGGGAAGATTTATTCAATTGCATTAATCCTAGGTTGAAATGGTGTATGGAACGACATGTTTTGCTCGAGGATGTGTTGCTCAGGGATGTTTTGTCCTAGTGTATTTGTTTCCGGTATGTTTGGTTCAGGAATACCTTGTTCAGGCTCACATGCTTCTCCTTCTCATTGTCGTTCTTGATATTCGTAATGTTGAGATTTTGTTCTAAACATGTATGTGTCAAAGTCTTCAGGAAGTTTAACCCCTTTGCTTGTAAGCATGAGTAGGTATTTTTCCTTGTCATTTTCCATGAGTCTTTCCACAAGTTTTTGAAAGGAAGCACTTTCTTGACATTCTTGAAGAAGTTCCTCAGAAATTTTGGCGTCCTCTAGATTCAAATGCTCGAAAGGATTTGATAATCTTCGATTCATGCTGGATTCTGATTGCATTTTGCTTTGTTTGTTTTGTTGAGAGTGAGTAACAACAGGCATCTAGTAGAAGCTTTCTGTGATAAAGGGGATAAAATCCTCTTCGATGTGTTGCTCAGGGGTTGGTGGCTCAAATCGAGGTATGTTGTAAGTGATGCACTCACCGAGAAATAATGCAAGATTGATCTTTCCTCCACGATTGATTTGTTGACTAAATGCAGATTTTTGGCAGAATGCTCTAGTCTTCAAAGGTTCTTTGTCAAATTCATTGGATTTATTCTAAATATAGAGTCGTACATGATGAAGAAATGTTTGATGAGATTTGAAGAGTTGGCGATTGATATATAAAAATTTATTTCTTTGGGCAAATTTCAAAGGACTTGGTTGTTGTTTCTTTAACTTAGTGTTACAATAAATATTCTTTCTTCTCAGAATATGAGGATTAGTCATGCACAAGCGATCAATAGTTCCTTTTGAGTTGGTTTGGATTCAGTTTATCTTGTTTTGGAAACTCAAGTTTTACTTTATCCAAGTGAAGGTTTAGATGCCCCCTCACGACAAAGTGCGTCAAATGATATGGAAAAAGTCTCTCGATATGGAGACTTGATTTCATAACTTGGAGTTTTAAAACAAGTGTGTTTGGGATAAAATCCGTGTGATAAAAAAAAGGACCTATTTGCTACGTGTGATGATGTCTCCTGATTTTGATAGGATAGATATGTTTATCGTGCGACCAGTTTTAGATGTTTGGACAACTTTTGTTTGATACGAAATTTGCTTTTAGAAATAGCTTCTTAGGTCTGTTCTTGATATTTTGATCTGATGAAGTTTAAGTTGATGAAAAGAGGTTGTTAAAAATGTTTTCAAAATTTTCTAAATTTACCTCTATTTTGCCCCCTGTTTTTTTGGTCTTGACCACGTGCTAAAGCAGAGACCCCATGCGCTACAAAAGTTTCTCAAAGCGCTAAGGGAAAGACTCCACGTGCTACGCTGCCCCGGTCTACGCATTAACTATGTCTGATAATAAATTTTGTTTCAGATCTGATTTCAAAATGTCATGCCCTAATATGAGCTACCGACGCGCTACTGTCTATACGCCACGCGCTAAATCTTAATTTTGAAGCACTAAGATGATGCTTTCATGCGCTACACTATTTTCAGAACACACTAACTGTAACTGCTTGTTTTTAAATTTTGGTGAAGTGCTACTGTGAATACTTTACGCGCTAATGATAAGATGTGATGTGTTAAGTTATGTTTGATACACGCTAAGATGTTTCTCTTATGCGCTAAACTGCCCTGACTTGATTGTTTTCTATGTTTTTGGTGTTTTGCCTTAAGCTTTTAATGCTGATGGATGATTTTCTGAAGTAACAAATAAAGACACAGCACAAAATATATAACCATTTTTACCTAATCTAAACAGTAAGTGTATGTTCTGCGAGGATGTGTTCAAATCCTCAATGTTTCAACAGGTTTGGTTACAAAGAATTCAAAAAAACTCTTTATTCAAGGGTCATAAGTAATACCATAGCCCACTAGTCTCGATACTCTGTCATCTCAAACAACCTTGTCACCCCTAGAGGGCGCCCTTTTTTTGTCTTTTGCCAGAAATTAACTCAAAGTGAATTGCTTTACAATTGAGTAGTTATCTTGGGAGATATATGGTGAGTAATCTTGGGGGCGGATTCTTCCCCACCCTTGCACTATGATATAACAAATGTTTGGTTACTGACTCAACTCAAGGTTTCTAATGCTAAAGTTCATAATCAAGCTTCATGTTCGGTCGTTAGTGATAAACTCCCTCAGGAGGCTTCCCAACCTTTAGAACAAAGGCTTTACGTATCTCAAGGATACTGGGGGAAGGCTAATTGTTGCGCGCAACCATTGAAAAGGACTTTCGTCACTTTCCACATTTGATTATAGTGGATTGGAACACTTGGCGTCAAAGTCATTTCCCACTTAGGTCATTCCCTTCACACCGGCCATGAATGGCTTTAAGAGTTTTCCAACCCCTCGAGAAGGCAGGCCTGCTAAAGGATGTAAATGCAGTATGATTGAAAGCGTAAGAGTAGGCTGGCTTTTTTATCACCCACTTAAGGGGAGAGAGGTTCTTTTTATCTTTCAAGTCAATTATTTTCTAAGATCTATATGGAGATTGTTGCTCCATGAAAACATGGTGTTTTTTTTATTTCCTTCAAAGCGATGATTTTTTAATCTAGGAAAATAATTTGGTCAACAAAGCAAAATTTCAATCTTGGTGGTCAACAAAAGAAATCGATAAAAAGGGAAGGACTTCCCTCTTTGATTTTAAACAAAAATTTAAAGTGAGGTTCCTTTTTCTTGCAAAATGTAAAATTGATCCTTTTAAGCACCAAAGGATGGTGAGATTCTTTTTAGCCCTTGCTTGCAAAAATAAAGATTGTTTTGTTCCTTTAGGATGGGTAATTGAGAAATTTTCTCCTAGAAAAGCAAGAAAAGATTGTTGTTGTGGTTCGTTTTACAGCCCAAAATAAGGTGAGTTCAATTTTATCCAACAAGAATTAAAATGACTCTAAATTTTAACTAACTTAACTAAGTTAGCAAAAATCTAAAACTATTTGTAATTCTACAAATAAAATCCAGCTCTACCTACAAGAAATTGTCAGAGTCCTGCAAAAATTCCAATCAAATAGTTAGAAAAATCTGGATTTTGGTGGACTTCTACAAGTATAAATTCAATTTCGGTTACAATTTTCTTTTTGTTTTCTATTTGTGATGCGCTACATAACAGACTGTAAGCGCTACAGGATGACTGTGATGCGCTATCTAACAGATCTGATGCACGGCTCTGTTTTTCGGATGCACTGCTCTATTTTCTAGATGCGTTGCTCTAGTTTTCTTCCATACAGAGACCTACAGGAAAAGTTAGTAAAGGTGATGTGCTAATCTAAGAACTTCACGCGCTAGAGTATAAACCCAACACGCTAAACAATGTACAGTATGCGCTATAATGTTAGCGAGATGCGCTAAATAATATTCTCCACGCGTTAATTCATGTTTCTCACGTACCTGCAAAAGTGTATATTATTGAAAACCGATTTCATTAATGGGGTCGGGCCCCATGGTGGGTGCCAGAAATGTGTGGGGGAAAAGCGGGTCAATGGAACTTAAAATGTGAAAAATGAAGCTCAAAGGGACTTATCCACACACCCACAAGACTTCTTGGTGCAAGTTATGGAGTCATGAAGGATGACTCAACTTCCCAAGGTGGGTTCCATGGCTCTCTATCTCACAAGGTCCCTCAAACCAATGTCTTTGCTCTCAGATCATTGAGCAAAGTGGTTTAGGGATGACAAATGCAAGAATGAGGGATGCTTTGGTTGATTTTAACATGAGAATGCATCCTATCTATGCATGATTCTATAAATGCAACAAACTAGATTATAAGATGACAAGATTAGTATAAATACTATCCTAGCATGCTATATTAGTTGTATTATGTAAGCTAATGATAAAGGAATTATTCTAAGATGTTTATTAGATTAATTTCTATTGCAAAGAGAGAGTAGATGTGCTAAAATTGAGCATAAGTATGATACTAAAAGCTTGCATGGATCCTTAAAATGGAGGAGGGAGAGCTCTATTTATAGTGAAAATAGGGCAATGGATGGCCAGGATTGAAAGAGTTTATCAAAGGTCAAGATTGAAAGTTTATCAATCCATGTTTGCAATTTGCAACAATGAATTGGTGACAATTGTCAACATAAGATTGGTTGAGAGGGGAGGGTTAAGGTTAGGTTAGGATTATCCAATGGATAAAGCTTTTACCCAAAGGATAAACTCTTGTGCAAGGGTTAAAGGGATAACTATGGTCAAAGCAATGAATGCTTGATGAGACCCTTGGGTTAGATGAGGGTTAAGTTAGTCAAAAAGTCTCTAACCATGCAAGAGGGTTGAGTTAACCATTAATGGTTTGGAAGACTTTCAAAGTTAAGTTGTTGAAGCCTTTAATGGTTTTCAAAGACTTTGAGGGTTTGAGAAGTGACTTCTCCTTGCTTAGGGATGTGACAATATTTAGGAGATGGGTTAGGCTAATTTAGAAGTGATTAGAAGAATCTAGAAAGGGGTTAGGAAGAAGGTTAGGATGCAAGTGGGAGATGTAGGATTTTGCAAGTGGGTGAGGAATAAAAGGATTTAATTAAAATAAAATGTTTTATTTCAATTTGGTTGTAATTTGGGGTAAACTATTAATTAAATATAAATTTAATTAAAAGTAGAGAGAAGGGGTTTAATTGAATAAATGATTTATTCAATTTAATGACATAAGTGAATTTAACTAAGTAAATTGAATAATTTACTTAATAAAATAGAAGAATGTAGGTAATTAAATTAAATTAATTTTAACTAAATAGAGGAATGAACATAAAATATTCATTTAAGAATATGGTCATTTTTATACGTCTACACATAGAAATTATGCAAATTGAACCAAAACCATTTAACTCTTCTTTTTCATCTCAAAACATATCTAATGACTTTGTGGTGATTTAGAGCAGGTGATATGCCCATTGAGAGTCATAGACCCAAGTTATAGAGAGTCATAGACCCAAGTTAGTCTAAAAGGAAAGTAATTATCCATTCCCATGCTCATTGCATACTTACATGACTAATGTTGCCCTTGTGTATCCTAAACATTGGAGAGACCTTATTTGACTTGCCTAATCAATGTGGTTGTTGTCCTAATATGAAATATTGAGTTCCACCCTTGCCTCAACATCAAACTTCTCACATCATTTTTCTTCACCAAAACACACTTTTTCGCTTTCTAGGTTAGTTGTCTTAGCTTAGTTGGTCGGTGTCGAGTCTTTGTTGTTAACCTTTTGTTCATAGTTGCTCAGGAGCTAGCCAAGTCTTTCTCTTTGAAATGAAGTGAGGTTTGACATTCCCTTTGCCCAGCCAAGGCACAATCCCTTCCACTTCTATCGATCCTGTTAGTGGGTGCCCAAACCCAATCACTCCCATTTCTATTTCCTCCCATTTCCACCTCCCCTAACACTCTTCACTTTCATTTACCATACCTTCTAACTCACCTAAATTCCTATCATCTATCCTTTAACCACCTTTCATACCCCATGCCTTAACCTCCTTCACATCTTAACTTAAACCTACCCTTCCATCTTACACCATCACCTCCCTCCACTAACTTCCTTTCCACCTTACCCCTACCCCTATTCTATCCTTGCATCTCCCTTCCCCTCATACCTTATATCTCACACTCCCCTCCACAATACCTACCCCTTTACCCCTTTATTCCCTAAAATCACCTATTCTAACCCACATCCCATAAGTCTTACTTCCTTTATTTCCCTAAGCTTACCTCTACCACACACCTACTAACCTATCATTTCCATCTTATCACCTATCCCCATCCTATCCTACCCATATCCTATCCCTATCCTAACCTATCACCCTACCCCCTTACCTTTTTTCCTTGCCCCTTATAACTCCCATTATAACCTACATATAAAAGAATGGGATAAAAGAATGTGCCTATTCTGTAAAACTGGAGCAATAGAGACGGAGCGACATTTTGTAATGAAATGCTCGGCATATAGTGACATTTGTGTCATTTATGAAGACATTTTGAAAATAAATAATTTAAACACATTTTTTGAGGAAACAAAACTCAAAAGAATGATAAGTTTGCTAATTAAAATTCATTGAAGAAGAGCAGCTCTTGAGAAGAGGTTACATGTTTAAAGTCATAATGCCTTGATTTTATAGGGCGTGTGTTGTCTATGGTTCCCATGGTATTCTTTGGCCTCGTGGACGTTATTAAAATCCATCATCATCATTATTTCACGTGGCATTCAAGGTATCTTTGTGTTCATGTCAACTTTTCTTCCTGTTTGGGCTCCTTCATTGTGAAAATGAGTTTAACTACTTAAAAAAAGTTGTGTGTAAACCCTTATACGCCTACTGCACCACCAAAGAAGCCACAAAAATGGCAATAATCTGAACCACGTGAAGAATCATGCATATGAAGGGCAGTCCCAAAGATTCAATGAGTAGTCAAAGAGCGAGTTAAGAAGAGTTTTCAACCAAGATCAGAGATTGAGGTAGGATTTCAACCCAAAGCCAACACCTTACATTGCAAAGGAAAAAGTATTTGCATTCAATTTAGATTGTTTATTGATAAATACATAATCATTATCAATTACTTAGGAGAGATTGTAATTTGTGGATATTACATAAGGAGGGCCAAAATAAGATGTTTGCAGAGATATGATGACAACCCCCAAGGGTTAATAGTCATAGAAACCACATATATGTCAGCCATTAGGTAGAAGACAATGAGTAGAACAATGGGAAGATGATAAAAAATAGATGGAGCAGCAAATGTTACAATCCAAATGGAATTTTTATAGTAGCCAAACATAGAGATTAAAAGCTCATGCCTAATGGATAGGTCTGAAGTGCTACAGACAACAAGGGTGGAAAGAAAAGTTTTAGAGATGAAGAAAACACATGCTTAGAGGGATTTCATTGACACCAAGGAGTAGAGATTTGTTCTTGGCCTTGAATTCCTATGAATGCATGCAAACCATTGCCAATGATAAAAAATACAGGTTTGTATAAAGAACCAATAATGGAGAATGTGATATTCTTAGGAACATAAGAATATAAGCATGAATCTAAGAGTAGTCACAACATCAAAATACATTCCAATGATAGATTTTGAGATCTCTTTTTGGCTAACAAATTATCAAAGGGTGACAGTTGAGATTTAGGAGAAAGTGGAGCCAATCAAAAGAAGTTTAATATAAATAAAAAACAAAGATCAATAATACAAATCATAGCAAGTATGTCCAAGGATAACAAATAAATTCACCACAAGCATATGGGAACAATGCCAAGTTGGTAGTTATGTATTCCAAGATAGTTCAAGGACAAAGGCATTGGAACTTGTAGAAGTTTTTTTATCATCTAAATGGTATGAGGCAACAAGGTTTTATGACAAAAATATAACTATGTGAACAAAGAATCATGTCAAGACATAAAGAGGTAAGGTGGTATCCTTACAATCAAAGTATGAAAATTACCAATATTATGAAGAGAACTCACATGAATAGATCTAGTCCCCTATGCAAACATTTTAGTCATCTTGTGACAGACAAAGAGGGCAATAGTAATAATTCTTCATGATGGAAATCCATTAAATGTGGTAATCAACATAGTGAAAAATCCTAATCATGTTTAGAGCAATAGGCAACCCTAAGAATAAGAAAAATAGTCATGTGATAATGCATGGACAACCTTAATGCCCAAGTTTAGAGAGTGTACAAGATGAATAATGATAGTCTATTTGATAAAATGCCATTGTTGCATGAAGATGACGATCTATGGCTATTGTGAACAATGTAGGATGCAGTCAAATTCAGAGCATAGTCAATGATATAAAATAGTGAGCATCATCTTCAAGATCTTTATGAAAAAGTGGAAAATTGATAAGGTTTGCTACAAGTCTAGATTAGTCAAGATTAGGAAAGAGTTTGGTTGATCCTCTGTTCAAGCCTTCTAGTCCATTAGCGAGATTGGGAAATATTTTGGTATTGAGTTTGGTGTTGGTGGAAGGTTTACGGAGGTACACTATCATAATAATTAATGTTAGAGAGTGTTGTGAAGAAGAATTTCCATGAAAGGAGTGACTGTCCTAAGTGCTTGAGACTGTCACAAAAATTGAGTGTTGCAACAGTGAATCTTCCTTTGACCTTTGGGTGGTTGGGAGGGTAAAGACCCACATATCAACTATCTACTTTGACATCCTAGGATGGTGTCCACCTACTCTAAAACCTTGTGGGCACTCTCTGTCTGATACTAACATATACATAAAATGTGCCTCTCATATAACTCTATGTTGGCTAGGCCCCACCATAATTAGAAGATCCTAACTACTATCCTAAACCTTGCATTGACTGTCACAATTTGATAGTGAGTTGAGTTAGTCCATTAGCGAGATTGGGAAAGAGTTTGGTATTGAGTTTGGTGTTGGTGGAAGGTTTACGGAGGTACACTATCATCATAATTAATGTTAGAGAGTGTTGTGAAGAAGAATGGCCATGAAAGGAGTGATTGTCCTAAGTGCTTGAGACTGTCACAAAAAGTGAGTGTTGCAACAGTGAATCTTCCTTTGACCTTTGGGTGGTTGGGAGGGTAAAGACCCGTGCTGGTATATGTCGAGTGGTTGTGAGGGTAAAGACCCACATATCAACTATCTACTTTGACATCCTAGGATGGTGTCCACATACTCTAAAACCTTGTGGGCACTCTTTGTTTGATACTAACATATACATAATGTGTGCCTCTCATATAACCCTATGTTGGCTAGGCCCCACAATAATTAGAAGATCCTAACTACTAAAAACACTATATTCTCCCCTAAAAGGTTGTTGAGTCATAGAAGGCCTAGCTAGATAGCCCTATATTCTCTCATACCTAAAATATCCTTGTGTTGATGATGGTCACATGTGACTACCCTATGGCCCCTACTATGCTCTAGACCTTTGTCCCTAATATTGATACTATTGGGTTTTTCTTTGAAATCCTATATTAAGTCTAAATTCTCGTTTTGAAGGATGGGGAGGCCTATAGACACTTTAGTCCCTTGATCAAGGTTACAAACTTCTCTCATACCTCTTGTGTCCTCCCATGTACCTCCTTTTTCATAAGAGACTTTGCCATAGCAACCCTAAAGTCATTGGATTGGCCTTGTGTAGGAAAACTGAAATTTTGGGCTTTCCACCCCTAATGAAATAATTGACAAGTAATTTGTCTTGAATGTAATCTAAAAACTACAAGAACTCCAAAAACTAACTCTCATGTTGAGCCACTATGAAACCTCATTATGTAAATTGTGAAACTCATCTATGCATCTCTGTTAAAAATATTTTAAAATAGAATAGACTTTGAAGCACTCCAAAATGGTATCCCATGAGAGGGTTTCCAATGTGAGTTGGTGCATTTTATCCTCCTAGTACCACAAGGTGGAAGCAAGTCCTCTAAAAAATTGCATTGCAGATCCGTAAACCAATTGCACGAAAGTTTGGAAGACTAAAATACCTAAAGAAAGAAAGCCCATAGCAGAGTACATTTTGTTTTGTCTTTTCAACAAGATATGAAGAACATTAAATTCAAACTATTGAACTTCCACATCCACAAGAAACTTAAAAGAAAACCTAGCTCACAATTTAAATTGAATACAACATAGACAAAAAATTAAAGAAATTGAAACATCTTATATAATTTGGTGGATAATCAAATGAGATCTGTGAATGAATTGGTTGTTTACCCCTACCTTTTCTTCAACCGGATCTTGGCGGCACCCCCCACCCCTAGCTATGGAGGCCCTATCTACCTATCCTGGGTGACCTCAATCCATAATGTTATGTTTCCCTCCTTGTAATGCCCAATGTCTTTGTGGATGTCAGAGGTCGATGGGACAAAGTCTAGGGGGGATTAATGATTTATCAAATGACTTTCTCTCTTTCTTTTTTTTTAAGTAATGCCCGCGGTTGTTAGAATTTCGATGAACACAGGCACTTTTTCTCAAAAAACACAAATTTCATTGCCAATTCCTTCTTTGTCGAAACCAAATGTGGAATTATCGTCGGAATTCCGACGAATTCGGACATTTTTTCAAAAAAAATCAAATTTGGTCACAATATACCATCTCCGTTGGAATTTTAGGCCAAATGTATTAGTGTCATAAGGAAATTATGGTGATTGGCAAGCCTCTTTATGAATCTCCCTAGGATATATCCTATCCCACTTATGAGGCCTTATTTTCTATTCATTCTAATATCCTCTCTTATAGAAATAAGCCCCCAATGAATTATACTTGTCCTTCTCCTAAGGTTTTGTGTTCAAGAGGAGCATGACTTAGTGACCTATGCTTCTCCTAGAGACTATTTTATTGATCAATAATTTTCAACATTTATCATCTTATACATGTTTTTAATCTCATAGATGGCAGAACATTTAACATGTCATATTCGAATTCCTCATCCAATCTGCCATATCTTCAAATAACATTAGTGGCTATTATGTTGCTCATCATTAGGTGACATTGGTAGCTCACTTACTGGGGGCTCATTGTCATTCATGATAGTACAATTTCATGTGCAATCATACTTTGGAAGCAACATAATAGCCCATTTTTTTCCCATCTCTTATCTCTATGTATGGGGGGCAGGAGTGATTTCAAACATCTCTCCTTCTTAAGGTTAAAACTTTCCCCTTCATGAAGTAGTGTCTTCTATGAGGATTTATTATCGATTATAGAGGTGTATATTCCTATTGGGAACTCCCTCTCTCATATTGGAACAAGTATTCATAATGAGGATCTTAATTACATATCCTTTTAAAGCGGAAAATCGAACCCTAGGTGTTCCCCCACTCCAAGGAGAGAGAAAGGAGGTCACTAGGATTGATGGTTTTCACTTAGGAGAGACTTTACATTCAAAAGAGGGGTTGAAACTCACAATCTCCAATCCCACACAATGCAAGATTGAATTCTAGATGAGTTTCAAGGGTTGAGACAACAAGGATACCCTCTTTTGTAAAGAATGTAGATAGAAGGATTGAACTAGTAGTGTATGTAAAAGTAAGAAAGATTCGCTTGTAGATGGAGATAGGGACACGGGATGAAGCTGCGGACCTAAAATTAGCAGTAAAATGTCGAGACGATGTTGTCCTGCAAGTTTGAGCGAAAGTTGACGGGACGATGGCGCCCGGAGTGCACACGGTCCTCCGAAAAATCCACGAAACGAAGGGGGATCTATTCGTCTCTGCACAAGGATTCCAGATCTTCAATTATAGCCGCGTACCTGCAACCTACACACAGAAAAGAGAGGACGATTGGGGGGTTAGGGATTAGGGGTTTGCCTTTAGGTCAAACCCTGGTTTTGGAATTAACCAAGAAATGAGAATGTTGTAAATGTAAGTGTTTGTAATGCAAACAAGTACTGATACCTTATTGCAAGAATGTTCGTATTCTTACATGCGAAGGTGTAATGATGTTGTATGTTGTATGTTGTAGGTGATCTCCTCTTCAATGGTTGAATCCTTGTCTTGAATGCAACACTTAGCCTTGAATGGAGACTTAGAATGCTCAATTGCTTGAAGGAATGTTTGAATGCTTGAATGTTTGAATGTTTGAATATCGCTTCCGCCTCTTGCACACATATGTTTTTCCTCCTTTTTTTCTCTACCCTTTCTGGTAGGGGAAATGTAGTTTATATACTTGTCAATTAGGGTTAGGAGACTGATTTTTCCGACCTTAGGCCGACATAGGAACATTATTTTCCGAATTGCAAACTTAAAGACCCGATGCCCAACAAGAGACCGGGCCCAAAATAGGGCCAGGGACCAGGGTGCCGGGCGCCATGGTCCCACCTCCCGAGACAGCAGGGTGCAAGGAGGATCAGGCCAAGGTGTAGAAAGATGCAGTTTTTGATGTCGTAAATAGGTTTCGGGGTCTCCATTCAGGTTCAACGTTGCGCCGCCATCGTGAAGACCCAAATGCAGTTGAAATTGCAAGTGTCACAATTTTAGGATGCTACATTTAGCCCCCACTTTAGCGGGAGTATAAGCGTACGCCCATACTTCCGGTAAAGTACAAGGAAACAACATTAAAAGACTTTCACCACGTCAAGGAGGCTAGATACACCAAGCCCCCAGTGGACTAAGGATCTTACGACTTCGATTGACAAAGTAAAAGGGAAGATCACAAGGGAGAACCATGACTGTCAGTAGTAAGGTTCCCTCACTATGAGTCATGCAAGAAAAATATCAAAAATATTCAAGGCAAAGCTAAATTTGCCAAGAAATTTTCAAGTATCTTGAAGAGATATGAACAGGGTGTATGCCCCCCTACGTTAAAGCAATCGCACACGCCTCATCGGGGGTGATTTCTTTAAGGTAGTGATACATATAGGAAATGAGAAGGGAAAGGAGCACGTTATCACAAGGATTTAGCCCCCAAGTGTGAGATAAGCCCAAGGATAATAGACACAAAACACAAAGCACAAGGTGACTTTGCTTTCCTTGGGGTCAGTATGCCGTATGATAATTCATGTATACCATATGTATGTATGCATAATTGTTCTTCATTCCCCAATCAAGGAAGGTCACCTAGAAGAAGGGAACACATGTGTCTTTTGAGTCAACATGAGAGAGACCAAGAGAGATCTCAATGCTTTGCATCGTCCTCAAGTAGACAACACTAAGGACAACAAAATAGAAGAATGAGAATAACACATAGAAGAAGTAACAAAAGAGATCAAGAGAGGAGGAGAGAGTCTGCTATGCTAATGAAACTAGTCCAACACGTCATCCACCCCCCGATCTTGCTGATCAATATTTCGGGAAGGTAGGAAACACGCTAGAGGAGGAACATCCAACACAACAGATGGAGCTATCACAAGATCCAAACAAGGGCTATGTTCATGTTCCAAGCCACGTTGTTCTTGTCTAGGAGCTAGGATAAGTGCTTTAGAAAATTCGTTAGATAAATGGTTATCAACATCAACATATTCATATTCACTATCAGAAGAAAGAGAAGTAACATTTTCATCATGAATAACATTTTCATCTATATCATCATCAAGATTTATAAAAATAGGATCTTTAACTCGCATAGGATCAAGACCATCATGCATCTTATGTTTAGGAGATTTTGGCTCAATTTTCGGCTGAGGAGAAAATGGAATAATACTAGCTGAAGGTGTTTTTGGGGATTGCAAAGTTAGAGAAGCAGCTGCACAAGCTCTAAGACGACGCTTTCGTCGGCGTTCATGTGCAGAACGATTTCGTCTAGTCTTAGTAGGAAGTTGAGAAGATTGAGAAGGAGGAATGTTCTCATCCTTATCACTTGGGTGTTTGGGTTGTGGTCTCTTAGGTTGGACAATAGGAGAAGAGGAAGGTCTCTTCTCTCTATAAGAGGAAGGAGGAGGAACCGCTCCATATAAAGGAGGAATATCTGGTTTAGGAAGGAGACCAAGTCCATCATGACGAGGAGGTATAGGTCTACCTTTAGAAATTTTATTAGACATAGACGTAGTCACATCCATAGGGATGGGTTGGGAATCTTCTTGAGGAAAGACATTAGTTTTATCTTTCAAAGGAAGAACTTCCTTCTCAAGAATGATAGGAATATCAAGTTTGGGTGCTCTGGGTTCACTTAGAGATAGGATCATATCTTTTTTCCACTTTTGATAAGATTTGAAAAGATGATCACTTCGCGGTGGAAGAGATTGAAATTGTTTAGGCCAAAAATAATCAATAGGAATGCTAGAAGTTCTTTCAGCTGGTTTAAAGAGACTATGATCGATAGTAACAATTTCACCATTATGGGGAAATTTCAAACACTTGTGAATAGGAGAAGCAATAGCTTTCATTTAAGATAGCCAAGGATAGCCTAGCTTCACACGAAATTGTTCGGATGATGGAATAATAGCAAAGCTTACATCAAGGGATTTGTTATGGACCTCAATAGGTAATGTAATAGAACCAATTGCAAGAGAAGAAAATGCATCAAATAATTTCACAACCACATTTGTTTTGTCATAGATCACTTGATTCAATTGCAAAGTAAAAAGAAATTCTTCAGTAATGACATTAACCATGCAAGAAGGATCAATAAGCATGCCACGACAAGGTGTATTCTTGAATTTTGCAACTATATATAAAGGACCATCAGGTGCCCTGATAGTTTCACTGGAATCAAATGTGATGGAAGGTTCTTTAGGGATTTTCTGCTGCTCTACAAAGTTAATCACATTCGGAGTCATAGACACAAGACTATCAGGTGAGAAAGAGGAATCATTAGTCTCAATCACATTAGAGGTATGAGAAGGTAATGAATCATTAAAAATCTTAAGATTTTGGTTAGGAAGAGCTACAGATGTGTTGCCTTTATCATTCACACCTGAAATAGAGATAGTATTATTATCAATCAAATCTTGAATTTTACCCTTTAAAGCAAAACATTTTTTAGTATCATGCCCAGGTTGACGATGAAATTGACAAAAAGATTTGTTATCAAAATAGGGTGAATTAATCTTTTCAGGATCTATTTGCCTTATAGGAGGAAGAGTAAGCACATTTTGTTCCAATAACTTATTCATAATAATATGCAATGATTCATTCAAAGGAGTAAACTTTCTTTCTTTCTTGAAAAACTTAGAAATAGGAGGCACACCTGATGCTGCATTCACATTGTTGTTGATGATGTTTTCATTGAACTTAATGAACTCTCTGTTCGGTTTAAACTTCCCAAATGGTTGTTGACTACTATCACCCTTATCACCCGAAGCCATAGGATTTGCTTGTTCCATTTGACTCACAGTCAGTTGATAATTGTGAAGAGTTGCGCACAACTGTTGGAAAGAAGTAAACTCAGAAAATAGAAGTTTTTCTCTAATATCTTTTTGTAAATTAGAAATAAAGATTCTTTGAATATCATTGTCAGGTATTGGAAAAGAAATTTGAGCACACAAATGCTTATATCTACCAATGAAATCAGTCACTTTTTCTTTAACACCTTGTTTACAATGCATTAAATCAATCAAAGTAACTTTAGGACTTATATTGTTTTGAAATTGTTGAATAAAAGCATTTGCAAGTTGTTGGAAAGAAGTAATAGAGTAGGAAGGCAATGAGCAATACCATTGTAGAGCCTTATCTCTTAATGTTCTAGTAAACAGTTTTGCAAGCAACCTTTGGTCATGAGCATAATCGGTACATATTGTTTGAAAGGTCTTAACATGTGTTAGAGGATCACCTTTACCATTATAAAGCTCCAATTGCGGGATTTCAACATGCTTAGGGGGGATAGCTCAAACAATGTCAAGAGAAAGTGGGCTCGCAACATCAAATGTGGGCACACTAAACTTAGATTGATTCATAGAGGCAATTTGTTGCTGTAAAGAAGAGACAGTTTGTGCAAGATTGTTAATGGTCGCTTCAGTCGAAGAGTTCATATTAGACATGTTAGATTGTGATGGAGGTATTATGTTATTGAAAGAAGGTAATGATTGAGAGTAAGGTGGCGGGACACTATGATAGTTAGTCATAGGAGATGATTGGAAAGAAGGAACACTACAATGAGGAATGGAATGGTTAAATGAATTGCCCCCTTGCGTCATGTTCATTTGTGGAGATGAAATAGGGACACTCATTGAAGGAATGAATGAAGAAGTTGGATTGAATGAAGGAAGAGGGTTAATTGAAGAAGAAGGATTGCCCCCATGACTGGTGATCATAGGCGGAATGTTTTGTATTGAAGTAGTCATTATGTTTGATGTAAAAGTAGGTATACTAGCAATAGAAGTTGTCAAAGGAATAGAATGATTGACTTGAGTAGGAGGTTGTGTATAACCTAAAGTTTCAACACAACTCTTCATAGGCATCACATTTGAATCCACAATGTGTGCAATACCATGCAAAATATCAATTCCATTCTTATCACTTTGAACCATACGTTTTAGACCCTCAATTAAGGAAAGAGCTTGACTTCCGGGGTATTCTTGAGACATCCATTGTTGAAAATCATCAAATTGGTTATCCAATTTCGAAAGTTGTTCTACAGAAACCTCATGGAGAGCTTCTTCATCATTAAGAGGATTAGAGGAATTACCCATGTCCTCGTTAAAAAGGCCATTCAAATTTCTAACGGGAATAGTGTAAGTAGGGCTTATTGTTGTAAAACTCATGCACTAAAGAGAGAGAGAAGATTTTGAATTTTAGAGGTAGCAAATTTCAATAAAATCAGCCAATCTCCTAGATTTAAGCTGTTAAATGCGATCATGACAATCTCCCGAAATTTCAGAAAAAATGTCAGGGACCGTGGCGAACGGAGTGCACACGGTCCTCGCAACTTTTTTCAAAATTTTCAGGGATGAAAGTTATGACGATTTTAAAGCTAATCTGAAAAATTGAGTGATTTTACAATCTATAGATAGGCCAAATTAAAGTTGCAATCTCAAAATTGAACCCTACCAAGATTGTTGAAAAAAATGCAAAATTTGAATTTTGAAAAAGAGAGGAAAACTGAAATTTTGAATTTTATGATTTTAGAGGGAATACTAAAAGCAATGCAGGCTTTGAAATTTAACAATTGACTCAATTTCATGCAAAATTCAATTTTGAAAGTGGAAATCAAGGTTGTTGCAATTAAACATTTAATTTCAAAAGTCACAAACTGCAAAAATTTGAATAAAGCACTGAAATTTCGAATGAATGCCAACACACTTTTCAGATTTAGGACAGTAAGAAATACAATTTTGATATGAATTTTAATTTCAACAATTTTTATATGATTATAAGCCTTAATCCAAGCAATCACTAGACCAACTTTGACTTTAATTTTGAAAGTGTTAGAATTGATGAAATCAGCCAAGATTCTGGATTTTAGCAGAAAAATACAGTAAGATCTAGCTCCCGAAATTTTGAAAAATATGTCGGGGACAATGGCGCTCGAGGTGCACACGGTCCTCGCAACTTTTTTCAAAATTTTCAGGGAGGAGAGATATTATGATTTTGTTGCGGAATCCAAAGTTACAGCCGATTTGGAGGTGTTCTGATCAGTAAAATCATCGGTCAAAGGTTGAATCAAGAGGGTTTTAAAAATTAGGGCTTTGACACTTAACCACTTAATTTTCAGAATTAAAGCATAAAAATGAATTGACAATTTGCAATAGAAGAGTAGATCTGAAACAAGCATTAACAATTAAACATTTCGCAAGCTCAATTACTAAAAAGAAAATTTAGGGTTTTTATGCAATTAACCTCTAAAATTTGCAAAAGATCAAACATGGAAACGTAATTAAGGAAGCAATTTTTTTTTTTTAGATCTAACCATGAATAATCAGAATTAGGATGTTCACGTCGGGTTCACCAAAATGTAAAGTGGAAAATCGAACCCTAGGTGTTCCCCCACTCCAAGGAGAGAGAAAGGAGGTCACTAGGATTGACAGTTTTCACTTAGGAGAGACTTTACATTCAAAAGAGGGGTTGAAACTCACAAGCTCCAATCCCACACAATGCAAGATTGAATTCTATATGAGTTTCAAGGGTTGAGACAACAAGGATACCCTCTTTTGTAAAGAATGTAGATAGAAGGATTGAACTAGTAGTGTATGTAAAAGTAAGAAAGATTCGCTTGTAGACGGAGATAGGGACACGGGATGAAGCTGCGGACTTGAAATTAGCAGTAAAATGTCAAGACGATGCTGTCCTGCAAGTTTGAGTGAAAGTTGATGGGACGATGGCACCCGGAGTGCACACGGTCCTCCGAAAAATCCGCGAAACGAAGGGGGATCTGTTCGTCTCTGCACAAGGATTCCAGATCTTCAATTACAGTCGCGTACCTACAACCTACACACAGAAAAGAGAGGAAGATTGGGGGGTTAGTGATTAGGGGTTTGCCTTTAGGTCAAACCCTGGTTTTGGAATTAACCAAGAAATGAGAATGTTGTAAATGTAAGTGTTTGTAATGTAAACAAGTACTGATACCTTGTTGCAAGAATGTTCGTATTCTTACATGCGAAGGTGTAATGATGTTGTATGTTGTATGTTGTATGTTGTAGGTGATCTCCTCTTCAATGGTTGAATCCTTGTCTTGAATGCAACACCTAGCCTTGAATGGAGACTTAGAATGCTCAATTGCTTGAAGGAATGTTTGAATGTTTGAATATCGCTTCCGCCTCTTGCACACATATGTTTTTCCTCCTTTTTTTCTCTACCCTTTCTGGGAGGGGAAATGTAGTTTATATACTTGTCAATTAGGGTTAGGAGACTGATTTTTCCTACCTTAGGCCGACATAGGAACATTATTTTCTGAATTGCAAACTTAAAGACCCGATGCCCAACAAGAGACCGGGCCCAAAATAGGGCCAGGGACCAGGGCACTGGGCGCCATGGTCCTGGGGGGCCAGGGCGCTAGGCGCCATGGTCCTGAAGGACCAGGGCGCTGGGCGCCATGGTCCCACCTCCCGGGACAGGACCATGGCGCTGGGCGCCATGGTCTCACCTCCCGGGACAGCAGGGTGCAAGGAGGATCAGGCCAAGGTGCAGAAAGATGCAGTTTTTGATGTCGTAAAAAGGTTTCGAGGTCTCCATTCAGGTTCAACGTTGCGCCGCCATCGTGAAGACCCAAATGCAGTTGAAATTGCAAGTGTCACAATTTTAGGACGCTACAATCCTTAATTGGACCTCTTCCTTAGTGTTGGAAGTCTATAATCATTCATCAAATTCTTTTCTTTATTGAGTAGTATCTTTTATAAGGAACACTTCTATGATGTAAAATAATTATTAGTATTAATAATAATAATCAATATTTACAATTTTTACCTCAGAAGTGCTCAATCTTGATTAGTAAGCTCCCTCTCAATCACAAGGTATCTTGAGTTTCTTCTAGAGAATATATTTTTCTGAACATACGTCTAAATTTCTGACTTTGTTCATCTTTTCCATCAGGTTTAGAAGGATTCTCTATTATTGTTTTTAACTCATTCGTAGTTTCCATGAATCATAGTTTGAGGCACCTTCAGGTTTGTCTTCGAATCTGATTCATTCGTCATTTTAAAATACAAACTTTCAAGGAGATATCAATCTGATCTTAATTAGATCTTCCTTCAGGCGGTTAGGCTTTATAGAAGGAAACTTGACTCTGATACCATGTTAAATTTATGGATCATAATTAAAATTTATCTTGTTCCATGTATTATCTATCACTGAATTGTTGTATAAATCGGATTGTCTTCTTTTATGTTACAGGAGAGGAGGAGCATTTATTAATTTCCATGTCCATTCTCACACATTTCATTTGGTATATGTAGTGGGTTGGGTACGGTCAAGCGATGCCTTGACCGGCCATGTCTTTTGGACATGGTCGATCAAGATATCACTTGATCGTGCCCCCTCACGATAATAATGCAAGGCATATTACGTACCAACCAGTGCATATATTAAGACACCCGATAATTATCAGTGGTGTATAGTTATCTTACCACCCGATATAATTATCGGTGGAGCATGGTTTATATTAACAACCGATATAATTATCGGTGGTGGATGGTAATATTGGCATTATCTTTTATACCCGAATAATCGGTGTATGCTAAGCGGTGTATCCTTAACATCCAATATAATCGGTGTGAACATAGACTAATCTAAACGATAGTTTAACCGATAATCGTTAAGTCTTATTTGCAAGAATTAACTCGATTTGTCAATCGGTGAATATGAATAGATTATCAGATTTGGATACTATGATTAATATAAAGGGAATGTTTATCAATTGAATAATCGATATGATAAATGTTTGAATGAGAGAATTCATTTATCTCTCATTCAATCATTTATCTTACTGAAGATATCATGCATTAACACATCACACTCTGCATATATGCCAACAATCTCCCCCTTTGGCATTGATGGGCAATATACAAAGATATCTCTCCGCTTCACATCTTTTCCCCAATCTCTTCCATATTATATCTCCAAAACTGCAGATATCTTCTCTGCTTCACATCTTCTCCCCCTTTGACAACAATGCCAAAGTGGAGGCACATACATCCATGCTCCACTATGTTGCTCCCCCTGAGGAGTAGCATCCTTCAACACACCAATCCTGAAAAGATTTGACAATGCAATACCTGACTGATGTGGAGCACATACCTTTAGTTCACCTCTTGAAGGGGCAACACCCCTAATTCACCTCTTAAATAGGTAAATGTATCCTTTGGTAGAGGCTTGGTGAATATATCTACCAACTGCTCCTTAATGGAAACATGTTCCAATACAACCTCTTTTTTCTGAACTTTCTCCCTCAAGAAATGATACTTGAGCTCGAAGTGCTTGGTTCTAGCATGCAATACCAGATTCTTGGAAATATTAATTACACTTGTGTTATCACAAAATATACTCACCGGTTCAAATACAGGGACTTTAAAACCACTTAATACATGCTTCATCCAAATTGTCTAAGTGCAGTTCATAAATGCTACTACATACTCTGCTTCTGCTGTAGACTGAGAGATACAACTTTGCTTCTTACTCATCCATGAGACTAGTCTACCACCAAGAAAGAATGCACCATTGATTGTTCTTTTCCGGTCGTCCACATTACCAGCCCAATCGACATCTGTAAATACTTTGAGGTTGAGATCATTACTGTATGGATACCACAATCCATAGTCTATATTTCCCTTCAGATATCTAAGAATCCGCTTGATTGCTACCAAGTGGGATTCTCTTGGACTTTTCTGGAAATGTGCAGCAATGCCCACTGCATGTGCAATGTCCGGTCTGCTGTGTACTACATAGTGCAACTTACCAATCATTGACCGGTATTCCTTCTCATTCACCAACGCTAAGTCATCTTCTTTTGACAATTTACAACCGGTCACCATCGGTGTACCAACCGGTTTACTATCTTCCATGCCAAAGGTTTTCAACACCTCTTTGACATACTTGGATTGAGTGATAAAGATACCATCTTTCATTTGTTGAATCTATTGTCCAATGAATAACTTAATCTCTCCAATTAGTGACATCTCAAATTCCTTCTTCATCTTATCTTCAAAATCATGACTCATCTTGTCATCTCCACCAAAAATTATTTCATCAACAAACACTTCACAGATCAGAATCCGATCTCCTTCTGACTTCAGATAGATATTGCTATCTTCACTTGTTCTTTCAAATCCAATCTTCCAAGATGGGAGTGTAAACGTTCATACCATGCTCTAGGTGTGTGCTTCAATCCATATAAGGCTTTATGTAGCCTACACACCATATCACTATCTTCTGTTAGGGCGAACCCATATGGTTGCTCTATATACACTTCCTCTTTAATTATTCCATTCAAGAATGCAGAATTTACATCCATCTGATACACTTTGAATCCCTTGAAGGCTGCATATGCAAGAAGCATTCGAACTCCTTCCAATCTAGCTATTGGAGAAAAAGTTTCTCCATGGTCTTCTCCTTCTTCTTGAGCATATCTCTTACATACAAGTCTGGCTTTGTTTCTTACGACTATGCCATCTTCATTCAGCTTGTTTCTAAAAACCCATTTGGTGCCAATAACATTTTTGTGCTTAGGTCTGGGTACCAAGGACCATGTACCATTCTTTTCTATCTGGTCAAGTTCCTCTTCCATAGCCTTGATCTAGTCTTCATCTTTATGTGCCTCTTTAAATGTTTTAGGCTCAAATTCAGAGATAATGCAAGAATTTTCTCTGACCTTTATTCTTGTAAGAATTCATGCATCCTTATCTCCTATGATCTTCTTTGGATCATGATTCAACTTTACATACCTAGGAATGATCTTAATTGTTTCCTCTTACTTTTCCTCTTCATCCTCATCTTCATCAACATCAGCATCTACCGGTGTAGGAGCATTGTTACTGGTACTAGGCTGTTTTGCAACCAGTTCCCAGAAGGTTACAACCGGTTCATCTACCACTTGCTCACTGTCGGTTTCCTTAGGTTTCTCAGAGGTTTCATCAAATCTAACATTGATACTTTCAACAATTCTCTAAGTCCTATTGTTAAAACACTTGAGAGCTTTTCTCTTGGTGGAATATCCTAGGAATATTCCCTCATCACATTTTGCATCAAACTTGCTCTGGTGTTCACTCCTCTTGATATAACATTTGCTACCAAACACTCTAAAGTAGCTTACTATAGGAGTCTTACCGGTCCAATACTCATAAGGTGTTTTATCCTTACCTTTCTTGATGAGTACCCGGTTCATAGTGTAGACTGCAGTGCTCACCGCTTCTCTCCAAAAGGTGTGAGCAACCTTCCCTTGGATCAACATTGTTCTAGCTGCTTCAACTACAGTCCAGATGTTTCTTCTACTAGGCCATTTTGCTATGGAGTTTGGGGGCCAAACAATTGCCTCTTGATGCCATTCTCTTCACAATACTTATTGAATTCTCCAGAGGTGAACTCACCTCCTTGATCGGTTCTAAGGCATTTGATCCTCTTACCACATTCCTTTTCAACTAGTGATCTGAAGGCTTTGAACTTTCCAAAAGCTTCAGACTTGTCTTTCAAGAATGTGACCCACATCATTCTTGAGCAATCATCGGTAAGAATCATAAAGTACCTATCTCCTTGAACAATCCTAGTTTTCATAGGACCACACAAATCAATATGCACAAGATCAAGTAAATTATCTGCTGTGAAAGATTTACCTTTGAAGGTTGAGGAAGACATTTTCCCCAGTTGACATTCTCTGCACAAAGGATTCTCTGGTTTGTTCAGCACAGGCAATCCCCTAACTGCCTTGATCTTACTGGCCTTCACAATGTTATCAAAATTTACATGGCAGAGTCTCCTATGCCATATCCAACTATCATCATACTGAGCCATTAGACATTGACTGATATTTGCATTTAACTGAAATAGGTTACCTTTGGTCTGCATATCGATGGTCATCAGTTCACCACTCTTTCCTTTTATTTTGCATACTCCATCTTTGAATTCCAGAGTGAGTCCATTATCATTCAGCTGAGCAACACTCAAAAGGTTATGCCTGAGACCTTCTACCCAATACACATTATCAGCATTGCTTTTTCCATTTAAAGAGATGGACCCTTTTCCTTTTACCATACAAGGTGCATCATTACCAAATCGAACTACACCTCCATAATACTCTTCCAGAGACAAAAAATTTCTCCGGTCACCAGTCATGTGGTGAGAACAACCACTGTCAATACTCCACTCATTAGAATTATCAAAGTGGGAGACAAGAACCTTCTTGTCTGACACATCTTCCTTAACAACCACAAATACTATGTCTTCGCTTTCTTCATCTTCTGATTCATCATCAGTGACACCTTCATCAACTGCAACAAGACAATTTCTCCTATTTCCTCCTTTGAACTTTTTGAACCTCTTCGGTTTGTCCTTATTATCACTATTAGGATAATTTACAGCAATGTGTCTTATCCTATTACAAGAAAAGCATTTCAAAGGGAGCTTACCTCTGTATTTTCTAGTTCCCTTAGGAAGTCTCTTGGCCAGAAGAGCTTCAAATTCCATCAGGATCTCCTCATCATCCATATCTTTGCTTTATCTTGGTTCACAACTGGTACTGGCTTCTTTACCCTTTCTAGATAGTGCAGCAGATGCTTTAAAGGCTGAATCAGTCTTCTGAACACTGCCATCATAATTGTTTAGCTCATATGCGGTCAACTTAGCAATGATAGAATCTAGGGACACCTTTGTCTTGTCAATAGATCTTAACTCCTGAATAGTGGCAACCCTTATTGCATAGACCAATAATAAGGTTCTCAAAACTTTGCTAACAATGGTAGAATCATCCATTGTACCTCCTGCACTCTTGATGTTTCCAACAATAGTTTTAATCCTTATCCCATATTGTTGAATGGTCTCTCCTTCAACCATCTGCATGTCTTCAAACTTTCCTCTAAGACTTTCTTCTTTATCTTGCTTCACATGCTCATCACCGCCATAGATAGACTCCAGAGTATCCCATACATCTTTGGGATTGTCTTTTTCCTGAACATCTATAAACTCAACATCAGATAGACTGCTGATAAGAGCTTCCATGACTTGCCCATTCTCCTGAATTTCTCTTCTTTGATCATAGGTGAGAGTACCGGTAGGAACAACATAAGTATTCTCAACATAGCTCCAGTGTTGTGCACCCATGCTTTTAATGTATATCTTCATTCTATCCTTCCATATCTTAAAGTTATCTCTGTTAAACTTAGGACCTTCCCTCTTCATCATTAGAATAGGATCTTTTCCTCAAGCGGTTAAGCTTACAACACAGAGGATCTGGAGGAAGCTCTGATACCAATTGATGAATAATGATGAATAGTAAGTACTCAACAGATACTGAGAGCGGGGGGGGCTGAATCAGTATAGACAAAAACTTCCTTAAACCACTTTGACTACAAAGACTGCACTAACTGGTAAACAATATCACCAACCTAAAACAGGGCACTACTAGTAAAACACAGTGAGACTGTGAAAGACAGAAACCGGTAATACTTAGATATTCACAACACCTAATATCTCATTTCCACTTCACCCATATGCATAAACAAGTAATACATCAAAAGTATAAAGTCCACTGGATCAGCATGCTTTACCACTTAACAAAAAATACTAAGACATCACATGAAAAAGCATCACACATAACACACTGATTTTTCACATGGAAACCCAACTAGGAAAAACCATTGTGGGGATGAATACTCACAAGTTGTTCTTTGAACTCTTCTGAAGTCCACTCTGTTAGGAGCCTTGTCCGGTTAAGGACTTTACAACAGGTTCTGCTAGGAACCAATCCTGCTAGGGATCACCCAGTTAAGGGATGGCTAAATACCTGGTTAAAGGTTACCTCGCAAGAGGATTTGAAGAACTCAATGATTTTGAGTCACCCTATTAAAGGATTTACAAAAATCCTGTTAAAGCTACCCGGTTAAGGGATTTTCCAACTGTTGAAATGGTTAGAAGTCAATAGGTAATACACTGATCTGATAACAACACTCAATGCCAATGCAGATCCACTTTAGTTCCTTTGCTTTTGCAATCACACTCTGCAGGTATCAACACACTTCTCCAGTCTGAAAAGGATCAAGTATCTCTTCACTTGGATACACACATAACATTTGCCAACAACTTCACAATGCAAATCATCATCGACCTTATAGACAACAGATAGGTCGGTGGCTAAAACCTAAAACCCTAAGCATCTAGGTTATCAATACAGTCGGTCCAATCCTGACCATTCAATCACATTACATAGTGTAAAAACAATCTTGAACAAATCTCAAGACGTTCACCATCATTCATTCTTTGCCGCTTATGGAAGCTGATAACCCATCACGTGCTCTCCACCGTTTACTGAGACTTCACACATTCCCGAGGTAGATAGGATCAATCTTCTTCATGCAAGATCCTCAAGGAAATCCATCACGCGCACAAGGCTGACATGGCAACACGATCTGATCTTCATTTCAATGCTAACTCATCACAGAGTGTCGTCGGTCAAATCACACAGACTTGAAATGCATCAACCGAAAACCCTAAAGTTGAGAGTGCCAACCAATAGTCATACCAAATGAAACCCCGATACAAAAATTTCCATATACCGGTTCACATTCCAACATACCGCTTCACTTGAACCAACATACCGCTTCACTTTTTCACATATACCGGTTCACATCATCATACCGGTTCTCTTGCCAGTTTGCTTATTTCAATATACCAGTTCATACTTCAGCATATTGACATCAATGACAACATACAATATCATCATGTCCTCACACTCTGCACATATGCCAACACAAGTGTGAGTTGAAAAAGAAAAGATAGTGTGACAGGGGATTTAGAAAAGTGATCAACAAAGTCAAGTTGCAGAGTGGGTGGAGAAAATACATACAGCAAGGTTGAAACCGACAGAGGAGAATATTGTAAGGTTGCAAAACTTCATTTGCAATAGTGATTTTATTTGTATATCTGAGTCTTATATTGTTTTCACTAAGTTGTATCTTAGTGCAGGGGTTGTAACTCCTTTAGGTTGTAGCCTATAAATTGTGCAGGGGTTGGTGCTCCTTTGAGTTCGTGCTCATAAATCAAAGGTTGGTGCTCCTTGGGTTGGTGCTCTAAATATTGTAATCAAAGTTTCACTGTGAGGCTGGATTGGAGTAGAAGATCTCCAACAACTATTCTCACCGAGGTTTTTCTCACATTGAGTTTTCCTCATATATATCTGGTGTAGTGTGATGTATTCTTGTTCATATGTGATGTTAATGTTTTAGCTAGTCCTTTCACACACTCTACTTGCATTGTTTGAGTTATCGGTTAGCATTCAACTTGTCCTCTACTTTACCGGTATCTCTTTGTTAAAGAAAAAGAGTTTAAATCACTGATTCACCCCCCTCTTAGTGATCCATTGTGTCCAATAAGAATCACATTATCTTGCTTCCTCGAAAATTTGACAAAAAGTTGGTTGGACCAAGAGGGGGGCTACCTGGTCCCGAATGTTTTTTTTGAAATTTCGGGAGTAGGTTTTGGCGGTATTTTAATATTTAAATCCAGAGAATTGTGAAATTATATTGATTCTAGGTCGGCCTAAGGTCAAAAACAAAGTTAGGGTTTCCTACATATAGTCTTCCCTTTCCTCATTTGAGGGATCCATCTACAAGCGACTTTGAAGAAGCCTCTTGTGAAGTGAAAGTGCAGGTTATGTGAAGTCTATAGCAACAAATCAAGCATCATTCAAGTCTACATCAATTAGGACCTTTAAAGACATTGAAGAATAATAGGAGACCACCGACTATTGATTGGCTTGTACCTCTCCCCTATGATTTGGTATGATTTCATGTTATTTTCATGTCTTTGTATGAGCTTCATAGCATTTATTTTCAGATTTACATTCATGCTTTAGATCCATTAGTTCATTTGTGATTTAAGGCATTTATGTTTACATTTACAAGCATTCAGGGTTTGCTCTCCAAAGTGTAGGGTAGAACTCTTGATTTACTTTCTCATTCATTTAGGATCTTGCAACACACACGATTCTTGCACACACATTTTCAGTACATTATCGGCTATTTGGGGAGGTAGAAACCACCAAAACAAGGGGTTTGACTAAGGCAAAACCCTATATATCCACCTAGACACCATTTTTCTAAGTTGTAGGTGCAAGTACAGGAATCCAACAAACGCACGATTTTTGGGACCGACGAAAGACATAGGTGCAGAACCAGTCATAGACTTAGACCAGGGTGTGGCGCCCTGGTCCAGGACCAAGGCATGGCACCCTGGTCTAGGACCAAGGCATGGCGCCCTGGTCCAGGACCAGAGCATGACACCTTGGTCCCTTGAGTTTTGCATCATTTCTTGGTAGTTCAACATTTCTGGCCTTCGGAGTCTTAGATCCAGGTTTTGAGCTCTTTGTTCTGACAAAGACTAGGGCTTGGTGCCCTGGTCTTGCCTAGTCTGCACCAGTGACAAGTGCACCTCCGAGTTCATTTTCCAGTTTTGCTTTCAGTTTCTCAGTTTCAGTTCAGTCAAATTCTACATTTTCAGTTTCTGTTTGCTTCATTGTTCATCTCCTAGCATAGTTGGTTATTGCATCATATTTTGTACATCTCCTCTACATTACAACAAAGGAATATAAGCCTTGAGAGATATTCCTTGACTCTCTTTTTCTCTCACAAGAAGTAGTCATAGTGAAATATCTCCTTAGGATCTTTCGTATTCCAATGTGTGTATGAGAGTGGGATTGGGTCTTAGCTACTTGGTTCCATTTTTATACATCACAGAGTTAGGAGGCATGTGGGAGAAAAATAATTAATTAATTCAATAATGGGAAAAAGGAGGGAAGGGACAAAAGATGACTTAAATATTCAAATTATGCATTTGATTTATTTAATAGAAGGAGGTGAATTTAAGTAATTAATTGATTTATGATGGTCAAATAATTAATTAAAATAATACTATAGCGTAATTAATAAAATTAGTTAGCTAGAAAGAGGGAACACTAATTAATTAAATAATGCAAAATTATTTAATTTAAGGCATTGGGGATACCTAAATTCAATTAATTAAATTAACCAAATTTAGGCATCTACACAAACTAATGAGTCAAGTTTGGTTGGTTCTCATCTAGACAGGGCCATAAATATTGTGAATGAAGCAATCCAGTCATTTTGGGCTTCCAACTATAATAGTTATGGGGTGTAAGTTTCTTAATAGAGGTTTCTAACATTAGAATTAGTATTTAGATTAGGAAAGGGCCAAGGTAGTGCATGGATACGAAAGATGATGATTCTACCACCCACAACAACAACAAAAAACAAAAGCTTTTTGAACCTTTTAAATATGAAAAATGATAAAAGAAAGAAATGAATAAATATGAGATCTTTTAGTACTTGGTGCAAATTTTGGAAAAATTGATGGTAGATTTAGGTAGAGCACATATTCATCTTTCTAATGACTACTTGTTTGTGAAAAATAAAGTCTATATGTGAAAGATATCACCCCAACAATGCAAAATAGAAGATATGACTTCAAAGGCTCGTAGTAGAAAATTATAGTAGAATTAAGAGCTAATACTAGCACCAATGGATTAGGCTTAGAACCAACTTTTTGAAAATATATATTTTTGTGCATTTTTTGGCTTCGTATGCTCAAGTTTCAAAAATAAAAATAGACTAAATTTAGCCAATCAATAATCAGTAGACACGACCCTTCTAGTTTGATTTCTACAAACTTTGATCATTGCATGCAAAATACAACATATACCCAAATGGCTTTTTGGGGCTACGAACAAAACCTAGAAATGTTTTTCTTAAAAATATGTAGAGAAGAAGTTATGGCTGAATCTTGCTTTTTTGTGTTATTTTTAGCCCTTTTTTATCATAAAATTTGATGAATTTTGGTAAAATAAGAGTGCCCCATATGGGTTTTTGTGTCTGTGAAGAAAACCCCAAAAATGTTTTTCTCCAAGATAAGCCAATTTTTTTCCTCAAGGTTAGGTCTCTCAAAATTTAGTTAAAAACCTAGAAAATCTAGAGCTCTGATACCATGGTGAAATTATTTGTTCAACCCTACAAGCCCATGAATTACTTGCAAGTGCAACACCTGACACAAATGGAGATCAAGCAGGAATAATTTGCTCACCAACCTATGAATTTAGTTATTGATGCATAAAACAATTATATAAATGAATACAATGAAGTCTTATAAAATGATGAACAAAACCCTAGACGTAAACCCTAAATGCAGATTAAATTAGCTCGTGCCAAGTGTCACAGTCATAATGAATGAGACAACTTAAGTTATTATTAGTATAATCTAATAAAAGGAAAAAACCCCTAAGTTTAGCTTAAGTGAATAAAGCACGAATAAAGTAATAAGAACCTAATTATAGAATCAACTAGAGAATGTCCTAATTGTTAGAGCATTTTAGCTCTAGAGCTTTTATTTTCTATCTAGAGTTATGCTTGTCTAGCTTGTTCACTGAGTTGTGCTTTTTTGTTTAGCTATAGGTGAGCTTTTTTCAGCTCCTCATACTTTCACATTAGTTATCCTAAATTTAGCTCAGGGAATCTTTGTGCTCTGTATAAAAGCACATAATTATGTAATCTTTTCTTTTGACGTATAGCTTTGTTTTGTTGCTCTCGTTTGTGGAAGGTGTTTTTCATTTATTGTTTAATCTTATAGGTTCTTGTGTTACAAAATTCAACATGGTATCAGAGCATGGATTTAGCAAACCCTTTCTAAACCTTTGAGGGTTTCTTTTCTCATAAGCATTGCAAGGTCTCCAAGCTTGCCTTCTTGTGTGGATTTGGAAGTGGACAATTTTTTATTAGCTTTTGAAGCAAAATGAAACATTCATTTTTTTTTTGGAAAGTTTTTATTTTTGAAAACTTTCCATTTTTAATTTTTTTTTTCCATTTCTAGTAATCCTTCAAGCCATAATTGACATGTAGTTGGTTTTTTTGGCCATAACATGGTCATATGAAGTCAACACAACACAAAATGAGATATGGTTGGAAAGTCGGTTTCAATGCCAATCCAGATCTGTGGGTGGTTTTGTTAAACTCTACTCTAATTTTTTGTAGCAAGCTTCCAAAGTCAACTTTCAATTTTGTGCTTCTAGGGCCATAACTTGCACGTCCAGGCTTTTTTTCTCAATAACTAGATATCATTGTAAATATGGTGGAGTCCTCTGTCTAGATCTATTGTTATTTTTTCAAATTTTACCCCAGGTAGTTTTTATTTAGTCTTTTGTGTTTTCACTTTATGGCTAATTACTTGGTCATTTTGGCTCCTCAAAACTTTTTGTTTGCATGGGACGACTTCTCTTGCTTTGTTCTACTTGTATTTCCAAAACTTTACCCTGTTTGTGCATTTTGAGCATCTTTTTTGTGTACTTATTTGTTTGTAGACACACTAAGATAAAGTGTCACTCTTGTGTATGGATTTTGGGGATTTCACACATTTTGTTATGCCTTATTTTGTACATGCACTTAATTATAAAGTGTCATGGGGAATTTTGTAGTGCATTTTTTTTTTCCATCATGCCTTTGTTTGGTGCGTTTCCCTCCATGATGAAATTGAATCTTAGAGATTTTTGTCCCATGTGTGTGTGCATTAGTTGCATACCCTTGTCAGTTGCAGGTGCTTTCTTGTGCACATTCAAATTCTCCTTCATGCACTACTTGGTGACACTTAGGTTTAGTGGACCTATCATGCCTCTCCCTTGTAAGAATTATGAGGGGATTTCTATTATTGGTGCTAATGCTTCCTTGTCTTCACTTTGGAGTGAGATATATATTCAATATTCGTTTATATATACTATTAAGATGCAGTGGCTATATTTCGGTGAGATGAAGGTTTTACCATATAGACATACTTGCATTCCAATTTTTCAGAAGCAGCTTATCCTCAATTTATTAGCTCTTTAGACTATTGGTACCTGCATTTTTGACTGGTAGTTTACTATTGCATGGTTGAGAAGTGTTGTTGGGGTCACTCGCGTAGATTCACGTGTCATTTGTATCTTCAATAGCCAAATATTTTGCCTTTGTTTTCCATCTCATTGTTTGAGGATTGTTGTTGGGGGCACTCATGCATATTCTTGTCTTCTTGACCTTGGTCATCATATTGGTTTTAGAGGAGGTTCTTCATTCAATACTATAGTAGTTATCATATGATAGTTGTCTATAGATTCTTTGTGCTTCAAGGATGTTCTTTATTTGCCTATACTTTGGGGACATTAATTCGAAGGCTTCTTAGTCCTCCATTCTCTTTTTTTTCTCTCTTTCGGAGAGGAGTTTTATCCCACTGGGGTTTTCTCATTTTCTCCGTTTGTGATAGATTGCATTTGCATTGGTTTGTAAATGGGCACCTCAACAAACATTTTGTTATTGAGACCCATTCTTGCATTTAGAGGTTTTGTTAGAGCATTTTTGCTGGAGCTTTTATCTTCTATCTAGAGTTATTCTTTTCTAGATTAAGTTCACTTAGTTGTGCTTTTTAGTTTAGCTACAATTGAGCTTTTTTAATTTCCTCATGCTTTCACTTTAGTTCTCTTAAATTTAGTTTAACCCGAATCTTTGCGCTCTCTATAAAAATAGATCATTATGCATTGTAATTCTGTAATCTTTTATTTTCAGGAATTTAGCTTTGTTTGTTGCTCTCATTTGTGGAAGGTGCTCTTCATTTGCTGTTTGATCTCGTAGGTGCTTGTGTTGCAAAATTCAACTCTAATCACTCCAACAATTTTCACATGATTATCATGTTTATATTCTATGCCCACATGCCTCATAGGTATATGATCCTTATCATGTTTATATCTTATAGTTTCATATCTGTGGTCCTTACCAAGCTCACGATTACATGTTTATAATCCTTATCATTCTTACATATAAGTATCACATATTATGATCCTTATCATACCCAAACATTTTACATCCTATTTTTGTGTACAAAATCCTTAATAATTTAGGGCTATCTTTATCTTGTCACTTGCCTCACTAGGGATAATATTAGGGGGAATTAGCCATTTCCTTAGTACACATAGTTTCACAACTTACATATTTTTCTTATGTTCTCATACACTTTTCCTATGATGCCATCTCTTACCATGTTCACATGTCTTATCCTAGGATTACATCTTTTTCTTCTCTCTACCATTCCTTGCATCCTTTCTTTGCAATGAATTGGAATAATGATATACATGTTATTCATTTCAATTTATATTTTGAAGTTATAGGTACACAACCATCCCAATGTTTAGGAGAGATTTACAAATCATATTTTATTGGTCAATGACCTACATTTCCACAAAGTCAAAGCTTTTATCCATTTCTATAACAAACATAATCTCCCATAATTATCCTTTTAATTTTAATATGTTAGAAGATGGTCCCTTTTAATGAACTATAGTTTATAAATAATTAATAAATTCTAGTCATTACATGGCCTTTCAATTTTGTAATTTTCTATGGATCACTCACTACAAGAATAATTGAAGAACGGTATAAATTCTACTCATTACATGGCCTTTCAATTTTGTAATTTTCTATGGATCAGTCACTACAAGAATAATTGAAGAACAATCTTAGACTTTGCATGTATTCATATCTTTTGGCTCTCTTTAAAAGTATTTAACTTACATGTCACCTAATTGTTTGAATTTACTATGAATCTATGTAGTAATTCACATGCACAACAAAGTGGGAAAAAAAATACAACTACACACATTGCACACCTTTGCTCTTTTTCTTATGTTTTGGGCTTTCTTTGATTAAAGTGTCCTAAATGCAATAATAAGTGTATATTCTAATATATTTTCATGAATTCAAACCACAACATTCTTATATCTTGATCTCATTGATCATTTATAGCTAATTCTTTTGTTTTGATCCCTATATTATCCATTTGTCACCTTCGACCAAATTTGTATGGACTTAACCTAAGTTACTTTTGCAATCGTTGATTTGAACCTTAAAATTTTAAATTTAAATTTAAATTAAAAAAATATATTGCTGACTTCTACTAGTTGTGGTGTAGTCCACATTTGTGATGCTTTTTATGCTTAGTGGTCGCTTGTAAAGATATAAGTTTATCCATTCAATTATGTAAGAGTCACACAAGGATCGAAGCTCCAAAGACCACTTGTAAACTCAATAGTTTTCCATAAGAGAGTAGAAAGAGGATAGCTTGTTTGATTATGGATGCATATAATGATATAATAATCAAATGGATTAATGATGATACCCAATGTACACATGATGCTTTGCTTATATAGGCAAGGTGAGAGGATAAGTAAACATAAGATTATGATATGTGTCACAATCATATGACATAGGACAAACATACAAAAAAGAGATAAGTGTCATAAGTGAACCTTAAGTAAACTTAACTAACATGTGTGGATGGGGTATATGAGGTAAACCGGTTAGGTAATATCCCCATTAGCACCAATATTTAAAAGAACATCTAAGAGCATGCTAACATGGGTTATTGAAATTAACTTTTATAGAGAATTTATTAGAGAATCATAACAACGTTACTAGATGACTACATTAACACACACCATCCTAGGTCTATTGCACACTTGCTTGTTGTCTTTGATCCTTCACTTAGAGCCATAAAACCAATCAAGTAGGGGGTTCAACTAAGGAGAATGAGACCCTCACAACAAATTCCCACAAGTATTTCTAAACACCACTAGCCCTTGACACACTTTCATATATTAGAGATCAAAGTGAACAAATTCCAATGATCCACTTTTGGCCATATTAGTTCCATAGATGCGGATCTAAGTTTGATTAGTACATAGTTTGAGAATTATGAGAAAATCATTTGAGTGAGCCCTAAAACTT
This sequence comes from Cryptomeria japonica, assembly GCF_030272615.1. Classification (NCBI taxonomy): domain Eukaryota; kingdom Viridiplantae; phylum Streptophyta; class Pinopsida; order Cupressales; family Cupressaceae; genus Cryptomeria; species Cryptomeria japonica. The sequence continues at coordinate 5,433,930 of NC_081410.1, read as the reverse complement.
AATGTTGTGGCAAATCAAATCCTTCATCTTCAACAAAATTTTCCATCATATAACCTCAAACTCAACATTATAATTTAATCTCTAATATAATCTTAATATCCTTTCTTTTAAATCCTAACTCATTTATCTATATTAGCTATTACTTTCTTACATTTTTTAATTTAATTAACCCAAATAATTTACATCTTTTATTTTTTCACCCCTCCAAACATTAAAAAAAACTTTTCGAATGTCCTACTTCAATTATGTACTAACTCTTTGTGACACTTCTGGAATGTTATGCTTTAACTATGTTGTAACTCTTTGAGAACTAAGATGGACATTTCTTACTTGATATGCAACCAACAACTCATCGTTTTGTCTTTGATTCTACTTATACTTCAAAGATTATTTTGATCATAATGTCTTGTTGTCCTTCTATAAACCGCTATTAATATTTTGATCTATACTTATTTTTTTTTGTACTAGCTTATTGCTAAAAAGATTGCAACTATCATTATATTTTCCCCCAATAATAATAATAATAAAAAACTACTGCAAAATCACCTGTCCAATTTCCATTTACTACCTACTACACAAACTTAGGTTTTTCTTAATTTCAAAATCTACCAAACAAACATCTCCCCAACCCCACAAAAATATTAAAAAATAAATTTGAAAAAGGAAAAATGCATTTTAGAAGGAAGCAGGCAGTTCCAACATCCCCAGCACCACGTGCTCCAATTAACATAAGTTGCAGGACCCACAGTCGCAGACCCACGATCGATCCCTGGCAGTATCCTCTCATTCCCATTTGCAATAAATCACGCATACCCTATAAGTCTATAGGCTATGCCTACGTCATTCCAATTCCAAAACATATAAACAGAAAAAAATTCGGATATATATACAGAAAATGCTTCAGATGAAGGGCAAATCCATTTATTTCTAAGCAGCAGCGGAAAAATAAGAAGGGAAAATTCTCAACGCGTTTGGGGGACCCTGGGCTTGTTTGACAAAGAAAAGAAAGAAGAGGACGTATTTAGGAATAGCGTTAATGGCGGCATTGTCATTCTTCTGCTGAAGAAGACGAAAAAGGTAAGACTCATTTATAATCTATTCTGAGAATTAGTCGTTTGCTTGCTGTATAGACGAGGAAATAGTCGACTGATATTTGGGAAAAAAAGGCGAGGGTTATTTTCTGGTATCTGTTGAGGGTCGACTATTTTGAGATGTATTATTTTTCTGGGTCGATTTTAAGGGATCAATTTACTAAATAAGCATATTTGAGGCAATCTAAGGGTTGGATTTTGTGTTTTGCGCGACTTGTATAAGTGAGCCCACAAAACGATTGGCCCGTGTTGCAGTATTTTTGAATAAAAAAAAGCAGAGTTATCTAGTGCACAACCAATTGCCCTGCTCGTTCTGCAACATTTTTAGGAAAACAGGCAGGGTTATTAAGTGCATAAATCAATTGCCCTGCCTTTTCTGCTTCATTTTTAAGAAAACATGCTGGGTTAACGAGGTCGCAAATCAATTGTCCTGTTTATGCTGCGATATTTTTGAAGGCGAGTGCATGATTATTGACTACCTTGAAATTGCAGCTTTTTGGTGAGAATTGAGTGTTCTTCGTGCAATTTAGAGGAGGAGATGGTTATAAATAAAATTACAGGGGCACTGTAGCTCTTTGCTGAGAGTTGAGTATTCTGGCATATTTTAATGAGGAAATGGTTATAGATAATCCTTGACTGACTATTGTTATTCTTTGGTGAGAATTGAGTATTCTGCCAGATGTTAAGGAAGGAATGATTAATGATAACCTTTGAAGGTATATTGTAGCTCTTTGGTGATATTTGAATAGCCTGCTAAACCTAGGATTTGGAAGAGATAGTTTAGCATTATGCCAAATTTCAAGAGGGAGAGGGCTATAGGTAATCTTGAAGGTGTATCTTCGCTCATTGGGTGAGATTTAAGTTTTCTGTGTAAGCTGGGATTTGAAGGAGTTGGTTTAGCATTCTGCCATATATCAAGGAGATGGTCACACATGGTGTAGCTCTTTGGTGAGACTTGAGTATTCTGAGGAATTGGAGATTGGAAAGAACCGGTTGATTATTCGGTCATATTGAAAGAAGGAGATAGTTACAAGTAAGTCATATGGTAGTTCTTTAGCGAGAGTTGAGTATTCTGGGAAACTGGAGAAATGAAGGAGCTGGTTGAATATTCTACCTTATCTTGAGAAGAAGATGGCAATAGATAATTTTGAAGGTGTATTACAACTCTTTGCTGACAACTGAGTATATTGCGAAATCAGAGAGTTGAAGGAGCTGGTGGATCAGTCTGCCAGGTTTCAAGGAGGTGTTTATACATAACCTTAGAACCCTATTTTAGCTCTTGGGTGAGAGTTGAATATTCTACGAAATCAGAGGGTTGAAGAAGACAGTCTAGTATTTAGCCAGATTCCAAGGAGGAAATGGTTATAGATAATATGACAGATGAATTATGGTTCGGGCGTTGAGTTTTCTGTGAATTTGAGAGTTGAGAATTTTACAGAAGCCGAGTATTCTGCCAGATTACAAGAAGGACGTGGCTATAAATGACATTAAAGGTGCATTCTATTTCTTTTGTGAGAATGCAGTATTTTGTCAAATCCAAACTCTGAAGTAAATAGTTACAAATAATATTCTCACGGGCCAGAGTATTCTCTGAGATTTCAAGAAGCAAATGATTTTAAGCAACCTTAAAGTTGCTTTGTAGCTCTTTGGTCAGAATCTAGTATTCTCTGAGATTAAATTGAAGTTTACTTTCTGTTTTCTAAGGTGGAGGAAGGTACGCTAAGGTTAATTGAGGAGATGAATTCACCCATGGATGATATGAATCTTCTGCGCCAGGCGCAGAGGCATCATCATCTCATGGTCAGAGAAATAGGGGAGGAGATTGATCTTGAAATGGGACCAGGGGATGACGATCCCGCCTTTACTGCCCCGGCTCTTGTAGGCGGCCTCCCACAGGACCACCCAGATGACCACAAGCAATTGATCATGGGTGATCATGGGGACCTGACTGTAAAGATTCATCAGCACCATCAGCAGCAGCAGCAAGGGCTTCAGCAGCAGGGCCTCCTTCAGCAGACACAGCGAAAAAAGAAAAAGGTTTTGAATAATTTTTGCAGTTCATAGTGTTTTTAATAACTTTTTTGGATATAGCTGTAGTGTAGTCTGTCTTAGAAAAAAAGGTTCACCTATTAAGTGAGTCTGTCTTAGAAAAAAAGGTTCACCTATTAATTATTGTAGGTTTTCTTGGTTTTGATAATTTGTAATTAGTTCCTGATTTTCAAGTAGGTCTGGAACCTACTGGCATAGAATTCTGTGCTATAATTCAATTGTTGGCAGTAAGCTTTGAACCATGTCTAGACGAACACAGCAAAGATGCCTTCCAACTCTTTTAGCAGGCTGTTGACAAATATTTTGGTCTTTCACAGAGTATATAATTATAATAAACTTTCTGGATAAAACTGTATTCTATATTTATGTTTTTCAGGATTTTAAAGTGCATTTTAATAATTTCTTGGATAGAAATGTGTTGATGTTTTTAAATTGAGGATGTTGAAGTGAAAAGGGTAAGGATTTTGGTTTTTAACAGCACACAGGTTATTGATGAATCTTTTGAATAAATCTGCATTAATGTTTTTTAATTGTGTCCAGTAAAAAATTTAAAGATTTGAGGCTTTTGCAGTGCAATGTTTTTTGTAGAAACAGTTTTAGATAAAACCTTTTTGATTTGTTTTTAATTGTATCTGTCACAGCAAAAGAGTTAAAGATTTTAGGTATTTACAGTGCATTTTTTTAACTCAGTTTTTGGGATTAAATTGTGGTGATTTGATTTAATTGAGAATGTCTTAGTAAAAAACTGCAAGATCCTAGCATTTAGCTGTGCACTTTTTTGTAATAAATGTTGTATAAAACTTTGTTGATGCTTTCCAATGTTTAGGTCTAACTTCCTGACACTTCTTCACCAGGTTGTGAAGAAGTGGAGAGATGAGTGGGCAGATACTTATAAGTGGGCCTATGTGGATGTGTACGAAGGGACTACTAGGATTTTCTGTTCTGTTTGTAAGGAGTATGGGAGAAAGCACAGAAGAAACCCCTATGGTAATGAGGGCAGCCGGAACATGCAGATGAGTGCCTTAGAGGAGCATAATAATAGTCTGCTTCACAAAGAGGCCTTGCGCCTTCAGGCTGCTAGTAAAGATAAATCCATTTCTTCCTTGGAGAGGCCAATCTATGTTAAAGGTCAGTGCCTTTACACTTTGATCGTTTATTTTAAAGAATAAAATTCCAGTTACTTAATATGCAAAGCTACTAAAAAATATTTGGCCCTGAAACTGAACAATGTAGAGCAACTATTGGCCGTGAATGTCATTCTTGGTGCTTTAAAGAAATTGGACATCTCTGTATTCATTTAGAGAAAATATTGTTAAAGATATTATGAACCAAATTTCTGGTGCTTGTATTGTGCAAAAAGGGACCTAGTGTGGTTTATAGTTTAGGTGTAATTCCCAGGTAACCGGGATCACCTAGCCTCCAGTGACCGGTGCGAAGAATTTCTCTGCAGCCGAGCTTTGAACTCAGGCGTCCTAATAAATCCAGGTTAGCCTTTGATCCACATTATTGAAAGAACACTATAATAATATTTTCATTCCTTTGTAAGCCACCTCATATTTGTACTTTCTTGGCATTCTAGTTTCCCTGGAAAGCCTCTTCTCCATGTTTTTGGGTAATTTTGTGTGCATCCTTGGGCAAGTGCTCCTCAATGAAGCTAGGACTGGACTTGGCAATAAATTTGCCCAAAGTACAAACAATCTGTTGATTCTTGGCATTGCAATTACTGGTGCATTCTAATATCACTTTAAAAAATCAAAATCTCAAGCTGCACCAAAAATCAAAATCTCTATTTGAATAGTTGGAATCAGATTTAGGCTTTTGTCTCTAGTGGTCTCAAGAAATGCATGCAGTACTTCTCCTTTAATTACAGAAGACAGTAGCTGCCCTTGGACATAGACTTGGTTAGTCAAATGAAAAGATCAGAGAAATGCCCAACTACAACAAATATGAAACAAAGTTTTTTTCCTCTTTTAGGCCCTGTTAGTCTACAAAACACATTCGTGGCCTTCTGGCAAACTTGACATGCCAGACTATAGCCATTCACAAACTTTGGGAGTTTAGCACAGATTTGGGTGGGTCTCACACATACTTTTGAGCATTTCATAGACTCAGTCAAAGGGTTAAATGAACTTATTTTTTTCAGATTTGAGATTAGTAGTACGGTCTGGTAACTATGCTACAAAATGAGGCCAAGCACAACTGCCTATTTGTATATGTCACCGTTCTCATAACGCGCCATTTTAGGATGATCATATTCCAAATTATTTAATTACATATTGAACATTTTATCAACACACAGGTTATTTATCTTGAAACTGAAAAGGACGTGGAACTTTTCAAAATTATTTTTATTTGCACTATCCATTCAATTTCAGATAAATATTACCATTATTTTCCATGTCCAAATTGAAATTTTATTGTTTTTCTGAAGACACATGTAATCACAAATGGCAAATTATGTTGTTTGGAGATAAACCGTACAATTACAGTGGCATAGGGGAGTGAGGAAAGCAATCAAATTTAATAAAAGCTGACCTGATCGCTTTGTTTTTTTTGGTAGGGGAAAGTTAAAAAATTGCAGCTACCATATTTTATTGTCATGCCAGAATTTTATGGGACAAAATAGATATATGAACATGGGTATATCACGTTCAAGTGCAATTTGACTATGTTCTTCTGTTACCCATTTTGCTGAAATATTATAGCATACGACTCTTTATTAGCTATTTCATTTTGGAGAGTTCCTCGCAAGAAGACTAGTTACCCCCAACAACTGTGAAATTAATAGAATCTCAAAGCCACAGCTTTCAAATTTCATTTGTATTTGATCTGTTTATGAGTGAAGAGTTGAAATCCATCGTCAGTTATTTGCAAATATGTGAAAGGGAATTAGACTGACCTAGGTATAGATAGTTAAAGTCTTCATCCCACAAGCTGTTGACTAATGGTTACTTAGACGCAAGCAGCATCTTCTTGACGTTCTTCAACAAAATCCATCTTTTATATTCAGAGATATTGTCATGTCCCTGCAACCAATTCCTAATTGCAACACATTTTTAAGTCTAGGCAATTCAAAATAAGTGCCTATGTAATAAATTAACAGGGAGCGCTGGCTAAGGATTAAATCTAAATCAAATTAAAATTATCATATGGCAGCGATTAGCCATGAAAGGTTGTAACTCCTTTAAGGGCAACAATGGTGATGAGTTGTGACTCACTCAAACATGAGATATAAAAGGGGGATCCTTTCATTTGAGAAGGAAATCAATCAATCTTTAATTGGGAATGAAAGAAGCAATCAATCAATTTGGAAATAAATAATTATTCTCAAAAGGCGGCGATGAAGGGTGGTGACTTCTGCAAGAAATGGATATAATAATATAAAGGATAAATCATTTCATTGAGAGAATCATTGAATAAATCATCAATGCATAAAGGAAAGAAGCATTCAATCAATCAATTGGGAATGTAACATTATGTGTCTTTGCAAGTAAATTAATTTATGTTCTCAGGAGTATCAATAGTGTGAGAATGGGTGCGACTCTTTTACAAAGAAGATATGTATATGGAGATCATTCCATGACATCATTGAAGCATAAAATCATTGAAGCATCATTCAAGCATTTACTCACCAATCCATCAAGAGATATCAATCAGCCAAAGCAACCAGCAATAATCTAGCAAATATGTCAATCAATCAGTTTTGAATTTGAGGAAGTGTCTTGCAAATAGGTAGGACGAAATCCCTTCCAAGTTCATGAGAGGATAAGTACAACAGGTGGACTAAGAGTTGGAAGGACAAGAACCTTTTCATGCTTTTGGCAAGTAAAGGATGAAAACTCTTGATATTCCCACTGTTGAGTTTGTAATTCAGCAGATTTGTAAGTATTTCCAAAGAATTCATGATATGATTGATTTTGAGAATTGTGCTATGATTTATTGATCTGAATATTATCATAAATTCTTAATCTTGGATAAAGCTATTATCACTTTGAGTAAATCTTATTGTTTTAAGGCAAAAGTCAGGAATATCCCAAAAAGGGACATTACAGTTGGTATCAGAGCTTTGATCCTGCCAGCCTGCAGGTTAAAGATAAAATGATGGATGCAGTCTAATCAAAGAGATTTGAAGATCTGTGAAAGGAAGAGGATATGGATCCTATTCAAGAGTTATTGTACAAATCAATGGTCCAATGGAACAACCTTCAACCACTGATCCAATCAGAGTTTAAAGTGGAACCAAAACGTACATGTTTATAATGGAAACAATGACATACTTTATTTATTCTCAAAAAATTGATTACATCAGACACTTCGGTAGATTTATATCACAACCAAACCCACCATCAAAGTCACTATTGCAAGTCAATCACAAGTATTAGTTGCCTAACATTAACCACTACATATCATGTAACACTTCAGACATGTTCACAGTAGTGCAGGGTGAATCATTAAAACCAGATCAACATCAAAATTGGAATACATGGATGACTAGAAACCTTCATCATCCATGGCTGCAACATTGTCACACACACTAACCTTTTCGTGTAAACAAAAGCAAAAAGATAACATCGTCATGGCAAGAAGCATGCCTGACTATCCTTCTGACTTGCACCCAAAAAAAAAAAGGATTTCTACATGCCTCTAACTCAAGCATACTATCAAGCTGTGTAATGTCTCCTTCCTAATTTGCCCTAAAATCAGAATTGCAACAAATTAGTGTTAGGGTTACATTTTACCGAATAAATCTTTCCTCAATAATACAATCCTCAATTTGTATCCTGCAATCTTTCATATATATATATAAAGTTACTCATTAGGGTTAGTCAAGCCACATTATATTCGTAGGTGGGGGTTGGGGTGAAGAGACATGATGGGTCCGCTCGAAGCCATTTCTACACCAAGCCTAAGAGTGGATGTCTACCACAGCCCTTTTGATTGGTGGCTTGCACCTACTTTCCCCAACCATGTCTCGTCTCCCTTCAATCAGTTGCCATCTTGTGGAGTTGGACAGAGGTTGTAAGGAGTTACTTGGCTTTGTAAGTGCCCTCTTTGTCCTAGGCTGCAATGGTCCTTCTAGGACAGCCTACTTACAAGCCCCCTTGCCACCATTCTCTTACACCTCAGGCCTTCCCCCACAAGGTGGATTTCAGACAAGTATGCATCTCATATATTCTATCATATAACATATATTGAAGCATTCTCTATTATGCACGATCAACATGTATACACATAGATATCTAATGATCATGATTAAAAGGGACATAACTGCAATAAATATACCACAGAATGTTTAGTTTTGATAACAGAAAGATGAGATACTTAGAGATCTGCTACAATCTGATTTCTTGACTAGTATTGCTTCTTCTTTGATTGCTGTTTAATTCTGATGGAACTAATTCTTCTTGTTAATTGATTTGAATGTGTTTGTGATATTTGATCTGCTGATATTCTTCTGTTCTTTGATGCTGATTTCCAGATCTGTGATTTTATGATTTGTAGATGATTGATTCCTCCCCTACCTTCGATTGGAGTTCCTCCTTATATAGTCTTTAATTAGTAAAGAAGGCTTATGTCCCCACCTACAATTACCACCTTCTCAAGAGTGGTGTGTTTACTGCAATATCTGATAAATTAAATACGGGAAGTAACAATATAGATGACAAAGCATACCAGATACAAGAGTAAAATATATCTTTATTCACACATGAAATTATTACAAAGAAGAAGACCAGAGATGGTTGGCCAAGGATTCAAGTTCATCCAACTATATCATCCTCCCTTCCTTGACGGTACACAACATATTTAAAGGACTTGACAGTTGCCAAGAGGAACACAACCATCAACCAATCGACACTTATAACTTCTCGAGAGTGACAAACAAACAATTAATACATTGTCGGATAATCAATATTATTGAACATAACAATAGACATTGTATGCTGACTACATCATCCCCACAAAAGAAAAAGTCATCTTCCAAATGACAAGTAAACATCAATTAATATTTGGGATTACTAGTGACAAGAATGTAGACAATGATGTGTACTGTGCAGACTCAAAGTTGTAGTGTACCTAAAAAATCAAATGGGGTTTGGGGGCAACGCCCCCAACAAGGTCAAGGGGTGGCGCCCTTTGTGGGGGTTAGGGGGTAGCATCCCTTGCGGGGTTGAGTGGTAGCGCCCCTTGTGGATCTCAGGGCAGTGCTCAAGGCGTGCTCCCATCAAGACCAAATTAAGACCTTCAGAACCACACATAACTCCATGGCACACATGATTTGCATGATTTTTTAAGACACTAAAAACAATGTTGATGTAGCCAAAAATAGCAATTCTGGAGTGTTTAACCAACGTATGCTAGTGGTGAGCTGCGATATGGCCCTAAGAGGAATTCATGCGCCTAGGTGACTTTGCCAAGATTGTATGATACGTTGAAAAATATCGTATTGTGCAGCAAATAAGTTACCATACAATGTAAGAGACACTATGTCATACGGTGCAGTTGAATGAGGGATGTACGGTGGTAACAAAAGCTTGTATGGTGCAGCTAAATGAGGGACGTACAATGGTAACAAAAGCTTGTATGGTGCAGCTAAATGAGGGACGTACAATGGTAACAAAAGACTGTACGGTGCAGCTAAATGAGTGATGTACGGTGGTAACAAAAGCTTGTACAGTGCCGTAAAAAGTTCATGCGATGATGTTAACAAAGTGCTGTACGTGGAAGAGAGGACACCTCAGCCTGTATGTGCAAGGGAAAATTGTGGGACCCACTAGGAGTGTCGTACGAGGGTAGTTGTGTGGTGAATAAATGTCGTCGTACAGTGCAAAGATGAGTCCAAGGTTGTACGGAAGGGGCAGCAAGGTGTCATACAGGAAGGGCAACGAGTCGTATGTGGTGAGCAAGCTGTACGGAAAGGATAGTTCGTAGGTGAAGGACCCAACAACACATGATGAAGACTTTGCTGAACAGTTTGGAGTGCAGTCCGTGTGGTGATGGACAACAACCGTATGGATGGAAATGGAGTAGATCGTATGCAATGAAACACTTGGAGAATTTGTACCCCGTTCTGTACCAAGGTCCATATGTAGCTATTGAGAGAGTGTTGTGTGAAGCAAATCTACAATGGCTGTACGAAATGATGAGCTCCAAGGGTTCGTACACTATCAAATTTTAGCTGTTGTACCAAGAAGTTTTGACTAAGCCATACTATTTGTCCTATGTGAGGTCATACATTAAGTTGTGCACCTTTTATTCTCGACAATTTAATAACTCCTTTTTAAAAAAAAATCCTCACTATTAAATTTTTAATTTTTTTCGACTCCATTATTCTTTGCTTTTTCTTTCCATTTTACATCCCTCCTATTTCCCTCTTTCTTTTCATGTAAATTTCTCGTGAAGTTGATTTCCCTTGATAATTATTTATATTCTCCAAATTACATATTTTGCTCTTCATATTGTCAGATGTATTGTCCATAATTTTACATGCTTGCATCGGTTGATCTTCTCTGAGAGTTGTAGCTTCCAAAAAATTACATGTGGACGGAAATACCTCATAGTCCTCCATCCTCCGAATCAGAATCTAAAGATGGAGAGTGGGGTATGGCTGAAGGAAGGAAAGGCATGGAACCAAACAATGAAGGGGTGCTCGAGTTGGAAAATTTCACATCTTGCAATGCCTCATAAGATATTTTGACTCATTCCTCGTGAACTTTGGCAGTTTTTGCCGATCCATGTTCCGACCTGCCAGAGGAGTCACCATATTTCTCATCTGCTTACTCCTTTGTGTGTCGGTCCTGGGTAGACTTTCTGATCCCTACACTTTGGTGCTTTCCTTGCACTCTTGGCCATGCACGCGTCCTCTACACATTCGCCTCTAATGTTCCCAACACTCTAGGTACTTCCAAGCACGAGGCTTTGACTTGTTCTTATGCTCCTCCCGTTCGGGGTCTACGGTTTGGATCCTCTAATTGTCGGCTCCCATGAGATGGATAGACGACAAAATGTCTGAGTTTAGGATTTCCTTCTTCATACTCCTCATCCGACTTGACTATATGGACGGATGGTTTGATCGTCCGACTATATTTTCCTCAGATGTTTCTCGTATTCTTCTTCGTTTTCTTTCTTCTACAATCCTTAAAGATTGCCTGATCGCTTGGTCTTGACCACCTTGTGGCCTCTTCTTGCCTTTATTGTGATCTAAAGGTATGAATTGCTCAAAGCTGACCCGATTTCTTTTAAGGCACTGATGCCAAATGTTTACTACTATATCTGATAAATTAAATACAGGAAGTAACAATACAAATGACAAAGCATACTAGATATAAGAGTAAAATATATCTTTATTTGCACATGAAATTATTACAGAGAAGAAGACCAAAGATGGTCGGCCAAGGATTCCAGTTCATTCGATTATATCATCCTCCCTTCCTTGATGGTACACAATATATTTAAATGACCTGATGGTTGGCAAGAGGAACACAACTGTCAAACAACCAATGCTTATAACTACCCGAGAGTGACAAACAAACAATTATTACATTGTCGGAACCAATATTATCGAACATAACAATAGACATTGTATGCTGACTATATGGTGTCTCTTCAAAAATGCCCTTGTCCTTAACTAACAGATCACTGCTGCTATACTCAGAAATCTGATGTTTGTTTTACTGATTTTTCATTATGTTCTGCTGCATAAAATCTGCCTTAGATCTGCACTTCAGTCGGATCTGCACTTTAGTCTGCTTTAGATCTGCACTTCAGTCTTCTTCGATCTGAGTCTGCTTTAGATAGGAAGAATATTCATTCCTTTTTCCCTTGGCTACCACATTTAACACACTTCATATATCTACTTGAGAAGAGGTGACTTTTCCAAGAGACATGTCTCATCCAAAGAGAGACAACACTAATATTTATAACCAACCCTTCACCACAACACTTGGGCACTAGACATAGGTCGGCCCATCAAAAAAATATATTTATGTAGAAATTTAAGTCCCCAAAGTGGGGCATTAGGTGCCAAGGGTCGGCCCCACAAAAAAACCTTTCTTTTAATAGTTTTTCCATTTGATAGCTATCACAAAGGTAGTTGGCCATTAAGAATTTAAATTCATTTCATTGCTGTTCATTCCTGCCTTTGTGAAGATAATTTCTGCTTTTCTATTCTGAATGCCCTGGTATTATATATATAGCGGGGGTAATGACAAGCTGAGCTGCCGCATGTTGGTTCTCATGGGTATTGCAGCTCAACATCGTTTTCACCTATATGATAGCCAACATAAAATATTTTAGTTCAGGCACATCACCGCCATCCCATAGCATTAGAAGCTTGACCTTCATCAAAAAGGAAATTCTAGCTTCATAGCCTTGAAAAGCATCTTCAACATATGATGCATTTCCAAATTCTTCCAACGATGCAGTCCGCTCACCATGATCATCACTATCCTTTTGAAGAGCTAAATCATTGTTTTCACCCTTTTTACATATACCAACTTAATTATCCAAATGATTGTCATGAGAAGTATAACCACAGTATCAAGATCAACATCAAATTTGTAGGCATCAAAATATGGGAGCATGCTAAACAAAGAGTCACATTCTTCTTCTTCAAATTGAACACTCAATGCATATTGTCAGTATTATTATCATCATAAAAAATGGACCCATCAGGTTGAACGTAAGTGCATATATTATCATCGTCTTCTACACAGCTATCACAAGGTGTGAATCATCCTTTTCATTTTCTTTGCATCAACATGATCACTAGGAGCAGCACTCATACAAGAGGAACCATCATGCAGATCCTTTGAAACTGCAGAGATAATATGACCAACATTAAAAAAAGTAACACATATACTGTATGACACCTCAACTGCCTTCACATACACAAGAATTTGATCTATAGTTTTACGGTTACCCTTTTAGGCTTTAACTCAAGCGGAATAAGGCTTGTGCTAGGATGGAATGCATCACAAAACCATTTCATGCACTCTTGTTCTTCAAGTTGAACACTTACATTGATACTGTTAATATCATCATCATCGTCAAAATTGAAGACAAAGCAGCCACAAACTTTCAACAAAAATTAGGAACCAACTCACCATCTTGCTTTCTGATGCTTGCTAATTCATAGACAAGAGAGAAAGGATCAACACAAAGTGAGCATCGCTCATAAATGGGTGCAATTAAACTATTCCAAGAAGAAAAATAGTAGACTGGAAAACTGCATAATCATTTCTTTGCAGAGACTTGGCAAAAAAAATCTCATTCACTGTAATCCCCACTTTGAAATAGGATTTACTAATAAAATTAAAATACAAAAGAATAAAAACAAAAATAAAATAAAAATATGAAACAATAAACTTAATAAAATTATATCTAGTTAAAACTTAATTAGGTTAATGAATAGTCAAAAGGCATGAAATGAAAAGTTGTGACTCCCTCAAACATGAGATATAAAAGGGAGAAGAGAACCTCATTTGTGAGGGAGGAGGAGGAGAAAAAGTGGAGCATGTGAATCAAGGAAGAATCAATGGAAAAGGAAGGAATGGGAAGTAAATAAGGAAGTGACTTTTCCTAAGGAGGGCATAAATTATGAAGGTTGTGACTCTTTCAAAGGGTATAAAATGATGAAGGGTTGTGACTCTTATGAAAGGGTGGTAATTATGAAAGGTTGTGACTCTTTAAGAGGGCATAATTATGGAAGGTTGTGACTCTTTCAACAGGCATAAAGGATGAAGGGTTGTGACTCTTTGGAAGGGTGGTGATTGTGAAAGGTTGTGACCATTACAAAGGGCAGGCATGATGAAGAGGAGGGACCCTCCCTCACATTGGAAGATAGAAAGGGAGAAGGTTTCATTTGATGAAGACATCAAAGCATAGCAGGAGTTCTTATAAAGCAATGATATCAGACCTGAACCGCAATACGCTAATATCTTGTGGGCTAAATATAAGGTGATTCAAATTGGGGACATAGCAAATGGTATCAGAGCATGATTCTGCCAGCCTGAGGGACATTACAAGTGGTATTTGGTGGGTATAAATAAAAAATTATTGGAGATCATTTTATCATGGATTCAATTGATTATCATTCCAATTAAAAAGCAGATCTGAGCAAACTTAGTGGGCAGAATCAAAGGCAAATCTTAGTAGATCAAAGTGCAGAATTAATGGCAATTTGTAGCAGACCTTAGATCAGATTTAAGGAGCCTTTGTGAGCAGATTTTTAAAGGTTTAATAAGCAAATTATTTCAGACTTTTTGAGCAGATTTAACAGACATTATGAGTACAGAACATCAAAGTTCATAAGCAGATTTTGAAGCAATTTATTGCTGACATTTTCTAGATTTATGGGCAGATTTAAGCAGATTAATGAGCAGATTATATCAGACCCTCTTGAGTAGAAATTTTGAAGAACTTCGAGCATATTTTGAAGGTGTTTTGTTGCAGATCTTAAGGGTGAATATGCACAGACCTGTGTTGCACGGATGAAGGTATGACAGTCCAAAAAGAGACATTCATGACTTTCTAAACCAAGAAGAGGACACAAGAGGGACAAGGGTTTTGAGAATTAACCCTACATGGAAGAGTAATGAAAAGTGACAGTCCTATGACTGAGATAAGAAGCAAGTTAGACTACCCCAAGTGATAGTTGGGACGTTCTTGCCTCTTGTGGGCCAAGTGATGAATTGATTGCCCCAAGAGATGGAACTAGTCATAGTTGGATGTTCCTGCCTCTTGTGGGCCAAGTGATGAATTGATTACCCCAAGTGATGGAACTAGTCATAGTTGGACGTTCCTACCTCTTGTGGGCCAAGTGATGAATTGATTACCTTGAGGGATGGAACTAGTCATAGTTGGATGTTCCGACCTCTTGTGGGTCAAATTATGAATTGATTACCCCAAGGGATGGAACTGGTCATAGTTGGATGTTCCTACCTCTTGTGGGCCAAATTATGAATTGATTAACTTAATGGATGGAATTGGTCATAGTTGGACGTTCCTACCTCTTGTGGGCCAAGTGATGAATTGATTACCCAAAGGGATGGAACTGGTCATAGTTGGACATTCTTACCTCTTGTGGGCCAAATTATGAATTGATTACCCCAAAGGGATGGAATTGGTCATAGTTGGACGTTCTTGCTTCTTGTGGGCCAAGTGATAAATTGATTACCCCAAGGGATGGAACTGGTCATAGTTGGACGTTCCTGCCTCTTGTGGGCCAACCGATGAATTGATTACCCCAAGGGATGGAACCGGTCATAGTTGGACTTTCCTACCTCTTGTGAGCCAAATTATGAATTGATTAACCCAATAGATGGAACTGGTCATAGTTGGACGTTCCTACCTCTTGTGGGCCAATTGATGAATTGATTACCCATGGAACTGGTCATAGTTGGACGTTCCTGCCTCTTGTGGGCCAAATTATGAATTGATTACCCCAAGGGATGGAATTGGTCATAGTTGGACGTTCTTGCCTCTTGTGGGCCAAGTGATAAATTGATTGCCCCAAGGGATGGAGCTAGTCATAGTTGGACGTTCTTGCCTCCTGTGGGCCAACCGATGAATTTATTACTCCAAGGGATGAAATTGGTCGTAGTTGGACGTTCTTGCCTCTTGTGGGCCAACCGATGAATTTATTACTCCAAGGGATGGAACTGGTCATAGTTGGACATTCCTGCCTCTTGTGGGCCAAGTGATGAATTGATTTCCCAAAGGGATGCAACTAGTCATAGTTGAATGTTCCAACCTCTTGTGGGTCAAATTATGAATTGATTACCCCAAGGGATGGAACTGGTCAAAGTTGGACGTTCCTACCTCTTGTGGGCCAAATTATGAATTGATTAACCCAATCGATGGAACTGGTCATAGTTGGACGTTCCTACCTCTTGTGGACCAAGTGATGAATTGATTACCCCAAAGGATTGAATTAGTCATAGTTGGACGTTCCTACCTCTTGTGGGCCAAATTATGAATTGATTACCCCAAGGGATGGAATTGGTCATAGTCGGACGTTCTTGCCTCTTGTGGGCCAAGTGATAAATTGATTACCCCAAGTGATGGAACTGGTCATGGTTGGACGTTCTTGCCTCTTGTGAGCCAACCAATGAATTGATTACCCCAAGGGATGGAAATGGTCATAGTTGTACGTTCTTGCCTCTTGTGGGCCAAGTGATGAATTGATTACCCCAAGGGATGGAACCGGTCATAGTTGGACGTTCCCGCCCCTTGTGGGATGTGAGGTGAATGGCCACAATTTGGATGTGATGTGCTCTCGAGCAATTTACTGGCACCCCTTCGAGTTCCTACCGAACTAAGCAATGATTGGTTATAGGTTAATTAGCTAGTTATAATGTTTATTGTAATCTGCTTGTTCGCTATGTCTACATATATTCATGTGTATGCTCCATGTTTTCATGTGTATGCTCTGTGTTTTTATGTGTATGCTCCGTGTTTGGTTCATACTTTATGCGATTCCAACATATCTACTTTATTCGTGCCTTCTTAATGTATGCCTTATGTCTTTAATATGCTTTTGGTCATGTTTGATGTGTTTTCAACAAGTTTATTCCATGTGTGTTTCCAAAGCCATTTCATATTGGGAATTGTTTGAACACTCCATGATCATTGCTTGAGAACAAGCAATCTTGGGTGGGGCGGACTGTAATGTCCCCACTTTGAAATAGGATTTAATAATAAAATTAAAATACAAAAGAATAAAAATAAAAATAAAATTCAAATATAAAAGATTAAAATTAAATATAATTAAAATTTAATGAAGTTAATGAATAGTCAAAGGCATAAAATGAAAAGTTGTGACTCCCTCAAAAATGAGATATAAAAGGGAGAAGAGAACCTCATTTGTGAGGGAGGAGGAGAAGAAAAAATGGAGCATCTATATCAAGGAAGAATTAATGGAAGAAGGAATGGGAAGTAAATAAGGCAGTGGCTCTTCCAAAGGAGGGCAAAAATTATGAAGGTTGTGACTCTTTCAAAGGGTATAAAATGATGAAGCGTCGTGACTCTTATGAAAGGGTGGTAATTATGAAAGGTTGCAACTCTTTAAAAGGGCATGATTATGGAAGGTTGTGACTCTTTCAATGGGCATAAATGATGAAGGGTTGTGACTCTTTCGAAGGGTGGTGATTGTGAAAGGTTGTGACCATTACAAAGGGCAGACATGATGAAGAGGAGTGACCCTCCCTCACATTGGAAGATAAAAGGGGAGAAGGTTTCATTTGATGAGGACATCGAAGCTTAGCAGGAGTTAAAGCAATCAGATCAGACCTGAACCACAATACTCTAATCTCTTGTGGGCAAAATATAAGGTGATTGAAATAGGGGACATTACATTCACATATTGATACTCAAAATGCTTGGACTTGTATAAATCTAGTCCATCAAACCTAGGCAACTGGAGGTAAATCTCATTTGTCATAAATAAAGTAATAAATAAGGGGAATCTAGGGAAGTTCAATTCTTTGGGATTTGTCGATATGGTTCTTCATGGCAATAATCTGGGATTTGGATTGCAGGCTAGATTCAAGCAGCTAATTTGATTTTTAATTTCCTTATGCTGTCTAAAACATTCATTTGAAGGTTTTGAGATGAGTAAGTGGGGTGCATTGGTATTTAAACAACATGAGTAGGCATCACCATATTGATATGAGTCGTATTCATTTTCTTCATCGTAGTTTCTAGGGCTTGAAACAAAAGAAGGTGCATGCAAAGAAGTAGTTCTAAAATGATCATTAAATCCATCATTGACATGATAGAAAGAAGTTAAGAAATAAGGTTATTCAGGAATATTTGGTTAAATGAAAGAATCTGCCCATGGAGGATGTCACTTGGGAAGGAGCAGAAATTTTTGATCATCTCAATTTAAAATTGCTCGAGGACAAGCAATCTTGAGAAGGGCAAACTGTCATGCCCCTGCCATATATTCCTAATTGCAACACATTTTAAGTCTAGGCGATTTAAAATAAGTGCCCGTGTAATAAGTTAAAGCTGAGCACTGGCCAAAGATTAAATTTAAATCTAATTAAATCATTAAAATGATCAAATGGCCAAATTCATGAAGATTCCACGGTCTAATCCAGAAGTTAATTTATTGATCAAATGGCAGCAATTAGCTATGAAAGGTTGTAACTCTTTTAAGGTAAACAGTGGTGATGAAGAGTTGTGACTCCCTCAAACATGAGATATAAAAGGGGGATCATTTCATTTGAGAAGAAAATCTATCGATCATTACTTGTGAAGGGTGGTGAATCCTTCAAGAAATCGATATAAAGGACAAATCATTTCATTGAGAGAATCGTTGAATAAATCATCAATTCATAAAGGAAAGAAGCATTCAATCAATCAATTGGGAATGGAACATTATATGATTTTGCAAGTAAATTAAATTTTGTTTTCCAGAGTAGCGATTGTGTGAGAAGGGTGTCAATCTTCCATAAAGAATATGTATGTATGTAATAAAATCATTCAAGCATTTAGTCACCAATCCATATGTATGTATGGCATAAAATCATTCAAGCATTTACTTACCAATCCATCAAGAAATATAAATCAGCAATAATTTAGCAAATACATCAATCAATCAGTTTTGAAATTAAGGAAGTGTCTTGCAAATAGGAAGGATGAAATTCCTTCCAAGTTCAGAAGTGGATAAGGATGAAAACCCTTATTGCTCTTATCGAGTTTGAACAAAAACCCAAATCTTAGTTAGTTGGACTAAGAGTTGGAAGGATGAAAACCCTTTCATGCTCTTGGCAAGTTAAGGATGAAAAGACTTGATATTGCCACTGTTGAGTTAGGGATGAAAACCTCTGATTCAGTAGATTTGTAAGTATTTCCAAAGAATACACAATATGATTGATTTTGAGAACTATGGTTTATTGATCTGAATATTATTATAAATTCTTAATCTTGGATAAAGCTATTAACTTTATGAGTAAATCTTATTGTTTTAAGGCAGAAATCAAGAATATCCCATGGTGATATGGTGGACATCCAAGTCTCCACTTATATATTAATGAGCATTAAATTTCCTTAGCATTAATAGGAAATTGTTAAAATATAACCAGTGATTCTGTGCTGAAGTATAAAAACTATGAGGGATCCTCTTGTGTCAAAAGGACCAATTGTTTGTATGACGGTGGTTGAACTTGAAACATTAACTTTCTCTTGTTCATATGCAAGTTAAACTAATTTTGGCACCAAATTGAGATCTCAATGAATAAATGCATGTAGGGAAATTGAAATTCATTCATTGGTATTGATATCAGCCCTCAGCAAGCTTTATTATCAGTTCCTCCTTTTCCTCAACTGAGAAAATACCATTTTCAAACCTAAATCCATTAAATACATGTGATCTTCTATCAATTATTACTCTATATATAATTCTACAGTCCACTCCTCGAATCACAATTTATTGGTTTACAAAATTGTATAAGGTTAGGCTCTGTAGAGCAATAGTTAGTGCATTTGTTTTCCAATTCTAGATATACTCCACCTGGGTTTTTAAACCAATTTACCTATACTGGTTTGGGTTCACAGATTGTCATATCTCCGCCAGTTTATGAGATCACAACCTTTACAAGTTGATATCTCAGTTTTTTAAATATCAGATTGTGGCATTTATATCAATTAAACTTGGATGATACAATTATAAATGGTTAGAAATTAAATGAATGAAGGGCCGACAAATATTAATTGTACTGCAACTGAATGAAGGGCTGACTTGATTAAGGGAAATTATCAGCAATTACTTAAGAAGCATTCAAACGATAGCAGTTTATTTAATGTGGTGCCAACTGGGATTAGTTAAGGGATGTGGTTTTGCAGCGATTCCTTAAGACATGCAAGGAAAATAAACTAAAAGCCATAACAACAGTACTAAAAGCCATAACAACTGTACTAAAAGCAGTGATTAATAGTTAAGGTATGTATTCCTTGTACATGTTGTGATGTTAATAGAAGATGTGACTTTTCCCCCCACAATGGAAGATATACAAGAGAAAAGATAGACCCAATTTTGAAGGCATCTCTATGAGGGGTTGGAATTCAAGTATCATTGGAAATATATTGAGCAGCAGGCCCTAAATTTAGAGCAGAAAATCAGGAATACAAACAACTGTAAATATATTGAATTCAAGCAGAAACCTGTTAACAAGCTTTCAAGCCTTATTTACCTATTAAATTGTCAATCCATCAAGAAATATCAATCAGCGTTAATCAAGCAAATTCATCAAACAATCAGTTTGAATTTGAGGAAGTGTCGTGTAGGAGTTGGAAGGACATAATCCTTTCATGTTCTGGGGCTAGGAGTTGGATGAAAACCCTTTCATGCTCAGGGGCTAGGAGTTGGAAGGTAGGGGGACCCTTTCATGCTCTGGGAAGCTAATTCCCAAAGAATTCATGAATATATTCAATTTGAGGATTGTGTTATGATGTGTTGATCTGATTATTATCTTGTATTTCTGATGTTTGATAAAGTTATTATCATATTGAAGTAAGAATTATTGTTTAAGGTAAAGAAATGAGCAATATCCCAAAAGGGTCATTACGTGGATTCAGTCAAACTTTTTTTGGCCCTGGGTTCTTTTTGGGTTTGTTCATACAACAGCATATAAAAATCATACACACATACTTCACTTTCATTCAATCCAAATTCACATGATATTATCAAAATGTTTATATTTGAAATTTCAAACCATAAAAAACCTCTCCTAAACTAAAAAATAAAAATTATCTATATTTAATACTTCATATTTAATTTCATTCCTTAACAAATTAAAAAACATATAGTTCAATAGTCTAAATTTTTAAACATATCTAATACTTCTATATAAAAGCTGCTGAAGCTCCAAAGCGAAATAAACTTCTATATAAAAGTATTAAATAATGCATCTCTATTTCGACTTTCAAATATTTATAATACTTTTATATCAATAATATTTAAAGATGAGCATAGTATAACTATAATTTGTCCTAGGGGTTGAGCTTAATTGGTTAAAATGTTGGGTTTTCATCATGGAGAGCCAAGTTCAAATCCTTGTAGGGACATCTAAAGTGGAATTTTAAGTTGTGACTCTGTCTTTCATAGGAGTTGGTTTTTAAATAAAAGTGGATCTCTAAGTAGTGATTCTTGGTCTTCCACTGGTTATTTCTAATGTGTTTGCTTGTAAGGAGCTTGTATTGGTCTAATGTTGATGCTTGTATGAGCAAGATATTTGTAATCGATATTCAATTCTAAAAAATAAATTTATAACTTAAAATATATGCAGCATAAGAAATTTCAAAAGTAAAAAGTGCAGATTCAATTCAAGGAGCATTGAGCTCAGAGTACATGTACACTACCCCATACAATATTTTTTGACAATGAAATTTGCATAGTTTTAATCCATTAGAATATTGTGCCCAAACAAAGATCAAAAGAAAAATCAAATACTCATATTGGCTTTTCCTTTCATCTGATGTTTTAGCCAAGAAGAAAAAGCTGCGTTGATAATATGGACTGAAATGGCCAATCATGGATAGGAACTGTGGAAGGATGATTTGACAATAGGATGAGGGATCAATTAAAAAAATACAATTTTTTAAAAACAAATGGCTAAACTGCTGCAGGTTTGCTCTGAAATACTTAAAATTTTGTTGGATTTGAAGTGGGGTAGCCTGGGTTCATCTGGGATGAATCCACAATGCAAAATGGACGTCCTGGTTGCATCCCCCATTGGATTGCACTAGGATCTGAACCGGAAGCAGATCATACTTGGATCTGGGGGATTCAGGCAAGAATCAATAACATAGATTTTTAATGGTAATACATCTAAAAGTACTGGGAAGAGATTCTTGCTTGTAATTTCATATTGATTTGAATCCAAAATTGTCTGGAAAGATTCCGAATAGGCTAATGTTTTTCAAGCATCTAGAGTCATAGCAATTTTAATGGTTTGTGTCTATGGTGGACTCTGCAGCCACAATAACTTTATTATGCATGTTCCTAGTAACTAGTTTTCAGGATATCTTGCCCATAGTTGAAAACTGCAATCATTTGTTTGCTATTATAACTTTGTGTATTTTTTAGCCTGTTGACCTACTTTGTTCATTCATGGACATTGGTATCTTTTTTTTTCTCTCCTTTTTTTGGCAACACATCTTGAACTCACCTCCTCAAAATTCATGGAGTTCTCATGTTGTCTTCTAATCCAATTCCTATTTGATATGGGTTTTTTGGATCAAAAATTGCAAATTCACACTTCCATCACTCTCCTTTGATCATTTGGATGATTGAGACACTAGCTCGCATATTTCAACTTTATCAAGCTCTCTGCCATAATAATATCTGTAAGCACATACCTGTGGGATTCTTGCTAACTAACTTGTGCCAATTTGTCAAAAGGTTTGGTTTTTTAACATTTACCTATCATTTCCTGCTTTATGTTGACTTTGGTTAGATGAATTTTAACATCTGAGCTTGGTTATTAAAATTTTGGCTGACCTTTCAGCCATTCCCAAACTGTACAGATATTTCTTAAGCACAAACCCACTTTTTCATTGTTTCTCAGATAAATTGTACAAAACATCCCATATGATTTGGCTACAAGTGATACTGTCATATGATTTGGCAGTAGTAAATGGCCAATAAAATAAATTCCTTGGAGTGAATTGGGCATGCATGACACCACATTTTGCTAAAAACACATTAGAAAAACAGGCAAATATTAACATCCGAACCAGAGGGATCAATTTAGTAACAAGAGCTAAAGGAGATTCATGGAATACGTTTCTTATTATAGGACTATTATGAAAGTAAGTTGTGTCTCTTAGTTATAGTATAAAAGGCTATATATAATTTCTGTATGCTGGTGAAGCTTAGCTTCTATCAGCTATATTTTCAAGGGACATTTTCCTTTGGCACCTTCTTATGGGAGAAACTAAGTATGTTCTTGTAAAGTGTTAAATTAACTTTTGACACAGACTTGTAAGTACCTTTATTTCTTTGGTTTCCATTTTTGATGAGGTTTACAAGTCAAGAACAGAATGAAGTGATTAATATGTCTCAAAAAAAATGGTTTTTATAATGAGATTTTTAACAGATACTGATACTTTTGCCTTTGAATATTGTACAATTTGCAGCACTTTTATGTAAAAGTGCTGAATCAATTGTGGAGGCTGTGATTAGGAAAGATCCTCACGAAGTGGAGTTTATACAAGCAGTACAAGAAATTGTGCATTCTTTAGAGCCAGTACTCTCCAAAACCCCACAGTAAGATCACTCAATCATATCATGCATCCTTTGATTGGTTTTATCTTTTAGACTTTCTTAACTTAAATTTTAGCTGGTAGAGAAAAGTTACTAGAAAAAAGCATCATGCATGACAAGCAAATCAATATTATAAGTTGAGAGTACAACAGGTCTTTGCTTGATGGTGGTAGTTTTACAGGTATGTTCACATATTGGAGCGTTTGTTAGAGCCAGAACGGGTGATTATTTTCAGAGTTCCATGGGTTGATGACAAGGGAGAGACCCATGTTAATCGAGGATTTCGTGTACAGTTCAGCCAAGCGCTGGGTCCTTGCAGGGGTGGCCTTCGTTACCATCCATCCACAACACTTAGTGTTGCCAAGTTTCTAGGTCTTGAGCAGGTAATAAATAGCTTTCCTATCAGATGCCGTAAAGTCTCTTGGGAATCTATCAAAATAAATCTGAACTGTATTGTTAAATCTATAATGTCTATCTTCTCATTTGAGGTGACTAATTTCGTTTTGACTTATATTCACCTGTTGGCAGTGCTTCTATTCAAAAAATTTGAATGTTTAAATAGCTACTTGACATTGCTAGTGATGCTAGTTTATTGATATACTGTGAGGAGCGACTGAAGATGCCAAAATTCAAATTTATGGCAGCAGCTTTTTGTAATATTGAAAGAATTTTTTAATAGCTTCAGTGTTTCATTGTGCACCTAATACGAGATGCTAATACTACCGAAGAATTGACTTTTGAATCAAACCTTTCAGGTCATGGTGCTAAGTTATAGACTTTGTTCCAAAAATTTCAGTTTCATGTTTTTGATGGTAGCTTGAAAAAATCTTAGAAGATTAACGGTACCCATTATTAATTTCTTAATAATTGATTTTTCCCGTAATTGTCATTATTACAATTTTTTTTTTAATTGAGCTATAACTTGACCTCTTTGCTACCTACAAATTTACAAGATAAGCTGTGTTGCTGATTCATTGGATTTCTACTGAAATCCAACATAGATAGGCTGATTTTTAGATATAAGATACAACAGCTAGCTGCCTCATACATCCAATAAGCAGATTGAGAACATTTGAATGTTCAAACATCTTCTACACACCCGCCAGAATTTCATCTATAATAATTGCTTGCAATGCAAGTGCTTAAAGTGTTGCTCATTACCAAAGGCCATATGTTTTGTGGAAAATACTCACGTACCATTCAAGGAAATGAGATTGTGGGAATACTCACAATAAAAGAATTTAGTCCAGAGAAACCAATTGAGAGAAAAAACCATCATGGAATGTGATGCCTGACGGGCCTGACGTTTAAACCAATCCAAGTACAAACTACAAAGTGGATGTAGTTTCATATCAGTGCAACTGTGTCTTGGAATTAATTGTTGTGTCACCATCTTTATTATGCATTTAATTGGAAATCTGTTGGATGACACTAAAATAATAGGAAGTTAATGTGTTTTGAAAGTGGTGAACCAAATTAAAGGAAATGAACACATATAATATTGCAACGTAAATGATGCTTTATTGAAATTGAGAGTAATTTACAAGAAGTTAATATTTGAAGAGAGATTTTATAGCTATTTAAATCAGAGATTTACAGTCTACAAATTGAAAAGGAAGTGATTTACGAAGGAAGCTAAAAAACCACGTGAGAAGCATTTCTCAAGGAATAGAGGGAATTTGATATGATATGAAACTCATGAAAACTCCAAATTTGTTTTCCAGAAATATAGGAATTTTCAACATTGTTCTATTTTGGGATTTTGGAGCTCTTAAAGGCATTTTTTAGGGATCAAACTTTTTTGGACAAAATGGATACTCAAACAATTATTTTTGTCATAGAGCATCCTCTTTGTCCCTATATCTCTATGGTGTAATTTTAATTATAGGGTTCCACAGAAATAACAGACTATTATATTGGTGGTCATGCTAAAATCTAATAAACATAAGATTTATTATAAAATCTTAATTTTTTTTTAAAATTGATCGTAAAACTTAATGATACATCATAAAGTATAAACTATTAAATGTTAATATTAATAATGATTTATAAATATTAATTCTAACATTATATCAAGAAATAAAATCTTAATGAAATATTGCAGGTTTTGATCGATTCCTTTGCTGTTGAAGCCTGATGCGGAAACTCAGAATTCTGAAACCCACCCTTGCTGTTATGGATTAATAGACTAGTGTTGATAAAATTTGCCCCATTCACAATATATGCCCACTGTCCTATGCATAGCAATGGCCACACAACAGAACGGATCAGAAGTAGATGGAGCACGTGGATGGAAAATAAAAACCCTTAAAAGTAAAAAAACGTTTTGAGCATTTGGATGGCCAAATTTGGAAGCAAATTTTAATGACTTTTTGTTCTTGTGTTCACATTTGCCAAATTTCAGCTTTCTTGGATGAAAATTGGCAAAGCTTGAGATAACACATGACCTCACATGACATTTTTTTTATTTAATTTTATGTGTGACAAAAACCACTAAAAGAATGTTGACAGTGACTTCTTATTGCAAATTTTGGGGGGAGGGGAGGGGAGGGAATCACAAAACCCAGTAATTCGCATGTTCTATTATTTATCGCAAATTTTGTGATTTCTGCTACTATGCCTAGAGCAGGAGGGCTGTGCCTTGGTCAAACCCGAGCCATGCAAGCTGCATTCAGGGGAACCTTGAATTTGAAGGGATCTTTGAATTCAACTACAAAGCCCTTATCCTCCATTATCAAAATTGAAAGCAATTTTTTCTTGAGACTAGGAACAAGCAAAACATTGTTAAACTCTAGAGAGTTAGCTGACACTGTAATTGTAAAGGAATTGTACCAATTCCTATGGTATACTTGGAAAGCTCAACTTGAACTCTAGAGTTGTGTTCTAGTTTTGTAAAACAGTGGTGGGTTGATGTCATATGTGTAAAGGTCCCACTGTTCGCAAACCAAGCATCCTTTGAAATCGTGTTGGTAGAAAGACAATAAACCATTGAGTAATCTTTCTCAAACTTGGTAGCAAACTTGTTCATTTGAGTTTCTGCAAAGACTCCGACTTCTTGTTTTTGATAATTAAAGAAGCAAAACAAGGGTGCTGCCCCTTCTTACAAACAGCCCAAAGGCAACATTAACAACACATTAACAACATCAAGATCCAAATTTTTAAAGTATAAAAAACACATATAAATCTTGTAGAAAATGAGTTTTTAGCAATATTAGAGTAAAATCTATTTAAACAAAAACTATCAGATTAAGGCAAACACAAGGTGGCTAGGCAAACATTTTCCCCCAGTCTTTAATAAGGAATTTGAACAAATCCTTATAGTTGCCTTCATTATCAACATCTTCTCCAAGGACCTTCTGTAGCAGGCATAAAGTGGTGGTCGAACTACGCGTGACTTTCAAACTGAACCTGGAGACATGAACCAACTTTTTCTCCAGCTTATTCACCTTTACTTTCAGAGCCTCTAGGTTTGCAATAGTAGTATTGCATATAGATAGGTATGATCCTCCTTGGTTGGATGGGTCTTCTCAACCGGGAGCTAATCCTCTGACAGGTGGGTTGCTTCTGTGAGGTCCAACGGCTCCGAAGGACTTTTTGAGTGGGCTTTGGCAGTCTTCTCAGAGTAGCTCTTGTCCTCCTCGTCCTCAGTCTCCACCTCCTCAAGATCATCATCATCAGTGTCCGTGGCTTCCCTTTTTTCATCAACTTACTAGCTAGCATATTGGAACTGCGAGGGTTGGTGTCCCTCGCTCCTTTGTCTCCCCCCTCACTGTCAATCTCTTCAATGCGGGGTTGAGCTTGGATCTTAGCTTTTTTAGTTGGGAGAGTAGTTTTCCTTTTTAGTCGAGCTCGAAGGGGTGGCAAGGTGTTTTAGGTCATAAAGTCCAACACTAGCAAGGTTATGTGCATGAGTGCTAGGAGTAGTTTTAGTCCCCTTAGGGGTGGCTAGGTTGGAATTTGTCAGAGGAGAGAAGGAGGTTTTAGTAATGGCTTGACCAGCGCTAGGGATTCAGAGACGCTTCTTCTTGCTTTTGTGGTTACGGAGAGAATCTATAATGGTTGCCAATGGTGGGGAGTCGGAGTGCATAGGAACATCCATGACCACAGTGGGCTTGGGAGTGCATAGGGCGAGCTAAAACTGGTAGAGCCTAAAAATGAGACCTTGGTAGAGTGGCATAGGCTTCTTGTCAAACTTTTTAGCAGCTTCAAGGGCATCCTTGATAGAATTATCAAGGGCTTCAAGGGTTGCTACTTCTTGTTGATGTTGCATTTCTTGGTTCTTTTTGTCTCGACACTATGATGCATAATAACCAAACACATGACAACTAAAACATTTTTTTTTACTCAAGTTCTTTCTTGGCTGTGAGGATACTACCACATCTTTTCCCTTACTCTTGATGTTTGATTCCATTCTTGTGTCAACACTAGGTTGTCTCGTAAATCCTAGTTCTTCAAACCCTTATTGTTGTTTTTGCAAAGTTGGTTAAATTTCTTGTGAAAAAGACATAAAACCCTAGCTGCTGTCTTGGAAGCCCTATCTTGTCGACTTATTCATTGGGTCAAATCCACTTGCAATTCCTAGCTCAATCTACCCTAGTTGTTGTTTTAAATTGGTGAATTTCATGTCAAAAAACAATTGAAAAACCCTAATGATTAACTTACAAACCCTTGTTAGTTCATTGTGTGCCCCATGGTTGAACTACTCGCCAAAAACAAAAACTAGCCAAGGCCCCGGCAAAAAACTCAGCGAAAACTCAACAAAAACTCAACAAAAACTCAGCAAAACTCGACAACTTAAAAAATTGCTCAAATTTAATTAGAAATGCATTTTTTTTGCAAAATTCAATGAGGAGATACATCCAATGAGTCAAAAAATGAGTACACAAAAGAAACAGGCTGAGTCTGGATATATTGATTGATTTAAATGCAAATTGGCTACAAAATGACATCCTCTTGTGGAATGCTGATGGCTGATAGACTAAAACAAAATGAAATTGCAAATTGTTTTCGTAAAACTAAAAGTAAATACTACATCAAAACATTTTACATCTTCCTTTTCTCAGCGCTAGTGAAAATCAAGGGAGAGATAGAACTAGAGGGTTTAGGCCTAGGAGTTCGATGTGGCTCGTCCACCTTGCTGAAATGAGGTTGAGGGTAGCACACCTCGCGTGGTTTGAGGGTGAGAGAGTGAGGGGTAGAGAGATACATCTAGATCTTGGGGGAGAGAGGAGAGAGTGGTAGAGAGAGGGGATAGAGGAAGAGTGATAGGGAGATAGATAGGTCTAAAATTTGAGACAGATAAAGTGAGTGAGATTGAGAGAATGAGAGGATGCTGATAGGAGCTTACTGATTATTGAAATTTGACTGTCTGAAAATTTAAAAGATCTTCTAAAACCTAGAATTTGTATTATAACTCCTAGAGACTGAAACCACTCTCAAACATCCTGCCAATATATACGTGAAATGTAACTTAAAGTATAAGTCACATTTCAATAATACTTAAATGTTATATTTCATGAATATATTCTGATGAGGAGTATGAGACTGGCTTGAAAAAAGAAATTAGATAGTTTTTTGACGTGTTTGGGCCTCTTTTTTTTATGTAGTCGAGTTTTTGTGAAAAACTTACCAAAAACTCGGCAAGTTTTTCCCAAAAAATCTGCGAGTTATCTCGGCAAGTCAATGGCGTAATTACTCGCCATAGAGAAAAATTTGCGAGTTTTTCAAAACTCGCTGAGTTTTCTGCGAGTAGTGCATCTATGGTGTGCCCCAATTGCGCCTTCAAACCTAGCTATTGTTTAAAGTCTATTAAAAAAGGCTTGGAGAAAAACTTTGAAAACCTCAGCTTTAATCTTAAAAATAGCCTTGCGTGCAATCTAAAAAAATTGGCTTGATTTTATTTAGAAACTTGAAGGTGATCCCAAGGAACCCTTGTGCAATTTTCTATTGAAAGAATAAAATGTGATTCCAACAACAAAACACCCTTCAAATTTCATCTAAAAAAATCACATTTTCACAAGGAAAAACTTGTGCATATTTCCAACAAAAATGTTGTGATTTCGTGTTGAAAATTTACACAATTTTCAAATGAAAATAACTCGTAATTCTCACTTATTAACCTTTGATAAAATCCCCAATTTTCATTTAAAAAGATTTCTCTGCGAATTCTTCAAATAATAAACCAAGAAATTCTTCTTTGGGTTGTGTGATATTATCCCTGCCTTTTTGGGTTTGATACCATGACATCATTCAAAATAATAGGTGACTAATTTCCTAAAGTTAGAAACATTGAATTAATCACACAATAACGAAATCTTAAAAGAACAATAGCATACATAGATAATTACATCTCATAACTTGTTTTCCATTCCTTCAAAAAAACATACAAGGAAATCTACACAATTGATATACTAATAGTTGCATGGAAAACGTAGTCTTTCATTCCTTTGAAAGATAATTTGAATGAATTGGTTGCAATCTTCTCTATTTAACTATCTTTATACTAATTTATCTTAAAAATCTAATCTTCCAATTGTAATTAAAAAAGCATCCTTATGATGCAAAAGGATGAGAGGGAATACAAGTCTAATTCATCAGTCATTGTCTACACTTCATTAGATTTATTTAGCTAAATAAAACACTTTCACTTTAGTCCTCAAGTGAAATGTAAAATAGACTAATTCAAATCACTTCAACTTTTCCTTTGGGTGTTTGCACTAAACTTGTGCAGGAGTTTCTATCTGAGCTAAAAAAACAACACAAGGTACATCAAAATCATAATTGGCTGGGTTTTATAAGCAATAATCCCAAGGAACACAACAGCTTGACATTTCGAGCTTTTAAATGAGCTCAAACCATGACCATCCAAGGCACACTCACAACATATGACCCAAGGGGCTCAATAAGGAAAGTTTACATCAAACATGCAAATTTGCACTGACATTTCACTTAATTTAAACTTGGAGGGCACATGATAGATGACATCATTGAGAGAGCAACTTTTGAAGTCAACTAGGTTACAATCTCCCACATGATCTATAGCTGCTGTAGTCACATAAATCTGTCCACTTACCCAACAACAAAGTTCAATGTTAATAAGTTAGTTTCAACCATAAAAACAAAACAAAGAACTAAAAACCATTCCAAACATATCAAGAGAGATTTTAAAAAGCATGAAAGAAGTTTAACAAAATAAAAGAAAGGAGAAGAGCCTCCCTAAGATGCTTCCATGATGCCTTTTGATGCTTCTCCCTTGTTTCTCTCCTCTCCAAGTCCCAAATGAGTGTAGCTCTCAGCTTTTAGCACTAGCCATGGATGCCATATGGAGATTCAAGATGGTTGAATATGATAAGCAAATACTATGCAAGAGTAGATAGTGATGCTATAAAAAAGCTCTATGCTAATGCCAGTATAACAACAATACTCTAAAATGCTTCTTTTTGCTTGAGGAGAAGGGTTCTATTTATAGAAGAAATGGGGAAATGAAGGGTTAAGATTGAATGGTTTAATCAAGGGCCAAGTTTGAAAGTTGGGGATCCATGTGCACAATTGGCACCAATAAAATGGTGACAAGTGTCAACATAGGATTGGGTTGAGAGAAGAGGTTGGAGGCATTAAAGGCCTAAGAAGACCTCATGGTTATCTAGAAGGTAAGGGTCAAGTCTAAATTAAGATTACCCATTGGATTAAGAGTTAATCCAAGGATAAACCTTTGTGCAAATGTTTAAGAGATAATCATGGTCAAAGCATTAATGGCCTGATGAGACCTTTGGGTTGGGTAGAGGTTGAGTCAAAACAAATGTTTTAACCATGTGGGAGGGTTGAATTAACCATTAATGGTTATTGGAGACTTTGGGGATTAAGTGGTTGAAGGTTGAAAGCTTTCAAAGGTTATCCAAGACTTTGAGGGTTAATTTGTTGAACACACAAAGCATTAATTGCTTTTCAAAGACTTTGGAGTCTTTGAGAAGTGACTCCAATTTGCTTAGGAATGTGACAATATTTAGGGGATGGATTAGGCTAATTAGGAAGGGTTTAGAAGAATCTAGAAGGGGTTTAGGCATACAAGTGGATTTTGTAGGAAAATGCAAGTGGGAGAAATTTTGGTATTTTCAATTAAAATAAAATCATTTATTTCAATTAAATGGTGTAATTTGCATTTGGATAAATATTCAAATAAATATTAATTTATTTAAATGAGAAAAATGAAGATAAAGCATTAAAATGCTTGAAGACTTTGAGGGAAACCATTAAAGGCTTGAAGACTTTAAGGAAAACCATTAAAGTCTTAAGAAGATTATAGAAGGAAGCCATCAAGTTTGAAGACTTTAAAGCCATCAAGTTTGAATACTTTAAGGGAAACCATTAAAGGTTTCAAGTGGGTGAGGATAAATAGGATTTTAAATAAATAATTTATTTAAAATAGTTGTGCAACTTGTATTTGTAGGAAAATGCAAGTGGGTGGAGGATAAAGGTGATTTAAATAAATTATTTATTTAAAATAATTGTGCAACTTGCTTTTGTAGGAAAATACAAGTGGGTGGAGGATAAAGGTGATTTTAAATAAATGATTTATTTATTTAAATGTGAGAGGTGGGATTTTGGGGGATTTAAATAAATATTAATTTATTTAAATTTGAGAGGTGGGATTTTGGGGGATTTAAATAAATATTAATTTATTTAAATGTGAGAGAATATTTAATTAAATAAATATGATTTATTTATTTAATTTAATGGTCTGAATTTGGTTAAGTGAATTAAATCAAATAAATTGAATAATTTATTTAATTAATAGGAGAAGAGGGTTAAGATGAATTAATTAAATATTAATTTAATTAATTATTAATTGATGGTTAAATAATCAAATAAATATTAAATATTCATTTAATTAAGTGGACAGATTTATGTGACTACATTTGCCCCTCTTTGAGACGGTGCGGTTTATCGCGTCGTTTCAAAGAAAGAAAAATAGGTGTGAAGAAATGCCCCATAAAATGTAAATTTAATGGGTTGTATGCCCCCTCGAGAGATGGGCCGAATGTTTTTTTTTTTTTTTTTAAATCGGGCGATCTCTCGAAAAAGAATGAAAAGTGGAGGGGAGGTAGAATAGAAGAAATTAGAACTAATGATGAAAGAATGGGAGAAAATGGAGTGAATATGAAGAAACAACAAGCCAGCGAGTACCCTGAGGTCATGCAAGAGATACATAGCCATAAATTCATTATTACCGCCACTGAATATTTCACAAAGTGGATCAAAGCTGTTCCACTTACCCAACACCGCTTTTCCACTCCCTATTACCCACAAGGCAATGGTCAGGCCGAAGCATCCAATAAAAACATATTAAGAATCCTAAAGAAGACAGTCAATGATGCCGGCCGTGATTGGCATGTTCAATTGAATCCAGCGCTATGGGCATATCGAACTAGCATTCGGACCCCTACAGGTGCAACTCCTTATTCATTGGTCTATGGTGCTGAAGCTATCTTACCTATTGAGGTCGAGATACCATCCTTACGAGTTTCATTGCACAATCTCATCGATGATGAAGCATACAGAGTATCCCGTCTTCAAGACTTAGAGTTACTAGATGAGAAGCGACAAGCTGCATACAATCACCTCAAAGCCTATCAGCAGCGCATGAGTAGAAGCTACAATCATCGAGTTAGATCTCGTACATTTGAGGTAGGTGATCTTGTTCTTCGAGAAAATCCTCGCAACCAACCAAACAGAGAACATCAAGGCAAGTTTGAATCAAACTGGTTGGGCCCATATGTTGTCACTGCTGTATTCGGGTCCGGGGCATATCAGTTGGCTACATCAGATGGAGAACCGCTCGCAGATCCAATCAATAGCATGCACCTCAAACGGTTTTATACCTAAGGTATACAGAGCATCAGGCTCCCCTACATATCAGAAAATATCAAAAACATTCAGAAAATGTCCTAAAGAAAATACAAAAACATTAAAAAAAGTAAAGAAAAATCATGCATCCAAACGGTGAACAACCACTCCAGTGGCACCTTGGGTAAGTGCGATGGCGAAAACCTGGCAAATAGGCGCCACTCGTAAAGGCAATGGCTCCAGTATCTTTCAGGCTCGTTGCGATCACATTCATACATACACACATCCATCCATCTAACCATGGCTTGTTATGCGAAAGCTGTAGCCTTGGGTATAGCTGTTCCTACAGTGTAACTGGCCGAAAGGACAAATGGGCCCCACCACCAGTTACAAGGCTCTTAAGTGAGTCACTGCAGAATGAACTTATGTCCAAAAATATCGAACATGACTAAACACCTTTAAGTAGTAGCCCACCCGTCCTATTGATTGAGGATATTTGAGATATAATTTAGTGCAAGAGCATAGATGGTTTTGCTCCCAAGATACTCACCATACATATTTCCTTGAGTAGAAACATAGCTTTTTGAAAAGTCACTTGTGGCTTGATAAAAGTGGTGACTCCCCCATCATAGGGATCATCTATTTGTTATGCTCGTGCAAGACTTAGTATATCACATCCTTACCTGCCACGGCGGGATTCATAAGGTATGTAGTACCAAAGTCGAAGAAATATCAAGATGTGGGCTAAATTTATCACAACTGGCCATTTGACCTTAGGGATAAAAAGTGTTTGAAGTGTGTTCGTTTTACAGACCTAGTGCAAATTGAGCCGACTCCAGGCTTTGGAAATACACTTTAAAATAAATCTAAAGGAAGGGTCATATACAAGTCCAAAGATTGGGTTGATCTAGACCCATACTCATTTGTGCCTTTGGGGGCAACATTCTTGTGTTTGTGTGCTTGCTTTGTTTTCTTGTCAAAGAAAAATCAGCAAATCACTTTCAAAAACAAAGTACTCATCCAACATTTCTCAAAAACAACCAAACACGTCAAAAACAAAGTACAAACAACAAAGAGTCAAATTTTATGACCGTTCTTCACATCTTGCGAAAGAAGAAGTGTCATCAGAATATCAACTTGAAAAGGAGACCATTAAGCTCAAAGGCTTTGATCAAAAGGAGGAAATTCTTCTATATCAATCGACAAATCTTTGTCTCACATAGAGTCTTTCTACATCGCATGCGTCTCTATCTTCAAGGTAAAACAAACGAATTTGATTCTGAATCATTGAACCGCAGAGCTTTTATGCAATATAGAGCTCTGAGTTATCACAAAAATCAAGGAGGAAAGATTAATCCCAACTTCTTCCCAAACATCTGTATCACCTACAACACAGCTCGAGAAGTGCCACCAACGCCTGAAAGGGAAGAAGTAGAGTTTGTTCCATTTGTAACACAAAGTTTTTATTGAAGTTGAAAACAAAACATCCATCATCTCATTCATACATCATTTTTCCATCATCAATTCATCCCAAAACTCTCAAAACATTAAGAGGTTCTTGTCCCAAGTTCTCTTTTAGATATTGCTTGAAATCAAACACATCACATCACTTTTAGATTGTTTCTACATCTAGGATAAGCTCATCCTAAGAGACACATCTACGCAGTTTAAAACTAGTTCATGAGTGAATCCTCTCATTGCTAGGTAGTCTAAATCTGTAACACATCTCAGATTTCTCTACACCTTATCACATCCAAAATCTATCAAAACAAGCAAGCAATTCAAAGAAGGAATTTCGGTTACATCTATCTCAAAGTGCTAGAGATCTACATACAAACACAAATCACCAACCATCAATCTTTCATTTCATCAACAACTCATCATCATCTTCAATCAACTTCAAAACCAAACTTGTAAACAAAATGGCTCAAACCCAATCCCGATCAAGGCAACGAGAAATAGAAATTGAGGAAGAAGAGGACAACCTCAATGAATTTCAAGAAGCACTTGGAGGAAATGTGAATGACGAAAACCCAAGTACTCCCACTCCTGCAACAATAGAGAGGGCCCATCATAACCCTCTCTTTAACAGACTGTTTGACGAAATACTCAGGAGCAATGCGGATGCTCACTTCTTAAGACTTGCTCAAGAAGGAGCCAAACTCCCCTCAGACTTTGATCTTGCCCAATTAAGACAAGCATCCGAAAGACAAAGTCGCCATGAGGAGGAAGGGCGTAGAGATCCCATAAGATATAACATCCCTCGAGGTAACCCACCACCTCCTCCTCCAAATGAAATGGAGATGTTGCGGCAACAAGTCGAGAATCTCGCCCAACAACTTCATAGTGGTGTCAAGATTAACCAATTCTCACTCAATGACATCTGTCCCTATCCTTTTGATAGGAATCTTTATATGCCACCCTTTCCACGCGGGTTCGAAACACCCAAATTTGAAAAATATAGAGGAAAGGGGGATCCCCGTGATCATGTCCGAGAATTTCATTCCGCTTGTCTTGAAGTGGCATATGAAGACACCTACCCAATGCGCCTTTTTCCCCAAAGCTTGGGAGGAACAACCACATCATGGTTTTCCCGACTACCAGGTGGCATTAGAACATTTGAGGAACTCATCCAGAAGTTCCTATCTCATTACTCTCATAACATTGAACGTGACATCACCATGGCTGATCTATGCAACACCAAACAAAAACCAGGTGAATTATTCTCAGTATTCCTGCAACGATGGCGCCAAATGTCTAGCAGACGTTCTCTTCAGTTACCTGAACGAGAACTAGTGGAAATTTTCATTTCCAACTTAAACGAAGAAATGGAATTTCACCTGGATGTCAAAGACACAGACTCTTTTAACGATATGATCACCAAGGGTATAAAATGTGAAAGGGCACTCATCAAGAAAGGACTCATCAAAATCTTTAATGAACCAAAAGATGGTCCTCGCCCGCGCTTCAATAGTGATAAACCAAACTTCTGGAACAAGAATAAAAATATCGTCAACGATGGGGTTGTGGATGCTCGAACTATCCAAAATGCACAACCTGTGGTTCGGTTTGCAGGACAAAATCCTCCACCTCAGAACAACACAAATGTTCCTTCTAATCAAGGTCACTTCACATCTCACGATGAACCTAGACCTCGTCAGCA
Organism: Cryptomeria japonica; assembly: GCF_030272615.1. Taxonomy (NCBI): domain Eukaryota; kingdom Viridiplantae; phylum Streptophyta; class Pinopsida; order Cupressales; family Cupressaceae; genus Cryptomeria; species Cryptomeria japonica. The sequence goes on along the minus strand of NC_081410.1, from coordinate 5,397,515 downwards.
AAAACAAAAACGCACATACACTCCCTTAGGGGAACCCATTGAAATAGTGTTGCGACAACTCATTTCTCAAAATTTGGTCACTCTACCTAAACTATCAAACTATGAACCTCAGGTCAAACCAGCATGGTGGAGAGATACTGAACATTGTGAGTTCCATCAAGGAAGAGGACACAAGACAAGTAATTGTCACCGATTGAAGGATCTCATTCAGGATCTTATTGATCGAGGAGAAATTGAAATTGAAGGACATGACCCAAAAACGACCAATAATGATCATCTCATGTTCAAGGATCCACTTCCATCACAAGATCAAAGGGGTCCTTCCACTTCCCGGCGAGGCACTGATACCACTGATTATACACAGGCTGCGTATAACTACACTGTAAATCACCTGTATGATGCCAGTGAACAAATTGCAACCATAACCTTCAAAAATCCCACCTCAAATTGCAATGTTGTTACACGTCGTGGCAAGGTCACCATCAAGGCAGCTCCACAGGGCACCACCTCCGTCTCAAAGCAGTACAATCTTGTGGAACAATTAGACAAAACCCCTGCACTTATATCCATTTTAGAGCTTTTGCGTCTATCGCCCTCTCATAAAACTATCTTGGATCAAGCCCTCCAAGAATCGTCAGTCCTCGCAAATATGAATACAGACCAATTTCAAGCCATGGTTGGAAATCTAAAGTCATCACCTTGTCTCACTTTTTCCGAAAGTGACAACTCTTCTTTCCAACAACCTCATAATGCTTCGCTACACATTGAAGGCTTTTGGAATGGTTTTTAGTTCTTTGTTTTGTTTTTATGGTTGAAACTAACTTATTAACATTGAACTTTGTTGTTGCCTTGTCCCCATTTCCATGACATCAGCTGCAAATCTCTCTCAAAGTCAATACACCGTCAAAATCTCAAGTTACACCTGAGAATCAATGCTTGACAAGAAGACTAGAATTTGAGGCCATTTTTTTCTATTGTCAACTATTTGTGAAATGATCTAAAATGAAAATCAGCCTTCATTAAATTGAAGAGCTTGATAATAACTTTCCATTGTTCAAATGGGCCATCATATGATGCTTGTTAAACCAGGTTATAGCCTATAGAAGATTGAGCCTCTAAAAGTGTTTGAAAAGGTGTCTCAACCTTGCTCCTAATGTTATGTGTACAAGGAATGTAGTTTTTGAACTATGAAACACAAAAGCTCAATTTTTAGGTAGAAAGTTAGTTTTTGGCCAAAATGAAAATTCTGGGTTTGGCATCGCTTCCAAGGATGCTTGTTGCATAAATCTTTTGGAGTTCTACAATTTGAAAAGAGGGGCTCCAATAGTATCTTGGATCAATTGTTATGGCCTTTGAGCCTCCCACATTGGAAACATAAAAGCATCTAGGGCACAAAAAACAGTTGTAAGAGTGGGTTACACTTGAACAACTTATGACGTGTGTTAGAACATATCATAAGATATTTTTGATTGGAGATGATGAAGCCAAAATGGAACACCTAAGTTATTGAGTGGATTATTGCAAACTTATGGCAGGTGGAAGGAACATGCTATTTTTAGCATATGGACTTTGTCTTGTGATTTGGGTGTTGTATTTCTAACTAGGGATTTGGGTGCCACATTTTAGGTGGGTTTAGCTCATGGTTTTGTAATTAGCATTTGATGGTTTTGTGTATTGTTTCTCTTATCAATTGGGCGGGTGAGGTGGAGCTCGAGATAGTTGATTTGCAGGCATTGTTATGTGGTTAGAATTTCTTTGTAGTTGTATGTTCATGATACTCTTGTAAGGGCATCTCCTTGAGATTGTATTATAACTTGTGATGTGAACACACAATTGGTTTGTGTTTTGGAGTGTAGGTTTTCTATATTGCAAAGATTTTCTTATATACACTTGTGTTATGGTATACTTGTTTATATGTGTTTTTTATTTTTCTAATTGTAAAGATGTAAAATTTGCACATTAGTGTCCTCTGAAATTGGTTTAGGAGTTATTTCAACATACTTTGCTTCCTTTCAAAAATAATTAGTTTTCTCCAAATGCAATTTGTTATTAAATTCAAATTTTGTAAACTCACAGAATGAATTTGGTGGGAAGAGACTTGATTGTGGAAAGCATCAATACATGATTCCTATGTGTAGATTGATTACTATTTCTACTTGTTATTGTTGGTTGTATGCTGATAGAGTTCCTATAAATAATATGTATTCTTGTCCAAATAAACCATCCCATGTGGGCTGGTTGGATCTACAAAATAAGAAGATAGTGAAATGCCAACTCCTATTTGTTCATCTATTGGAATAATGTGTCTAACATCCATTCATGCCCTGTTGAACTCAAATTGATTTTTATTTTATGGAGTTGCCATTATAGTCAAGCCTCCTGCACAATATTTATTTTATAGTTAATAGGACTCAAATTGTTTGTATAATGAATGCCCAAAGCATTCAATTAATAAGTTTCTAGGTAATGGCATGACCCATAGTTGTGAGAGAAAATGGACAAATTGTTCACTAGGCTTTTCTTTAAAAGTTTTGTTAGGTTCTAGGCATGTTTAAATAGGTATGCAAGGAAGACAAACTACTGAATACATGGTAAATAAGTACTCTAGGAAGACAAATTGTTTGCTACATGGTAAATAAGTACACTAAGATTGAATAAGGCAATGATTGGAGTCACTTTGTAACTATTTTTGGGCTTTCCACTCTATTTGAAGAGTCCATTGGTGTCTTCCTTTTATGGCCTTAAGAACTTCTCCATTAAGCATGTTTTAGCTCTCTTATCATTATTTTGAAATATTTGTAATTAATTTAATAGCACATGGACTTCCTTTTGGCAAATTTTGCATGTCTGAATGATTTCATGGCATTTCTTTTCTTGCATAGTTTTCTTTTATCATTATTTTGAAATATTTGTAATTAATTTAATAGCACATGGACTTCCTTTTGGCAAATTTTGCATGTCTGAATGATTTCATGGCATTTCTTTTCTTGCATAGTTTTACTTGTGATTCATATCTTGTTGTTTAATCTTGGAATAGTTCTTTGATAAATGAACCTTATCTTTGAATATTTTGTGTAACACTCACAACTTGTGACCTAGGGGGCTGACAAGGAAGTTTAATATCATATGCGTAGTTATGCATTAACAACTAGAGCCTATTAGAGTTAGTTATGCAATGTTGTTTTTATTTGCTATCTTCTTTTAATAAAGATTAGTATGATCAAAACACCTACAGGAAGACTAATTTTCTTAAAAAGGAATATTGTGACAAGCATTTACTTAGGGAGAACGGCAAAATAATCTTGAATGATCAAATAAGTGTCAATGCTAAATTAGAAATGATTTGGGAAAAGGCTTTTTGGACAAAGTGATTATGAGATGAAGATGGTTGAGATCATCTTAAATAGTGGTGGTTACAAGGTTCTTGATTCCAACCTAGTTTCCATGGTCACAAGAGAATTCCAACTCACTATTAACCATTCCTCCTTTAATGGTAGAACTAAAAACTACTCATCCCTAACAAAGAGACGTCATCAAGGATTTTTGGAATTTCTTAAATTTATTAACAAGGTGTCCCTTTAAGACCAATCATAGACACCATCGACACTCCCACACACAACTTAGCCTTTTTTATTGCTAAGAAAACTTAACCTCTTATGGGACAAACTAATTTCCTTATCAACGATTTATCAAATTTGTAAATTTTATGTAGGATAAGGTAGGTGAGCATGAAATCCATGTTAGCTTTAATGTAGTGTACTACGATCTCTATCAATGATGTGAGTGATGTGTTTAAGAATTTGTTGGACAATGACATTGGTTCTCCCATCAACATTGACTTAGATCAAGTTTCGCCACTTTCAAGAGTGTTTGCTATGAGCAATCAAATGGAGTGGTTATAGGTTTCCCATTATCCCTAGTAATTGTTAATATCTGCATGGAGTACTTAGAGAAATCCCTCAATTCCTTCCCTTTGAAACCAAGATGGTTGAGACATTATGTAGATGACACAAACTGTGATGGTGGAAAATGTTATAGAGATGACACAAAGCTTAGTTTCACTCCCATTTAAATGACATTTATTGATAGTGTTACTTTAGCAAGGAACTAGAGTACGACAAACTACTCCATTTCCTTAACATTCATCTCCTTAGGAAACCTAATGTATCCATAGCCCAAAAAGTGTATAGAAAATCAGTTAAATAGACCAATACTTACATGCATTATCTTATCATCATCCTTTCCATTAAACAGGTGTCATAAAACCTCTTGCTATGAGAGCCTTCCAGGTGTGTGATGATGATCATATTGATCAAGAAATCTTGCACTTAATGAAGTTTTAAAATTAAACAACTATATGAGCAAGTGGATCTCTAGGGCCATTAACCAAGCGAAGAAGGGTTGTGGGATTAATGCTGAGAGTAATTTCTCCATTGATACCTCTATGGCTTTTCTTCCTTATGCAATAGGTATTTCCAACAAGATCTCAAAAATTTGAAAGAAGAAAGGCATTATGACTTTCATTAGATCTCATGGGAAAGTGAAGAATAGGATCTTTCCAAGCAAAACATCATTGATTTGCAAAGAAGTGAAGCTATGCCTCAAGTCTCTTGACCAATTACATATATCGTTCTTTTCAAATAATTAAATTAAATTGGTTCAATTCATCAATTACAATTACTATGCTAATTAATGAATGTGAAACAGACTTAAACACAACCAGAGAGTACATACACACAAATGAGACAACACTGAATTCAGCTAAAAGAAAGCCTTTAAAAAAAGGGAAAAATTCTAGGAAGAGTGTAATATTTTGCCTCATGCCACTATATCAAGAGTGTACAAGCATTACAATAGTACTCCTTGTTGATTCTTCATGCCTGCTCTATCATGATACTAGCAAAATCTTTTGGTTAGTGCATGTGTATGTTTGCCGAAAGAACTAACTTGTGAAAATTTGTTTAGCACCTTCAAATAGGTCACCTCTCACCTCCATGGCCAATGGAAGATCAATAGCTGCCCAATTGAACTGCCAAAATTTCATGCTGTTCACATTCTTTTCTGCTCACATGTATAAAATGTGGATCCACCAGTTGACAAAGTCCTGTTTGCCACTAGCCATTAATGCATTCATTGTGGTGATTACATGTTTGTTGGGGCATTTGCATATTCACCTCCTATTATAATGGGTAAATTTGTTATGAAAAGTCTTGTCTAACAGTTTTGGCATCAACATTCTGGTTTAGGGCCTTTGGGGATGTTCTAGACCACTCTTCCCACCTTGACCTACCTGAAACCAACTGTTTTAGTTTTCAATTGTCAAGGACATGGAAAATTTGACACTCAACTTGATTAGTGACGTCCAATTATGACCCCAATGGTCCAGCCTTGACATTGACCCCAATTGTCCCACATTTATTATTCTATCACATGGATCGATTAAAGAGAACGCCTCTTAGATTCTGGTTTCTATTGATGGCAATGTTTACATTGGGCAAACTGGTGAGTTCATTCACACTAGGATCTATGAACATAATGCTGATATTATACATGAGTGTGTCAATAAATCTGCCCTTGTGGAGCATTATTTTAAAACTATGAAATCTATCCATCTAGACTTTATCAGTACCCTAGTGAGAAATGATAATTATTGGAAAAGAAATCTTAGGGAAATGGTTGAAAGTAACAAATGCCCTCTGAACCTGTATAGAGAGGAAGGTTGGGGGCTGAATCACTCATGTCAACCCATCATTGACACTCTTAAACCATGGAAATTTTTTCCCTAGGTCTCATTCCTTATCAATTTATTAGGTTATAATTCTTCTTATATGAGATCCTTATCATTTTACTAGGTTATAGTCCTATGTATATGGCCCTTTTTCATCTTGTTTAGTATTTGTAGTCAGTATATTTAATTAGAACTGCACTTTCTTAAGAGCCTTTTTATATTAATTTTTAACTTTTCTTATATCAAATAAATTTCAAAATATAAATATTTCATTGAATATATTATTGCTAGTTATATTCTTAAACTTACTATTATAATACTGGTTAGTTTTTGACAATGTTCCATGGAGTTTCCTGGTTGGGGGACGGGGCAATGGGGAGACCAAGGACCTAAATTTGGGGACGGCGAGGGGACGGTGGGGGGACAGCGGCGGAGTGGTGGTGGGGGAGTGGTGCTGATATAAAAAATAAAGGTGAATTGAAATCTTCAAGGCGAACTCTGCAAAATAACATCTCTGTGAGTGTCCCATGAAAGGCCAACTAGTTTTCATGAAGTTAAAGGTTGCAATCAGTATGTAATGGTATGTGACATATAGCAAGTGACCCAGCTGCGTCCCTGCCAGAGGTGGCGGAAGTGGTAGTTCTGTGGGGGGATGTTTCCCCCAAGTCCCCAAGTCTCGGAAACATCCCCCTACAGGAGACGCATCTCTGTGGAACACTGGTTTTTGATTTTGCTATTTTTTAGAGTTAACAATGCTGAAGGTTTGACATTTGAATTTCTAAAGACATCAGATTTATTATTATACAGTCCATAATATTGAACACATGTAATTTCTGAATTTGACTTTGTAAAGTTTAGTTTGCATGTGTTTCAGATCACACTTTGTGATCCATCATCAGAATGATAGAGAGCTAAGGAGGTAAAATTAAAATTTTCAGAGTCGATAGAGATTACACGTGTTCAATTAATTTTTTTGCTGACTATTTATTCCCTACCCCCTTTCCTTTGGCTTCTGTGTCACTATGGGCATCTCTAAACCACTTTATTTTGAGCTTATTCTGCAAATTTTCTATAATTTTGCTCATTTTGATGATGGATCAATGAGTGTGATCTGAAATGTTAATGAGATCAAAATACATGCAGTTTGTATAGAAGCTCTAGATTTCAATCCAATGACTATGAAATTTTCATGTACATTAAATTTGAAACGACAAAAATGAAGATTAAATTGATCATAGAGTAGTTGATTTAATACAAAAGAAGCCAAGCAGTACAATGAAAAAGAAGAAACAAAGATCGCTTGAAGAAGTACCCACAAGATTTACATGGTTTCTTTGGTTGTAATTTGTGTATTCTATCAAATTTACCAACCATTCTTCTAGGGAAGTGCTAGATGATCAATTGACTAAATTCCTTTATTTATTATTTCAGTGGTTTAACTGCAAGAAAATACCATCTTTTAATTAACTTTTACTGCATTGGTGGCATTTCTCTTAACTAAGACTTTGTTTTCAACAGACTTTTAAAAATGCTCTCTCACGATACAGATTTGGTGGTGCTGCGGGGGGTAGTGACTTTGATCCAAAAGGCAAAAGTGACAATGAGGTTGGAATTGAAGTCGTTTGTGGAACAACACACTCTTTGGCTTTGTATATAAGTTATAATGATTTATAGAATGTTGGGTACTTAGTGCATTTTCTTTTATTTTGTTTTAGAGGGTTGGATAATTTTTGCATTTAGTTTTTATCTCATTTCAGAGCATATATATCATGCTAACCAGGTAATGCGATTTTGTCAAAGCTTCATGGAAGAGATTTACCGTCATCTTGGTCCTAGTCAGGTGATAATGAATATCACTGTGTTGTGCACATTTATTTTACTGCATAAACAATATGATGCACATATTAAATTTTGCATAATATTCCCTGCTATTATAGGATCTGCCTTCAGAGGACATGGGTGTTGGTCCTAGGGAAATGAATTACCTCTTTGGTCAGTACCGGCGTCTGGCTGGCCAATTTCAGGTATACATTCTTGTGCCAGATTTGTATATAGAGATAAGAGCATCTACTGTTGGTTTTTTCTTCTAATTTCGTATTTTTGCTACACTTTCTTAGTATTAGTCTCATCTTTTGGAGATTCTGTTAAAAGCTGCAGGGACAGATATGATCATGATTTTGAGACCACATTTTGCTATTAATTATCTTCAATGTCCTCATGAATGTTTTGTGCTGAATTTTCTAAGGGCCTTGATTTGTGAGGAAGAAAATTCTCATGAAATTTACCTTTCAGGAATCATGTTTGTTAACCTATATACAGCTTGTCTGCTTATAGTTTATAGTTTATACTTTATAGGTCATGTCTTTAGAACATTTTGAGTTCTCCCTTGACAGGAAAACACCAATGCATGGATAAGGAGTGGATCAATATCAGACGCATAGGAATTTAATAATTTATTTAAAAATAACTAGTACCCGAACTCGAGACGCTTTTGAAGATTTGGCTTTAGAAGGTAGTCCATTGGAGACTAATTATCTTGGCTGCATGGAGTGCCATACTGTTTTGGAGATTTTAGGCTTGATCTGGTGCCCATGCCTGTTCAAGATTTTTTCTTAGATATTCTATTTTCGAGGGGTTTCACAATTTGAGAGCATTTGATAGTCAATTCTTATCTTTGATGACTATTTTCTATAAAAAAGTCAGTTAACCTTTTTGTACATGATAAAGGTAACTACAAAGCACATGCTCAAGAGAGAAAAAAGTTAAAAACATGCTAACACATCATTCTGAGAAGTTGCAACCCAAAGTCATGCTTCCCATTTAATTAAAATGTGTCATCAAGAGAGAGAAAAACACATAACACATCATTCCAAGAAGTTGCAACACAAAGTCATGCTTCCCATTTTATTAAAATGTGTCTTTTGGAATACTATAAATTTAAATATATTATTATATACATTTTTTGGATTTTTGGTGTTTTCCCTTTGCTGTTCAGATGCTGCAAAAATATTGGAGTAAAAACATATTTCTATATTTCTATGGAGTTTTCTGTCCAGTCTCAGTTTCATATTTCAATTTGGGTCATTAATCTTCACCTTGGGAAGTCCATGGCCATACAAATGTTGTTGGATGAATTGCTGCATTGGTTACTGTATACCTGGATGGTCATGATGGGAGGAACATGCTGGGGAGTCATCAAAATATTTGTGCTGTTATCATGAACTGGGAAAATTTCTCCATTGTGAGAACTATTGTAAAACAGCAGCCATGATTATTCTGGATTAGCAGGAATCATTCTATTCAAGGGGAGCTGCCCAAATGTTTTTCCTTATCTAATAGGACAGCTAATAATCTCTACATCATAAATGAAAATGGAAGTAAGAAATGTTTTATGGCAAAAGAAGATGAAAGTTGTCTTTGGCATAGAAGGATGGGACACATCAACATTGACAATCTTGTCAAAATCAGCAATACAAAGGCGGTAAGAGATATGCCAAAAAATCTCTTTCAAACACCGTTCGCAATCACTGCCAACTTGGGAAGAAGAACCATATAGGACAGCTAATAATCTCGACATCATAGATGAAAATAGAAGTGAGAAATGTTTTATGGCAAAAGAAGATGAAAATTGGCTTTGGCATAGGAGGATGGGACACATAAACTTTGACAATCTTGTCAAAATCAGCAATACAAAGGCATTAAGACTTAAGGGATTGAGAAATGTTTAATGGCAAAAGAAGATGAAAATTGGCTTTGGCATAGGAGGATGGGACACATAAACTTTGACAATCTTGTCAAAATCAGCAATACAAAGGCATTAAGACTTAAGGGATATGCCAAAATTTTTCCTTCAAACATTGTTTTGCAATCACTGCCAACTTGGGAAGCAAACAAGGGTTAGCTTAAAAACAAAGGAGTATTCACCATCTAAACCATTGGAGCTCATCCATACAGACCTTTGTGGACCAACCTGCACAAAAAGTATGCAAGGTGAAAGTTACTTTATGTTGTTAATTGATGGTTACTCTAAATTTACTTGGGTAACTTTTTTGAAAGAAAAATCTGGAGCACTAGAAGTTTAAGATATTTAAGGCTTTAGTAGAAAATGAAACCGGATTAAAAATTAAATGTCTAAGATCAGATTTGGTGGTGAGTTCACCTCAAATGAATTTGAGGAGTTTTGTGAAAGACACTTTTCAGCTGCAAGAACACCACAACAAAATGGAGTTGTGGAGAGGAAAAATATAACGGTGCAAGAAATGTAAAGAACCATGCTTAATGAGTCCAAGTTATTAGACTCATTTTGGAGAGAAGCAGGCATACATTTTATATTTTAAATTGAATGCAAAGCAGAGTCTATCATGAAAAAGATGCCATATGAACTTTGGAAAGGTAGGCCTGCCACAGTTAAGTACTTCAAAGTATTTGGTAGCAAGTGCTATCTAAAGAGAGATGAAGAGAATCTAGGCAAATTTGATGCTGGATCCGATGAAGGGATATTTCTTGGCTATTCTTCAAGAAGCAAAGCTTTCAGGTGCTATAATAAAAGGTTGCACAAAATCATTGAAAGTGGAAATGTTCATATAGATGATAACACGCATCAAGGAGAAATAACACAAGAAGTTGTTCATGAAGAAGAATTAAATTGCAAAGAAGAAGAGGAAGAAGTTGAAAATGAGAAATCTTCACTACCAACAAAGGCACCTAAAACACTATCAAAAATTGTTCAGAAAAATCATCCAAAAGATCTAGTCATTGGAGACATGTATACAAAAATCCAAACAAGGAGAAGATTGGCCACCACACTAGGATATATGTCTTTACTTTCTACAATTGAACCCAAAGATTTTATGGAGAAAAATGGAACTCGGAAATTGTCCTAAGACCCAAGGATAAAATTGTAATTGGTACCAAGTGGGTGTTCATAAATAAAACTAAATGAAGATGGTCAAGTGGTAAAGAATAAAGCAAGGTTGGCATGTAAAGGCTATGCTCAAGTAGAAGGGGTTGACTTTGAAGAATCATTTGCCTTAGTTGCACGACTAGAGGCCATAAGGATGTTCCTAGCATTTGCTTACCACAAATTTTTTTAAGTTTATCAAATGGATGTCAAATCAGCATTTCTCAATGGACATCTAGAAGAGGAGGTTTATATTGAACAAGTTGAAGGATTCATCTTGTTAGAAAACAAAGACTATGTATTCAAACTCAAGAAAGCTCTTTATGGATTAAAGCAAGCTCACAGGGTTGGTATTCTAGATTAGATAAATACTTGCAAGAACAAGGGTTCAAAAGAGGTGTAGCAGACAACAATTTCTATTTCAAAGTTGAGGATCAATAATTGATTTTTGTAGCAAATGTGGACGATATCATCTTGGAGGCAACAAAAATAGAATGTGTCAAGATTTTGCTTAGAAGATGCAAAAAGTATTTGAAATGTCCATGTTAGGTGAACTCTCTTTCTTCCTAGGATTACAAGTCTCTCAATTTAGTAACAAAATTTTTATTTCATAAACTAAGTATGCTAAAGAGATATTAAAAAAGGTTTATAATGCAGGATTGCAATCTTGTGAGTACAGCAGTGGTCACAAAATGTAAGTTAAGCAAGAATGATGAATCTCCCAAGGCAAACCAAACTCTCTATAGATCTTTGATAGGAATTTTGCTTTATATGACAGCTTCAAGACGTGATATGATGTAGGCAGTTGGGATGGTGGAAAGGTTTCAAGAAATTCCTAAAGATACACATTTATAGGTAGTGAAGAGAATCTTCAAATACTAAAAGGAACTCGGATTTTGGTTTATGTTACCCAAGAGGTGAAGAATTCACCTTAAAAGCATATACAAATGTTGATTGGGTAGGTGGTTTGGATGATAGAAAGAGGACTAGTGGTAGTGTGTTCTTTTTGGGCAATAGTCTTCTTTCATGGTTTAGTAAGAAACAAGCTTTAGTCTCTCTATCCACTGCTGAAGCAAAATACATTGTAGCAACTTCATGTTGCACTCAAGTTCTTTGGATGCAACAAACTTTGAAAGATATCAAAGTAAAGTACGATCACCCAATATCCGTATTTTGTGATAATACAAGTGCAATTAATGTTTCCAAAAATCCAGTGATGCACTCAAGGACTAAACACATCCCCATCAAATACCATTTCTTGAGGGAACAATTGAAATTGGCCACCAAAGAACAGGTTGCGGATATATTTATGAAGTGTTGAAAATAATAGCTAGCTCGGATACTTGATTATTGCATTCTAAATACAAATGTATTATCTCTCATGTAAATCCAAATTTTTTGGGCTAGACCCAAACATGTAACGTGGAGGCAATTAATTGTAACCTTGGGTTGACCCAAACATGTAACGTGGAGGCACTTATTTGTAACTTTGGGCTGGATCAAAACTTGTAACGTGAAGGCACTTAAATGTAAATAAATCAATTAATTAAATACAAGCCGACTTGAGGGTTGACGCCAAAGGTGAGATATAAATCCAGCAGCAAATGAAGTCATTACATCATCAACATCTCATGCAAATGTTATCTGCTCTCCAAGCAGCGATCTCTCCTTAACTCATGCGAATTTGTATAAGCCTATTGTGCGAACTCTTCAAGGTTGATTGTTTGTGGCGAAGTTGTCAAAGATCTTCATGCGAACTTTGATAAGGACTCCTCTTGTGCGAATCTGATCCTCCTAACTATCTACTGTTGATAAGGGCTGCAATCTTCATTGATATATTGAACAGCAATCTGAGATAAGTTTGTTGCCTTGTAATTGCCTGCATTTGAGATAATACATATTGTATTTGAGGCTGGGTTTTTCACCTCCAAGAGGGAGGTTTTCCCAGGGTATTGGTGTGTTTTGTCTTGTGTTTTATTGCTGTTACTGTTCATTCACAGTCTGATTATAATCTAATTGCTTAAATTAACATCTGATTGCTTAAAATTAACATGAAGCCTCTTCCCAAAGAAACTTTTGAGTGTCTTAGGCAAAAGTTAGGGTTGATACCCTCTCCTTCCAGCCGTTAAGGAGATCTATACATAGGGGGGATCTCGTTATTGCACTGTCTTACAGCTCTATAGATACATTTGTAGTGATGTCAAAGGGGGAGAAGATGAGCAAGGGGGAGCATTGGATCTTCAAGGTGATTTCCTTAAGAGGTTGCCATCAATGGCAAAGGGGGCTATTGTTGAAAAGTTGTCATTGATGTCAGGTAAATAGACAAAATGTCATTGATGATTTGATTAGAGTTAAAAGAAAAGTTAATATAATTTTACAAATACAGAGATGTATGAAGACATATAAAGAACAACCATCCAGCAATTATGATATCAACCTATTTTATTAAAGAAGACCTTTACATTAACTAACTTTTATTATTATTGTAGCAAGTAGTTTACGAAGAAGACAAATAATTACGAAGTTAGCGCTGGGCATGAATAAGACAAAAGTAAAAAGCCAAGACATAAGACAAATTGCAAAAAGGCGAGATTAAGGAAAAAGAGAAGGGTGCGATATTATTAATAGCAATTACAAGCTTGTTAATAATAAAGAAAAGGCAGCGACTATGTTGAAGAAAGGCTTTCCTTAAGAAAGAAATATTCACATTTGTTAAGTAATCAAGATTAAATTAAAGATTGTTTTGAGACACCTCCTTTGATAAAGATAACTCCTTGGAAGGACTTCGCACCTCTCATGAAGGGGTATGTGAAAGATATAGAATCATAAAGCAAGAGTTGATTGAAGTGTTTGTGTTGTGGAGTTAAAGAAAGAAAAATACATCATATACACCAGGTTTATGTAATGTCCCCTACTTGGAAGCTGTCATGTTTTCAACAATTATCATACATTACTGAATGTATTATCAAGTTATTATGCTTTTTGGAATTAATTTGACATTTTATAATTCATAGCCCTCTATATTATGATCTAACCTTGTTACTACCTAACCCTAAGGGAGGAAGGGGTAATCATGTTACCAGGGTGCTGAGAAACCAAACTGCAAGAGGCTCCCTCAAGGTTTACGGATGCTGTCCCTTACCCCATCTCGGGACACTGATCCTTACCTCATCTTGGGAACACCTAATTGGTTGGAATTAGATTGCCTCTCCCTTAGCACAAATCTAGCCCATCCTCCATAGGCATTAGCAAAACTAACAGAGATTAAATCAGAAATATATGAGTTTCTTCTAATATTTAGTTACATAAGGATTCCTTAAAATTATGAGATCTATTACTGACACTGCTAATGAATAACCATATTTCTTTAGGAAAATATTTTATTTTACCTATGAACTTACCTTATTCTGAGAATTATATTTATCTATTAATACAGTAAATCAATATTGTAGACATCAAAGGGTTTACTCAGCGTATCAGGCTGTATGTCAAATGCTTGAATCAGCAATCGATATATTGACCAGAATATCAATCTCCTTATTCAACGCTCCTCGAATCCACATTTTAATCTCCCTCAAATACTTTCTTATTTATTTAGAAAAAAGATGACCTTGTGGAAGGAGGCGTCTATCCAAGGAGATGCATCCCATTATTTGCTAATAATCAATTTGCTTCTTGAGTAGTAGCCCTGTAACTAAGCTGACTCATTAATATGGGTTTTAATATTCGTTTTGACTTCTTTAGCAAATTATTTGGATCACACCCTTCCATGGTAATCAAATGTCTTAGCTTAATTGTGGATTGCTGTTTGTCCATTATTTTATTGTTTGTCAAAACGACTGGATATAGTAGCTGCTCGTATCTTCTCTTAAGAAGGACAGAATACCTACAGTATTAACATCACTGCCTTTGTCAATATTATCACTCCTTATTGCTGACTTCAGTATTTACCTTTGCAACACTTGCTCGCTGCTTTTTTTTAACAATTTCTGATATTCTTATATAGGGGTGAATTATGGATAATTAATCATAACGCGATTATAATGATTGCTTTAACCAATAGTTAGCTTCCCTGTCACTTTACTCTTAACATGCTGGGAACATTACTGTGATTATGATGTCATCGATAAGTCTGCTGATTGTCTTCGTAATCAAATGAGGACTATATGGTTGATATAATGATTGTTCTTCCTTAACACGAGTGTTCTCCTTGCTTAATGTAATCATGACTATCAGTTGTGATATATATCTGTAATATATAAGACGATTTTCTGATTTATATTGTGTTGGTTAACAGATTTGTCACCGAACTCTATATTCTCACGCCCACGGAGATGACAAATGTAACCACAGTTGAACCAGTCCAAAAAACTATTTACTGATTGATTCTCTGCTTTTTTTACAAGGTGGCAGCTGTTGATGTGTTTTTTTATGCACATGCAAACACAAAATAAAATACCCAAAAGTATCTTATCCTCTCTTGAACAAAATCTCTCGAATGCTGAAGATTAGCTTAAGGATCACTTGAGAAGACTCCAAGGTTCATGAATGTAGGGTCACTACGTGTGGATAAGTTCATTGGTTTGATGTGATTATGCTGGAATCATAAGGGGACTTATGTTTGAATGCCTGAATACTTGATTTGTTGGAACTTAGATCATCTGATGTTGCAATATGGTGATGCTTTGTTTCCTAAACTAACTTGAATTGAAAAAATGGGCAAAAGATGAAGGGTTGAGAGAATCTATTTTAAGGCCTAGAATGTAAGAAGATGGATGAATGACTTTATGGAATCCTACTGAGCGAGGTCTCACCATCAAACTGAACAATTTGACACAAGCTCAATGCAATCTTCTAAGGACGTTTCAAAGATGTTCAAATCATTACCATTGAACATTGTTCACCATTCAAGTTAATGCATAAACAATGGACGCGTAACAATTTGAAGTTAAGCTCATATCATTCCAGTTGACCATGCAAGACACACTTGCAATCAATGAGAGGCTAGTGGTATGGACTAGGCAGATTCCACATGAATACATTCACCAAATTCTTCCATTCAATCTAATAAACATGAAAGCAAATTGAGAAGCAAAGACCATGTGGGTTGTTGAAGTAACAAATCATATTCACCATACTTCAATGAAATCAATTGTTCTTTACAACCATATTTGGCAACAATCTTTGCCTTCTCCTACTCTAACTTCCATTCTAATTGCTATTCTTTGAAGTTATCTATTATTCTATTCTATTCACTATTCTAGCTAACTATTTGCTGATTAACCACTACAATGAATGGCCAAGATTGAATCTCCATCAATGGCCAAGATTTTACAATGAAATCCTAATTAGGGTTTGTTACAACAAACTCTTCTTAGCCAATCAGAGAATTACATTCAGAGAGTGTGAACCAATAGATATTGAGGGTAGTTCCTGTTAAGGAATTTAGATCAGAGATAGAGAATACAATAGTCTGGTAATATGTAGTGAGGATAGACTTTAATAAGATCACTGCAATGAATATGTTTTACCTCCGATATATATATATAACTCTAACTATTAATCTTCTATGATAATATCGACAACTTGCTGGTTCGTGAAACTGCCACAGATATTGGTTTTAGTTCACAACAAGTGTCGATGCCTATAAATAAAAGGATGAAGAGTCATGTTCACGTAGGGGCATGACTACTACGTGGCTTATGCCAGGTAGAGTCATGACCCTACGAGGACATGACCCTTCATTCAATGTTGTTATATATTACTTGCTTCAATCCGAATGAAGCTATATCCTTAACACTCCCTCTTAGCAAAAGAGGATTGAATTTCATAATTAAGTTTTAAGGAACAACATTCTGGATATACACATTTATTTGACATGATCATTCACTTAGTAACACTTACTAGTGAAATACTTCATATCTCAAAGAGATATGGATTATCTGATATCTAGCACTCTGGGACAACGACTACTTGAAGTCTTATTAGATTACAACCTTGATTCTAGTGACAATTGTAACATTGTCATTATCATAGGTGAAATAATTTTAGTATCATGATATCCGGCACATTCCGGGACATCAAATTAATGTAGTCAATCATGATATGATTGTTATCATAATTTCCGACATATTTCGGAACAATCATTTAATGATAACAATTCAATAACTCGTCATAGCAAATTTAGTATCAAGATTTCCGGCACATTCCGGGACAACAACTTAATGTAGTCAATCTTGATAACAGATCAAGCTATTGTGGAAGTCGTCACCTTACAATAGCGATTTTACACTTCCATCACATGAAAGATCGTCACCTTCCATGACATAACACATACATGCAATATTGCATTCAAGATATTCATGAATATATCATTTACATATGATTAAGATTAATATCGGAAATTTCCATTATAATTTAGTCATACCAAGTTTACCTCTAAAGTACTCTACTTTCAACTTTGCAAGAGGTTTGGTGAATATGTCGGCACTTTGCTCTTCAGTGCTGATGTAGGTCAATTTGATGACATCTCTGTCTACCATATCTCTTATGTAATGGTATGGGATTTCTATATGCTTGGATCGATTATGAAAAACTGGATTTACAGAAAGTTTGATGCAGCTTTGATTATCACAGTGAATTACAGTGGGGTTTAGGGGCTTCTCAAATAGTCCAACTAGCAATTTCCTTAACCATACTGCCTCACGTGCTCCCATGGAGGCAGCCATATATTCGGCTTCAGTGGAACTCTGAGCAACTGCTGACTGTTTTCTGCTAAACCGGGATATCATAGCTGATCCAACACTAAAGCAACACCTCGTTGTACTTTTACGATCAATGGAACTTCCTGCCCAGTCGGAATCAGAATACCCTTGGAGTTGTATCTCAACATTTTTATACTTCAGGCCAAGTCCAATAGTGCCACGCAAGTATCTCAGAATATGCTTAGCAGCCATTAGGTGAATCTTCTTAGGTTCGCACATGAAATGACTTAACACATTGGTAGCGTAACAAATATCAGGGCGAGTGTTTACCAGGTACATAAGAGATCCAATAATTTGTCTATAGTATGTAGGATCTATAGGTTCTGAATCTACTGCTTCACTTTTGAGCTTATGAAGATTTGTTTCCATTGGAATGGATAGAGGCTTACAATCTATCATACCAAATTTGGTCAGGATATCAGTGGTGTATTTTCCTTGATTTAGGAAAATATAATTCTCTTTTTGCCATACTTCTAGGCCCAAAAAATAGTGCAGTAGACCTAGATCCTTCATATCGAATTCAACCACAAGATCTTGTTTGCATTTTGCAATGAGGTGATCTTCTCCTGTTATCAACAAGTCATCAACATAAAGAACAAGTATTAACATGTCACCATCCGATATTTTGAAGTATATGTTAGAGTCTGCTTCATTTTTGGAATATCCTAGTTTGGAGAGATAACTATCTATCCTTCCGTACCATGCCTTGGGAGCTTGCTTAAGGCCGTAGAGAGCTTTTTTTAGTCTACACATAGAGATTTCTATCATGTGTAGCAAAGCCTTCAGGTTGTTCTATATATGCTTCTTCCTCAATAACACCATTCAAAAATGCGGTCTTCACGTCCATTTGGTGTATCTTCCACCCTTTGGAAGCTGCAATGGCAATGATGGTTCTTACAAAAGTATATCGAGCAACTGGAGCAATTGTCTCTTCGTAATCAATTCCAGCCTTTTGAGAGAACCCCCTGGCAACGAATCTGACTTTGTGTTTTTCAATACTACCATCTTGTGCATATTTGATTTTGAATAACCACTTTGATGAGACAACTGATTTGTCTTTTGGTCTAGGTACAATGTCCCAAACATCATTTTTTAAGATAGGTTGGTATTCCTCAATCATTGCATTTTTCCAAGCTTGACATGTTAAAGCCACTTCAACATTTGATGGTTCAGATTTTGTAAGTTCGGTCATGAGGGCAACATAGCATGATTGATTTCTTGTTTTCTTACTCTCTTTGAAGATTTCATCGGGTTCCACATTATTTTCTTCAATCATCTTGCTTGCCCATAGTGGTCTTTTCTTGTTGTTAGGATTTTCAGCATTTTCGAAATTAGGTGATTGAAGTTCATGATTTTCTATGCTATTCTCCCTCTGATTTTCAATTGTAGGATTTTCATCTGATTCTGCAGTTAGATCATCTTCTGCACTTAGAGATAGTTTATAAGCAGCATCTTCTTCAAATTTGACATCTCTACTGATTTCAATGGATCTTCGTCCTGGAATATAGACTCTGTATCCTTTAGTGGTTTCATTGTAGCCAACAAATATGCCTTTCTTCTCGGAGGGTTCTAGTTTGGTTCTCTTTTCTTTAGGAACGTGAATATACACGCGGCAACCAAAGATTCTTAGATGGCTTAAATCTGGTTTATTTCCTGTAAAGGCTTCTTCAGGTGTTATATTCTCTAGGATTGAATGAAGGGATTTGTTTTGAATGTACACAACTGTATTTGAGGCTTCAACCCAAAATGAGATATGTAGATTTTGATCATGCATCATGGCTTTAGCAGCTTTGATGATTGTTCTGTTTTTTCTTTCTGCAACTCCATTTTGTTGAGGATTATAAGGTACAATACACTCCCTCTTAATCCCAACAGAAATGCATAATTCTTTAAAATTTTCAGAGATATATTCACCCCATTATCTGATCTTAGAGTCTTTATTTTCTTCCCAGTTTGATTTTCCACTAGGGCCTTAAATTCTTTAAATTTCAATAACACTTCATTTGATTCTTTGAGTTTTATGAAATAGATCCATGTTTTCCTAGAGTAATCATCAACAAATATCACGTAATACAAGAATCCCCCTAGTGATGGTAATGACATTGGACCACACTAATCAGTGTGGACAAGTTCTAGTACAACTTTTGATTTGTGTTCACTTGAGGGAAAGGACCCTTTTGAGTTCTTCCCTAGAGCACATCCTTTACAAGTTCCAACATGATCAGATTTTAGATTGGGTAATCTTGTGGTAATTTTTCCTATAGAGGGTAGGGCACTAAATCGAAGATGTCCTAATCTTCTATGCCAAATTTCATTAGAGTTTGATACTTCATGATTTAGTGCTTGTTTTTGAGTATTACATAATTTGTATAAACTACCATCTCTAGATCCTATAGGAATAGCATTCTTTATGTTAGAGTTTTTAGGCTAGAGTAGAACTTTATCTTCATGGAAGGTGACACGATATCCTTGATCAGCTAGTCTTGAAATAGAGACCAAATTCCTTTTGATACCTGGTGCAAAGAGAACCTCTTTCAATTGTAATGTAACTCCTGTTCTTAATTGAATTGATAATAGAATATTAAAATAATGTTAATTTTAGTATTAATTCTCAACAGTGTATATTCTATTTTAGACAGATCGTCTTCGATCTTCTCAACAGTTTCTTTTTAGAAACTTGCTATTCTTGTAAATATCTTTGTATTATTTATGAGCGTCTTGCTCATTCTGATAATGAATCAATTCTTTGAAATCCATTGCGTGTCTCGCATTATTTTATGGTATCAGAGCTATAGGAGAAATTTTTTTCGAAATTTTTTTAATCCTAATTTCCAATTAGTGGAAATTTTCGAAATTATTTTCTGGAAAAAATTCATCAAAGTTTTTTTTTAGCTCCTGGGGTGGTATCGTCGGTTTTTTTCGACCTGCAGGATCGTCGCGTGTTGCCGCGATCTGTGTTTTCAACCTGCAGGGTCGTCGTTTTTCCGCGACCTGTGTTCGTAGGGTAGTCGCGTTTTTTCGCGATTTGTGTTCGCGTGCCTGTAGGGCCGTCTGCAACCTCCGCTTCGCCTGTTTGCGACCTCCGACGTCGCGACCTGTTCCCGACGTCGTCTCCGCTTCGCTTGTTCGCAACCTCCGACGTCGCGCCCTGTTCCTGGCGTCGTTCGACACCTGCAACCTGGTCACGGCGTTGTTCGGTGACTTGCAACAGACTTCGGCTCTGTGCACGTCTGCAGGTTTCGACGCCGCCACCTCCAGCGTCGCCACTTGCAACTCACCACTCTCTGCAACGCCGATGTCATTTTCTGTGAACACCATGGCGCCCACGACCTCTGCAACTTTCGATTAAGGTGTTTTCCTTCATTTTTTTATCAAAAATAATCTTTTCTTGCAGATTCTTGGTGGGTTTTTCGAAACCTAATCTGGGTAGTTGTCCATTTTTTTTTGGTGCCTCAATTTTCGAGCCCGCGGATTTAGATTCAGACAGGAGAATCCTTCTGGGTTTTTTGCACGCATTTCTGGGTTGTCCTTGGATTTTTCTGGGTCAGTCGGGAATTTTTTTTGGGAAACGTGCAAATGGCTTCTCTCACCAATCTGATGTTAGAAGGCAGTCAACGCTTTAATGGTCACAATTACAACATTTGGAAACAGCGTATGTTGACCATTTTTGAATATAGGCGTCTTGACCAGCTTGTTTTGGGCAAAGAGCTCAGTCCTGGTACACCTGGTGCAGATCAAGATAAGTTTGATGAACGCAATTGGGAGGTAGTTATGCTTCTCAAACTCTCAGTGATTGATGATCAGTTACCGCAGATTCCTTCCGGCAAGACAGCTTCCGACATCTGGAAGCATCTGAAGGAATTGCATGAGACATCCGACAATAGCCGAGCATTCTTTTTGAAGAATCAGTTGTTCTCCATTATGATGGACGAACGTATGTCCTTACAGGAGCACCTCACGAGGATTAAGGACATTCGAGATCAGCTCGAAGCTATTGGTCGGACTATGGAGGAAGAAGACATGGTAGTAATCACTCTGAAAAGTCTTCCGAAATCGTATGAACACTTCATTGAGACCCTCAATATTACTTCCACTAATGTTGATCTGAAGTTTTCAGAATTGCGCACCAAACTTCTACAGCAGGATCGCTGGAAACAGCAATTTGGTAGTGGTACTACATCAGCCTCCTCGGAAAATGCCTTCACAGCCCAATCCTTTCACAAGGATAAAGGCAAATTTCAGTCCTCTCAGTCTTCTCAGTAGAAAGGCTCTTCTCAGACACAGGATGGAGCTAAGAAGAAGAATGTGCAGTGCAATTACTGTCACAAGTACGGCCATATGAAGAAAGATTGCCGTCAGAGGCTCGCTTCTGAACACAAGAAGCAGGGAGGGTCACACCAGAAGGCGCATGTTGCTGAACATTCCGAGCAGAAAGAGTCTGCTTTTTATGCCTTTATGGCTAAGAGCTCTTCAGATCATGCCAGGTCTTCTGCTTGGTACATCGACTCTGGTGCATCACGTCATTTTTCTCATCGGCGTGATTGGTTTACAGACTTCTCACCTTTCAGTGATTCCGTTGTCTTTGGCGGAGGTGAGGAGTATACAGTTGTTGGCAAAGGCACTGTTCAGATACAGTCTGGTGGCAGGACTCATTTTTCTGAATGTGTACTATGTTCCTGGAATGGAACTTAATCTGCTCTCTGTCAGCGAGATTATGAGGAATTCTCCTCAACTAGATGTGGTGTTCAGTGCTCACAAGTGTTCCATCATTGATCGGGAGACTCGTCTTACTGTTGCTGTTGGTCTAGAGGATCATGGCCTATATAGGCTTCTTGATACTGGTGATTCTCCTGAAGTGGCTCTGGCAGCTCGTATTTCTCCTCTTAGCACTTTGTGGCATCAGAGATATGGACATCTCAATATTCAGTATCTCTCTTAGCTATCTCGGGAGGGACTTGTTTCAGGGTTACCTGATATTCAGACTCAGCATCTTGGAGTATGTGGCCCCTGTCACGCTGGCAAACAGCATCGGACTTCATTCCCACATGGAAAGTCTTGGCGTGCATCTAAGGTACTTCAATTACTTCATGCTGATATTTGTGGTCCTATGAATACATCTTCTGTTACTGGTTGCAAATATTTTTTGCTTATTGTAGATGATTTTAGTAGAAAGATGTGGGTGTACTTTCTTAAGCATAAATCAGATGTGTTTAGTATCTTTCAGAAGTTTAAGTCCTTTGTTGAAAAAGAGTTTGGACATAGTATCATTACTCTTAGGACAGATAACGGGGGGGAATTTTGTTCTTCTGCATTCTCCAACTTCTGTGATACCCATGGCATCAAATGCCAGTTGACTACACCCTACACTCCTCAGCAAAACAGTGTTGTCGAGCGTCGCAATCGTACGGTTGTTGAGATGGCTCGCTCTATGTTACAACACAGGAGTGTTCCGAATAAGTATTGGGCTGAAGCAGTATTTACTGCTGTCTACCTTCTTAACCGCTCTCCTACTCAGGCTGTTAAGGGGAAGACTCCAGAAGAGGTTTGGTCTGGTCGGAAGCCTCAGATCAGCGACCTGAAGGTTTTTGGCTCTGTTGCCTATGTTTGGATTCCAGATGCTAAGCGCTCCAAGTTGGATTCCAAAAGTCAGAAACTCATGATGACAGGATACAGTGATCACCATAAGGCCTACAGACTGATAGATATAGACACTGAACGTCTTATCTTCAGTCGTGATGTTGTATTCGATGAAGACAGAGGATTCTTTCAGTCACCTTCTTCTGAGCAGAGTTCTGAGGATCAGCCTCACAGTGTTCTTATTCCATTAGGTTCGCCTGATGGGAGGGATGATGCAGAATCTATTTTCGATGACGCACTACCTAAGTTCCCTCCGGAGAATAATCCTCCTCTTGCTGCTCCTGTTCCTGATCCTGAGCCTCTTCCAGCTCCTCCAGATGTTCGCACTTCTACTCTTCGGCCTAAATGGTGGGCCAAGACCATTGGTGATCTCAGGGATACTGAGCTCATTGAGGGTAGAACCTCCCGTAATAAGAGCAAACAGCAGCATACAGTCAATTTTGCTCTCATGGCTAACATACACAGTGTTTTTGAGCCTCAGACATACTCAGAGGCTAAAGGTATACCTGAGTGGGAACAGGCTATGGAAGCTGAGTTCCAGAGTCTTCAGAAGAATCACACTTGGGCCCTTTCTGATCTTCCTTCAGGGAAGAAGCCCATTAGCTGCAAATGGGTGTACAAAGTCAAATACAAAGCTGATGGAACCTTAGACAAGTATAAGGCTTGCCTTGTTGCTCGTGGGTTCTCACAGAAAGAAGGCATTGACTATGAGGAGACTTTTGCTCCTACAGCCAAAATGAGTACCATACGGCTCGTTCTTGCCTTGGCAGCCCAGTTCAGTTGGAAAGTCCATCAGATGGACGTCAAGAGTGCTTTTTTGAATGGTGACTTACAGGAAGAAGTCTACATGACGCAACCCCCAGGATTCAAGGTTGCTGGTCAAGAACAGAAGGTCTGTAGACTAGTCAAAGCACTCTATGGTCTGAAACAAGCTCCTCGGGCTTGGTACATGAAAATTGATAAGTACCTGATAGATCATGGTTTTCAGCGGAGTCCATCTGATGCAAACTTGTATATCAAGCATTCTAGTAATGATATTCTGTTTGTAGTTGTCTATGTGGATGACTTAATCATTACTGGCAGTTCAGCACATTTGATCACTGGGATCAAACAGGATTTGTGTCGTACCTTTGATATGACAGATTTGGGACTTCTACATTACTGCTTAGGAGTTGAAGTCTGGCAGACTGAGCACAGTATCTTTCTCTCTCAGTCCAAGTATGCTAGAAGTCTTGTGGACAGGTTCAGAATGCAGGATTGCAAACCTGCCTCTACTCCTATGGAACCCGGGCTCAAACTTTCAGCTCAGTCATCTTCACCAGTTGTGGATGAATCTCTGTTCAGGCAACTAGTGGGCAGCCTCATCTATCTTACTGCCACTAGACTTGACATCAGTTTTTCAGTGAGCTACATTTCACGCTTCATGACAGCTCCCAAGGCTGATCATTGGATAGCAGCGAAGCGTGTGCTGCGTTATGTGAGTGGCACTCCTGATTATGGACTTCTGTACACTCGGAGTTCTGATCCTATACTCAGTGGTTATACAGATTCTGACTGGGCAGGTTCGGTTGATGACCGTAAGTCTACAGCAGGGTATGTGTTTAGTTTGGGATCTGGTGCTATCACATGGACTAGTAAGAAGCAGCAGGCTGTGGCTCTCTCCTCGACAGAAGCAGAGTATCGGGGAGCAGCTAATGCATCTTGTGAGGCAGTTTGGCTTCGACGAATGCTTGCGGATATGCATGTCTCCCAGGCAGGTCCTACTCCCTTGTTCTGTGATAATCAGGGAGTGCTCAAACTCGCCAAGAATCCAGTCTTCCATGAAAGAACCAAGCATGTGGAAACGCATTGTCACTATATTCGACAGCTAGTTGAAGACGGATCCATCTAGTTGCTGTATGTTCCTACCTCGGAGCAGCCAGCAGACATCTTCACCAAGCCCCTTGGTCCTGATAAATTTGTAAAATTCAGGGGGTCTATAGGTGTAGTTAATAGATTGAGCATTAAGGGAGGGTAATAGAATATTAAAATAATGTTAATTTTAGTATTAATGCTCAACAGTGTATATTCTATTTTAGACAGATCGTCTTCGATCTTCTCAGCATTGTATTATTTATGAGCGTCTTGCTCATTCTGATAATGAATCAATTCTTTGAAATCCATTGCGTGTCTCGCATTGTTTTAATTGAGCAGGTCCCAATTCCTTTCACTGGATAGGTAGAATTGTCTCCTATTGTAACTTCTTCAGTTGAGTGGCCTTCAAAGGTTTTAAATTGATCTCTAAAACCGGTTATGTGTCGAGATGCTCCACTGTCAATTATACACATATGTTTGTTTGAGTTTAGTTCGCTTGATAAGGCTAAGAAAAATAGAGGATTCTCTACTTCCTTGACTTCAGCTATGGTTGCTTGAGCTTTCTTTCTTTCTGGGCAGAACCTGTGAGTGTGTCCAAATTTATCACACTTGTAGCATTGAATTTTGGAGAAGTCTTTGCTCTTGTGATTCTTTCCTCTCTTCCGTTTGAACTTCCTTTTCTTCCCTTTGTTGCTTATGTTAGCATGTAGTGCTTGAATTTCTCCCCCTTTGTTAGGACCCAATCCTCTTGTGATTAGTCGAGATTCTTCTGGAGTACAATCATTCTTGAGTTGATCGAATTTTGGTAGTGTCGGACGAGCACTAATGCCTTGAATAAAGGATTCCCAACTGGATGGTAATCCCTTAAGTGCTATTAGAGATAGCTCCATATCATCTATATTATTCCCAATAGTTGACAATTGGTCTTTTAATTCTGAAAACCTCATGAAATAGGATGTGATTGTTTCTCCTTCGTTCATGTAGATATGCATAATTGTTGTTTTAAAGTGAGCAATCTGCTTGCATTATTTATTTCATATGAGTTTTGAATGGTCTTGAACATATCGTAAGCTGTAGTTAGTTTTGAGATGGTTGGGAGAATGTGATCTTTAACAGCATCAATTATGATTTTCTTAGCCTTGTTGTTGTGTCTTTTCCAGGTTGTTTTCTCTGGCTCGTCTTTGGGCATCTTAGTGTCTTCTTCTATGTATGCATCTAGTTCGAGTTCTTGAAGAATTATTGTTATTCCAATTCTCCATGCGACGAAGTTGGATGCGCCTTCGAGTCTATCCTCCACTCTAACACTGTTCATCATGATTGATTTTCCTTTGATTCTGAGTGCAAGTCTGAATTTTTTTTAGAAAAGAGGTGTCACTATTTTATTATTTCTCTACCAACGTGGCTCTGATACCATGTTAAGGAATTTAGATCAGAGATAGAGAATACAATAGTTTGGTAATATATAGTGAGGATAGACTTTAATAAGATCACTGCAATGAATATGTTTTACCTCCGATATATATATATATATATATATAACTCTAACTATTAATCTTCTATGATAATATCGACAGCTTGCTGGTTCGTGAAACTGCCACAATTATTGGTTTTAGTTCACAGCAAGTGTCAATGCCTATAAATAAAAGGATGAAGAGTCATGTCCACGTAGGGGCCTGACTTCTACGTGGCTTATGCCACGTAGAGTCATGACCCTATAGGGACATGACCCTTCATTCAATGTTGTTATATATTACTTGCTTCAATCCGAATGAAGCTATATCCTTAACAGTTCCATCGGAGTTTGTGTCTTCATATATGAGCTTGATTCATTGAACTTAGACGCGTCCATGTGGACTTCATTGATTGGTGGAAGGGATGACTGGGCTGCCACCTCAATCTTGCACTTGTAGATTTGACTTGGTTCATGATAATGAAAAGAGTGTTGAGCAATATCTCTTGATACTCAACATTATCTAGTTTCAGTAGTGATGATGATGATGAGAAGCAGACTTTGATTAACTCTTTTGAAACTATCTGCTTCTTCAATCATGCTTGATGTAGGTCTTGTGATGATTTTGGTTGACTTTCCCTTGCTCATGATGTACTTTGAGTGGGTGATGCACTTGGTTCAATCTAACTCTTTATTGTATTGACTTCATGTAATCGTAGGATGCCTCTCCATAAGCATTCTACCTGCAGATACATATGCAACTGCGTTGTCCGTGATAATTTGGACAACATTCTCAACTCCAACTTCTTGAACCACCCCATCCAACAGATTACACAAAGTCTTTGCATTTTTTATTTCATTCGAGGCATCAATAGACTTTAGGAATACCATTGCACCATTTGAAGCCACCAAGAAGTTGAGAAGAGTCCTATTCCGTCCATCTGTCCATCCATCATATAAAATGCTGCATCCTTTTCTCTTCCAATACCTTTTCTGATCATCAACCACAACTTGTGTATTTTTTACAACTTTCTTTAGCAATGGCCCATTGAAGTCATGACCTGTTGGGGCCTTAAACCCCTTACCCGCAACTGTTAATGCATTAGCCAAACCTTCCCAATACGCATTGTTTGCTGCATTGAAAAATAGATTATTGTAAAACCAAAAGTTTGAAGCTGCTATCTTTGCTTGTTCATGCTTCTCTCTATTCCATCCTGTACCTTCAAGTGAAGGTTCACTTGAAGGTTGTGCACCTGGAACATTGCGTGGTATAAAAAAATTAGCGTCTGATCTAACAGAAGTGCCACTAGCCTCACCCTCATTGTCACCAAAACATGGAAGTGACTGACAACCACGAGTGTGACCAATGGGACCCGAAGTGGACAATGTGGGATTCATTGCAGCTGCCATGGCTTCTTTTGTTTTTTGCCTTTCTTCCTTTTGCATATCATTCTCAGCAATAATGGCCTTCATTTAATAATCTCAAGAGTTGATTTGGGGCATACCTCCACACCATATCCAGGTATTTGTGCAAGGTGGTATTTTAATCTATTGATTTCACCCGTCATCCATTTTGTACATTCGGTGCAAGTGACCTCCCCCTTTTTGCTTCTTGGAATCCCATATTTCCATGATTTATCTTTGTCTTACTGACCTTGGGGTTGCCCTTGGAGTTGAACTTGCCATTGCTATTTTAACATGAAAAAAAAAAAAATCAGCAGGGTTTTATGGAAAATCAACAAAAAAAATGACAATGAATCATTTGGGAAAAATAACATTCAAAAACAAGAAAAAAATATGAGGAAATAACTTAGGAAAGGAAATAGAAAAAAATTTGGCAGCATATCCCCTTGTTTTTCAATATTTTTTGGATTTTCAAAACATGGAAATGATTCAAATGAAAAAAAAAAGAGGAAAAATCCTTAACTAGATCTCTTTTGCTGATTTTATCTTCTTTCCTCTCCTCCTTCAAACCCTACAAACCTGTTATAACCAAGCAAAAATGCCAAATGAGGGGAAAAAGTAAAAAAAAACTGAGTTTTATTGGTTAAACAATGTGTTTTTTGGGCTACACGAGTCCATATGAAAGACTCGCGAGTCCGAGCAAACCCATTAATTGTAGGCAGTCTGATGACAACTTTATATCCATCTCTGCAAAAAAGGTATTTTGTTATTGTTGCAAGGTGTGCGCCCTTGGTCTCCTTGTGTTGTGCAGCGCAACACTCGGGTTTGTGATGTGGCTTAACCGCCCCCTATGGATTCTATAAGTCTAGTGGTTGTATCGGGCATTAACAGGTCGATCTTTTGGTGCAACAGTAACCACACTTGAAACAGTTATTGCAAGTACAGTTAGTCTCATACCAGATAATATCCCTTGGCAGTTTAGACCATGGTTTTAAGACTCGTGGACTCGCCACGGACTCGCGAGTCCATGGGAGCCACGAGTCGACTGAGTCCATATGAAAGACTCGCGAGTCCGAGCAAAAGACCCGCGAGTCTTACATATGGACTCAGTCGACTCGTGGCTCCCATGGACTCGCGAGTCCGTGGCGAGTCCACGAGTCTTAAAACCATGGTCTAAACTGCCAAGGGATATTATCTGGTATGAGACTAACTGTACTTGCAGTAACTGTTTCAAGTCTGGTTACTGTTGCACCAAAAGATCGACCTGTTAATGCCCGATACAACCACTAGACTTATAGAATCCATAGGGGGCGGTTAAGCCACATCACAAACCTGAGTGTTGCGCTGCACAACACAAGGAGACCAAGGGCGCACACCTTGCAGAGATGGATATAAAGTTGTCATCAGACTGCCTACAATTAATGGGTTTAATGTGGGATGAGATTCATTCCCAGAGCATTCTCCCACAAAAGAGATCACTGACTATGAAAGGGAACCTCCCATCATCAGCCAAAGGAGACTACCTATTGCATAAAGGAAGAATTTGCATCCTTTTATAAGGGAGACAGTCTAGCATTCATGAAATCAGAATGCCAGGAGGTAGGCAAAAACAAAATTGCCTAGTAAAAGACAGTGGACGGAAAGAAAATTGAAGGGACCATTACTTCATTTGCATGTAGGTTGACATACAAGCAGTCATGTCATGTGTATCATCACTGACAGTTTAATTTGTGCAATTGATTTACACAAGAAAAACAAAAGATAGGAGGCCACGTTAACTGTGGTTTAAAAAATGCCATTGGTGGATAGAATCAAGTCCAGGATCTGAGATAGTCTTTGCCTATGTTTCAAAGCAGGATTTTCATAGAAATTTCAAGGGATATACCTAGGGTAATCATTCAATTCTCCAGAAATTTAAGGGAAATAATTCTGCCTGAAGTAAAGAAGCCGATAGAAGATACTGAGAAAATTTGTAGTCAATAGCAAAGAGCTGCTACAAAAGCTGAACCCATTTTTCTAGATAGTGAAATAAATGGTACGTTGCTTGTGTAGAATTGACATCAAATTCATCACGCCACCTTGGCAATTTCACTATGGACATTTTTAATACTCACCTTGATGTTTTTAGCTCTTGTGACAGCACATTTATTTTAAAGGTTGTACAAAAAATGTTAAGCAAGTATGCTTATCATAGACAGGCTCTCATGTATTGTTGTTTGACTATGTGCAGGGTAATTTTATAGGACCACGAAATTGCTGGACAGGCTCTGCTTTACGTACTGAAGCTACTGGCTATGGATTGGTACATGCACTTGTAGGCTTGTAGCTAAGCTATAAGAATATGTTTTGAGCTTTGCAGTAGGCTTGGCATTGCCCCTAAATATAGTATAACTTAAGATACAGTGTTGGTTCTATGTTCATGCAGAATATGATTATTTACTCTTTGCTCTTTTGTAAATACTATCTTTGATTAATCATTACTTTTTGCTTCCACTGCAGGTGTATTTTGCACAAATGATACTTCTCCATATGGACAGACAACTGAAAGGCTTGAGGTGTATAATCTTTCTAAATACAAAATACCAATCTGCAGCGAAGATCTTTGTTATGTACATAAATAGTTGTAGTTAGATTTTTTAGATATTAGGAAATTGAAAAGAACAGAGTTTTTAAGTGGAGATATTCATTTCTTATTATTTCTTGGCATCATCATGCGACTTTAAGATGGAGATGAAGATATTAACCTAATGTACACTGACTGTCTACCTCCAGATGTGTTGTTAGTGGGGCTGGAAAGATAGCAATGCATGTTTTGGAAAAGCTCCTTGCTTTTGGGGCTGTTCCTATAACAATATCAGGTAGTGACTTGGTCCTAGATCTTCAGCTCCAAGATAATGAGCATATGTAGAAATTGCATTTTCTTATTTCTTTTCTCTTTCATTGACAATTGATGGTAGATACGCTGAAATCCAAATGCTAAATGAGATTAGATGTCATGCTTATGTTTTTTATTTTAATGTTTTTTGGCATATTCAAAGAACAAAAAAGAAACAGAGAAAACTAGGTAGTTTGATATATTGTTGTATTTAGCATGTTACAACCACCCTAAGGTTATTATTTTGTGGGTTGTAACTTGTAATCTACTTGAAATATGTGAGCATATTATCTGGGTGATGAGTGGATTACTTGTATGGAAGAAATGGGTTTCTGAAACACAACTTTGAGCTCCACATCCTCAGAAGAATGGAGCACCCAGAAAATGCCATTTAATTAATAAAAAACTAGAACCTAATGAAACCTGATCAATAGTCGATCAATCATCAAACAAAAAACACTGCAATTAATTCAAACGATTCAGGGTATTTTTGAGCAATTGCAGAATATTATAAGAGATCTTTCAATAGAAAGAGAGAAATAAATTTGTAAAGAAGAATTTCCACTCATGAACTGTTACTGTTTTGATTGGTAAGCAACATCTAGCAAACCTACCTTTTTTTATCATAGAAAATCAAAATATATTAGAGCTGGAGGGAATGGCATTCAATATGCATGAAGGATTTTATACTTCAATTCATTTTTTGGTTTGTACTTAATGTATTTTATTATTTGTCCCTTAGATTTAGTTTGCCGTGTTAACAGCTTTCTTTGTTTTCTGTGGATCTGAGTTGCCTTTATTCATTTATTTTATTCCTTACGATGCATCTGCATTAAAATATTTCAACTCTGATGAGTTGAAATTAATATTTTATTCATTTTATCAGAGCTTTTCCACATGTTTGTTAATTGTTTAATTTCTCCTGCACTCTGGGCTTAATTTAATAATTTGTCGTCTTCTTTTAGTCTGTGAACTGACTACACATGTTGCATCTTGTTTCATTTTAATTGGATTTGTTTTTACTTAAGCTTTTGAGGCCTTTTGACAAGTCTTCAGAGTTAATAAGAATGCATCTTCAAGTCAGGAAGATCATGACATTTGTCACAATTTCATCTTCTTTCTTACTTGGTGCTTTCTTTTGAGAATTGTTAAGTTGTTTTCTCTGGGCAGGCACGATTCTCCGTCTCATTATTTATTTCCCCAGAAGCTGTCTGTTAAGGGCTGTAAAATTTTTCAAGTCCTTCCATCTTCAATTAAAATGAGATGATGACTAGTGTTATTGATTCAGTTTGCTTTTACCCCATGGTAGAAAAAAATTAGCCACTAAATCATGGGCTTGCCCATGCTTTTGCAAATTCACTAACCCTATGACTGTATTTTTTTCACCTGCAGTAGAAGTGGTCTTCCTGCTCCCTCTGTCGAAACTATCTCTAATTGATACATTGAAATAGTAATCAATAGATTGCTATGTTTTGGATG
Organism: Cryptomeria japonica; assembly: GCF_030272615.1. Taxonomy (NCBI): domain Eukaryota; kingdom Viridiplantae; phylum Streptophyta; class Pinopsida; order Cupressales; family Cupressaceae; genus Cryptomeria; species Cryptomeria japonica. The sequence goes on along the minus strand of NC_081410.1, from coordinate 5,365,424 downwards.
AAGATTTCTTATGCTTAGTGGTGCTAGTATTTCTTTCCTCTCTCCAACCAACCTTGCCATTTCAGCTTGTTGTTCCAATGTCATATGTAGACAAACTCTAATCCCATGTCCACTCTCACCCAATAATTGGTGTTGCAAACCTACTATAGCTCCCATCATAACCAGTTTTGCAAATATAACAAAAAATGCTTGCTGCCCCCTGCATTTTTACCATTGTTAACAGTTACCATTGTTAACAGTTAAATTGGTGGCAAATTGAAGTAAGGGATATTTGGGATTGAAAAGGCTTTTTGCAAGGTTTTGAAGAGAAGGTGTAGGGCATGCAAAACAGTCTTGTGGAGTTTCAATAAAACTAATGTTTGGATTTTCAAAATGAAGAGAAAGATCTATTTTGTTTACTTAAAGTTCTTCACTGCCCTCATTCACATCAACATCACTGTTGCTAGTGTTAGTAAAAGGGGTGTAGTACACCTTGCATAATGTTATCATGTTTAATTTATTGATACTTGTGGTGCACCTAGGCACCTAGGGATATGTGCATCACATGGGGTTAACATTCTTGGGGCCACTTTATGTTTTATAACATTGTGATAAATTTAATATGGAGTTTTACATGGGAAAAATATTTAATATTGGGAAACTTTAGAACCAAAATTAAATGAGGGGTTAATGATTTTGCAATCTCATGGTATCAGTCACATGGTTTTATGTAATACCACTTGGTGGTTTTGTGTGAGCTTGCAAGCACATGGGCAGTTGTTTAAGGTTGGCTAGTTGGCTAATTTGGCTAAGGGGTTGAAAGCATCTTTTGTTGGCATTTGTGAGGGTTTGAAGCATGGCATGGGATGTGTGGTTACATGGTTGTTTATGTAAGGGGCTGCTGTCTCGGGGAGATCAGTAGGCTTCTGGGGTTGTAAGTCCCTTGTTATTCTCAGTAGGTGGAAGTTGTGGTGATTGACAAGCAGTTAATGCCAAGCTACAGTTGTGTGAGAATTGGACGAAAAACTTATATATGGGGGTCGGTTGAAAGAATAGTCGAGTGCCAGGAGTGCACCAAGGTGGTCTGTGGCAAACACCTCCTCCTAGGGGTGAAGAAGAGTAACCCTGCCCTCTAGTCTCAGGGAGATAGAGGTCCTACATGGACATTAGGGGTGAAGTAGAGTAACCCCGCCTTATCATTAGATGGTGAGGTTTACTGGTGGATGTATGCTCATGGTCCCTATCTCAGTGAAGTGGAGTAACGGAGCCAATGTTGGGAATGACTCTCGGGGAGTTGTCTATGACCCGAGGACTAGGGAAGCGGAGTACCTAGGCCCTTGCGAGGAGGACGATCGTGCAATGGATTGTCCCGGTTGGGGAAGTGGAGTACCCAAGATCTTGTAAGGGGGATGGCTGCGCAATGGGCTATCGATGTCAGAATGTTGGAGCTTGAGAGTTGGGCACGCTATGTGGGTTGCGCTGCAGAGCCAGAAGTCCATGTGTCTTGTGGAACGAGTGGGGTGATGTGCCGGGCACACACCTAGGTTACCTGAAGTGGGATTTGCATTGAGATCCGGGATCTCAAGACCCTAGAGTGGGGGTCGAATGTGGCAATAGGGACCGGGTTCCGAAAGTGTACTCATGCTGAGCCGAGCCATGAGGCGAGTCCAAGAGGGTGACGAAGATGGATGAGTTGCATGACCGAAAAGAGGACATGGTCCGTAGGCGAGTTATTCTGGGAGCACAGCCGAGTTGAAGGAGAGTTCAGCGACCAAGGATATTGGATTGGATCATGGAGCGAAGAGCTTGGTGCCCAAGTAGTAGTGCAAGGTGTTTTGTCAGTCTGAGAGACTTAGACTGGGTGTTTGCATGGAGCTGGTTATTGTGCACAGGATGTACAGGGAACCGGGTTCACCAGCGAAGTCATGTAGGCATAGGCCAGGGGCCCAAAGCATCGTGACTTGGAGTCCCCATTCAGGAAGGGGTTCTGAGTCGTGTACTGGGTAAGCCGTCGCGGGCTCACGAGAGAGTCAGTGGTGCGCCAGGTTGAGTTTTGAAGGAGACAAGGTCTTTGTGGATTTGGAGCCTACGTGTGAAGCTACAGCCAGGGGCGAGGTGCAATGCGATCTGTACCAGTGCTTCAAGAGTAGTCGCAGATCTAGGGGCAGGAACTTGTAATCGGGTACTTGGGAAGTACTCGGGGTAGTGACCAATGACAGAGCTGGAATTGTTTGTAGACCGGGCCAGGGGCCATCTCTTCATAACAATAATGCTATCTATTGCCCCAGTGTTGTGTTCATTGTGTGGAGATGGACAGACAGGAAGCTAGCCAGGGAGTCTAGTCGTCCCATGAGATATGTTTGGTGCTTGAGGGTTCAGAGGAGTTGAGGGAGGCCAACATGGGGCGCCAGTGCTGTGGGAGTACTGGGCATGCTCAGGGAGTGTGTAGAGTTGGAGCCAAAGGACTTAAGGAGTTTCGGCAGGGGTCAGTGTTAGTAGTCAGGGTCTTATGGGGGACTCAAGAAGACGAAGGCATAGAGGAGACCTGTAAGCTTGTACCAGGGGTGCAAGGGCGGTGCGACAAGACAATGCTAGAGTAGAGTCAGGGACTTGAAGGGAGTGCTAGGAGCATCGGGATGAAGGAGACCCGTGAGAGGGTTGGCATGGACTTCTATTCCGCATGGGTGTGTGTTAATGTGGTCAGGGGGTGGACACTTGAAAAGGGATGGCGTAGTCTAGAAACAAGAAAGGACTTGTCCGCAATGGGAGTCGTGAGTAAGGTTTGCCAATGCCGCATGAGGTTGGACCTCCTTTGGAAGGAAAAAGCTTCTTTGGGCAACAGGTTGGTCTAGCCCCGTGACAGTTGGCATGGGGTGCTTGTAGTGAGCTTGTAGTGTTCATGGAAACTGTGAAGATGTATTGTAATGATTTCATTGTTGAATAATTCATGAGAGATGGATGTTTTTAGATGTTGGGGTTTTCCCTCTTTGAGGGTTTTCCCAGGATATATCTTGTGGCATCTTTGATGATATGTTGTCTATTCTTTTGCATATGGATTCTAAATACTTTTTTGCATAGATTTCTCTATTTGGGTAATGTGGAAATTTGTCATGTATGGCTAAAAATTTCCTAATAGCTTTGACAACTTTCCTTGGAGCTAGTGCTCATTTTATGGTGTTTTTGTGGGACAACAAATTGAAACCAAAACATTTTAAAACTAATTGAAAAAAACAAAAAAACAAAACAAAATGACATCTTGATGCAATGTTTGTAGCTGAACAAGTTGATGTCTTCTTTGAATCTTTCAACCGTAAGTTTCTTACTCGTTTGTAATAAGTGATAAACTATCTTGAGGCTGCCAAGGTCACTGCTGTCTTTATTCTTTCCTGATCGTTTCAAGTTTCAACATACAAGGGCACAACAAGTTTGCGCTATGTACTGTAGAACTCAGGCTTATTCTGTTATTCATTGTAAACTTTAAGCGTTAAATGGGGAGGCATCCCCACCCCTCAAACCCCAGTCCCTATAAGTGTAAACACTGAACAGTGATATCAGATGTTTTAATGGTCTCCAACAGCAATGGCGTAGCTTCCAACACAGTCAATAAAACTATTAAATTTAAAATAGAATGCATCTTTTACATATCAGGGCAAATAAGGGGTATGGGAGGGTTTGTGGAACTCCCATGCCCCCTTAGAACCCAGTAAATATTCACCACATATTCTAAAAAAAAAGTGTTGAAATATATGTTCTTATCCGTAGGGGATGCTTGGTTGTCATCGAGAAGGTCAAGAGACATTTGAAACATCCCTAACTGCCATGGGAACTACCAGGCCTCTCCTATAAGTTTCTCACTGTCCTTGAATGTAGGGATGTGTTTCGGGATGTTTCCTAGTTTTTTTAGTTTGGGAGCAACAGCCAGTGGACGTCCTCTAATGTCTCGCTGTCCTCGAAATGCCTAAGGGGATGGGTACAGGCGTTTGAGGGGTGGGGACGTGTCCCTTTGTAACATAACTAGGAAACCTTTTTTGATACACATACATGAACAGAAACAAGCTCGGGGAAGATGTGGAGTACGCCTTTGAAAAAAGGTTTTCTTGTTATGGAGTTTCTTTCTACTTTTGGTTGCCTTCCATCCATGTTTTACATTCTACTTATTCCACGCTTAAACTAAGAGACAAGCCAAAGTGTTTACTAAGACAGTTGCAAATCTTCATTGGCTGCTGAATTTTAAGAAGCATCATGCTTGGAATGAAGTCTTTCTCTCATTTATTATTGCTACAATAAAATTGTCACAAATCTATACTATAGAGCCCTTTTTAGGTGTGGTTTGTTGGTATAAAATATTATTTATGCCTTATTTTACTCTAGGTGAATCTCAGCTTAGTTGATGGTATTTTTACCTACCTTACTTACCTACCCTACCTACTTTTCCCTCCAAATAGAGGAAATTCAAATTTCCTCATTTCCTATATATTGATGTACTTTGATCAATTCATATTCAATCATCATTCCACCTGCAATAGCTCTCAATTGTTGTCTCAATCTAGCTTCTATTTTTCTATCTCATCTCACATGGTTAGATTTCCACACATTGCCAACCATTAATGTTGATTATCCTCTATTGCCAATTATAACAATTTCTTCAGATCCAAAGGAAGGTGACAAAGCAACTAGTTTCATGGTCATAAGAAGCAAATACAAAACCATTTCCACTTGTATCACATTGAAAGCTCATTGTTTGGGGTTGTTCACTAGGCTTTGGATGAGCATGTATTTTTGAACCAGACATCTTTTGCACCTTCACCCATACTTATACCTACATACATATGTATTTTCAGTGTTCCACAGAAACGTGCTTCCCCCCTCAGGCCCATGACTTGACGGGGAGATGAGGACGTGGCGTCTCCCGCCGTCCCGCCAGTGGTGCTCTATTGGAGACACGAAGAGATCTCGACATCTCCAAGGAGTCTTGGAGACACCTAGGCATCTCTCAAGGGGTGGGGAGACGTGTAGAAGTCTCTCGTTTGGCCACATGAAAAAGCAATTAAATTTTTTATTTTTTTTAATTTTGAGCGATTTTTGGGGGTTGGGGGGTAACCCTAATTCGACGTGGCCCCCAACCCTTCCCCCAATGCAACACAAAAACTTGGAAAAGACTGATTGAAGGAGTGAAAAGAGTGAGTGCAAGTGTAAGAAGAGTGAGAAGGAGCAAGAAGAAGAGAAGAGGATTCTACAACATTTTGGAGAGATTTTTCAAGCACAAGGTAAGTTATTTCTTGTTTTTTGTTTGTTTTATTTTTTGATTTTCAATGTTTTTGTTTTTTAAACTTGTATTTTTTTTTTATTCATTTCAAAATCAGAATTGATGTTGAATCTTGAGGGCAAAATGATGAGTGAATCATTTTTCCCTCAAGATTCAAGTGTAAGAGGAGTGAGAAGGAGCAAGAAGAAGAGAAGAGGATTCTATAACATTTTGGAGAGATTTTTCAAGCACAAGGTAGGTTATTTCTTGTTTTTTTGTTTGTTTTATTTTTTGATTTTCAATTTTTTTGTTATTTGAACTTGTATTTTTTTTTTATTCATTTCAAAATCAGATTTGATGTTGAATCTTGAGGGCAACATTTTAAATTTTGTTTTCAAAATTGAAATTTCAAATTATTATTAGTTAAACTAGCTTGAAGTTATGCTTATTGAATTTATTTTTATTTTTATTTTTTATTTTGTGAAATGTTGTGACACTATCACAATAAGCTCCCATGACATGAGTGAGTATGAGATGGAAATCCATTCGCATAGTGGAAATGATTCAGATTTTGAACTTGAGGCTGAGGGGGGTGACCATGTGGTTGATCCTAAAGCCCAATCTAGTTCCATGGCAAGTGCACCAGCTAGTACAGGTTGTTCTTCAGAGTTATTGGCACAGTTTGTTAGGGGTCCTTATGATCCTAAATCTCCTCTAAAATAATTTGCTTCAAAAATACAAGGTGCATCAAGTACAAGTGGGGGAACAAGGAAGTGGCAATGCAACATTTGTGGTCTTACATGGTTTGGTAGCGTCACTAGAGTGAATGCACACTTCCTTTTTTGGAGAGGAAAAGGTGTGGGCCCATGTCGGTTTTTGGAAGAACCTAAAAACATAGAATACAAAATTGAGATCAACAAGCTTTGGGGCATTTTATTTGATAGAGCAGTTGCAGTCCCTGCTACTTTGTCTACTAGGGCAGCTCTTCAGCAGAACCAACAAGTGCAATATACTTCTTTTCATACATTGCAAACGAGAGGAGTGATGTCTAGACCTTCATCCACTTCCACTTCTAGTGCCATGCCCCAATCATCTGAGGCTAAGGGGACAAGGAAATGCAATATGCAAAGTAACCCCATAGCTGATTTGTTTAATGTGAAGTTGAAGGATGAAATAGATGATTCCATTGGCAGGTTCTTCTTTGCCAATGGCATCCCATTTCATGTAACACAGTCTCCTTATAGGGAGATGATGTCTATGGTGGCGAAGGGAGGACCATCATATGTGCCACTAGGTGAAACAAAATTGAGGACCACAATCTTGGATAACAACTATTCCAAGATCAATGTTTTGATGGAGAAGATGAAGGCATGTTGGGTGGCCTCTCGGTGCAACATAGTTATGGATGGGTGGATGGACATTAGCCATCATCCACTCATCAACATCATGGTCACATGTGTAGAGGGCCCATACTTTCTCAGAGCAATTGATTGTACATGGCATCACAAAGATGCTGATTTTCAGTTTGACGTCCTTAGGGAGGCTATTGAGGAGGTTGGGCCACAAAATGTGGTACAAGTAGTGACAAATGTAGTCCATGTGTGTAGAGCAGCAGGGAATCTTATTGAGGTAGCCTATAGACATATTTGGTGGACTCCATGTTGTGTGCATGCCATGAATAATGCAATCAAGGACATGGGGAAGATTGACTGGATTATAGGAGTGGTCAGCAATGCGAGAGATGTGCAGATGTTTATCTGCAACCATCACACTTCACATGCACTCTTTAGGACCTTCTTGAAGGAGTTCTTGAAACCAGTTGAGACCAAATATGCATCCTATTTCATTCTCTTGGAGAGAATGATTGAGTTTCAAGTGTCATTGCAACTCATGGTTATGACAATAGAGTGGAATAGGTGGGCCGAGGCCAAGACAAAGCAGGGGAGAAGGGTGAAGGAGATAGTGAAGAGTGATGTGTTTTGGACTGATGCAAAATACATTGTCTCCATCATTGCTCTTGTATTCTAGGTCATCAGATATGGGGATGGGGATGCACCTAACCTTGGAGAGGTGTATGAGTGCATCGATTCTATGTTTGACCAGATGAGGGCTGCTGTGTGAGTGAATGACCCTACTTTAGCATTTTACAATGAGCACATTCGGCCAATCATTTAGCGCAGATGGGACAATCTCAACACTCCCTTGCATATGGCTGCCTATGCCTTGAATCCTAAGTGGTACAAGGCTAGGCTGTGTAGAGTTACACCGATTTAGGATGATGAGGTGAAAGCGGGGTTCTTTAGGTGCATAGAGAAGATGTATGATGCTAGAGATGTGGGCATAATTTGCACCGAGTGGATGAAATTTGCCACTCTTAAGGGTTATTTAGACGTGGCAAAGATGGATACAGAAACTATGGCAAAGGAGGACGAACTTTTGTGGTGGAATTGTCATGGTCAGAAATCTTTGACTACCACTCTAGCTATTTGTATGCTATCCTAGGTTTCTAGTTCTTCAGCTACTTAGAGGAACTGGTCTACATATAGCTTCATCCATTCTTTTGAGAGGAACAAACTTACCTCGAAGAGAGCAGAGAAGCTTGTGGCTGTACATAGTCCTTTGCGTCTCATTGATTGCAATACATTTGTGTACAAGGAGAGTCCAGTGGCACAAAGGGATGTAGAGCCAGAGGAGTCATCACAGATTGATGTGGATGATCCTACCACCTTAGATGCAGGGCTGGTTGGTGTTAGCTTGAGGGATCTTGATTGTGGGGAGTCCAACAGTTCCAGTGATGAGGAGTTTGTAGATGATCAGAGGCCTCCCTTCACTACATTTTGAGTTTTGAGTTTTGACATTTTTGCATATTGTCTTTTGTAATGCTATTGCTATTTGCTACTCATTGTAATGATGTATCATGTAATCATCTTTATAGACTTTGTGATCTCAGATATTCATATTTTCTATTTTAGTATTTCAAATTGTGCTATTTTATAATTTTACCAATTTTCTATAGTTTCATTTGAAATGTAATTCTTATATTGTTATACATCTTTTCACAATTAGTTTTTTCAAGTAATAAAGTATATGTATAACTGTATCAGCACCACCCCCCTACTGTTGTCCCCCCGCTGTCCCCAAACTTAGGCCCTTTGTTCCCGTGTCCCTGCGTCCCCAACGGCCGTGGAACACTGGTAATTTTATGGGTTCAAGTGTACAGAACATAAATAAGACAAGTTTTGGAAGGTAATGAATGGTGTAATCTCACAGAATGTGTGTAGTTGGAGGAGAATGGGTTCTTTGAAGTTAAAGGTTGCAGGGATTCCAACAGGTGAACAACTTTAACAGGAATGCTGTTGAGGTATAGTTTGTGCATTTAATTGTTTGTTTTCATGTGCTTTTTGTTCAAAACAGAGCACCCAAATTACAATGGGAAGATAAACAAAGGAGAGGGAAGTAAATTTTTTGATGTGTACAAGTGTCTTGTTTTAACAAAATTTTCTATACCCTTGTTTATCATTTTAGTTGGAAAGCAATAGATGTGTAACTGATTGCTAAAAGTAAATTGACAAATGTTTCTCTGGGGAGCTCAAGTCTGGATTGGAGATAAAAAATCATATTGTTTGCCATTAAGGGTGGATTTTTTCATAAATGTCTGCTTAATTTTAGAAGCTATTACTGCTATCTCTATCAGTAATTAACCTACATTTTCTTTTCTACTGAAAACACATCGCAATTGCTACTTTTAATAATATTTTTTATGAGTTATTATTTAGTTTTAGTGTACCATGATCAAAATATACATGATGTTCCGTAATGGTATGTTTAGAAATCTTAATTCTTTCCTCTAATTTAGGAGGTTTCAGTCAATCAAAATTGGACGTGAGTTTTTTTTTCATGTCTTAACAGATTCTAGAGGTTATTTGCTTGATGAGGATGGATTTGACCTTGTCAAATTGGATCTTTTAAAGCAAATTAAGGTCCAGCAGCGAAGCTTAAGGTGAGTAATTCCCAGTAGTAAGATTATACTAGCTATATATTTTCCCTGAGGAATTACTTATATTTATACTGCTAAATGTTTCTTCTGCTGTTGTAAATTGATTAGTTCTATTTGGCCTCTTTATGATGCAATGTTCTATCTTTGATCAGCCTTGGAATTGTTACTTTCAGGCTTCCAAGCGTGGAAGTGCTTCCTTAGGCTTTCTTAAACGTTTATCACTGTATATACATTTTTCCAATAAAATAAAAATAAAGAAGTATAATGGTTGGATTTTCAGGGAGTATCTCAAAACATATACAAGAGCCAAGTACTTTGATGAGGCAAAACCATGGAATGAGCAATGCGATATAGCATTCCCATGTGCGACTCAAAATGAAGTGAATCATGCCGATGCATTGAATTTGGTCAACTCTGGGTGCCGAATTTTAATAGAAGGTATTTTTTGAACCCATGCTCACTTCGCATTTTACTGCATTAATTAAACTTTTATCAAATATTGGATCATATATATTTATGGAGACCAGTGTATACTGCTATTTTTCACCAGGATCAAATATGCCCTGCACAGCTGAAGCTGTAGATGTTCTCAGGAAATACAAAGTTCTTGTAGGACCAGCGAAGGCTGCTACAGCTGGTGGAGTAAGCATTTTTTATATTTACCATGGCAATACAAGATTGGTTGGATAGTATTTTGATTTCAAAGATAAGAAGTGTGTGGGCAATAAATATAAGCATTTTCCGAAGTTGCCGGTTCTGTTTCAGGTTTGGGTTTGGGATTGCTGGTTTGATTGGGGCTTGTCCATACAAAAACATAAAAAAAACATATAGTCTTCATTAGATCTAAATTTCCATTGTATCCTTCAGACGTTATATTTTATTTTTTCAACTATAAAAAGATCTTAATAAGTAAATACATAAATAGCCTTCTCACAAAAGCCTATTGTTAATTATAGAAAGCTAAAACTAATTAAATATATTTTTTATTAATTAAAATTTTAGACAATCAAATAGAGGTTTGAAACTAAAACTCATCAGGGCACGCGTCCACATTTTTTGGGCGGAGCATAGTGTTTTCATAGGTCTGTTGCTGGGAAAATAATGATACAAGCAGAATGTAAATATGTCATTTATTATCACCAACGAAAAGTCGTGCTGAGGCTGTGTCTCCCGTTGCCTGTCTTGCTTGGTGGTGTGAATGCAGAGCAACCAGTCAGTGTCGTTTATCTTTAGTAAAATTTGGATACAATAACAAAAATTAGCGATTTAAAAAAAATTAAATGCTATTTGTAGAGGATTTGGGTAGGGCATGGGATTTTGGGCCCAGATTCACCCGAAATGTCCGTCGGGTTCGCTCTGGTTTGTCCGGGACAAACCTAGAGTGTTTTTGCCACTTCCTGTGTGAATGCCTAGCCGCTGCTCACCGGCTACTCAACTGGGCTTGAATCGGACCTGGATCCTGAACCACTGCTGGACAAACCGGTAACTTAGGTGTTTTCTTTGGTTAACATGTTAATTTATTACCATCTGCACACCATTCAATTTTGTGGATCTTAGGTGGGAGTTGCAGAACTTGAGGCATATCAGGATGGCAATCTAATTCATTGTTCACCAGAAGAAATTGTACAGGTGATTATTTGAAGTATTTAACGCCTTTTCAATATAACTAATCTTTTAACCTGGAAGATTGTTAGAAGAAATTGTCTGTCTTTCTTTAAGCATTTTACAAAATATTGTTTGCATAGCATGCTATGGAAAACAAAATGTACTCTTTTACTTATATATCAGACACCGTCTCTCTGAACATAATTATTTGGTGTATTGTTACCCATTAGATTGAGGCTTCTGATTTCATTTTGCAGGAGTCTATGAAACATATCTATGACCTTTCTATAAAGACAGCCATTGATTATGGTTTTCTTAAAGAGAATCCAGAGTATGTTTTTTGTTTTCTGAATCTTCAATTTATCCACTATTTATTTATGTTTGGGAAGAAGATATGGTGGAACTCCATATATTCTTGGAAATGAGAAGCATTTCTGATGCATGTTTGTGTAGATGGCGGACAGTACATAAATTTATGTAACTGGACTTTTAATGCGTAGTACTCTGTGGCAGGTGCTTAGGTCACGGTGGGAATATTGCTGCTTTTTTGAATATTGCACGGGCCATGATAGATCAAGGCTGTGTTTAAGCTTACATTGACAAAACAAACAGGCGGGCCCTTATGCCCTCCATATTTATTCTTTTGCCAGACCGAGGATGCCAATGCCATCCAGAAATGAAGCCTTCTGTACAAGTACCATAGCTGCTTGGATGACTTCCTTTTATCATTTATGTATCGATGCAGTGGACATCCTGAGCTTCAGATGTTTTTGTTGAGGAAGTGAGTCAACTCCAGTGCAAGCTTCTGCCACAGTTCACATTGATTTTATAAAATGCTGGCACAAGACTCCTCAGGGTCTCCCATTGAAATGATTTGGTCGGTCATGTAAATTATGTTCTTCATTGGGCAACTAATGTCAGGTTGAAGAACACATTATGTACAAAATGGATGGATTGCATCGCTTCATTTTGACTGTAGGGGGTCAAAAGACCAAATTTTTTACGAGATATGGAAAAGTGAAGCATGTTTCTGTGACGAGAAATAGCAAGCTTTAGTCATATTTCAGTGCCTACTTGTCTTAGAAGTCAAGTTGGCTGTATTAATGCTTTTTCCTTAATTATTTAATGAGGTTATTTATCCATGCATCTTGCATGGTGCATGAACTTGTTGGTTGTCAATTTCCCACTTTTCTGTTTTATGCAATACTTGTAGCAAGAAGGGACTTAGTATAAATTATAGGATACAACCTCCAACTCATGGGAGCAAGCAATTGTTACTTACAGATTACATCTTAAAAATCAGGGTCGGTGATAATGACTAGCTACTTACAAAATTAAAGATAAGCAAGTTAGTTCCTTTCTTGCTTGCAAATAATTGTTGAATTTAATATTTTGGAACTTGTGTTGTAGTTTTCATTCTTAGAGGGAAAGGAAACACGAAGGTACAATTTAGGCATCGGAAGATTTGCTAGTGTTCCAAGCAATCCTGGAATCTGACGGTCACCCTTATTTGTCATATAAATGTTTTTTTAATGACCGTTTCATTATTTCAAAGTATTTCATTTAACCTTTTAAGAAAATTTAATTTATTAAAAATTTATATAATTTTTTTATCAATTTTAACTTGTATACCTATTTTTAGAGAAATATAAGTAAAATACGTCAAAAGGTATCATTTATATTCATTATTTCACTTAAAAATTATTATATTATAATTAATATTAAATTATTATTATATTATGATATTGTAATCAATATTAAATTATTAAGAAGATATTACTATATTTTATATATTACTATTAAACTCTTCACCAAAGCAAAAAAAAATCTATTAAGACTAATCATTATTATTATATTATCATATCTTTATATTATTATTTTCATATTAGATTGACATAATTATAAAGTTAACTATTAATGTGATGGAGATAAATATAATTAATTAATAATTAAAATTAGAGTGAGTAGTAGATGAGAGGAGAAAATAAATAAAATATTTTTTTTGCTTTTCACACATTTAAGTGGCACAAACACATCAAATTTAATTATTCTAGTTTTTAATAACACATTTATGCATCCATTATTTGAGTGAAATACATTTTTGGCGTAATAAAAATTCACATAATTTAGTTATTATTTTAAAATATATTATAATATATAATTAAAAATAACTAAATATTTTTAAATAAGATTTAAAAATATCAATAAACAACAGAAAATATAATAATCTTAATATAAACCTTTTTTATTAAATATTGAGTAATTGAACATTACACATTAAAAAGTGACCAAATCATAGTTGTTTTCGGCTCGTACTACTACTAGCTGCAACAACTGACCAAAATGTAGCATTCTAGCAATTGATGAGACTATATCAATGTATCCTTTACATCACAGTTTTATTCATATATACAGTCAAATCAAAAAAAATATAAGTGGTGTAAAAACTTATCAACTAGATTAGTAATTTCGACTTTCACTACTTGTGTCCCAATTCCTCCATCCAAATGAAGGAGAAACAACTAACAATTGCTCCTTGGATTTGGTAGCCTCTATGACGAAGTCTTCTCTTCGATTAATAAAGTACTTTGGGCCAACTTCCCTTTCATTATGGTTAACATTTTTTTCATTGTAGCTTTTTTGGAAATCCATCCACTCTTTGTAGCATGGTATATTCTCAAATTTATTATATGACAAAATGTGCCCATATTTGACCTCATGACTATTAATTGTCACTATTCTATCTCCCAATATCTTCAGAAACTTTGATATTTCCATGGGCACAATCACTTGCATGACAATATTAAAAATTGTGTGTCCTCATATCCCCATTAAACCTCTCTTCATTTCTTGCCTTCCAAATCTGACATAATATTTTAGTTGATAAACAAAACCAAAACAGATTATGGCCTTTATTGAAGTTAAAACAACGAAATAAAAAATGATTTCATTCATATGAATAGTTTTAGTAATATCCCAATTCTAAAGTCCTATAGAAAAATGTTCCAAATTTCCTTGACATAGAGACATTTAAAGAAACTATGCTTAATTGACTCAAAATCCTCATAGATTGAGCACAATTTAATATCAATATTCTTAATTTTATAAGGTAACTTGTGTAAATTAAAGAGCCACTTAAAGAAAGCCTTTTTAGGCTCCAAGATTTTAGACCAGAACCTAAAAATACCTTGCCATTGTTTATGATTAAGATTAACTTTTCAAGAATAATTAAGATAATTAGAGATGGAATCATCATTTGATAAGGACTTACAAATAATATTTGCTTTAACATTAATCAAGGTGAGTCATCCTCCCATTTAAAATAATTATAGTTATATGCATCATTGATATAGTTAACAAGGACACAAACCCCTTTACAAACTTCTCTCAAAATGGAGTAGGTTCTGTAATTTGTAGAGGGTAAAGAATATTCACCACTCAAAGATGCCCAATCTTTAAGACGTCCATCCTGAAGTATATTACTAAAGCATTTGATACCCTTCTATGACACCAACTCCTATCCGTGCAACCTTGTAAAAGTGCAAGGGGTTTGCCCTTATGCTCAAGATTGCACCATTGGATCTATGGGCAAAGATTTGCTTGGAGTTGTTCTTTACAAAGTGACAATCTCTCACTTTGTCATTGACCAATTCCCAAGCCTTTCGAAGGCTTCTAAAAACTATAGAAACACTATAAACCTTGCAGCGATAAAAGGATATCTACTAATTAGAATATCACAAAATGGCAGGTTTTCCAAGTTTTTGCTTCTTTTGGCACAACTAGTTGAAAGTTATTCTTCACCACAATTTTCCAAGGTTCCTCACCTTCTGGTGCTTTAATGATCCATTGAACTACTAAGGCAATTCCATGCTTCTTTAGGTCTTTTAGACCTAATCCATTTTGTATTTTCTCCCTACAACTCGAGTCCCATTTAATTGAATTTTTTTTCCCTTTTTCCTTTTTCATCAAACCATAAGAAGCATCTGATCTTTTTTTTGGATGTCATCGATTTGATAGTTGCTAAAGTACCACAATGATGCATAATAGAGTTTGTAAGAAGAGAAGATTTTTTGATAGACTTGAATGCTGCCACCTATTGATAATAATTGATTGTTCCATTATCTTATTTCTTATCAATTTTGATTGTAATTCACTTCTACACATCCTTAAGATTAGGATTGATTGCAAATGGAATCCCAAGGTATCTTACTTGTTTTTGAGGACCCCCATTGAAAGTTGTACTTCTCAAACCAACCATAAGGGTTGTCAATCAAGCCAAGCATAATGGACTTGATTTTGAAAATTCTAGCACCTGAAGCTTTACAGAAAAAATCTAGTTTATGAACCAAGTTATCCACATTCTTCTCCAACTCAACAAATATTGTTGTGTCTTCAAGAATTTGAATGTTCAACAACTCTTTGTTATCGGGAAGAACAATACCCCTAACTTTAGGAGTATTGATAGAGCTCCTAAGTAGATAATGCATGGCATCTAATGTAATCATGAAGAGAGAAAGAGGTAAGGGGCAACCTTACAAGTCTAATTGGTTTCTCTAGAGTAAAGACCTCAAATAAGATGGGCATTCACATCTACTTGAGCAACATCACTTAGTAGAGTCTTACCCATGTTACAAAAAGATTCAGGGAAACCAAAAGAATCCAAGGTCATTCTTAAAAATGACTATTCGACCATGCCACATGCCTTCTCAAAATCCAAGAGGAGCATTGTTGGGTTCTATTTAGAGTATATGGCTCAATCCATGGCCTCTCAACTTTTGATCAAGTCCTCAAGGATGTAACATCCCTCGATGAATCTAGTTTGTGTACTATTTATAATCTTAGAAAGTATATCAATCAACATAGTAGCTAAAATCTATGCCAGGATCTTGTAGGATACACTTAGTAGTGTGATTGGCCTCCATTATTTTTATGTGTGTCTTATCCCTCTCTTTAGGGAGCATTAATGATACCTTTATTAATATTGCATCCTAGGGAGCCATTATTGATTGCCTCTTTATAAAATCGCAGTAGATCATCATGTATCTTTGAATATTAGATTTAAAAAATTGAATGGGCAACCCATCAACCCTCAAAATTTTGTCATTATAAAGATTCATTATAGCTTTCTTGATTTCATTTATGAAGATATCTTCTTGTAATCTATATGCATCCTCTTCTTTTATTTTCTTGGGATAATTAGCTTAAGATGTGTTCTAGCTCTATGATTATACAAAAGGCAATTAATGGAGAGAAATTAACAAGGAAAAATAAACACTTGCAGGTATGAACAAACCTCATGGAGAGGACTTGGCTTCCTCCACAAACTGTCGACAAATCATCGACACCCTAGCCTTCAAACCCTTAAACCTCGAGCACGCTCTTGCTCTCTTTTTCCTAATATAAACTTTTATATTTTGTACTTGCTAAAACAAGTCTCTAAATTCATATTAACTAAATTTAATAAATTCATATTAGAAATTATTCTAAAAATCTATTATGTGTTTAATCTTAAAATATATTCTAAATCAATTTGTATTTTTATAATAAATATTATAAAAAGATATGTATACAATACTATATCACATTTGTTAGAGTTATCATGTATTAGCTAATAATTATTTATTTAATTATTAAGCTATTATATTCTACACTTAAGCTAAACTTAGGCATTTATTAATATTTTAGGTATTATTAAATACAAATTATCCTTTTAGGGTTCTTAATATCCTTTTATAAGGATTGTATTGTACTTTTTCATTATTAATTCCCTCTCTAAGTGATAATCTTTTTCTTCAGAGCCATTATTGCTTTTTGCCTCCATTCTTCTCTTGTGATAGGTATTTTGCTTGCAGGTGTTATTGGGATCTCTGAAGTTACATTTTCTCAACTTCTTCATGGTATCAAAGCGGGAATCTGTTGTTGCTTGTTCTTGATTTTTCAGAAGATTTTTTGGAGGAGGGTTTCAAGTTTTTTCAAAAAAAAAATTTATTTGCATATGGGGAGATTTTTTGGGGGGCATTTTGGGCTCAAACAGACCTCACTATGGAGCTCAGAACACCCCCAAACCCCCATTTTCATATAAGATTTGTCCAATTTGGACAACCATGGCTCTGGCAATTTTTATTTTATTTTTGCCCTTCTGGGTATAATGAACTCCCATATTGTCTTTTTTGTACACTAACAGTATGAGTTGCTTCTAGTGTTGATATCCATGGTGGGACTATTCAATTTTCTTTAGCATTTTGTTACTTCATGAATGAGATATTTTTTCAGATGTCTATTCCATGAATACCTCTCTCTTGTATGCTTCATGATCGATGTGTCTTTAGCATGTCCACTCCATGAGAACCTTTCTCATATATGCTTGTACCTTATGTTTATTTATGTATTAATTCATGGTTTACATGTATGATTCATGCCTTGCATATATTCATATGTATAGTTTATGCTTTACATAGCTCATTCATGTCTTATGAGCATTACTGCATGCCTTGCACTCTTCTCAAAATATTGCAAAATCATTCAACAAGAAAAAGAGTAGTAGAGGCTACATACCAAAATAAATTAGATATCCCTCTTTATTTCCTCACTTTGTTCCCTATTTTCTTCCTCCCTTCTTTATCACTTCCATTTTTTTAAATTTTTCCTTGATATAACTAACCTTTTCTCCTTGATGTTCTTCATGAATCCAAAGACTCCTTTACACTCCCCACTTTACATCCATGGCAACTACCTCCATAACTTCACTTAGTGTGAAGTAAATATTCTCTTCTACCATGGCCTTCATATATCCTTTCAAATATTACCATCCATCCATATATATATATATATATATATATATATATATATATATATATATATATATATATATATATATATATATCGACCTCATTCTAAGACTTTGAATTTGCTTTGCCCGGTTCTGCTTCACATTTCTCTTATGTGACAACAAAATGTGAGGATTTAAGAGAAGCTTCAAATCATAATAGCCCTTAGCATTGGTTTAGAAAGAGTCTTATATTATTCCTCCTAGATTGGATGGCTTTTATCTTCATCACACTATTCATCTTTGTCCTCCTCACTGGATTTTTTTCACTCGTGATGACAGAATTGTGAAGATTATATTTCAATAATTTTTCTTTTTTTTTTCTCGCTTCTGATTCAATGAGAATCGGTTAAGATATCCATTCGTTGAAATATTTTTGTCCACCTTTGGTCAATGAAAAGAAATGTATTATCATATATAAAAGAGAGGATGGATGGTGGGCACGCAGTCCTACAAAGAGACATTTAATACAATATATATTAAGATGTATGGTCTAAAAAATTCCACAATATATATTAAACTACCATATAAAATTGAAGAGTAGCAAGTCAATCTTTCCTATCCCTTGCCTATTGTGCCTTGTTACACAATATAAATAGAACCTTAGCATCATTGATCATATTCACCACTTTTTATTTTAAAATTTAAAATCAACATCCACCTCATTTCTAATGTTGGTAAGGTTCACTATTTTTAAAAGAGTATTAGATAAAAGATTTGATGGAACAAAATTGACAGAGGAAAAGAATAACAACATTATATTTTAGATGTTAAATATTTTTTAATATATATTTTCTATATGATAATTAATATTTTGGGAGTAGTTAAGGATAAGGAGATCATTCTTCTATTTGATAGTCTATTGCCATCTTTATGTTATATTGTACTTTTGTTCTAGGAAAGCTTTTGATCTTTTGCAATTAATGTGGTTTTTTTAAGGTGACTCTTTATGTCCTAAAATTGTATGAGCCTAATAGCTTCTACTCTTGTTGATAGTTTGGTGGCTCTGAACAATGGCTCCTTTGAAGAAGCGTGATCCTTTTAATTTTGGCCTTCCTTGTAATTTTGGCCTTCCATGATGTGAAAAGAGGCTATGTTATGAATAATGGTTCAGATGATTTAGTTATTTCTTATTATGTTGAGTATGAGTAAATTTGGGCTTCCTTGGCCATGGTCATTATTTTCTACTAACTATTGTGATTTAGTGTGATTTGAGCATGGACTTCAAGTAATCAAGAGGGTGGAAACAATCTTCAAGTGTTAGGGGGTACGCGGCCTTGACCAAGGGATGAAAGTATCAAGAAAGTACAAGTGATTCATATGTAGATCAATGTATCATTCACCTATTAATTCCTAGCAACATTCTCAAATAAACAAGCAAAGAGGTATGTTGAGTGCATATATACATTTTATGTTGCCATGATATAAGTAAGATATCAAACATGTAACTTAGATTGATTTGCAATTTCATTCATAAATATTAGATCTTCCTTGTTGATTTTTTAATGCATAATGTCTCGTTGATTTCAATATCTTTATTGCAAGTACTCTTTTCAGCATGAAACTCCACTCATTGAGGTCTCTTACTAAATGGAAGCTAGTTATCCTATCAATGATGATACGTTTTGCATGCATTTTATGGGGAAATCTTATTAATAGCTATGGTTGGGTTGTTCATTGTTTTGTGACAATATATGCAAGTAGATTGGGACATTAGAGTTATAAACATTGTAAATTGTGTTTAGATCATTGTCCTAATTGTAACAGTCAATCACCATTGGCCCAAGGCCATACCAACACCATTGTGACCCCAAGGTTTGTGCATACTGGTGTAAGGGACACTCTTAGGACATTTCATTACCATTACATATCCACACCTGGGGTTTCCGAACACAACTTGTTTGAGTATGCAGTATCACTGGTAAAATTGTGATTGTCACAATTGGTACCCTTAGGATAGTCATTAATATTTGGTATATGGCACTTTTTAATGGCTTCTAAATGCTTCTATTGGGTGTGTAGGGGTCCCACACATATCTTCCAACATTCCATCCAATCTACTTCACTCTCACCTATCTTATATTCCACTTTCTTTACGTTGTTATCCGAGAGGTCCGATACATGATGAATATCAAACCAATCAATCAAATCTAGCATGTGTCTCAGAGGTTTTGGAGACCTGCAAGAAAGAGAGATGAAAATAAATATTTACAAGAGTCTTTCCAACTAGTGGTGTGAGTTTTTAGCGATGAAAAGGCCAAAAATACATTTTTTCCCACTCATTGGAAACCCTAGTGAGGGTTTTGATAGTTTTTGAAAAAATAGTGATATCTTCTTCAAATTTCAATGGATCTCAATGCTACAAAAGATGGAATGAAGGTAATTCAATTCTCTACCATATCCAATCGAATTCTAATGAAAATATGACGAATTTCATAATTAAAAATAGTGAGAATCAGACTAAAATGTTTTTGTATGAACAAAAATCTCCAACTTCATTTAGTAAAACTTTGAAAATTCAACAAGACAAACTTGGGTGGTGTGAAAAATGCCTATTTATGCCCATCCAAGTGGGTTACAATCTCAAACCGCCAAAAAACAACCTCCCAACCAAATTTTAAAAAGTTGTCATGACAATAATGACAACTTTTTACAATTTTTACAATTTTTGCCCAATGGACCTCAAAGTTTCCCAATTAGGTCCAGATACATCATAATGGCCTCAAATGGCCTTATTTACATGAAATAACACAAAATAAATAAATCAATCAATCAAATTTTGACCGTTTTGGCCAAACCTAGGTCCCTAGGGTGCTCCTGCACCATCAAACCATGTGAATTAGCGAAAAAAATGTGTTTTGGAAGTTTTAATGAGAGAAGCTATAAAGATTTATACCTCTAAATAAAGAAAAAAATACCAAAAATCTCATTATTGATAAGAAAGTGTTCAGTGATTCATAGAGTTCCCCCAAACCCTTCAACAAATAAATTTAACAATCTCCCCATTGGCCTATCCTCAAGTGACAAACATAACAGACAAGTTGAGAAACCATTCTATACTATGAAATCAAAATGCATACCTTTTGCATTGGTGAGATGTGAAATTGGGCTTGTAAAATGTTTTGCAAAACCATCCCATGTTTTCACCTTTATTTATTTTGTGAATTGGAGCTTGGTCTAGGGGGTTAGACAAGTCGTTTTGTAGGTTGTAGCAGTAATAAAGTGCTAGAGGAATTTAGAGAGAAGTATTCTTGTAACCCATTTGAAGGAATAACACAATCATTGTTCTCTTTGGTGTGGTTTTTTTCTCACAAGGGTTTCTAAAGCCTTTTTAACAAACCCATCCTATTCTTATCTTGCAATCTTAATGTTTCATGAGGTGACAACATCTATGAGTTTTAGGGGTGGGTACGTTGAGAGTGTCGTTTGGTTTTGGTGTAGCCTTTAGGTCCATATTCAAAGATTTCAGACAAAAGAGGACTTTGGAGCCGCCAGGTCCATATTCAAAGATTCCAAGTTTGAGATCCTTAATAATTCTCATTCTTCTTGAGGTTCCTAAGTAGTAGATTCGTAATGTCATATGTTGATTTATTTTGATGGTTTTAGGACCATTGCTTCATACTAGATAATTGAAATGATGTCAAATTTAGTTATATTATATTGATCTTGTTTTGATTATCAACATTATTATATGATGACATGATGCAAATTGAGTGGGGTATTCATTAGGGGGTAACTAGTATTGGTTAATGATCATGTTTTATAGATATGAGCATAATCATGTACTTTATATCACTTGAAAATTGTATGATTTAAGAGTCATTCTTATCATGAGAGTTGTAAGAATCAAAACTGTGTTTATAACTCTTGGGAGATCACATAAGTGTGGTAGAGATAATCCATTGATGAAGCATATAGATTGGTGTAGACATATAAAAATGACCATATTCCTAAATGAATATTTAATGTTTATTTTATTCTCATTCCTCTATTTAGTTAAATCTAATTTAATTAAATCATGCACATTCCTCTATTTAAATTAAATAAATTATTCAATTTATTTATTTAAATTCACTTAAGCCCTTTATATCATTTAATTAAATAAATCGTTTTATTTAATTAAATCCCTTCTCTCTACTTTTAATTAAATTTACATATAATTAAATAGTTCACCCCATATAAATGGAGTGCAAGGAAGAGCAGACCTGCGAAAAAGGGCAGGTGCGCGAGGTCAGGCAGGGGAACAGATCCAACCCTGAAGGCAGGAACAATTTGGATGACCACCAGTACAGGTAGAGAAATGCGAAGTGGAAAGTGTTTGATATTAACTGGGAAAATAATGTTATCTTTGAGAATGTTATATTAGCAAGGGAAATGGCGAGCGAGGCAGGGCAGGGCGAGAGCGAAAAATAGAGGACGAATCACGAAGTACAAAGGGAAGTATTCGGGAGTCGTTCGGTGAGGGACAATATTCGGCAATAGACTTATGACCGCATACAAGGCATGGTTGAGGGTGACAGACATAACACAAACTGCAATAATGATAAATTCTCAAAGGAGAAGGATAATGCCCCAAATTAGAACATCACAAAAGAAAGCAACACGTCGAGACGGGTCCAGATTGACTTAACAAAGGAAGCTATTGATGACAAAAGTATTTGGGAGGATCTCGCAGTTATAGCCAGAATCATTGGGTCGAAGAAACCTAGGCGAATCATTAACCCATGGATAAAAGACAATTGGGGTAGCCAAGTTGTGGTGAAATTTCTGCTAAAAGGCTTTTTTGTGGAAATCTTCACAGAGAAAGGAATAAGGGATCAAATTCTAAGTTCAAAAAATTGGTTTTTCGATAACTCGCCACTCTACATTCAACCGTGGACACCCAATTTTAACCCGTTGAAACTCGCAGCCTACGAAACTCCGGTATGGATCAGATGTATAATCTCCCAATCGAATATTGGGGGGGCTCATGTCTTGAGAGAATTGGGCGAACGCTTGGTACCCTTCTAGAAATTGATGAAGGAATAATTGAAAATGATTCATATATATATGCTACAATGAAAATTGCAGCGGTCGAACAGATTCCTCCTCTTATTAATCTTAGAACGGACAATAGAAAATGGAAATAGGGCATTGAAATTGAGAAAGAATCTTATGTGTGCCGAAGATGTGGAAGTAAAACCCATCAACCCAAAAGTTGCAGAATTTTTATGTGAAAGGCATACAATACTCAACAGAGGAAAGAAGATAAGGAAAAGGAAATATGGTTGAAGAAAGTAAATGAGCAGAGACAGAAGCCTCCTGAGATAAAATCATTGCTTGATGATAGGATGCATCTTGAACCTAACCCTCAACCCTGTCAGATAGAATCAGAAATCAATAATGTTGAAAGAGTGGCTATACCAAGCCAAATTTTGTCTCCTATGCCAGGCTCTCAGGCCGTTAACATAGATGTGAAATGCACTAGCGATACTGAAGGGAGTAGTTTAGACCAGGAGGGTGAAGACGATGTCTTGGACAACCTAGACCCCAGATGCATTAGTCAATCAACCAATACCCTCCTGGGCAGAGCAAAAGGGGTTAAAGGCAGGAAAAGCCATAAACATATCAGAGAAGAAAAAGTATCAGAGAAAGGCATCGTCAGCATTCTGGAATACATGAAGAATTCCAAGGGAGGCAGCCCCTCCCTTGGACAGATATGAGAATCTCATCTTGGAATGTCAGGGGCTTAACAACCCCTGACAAAAGGCGCTTGGTCAAAAGATCTTTGGCCAAGCTAGAGTCTGAAATGATCTTACTTCAAGAAACTAAATTGAATGGTCATAAGGTGGATGAATTCATAAAATTTTGCAATAAGTGGGAAGTACTATTTCAAGACACCAGAGGATCTGCTGGAGGACTAGGAATTCTATGGAACTCAAAGGTTTTTGAGGTGATCCCACTAGAGTCCAACAATTTTTGGATGGCGTGCAACATTAGGTACAAACTAGGGGGCTTTGGCTTCCCCCTGTTTAATGTATATGGGCCGATCAAGACAGATGAAAAGCTAAGAGTATGGACAAAAATATATGAGCAATTGCAGTCACTAGAGATGCACAAGGTAATATTGGCTGGAGACTTCAATGCTATTTTAGATATCGATGACAAGGAAGGAGGGATGAGGAAGAGCACTAGAGTAATGGAAGACTTCAGTGAGTTCATAACGAAATGTCAAGTGGTGGAAGGTATCCCGAAGAATGGTAAGTTCACCTGGACTAATAGGAGGCTTAACTTTTCAAAAAATTCTGAAAGATTAGACCGCTTTTTTGTGGGAGAATGGTGGGTTAATGGTAGTTTCTCCATTGATACTAAAATTATTCCGCAAGCTAGATCGGACCATCTCCCGGTTACTTTGTCAATCAATCATGAGGCTCATAAGAACATAAGTTACTTCAAATTTCAGAGTATGTGGTGGCAGAACCCTAAATTCTTAGATCTACTCAAATCATGGTGGTTTGAAAGCAACTCTTTTTCGGGCTCCCCTAGCTTCTGTTTTGTAAAGAGAATTCAATACATCAAAAACAATATAAAACTCTGGAACAAATCCCCATTCAAGAATATATTCTCTAAAAAAATTCGAATAGAGGAAGAATTGGAAGAAATCAACAATCGAGTCATGCTAGAAGGGATGGTCAGGGAAGACTACTTGAAAGAAAAATTCCTAAAGGTATAGTATGCGGAACTGCTAAACAAAGAAGAAGTGTATTGGCGAGATAAATCGAGAGCATTATGGTTCGCTGAGGGAGACCGCAACACAAAAACATTTCACGCAACTTCAAAAGTTAGAAGAAACAAAAATAAAATCACTGCTATCTTGGATGGTGAAGGTATTTTGAGAAGCACTAAGGCTGAGTTAGAGCAGGTGGCACTCGACCATTTTGTTAATTTATTGGGCAACTTCTGTCAGGCAGGAGTTTTACCAGATAATAGGCTCCCTGATCTTATGCACAAGTTCGTAAGTGCGGAGGAGGCTAAAATTCTCTGTGAACCATACTCCCTAGAAGAAGTCAAAAGGGCCACTTTCGAGCTCCATCCTCACAAGCCACCATTCCCGGACGACATGACAGCTGAGTTTTATCAGAAGTGTTGGGACTTTCTGGGATATGATATCTGGTTGGTTGTAGAAGAATTCAGGAAAAAAGGGAAGTTTGTAAGAGAGATGAATAATACAGTCATTGCTTTAATTCCCAAAAAACAGGAATGCACTTCAATGCACAATCTTAGGCCCATATCATTATGCAATACCATATAAAAAATCATCTCGAAAGCAATGACCAACATACTGAAGAAGCTCTTACCTCATCTCATCTCATAAAATCGGAATGGGTTCACCCCCGGGAGAGAATTAGCGGACAACATTATTTTAGTTTCTGAAGTCATGCACTCCATTCATAAAGAGAAGTCAAAAGGTATGATCATTAAGCTTGATGTTGCAAAAGCCTATGATAAGGTAGTTTGGCAATTCTTGATTAAGGTTCTTAGCTGCTATGGTTTTCCAAAGTAATGGATAGACTGTGTGAAATTTTGCATCTCCTCGGTTAGCTTTTCTGTGCTTGTCAATGGCGCGGTTTGTGGCTTCTTTAAGGCTACCAATGGATTGAGGCAAGCAAACCCTTTATCCCCGACCCTCTTTGTTCTCATGGCAGAAGTTCTTAGCAACTTAATCAAATCCAAGCAATCTGTCAGTCATTGGGAAGGTATACAAGTTCATAGATTGATAGAGCCTATTACCCATTCTCAATTTGCGGATGACACCATTTTGTTTGGTGAAGCAACAATGAAAGAAGCCAAAGGAATCAAAGAGGTATTAGACAAATATTCTAAGTTGTTAGACCAGGTAATGAATATGGATAAGTCACAAATTTTCTTTTTCAACACAGAAAGATTGTTACAGAACTGCATTTCGCATTTGCTTGGCTTAAAAATTGCTGATTTGCCCCTCAAATATCTTGGGATCAGAATTAACATGGGTTGTAGGCAATCACATATTTGGGAGGATGTACTCAATTCTTGTAAGATTAAGTTGGAGCAATGGAAGAATAGATGGCTTATACAAGCTGGACGGATATTAATGATTAAATTTGTGCTATCAGCAGTTCCAATCTATAGTATGCAATGCTTTCAAATGCCCAGTTTGGTTGGAGCGAAATTAGATGGGTATCTAAAAAAGTTTGTTTGGGACAGGGCCAAGGAACATAAGAAGATACCTTTGATTAACTGGGATACAATGTGCATGCGGAAAGAGGATGGAGGTGCAGGGTTGAGAAAAATGAGTTTGCAGAACTTGGCACTTGGAGCGAAGCTATCATGGAAAATGTACAAAAGCCCCAATAAATTATGGTGCAGGATCTTTCAGAAAAAGTATTTGGACTCAGATGATTTTGAACGTATCTTCACAATTGCAGATGCATACAGGAGCTCTCCCACTTGGAATTTCCTTTAGGACAGCAGGGGCATATTAACAAATCACATATCTTGGAAGATAGGGAATGGTAATAAGGCCAAGTTCTGGCAGGACTCATGGGGTGGAGAGACACCGCTTTCTGAGTGTTTCAAAGATCAAGATTGGGTCAACACCATTGAAACCACTATTGGCACTCATGTTGCCAGCTATTTTGAGAGTACTGAGCCGCATAGTATGAGGACTTGGAAAAGGGTAACTATTGGCAGCCCACAATTGTGCCAAAAACTCAATGAATTACTTAATAACAGATCAATATTAGCATCAAATGAAGAAGACAACCTATTCTGGTGTGCAACAAAGTTAGGGGAGTACAGTGTTAGGCTGGGATATGAAATCCAAAGGCACAAAATCCTCAATCCGGACTGGCCCAGTAAGTTATGCTGGAACAAATGGGTACTGCCCAAGGTAGGGGCATTCCTCTGGATTGCACTGAATGGGAGGATACTCACTGGTGATAGGATGAAAACAATAGGTACACAAGGGCCAAGTTGGTGCATGTTATGAAACAATGGGGAAGAAACAGTGGACCGTTTACTCTTCAATTGCAGGTTTGCACAGAGGTGTTGGGATTGGTTTCTTGGAATGGTTAGCCTATCTACAGCTAGAAGTAGGACCCTAAAAGACTTCCTTATTACATGACCTAGATCTAGTCAGACAAAATGGGGAGTACTTTGGTCGATTGGTCCAGCAATGATTGTTTGGCATATTTGGAAAGAGAGAAATAAGTGAATATTCAAAGAATCGGCTAAGCCAGTAGAAGTAGTCATGGACAATCTTAAGATAGGCATAGAAGAAGTCATTTGTGGTAAGTCAAGGAATGCGAGAAAATTCAAATTCAATGATTGGGACATGGAATTGGAAAGGAATTGGTCTTTCAAAAATGCTTTATTCCACCATCCCAATAAAAGAATCAACAGGAAAGAGGTCAGATGGGAGAAGCCGCATAGCAATTGGGTAAAACTTAACTTTGATGGGGCCTGCAGAGGTAACCTGGGACAGGCCGGTTTTGGAGCAGTCATTCGAAATGGGGAAGGGAATATGGTGAGTGGTATGTATGTCCATATTGGTTGCGCTACCAACAATGAAGCAGAAATAAGGGCCCTTGAGGTTGGGCTTGTCCTATGCAAAGAGAGAGGATTAACTAATGTACAAATTGAAGGAGATTCTCAGATAATTATAAATGGGGTGACTACCGGTAGGTTACTTAATTGGAAACTAGCTAAATGGCTACCTTGCATTTGGTTCTTGCTACAAGCAATTAAGCCATATGAAATATCACATATTCATAGGGAGGGAAATCGAGTAGCAGAACTATTAGCAAATCTTGGAGTCAATTCACATGCTGTAGAAGTGTCAGTTGATCCCAAGGCACTAAACTCAGAGATTACAGACTTGTACAGAGAAGACCTATCAATAAAGAAATGCAACAGAGTGGGATGATGACCCTTGAACTAGGCTTGCGGTGGAAGGACAGATGATAGAATTATTGCACTATGAACAGGCTAATCCCTCGAAAGATGAAGTGACGATGGTCTGAGTTACAGAGGATAGGCAGATATGACAGAATGGCAGATTCTTGCAGACCGTGGGATCTAGTTTAGGTCGGAAGAATCTTCTAGAGTTTGTAAGACTTTTTATTGGTCTTTGCAAGAGCCAAATGCATGGTTAGTAAGGCGCTGTGAAGGAGTTCCCATCTTGGATAGTGCTTGGGCAGGATTGAGACCTATTCATGGCCTACTTTGGTAATGTTGGGTGCATGAACTATGATGAAACATTAGACGTGCAGCTTCACAGCTTATTTGTCACCGAGGCCTATGTTTATGATGCGATCAAAGGACTAGTGAGGATCACACTTAACTTTGACCGTCACTGGTGCGATGCCACGATTTATGAAGTAGTGCTCATGCCATTGGTCGACATTATAGAGTGTAGGGAAAGAGTAGTGGAGGTCCTGAGTGGTTTTGTTAAGCCAGTCAACGACAACAACATTGCAGATTCCATCCTAAGTCTGCCAAAGAATGAATGGATTAGCATTCTCAAGACTTATTTCCAGCCGAGCTACTTCTTGCCATCAGACTCTGAGGAAGAAGAAGAAGAGGAAAGAGATAAGGAGGAGGGCAATGAATCAGATGACAGTGAGATAAGTAGGACAGAGCGCAGACGTGTTGAAAGGGAAGATTTAAAAGAGCTGATGAGATCATTTGGGGAAAATGCGTGGGAGGTGTTCAGGTGCGCTGTGCAGAATGGGAACATGGCCCCGTTTCGTAGGGTAACTAACTCAAAAACATGGTGGTTCTCGGTTGGAGCCACTGCCAGTGTAACCAGCATCAGAGAATATGCGGGGTGATCATGCAGACCCTCAATAGGGATCAGTAAGTGGCATAACCAAGTATGCCCTGTCTAAATTTGTCATCCTATAGGTAGCTGTACTCACTGCAGATAGCAATTTTTGTATAGGGCCCTGCCAGTAGGCAATGATATCTCATGTAATAGTTTCTTTTATGCAATACAAGGGTGTTATCCCTGTACTGATAGCTCTTACCATAAAAAAAAAAATTCACCCCAAATAAATAAATCTAATTTATTTAATCCCCCGCTTGCAACCAAATTGAAATAAAGCAATTTATTATAATCCTATTATCCCTCACCCACTTGCATTTTCCTACATTTCCCACTTGCCTCCTAACCCTCCTCCTAAATTCTTCTAGAATCCTTCTAACCCTAATCAATTAACCTAAACCCTTCAATTATCCCCTTTTCCTAAATTTGAGGAGGTCACTTCTCAAAATTGGAGTAAAGTCTTCCAAAGGCATTAAAGCCTTTATGCCTTCAACAAGCTAACTTGTAGAATACCCCCAAATTTGGAAGGACTCTTACAAATTTGTCTCCAAAGCCTTTCAAACCATTAATGGTTAACTAACCCTTTGTGGTATGGCTAGAGACTTTTTGCCTAACTCAACCCTCATCTAACCCAGGGGTTTCATCAAGCATTCATTGATTTGACCATGGTTATCCTTTTAACCCTTGCACAAGAGTTTACCCTTTGGGTAAAAGCTTTATCCAATGGATAACCTTAACCTAACCTTAACCCTTACCTCCTAAGGTAACCATGAGGTCTTCTCAAGAATTTAATGCTTCTTACTTCTCCTCTCAAGTAGTCTTATGTTGGCAATTGTCACCATTTCATTGGTGGAAATTGAAAACATGGATTGATAACTTTCAATCTTGGACCTTGATTAGATCATTCAATCCTAACCATTCATTGCCCTGTTTCTCCTATAAATAGAGCTCTCATCCCTCCATTTCTAGGATCCAAGTCCTTAGCATCATACTTATACTTAATTTTAGCAAGCATTTAGCCTCTCTTTGCAATAGAAATAAATCTAATAATCATTTTAGAGCATTTCTATCATCTTAGCTTAAATCATATAACTAGTATATCATGTTAGGATAGTATTTTTACTAACCTTGTCATCTTATCATCTAGTTTAGTTTATTTGTTAGAATCATGCATAAATAGGATGCATTCATACTAAATTTGATCTAAAGCATCCCTTGTTCTTGCATTTGTCATCCCTAAGTTACTTTGCTCAGTGATCTGAGAGCAAAGACATTGGCTTGAGGGACCTTGTGAGATAGAGAACCATGGAGAACTCCTTGGGAAGTTGAGTTATTCCTCATGGATCCATACCTTGCATCAAGGGTCCCATGGGTGTGTGGGAAAGTCTTTGAATATTTTCACAATTTAAGTTTCATTGAACCGCTTTTCCCACATACATTTTTGGCGCCCACCGTGGGGCCCAACCCCATTAATCAAATCAGTTTTTGAATATGACCAACTTTGCAGGTACGCGGGAAACAAGAATCGACGCGTAGGGAACATCTCTTAGCGCATCCGGTTAACAATTTAGCGCATTCGTTCTATTGTTCAGCACATTGGACTCATTAGTTAGCGCGTGGGAACCCTTACTTAGTGCATAGAGTTTTTAATCTTTCCTATAGCTTTTAGCACGAGAATTTAATAGTCCAACGCATTTGACAAACATCTTAACGCGTTAGTTCTGTTTGATAGTGCATCCGGTTAATACCTCAGCGCATCTAGTGCATTTGGTAGCGCATCACAGACAGAAGGCAAGAAATAATTTGTAACAGAGCCCCAAAAAATTAGACTTGTGGAAGTCCACAAAACCATCTTTTTGCTAACTGACTAACTGGTTTTCTGCAGGTTACTAACAGTTGGATTGTAGGTTTAGGTTTTATTTTACTTAAGAATTAAAGTAGTTTAATTTTTCTACTAGCTTTGCTAAGTTAGTTAAAAAATTAAAATTTCTTTCATTTCTTGTTTAAAATTGAACTCACATTTCATCTTGGTCAACTAAAAAGAACAACAACAAGAATCTTTCTTGTTTTCTTAGGAGAAAATTTTTCGTTTGGGCATTTAAAAAGAACCAACAAACTTTCATTTTTGCAAAGGAGCTTTAAAAAGAACCTCACCATCTTTGGTGTTTAAAAGGATCAACTTTAATTTTTGCAAGGAAAAAGAACCTCACTTGTCGAGTTTATTCAAAGTAAAAGAGGGAGGTTCTTCCCCTTTTGTCGATTTCTTTTGTTGACCAAAAATCAAAATTTTTGCTTTGTTAACCAGGTTTCTTTACTAGAAGAGACAATCACTGATTTGAGGAAATAAAATAAACACCATATTTTTGTGGAGCAATATCTCCATATAGACTTTAAACAAATCATTGTGATAAAAGGCTAAAAATAACACTTGTGTGTTTTGCTTCAAAAGTGGAAGGTTTATGCTCTCCCCTTAACTGGGTGATCAAAAAGCCAAACCACTCTTACGCTTTTAGTGTTTACAACATTTTAAATCCTTTAGCAGGTCTGCCCTCCCGAGGAGTCAACAAACTCTTAAAGTCATTCTTTGGCCGGTGTGAGGGGAATGACCTAAGTGGGGAACGACATTGATGTCAAGTGTTCCAACCCACTATAATCAAAAGTGGAAAGTGACGAAAGTCCTTTTCAACGGTTGCGTGCAGTGATTAGCCTTTGCCCAGTATATTTATGATACGTAAAGCCTTTGTTCTAAAGGTTGGGAAGCCTCTTGAGGGATTTTATCATTGATGGTCGAATAAGAAGCCTGATTACAAACTTTAACATTAGAAACCTTGAGCCGAGTCAGTATCCAAACATTTGCAGTATCATAGTGCAAGGGTGGAGAAGAATCCGCTCGCAAGATTATTCACCATATATCTCCCAAGATAACTACTCAATTATGAAGCAATTCACTTTGAGTTAATTTTTGGCAAAAGGCAAAAAAATGGGCACCCCCTAGCGGGTGACAAGGTTGTTTGAGCTGACGGAGTATCGAGACTAGTGGGCTATGGTATTGTCAATGACCCTTGAATAAAGAGTCTGACTGATTTGTATTATCTATATCAAAATCTATTAAAACACTGGGGATTTAAACACATCCTCGCAGAATATATACTTTTTGTTTAGACTAGGCAAAAGGGTTATCTTTTTTTATGTTGTGTTTTCATGTTATACTTCAGAAAATCATCCATTAAAATTGAGAAGAATTCAAAAATCACAGAAAAAACCACCAAGTCAAAACAACCAGGGCAGTTTAGCGCATAAGAGAAACATCTTAGCGCTTTGGAACCATCTTTTAGCATGTAAAAGATTCAACTTAGCGCATAAGTTCTGAACTTTAGCACATAAACAATCCCAGCCTTCAAAATTTGAACCTTAGCGCTTGCTGAAAACAACCTAGCGCGTTAGAGAAACAACTTAGCGTGTTGAATTCAAACACTAGCACGTTGAGATCAAAAGTTGGCACATTGATAAGACATATTAGCGCATAGCTTTTAAAACTAGATCAAAATCAAATAGTCCAAGTTAGCGTGTCAGAAAGGTAGCTTAGCACACTGAGATCATTTTCTAGTGCGTTGAAGACATTTGGTAGCGCATTGGGTTTCTGGCTTAGCGCATAGCCAAAACTAAGAAAACAGAGAGCAAAACTGAAACTTTTTTGAAAAATTTTAAGAACAGTTTAGGAAGCCATTTTTCCTCACTTGAACTCCATCAGGCAGAAATTCAAAATTAGAGTATCAAAACCATTCCAAAAGCAAGTTTTCTTTAAAAACGAAGTTGTCAAAAACCAAAAACTAGTCAAAAGATTAACACATCTTTCCTATCAGAATTAGGTAACACCATCACACGTATCAAAATGTCCTTCAATCAAGCGGATTTTTATCCCAAAACATACTTGTTTCAAACTCAAAATTATCAAATCGAGTTTCCGTATCAGGAAAGCTCTTATTCCATAACATTAGACGCACTTTGTCATGAGGGGGCATCTAAACCTTCTTTTGATAAAAGTAAACTTAAGTTTCCAAACAAGATATTTAAATCCAAAATAAATCAAAGGAAACCATTGATCGTCTGTGCATGAGTAATCCTCATATTCTGAGAAGAAAGAGTATTTATCATAAAACTAAGTTGAGGAAACAACAACCTAGTTCTCTGAGACTTGCTAAACAGAATAGATTTTTATACATCAATCGTCAACTCTTCAAATCTCATCGAACATTCCTCCATCATATGCGCTTGTATCTTCAAGACAAAATAAATGAATTTGACGAGGAAACATTGAGGAGTAGAGCATTCTGTCAAAAAGCAACATTCAACCAACGATTGAACCACGAAGGAAAAATCAATCCGGCTTTCTTCCCAAAAGTCTGCATCACTTACAACGTACTTTGAATAGAGCCGCCAACACCTGGACAAGACACAGAAGAAGGATTTGTTCCCTTCATCACATAAAGTTTCTATTAGATGCCCGCTATCACTCGCTCTCAATGAAACAAACAAAGAGAAACACAACCAGAATCCAATTTTGGGATGACGAGTATCAAATCCCTTTGACTATCCAAATCTAGAAGACACAAAGACCATTGAAGAACTCCTTCAAGAATGCTAAGAAAGTGCCTCATTCCAAAGACTCATGGAAAGACTCATAGAGGCTGACAAAGAAAAATATCTACTCATGCTCATAAGCAAAGGAGTGAGGATTCCAGAAGACTTTGATTCAAACACTTTTAGAACAAGGTCTCGACTCTACACTTATCAAGAACAACAAAGAGAAGAAGACGCAGGTGACCTTGAGCAAAACATCCCTGAGTAAAACATATCGTTACACATGCCATTTGAAACTAGAAACAATGAGAAGGAAGAACTCTTCCCTCAGCAAACAAATGCACCCTTGGTTTCTCTCTCACAGAAAATGCAAATGGTGCAAAAACAAATGCAAGACATGCAACAAGGATCAACAGTACGACATTCCTTGAATGAAATTTGTCCTTATCCTTTTGACAGAAGGTTAAACATGGTACCTTTTCCACCAAATTTAGTTGTTTCCAAATTCAACAAATATGATGGGAAAAGCGATCCTCGTGATCATGTCTGGGAATTTTGTACCATGAGCCTGGAATTTGCCCATGATGACACCTATTTGATGAGATTATTCCCAAGAAGCTTGGGAGGGCAAACAATGGAATGGTTATCCAAAATTACACGTCCTGTCAGATCCTTTGATGAATTAGTCAATAAATTCATCACTCAATATTCCTACAACATTCAACATTCCATCGCCATGCTAGACGTCTGCAATACCGAACAGAAAAACAACGAAACATTCATGGTATTCCTTCACCATTGGCAACGAATGGGATCAAGATATCCTCGAGATGTGCCTGAAAAGGAAAAGATGAAAATTTTCATCGACAACTTGAATAGAGAGACGAGTTACAAACTCAAACTCCAATGCATACCATCTTTTGCCAAATTGATTGAAAATGGCATCCAAGTAGAGGAGGCATGTGTAAAGAAAGGAACATTAAAATTCTTCAAAGAAGGAACAAATTCATCCAACTCTCATTACAATAACCAAAACAACAACAATAACTTAAACAAATCTAGGTTCTGGACTAGAAACAAAATCACTGGAAATGAAGGAGGAAACGAAGATAATGATGTGAAGTCCAAACAACCAGTGTTAGCTTTATCAGGCAATCCTCAGGATACCAAGAATAAAAAAGGTGCTACCCAAGGCACTAACAATTATGCACCCAATACCAATCAAGATCATCTTAACATGAACAACACCAACAATACCCAAAACAATAACACCAATCGAGGACCCAATACAAACTCATGAGGTAACACCAACAACTTTCTTAAACGCATTTACACACCATTAGGGCAATCATTGGAGTCCGTATTCAGAGAGCTCTTGGCAAACAAAATTATCTCCTTACCAGCAATCAATAAATTTAAAACACAAGTCAAACCACCTTGGTCGAATGACTCACACTTTTGTGACTTTCATCGAAACAAAGGACATCAAACAAATGATTGCATGAGGCTGAAAAACATCATTCAAGACATGATTGATAGAGGTGATTTAATAGTCGACGGTCTCAAGACAAATGGTGATCATGGAACCTTTAGGAATCCTCTTCCAAACTACAACAAGGATGGAGCTTGAACCTCAAATGATACACGTGGAGCTTGTATCAATCGCATAAATAATAACACCATCAATCATATATCAACTGAGGACAATCAAGTAAATGTTATTACAATCAACGACAAGCCTGAACATGAATCAATAAATGTAACCACCAGAGCTCAAAAATATGTCTTGAAGGAACATACATTAGCAGCAAACACCATACCCAAAATTCAATATGATTTGGTCAGTCAACTATGCAAAACTCCTGCTCAAATATCTATACTTGAGTTGCTGAAACTTTCACCAAAACACAAGAACATCTTGGAGCAGACACTATTAGAGACAAATGCACCTCAAGATCTGGATACTGACAAATTCGAAGCCATGGTGGCTCACATGACAGGGCCTCATAATCTCACCTTTTTTGAGCATGATAATATTTCATTGAGCCATCCACACAATACTCCACTCCACATTGAAGACTTGGTCTACAAACATCGAGTCAAAAGAGTATTAATAGATGGAGGAGCTAGACTCAATATATGTACCTTAAAACTTATCTATGCATTAGGCTTCTCTGAGCAGTCTATTGATCCATGCAAAAAAATTATTATCAAAGCATATGATGATGAAGACAGGTCATCCAAAGGAACAGTGTTGTTGCCAATTCAAGTAGGACCAATACAAAAGGACACTATGTGCCAAGTCTTAGACATAGACCTCACATATAATATTTTATTAGGTCGACCTTGGATACATGAAATGCAAGCAGTACCTTCAACTTATCACTAGTGTGTTAAGTTCCCATACAATGGACAATAGATCTCTATTTTAATGGATCATAACCCTTTTCAATATTGTAATGCTATGGGGGCAGCCCAAGATAGTTTGGTTCCACATAATAGGGAAAAACAACTTTCCTCAACACCAGATCTTCGACAGGAAAAACCTAAATATTTAGCTATGGATTTCAAACATAAGATGAAAATCAAAGAACAAGGCATGGGAGAACACTCTTTTGAACCCTTGTGTTTAGTCAACTTACCAGCATCACCTAAATCTCATGGATTACCTATGGCATCAACACATCAAGAAACACAACCCATCACCAAGTTTGATGGCAAGTTTATTCAACTAGGCACACTAGCACATGATCAAAAGAAAAGGACATCCTTAGTTGGCTATACAAAGATGAAGAAGAAGACAGAGCAGCTACTATGGAAGTGGCTATACCAACACAACTGTATGGAAAAGGCTACCTAATCATGCAACAAATGGAATACAATGGCAAAGGACCTATCGGCAAGCATCAGGAAGGCATCACAGAACCATTAGATCCTCCTTCACAATTTTATAAAGACAAAAATAGGATTGGGCTATGAACACACTCTACCCCCGAAGAAGACACCAATTAAATATCAAAAAACTTACTGGAAAGCAAAGAAGAAATACAAAGAGGACTCATGGCAGGAGGCACTATTTGAATCAGTAGAAACAATACGCAAGGAACGTGAATACCGGGAAAAAGAGAAACATCAAGAACAATCAGTCAATGAAAAGGTAGAAGCACCTTGTGCAGAGGTACATCATGTTCAAGAACCTGTTTCAAACAAATAAGAATCACCCCCTGACAACATCATTACTCCCCGAGGAGAGATAGCATATGAACAGATGCAACGAGTCGAAGCAGGATCTGATACGGAATCTGAGAAGACTGTCAGATTAGTATCAATCATCAAAGACCTGTTTTCACCCTACAACATACCAGTCCAGAACACTGAAAGAATTTGGGATAATACCTCTGAGACTGATTCAAATGAATATGAATGGGGCAGTTGTTCCAATGTTACTGAAGATATTGCAGAAAACACCGATCATACACCCCTTTCTCAAGAAGATCAAAGCGTCAAGCCTAGACTACTTGACTTTGGTCCACAAAATATCTATGATGCCAAGGAAAATGAGCAACAATATTATGAGAAAGTTTACACGGAAGATGATACTATCGAAGACCTCGACACAATCATTAACTTATTTAATATCCCAACCAATCTTGATGATACTTCCATCCTGACACTTACAACGGCTGAACTCAACCCACCCAATGACTCTTTACCACTCATCTTTCCCGACCTCATAGATTAGGATGAACATGAAAATCATGACATACTAATTTTCCCAAATGATGATTCTATTATCCACTACTTATGTACCGTTAACCCAGAAATAGACTCTACCAGTGAATAAAGTAACAACATCTGCAATCAGGGGAGTGCCAAGTCTCTCAGTCGCAAAAATGAAAGAAATAAAGGATCTACTGCTGAAAACTAGTCAATGGCAACACTAGATCACAAAAATGTAAAAATAAAGGATGCATCTGCAGGTGAAAACCTTTTTAAGACACCTAAAGATGAGAGACTTGACACTCTTCCTGAACACTATTAGGAGCGGTCATCAATATTGATTGAGCCGACTCAATCAATCAATATTGGTACAACAGAAGCAGCCAAAAACATACACCTAGCAGAATCTCTGACAAAGGCAGAAAAACAAGGGTTTGTCAACTTCTTCAAAGAAAAGCAAATCAATTTTGCTTGGTCATACACAGATATGCCCGGGATTGATCCACATTTAATCATGCATCACTTGTCTATTGCTCCAGGAGATAATTCGGTTAAGCAAAAATTAATAAAGATGAATCCACATGTGGCACTCATGGTCAAAGCTGAGCTAAAGAAATTATTAGACGTCAGATTTATTTGACCTACAGACTATGTTGAATGGATTTCCAACATTGTGTCAGTTTCAAAACCAGATGGCAATATCAGGATATGCACTGATTTTAAAGATGTCAACAAAGCTTGTCCAAAGGATGACTTTCCTTTGCCCAGTATCGACATAATTGTAGACCTCACAACACCCCATGCAATGCTATCATTAATGGATGGTTTTTCTGGCTATAATCAAATCAAGATAGCTCCAAATGATCAAAATGGAACAATGTTTACCTATCCTTGGGGAATGTATTGTTGGAATGTCATGTCTTTTGGCTTAAAGAATGTTGAGGCAACTTATCAATGAGCAATGACAAAAATCTTTCATGACATGATACATACCTTCATGGAGGATTATGTGGATGATTTACTAGCTAAGTCATTTACTCGAGCATAACATCTGGGCATCTTAGAGAAATTTTTTGAAAGATTAGAGAAATTTCAAGTTAGGTTCAACCCTAAGAAGTATGTCTTCAGAGTTACATCAAGCAAATTATTAGACTACATTATCTCAGAAAAGGGCATTGAAGTGGATCCAACAAAGGTACAAGCCATCATGGAGATGCCACCACCTAAGAACATCAGCCAACTCAGATCATTGCAAGGATGGCTCCAGTCAATCAGGTGATTCATTGCTCAGCTAGTAGATAAAAGTCTACCATTCAATTATTTGCTACATAAAAATGTACCATTCCGATGGGAAGCCAAATGTGCAGAATCATTCTATCAAATCAAGCAATACCTAATGAACCCACCAGTTCCGGTACCGCCAATAGAAGGGAAGCCACTTATTCTCTACATATCAACAACAAACATTTCACTGGGGGCATTGTTAGCTCAAGAAAATGAGGAAGGCAAAGAAAGTGTTATCTATTACATCAATAGAACTTTGAATGGATATGAGCTCAATTATACATTCATTGAGAAGGCTTGTCTCATAGTGGTAATTTCTTCTCAGAAGTTCTGACACTACATGCTAGCTCATACAATCAAGCTAGTAGCAA
Organism: Cryptomeria japonica; assembly: GCF_030272615.1. NCBI lineage: Eukaryota > Viridiplantae > Streptophyta > Pinopsida > Cupressales > Cupressaceae > Cryptomeria > Cryptomeria japonica. The sequence continues at coordinate 5,326,973 of NC_081410.1, read as the reverse complement.
AAAATGACCCTCTAAAGTACTTACTCAGCAAAGCAGCTCTCACTGGCAGATTGGCTAAATGGGTAATGATTCTCAGTGAATTTGATATCCACTACACAGAGCGTCGAGCTATCAAAGGACAAGTGATTGCAGATCAATTAGTTGATGCACCATTATTAGATAAACAACCAATGGAGATTGAATTCCCATATAGGGATGTTCTTACTATGACCACCAAGCAATGGACCCTATACTTTGATGGTTCCTACACTCAACATGGCTCAGGTGCTAGCATTTTGTTCATCACCTCTAAAGGACACACCATACCAAGATCATATAGACACATGTTTCCATGCACAAATAAAATTATTGAATATGAGGCACTGGTGACAGGCATCAAAATGGCCGTGGAATGGAAAATCACATAATTACAAGTCTACAGAGATTCATAACTAGTCATAAATCAGATCAACAATGACTATCAGACGAAAGATGACAAGTTGCAACCATATACACGAATGGTGGATGATTTCAAACAATATTTTGTACACATGACCTTCGATCAAATACCAAGATTGGACAACAGAGCAGTCGATGCAATGGCTACTATCGCTTCACTGCTACAAATTCTAGACCAACAAAGTCGTTATGAGTTTCTAGTAGAGCAAATTTTTTCCCCAGCCAATGACAATTCTGCATCCCATGTTATCTATGCCTTAACTAATTCCAACTCTCTGTTATACAGAACAACATACGACTATCTCAAAATAAAAAACGAAACTCTATCCGACAAGCCACCCGTTATACCCTCATTGCTGATACTCTTTACCGTCGAGGTCTAGATGATACTCTTCTTTGTTGCCTTGATCGTAATGAATCTAACTTTTCTTTACAAGAGCTTCATGAAGGTATCTGTGGCACACATTCAAGTGGTCCTACTCTTGCTAAAAAACTTCTAAGAATGGGATATTACTGGCTGACAACGGAAAAGGATTCTTATCATTTTGCAAAGAAATGTCCTGAATGCCAAACCCATGGCAATCTTATACATGCACCAACGTAGGAACTACAACCATTCACAACATCCTAGCCTTTTTGCTAGTGGGGACTGGACTTAGTCAGCAAAATACAACCTTCATCTTCAAATGGACACAAGTTCATTATCACTGCAATAGAATACTTTACCAAATGGATTGAAGCGGTCCCCATGACCACAGTAACTTGGAAAGCCAATTGCCTCCTTCATTCTTAATTATCTGATCTACAGATATGGCATTCCAAGTTCCATCATCACAAATAATGGACGACCTTTCAAAAACTAGGATGTACGAGAACTATGTGAATGATTCAAAATCCAACATCGTTTCTCTACGCCTTAATACCCACAGGGGAATGGTCAAGCCAAGACATCCAACAAAATAATATTGAAAATCTTCAAGAAAATAGTGAATGATGCGGGAAAAGATTGGCACATGCAACTCAATCGAGGACTTTGGGCATACAGAACTAGCATCCGCACACCTACAGGAGCTACGCCATATTCATTGGTATATGGCTCAAAATCAATTTTACCCCTGGAAGTGGAAATTTCATCACTCAGAGTATCTTTGAGAGGTCTCATTTCGAATGAAGAGTATTGAGTAAACCGACTGCAAGAGCTAGAAATTCTAGATGAAAAGTGACAACATGCCTATACTCACCTCAAAGCATATCAACAACGCATGTGTCGAAGCTACAATCACAAGGTCATCCCTAGAATTTTTTAAATTGATGACCTAGTACTCAAAGAAAATCCCATAAATCAGCAAGATCAAGAAAAGAAAAGGAAATTTGAACCTAACAGGTTAGGCCCCTATGTCATTATATCAGCCTATGGATCAGGTGCCTATCAGATAACAAATTTAGAAGGAGATGTGCTCGACGAACCAACCAACAAAATCCATTTAAAGAAATACTATACTTGAGAAGTCTAATGCACTTAAAAGTCAAATAAATCAAAAAATAAAATAAAATAAAATAAAAATAAAAAAAATCAAGAAAAAGAAAATAAAAAGGTACAATAAAAACAACTGGTGAAAACTTGGCAACATGCGCTATTGTGAGAGGAGAACTCCTCTATCTATCTTTACTCTTGAACTTTTGTATCCACAATCACGCACTACCGGCCATCGCCCAACGCTTTATCAAAATAGCATTATCCAGGACATACTTAGCATAGTCACTATCCTGGTTTATCCGAAAATCATTTGATCATATCCCACCATGGCTTGGTAATCACTGTAAATATCCACGTCATGAGGTAAATTTAGCTAGGGGCAACATTGATAAAACATTTCATCCTAAGTCAAAACTTGCAACAGACTAAGAGCATCATTTCCAACAAACAATCAAGAGAACAAAACATTGATCACTTAACAGATTCACAACACATGATGGGTGATTTTCAGAAGTATAAAATGTTTGCATCTTGCATGAAGTTTTGACTAATTTTGCACTTGAAATTTTTTCAAATATTGGATCCTCTAAATTTTCTCAACAATGCATCGAGCTAGAGAAAGTAATTGGGACTCCAATATATTTTTTTAGTTTTCTGTCTGTGAGGCACTTATATTGTGCAAAAAATTGTCTCGAGACGTGATTCAAATCATATCACTGAAGACATGGTTCCACTTTGTGTATACAACTGGTTTAATCTTGTTTGTTTATACGCAAGCCGCACTCAGGTCGTCTTGGTTCAATTATACCTCGATGCTTGTGCCATCTTGCAAAATAAAAAATCATGTAAATTTTTCTCAGGTCATTATGGTTCAATTATACCATTATGCTTGTATACATTTTCAACATATCCCAACAAATCAATGCTCAATGATGATAACCACAAAGAAAGCAAAAACATGTGACTATACAGGAATGAAAAATGAAGACTGAAGATGATCAATTAGTTGCATATCATTTTACAATTAGTTGCACATCATTATCAATATCATACATCTCATTTTCAAGATACATCTCATACATCATGCATCATAATAAAATCACATGCATCTATCTAAGCATTGCAACATCATCATTGAATCATCAAAATCATATATCAAGCATTATCCATCAAACACATCACATGTGGATCAAAGAAAATGGTGTCATATATATATATATATATATATATATATATATCTCAAAAATGATCAAGTACAAAATATGTCATGTATGTCCCAAAGTACAACAAAATGATCAAAATACAATAGAGACAAGGTCTCTCAGGTATGACTACTCTTGAGGGTGACGGTCTCACAATAGATGTCCCGGCAACTAGATCTCCAAGTGGATCCTGGCGAGTAGGACCATTCACGCCTCTGCTCTTTGTCCTCGAACCAGTCTGCCTGGATCGACTGGATCTCATCGCCGTGAAACTAGGAACTCTGCGCTCCCTAGGAACAAGATCCTCATAATATCATCGGTAATACTCAACCTCCTTGGCTGTGTATTGCATCTCTCTCAATGTGTCTCTCATCGAGCCACCAGCTGCCGCTCTCGCCAAACTATCTACTCGCACCTCCGCTCGACCCAAGCACTCCAAAACGGTATCACGCTCAACAGTCAATTGCGTAATCTGATGATAATGCGCCAACAACTGTGTCTACAGATGCTACATTATCAATTGTAAGGATCTAATCTGAGCATCCTCACGGTGTGTGGGAATCTGAATCTATAGAGGTACCTGTGTAGTGGTACCCCCTGTCCCTCTCCCTGTTCTCAGTGCTAGTTGGGGTAAAACATATGACCTCCTCCTCTGGGTCGGCCGCCTAAAATCATCTGTCCCTCCCACAGCTGATATCAACTCCCCCACTTGCCCACCACCACTAGCTCAAATAGCCAAAACTCCCCTCCCTCTATCCTTCGCAGCCCGCCACACTACCCTCTCAACCTGTATCACTCTCTCCCCACCAAATCCACCTTTATCTCCTCTCCTCCCCCAATCTCCTCTTCCTCTATCCCCACTCCAACCTTGGCCACCTCCTCCACCATCTCCATCGTCACCTCCTCCACCATCCCCACCTCCCTCACCCAAATCCTCTCCCTCCTCTCTCCATCTCCCTAGCCTCTCGGGCTCCTCATCCTCATCCTCATCAAAAGCGAGAATCATCTCCACTAGATCCGATATCCTGGCTACAACATGAGCCACAAAAAGTGTCGCGAAATCCTTCGTCATCCCCGCATCCACTACCTCGTAGGCATAGTCCCATATCTAGCCGGCTAGGTGCATATACTCTTCAATAGCTACAACACTATCAATGGTGGGTCCCCACTCTAGCACATCCTGCCTCCGTTGAGCATACAAGCATGCTCCTTGTGGTATGCCTTGTTGTCATCCATACTATCACCGAACTCGACTGTGCAGGAATCTCTCAATAACAAAGGGTGTCTGCCCTATCAAATATCAAGACATGTAGACATAAGGTATCTCCATCCCATCCTCTTCCCACACCTCCCAATCCATATACGATCTCTAGACGATCGTATCAATATCATCAAACACTCGCCTCCAATGCTCTAGTTTTCTTAGCTTACGTTGGACAACTATCCCTCTTTATCCATAGGCAGAAGTGCACCCAACAGGCCTGTCTTTATCTGCAAGTGGCTTCGCTGTGGGAATATGCTCTCACGCCCACACATGTAGCAAAGTAACCCTAGCTGATATACTCCCATATCCCAAGTACACCACCTGATGCAGGTCCCTATATGAGTGGGCCAACATAGCAGACCCCCATGCGAATCGACGACCCTATGTCACCATGTCCTCCAAAACAAATCCCCATCCCACTGCTAATCCCTTTGACCTACAGTCGGGACATAAGAAGCCACCTATGAAGCCTGCCAGTATTGATGGTAGAGGAGCGTAATCCAAATCAATAAACTCCTACCACGTGATCTCATATCCACAAATCATATCATCTTGTAGGATCCGACGAAGAGCCTCTATACCACACTCCTCGATCTGCTTGTATGGCAATAGTGAACCTACCATGGGAATCCACAAAATCCAGTAACAATCCTTAGGTGTCACTGTAATCTCACCTGTCGCCAAATGAAAGGTGTTGGTGTCACTATGCCACCTCTCAGCCAAAGCTATCAACAAACTTCGGTTAATGATATACCGGGGCATCTCTAACAAAGAGGATAGTCCACATCTCTCAATGATGTCCCTATCTGCCTGTGTCAATCGTGGAATCAAAGACCATGGTTTCAGAAATCGCTCTTGTGACTGCACAACCCCAAGTCGCTCCTGTCACAAACAAAACATGTCCAATATCAGTTCCATCATCAAATCCAAATTCATATCATATCAACTTGAAACATTGAAAATCTAATCAAGTTTCACATCATATCCTATCCAAATCAACATCATAACATATCAACTTGAAAAACAAATCAAGTTTCACATCCATATCAACTTGAAACACAACTCAAGTTTCACATCCATGTCAGCTTGAAAAACAACTCAAGTTTCACATCCGTATCAACTTGAAAAACAACTCAAGTTCCACATTCATATTAACTTTAAACACTGAATATCAAATCAAGTTCATATCAAAAATCCATATCAAAATCCACATCATATCAAATCCATATCAACATCAGATCAACATCAACCTGAAAAATTGAAAAACAAATCAAGTTATCTATCAAATCCATATCAACAATCCATATCAAAGCACCATATCAGAACTCATAGCGGACAAATTATCAAAACAACAACAATAGGCACGCAGATTGACTATCGCACCCATCCCGAAAAAATGGGCAGACACCTACTAATCCCTCACAAAATCCTATTTTCTCCAACATTTTCCACCTACACACTACAAACTTTTATCTATGCATTAAACCTCGTCTATGCGCTATCCAAAATTCGCTATGCGCTACCAAATACACCCTAAGCGCTAAACTATTCCTATGCGCTACCCTATTCTAGCCTTGCGCCACCTAAATCACCCTATGCGCTAAAAATCATCTATGCGCTATCCTCATATACCTCTATGCTGCAAACCTAACCCTATGTGCTAGGTTTTACCTACACGCTAGCCTATTCTACCCATGCGAACCCCTGTTGACCCTATGCGCTAGGTCTTACCTATGCGCTACCCTTTCCCACCTACGCGCTAGCCTGTTAACCCGTTGAGCTAAATGACCTTGATTCTCTATCCTAACCTACCTACGCGCTACCCAACCCAACCCGGATGCTACCCTAATTTCTAAAACTCTATGCGCTACCATTTTTATCGTATGCGATAGGGTGTAAACCCTATGCGCTAAACCGTTAAAATCCGCATTGAAAATTGGAAACCATGACCAAAAATGACAAAACGAAAAGCAAAAAGGGGCAAAATTTGATGACTTACTAGTTGTCCATACGTGGTGGGCCTCCGATACCTCCGAACGCGCTCAAATTGATGAGAAGCATGGGGAACTGACATTTTATATTTCTCTCTAAATGTCACTTTCTCCAAAGTCAACAAGCATAAATGATACAAATAAAACAACTTTTCACCTTTTTATAGGGTAAATAAAAATTAGGGTTACGTGGTGGAACATGTAAATTGCTCGTGGTATCACTTCTAACCCTAACAAACATCATTATCAGAAGATGAATCAAATTAACGCATTCAACATAAACAAAATTTTAAAATACAATGAAATTTATCAAAATCAAATCAAATTTTCAAATTTTTGATTCATCTCCCGAGGGGGCATTATCAACACCATTTGTCAAATCTAGAATATCATTTATCAAATCTCGGGCACGACATGAACATCTTGACACATGACATCACACTGATCATAATCAAATTTTGATGACACATCATTTTTCTTTGAATCAACATGTGCACACGCGTCACTTCAGAGAGGGGAAAAATGTAGACGTATAAAAATGACCATATTCCTAAATGAATATTTAATGTTCATTTTATTCTCATTCCTCCATTTAGTTAAATCTAGTTTAATTAAATCATCCACATTCCTCTATTTAAATTAAATAAATTATGCAATTTATTTATTTAAATTCACTTAAGCCCTTTATATCATTTAATTAAATAAATCATTTTATTTAATTAAATCACTTCTCTCTACTTTTAATTAAATTTACATTTAATTAAATAGTTCACCCCAAATAAATAAATCTAATTTATTTAATCCCCCACTTGTAACCAAATTGAAATATAGCAATTTATTTTAATCCTGTTATCCCTCACCCACTTACATTTTCCTACATCTCCCACTTGCCTCCTAACCCTCCTCCTAAATTCTTCTAGAATCCCTCTAACCCTAATCAATTAACCTAAACCCTTCAATTATCCCCTTTCCCTAAATTTGAGGAGGTCACTTCTCAAATTTGGAGTAAAGTCTTCCAAAGGCATTAAAGCCTTTATGCCTTCAACACGCTAACTTGTTGAATATCCCCAAATTTGGAAGGACTCTTACAAATTTGTCCCCAAAGTCTTTCAAACCATTAATGGTTAACTAACCCTTTGTGTCATGGCTAGACTTTTTGCCTAACGCAACCCTCATCTAGCCCAGGGGTCTCATCAAGCATTCATTGCTTTGACCATGGTTATCCCTTTAACCCTTGCACAAGAGTTTACCCTTTGGGTAAAAACTTTATCGAATGGATAACCTTAACCTAAACTTAACCCTTACCTCCTAAGGTAACCATGAGGCCTTCTCAAGCATTTAATGCTTCTTACTTCTTCTCTCAAGCAGTCTTATGTTGGCAATTGTCACCATTTCATTGGTGAGAATTACAAACATGGATTGATAACTTTCAATCCTAACCATTCATTGCCCTGTTTCTCCTATAAATAGAGCCCTCATCCCTCCATTTCTAGGATCCAAGTCTTTAGCATCAGACTTATACTTAATTTTAGCAAGCATTTAGCCTCTCTTTGCAATAGAAATAAATCTAATAATCATTTTAGAGCATTTATATCATCTTAGCTTAAATCATATAACTAGTGTATCATGTTAGGATAGTATTTTTACTAACCTTGTCATCTTATCATCTAGTTTAGTTTATTTGTTAGAATCATGCATAAATAGGATGCATTCATACTAAATTTGATCTAAAGCATCCCTCGTTCTTGCATTTGTCATCCCTAAGTCACTTTTCTCAGTGATCTGAGAGAAAAGGCATTGGCTTGAGGGATCTTGTGAGATAGAGAACCATGAAACACTCCTTGGGAAGTTGAGCTATTCCTCATGGCTCCATAACTTTCATCAAGATTCCCATGGGTGTGTGGGAAAGTCTTTGAATATTTTCACAAATTAAGTTTCATTGAACTGCTTTTCCTACATACAACTGGTTTTACTTTTAACATTATTTTACAATCAACATTGGTTTATGGGTTATAAATGGACCTTTTGTTTTAGCTAGGTCATCGTCTCTTTTTTACCTAAGTGGGTGGCAACCGACAAGAAAACTGCCTGGGGTAAAGGGACCCTAGACAGGGTTCCATACCCACTCCTTTATATACCATCATGTTAGATGGGTTTTAAATAGTTTGAAGAACTACGAAAATTTTGTGCCTTCACATAGGAAAGACCATCTGTGATGAGCCCCCGAGACACTAGGTTTGGCCCTTAGGTTTTGGAATTCTAAGTTTGGTTTAGTCTTGCCACTCCTTCAAAATCTTATGTATTCTTTATTTATCTATGCCCTCTTGATTCAGTTGTGCTAGCTTTTTGAAATGAATTTCTCTATCCTTTCTATCGAATCGATTTATCAATTTCTCACTTAAATCTTCTAAGGTAGTGATTGAATCTTTCCCTTGTGCCATCATGCCATGATACTGCCATTTGTGAGTCATCCCCTCAAGATGAAAGTTGGCAAATTTGATGGCCTCTTCTTCAAACTTAGGATTCAAAAGGAAACATGCACCCAATTTTTTCAACCAAGCTCTTGCTGAAGAGCTATTGGATACAATAAAGGTGGGAATGGTGATCTTTCCAAAGCAGTGTTGAATGTCCTTTTGGGGCTGCTCATCACATCTTCTCCTCCTATGCCCATTCCTTGTCTTCATCTCATACTATTTTGTAAAGGAAGTGTCTCTTCATATGCTAGCACTTAGGGCATTGTATTTATCATGAACTCTTGTCATTTCATCTCCTTGATTGGGTTTCTCTTCTTCCATTGGTGTTGTCCCTTCCTTTTCCAAAAAATTGCCTTTAAAGGTTCTTGTATTTGGGTTAGCTAATTCCCTATTAGCACCAGAGTTGCTCCCTTTGATCCCATTTTTAATAGGTTTACCAGTACTTAGTGATTCATACAGTCCTCTTAGGAGTTGGAACATCTCAACCATGGTGCACCTCATATTAGCTTGAAACATACACCCCCTATTGGTAGCTGATGGGAATAGATTCCTATTTGTTGTACATATCAATGAGGTGTGCTTTATGTCTAGTTAAGGAGAACCACTCCTGGATATACTTTAAAGAGATGGTGTATGTATAGAGATAGTTGGTAACCGTATATATATATATATATATATATATATATATATATATATATATATATATATATATATATATATATATATATATATATATATATATATATATATATATATATATATTTGAATAGCACTTATGGCTGCCCTAGCAAAGGTATGCGTAGATCAATGAGGACACCACCTAAAATAGACTGTAGACAACACCCACCCTCCAACTTGATACACTAGTATTCGGGAGGATCTAGACTGTGGAAAACACCTCCACTCAAATAAGTCAGACTACATTAACTAAACACCTGATTGATACCACCTCCCTTACCCTACTGCAGTCACAGTACAAAATAATTAATTTTTAAAAAAAAACAAAAACAAATACCCATCGGAATTCCTACGCCAACTAAGGAATTCTGACGCTAACTAAACTTTGCACCGACGACCCAGCCGTCAGACCAACAACATTCTCATCGGTGCAAAGTTTCTGGTATCCATCAGAATTTTGATGCCAACTATAGAAACATCCAACGAGGATGTTGTATGTCTGACGGTACTTTCTTGTCGGACGGTCATTGATGCATATTCATGGGGGAGCGTCAAAATTTTGACGTCCATCCGACGATATTTTTTACCGGAGGAGAATTCATGGTTGTCATCGGAAGAGTTCATGATGTCGTCAAAATTTTGATGTTAAATGGCATCGTTGGGAAGTCTGACAATGAGTTTTTGACGGCTTCATTTGTCGGCAGTCCAACGAAAAGCAGTCAAAATTCCGACGATAGGCCATCATAAATTAGCCCCGAATGTACTAGTGAGAAGTTGTAATTAGATCGCTGAAACCCTTGAGGCAATTGCAAGTACCTATTGACATGTCACCGAACTAGATCAAGTGATGGGACTCACTTTTCAATTAACCCCGAGCGTTTGATGCAGGAGCATCGGTCTAGTTCTTACCGGTTGCGCAGTTTTCAGTGGAAATACTTGAGATCGTGGCATTTCTTCATGTTTGGTGTTTAGCATTGTGGTTTTGGTTTTATTCCCTTATGTTTGTGGTCTTTGTCATGTTCGAGTTTCATAGCATTTGGCTTTGTTGCTGATGAGATGTGGATTCCAGTATTGGCCTGGTCGATGTGTTCTTACCAGTTAGTCTGGCAGTATGTTGAGTGAAGATGATTTCGAGTTGTAATTGATCTCCGTGACTTGTGGATCGTTGGAGATATTTCTTTGGGCCTTGGCCGGTATTTCTAGAGGTTCGCACATTATTTTATGCTTTGGAGTTGTTCTTAGTGATTTGAGCCGAGATGTTACCATTACACGTTTCATGAACCGGTTGGTCTTTGGGCCGACTAGATTTACTTGTAATTATTTGTGAATGGTATATAAGGAGATTTTTGAATCATTTGAGGATAGAAGTCGGAAGAAAGAAGGCAGAGTTTAGAGATCAAGCAAAGATGTAGATCTGGTGAGATTCTGATCCAGTTGGACTGAGGCCGGAAGACTATGGTCCGGATTAGGGTAGAACCGACAGACTGTTCCCGGAAGCCGACTTGATATGAGGATGATCTGCGGATCTTGTAATTATGTTGTAAGCATCATTTGTATCCTAGACTGTGATCCAACATGTAGCATGTGTAATTTTTCATATTGTAATAAGATTTATTCAAGTTATTCACCTGTTATGTGTTATGTCTTGTTACCAATTGTTCTTTCTGTTGTTTTTGGCATCTTGTTACCGGTTACCAGTATGTTTTGCATGATTTATGTGTTTATCTACAAGGTTGGGTTGTCCTTCTTTAGATCTCCCTTCCTTGACTGCATTACCTTGTTACATCTAAAACTTTCATATCACACTATGTTGACAACTGAAACTTCAAGTGGGTATGTGCATCAATATGGTGAACAAAAAGGGGGTATAAGTGACCACTTTTTTCTGAAATTATCTAAACTTGAAATTGGAGGAGCAATTTGAGACTCATGCACTCAAAATTTGAAGATGCCAAAAGAACAAGAATTGTAGTTCCTTGAATCTAGTTTCTAAACTACTAAAGTTTTTCAAAAAAATGGATAATATTAAGGGAGTCAAATCTTTCACGCACAAAAAAGTGTTCCTATTTTTTCCAGCAAAACATAACATAATGTCTCGTGTGCGCGTCAAAAAAGTTATAGTTGCATTTAGTATTTTAAAAAACCCTTTGGTAGAAATATAGCTAAGAGCAAGTACTAGAAGTTGTGTATTTTTTTATAATTTTTTGTTAAGATTTTTTAGAGTGGACACATCCTAAAAAATCAAGTACTTGTTCATGCGCATCACATAACTTTCACCAAAATAACAATAAATTTTATTTTATTTTTAAAAATTGTAAAGAATGAAGTGTAGAACAATAACATACAATTTATTTCAAATTTGGACAAGTAGTTCAAAAGTTATTAATAACAAAATAGTACACATATGTCTTTGAGAACTATGCAAACATTGGTAAAAGAAATTAAAAATTAATGTTTATGTTGTTCAAATGTAATATATATATATATGGTTAGAATTATCCGAAGATGTGTGAAATTATACTGATAATTTTACAAATACCTGCTTGATAACATGTAAACTTGATGACGAGGAAGTTGAGAAACTAGATTGGAAGAAGAAAACATGTAAAAAGTAGGGAAATGAAGCTCCTAAGCCTAAGGCTTTTCGTCCAAGGCTAAGTATAAGGCAATACACGTACAAGTTATTTGAAATAAAAACACCAAGTATAAGTTATATTTTCTCTTTGTCTTTTATCTTTCTTATATTTTATGTATATATTGGTAGGATGTTTGATAACAATTTCATATTCTAGGAGTCATAATGTAGATTCTACATTTTAGGAGATCTTATAATTTTTTAGACTTAGTAAAATTTTAGTAATCAGTGGGCTCCTATCATCATTCTCTTGCTATCTCTCTATCTCGCACTCTTTGTCTCTCCCAAGCTCTAGACATATTTGTTTCCTATCTCTCTCCCTCTCCTTCCTTTCTAACTCTATCTATCTCACTCTCTCCTCTCTCCGCAAGCTCTAGATGATATAGTTTATTAGACATGTCAAATTTCAATAATCACTAAGTTGTTATTATCATTCTCTCTCTATTTTTATTTCATGCTCTTTGTCTCCCTCGATCTCTAGAACTACCCATCTTCCTCTCATTACCCCTCTCTCCCCCATATTTGTATCTCATTCTCTCCTCTCTCCAAGCTCTAAAGCTATCTCTCTCATCCTTTTATTATGTATCTCCCCTCTCTTCTCTACCTACCTTGCACACATTCTCTCATCTCTATCTCACCTCTCTCTCCCCCTCCCTACCTCATTCTCTCACCCCTTCCCTCTCTCTACTTATCTCTATCTCATCTCTCCCTCTCCCTACATACCTCCCCTCACTCCCTTCCTACCTCTACTTCTCTACATACATCTCCCTATCTCTTTGTCCCACCCTCCCATGCTCCCTCTGCTTGTTTCACTCTCATTTTTTTCTTCTCTCTCTCTCTCTCTCTCTCTCTCTCTCTCTCTCTCTCTCTCTCTCTCTCTCTCTCTCTCTCTCACACACACACACACACACACACACAATTTTTCTCAAGAGCTCTCCTTTCGTCCTGTCTCTTCCCTTCTATCTCTACTTATATATCCCCTCTCCCTCACTCTATATACCTCTCTCTGCTTCATCATCTTTGTCTCTCTACCTATCCATCTATCTCTACTTTTTATCTCCCCTCCCCCTTTCTCTATTTATCTCCTCTCTCTCTCTCTCTCTCTCTCTCTCTCTATCGATATGTATTCCCTCTTACTCTCTTTATCTCCCCTCTCCCTATGTCTACCTATCTCTCTTTCCATCCCTCTCTACTTTTATATCCCCCCTCTCTTTCACACTCTTCCTCTCCCTCCCCTCCCTCTCCCTCCCCCTATCTCTCTTTCTCCCTCTTTCACTCTCCATTCTCTCTTATTACTTGTCTCTATCTACCCTCCCTCTCTTTGAATACATCTCCTTCACTCCCTCACTCCAACTCTCCCCTCCACTTTTGTCTACCTCACCTCTCGCTATCTCTATCCTTCCCTCTTCACCTCTCTCTATATATTTCCCCTCTCAACTTATCACTATCTCCCCTCTCCCACTCTATTTCTCTATATATATCTCCCTTCTTGCAAGATCTCTATTTATATTGCTCCCTCCATGTCTTGAACCTTCCCTTGCCACTTCTACCAATCTCACCTCTCTTCCCACTCTTTAGATGTATGTTTTTAAAGAGCTAGTAGGGAGGGAGAGTGGGGAGAGAGGTTAGAATGATTTAAGTTGCGAGGGAAGGTTCGAGAGATGGAGGGAGGGAGATATATATAGATAAAGATAAAGGGAGAGGGTAGATAGAGATAAATTAAGAGGGGGGGAGGGGAATTGACACAGTCAAGGTAGGGAGATCCAATGAAGAACATCCCCGCCTTGCAGCATATAACAGAAAAACACCATGCAAGATACTGACAACCAGAAGATACAATGCAAGAGATAACTGGTAAACAAATAAAGAGCAATCCTAACTGATACAAGTAACACATGATAGAACTAGTAAACAGATAAATCAATCATTAAAACATCCTTTTAATGAATTACATATGCCTTTAGCTACTACACATGTTGGACCGCAGCCTAGGACTACAAAATAAATCTAAGATTCGTAGATCATTTGCTCGACAAATAGGCCTCTGGTAATAATTTGCACTATTCAGCTCTGATCCGGACCTTAGCCCCTCCAGGATTTAGTCCCCTGGGACCAGAAACTCGTCAGTAACTACATCTTCCCTGAGACCAGAAACTCGCCAATAACTACATATTCACTCGATCTCTTCTTCCTCAGACCTCTGTCCTGTAAAATGATTCTCAAAACTTCCCTTTATACCATCTGTGAGCCTCAACAACTCGATCGAGTCGGCCAAAGACCAACCAGTTCAAGATGAAACGTGCGAACAATAATATGTCGACCCAAATCACCAAGAACATCTTCAAAATACATAGAAATGCATGTGAACCTCCAGAAACATTGATCAAGGCCCAAAACAACGTCACTCAACAATCCACAAATTAAGGAAACCACCCGCAACCTGATTCATCTTCGCTCCACACACTGCAAGACCAACCGATAAGAACATACCAACACCGAGCCAATACTAGAATTGATATCTCATTGAAATCAAACCCAAATTCCATGATAAAGACAACGAACTCAAGGTGATAAATCCAAATCCATGACGCTAAACTCTCAAACATGAATAAATGCAACGATCTCCAAGCAATTCCATCGCTAACTGCTCCAATTGGTTTGAACTACTTTGGTGCTCCTACATCAGGAATAAATAGAGAGAGGTGGAGAGGGAAGGATTGATAGAAGTGAGATAGGAAGAAGTGGAGGGGAGATTTGGAGTGAGGAAGGGAAGGAGAGGTATTCAAGAGGGAGAGTAGATAGAGACAAGTAGTTAGAGAGTATGGAGAGAGAGAGAGAGGGAGAATTATGTAGAGAAATGGAGGTAGTCAATGAAGGATGGATAGCTATGTATAGATAAAGGTAGAGAGGAGAAGATATAAGTAGAGATATAAGGAGAGAGAAAGTAGGGAAGGAGGGAATAAGATCTATGTAGAAAAATAGAGGTGGGAAGGGAGTGAGAGGGAGGTATATAGAGAGAGGTTGAAAGATAGGTCTAGATCTTGGGGTGGAGAGGAAATAGTGAGATAGAGAGAGGTAGAGAGAGGGAGAGTGATAGGGAGAGAGGTATAAATCTCAAGGGAAAGAAAGAGCATGAGATAAAGAGAAATAAAGAGGGAAAGAGGGGGAGTGAGTGAGAACAGGAGAGAGGGAGATTTGTTTAAATAAATAAAGTTAGGGAGGGAGGGAGGTAGAAGTATGTGGAGAGAGGGAGAGGAGATACATGTGAGTAGAGAAGGAAAGGGTGAGAGTGATATAAGTAGAGAGGGAGAATGGGAGGGTGGGACAGAGAGAGAGGATGTATGTAGCAAGAGGGAGATAGGAGATAGAGATAAGGAGAGAGGGGGAAGGAGAGAGAATAACGCCCAACCAAGGAACCCTAGAAGAATAAATAATAAATTCAAACACAACAAATAATTTTTTTTTATACATCAACCATTTTTAAATTTATACAATAATAAGTAAATTTATTACATATCATAGATGAATCATAACAATGTTTAGCAGAAAACTTAATCACATCTCATAGCAATCCTCTATGGCTTCCCTAACGTCGCTACTAAACAACACTTAATAACATGTATTAAACATCACTAAGTCAATCATATAAACATCTTTAATAGGATGACTTAACTTAATCAGATAAACTCCTAATCATTAATCATATAACTAACTCATCATATAAAGATCTAAGCTAAGTTCAATTTAAAGCACCAAATGATAAATTCATATGATAACTTTCATCAAGAATAAGAACATAGATATAATCCACATGAGTTCGTTTACTTACAAGATATCCATTAATACAAATTCATCTACCACAATAGTCCTATTACAATACTTCCACTTGGAATAACCAATCATAAATATCCTTTTGATTACAAGTACAAATATAAAATTACATAATCTTTTACATCACTTCTGGAAGATACATAATAAATACATTACAATAATAGAATAATTTGAATCTGAATGTGAAAACATTAGAATATAAGGAAAGATCCATCCAACTGCACACAAACAAGAACTCCAAAAAACCCCAATGGACGGTAAACACTAGGACACGACCATGTGGAACCTAGAGGTCCACCCCTCATGTTGGAGATAGACACAAGGCCCCAAACAACAAGCAAGAAGGCTATGGAAAAAAGAACTGAACATAAACCATAACCAAGATACACAAGACACAACTATGATAACAAAATAAGGATACCAACCCAAAGAGAATCCAAAAGACATCCCAGAGGCTTCCACATATAAAAATATAACAATAGGATACTAGAATACATAATCAGAGAGTGTCATCACATAGCCTCAACATGGGTTATCCTAGTAACCTCTCCAAACCCTAACCCCCTACTGACGACTCATGCAAAATTGTACAATCGTTTCATGAAGACAAGGCATTGTGTGAGCTTGCTAGTTGCAAACATCTCTCCAAATGGATAGGCCTTCCCAATATTTGTTAGAGAGTGGAACTAGTATAACACAACTTGCTAAACTATTTAGATTCTCCTTCTTTACATGAATCACACAACATATAGCTTGTTGTTCTATGAGTATTCATGTTCTCGTGGGTCACCTAGCATAACACAAATTGCTAGCATGTCAATTCCACAACCTCTATTGCTCTTATTCTCATGGATCACATAGCATAACACAACTTGCTAGCCTATAGCATTCATTTTCTCTCTTTTATCCTCCTCATGAGCTCATAGCTTTATTGTTTGTGGATCATGGTTCATCTCTTGATGCATGCTCTTGCTCTTTTTATGTGATCACTTGTATTTTTGTGATAGCATTTTGAGAAGGATATTAGTGGCAAAGGCATGTGATAGCCTTTTTGGTTTTAGTACTAATCCCTTGTGTTGTGTGTATTTTTCCTTTGTCTAGATTTTTTGTCTTTGTCTTTTTTTGGGTGTCCTTGCATGTGATTGTGTGAGTTAAGATCCTAATATTGGGGGATCGGTTCCTCGAAATTAGTGATGTCTTATCTCCTTGTGATCTCTATCCTAGTTGCTCCTCTCCTTCATCTTTCTACTTTACCATGAGTATTTTCATAGGTTCATATCCCCGTTAAAGTGAGGGCTAAATTTAGCATTGTAAATTGTAATCGGTCCAATTTACATCTCATGTTTGTGCTCCTCCTTTAGCATATCCTATCTTTATTCCCTCTCTAGTTCTGCTTTGGTCCCTTTCTCCAGCCGTAATGTCATGAATGGCATTGAGTGATCCCATCCTAGAGGTCTCTCCCCCATTTCCCTTTGTGCTAGGTCATGTTTGTTGGATGACCAAGGCGTGGAGCACCTTGGTCTGGAATAGGGAGCCCAAATTTGAAATGGTGCACGTTCTTTATCTCTCCAATAGATTCCAGTTCTTGTGGCTACACTTGACTATTCGAGGTTGGCCTAATCGGTAATTTACCTAGGGAACCCTATATAAACATATCCTATCAATTCATTTTAGATCTAAGACTCCATCCATTATATACCCCTTCATTTCTACATTCAAGCATTCATCATCAAGAATTTTTAGAGATTTAAGGTAGCATTTCATCCTTCAAGCATTATGGAGCAAAGTTACATCATCTTTATATATTTTTCATGCCATTACATTCAACATTTGTGATTACATTCAAAGAGCATTGCATCATCAATCCTTCCATCAACAATTGTAGGTCTAAGGTATATCTCCTAACATTTAGTCCAGTATTTACATTATTTAATTCAAGGTTAATTCCTAAATCAGGGTTTGACCTAAGGCAAGCCCCTATCCACAACCTATTTCCTTTCTTTTGTGTGCAGGGAACAGGCTCAAGAGTTGTACTCAGGGATTCTGAAAAATTTGACAACAATGAACAAGTTCAACTTTTGATGGAGTGAAATTCGGATAACTAAGGCGAATTTGTACTACCTAGTCCAAAAAAATTAGGTCAAACTTTTGGGAACAAGTAGGGGATAGAAAAGGAGAAGCACAAAGGTCTAGTAATTGGGGGTTGAAAGGAAGGCATTTCCACGTGAGGAAACCTGGAACTCCCATAGAGAAGACAAGGTGAAGCTCCAAGAACAAGGGGCTTAAGCAAAAGGTACCAAGATAATGAGACTCCTAAAGCCCTACCCAAGACAAGAAATTACCTCAAATTCCCAATACTCGGAAATTGTTTGATACTTTGCAATATTAGGCAGCCTCTCAATGATAACAAAGTCCCCTCAAAACCTATTTTTGCAGAAGGCCTCTCAATGATAACAAAGTCCCCTCAAAATCTATTTTTGCAGAAGGCAGATGGAAGGCGGGCGGTTCCAGAATTCAAATTTGAGCGGGAATTCTGGATCGGCATCAAGACAGCATGCGGCAGATGATTCAGAGATTCCTGCTGAAGGAGGAGGTTCAGATGGTAAGGACCTCGGTGATCCCGTGAACTTGGGGGACCCAGGGGGAGGATCAACACCACGTGAAGAGAAGTTAGCAATAGAGAGCGGGAAAGGGTAGGTTCAAACTTCAAAAATAGAAGACGAAAACTTGGAAGGAGCCCAAGGACAACAAATGACTTGTGTTTCAGAGAACATGGTGGAAGGTAAAGATCTTCCAGAAAAGGTTCTTTCGTCAACGGACCCTAAAGGGGGACCCAATGGATAGACATGTAAGTGGTCCTCGTTGTTTGGGGTCAAGCCTAAAGGTAAGTCCTCATCGCCTCCTATTAAAAACTCCTGGAATATGTCTTAGGGCAAGTTTTCTATCATTGTTCCTGACCAAATCATTGATCAAAACATCGCTAGAATGGAAACTACATTGATTGGTTATTTCTTTGGATCTAGACCTAACATAGAAATAGTTCATGGATTTGTCAAAAGAAAGTGGAACCTGAAAGTTCAGGTTGATGTGGTAGCAATGAACAAAGGCTATTTATCCTTCTCCTTTTCTTGTGATGAGGATAGAAGAAACATTCTATGTAGTGGGTCTTGGGAAATAGGCAAATATATCATGTACATCCAGAAGTGGTACCCTAATGTAGCGAAAGGAAAGAATTTTTTGGCCCAAGTCCCGGTGTGGGTCAAGCTCCCTAGGCTCCCAATGGAATTCTGGGAGGAAGAAGTTTTTGCAGGAATTGCCAATACCTTTGGGGAGCTTATCGCTATTGATCAGATCACGACTTCTAGAAGAAGGCCGATCTATGCTAGGATCTGTGTTGGAGTGGGACCTGATACAAACATGCCAGAGGAAATAGAGATAGAATCAAAACTGGGAAAGTGGAAGCAGAATATTGTTTATGAAATAATCCCCTTCGTTTGTTTTCATTGTAAAAAAGTCGGACATTGGGCTAAAAAATGTCCATCTATAGAGGATAAACCCCATATCCAAACTAAGGTTTGGAAAAAAGTGGGCAAACCACTAAAAGCTTGGGATTCCAATGATCCTAATCAGGAGAAGCAATCTCAGATAGGACGGGTGGAGGAAGAAATCACTAGTGAAGTGGGTAATGAACTAAAGATTCAGATGTTGGAACAGGGTGTTAATGACTCAATACACAAAGAAAAAGACAACACTCGGCAAGAGGATCAGAAAGAGGACAAGACAGAGGCAAAGAAAGCAGATAAACAACCCACAAATAATAAAGAGGAAGGAGATAACTTCAACCTTGTCTCAAAATCTCAAGATCAAGATAAAGAAGTAGACTGGTTCCAGGAAGCCCAACCTGATACCATTTTGGGCCAAGGGCTATCGGAAATCTCATTAACCACCCCAGCAAAGGGAAATTTGGCCTATTCAGAGGAACAAGATCCAAAATGGGGAGATGAAGAGGACATAAAAAAGGCACTGGGGAAGAATGAAACAAAGCAGGAGGACGAAAAAGTAGCAGAGGATAAAAGAAGGAACAAGCACAAAAAAAAGAATAACAATAACCCAGTAAATAGTACGCTGACTAGAAACACCACAAGCAGGCTTGGTGATGTGGGAGCGCAACACACTTCTCCAGGAAGACACTCAAATGCCAAAAAGAGAACATTGGAAACAAGCAGGAATTTAGCAGATGGTACCCAAAGAACCATCTTTGAGGTAGGTATTTCTAAAAATCCATGAAAATCATCTCCTAGAATATTAGGGGACTTAATAGTCCTCACAAACATAATTTAGTTAGAAACATGATTAGAGACAAAAACCCTGACATTTTTTTGATTCAAGAAACTAAGATGGTTAAAGATAAAGTTGAAAGTTTGAATATTTTCAAAAATGGAGGAGTCAGCGGAGGTAGTTCAGAAGGTGCTTCGGGAGGAATTGTTACATTCTGGAACAAAAACAATATAGAAGGAGAGGTGTTAATTCAGGACAACAATTTGACCTGTATTAGATTTAAGCACATTAAGAATTGTACTATGTGGGTCCTAACTAATGTTTATGCTCCTAACACTAAGACTGGTCGAAGCGAGATGTGGTGATAGCTTACTGGGCTGAGAAGAAGGTTTGTTGAGTACAGCTAGATAATTATGGGAGATTTCAACACTCCCCTGAAGGAAAATGAGAAAAAGGGAGGGAGTCATGCTAATCTGGATAGCAGATTGGACCTAATGGACTTTATAAACAATAATGCCAGTCATGATTTGGAGTTGCAAGGAGTCAAATACACTTGGACTAATAGAAGAAGTGGTGATAATTTGATTCAGGTTAGACTTGATAGAGCTCTTCTTTCCTTAGACTGGTTTAATCTTCATGAATGTTCTTTATCTTCTCACATAAGGGCAGGATCAGATCATTACCCTATAACCTTCACAGCTGAAGTCAAGAATAGAAGGAGACATTTCCCTTATAGACTTGAAAAAATGTGGACTAGACACCCGGATCTGGAAAGTAAGATTAAGGACTGGTGGCAAGTCAGTATTGAAGGCAATGCCATGTATAAAGTGGTCAAAAAGCTGAAGAATGTTAAAGATAATGTCAAGAAGTGGAATAAGGAGTGCTTTGGGAACATCTTTACCTCAAAAGCAACAACCCTCTTAGAACTCAAGGAAATCCGGGATGAGATACAGCACAATGGTTACACCTATATGTCTAGAAACACTAAAGATGCTATTCTTATGAGATATCATGAAATAATAGCTAAAGAGGAAACCTACTAGAAACAAAGATCGAGAAATGCCTGGTTAAAGGAGGGGGATAGGAACACTAAATACTTCCATATGTCCACCCTAAGACATAAGGCCATAAATAGAATTGTACACATTAAAGTGAATGGCAGATGTGTTGAAGATGATGATTCCATGAGCAAGGCTGCTATGGATTTCTTTTCTAACTTACTTGATAAGGATCAGAATTTGAATATACAGGCCCAAAGGGAACTTCTGGACAGTATACCTACCATTTTGGGGGAAGATCACAATGATCGTTTAACTACCATTCCTTCCCATGATGAAATTCTGACAGCTGTTAAGTCCTTTGAGGGCAGCAAAGCCCTAGGTCTGGACGGATTTCCCATGTTCTTCTTCCAAATGTACTGGCATATTATTGGAGATGATGTTACCAGAGCTGTGAAAGAGTTTTTTGGTGCTAGAAAACTTTTGAAAGAAGTTAATGGTACTTTTATAGCTCTAATACCCAAAAAGATGGGGGCAGATTCAATGGATCTTTTCAGACCTATAAGCTTATGCAACTCTCTCTACAAGATTATCTCTAAGGTCCTTACATCTAGGATTCTCAAATTGCTTCCCTCCATTATTTCGCCTCAGCAAAGTGGTTTTGTCTCGGGAAGGCAAATTTTGGACTCTATCATCTCTGTTCATGAAAATATCCATTCTCTAGCCTTTTCTAAAAAAGAAGGTTTTTTTTTTAAACTTGACCTTTCCAAAGCCTATGATAGAGTGGATTGGGATTTTATGATGGATGTTCTTTCTGCTTTTGGTTTTAATCCTATGAGTGTTGGCCTTATCAGGCAACTTGTTTCTTTGGCTACTTTCTCTGTGTTAATGAATGGCTCCCCCTCTCCTTTCTTTAAAGCTTCAAGAGGTCTAAGGTAGGGGGACCCCCTATCTCCAATGATCTTTATCATCATGGCGGAATGTTTGGAAAGATGTATTGGAAAGTTGTTTGAGAAAAGGGAGTTTTGTGGTTTGAATCCTTCTTCGGTAGATCAAATATGCTCTCATCAGTAGTTTGTTGATGATTCTATAATAATGGGAAAAGCCACTGTGAAGGACGCTAGAAGACTAAAAAAGGCTTTGGACAATTATGGAGAGGCTACTGGTCAGCTTATAAACTGGTCTAAAAGCTTTGTTTATTTTATCAATACCCCGGAAAGAAGGAGGATTAAAATTAGTAACATTCTGGGTGGCCAAATTGGTAGCTTGCCTGCCTCCTATTTGAGGCTCCCTTTAGGTCAAGATCCTCTAGATACCTTTTGGGAAGCCTTGGTGGATAAATTCCATAAAAAGCTGTCTGGATGGAAGGGAGCTCTGCTTAGTCAAGCAAGTAAGGTTCAAATGCTAAAAACCACTCTTCAAAGTATCCCTCTCTATGCCATCAGTCTGTTTAGGATTCCTACTAAGTATGTTGAGGCCATTGAAAAAATACAGAGATCCTTTTTATGGACAGGGGTTGAGGAGAAGAAGAGAACGAACTTAATTGCTTGGGAGAAGGTCTATAAGCCTATGAATAAAGGTGGTCTGGGCCTTAGAAGAATAAGAGACATAAATGAATACCTTATGGCCAAGCAGATTTGGAGAGGATATAGAAATCAAGGAGAGTGGAAAAAAATATGGGACAACAAATATAAAAGCCACTGTCCGAATCTTCAGAGTTTCCTCAAAGCTGAGATTATCCCAATTGGATCCAATATTTGGAAAAATATCTCTAGGACTAGAGACTTAATTATCAAAGGCACAAAATGGAAGTTGGGGAAAGGGAATCTTATTCAGTTATGGGAGGACCCTTGGCTTTTGGAGATCCCTTTAAATGAAAACCCTGAGTGGAACAGATATCAGAACCAATGCAAGGAAAGATTTGGAACCAAGGTGGAGGATTATTGGAAAGATGGACAGTGGAAAGACTTATCTCAAGTGGATCAGTCTTTGGGTAGTCTGAACAAAGTCATGAACTCAATGATGAGGATTGAAGAAGAAGACCAATTAATTTGGAAACTCACAGCTAGTGGTACTTTTAATGTGGCTTCTCTTTATCATCAATAGTATAATAACATGGAAAGTCCTTGCTGGGCTATAGCATGGGTGAAAGGTCTTACCCCCAAGATCAACATTTTCTTTTGGATAGCCCTCCAAGACAAAATTCTTACTACAGAGAATATCAGAAAAAGAGGTATCAGCATGCCAAGTTTCTGTACACTCTGTAAGCAGAATGAGGAGACAATAAATCATATGCTCTTTCATTGCCCCTTCTTAGCTAATGTTTGGGGAAGGTGTCTGGATCAATTCAATATTAGTTGGAGCTTTCCCAACTCGATTTAGGAGATTTTCAAGTCATGACATCATCCTTCAAAAAATAGAACCACTACCTTACTATGGAGAATTGCTTTACCACACATGTGCTGGGGTATATGGGAAGAGAGAAATGATAGAATTTTCAGAGAAAAGAGTACTAAGGCTAACATTGTGTTTGAAAAAATAAGAAGAAGTATAGTGGAAAATATGAATATTACAGGTGGCATTGATAATCCTAACACTAAGGAGGATCAATTAGTCTATAAAAAATGGAGATTAAAAGCTCAAGAGAGCATCCAGAGTAATCCTAGAGAGGGAGTGATATGGACCAGCTCGCCTAGGGGATGGATGAAAATCAATTTTGATGGGGCCTCTAAGGGAAACCCGGGGGTTGCAGGATGTGGAGTGGTCCTAAGGGATGAATGGGGAATATGTAAAACCATAAAATGTATTCCTATAGGAAACCAGACCAACCATGTTGCCGAAGCCATGGCAGCTTATCATGGGATTATCCTTGCCAAAGAAGCCAATTGCACTAAAGTTTTGTGTGAAGGTGACTCCTTAAACATTATCAATTGTTTAAATATGAAATTCCCGTCGTCATGGTCGATTAGTAATGCTATTAAAGCAACTAGGAAAATAAGCGAAGAGTTTGAAATGTGTGTTTTTACACATGTTTACAGGGAGGCCAACTCTTGCGCTGATTGGGCAGCCAACCTGGCTTGCCAATCGGGAGACATAATTACTAGTTATGGTGAAATGGAGATTGCAAGTGAAATGAAATGCTTGCTCAATCAGGACCAAAGCTATACAAGGCAACATGATACTTTTAATCATTATTTCTAATGACCTTTCCGCCTTTTTCGATGCAGGGCTTGCTTGAAGATAATGAGTTGTTAAATAGGTGTCATATCATCATTATTTGGCACAGATTATGGGCGCTCTTACAGAATAACCACAGAAACCAGAGGAAAAGTTATCAAAATGAGAGAAGGCATTGCAAGGAAGGTGTTGGAAAAATGGGAGGTAACAAGAAGAGATTTGAACCTGCTTCCTGCTCTGAATGGAGAAAGAATGAAGAAGTCTGGGGTATCCTTCAGCGGGGGGGTCTCAACGTTTTCATGGAATGACTAAATGGGAAGGACCCCACAATTACCAGCTATTTCATCAAGAACGGGAAAAATGGAAAAATTCTGATTGGATCACATATGATGAATGTTGACGAAGAGGTTATCGTTGAGGCCACGGGGATGACTACCAAGGGTATGAAATTTTACAGGGACAAAGGGATATCAGATAAAGCAGCAGACAAGTTTTCTTTTACGAATGGTGAGAGAAGAAAGATGATCAAAATTGACAACTCTTACCACTCCCTGAATAGAATTTGCAGGCCATGGAGGTTTGTCTTATTTGCTTCTATTGAATATATTACCTTAGATGGTAGGTTTACCAGGGCTTATGGGCATCACTTCATCCTTTTTAACCATTTTCGTCATGGAGAAAGGGTTAGCCTTCCCTATTACCTTGCTTGTTCAATGGATCATACTATAAAGGAGATCCAGAAGGACCCTAAAGGCGATCATGCCCTCCACCAGGGGCTTATGGTCCTGGTTTATAAAACGCTAAAGGGAAAGTGCATTGAAAAGCCTATTAAAGGCAAAAATGCCAAAGATGAGACTATGGAAAGTAAGGATAGTGGTTTCAACTTTGATTCAGAGACCGAGGGAGAGTCGGAAGAAACTAGAAAAAAAGGGAGGATTAGGGCCAAGAAGAGGAGGATTACTGTGGAATTTGAAATGTCGGATTCTGAAACTGAATCCTTTGAGAAAAAACCTGTTAAAAAGAGGAAAGGGAAAGCCTCTGGAAAGAAGGTTCAGAAAAAGAACACTAAAAAGGGTAGCAATTCTTATCTCAATTATGTTCTGGTTGAGTTTGAGGAGAAGGATGATGATAATAAGAGGATTGATAGTCAGGACAAAGAAAGGGAGGGTAACCCGGTTAAGGGTAATATGGACATTATGGAGACCGTGAATACCACTAGTCTGCATAACGAGGAAAAAGGGGGTCAAAGTGATAGTGGTGATAAAGATACTATCAAGGCTTTCTATGAGACCATTGATACTATGGTGAAGGATATTAATAGTTTGAAAACTGATACACAGGCCATGACAAGAATTACAGTTGGTGACAAGCCCTTGGCAGAGCATGTTAAAGAGTTAGTGGTCGTTTTGCATAATGCGCAAGCTATTGAATGTATGGTTTGAAAAATCTTAGCTATCAAAAAAAAAAGGTCAATGAGATGGGAGATAGAAAGGAAATGGAAAACAAACAGAAAGATTTTGGCAGCAGAATTGACAAGTTGGAGCACAATGTCAAGCATCTCACTGATCAAAATTTCCAAATCCTCAAATCTTCGATGGACAACATGAACATCTTTATCAACGGGTTCGAGAATAATGTAGAGAATGATGGTGATAAAGAGCAGGTGAACAAGAAGGGTCATGAAAGGAGGACTAGAGCCAACATAAAGAATAAGGTCGACATCGATGGTTGTGAGCTGGAGGATATGAAGACCTCAGCGAACAACATGAAACAAATGGTTGTTCACGCCGAGGAGATTCTGAATAGTATTTAGTTCCAGTTGTTGTCCTTGGTTTTGTCTCTTTGCTATCTTTTTCTTTCCTTTTGCTATTTGTTCTGAGTTTTTAATGTAATGATGTATTAAGCTGAGCCCTCCCTGTGGGTTCATTTTGACTTTTTGAAGTGATTAGGCACTTTTTTTAGCATATCTGTTTTCCTAGCTTGTAAAAGGTTTGGGTACCTTTCAAATACCTGCTTTTACTTAATCAAAACAAAGTAAAAAATAAAAATTCTAATCAAAAGGGGAAAAAAAAATATAAAAGGAACTTCTTGGAAATCCTCAATTTGAAAGTGATTAAAGGCAACTGCTCTTTAGGCATGTATACAAAATGTGGTAGCAAAAAAGAAGGCATGTAAACTACTTTCAGGAATGCCACCTACCTGCTAGTGACCCTAATTGTAAAGACGCGTCCAAATTTTGAAATAGATTTCATCCATAAAAGCTCAAATCATAGGACCATGCATAGAAATTCTGCCACCAAATTATTCCATCTTTGAATGAATGATCATATTTCCTATTCTATGAATTACACATCCATTGCAAGCATTGTTTTTTGTTGAATCATTCACAAGGATTTATAAACATATTCGTCTCTATTTTAGGTATGATGTTTTTATAGTCTATGAAGTTAATGGATAGAGTGTTTTTATATTCAATTGCATATTTTTTTATTCAAATGTATTTTATACCGTATACCAATTTTTTTTACTTTCTATATCTACAAAAAGAAAATTATAGATACAAAATTTATCACAAAATTTCATTTACACATTTATAATCAATTGGTGGTTTACATGTATAGAATTTGGCCTCTAAATAAGTACAAATCAGCTCATGGTCATTAATTTATACAAAATTTGGCCTCTAAATTGGTAAATATCAGCTCATGGTCATTTATATACAAAATTTGGCCTCTAAATAGGTACAAATCACCTCATGATCATTTATATACAAAATTTGTCTAGAACTAGAAGCCTTTGAATGGTCCATGTTGGATCCTATATGGCACATGGGCCTCACTTGAAAATGGTGGATGTCGATAAATAAATATAGGCTCCACTTGAATAAGTCATGTCCTAGGTGGACCAATAAATAACCGCCTTCTGAATGGCTAGGCCACAAAGAAAGGATGTGATCCCAAGGCCTCATCTCCTAAGGGAGATATGTAATGATCACTTAGAGGAAGATTGATAGCAAGGATTGAACGTGCAAGTGTGTGATTAAATGAAGGTGCAAGCAAAGGCTAACCCCGCAACTTCATCGATGACGTGGCACATGGGCTCCACTCAAATGAGTCATTTCCTGGATAGACCCAACACGGATATAATACAACCACCTTCTATTAGATCAACGACTATGATTATTGCATGATTGCGCAATTGTTTCAAGATGCACCCAGAGGCTAACTCTGCAACGTCAATGCAGATGTGGTATGTAGGACCCATAGAGGTTGACGATGACTACTTAAGCCAATAATAATGTAAACACATGGATAAGTAAGCCATGTAACAATGATGACTAAGAAACGGGGTGGATTTTGGTATGACTAAGGTTGAAGGCAAATAAAATATAATAAAATCATTAATGCGTTGAGTTCTAATTCATCGTCGATTGACCGGGAATTTGTTGTTGGGGCCCCAACGTTTAAATATGAAATGTAACGGCTCTCTCCCACCATCACACCAGTATACAAACCTGCAATTTATAACACTATTTTGCTTGTTATGATCTGAATTCTTTGTCTATTTTAGCACCGAAATTTCTCTAATTCATTCTTGCAATACTTTGTATGTGTTCTTGATTGTTTTATATGCTCGTGCTTTCATAATTAGGGTTTGTAAGAAATGATTGTTGGTTGCACTCTCATTGCATTCTCTCTAGCTTTTTGATCTTTTATGCAAAATCCCCAATTTCTTATAATTATCTGATGTTTAGTTGGTGGAATTACAACTTTGGATGCCATTGGGAATTTTTCTTTTGGATGCACTTCTTTTTTTTGCTTTGGGATCCACATTGTTTTTTCTTGTTCTTTAGTGGGCCTTTGTGGCCTTTGGGATTCATTGCATCCTTGTATCAAATTCTTCTTTGTCGGAGCATATCTTTTTGAGTGGACATGGCCATTTTTTATATTGTTGTGGATGTTTAGCTTTATGCATTTGTGATTTGGCATCCCAACTGTTGCTAGTATCCTTCGAAGGAGTGTGCAAAGGTGTAGAAGATGAAGGGAATATGGATAAAGTGATGTATGTAGGATGTAGGATGGAAAGTGGGGATAAGTGCCTTTGTTGATCCTAATTTGGAATGAAAGGAGAAGGATGTTTATGATGGGTGATGGAGATATGGGATTTGTGTATGGGGTGATGAGTGGGATAAGATGGAAAATGGGGTTTTGGGATATAAGGGCCCAAAATGGATTTTGTATGTGGGGGATATATGAGGGTGGATTTTGGGATATAGGGACCCAAAATGGATTTAAAGAATGAAGGAGGGAGATAGATGATTGTTTTGGATTTTATGATGGAGGAGGGGGGATGGCAAGAAATAATTTGGAGGATCGATCGGAAGATGCGATGGTGAATTTGGAAGCATGCTTGGATTTTGCATTAGTTGGACCAACATTTTTTGATACAATGTCTAGGGATATGTAACCAAGACCATCAGTACTTGCATGTTCTCTGATATGGATGGACTCCAAAGTACCTTTCTCATATTGGCCCAAGCCTTTTCCTTGATAGTTCATTTTTTTGAGCATTTTATCTAAAGTAGGATACTTGTTCTTTGGGTAACAAGATGTGAGTCTTTTATTAGATGGAGGAGAATGGGTGGTTTATATGAGATGTTCTTCTACTGCGAATGACCTACCATGGATGAATGTAAGCAAACCAAGGGGATAGAGTGATGGTGGTGGGATGGTTTGGATAGGAGGAAATGGAGGATCTTGACTTGGAAGAGGGGGTACTAAGGGATCTTGAGATGGAGTAGATGGGATGGTAGGATCTTGATTTGGATGGAGAGATGATAAGGGATCTTGAAATAGTGGAGGAAAAATGGTAGGATCTTGATTTGGATCAATAAACTTTTTAACCATGCTCTGGAACAAGATCTTAGAATGATGAGATTGGTGTGGACAATGTGACAAGGGGTGAGTGGGTAGACTCTTTAGATGGAATGGATGGAAGGATGGGAGGTTAATCAGTTGGGGAAAACAAAGTGGATGAAAGGATGGGGGATTCGTCAACTGGGGTAGATGAAGTGGATGAAATGATGGGAGATTCATCAATTGGGGTAGACGAAGTGGATGAAAGGATAGGGGATTCATCGGATTGAGTTTGAATGACGGTAGGAGTAGGTGATGAGGATTGTGGTTGAATGGTCTCAATGGATGGGAGGTTTTCGATGGTATTAGGAGGTGGGAGAGGAATGATAGTTGTGGGGGTTGGAAGTGAAGTTGGTGGATTGGAGGAGGAAATTGATGGTGCAGGATATTGGTAGGATGAATTGGATGGTGGTGGATTGAGGTAGGATGAAGTAGATGGAGGTGGATTGAGATACATCCTTAGAGTGTGGTCCTTGTTTAAAACTAGTACTAGCTCCATTTGTTGTTCTTGAAGTGGCTCCTCTTGCATCTTGTCCACCATCCCTAGATTATTTAAGAAAGATTAAGAGACAAATGTTTTTCTTGACTAAAATTTATTCATGCTATGGACTCTCTTTTTTGTGTTTTCTTGTTCGTAATGTGCTTCACCCATGATGTGTTGCTTGACATGTTTTTGTGTTTTGTTCGGTTCTCCTTGGATGACCCTTGTTACTATGTTGGTACAAGGTAATAAAGAGGTCGAATCTGTCGTGGCATTCCTCTATTTGTATCTCAATTATTCTATATGTCATATCTGTGTCATGTTGTACATGTGCTATTGTTTGTAAATGTTCCTTGTGTTGTCTATTTAGGGACGATGCAAAGCATTGAGATCTCTTTTTAATCTCTTCTATGTTGACTCAAAAATACATTTGTTTGTTACCTCTTGTGTTCCTCTTTGATTGTGTTTGTAGTTCTACTACCTTTAGAGGATGAGGTCAATTCAATACAAATATTCTTGATATACATTATTTATCATAAGAGCATACTAACCCCAAAGTTAGTAGATCCCTTTTGTGCTTTTTCCTATATGTTTTGTGACCATTTTCCTTTAATTTGTACTTTATCTAGGGCATCTTAGTGAGGTAACATGATTGTCTTTTGCATGCATGCTACCTTAAATAAATTGTTCATGATAAGGAGTATGCAATCATTTTAACGTAGGGGCATACACTCTTATCAATGTTACACTTTATGCACACACCATGATATATTTTTCATACTCAAGTTACTCTACAAACTGAGCCTTTCAATTTGTATTTTTGTATTTTTCCTTTTCATGACTCATAGTAAGAAAATATTACCAGGCCAGTATAGCCATGCTCTCTCTTTCCCTTTCATGTGTTGTCCCTTTTATCTTTATATTAGAGTAGTAAGATCCTAAAGTCCCTAGGGGCTTGGTGTGTCTCATTTATTTAATATCTTGGTAAAAAAATTTCAATGTGACTTTGTACTTTACCATGAGTATGTTTAGTCTCATACTCTTGTTAAAGTGGGGGCTAAATGCAGCATCATAAATTTTATCTGCATACAATTTCATCCCCACCTAGACTTCACCTTGGTACTTCGTCTTTCAATTCCTAATGACTATTTTGATTCTACTCACACCACCTCACAAACCTACAATTTCATCATCTTCCCTACCTTCTTCCCAAATTTGAGTCTCGATTCTTAGGACCATGGTGCCCAACGCCCTGATCCTCTCAATCAGGACCCAAATTTGGTCCTCACAATGATCACATCAAGTGAGAGGGAGATTTGATCCTGGAAATTTAAATAATTTTTGGGTAGTCAAGTATAAAATGGTGTCAATCCCTCTCATTTGAAATCTAAGCAACCTCCTAAGAAAAATCAAGATCCTACTTACACTCTAGAAAACTCATTTCGAGTGAGCAAGTAATTAGACATGCATCAAGCATTGGAGAAGAAGTAAATGTTGGCATTTTGATGATGTTTTGATTGTCATTGATGGACACACACTTTCTTGATGTATGAGTTATGCTCAACTGTTAATTGTTCCAACCGGTATTGTGTATTATTGAATGTATAGTCTTTAGACTATCGGTATTTTACAGAAGATGGTTTACCAGTCACAGATTGACTAAAGATCCCAAGCGGTATGAAGACCCCAAGCGGTACAAAGGACCTAAGCAGTAGTTAACTTTTGATCGAAACACTATGATCTTCCAGTCTTCCTTTTTAACAATCGGTAATTGGTATATTGTATTAACCGGTATATATCTATGATGAGTTACCAACCGGTATTACTGTAATGTGTGATGAGTTATCAGCCAGTGACACTTTGGCGATGTGTTTGTGTTGTGTTACCAAATGTGTCTAGATGCACTGCACCTAAGAACTTGTAGTCTAATTCTATTGGACCGACATGAAATCAGATTCCTTTATAAGGA
Source organism: Cryptomeria japonica (assembly GCF_030272615.1). Lineage (NCBI taxonomy): Eukaryota > Viridiplantae > Streptophyta > Pinopsida > Cupressales > Cupressaceae > Cryptomeria > Cryptomeria japonica. The sequence goes on along the minus strand of NC_081410.1, from coordinate 5,295,164 downwards.
CATCATGTCTAGGGTTTGCATGTATGAGAGACAAAACTAAAAAGGTTATGTGCGATCAGTGAAGAGAAGATTAGGTCTGTATGAAGAGATAGAGTGTGGAGATATTGAAGACTGAAGTAATGCTTAAATGCATTAACAATGAGTTGTCAAGGCTCTAACTAAGCATATTGTGCTATTATCTAGATCATTCATTTGTTGATTACTAATATCTTCGACAAGTCTGAAACCCTTAACCGGGTAGGCCCAACAAAGCCTTTGTAAATCCTCTAACAAGGTGGTTCACAACTATGGATCTAAAATCCTTTAACAAGGTAGTCTTTAACAGGACTTATCTTCTAACAGAGATCTAGATTCCTAACAGGATCTGTTCTGGTGAAGAACATTGTATGACCTTAACCGGTCTGGTTACTATTATGCGGATAGTTAGTTGTGAGTTTCTACTCACCGTGGTTTTTCCCATTTGGGTTTCCACGTCAAATATCTTGTGTTATGGTGATTGTGATTTTGTGGGTGAATGCTTTGTTTTCTATTTGGTTTGCACTTATCTTAACCAGTTTATTAGTGAATCTGTTACACCGGTTATCTGCTAAACTGTTTAAAAGTCTAATTACAATATTTTTTTGTATAGTAATTCACCCCCCCCTCTTAGTATTCATCAATTGGTATCAGAGCCAACCTTTCTTTAAGTCTAACCACTTGGAAGGAGATATGGGGGAATACAGTGTGAGGGAACTTACTCATCATCTCACTTAGACTGAGAGAGCCTATGATGAACTCAAAGTCAAGTATAAAGCCTCTTTGGCCAAACGAAGAGAGCATGCTGAAAAAATGATGGAACTTACTGAAAATACCTCTTCTAATGAAGCAGACATGGATGCCCTAGTTGAAGAAGTTGAAAAATTGAATGAATCTAAAGCCAACCTAAGAAGAGAGTTGGAAGGATTGACTATCAGAATGTGTCAAGAGCTTGAAAACAGAAGGAAAGCTTAAGATCTGGTAAAAGACAAAGATCATGAGATCTCCAAGCTGAAGCAAAAAATCAATACCTTACCGCTCATCTCCAGGAGAGAAAAGTGGAAAAAGAAGAAATACAAGGTGAACTAAACATGGCTATTTCAAAGAATGCAACCTTGATGGAATCCAATGCTGTTATTTCCAAGGAACTTACTGAGTCAAAGGAAATACTTGCCAAATTCAATCAGAGTACTGCTAAGCTAGAATTGACAAAGCTAGTAAAGAATACCACTGGACTTGGTTTCTCTAGGTATGAGGAAGGTTAGACCTTTGAAATAAAAGTTGAAGCATCAAAGAAGAAACCAACATCCAAGGATAAAGGTAAGCAAAAATTTAAAATTGTTTGATTTAATTGTCTCAAAGAAGGACATACTGCCAATGTGTGTAGAAGCAAGGCCTACAACAATTTTCCCTATTTTCATAACAATATGCCTAGATCCAATAGATTCAATGGAAATTCTTATGCATGCAATAATTTTGATCATAGAGCATTTGAATGCAAGTTAGTTTTGCACAATACTGGGAGATATCCTCCAAGGACTCAAGGAGTTATTCCGGAACTTCCTGTGAACTAGAATCCCAACTGGTACAATACCTATGACCATCGGTCAGTTGGTTATCAAGCGACAACTAGTTGGAGAGCAACTTGTTTGATCTGTCGTGGTAGCGGTCACACTGCTGCAACATGCAGAAGGAAGAATGGAAGTATGAATAATGGACCATGGAGAACACCTGAAATGGTATCCTATCACTGCAACAAACCGGGACACACTGCCAGAACTTGCAGACTAAGAAAGAACCTATTGGGTGATATACCGATCACTCGAGAAGGAAAGATTGATGTTGAAACCATTCAAGTAGAAATGAATAAAACTTGGAAAAAGAAAACAGAAGAAGAGTCACAAGATGAACCAGTTTCTGCACCTAGTGTGGAAGTCTCTGGACCGACAAACTGAGCTTCAGAAAAGCTTAGGGGGAACATATCGGTGAAATATTTCAAACCCCTGGTTTATATCGGTAAAGACTGTTATCGGTATATGTTACATGTCAATCAGCAAAAGAGTTGAAGCGGTAAAAGGAAAAATTAGGGTTTGTGCCCTAATGGTGATGCATTTATTATGGTAGGTGAGAGTTTGTTTAAAAGGGATTTTCATTGTCATTTTCACTTATCTGTTTTCAAAAGAAGAATCTTCAAGAGAGGAGCAACCAGAGCGATTAATTTTGCATTTGGAGAAATCATGTGCGAAATATTGCAATCATCTTCAAGCAACCAGTGAAGAACACTAAGTGTTGAGCTAGCAATTGAAGTGGTGTACTGTGCGTGATATTGGAAAACCTAAATTTCAGATTTTGAAGGTATTTCCGAAATTCTTTCTTATCATTTGGTTATGGCTTCTACATCGCATTCTAGTTTGAGTGCACCTGAAGAATTGCCTAAGTTTCTTCAAAAGAAAATGAGATACAATGCCCTATCTCAAATTCCCGTTGGAGTCATTATTGAGGGAGATGTTTTAGGGTATCTAGACTGTAAATTGGAAGATGTAAGATCCTTAGTAATTCACTCCTAGCTAAGTCTGTTATGTGGAGATGACAAGAAGATCAAACCAGAGTATAGTATCCTTGAGAAGATGAACCTACACAATGTAGTATACTTTATGGAAGAGTTTACAGAAGAACATATTCGCATTATCCTTAGCAGAGTGCATGGTGACAAGATGTATCTCAAGCGGACCCATGATATCACACTAGAAGCAATTCATGTCGTAACCAGATTCTGCAATGTTGGTGAAGTACCAGTTCTAAGGAAGGTCACCAAAACTCAAATGACACAGCTCACCGGTTCTATGAGTGACCAACGGGCAATGACCGTCAACACCATTTTTGATGATTTGGTAAAATATGCTTGCATGGTGATTGGTTACAGGATATTTTATGCTAGTAGAATGAACTATGTCCCTGTTGTTGCGGTGAATGTTGCTTATAGGATGATCAATGAAGGTACTAAATATAACCTATGTACCTATTTACAAAAGCAATTGTTGGTGAACCTGAAATCCATCAAACAAGATAAATCTCTGAGGTTCAAGTTTGGCCAACTTCTGGTCGGTCTATTCTTTTATTTTTAAGGTTATTTACCTATAGTAGGTGATGTTCAATGGTCTACTGACCTACCGATCTCCAGACAGATTAAGGAGAGTCTACAAGTAGTGGGAACGACATATCCCGAGGTTCTAAATAAGTATTTTGATGAATTCAAACGAAAGATGAGCTAGAGAATGAGGATATCTGGTGATATTGTGAAGAAGTATGAATATGACATCTACTTCACAATAAGGATAGAAAACTGCATAATGGAAGTGGCGGAACCAAGAAAGGAAGTAGTTGGCCCTATGGGGTATGAAGTGGTGAATGACATGTTGATCGGGTATGCCTCTACCCTACTTGCCTCACCACTGGATGCAAAGAATAAAAGAACTAGTACCTACTTGGAGAGGGTCACACTGATTGAGGAACTGAAGCAGAAAAAGGGCAAAGCAGTGCCATCAGCATCTACACCGGTTACATCTGCTAGTCTGAAAGTGACCAAGTGGTCACCAGCCAAAAAGAAACCTGAGATTATTCTTGCAAAAGTATTCAAGAGGAAGAGGAAATCTAGGAATCACTTACTGGAGTTAGAAGACACTGAACTAGAGATTCAAACAAAGAAGACAAGGCAATCAAGCAAAAATCTGAAGTCTATCGGTAATGTACCAGCAACCTCTGCACCGGTAAATATAGACATTTATTCTTATAAGCCAATGACATGTTATCAGAGGACATTAAAGAATATTAGGAGAAAAGTGCTTGATGAATTAAAGGAACATTTTGATGACTTTAATGATAGTGAGAAAGAGGAGGTAGAACAGGAGGTCATTAAGTATTTATGTATTAATGATCGGTCACCTTATAAGATTAAGTCCGTTACTCCAGATTATTTGTATAATTCTTTGGATAATACAATGGTGCATTGCCATTGAAAGAGAATAGGAGATCAGGGAGAAAATTTTTGCACAATACTTTCCTGATGCTTCAAATTCTAAGTTATTTGAAATTATGGATAAGAATAAAGGCATCTTCTTTATAAGAAGGAGGTGACTCAGGTTACTAGAAGGTAAAACTTCTGAAGTAGAAAAGGATACACACATACATGCTAAAGTTGTTGTCAAAATACACCAAGTATCTGAAGCCGCTAGGCAGGCTGATCAAGCACCTGACCTATCCTTAGGCAAACTGGATGAGGTATTTGACAGTGAAGGTGAAAAAGTGACAAAAAAAATTGACACTATTGATGTTGATGCATTAGATAATGAGGATGTCACTCCTAACAATGAAAAAGAAGAAGATAAGAGAAAAGAAGAAGAAAAAAAGAGAGAAGAAGATAAGAGAAAAGAAGAAGAGAAGAAAAAAGAAGAAGATAAGAGAAAAGAAGAAGCGAAGAAGAGAGAAGAAGATAAGAGAAAATAAGAAGAGAAAAAGAAATAAGAAGACAAGAGAAAAGAAGAAGAGAAGAATAAAGAAGAAGACAAGAGGAAGGAAGAAGAAAGGAAGAAGGAGGGAGAGAAGAAAAAGCAGGAAGAGGATAAGAAGAAGGAAGAAAAGGAGACGGAACAAGAAGAGGAGAAAAAGAAAGAGTTAGAGAAGAAGAAAGAAGAACAAAAGAAAAGAGTGGAAGAGGAGAAGGAAGCAAAGAAGAGAAAACAAGCGGAGATCAAGACCAAAGAAGGAGGGTAGACTCCTAAGGCAACCAGTGATCAAACCAAGCAGGTTGATTCCACCAGTCCTATTGATCTAACTCTTGCATCTATGACTCAATCAGCAGATGAGTATGACCTACTTCGAGGCATAAAACTTGCACAAGAGAGACTGGAAGAATTGTGGAGGAAGAAAGAACAAGATGTCATATAAATTGCAGTTGACACCCTTACCAGTCTCATTCCTGGTACTAACCTCCCCAGTACTGACTCCTCTCTATCAAAGCTCAAACTTCTTTGTACCATAGTAGAAGACCAGGTACAATGCTTGGAAGATGTTGCTCAAACAACTACAAGAAAGAACCATGAAAAGGCACTCAATACTGCCTTAGTCAAGAAAATGAATGAACTCGGGACACAACTACTGAAGCAGAAGAATGATATCAGTGTTTCTATGGGAGAGGGTAAATTACTTTTCAGTAAAATTTGCCAACCCCATCTATTTTGTGAAGATGTGCTCAAACAGAAAGCTAAACTCCAATCGAAGTTACAGGAATATATCAACACCTTCAAGATGACCTGTGATCTATTCACTACCTATGGACAAATTGTTCATCATTTTTAGCATCAAACTGCAAAAATGGATTTAGAGATCAGAAACCGGACTCAAGATTTGCAGGAGCTTCAACTGCTCCTATTGCCAAAACTGCAGGTTCTTCAGAAATGTTTTCTCAACTTGGAAGTCATCGCGGTAACTCAAGAGATGAGTACCATCGATGCATTGGAAGAACTGGCATTCCAGATGAAGACTGGAAGTGAGGTTGCTACCTCATTACTTTAGTCATGGACATTGGACATGAAAACTTTTGTGCAGAACTTTAAATCTATTTTTGAGAAATTTCATTCCTTATTGTCATGAACATCTACTCTATGATATTTTATAAAAAGGATAGTTTGCATTACTTTGTCATTGTTGGCAAAGGGGGAGTAGTGCACATTAAAATTTTGGTGAATGTTACCATTTCATGCACTTTCATGTTACCATTTTGGGGAGTAGTGTACATTGTAATTTTTGCAAAAGGGGTAGTGTATATGCTTAGGGGGAGTAATTTTGATTGTCGCATCTTTTGTGTTATTGTTGTAAAAACACTAAGATGTCAAAATTTTTCCTGTGTTGCCATCAATGCCAAAGGGGGAGTTTGTTGGCATTTTGATGATGTTTTGATTGTCATTGATGGACACACACTTTCTTGATGTATGAGTTATGCTCAACTGGTAATGATAGTTCTGATATTTAATATAAGTATAGATCCAATAGCCAACAAGATGAGAGGGGGGGGGGGGTGAATCATACAAACTTAATCTTCCATAAAAACATTAGATTCAACCTCGGTAACATATATTTCAGTAATATAACCAAAACTGTTAAACATGCAAACTCAAAAGCATATGAACATCATAAACCTCATAACACCAAATTTAACGTGGAAACCCAAATAGGGAAAAACCACTGTGGGATTTCGGACCCACTAAGAAATATACTCTTCTAGAGTATGCTCGGTTAAAAGCAAATCCTGTTAAAGATTACAAACACATTGCTAGATGTGACCCGGTTAAGGGATTTCCCTCAGATCTATTAGGATCTTCACCTTGTTAGAAGTGACCTTGTTAAAGGATTTCAAACACTCAATTAGAATGTCACCTTGCTAGAGGGTTTTACAAATAAGACTGTTAAGTCCACTCGGTTAAGAGATTTTCTGTCACTTTCACAAAATAACAGTAATAAAATCTATTTGCAACTTCACATCTAAAATGCTAAAGCAGATTCTTATTTCTTCAATACAATCTAGACATAGAACTAATCTTGTCTATATGTTGGGCTTCTATACTCTATTATTCAAAACAGGTCTTCAAGCTTCTGTGCTCGGTAATCACTATGTAGCATCTTTGTGCATACACTTGCCTGCATACATTGTTTATCAACAGTTTCCTATTTATAAACAATTAGGTAACCGCTTAATCTCCTTGATCACATTTCCCATGATCAATCATAGCCATCAAATCTTCAATCTTGTCCAAGTTCAATGCATCTTTCGATCTGAAAATGTTTTACCCCACCTTGGAACTTGCATATTAGTCTTGGAACTTGTGCCAGGGTATTGCGGTTCAATATGAGTTGTAGATCTTTATGTCGACTTTTTATTGCCTTAGATTCGTTAACAAACTTCATTCACAACACACCAGTCATTAATCAGTTCCAACTCATCAGCTTCCTTCATTAAATAACACATGTAAACATTTAATGCATTCTGTTATAGTTCGGTTACAACTTGGTAACAACTCGGTGAATACTAAACTTCACTCGGTAGACATTCCGCCTTCATTAACTGATAGCGATAACCTTAGGGTTTACCGACTAGGTTTCTTAGGGTTTACCGACTAAGTTCTTTGCTTGATAACATAGTATAGTATTAACCTTTATATTTACAACATATGTATGATGTTAAAACAATCTAAACATCATGATCTCATCATTGTCTGACTTGGTACTAGTTTCCCATTGAATACCTTATTCATCCCCTTATTCATCATATTATTTCCTATGTCTTTTATCAACATCTTTATAATCTTCATATCATACTTCTCAAGGTATGGCAACATCATACTGAATTAGAAAATCAATTTCTTGACATCAATGAAAAAATAATAATATCAAGACAGTAAACATCTTTAATCAGTTATATCCATAATCATCAACAACCTTCTCAATATCCTTATGAAATGCCAACAATCTTTCATTGTCTGTTATAATGCAATATTGCCAACAATCTCCCCCTTTGGCATTGATGGAAAAACCAATTGATTTGACCTTAAAAGATTTGGATTGCTGTGATTCTGAAATGCTAAAATGCTCTCCCCCATACATTAGACTTCTCCTGTTTTCAGTCTTCTTTCCAATCTATAGTCTGGTCAATTTTCTTTTAGTCTTCTCCCCTGATAGGTCTTCTTCCTCTTTATATTAGTCTTCTCCCCCTTTGACAACAATGCCAAAAAGTAAAGAACTAAAACATAATTACTTTCTGTAAGAAGTTATTTCCTATTGTTGTGTATCAACTGAGTCTCGGTCAGAGCATTTGTCTTCAATTCCTGTTCCCTGTATTATTTCCTGTACACCTTTAGAAAACATCCTAAAGTGTATAAATCAGCATCAACTCCCAAAAGATATTCATTAGAGTCATCGGATTGATGCTTTCACTGAACTTGGTCAGTGAGTAGAAGATAGGGGTAGGACCCCTAACTTACTTCTGAGATATTCAAAAGTGTCCTTTGGTAGTGGTTTGGTGAAGATATCTGCTATTTGTTCCTTTGTGCTAACATACTCCAATACCACTTTCTTCTCTTGATCTTCTTCTCTAAGATAATGATATTTGATACATATAAGCTTTGTCTTAGAGTGCATAACAGAATTCTTTGAAATATTAATGGCACTAGTATTGTCACAGAATATAGTTGTTGGCTCGATAACTTTCTCATTTATACCTTCCAACAGTTGTTTGATCCATGCAATGTTGGTACAATTCAATGCTGCAGCAATGTATTCAGCTTCTACTGTTGACTGTGAAACACATCCTTGTTTCTTGCTAAGCCAACTCACTAGTCTTTCTCCTAAAAAGAAAGCTCCTCCACTTGTGCTTTTTCTATCATCAATGTTGCCTGCCCAATCAGCATCAGTATAAAATTTTAAATCAAAATCATTTCCTTTCTGATATACTAGGCCATAATCCTCTGTGCCTTTCAAGTATCTAAAAATTCTTTTGATTGTTGTCATGTGTGTTTCTTTAGGATCTGCAGAGAATCTTGCAACTATACCTACTGCATGTGCTATATCTGGTCTGTTGTGAACAACATATTGTAGCTTTCCAATCATGGATCGGTAAAGTGTCTCATCAACAGATGCAGATTCATCATTCTTTGATAATTTGCAGTTGGTAGTCATATGGAGTACTTACTGGTTTTGAATCCTCCATTCCAAATTTCTTCAAGATTTCCTTTATGTACTTGGATTGAGTAATGAAAATCTCATTTTTCTTTTGCAGTATCTGTAAACCTATAAAATACTTTATCTCACTGATTAATGACATCTCAAATTCTTTGCTCATTTCATTTCCAAAGTTCTTGCATAAAGAGTCATTTCCACAAAATATAATATCATCAACAAATATGGTTGAGATCAGTATTCCATTTTCATCATTCTTCATGTACATGTTGTTGTTCTCACTTGTCCTTATAAAACCAATCTTAATCAAATAAGAGTGCAATCTTTCATACCATGCTCTTGGTGCTTGTTTGAAACCATATAAAGCTTTGTTCAATTTACATACCTGATCTTTATTCTTGTCTTTAACAAATCCTTCAGGTTGTTCAATGAAAACTTCTTCTTCTAATATTCCATTTAGAAATGCAGATTTGACTTCCATTTGGTATATCTTGAAATTTTTGAAAGTAGCATAGGCCAACAATGTTCTTACTCCTTGAAGTCTAGCAACAAGTGCAAAAGTTTCACCATAATCAATTCCTTCTTCTTGAGCATAACCTTTGCAAACTAGTCTTGCTTTGTTTTGAATGACCTCTCCTTTTTCATTTAGCTTGTTTCTGAAAATCCACTTTGTACCGATTATATTTTTTTCATTCGGTCTTGGGATTAGTGTCCATGTGTCATTCTTCTTGATTTGATCAATCTCTTCTGTCATAGCATTTATCCAATCTTCACTGTTAAATGCCTCTTTCACTATTCTCGGTTCAAATTCAGATATTAAACATGTGTTCTATCTCAGTTTGTTTCTTGTCATCACTGGATCATCCTTATCTCCTATAATCTGACTTGGTGCATGATGTCTTCTGACATACTTGGCTAATACGGGCTCGGTAGGCTCTGTATGATCTTCTTCATCACTCGGTAACTGGATATTCTCTTCATTTTCTTCAACAGTCTTCTCGGTAGGACTTCTCGGTTGAACATAGACAAATTCATCATAGTCTTCTGGTTCCTTGGAATTTCCTTCATCATTTCTTTCTGCAAATTCATCATTTTTCACATTTGCACTTTCTACTATTTTGTTAGATGATTTGATCAAACATTTAAATGCTTTGCTTCTAGAAGAATAACCTAGAAACGTTCCTTCTTCACTTTTCTGATCAAATTTGCCATTTCTATCATCTTTATGAACATAGCATCTACTTCCAAAGATTTTAAAATAGCTTACATTAGGTTTCTTATCATACCAGATTTCATATGGTGTCTTCAAAGTACCTTTCTTCAATTGAACTCGGTTCAAGGTGTAAACTATTGTGTTTATTGCTTCTCTCCAAAATGTTTGTGGCACCTTCTTTTCAATCATCAGTGTTCTAGCACAATCCACAATAGATTTGTTTCTTTTCTCAGTTATTCCATTCTGTTGTGGAGTTCTCAGTGCAGAGACTTGTCTTTTAATACCATGATCATTGCAAAATAAGTTGAACTCATCAGATGTGAACTCTCCTCCTCTATCTGATCTAAGACATTTCAGTTGTCTTCCTGTTTCATTTTCAACTCTTGCCTTGTACCATTTAAACATTTGAAAAGCTTCTGATTTTTCTTTCAAAAACATTACTGACATCATCCTTGAATAGTCATCCACAAATAATATGAAATATTTATCACCATAATAACTTTGAACTTTCATAGGACCACAAAAATCAGTGTGCACTAGATCTAAAATTCCTTTAGAAGTGTAAGACTTACTTGTAAAGCTTGATCTTGTCATCTTACCCATCTGACATCCTCGACACATAGCATTCTTAGGTTTTTCAAGACTCGGTAGACCTCTTACTCTGTGCTTCTTGCTTATTTTGATCAGATTATCAAAATTGACATGACAAAACCTTTTATGCCATAACCAGGTATCATCTAACTTTTCATGCAAACACTTATTCCGAGTTGAGTCAAGGTGAAATGTGTTACCTTTTGTTTGTGTCCCGGTAGTAGCTAACTTTCCATTTTTGTCATGAACTTTGACAATTCCCTTTTGAAATTCTATTCGGTAACTTGTGTTATTTAGATGTGCTACACTCAACAAATTGTATTTGAAACCTTCAACCCAATAAACATCATTGCATCTTGCATTATCAAGAAGTGTTATAGATCATTTACCTCTCACCGGATATGGTACATCATTACCAAATCTAACATAGCCTCCATCATAATCTTCTAATATAACAAACTTGTGTTTATCTCCTATCATATGATGTGAGCATCCACTATCTATAATCCAAGAATCATTAGTGTTTATGTGAGATATTAGGGTTTTTTCTTCATACCTCTCTTCATCAGATCCATCCTTGATAGCCACATAAACTACTTCCTCTATATCAGTCTCATCTGATTTATCATCATTGGATTCCTCATCAGCTATTAGGCATGTCTTTCTATCTCTTCTTCTGAAGTCTTGGTGTCCTTTGTAATGATTACCTTTCTGTCTATCATCTCGGTAATCTCTCTTTTTAGTAGAATCTTTGTCAGGACAGTTAGAAGCCATATGTCCTATTTTATCACAATTGAAACATTTCAAAGGTAGGTTTCCTTTATACTTACCTTTGCCTCTCGGTAACCTTTTGTCTAATAGTGCTTCAAACTCTTCTTGCTTTCTGATTTCCTCATATAATTTGTGTACTGCCTCCATGTTCTTACGAAATCTTTCACTTACTCCACTGTGATCTCCTTCAGAGTACTTATACTTTCTTTCATTGAAATCATTAGATTCATCAAGATGAAAAGAACTAAATGTAGATTCAACTTTATTTACCGAAAATCCACTGTTATCAAAATTACTTAACTCAAATGCATGTAGCTTACCAATAGTAGCATCTAAAGAAATTGACATATTAGGTACAGACCTCAATTCATTGATTGCAGAGACTCAGATTGCATAAGCTGGTAGAAGGGTTCTTAACAATTTACTTGTTATATCATTTTCTTCAATAGTTCCACCTGCTCCTTTGATTTGATTGACAATCTCCTTTAGTCTTGTACTGTACTGAGTTATATTCTCACCTTCATTCATCCTCATAGATTCAAGTTGTCCTCTTAGACTATCTACTTTTGCTCTTTGAACATGTTCATCTCCTTCATATACTGATATGAGCTTATCCCACATTGCCTTTGCATCATTGCAACATTCTAGATCATTAAACTCTGAATCGGTCAATGCAGATGTTATTTCAATCATTGCTTGAATATGTTCTTGCTTTGCCTTTATCTCTTCCATAATCAATGGATAGGTGCTTGGTGTGACAAAATCATTCTCCAGATATTATACCACATATTCTCCAACTCCTAATAGATGTAGCTTCATCCTTTTCTGCCATGTAGAGAAACTTGACTTGTTCAGCTTCGGTGCATCCCTCTTATACATCTTTGGATCTTTAACTCAAGTTCCTTTAAACTTTCCTTCCGGAGTCCAAAGCTCTGATACCAATTGATAGTTTTGATACTTAATATAAGTACAGATCCAATAGCCAACAAGATGAGAGAGGGGGGGTGAATCATACAAACTTAATCTTCCATAAAAACATCAGATTCAACCTCGGTAACATATATTTAAGTAATATAACCAAAATTGTTAAACATGCAAACTCAAAAGCATATGAACATCATAAACCTCATAACACCAGATTTAACATGGAAACCCAAATAGGGAAAAACCACTGTGGGATTTCGGACCCACTAAGAAATATACTCTTCTAGAGTATGCTCGGTTAAAAGCAAATCCAGTTAAAGATTACAAACACATTGCTAGATGTGACCCAGTTAAGAGATTTCCCTCAGATCTGTTAGGATCTTCACCTTGTTAGAAGTGACCTTGTTAAAGGATTTGAAACACTCAATCAGAATGTCACCTTGCTAGAGGGTTTTACAAATAAGATTGTTAAGTCCACTCGGTTCAGAGATTTTCTGTCACTTTCACAAAATAACAATAATAAAATCTATCTGCAACTTCACATCTAAACTGCTAAAGCAGATTCTTATTCATTCAATACAATCTAGACAAAGAACTAATCTTGTCTATCTGTTGGGCTTCTATACTCTATTATTCAAAACAGGTCTTCAAGCTTCTGTGCTCGGTAATCACTATGTAGCATCCTTGTGCATACACTTGCCCGCATACATTGTTTATCAACAGTTTCCTATTTATAAACAATTAGGTAACTGCTTAATCTCCTTGATCACATTTCCCATGATCAATCATAGCCATCAGATCTTCAATCTTGTCCAGGTTCAATGCATCTTTCGATCTGAAAATGTTTTACCCCGCCTTGGAACTTGCATATTAGTCTTGGAACTTGTGCCAGGGTATTGCGGTTCAATCTGAGTTGTAGATCTTCATGCCGACTTTTCATTGCCTTAGATTCGTTAACAAACTTCATTCACGACTCACCAATCATTGATCAGTTCTAGCTCATCAACTTCCTTCATTAAATAACACATGTAAACATTTAATGCATTATGTTATAGCTCGGTTACAAATTGGTAACAACTCGGTGACTACTAAACTTCACTCGGTAGACATTCCGCCTTCATTAACTGATAGCGATAACCTTAGGGTTTACCGACTAGGTTCTTTGCTTGATAACATAGTATAGTATTAACCTTTATATTTACAACATATGTATGATGTTAAAACAATCTAAACATCATGATCTCATCATTGTCTGACTCGGTACTAGTTGCCTATTGAATACCTTATTCATCCCCTTATTCATCATATTCTTTCCTGTGTCTTTTACCGACATCTTTATAATCTTCATATCATACTTCTCAAGATATGGCAACATCATACTGAATTAGAAAATCAATTTCTTGACATCAATGACAAAATAGTAATATCAAGACAGTAAACATCTTTAATCAGTTATATCCATAATCATCAACAACCTTCTCAATATCCTTCTGAAATGCCAACAATCTTTCATTGTCTGTTATAATGCAATATTGCCAACCGGTAATTGTTCCAACCGGTATTGTGTATTATTGAATGTATAGTCTTTAGACTATCGGTATTTTGCAGAAGATGGTTTACCAGTCACAGATTGACTAAAGATGCCAAGTGGTATGAAGACCCCAAGCGGTACGAAGGACCCAAGCGGTAGTTAACTTTTGATCGGAACACTATGATCTTCTAATCTTCATTTTTGAGAACCGGTAATCAGTATATTGTATTAACCTGTATATATCTATGATGATTTACCAACTAGTATTACTGTAATGTGTGATGAGTTATCATCCACCGACACTTTGGCGGTGTGTTTGTGTCATGTTACCAAATGTGTCTAGATACACTGTACCTAGGAACTTGTAGTCTAATTCTATTGGACCGACATGAAGTCAGATTCCTTTATAAAGACATCATGTCTAGGGTTTGCATGTATGAGAGAGAGAGAATTGAAAAGGTTATGTGCGATCAGTGAAGAGAAGATTAGGTTTGTATGAAGAGATAGAGTGTGGAGATATTGAAGACTAAAGTAATGCTTAAATGCATTAACAATGAGTTGTCAAGGATCTAACTAAGCATACTGTGATATTATCTAGATCATTCACTTGTTGATTACTAATATCTTCGACAAGTCTGAAACCCTTTAACTGGGTAGGCCCAGCAAAGCCTTTGTAAATCCTCTAACAAGGTGGTTCACAACTATGGATCTGAAATCCTTTAACAAGGTAGTCTTTAACATGACTTATCTACTAATAGAGATCTAGATTCCTAACAGGATCTGTTTTGGTGAAGAACATTGTATGACCTTAACCGGTCTGGTTACTATTCTGCAGATAGTTACTTGTGACTTTCTGCTCACCGTGGTTTTTCCCATTTGGGTTTCCATGTCAAATATCTTGTGTTATGGTGATTGTGATTTTGTGGGTGAATTCTTTGTTTGCTATTTGGTTTGCACTTATCTTAACTGGTTTATTAATGAATTTGTTGCATTGGTTATCTACTAAACTGTTTAAAAGTCTAATTACATTATTTTTTTGTATACTAATTCACCCCCCCCCCCTCTTAGTATTCATCAGTAAAGCCAGGTTCAAGCAGTCAATATGTCATCCATGCTCAACCTTATATAAAGACATTATACAAGACCTCTTAAAATCCTTGCATGAGGATTCAAGAAAGCTTCATCAAGGTATACATTTCAATTACAAGCATGTCATTTCAGATCTAGCCTTTCCCTCAAAAGGAAAACATCTTGTTGCAATTTTACATTACAATTATTACTTCTATTTCAAGGTTAATTCCTAAACTGACGTTGACCAGAGGCAAATCCCTATCCACAACCTTTTTCCTCTCTTTCTGTTTGTAGGGAATTGATTCAAGAGTTGTACTCAAATATTCTAACATAGTTGATGACAACGAACAGGTTTAAATTTTGATGAAGCAAAAATCAGAGAACCAAGGTGAATCTCTACTACCTGGTCGTAGAAAATCAACCCGAACTTTCACAAAAAAAAATTAATTCTATTCTTCTACCAATATCCCTATCTGTGACTATTGAATATCTGCAACATCCTATTTTCATAAATTTACTTCAATTTCCTAAATACTTGTCCTAGATTCAACTATACAATTTCAATTGCATTTTCAACTCAAACAAAAGGGTAATAAGACTTCAATCAGTATTCAACCCTCTCCCTAATAGAATTAAGATTGGATATATTGTGTTCATCCCCCTTTTAATGTAATGCATGTGAAAGTTACGTCATTTCTTAGTTTACAAAGCATAACTTGTGAAACCCTAATTTTCCATTCAATATAACAACAAAAGTAATCAACACCACCTTGGGTCTCATGAGGACTGTCAAAGTGGTATTGCCCAAAGGAGGAATGAAGAGCTCATTGTGGGTGTGAACACAAGCATGACACTTGTCATATCTCTCCCTATGTAGATCGTTGATTAATAAGGCTTCCTCTGTGATGAAACCGACACGACATATGAGATCTACCATCACACCTGTGACAATGTGACTATTTATCTTAGCTGGGATGTACAACAGTGATGGTTCTAATCTATAAGGAGAATCCACAATTATAAAATATATGTCAATGTTTTTCATCCTCTGGCTACGGGATGAGATAGGAGTTGTGGTGGCCATGTTAACAAATGAGCCACCACTTGGCTCAAGGTCTCATGATGCAGAGATGAAGTTATAGAATAACTAGATAAAAGATGTTGGATATTTTAAATTCTTTAATGTTTAAACACATAATATTAAGTTCATGTTAGGTTCATTAAAATGTAGAGGGAGAAAAATAAACCACTTCAATAGGCAGATATCAACCAATTAAGGACTCACTAATAAACCTCTCTACTTGGGATGAGTATTAAAGAAAAGGTTATCAAGTACCCTATATATAACAAAAGATAGGTCGTAGAGGCTTCCTGATGCCCTCTATCAACTCTTTATCTAAGGATGTGTATGCAGGTCTTAAACACAACATGACACATTGACATCCCATACAGACAAAGTATAGAGTTCCGTACAAAGAGCTTAAAATGATATATACGTGCTCTAAATAAAGTGAAACTAGATAAATGAATAACATAAAGCAAAAAATGACCATGGATATTAAAGAAGTTAAATGAAAGAGAGGAAAGAAATGATCTTACAACCTATCCATAATTGAAGCCACCAACAAAGCATTTCTTCTCCAAAAAAAAACCTGCACACAAACTAGAAAGGAAAAATGTTGGGGTTGTGTTTAGAGGTCTACCATAGTAAGACCCCCGCTTTGGCATTTCCTCCTTCATGGACAATCAGGAAGATAGATTTATAAAACCTAATAATGGAACATGGCAAGTAAATGTAATAATGATTATACTAATGGAGATAATAAAAAGAAGAGACGAACTCCTTTTCCACACCCAATGTGGAGAGCTTGCCAAATGAAGACAAAGAATCATGAATTCCTCCTCAAAGTGTAAAAATAGTGGTGAGAGCCTCAAGCATAAATAAGAGCCAAGAGTGTTGGAAAATATGACTAGAGAGCTTCAATGATATGAATAAAGAGCACTCAGAATTATCTTGAAGCTAGAGAGGTTTGACTGAGTTGTTATCATGGTAAAATGAAGCAAGAGAGGGATGATATCTATGTTGGGAGTGAAATTGATGTCGATGGTCATGGGAAGAGGCATTACAAACTCTGTTAGTCACAGGTGTAATATTCAAACAACCACTTGCAAAATGTTGATTTGCGAGATACTAGCACAATGTGTAAATGTCTCCACAACATGTTGGTGTCCATGAGTCATACAATCAACAAGGGTTTTATTAATGTTATCACTATTAATCAACTCTCTTGTGGGTTATCCTGGTAGCCATTTTGGGTCCCAAATCCTATAGAGAGACACTCTCCCTTAATGCACCTAATAACCTATCCTCAAAGGCTGAAAATAAGAATCATGAAACATATGATATATAAATAGGAACATCAATAATCCATATACATGAATAGATTGCACAATCAACAAAGAGGGCTTCCAAACAAAGACCCATCACAAGGTCAAGTCTTGAAACTGAATCATAACCTCAAAATCTTTTCTCTTTTTCACAAGAAAAATTATGGAAGGGCATATGAATACCAATCCAACCAAATTAATTCCAATTAGTCACAGAAATCCAAAATTGATAGGATACACCGTCACCCTAAGCCTTTGGAACGACCATGAAACCAAAATTGACCAAAATTGCAAACCAAATCAAACCCTAGAATACCTTCTTAATTGATCACTATAGTTGTGAAATTGGGCTTATGAATGTGTACAATTGAATCTCAAAGTTTAACAATTGAAGCTTTGAATGTGTACAATTGAGCTCTATAGTTGTGTAGTTGCTCGCAAATGCAAAAAAATAAAGAAAAACATAACATAAAACCTCAAAATTGAAATCTAACAAAAACCCATTTTGAAAAGGCCTGATAATGTCCCACTATCATAGAAAAAACTAGACACATGGATTCATACAAGGTTTTCAATTAAATATTAAGCAAAATCGATCAATTAAAACATTCAATTCCCACACCCGATTTAAGCAAATTGCGGTCTTATCAAAACAAGAATAAGGAACTAATTTCAATCAATAAACATAATCAAAAAACATTATCAAATCCTCCCTTATAATCAATTCAAATCAAAACTACAAATAAAACTGAAATCAAATTGGGAGATAGAAACCTACCAAGAAACCTATCAAGAAAGATAGAAGAAAAAAAGAGAAATTTGCATACGAGTCTTTGAACATGAACCCTCTTCAAATCAGCAACAAAATTCCAACAATCAAGCTAAAACAAATCCAATCCAAGCTCCAATCAAACTTAAAAAACAATTATTCAATCGATGCCAAAAAACTGCAAATCGTTCTCCAAAATTCCCCTCCAAAAAATTTCCTCGATTTGCAATAATAATTCTTTTCTCAAAACTTCGTAAAAAGAATCGTCAACATTAAAATTATCATAAAAAATTATAAATAAAAATCAATTAAAAACTTAAATAAAGCTTCACAAAATCATGTACAAAAGAAAAGCAAAACCCTAATTTGAAAATCATAAAAATAACACCTATAAAATATTAAATTAATGATATTAAATATGATATTAAATTAATTTCTAAATAAAAATCCTCATAAAATAATTAAACAATAATATTTAAATATTAAAACGCCAGTTAAAATAATTAACTCTCACTCAAAAAGTATGCGAAGAATAAATAATTATTTCCAACTAAAAATATAATTATCCACCAAAATAAATTTAAAATAGAATAATTAGTTCCACAATAAAATATAATTTCCACTATAAAATAATTCCCATGATAAAAATAGTCACATGCACAGTAATAAAACACTTATTAAATAATATTCAATAACAAGAATATATTCATTAAATCGAAAACATAATTAAAAAAATAATAAATTGTTACAAGTGCGGTTGCCATTGCACCAAAAGATCAACTTGTTAATGCCCGATACAACCACTAGACTTATAGAATCCACATGAGGTAGTTAAGCCATGTCACAAACCAAAGCACTATGTTGCACAACACAAGGAGATCAAGGGTGGACACCTTGCAATAATCCCCCCCAGTGCAAGCGAGGGGTTTGAACTTGTGACCAAGGTTCGATACCACTTGTTACAAGTGTGTTTGTCGTTGCACCAAAAGATCAACCTGTTAATGCTCGATACAACCACTAGACTTATAGAATCCACTTTGTGTGTGTGTGTGTGTGTGTGTGTGTGTGTGTGTGTGAAAAGTGGTAATCTGTGAGCTGTAAGACACAAACACTTCAATAAATCATTGCATGCATGGTTAGACAGATATAATCAATGAATGTAAAAACCATAACAAATCGACCTATTGCCTTCTAAAAGATGCGAGTATAGACTTGCTCTCAGATTTATCTAAGCAATACCAGTGACTAGACTACACCAAGACGAAGGATTTAACCTATATGAGCACAAAATTAAACTAAATGGATGCAAGATTAAGCTAATTAAGCTAGATGGATGCAAGCAACCATGATTAAACTAATATGCAAAAAGCTAAGATGCAATAATCTCAATACACAATATTCTAAACGACTCTAGAGCAAAAACTGCATAATAACAATAAATCTCCAGGGTCTCTTAATTGAGAGATGAAAGGCTAAATTTATAGAGAATCCAAAGAGAGACCAACGGTCGTGATTGATTAATGATGAGCGATTGAGATTCCTCAAGAGAAAGCACAATCCAGGTGAATTGAAATGATTGAATGCTTTAATTCAATTTCAAAGGAGATTAAGATTGAGTTGATTTTGAGATAAATTCAATTAAAGCCTAATTTAATGCATTTGAATTATAAGTTTGAGTTTGCATTAGAGATAAAATCAATTGAAGTCATGCACTTGAGATAAAATTAGTTAATTTCATGCACATTTCTTTTATTTGCTCAATATTTTTATTAGAAAAAGGTCATTTTAATGCAACTGAATCCTTTTCTTCAAGATTGCTTTGAGTTTAAATTTAGAGAAAATGATTTATTCAATTTAATTATTTTTCTTGCTTTTCTGAGATTTCTCAAGTTATCTCAAATTTAGAAAAAGAAATATCTCAAGTTGATTCATTTGCTCAATTTAATTCTTTTTTTGCAAATTAATTCCTTTTTTTTAAATTAATTCCTTTTGATGATTAATGGCAAATTTATTTATTAATTAAATATGCTAGGATATTTAATTAAATAAATAGGATAATTGCATAAAATGATTTAATTGGAATTATTAATTAGTTAAATAAACATTTAATTAATTTAGAATGATTTATTTGCCATGTGACATTGATGACTGAGGAATTAATTAGTTAGATGCTTAAGATTGATTTAATTGTCTTTGGTTAGGACCTTGGTGATGTAGTCGAGATTAGGGGCCCATGGTTTAGATGACCATTTTTTAGGATATTATATTTGCCCCTCTTTGAATTGATGTTCGAGTAGCACATTGATTCAAAGAATAGTTGATGTCAAATAGATATCAGTTATGAACTTGATGGATCACAAACCGATAAAGAGTGATATGTTCAGCTTTATTTAAAGCGTTGAAACTAAACAAATTGATTAAAGCGATATCAATCTTGACCTTGATTGAACTAGGACCGATGAAGAGCGAGATACCGATCTTGAACTTGATGGATTAATAAGCAGGTACTGATCTAGAACTTGAATGAACTAGAATCGATTGAGCAAAGAGATAATACCGATTTCGAACTTGATTGAACAAGAACCGATTAGAGAAACATAATGTCTAGCTTGATTTGATATGATGAAACTGAACACCGATTTGAGGATTGATTCAGATGAGGACAATCACTAATATGCCCCTAGAGATTGTTTTTTATTTGACATTGAAGAATCTCAACTTGATATGATGTGATGTAGTTAAGATGCCCCTAGAAACAAGGTTTTAGTTGATTTGATTTGATTTATATTCGATTAATCTTTGAGTGAAAAGATTTTCTGCTCAAATGTAGATGAAGATTTGAAAAAATTCTTGACTTTTCAATGATTTAATCACTGATAATGTTGATGTAATGAGTATGCCCCCTCGGGAGCGAAATCGAAAGATAGTGAGATCGTAGTGATTTTAGGCAATTTTAATAAAATGATTTAGCGATGATAATCTGAGCACAAAGATTAATGTAAGAATTAATTTGAAATCAGAGTTGATTCAGAAAAGATTTGAGCACAAAGTGATGTGAAGATTGAGCTAAAGATGGAAGTGCCAAGTGGTCAACATTGTGAGAATTTGACTAGAAAATTGACATCAGATTTTGATTTTGATCCCAAAAATGGACTCAGGATGGAAAGAAAAAGTAAAGATATCATGTTGAAAGCTCTTGAAATGCACAAAGCTTAATATGAATGCAACCTAAAACTCTAGTCACTGGATTTGGTATGCTATTTATCATCATTGAGAATTTTACAATATCGGAGATAGATAAGTATAGGAGTTGAGAAATACAACCCCACAGTAGCCTGAAGATCTTCTGCAAGCCGAATAACCTGTTACAAGGAGAAGCAATGAAGCAATAATCTGAAGAACACACAAAACATAGGAAAACTATTCTCAAAAGATGAGAGCTCCAATTCACCAAAAAATATTGTGAAAAGATAATACAATGAAAAGAAAAAATAACCTCTAATAGGTCAAGAAACCCTAAAAAGGGAAAACCCTAGGCTTGCACATAATAATTAATATGCACCTAATGTTAGCTTAAGTGTAAAAAGATAATTGGGAACTTAAAGAATTAAACAAATATTGTTTAATTAATCAAGTAAAGATGCAATTACTCTAACACCCCCCTTAAGCTAGACTTAGGGAGAAGCTAAAACCTAGAACAACTACTGAAAGCATGAAAGATGGGTCCCGGCAATAAGGTCTGATCAGGTACCCAAATACAATGAAATCTCTATGAAACGGAGACAAAGGAGAAAACCCAGTGGGAAAAAAACTCCTCCAAAAAGAGATAAAAGAACATGCTGAAAGAAGAAGAAGGAAGGAAGGCCTCATAAAGACCCCCCAAGGATAACTTCCTTCACCCCAAGCATAGAGCGCAAATAAAGATAGCATGGTGATGCAAAAGGTTTCGTGAAGATGTCTGCAACCTGCTCGGAAGTGGGAATGTACTCCAAAATGAGAACACCATCCTAAATCAACTGACGGATGAAATGCATGTGAAGTTCAATATGCTTCATCCGCTGATGCTCTACCAGGTTGCGAGAATTATGAATAGCACTCTGGTTGTCACACCAAAGAATAGTGGGACTATCAGGAGGAAAACCAAACTCAACCATCAACTGTCGAAGCCATAAGATCTACTGACTAGCGAGCACAACAGCTCGGTACTCAGCCTCTGTAGATGATAATGCATGAGTAGTCTGCTTCTTGTAAGACCATGTAATAGGACCAGAGCCAAGACAGACAACAAAGCCAAAAGTAGACTTCCAATTAGTGACATCACTAGCCCAATCAGAGTCAGTGAAGCCAACAATGTGAGGTTCCCCTGATGTGTAGTGAATGCCATGAGAACTAGTGCCCTGAATGTACCTCAAAATACGTTTGGCAGCTTGCCAATGACTCTCATGAGGATCATGGGAGAATCGAGAGACAAGACCAACCACAAAGGAAATATCAGGATGGGTGTGAGTTAGGTACAACAAACTGCCAACCAACTACCTGTAAAGTGTAGAATCTACCGAAGGAGTGGGGCAAGCGGTGGTAAAAACAACCCCTGACTGAAATGGAGTGGGAGCAGGCTTGCAATCAAGCATGTCGAAGCGCTGAAGCATGTCAAGAGAATACTTCTACTGGTAGAGAGAGATCCCATCAGAAGACTGAATCACCTGAAGACCAAGGAAATAGTGCAAAAGACCGAGATCTGTCATCTCAAACTGATCCATCAAGGCACGCTGAA